>NC_044309.1:35607315-36830852 GCF_007474595.2 Lynx canadensis
ACATGCACCCACTGAGCACAAACACTCCAGGAAGAAGGTTCTGATAAATAACAGCTTACTATTCTTCAGAAGGACCTCCTTACCATCCCCTGCAGTCATCAAAGTCCCTGGTTGCAGAAACAATCCAAATGGCGGTCTGGGCTAGGGAAAGCGGGGTGAGAAAATGTTGGCTGTCATGACGCTAAACTGTTTATAACCAAAGGAATGCATTAAGACACTCCCGCTCAGAGAGCTGATTTATGTTAAGTAAATGGCCCCACATCCCTTGGATGTCTCCACTTGAGCCCTCTCTGCTGCCTGGCCATTTAAATGCACAGCTTGATCTGGGTCCCCACTTGGGTGTTGGCAGGTTGAAAGGCACTTCCAAAGCCAACAAGCTCTAGAAAGCCAAATATGGCCACGCTCAGACCACTCTAGGTGGACCACTGGGAGGCCCTTCAAGAGTGCCAGAAGATGGTGAGGGGTGACTCAGACAGCATCAGCTGACAACTTCAGGGTACAAATGACTATGGGCTATTTTCATTTCTAAACAAAACTTTCCATCCTATAAACCCCAAAGTATTTTACCGAAGCAGTGGGGTCTAGTTCATCAGGCTGCTGCTGACGGGACAACCTCTTAAGCAGGGAACAGACGCTATTTTGAGTCACTGCCCCAGCATACAGTCTCCTGCCCCTTAGAAAATGTATCAACAATAATCAGCTGGGCAGAAATCTCCTGGAGACCCCAGAGGGGTCACAGAAATTTCATGGTACAAGTGAAGGAAGCCAGGGATCAAGGCCAACCCCTCAACTGCTCGTGACTGCCTTTGGCAAGCCAGATCATCTCTGAGCACAGTTACCTCTGCTATGCACTAGAAACAAATCTGTCACAGGGATCAAGTGAGAATAAAATGAGATACTATGTATGAAATGCTTTGAAAAATATTTAGAAAGACAATATAAAACTACAAAGTACTATCTAGTGACTCCTCCAGGAAAGTTAAATCGGAAATTAGAATCTCTCATATTTAATTCACCTTTCAAAAATTGTCTATGATTTAACAACCTACCTGAATAAAAAGTGAAAAACAAAGTCTATAAAATGGACAAGACTTTTCTTTTTTTCTTCATTATAGCAAACACATATTTCAATTTATTTTTTGCTGTTGCTGTTGAATTGGCTATTTGTTTGACAGAAGTAACTGGATCTGATGGCTATTTAAAATATAACCTAAGCATCTGTCCATCTCTACCAAGAATAGCCAAAATAGTAGGTGTGTTGCATGCCTTAACTCCATCCTAAGTCTGTGGCAGACATCACTAATCAATCACTACACTCTTTTCCCCAGTTTGGGCAATGGTTAGAATCGTCTTCAGCAGGTGGCAGTCCAGGTAGCCATTACTAGTCTTGAATGGGCACAGAACCTGGAACCTGTTTGCCATCTTAGCTATATCCTTTACTAATTTAATCTGAAGCCATAAGCTCAGTAAAATCATCTATGAAATGATTTTAGTCTTACTAATTCCTCTTGACCTTAATTTTCTGAGTCTAGAATTCCTGAAAAAAAAGAGACAAAATCTTTCATTTCACAATTAGACAAAAGGCTGGACATGCTAATACTTTGGAGAAGCTATAAAAATGATGTAACTTTATAGAAAAATATAAACTGTTGATTCCAGTCTCCCTCTGAGCAGGGTCCTCATGGCCCTATTCCTTCTGGAGGAGCTCTTAACTGATTTTGAAGGAACCATTCTCCTCACACCCTCAAGGGATGGTGTTGGCTTCAAGGGACAGCAGAGTTCACTCAAGACACACCCATGACTGCCAGGATGGACAAGGACAGTGCTTCATGACTCTGTTGAATATCTGAGCCCTTTTTCTGTGAGCATGTCTTGACAGAGGAAAGGAGAGGTAAAAGCAAAGAGCTCTGGATTCCTAACAGTAATCTGAAAAAGCTCCACAGCAATGGAGGAGCACAGAAATGACAACCAGAGACAAACCTCCATGATACAGAGATAGCAAACAAGCCCCATAAAATCATTTTTCATACTATGTTTCATGCCTTCATACCAAAAGTTGCTCAACTTCCAGACTACGTTTTTGTTCTGTTTTGTTTTGGTTTTTGTTTTAATTTATCCCTGATGGGATTATGGTATCAGTCTATATACTAACGCTCTGTAAAAAAAAAAAAAAAAAACTGAGCAAGACTTCCAGAGTCTGAAGGATTCACTCACTTACCAAATAAGTATGGTTATAACAATGTACCATGTTGCTATCACTGAGAAATCCTAATGCAATTCAGCCAGTGGCTCCATTGTAAGCTCCAGGGGGCAGATGCCCATCTGTTTTATTCCTCAATATATTCAGCACTGTGTCTATCTGGCTCTGCTAGATGCTTCATACATGGCTGTCAAAATTGGTTATGCTTGTCTATGCCCTCTGCTACGTGGCTATTATAGTGCCAAGCTCAGAGCAAGCACTCACTTAACATTAACTGACTGATTGATGATTGATGATTGATAGTCCGATCTGTCTTTGGTTTCCTAAGTGAAAAAAAGCAGAATGAGCCAGCCTGATATACCTGGTATATACTTAATATACCTAACAGGCACCTAATGTACGAAAATTTGTTTTAATGTATACCTAATATATACCTCTTATACTTCACAATGTTAAAAAGAAGAAATAATGGACTGACATCCAGAAAGTTTAAAATACTCTAAATGAGTAAGTCTCAAAGGATAGACTGGAAATAATTAGGGGCCATAAACTGAATGTGATAGTTAAAGGAGGTAAACTATTAAATATCATCATGTCACATTGACAGTTTTGCTTAAAAATATAGTTTTACTAAAGTACCAGTTCAAGGGAGAATGATTTAACAAACCAAGCAGAGGTATATTTATAATAACCCCTTCTTCATAAATGGGTCAAAATTTTCCAAGCATGTCCACATCCATGATTTCATTTGTCCTCACATCTTTGTGATGGAAGTAGAATTATTATTAGTGGTCTATAAAATACAGATGCAAATTTCCAGTTCTGGCAATGAGGCAGGCCAAGCTTAAACCAAATTCATTGTTTTACTATGCAGAGAAATGCTGAACAATATGAGCTGACACAAAGAAAGGGAATTCCTCAGTCCCAGGGAGAAAGAGAGAACTTAAAGCTGAGTAACAAGCCGAAGCACTACAGCTGTGATGGCCCTGGAGGATGTGGAGCCAGAGCTGGGCTTTTAACATCTACGTGGGAGGAGTCATAGCTAAGGGACCCCACAAAGTCAAGAATGGGAACTGAGGCCTTGGCAAAAGCCAAGAACCTGGAAAAACTGTTCCCCAGTAAAAAACCCAGTCTAAAATCTCTGCCCACCATCCAAGAAAGAGATAAGGAAATGTGGGTCACCAGATGCTGATTGGTACTTTTCCTATTGTCTCAGAATTCCAGCTGAAGCCCCAAACCTAAGAACAATCAATGAGAAGTATTCCTCAGACAACGAAGGTACTGGACAGATACCTTGCTGCAAAAGTAAGAGGTAACCAAACTGGTCCTTTCACCCTCCCTCCATCACCCCATCCAGCCCATATAAGCAGAGGACTAGAAACAGGAGTCCTAGAGGTAATAAGGTAGGGGCTATGGCAGAGTGTGCTTCTCCAACCCTCCCCCTCCCTCCCAAGCCAAGTGAGGTGAGTACCAAGGGGAGCATCTCTTGAGACTGGCGTGCCTGCGATAAAAAGAGACCAGCCTGCCACCTCCTAGCCTGATGCCCACTAAGGGACAGGACCCACATGCCCTCCCCAGGGAACCAGAACAGAGGACTATTGTGGGGAAAGCGCTGACCCATGTCTTTTAGAGTCTGGAGGGTGCACACAAAAACCAAAGGACATTGCCTGCTTCCTGCCTCAAGAATTCTAGAGAATTCTTGGAGAACTGGAGACAGGGTAAGAAGAAAGGGCAACAATGGGAAGCTGCCTGCAGTTCCAAACTTTAACTAAACACAGCAGCCTTTACTGGGCTGAGCTAATGGCACTGTAAGGTGGCTGGATTGAAGCCACTGTAAAATACTCCACCCAAGAGGGTTGCCTCAGCATAAAGAGGCTGTGAGATTCACAAGAAGTCTGGGAGATTCCACATTACCCACATCAGGGAGCTTTGTGGTATAAAGGACCCCATGAGGACCATCAAAGAACCCACAAAAATGACCAAAGAGCCAGTATTGAGATGAGTACCACAGCACAGAACATGACAGTCAACCAATCTCTGGCAAGAAACAGCACCAAGGAGAGAGACTTTAGCCTTACTTCCTCTAAATTTTTCTCCTCTGTCCTAATCCTAGAAGTGCAGAAATAGGGGAGAAGTGGAAGAGCTAGAAGAAGGAAAAAAAAAATAGATCACTACACTATTCTCCATACAAATCTGAAAGCCATGGGTAAGGCCTGAAATAGTCTATGGACTTTTTTAATATCTGTAACATGAGTCCTAACTATTGAAATGAGACTATTCTAGTAACTGGATGTGAGTGGAAAGAAAAGATAAGCCTGAGAGAATGTGATAGAAAAGGCAAGGGAGATCCAACAGAGAGGGTCTGTATGCAGCAACGGTAGAAAAATTAAAATATTTCCTGTTTGGGGCACCTGGGTGGCTCAGTTGGTTAAGCGTCTGACTCTTGATTTCGGCTCAGGGTCATGATCTCACAGTTCACGAGATCAAGCCCTGTGTTGGGCTCTGTGCTAATGGCACAAAGTCTGACTGGGATTCTCTCTCTCTCTCCCTCCCTCTCTCTCTGCCCCTCCCCCAATTTGCACACACTCTCTCTCACTCTTTCAAAATAAACTGAAATAAAATAAAATAAAATAAAATAAAATAAAATAATAAAATAAAATAGTTTCCTGTTTGTCTGAGTCAATTCATTTCATATACATGTTCCACTAATCTCTGACTGAAATTCTGGGTCTGAAATATTTTTTTCTCACGATAATTAAAGCACCAGTGTGCTGTGGGCACTTTAAGTCGAGAAGCAAATATTAAAAACTGTTTCTGGACACTGAAACCACCAAGACTACGCACTAGAGGCAACTGCAAAACAGCACTATTGTAAGACCTCCACAACTCAAGGTGCTTAAAACCCCAAGGGAAAAAAATTCACAAAGAAGATGGCAAAATTTATATGCCACAGAAGGAAATGATCCACCACCAATGAAAGTCAGTGGATACAAGAATAACCATTCCCCAAGGGCTGAAGTAGATGAAACAATTTTAAATAGACTATACACACTTTATATGTATAGAGTATATATATGATTTATAGGATTTATATATTTTAAAATTATTAACAATCTAAAATATGGAATAGAAACCAAAAGGGAAAAAAATACACTATTAAAAATTTTTTGAGGAAGAACAAAATAGAACTTTTAGAAACAAAATAGCCATTAAAAATAAAAATGCATTTAAAGGCTAAACAGTAGTTTAGGAAGAAATGAAGCAAAAACTGGTGAATTGGAAGATAGAGCTGAAGAAATTATTCAGAATATAACAAAGAGGGATAATGGAATATAAGATATGAAAGAGAATTTAAGAGAAAATGTAAAATGAGAAAGATCAATATATATTTTAATAATAGAGTCCTAGAATAAAATAGACCAGGGGAGAGGCAATATTTAAAAATGACTGAGGATTTTACAGAACTGGAGAACAATATGAATCTGTAGATTGAAGCATCCCACCAAGTCTTAAGCAAGATTTTTTTAAATCCTGTATTAACTCAACAGTGTAAAACCACATAACACTAAAGTCAAAGAGTATCTTTTTAAGTCAGAATAGTGATTTAGGCTTATAGCAGACTTTTCATCTGCAACAATAGAGTCCAGAAGAAAATGGAATATCTTCAAATTGCTGGAGTAAAACTACTACCACAGAATTTTGTACCTAACATCATTCATGAGTGAAGACAAAAGAAAAAAAGACAATGTCAAACAAAGACTGAGGAAGTTTGAAATTTACCACTCTAGACCATTCCTGAAAGAACTATAAAATATGTGCTTCCATATTAAGGAAAGAAACCAAGAAGAAAGGAAAAGAATAAAAGATGAAATAAAGCTTCCTCACAAAAGCTTCCTTGGGAGCAGCTTTGAATTCTTCATCACATCTACTGCATGTAAGATAAAGCATCCTCAATTCAAGAACCCCTCTCTAGGCCAGGGAAACACAGGACATTCCCATGCCTTTAAACCCCAAAGCCCAGGGCACCTGGGTGGCTCAGTTGGTTAAGTGTCCAACTTCAGTTCAGGTCATGATCTCACAGCCCATGAGTTCGAGCCCTGCATCCAGCTCTGTGTTGACATCTCAGAGGCTGGATCCTGCTTTGGATTCTGTGTCTCCCTCTCCCTCTCTCTCTGCCCCTCCCCCACTCATGCTCTGTCTTTCTCTCTCTCCTTCAAAAAGAAATAAACATTAAAAAAAAATTTTAAGCCCAAAGCCCTTTTCTCTGGTACTATTTCTGAAGTTCCAGAGCAAGGTTGTCTTATATTCTTCCTTTATCACCTAAGACATTCTCTTTTTTTAAATGTTTGTTTGTTTATTTATTTATTTATTTATTTATTGAGAGAGAGAGAGAGAGGAACATACACACAAGTGGGGGAGGTACAGAGAGAGAGGAGAGGGGAAGGAGAGAGAGAGAGAGAGAGAGAGAGAGAGAGACTGTCTCAAGAAGGCTCTACACTGAAAGCATAGAATCAGATGCATGGCTTGATCTCATGAACCATGAGATGATGACCCAAACTGAAACCAACAGTCAGACACTGAACCACCTGAGCCACCTAGGAGCCCCAAGACGTTCTTTCTTAGAAAGAACTTGGCTCAGAAATATTCTTTAAGCATTTGAGCCTACATTACAATTTCCCTGTGTAGCTGAGAGTATATAAAGGACTGGACACAATAAGTTTTCTCCTGTGGTACTTCAATTAATCCCTATGAAATATTCAAGTAATCGTCATTTATAAATGGGGCTAAAAGAATAAACAGATTCTTAATGGGGGTGGGGCACAGAGTGGTAGCAGATGTAGATCCTGAGACATAGGGGAGTTAAATGATTCAACCAAAATTCCAAAGCAAGAGGTTGAGGTACATCTAAACACAGGTCTCCTTGCGCCCAGGCATGCCTGAACCTTGTAACAACATGCTGTCTTTCAGAGGTTTCCAGCTAAGTCATGCTGTTCTCTCCTCCTCTCTGCCTCTTCTTTCTCACACATACACACACATACACATACCGCATGGAGATACTTGCCAAAGAAATTGAAAGCATTTGGTCCCCAAGTGCTAAAGGAACACTTCCTTAAGGTTTAGAATTGCTGTTCATTTACTTCTGGGCCTAAAACACAATAAAGATGACTTTTACTACCATTTTATCCTCTCTCCTTCAAATGGACCACAACCTATTTATAACCCCTCAGGAGGCACTGACATATGCCTGTCCCTGGGCTGAGTGTGCATAAATGTGACTGCCCAGTGTGCTCTCTGTGGATGTCTCAAAGAAGAGCTGTGCCTACCTCTTGGAGACACCAGGTCTATTCCATTTCTTCATCCAACTCAAGAACATTTTTAAGGCCATTTTCTTCTTTAGGATCTTCTTTTCCCCTTTATTCTATGATAGCTAAGTCAAACTCTAAGGAAATATCTAGAACCAGTTGTCTGGAAAGTGCAACAGGAATTGAGGAAACCGGTGCATTCAGACTCAGCCCATTCCCCAACTGATACCCTCAGAGGAAAGGGGTGCATTCTGCCCAAGTTTCCCTGGAGTGGAAAAAGGGAAAATCCCAAAGTCTTGCTGCCCAGATCCAGCAAGAGATCAAGGTGGGGTCATTGCCACCTTGAGTTTCTCCAGAATAAAAGGCCAAACTCGGCAAAGAGGTTTCCCAGATAAAGCCAGACAAGGTGAAATGGTGGCCACAGGACTGGTCATGCCAATTCCCAGAGGTTTCTGGGAAGGCAGACCGGCAACTAGTGCCACTTCACTACCTAAGAAAGGCAGAAAAATGTGCTTCCCAATAAAGGTTTCACTCTTCTCGCTGGGGTTGTGCCACACAATGGTCAGGTCTAGTGGAAGAGGTGGGGGATGGGTTCAGGGAGCTAGAGGAAAAAGGCAGGACTTGCAGCCACTGGACTATCTGTGCATTTCACTGTGATGGTCAGTGCAGAGAACATGAGCGGAAGTGCAGGGGCCTAGCTTCCCCTACTCAAATCACTAGGCCTTTGCAGCCACTGCCCCTCTCACTGCCTTTAGGCAAGGCTTTCCAGTCCACAGAGGCTGCCTGTCAGACTTCTTACTAGAGTCCCTATACATGTGGCAAGGACTGGGATAGAGCCTGGGGTGCCTCCTGGTCATCAACTCTTTCTTGGATGAAGTACCATCCAGAAGAGTATACGTCCATGGCATTCAAAGAGTGTTATTGTCCTTGGCACCAAAAACTACATCCTCTCATTAAACATTCAGATATCATATATTTCTTTTTGCAGGAAACTACAGGCATTGCAAAGCTCCAATGGGATCCAGCCTGAGATTTTCCAGTGGTTTATAACATTTTTGTTATGGGAGGTTATGAGAGGGAGGGGATAAAGAAAAAATAATAAATTGTTCTTTTCTCGGGAATTTTATATACATACAGTTGTAATGATATGAAATCATAAAGCTTAACACTCCACAAAGGCTAATCAGTTCTCCAAGGAACTAATATCATAGTGCCACCCCAAGCCGGCACTTCTCATCTGAATTGTCCAGAACACTCCTGTCTACTGTTGAGCCATGACTGAGGCCAAAAGTGCAAACTCCTTGTCCATGATGCCCAAGACTATTTGTGACAACCTGATGTTTTATGTCCACCTCTATGCCAGTCCTGATGTCACCTGCTTCCTTCCATCCTTGTCTTGAACATGACCTCAGGTCTCCGGAGCATGGGCTCTCTGCTTTGGTGTTAGTGCCCAGAAGGTTCTCAGGAAGCCAAATTTTAAGACTTCAGTAAAATTTGTCTCCATGCACTTACCCTTCCACACAAACACACACACACACACACACACACACACACACACACACACACACACACACCTTAGTCCACCACCTTATATCTACTCTTCTTACACTGCCATTATCCCCACCACCCAGGTTTGCCATCTTCTTCCTGTTCTTATGTTCCCCAAAGAAAGCCCACCTGCTCCTCTGTACATCCACTCAGAGCTCAAGTGGCCAACCAGCTATTCTGATGAATAATCCATGAGAACACAGGCAGGCTGGAGGATTCAGACTCATGAATCCTACTAAAATTATGTGTCCTGAGACCTCCATTCCCACCAGCCACCTCAATTGTCCTAGGCAACCACCTCCATTCTCCCACATCAACTCTAGCTTAATTTATCTCTTTACAGAACTAGAGTCCTCTGCCCCCTTGACCTACTTAGTGCCTATCTCACTTTGGCAAACTCAGTTCTGGAAAAACTTTCCCTAGGAATGTTGATCACTGCTGGCCCCTAACTCATGCCTCCTGACCTCAACCAGGTTTCCTCTGACTTAGCAACACTTACTGATTATCTTTGGGATGTCCCATAGTATTTTCTACTGACCGTTGCCTCTTCCTGTGTCTTCAAACTCAGACTACACTACAACTGCCTTCATCTGTCTCAGGATCCAGCAATGCAGTCCCTGAGACCCATAATATCTCCTTTTTCAGCTCTCCCTCACAACTCTTTATGTTCTCATCCTCTGCTCACTGTTAGTCTATTTCTGAAGACAGAATTGTACCTCCTTGGTTGGGGTTAAACCTCCCGTTCCTGTCCCTGACCCCACTTCCAACTGCCTTCTAGATCTGCTTCATCAACAGTCCCGCACTTCCATGTCGTCTCTCATGTGCCAACAAATCCATCTCTTCTCTTCTCCTTCACAGTCAAGACTCTAGAAAGAGTAGAAAGAGTGGTCCATTTATGCCTCCCATCACATCAACCGTGCCTCAGCACCAGGCAGTCTGACTGAACCCACTTTCAAAGTCCACTGCTGATACCCAGATCATCAAATCTAGTAGAGTTCTCTCAGTTCCCATCTTCCCTACCCACTAGTCCATTTAATACTGACAGCGATGGCCTTCTTGCCCTCCATGGCTCCACAGTAGCAAGGCTCTTCTTTTACTTCCCTGACCATTCTGGTTCTGTCTGCTCCATTTCTTCCCCTTCCTATCCTTTGAATGTAAGGACTCCATCTTCAGCCCCTTCATCATTTTCGTCTCTCTGTTCCCTCTCCCTAATAATTTCATCCATTCCCACAGTTTCAAACATCACCTCTAAATGAACTCTAAAAAAAAAATTAAATAAATAAATAAACAAACAAACAAACTCTAATTCTGCACATATGCTGAGTATCTTCCATTTACTCCCTAAATCCACCCTCTCCCCTTTCCATATAGACAACAGCAAAGAATTCCCTTGCCCTCTGGCTTTTGTTAAGAAAAGCCCTTCTTCCCTCTCATGCCTGGACTATGACCTCATAAATGTCCCCCCACCTGCAGTCTTAGCACCCCCACTTCATCTTTTACTCTGCTCCCTGCCTGGTCTTCTGGCAGAGCAGCTCTGACCATACCACTCCTCACTCAGTGGTCCTCCGCTGCCTACCAAATGGGATGCAAGCTCTTCAGCCTGACTCTCACTTCTGCCCATATATAACTTGTGCTCTAATCCAACCCAATTCACTATTCCTTTAAAATCCAATGCACATGCCTTTCAACATACCATTGACTATACCATTCTTCTTGTAGTGAATGTGCAACCCCTCTCTCTACCCTACTTGTGTTCACCCTTCAAGATCCAGCTGTCATCATCTTTACATAAGCCTTCTCTACTTATTCCATCTAACTGTATTACCCTCCTTCTTTAAACCAGTAAGGCTTTCATCTTTACCTCCCTGTAACATCAAGCATAGTTTGCCTTTTATTATAGTTCTATCTGTGAATGTGGGTGTGTATCTTGCCTCCTTCTAAACTACATACTCCCTAAAGGAAGGGATAATCAAGAGACTATAATCTTGAAGGTCTCCTTGAATCCAGAGATCTTATGAGCAAATTGCCTTACAGATAACAGATGCTCATAACTTTCTGTGAACGACCAACCATCCCAATTCTGGGAAGGGAAAAAACAACTTAAAATTATTTTCATCACAATTGGCATGAGATACCCCACATTCAGGGACACTTCACAGTCAACTTATCTTAGAAAAAGGCTTCTTATCTCCTGGTCTTTCAGACAGCTGGGCATAGGTCAAAATTTTTGCCTTTTAAATAACTGAAAAACAGAGCCATAAGATCCTATCCACTGCAGACCACATATGAGATGTGAGTCACTGCAATCCCCTCAGATGTGGAGCTTAGAGCCCCAGAATGACCTAGGCACCCAGACAGGGTAGCAGAAGCTTTTTGACCTTGGAGAAACACTGTGCAATATTTTAGCTATGGACAATGGCCAGAACACACCTATAAGCAGGACCAGGGAGGGGATGTGAAGTCAGAGCCTACAAGGGAATAATTTACTAATAGTTGGATAAAATTAAGTGTATTGGTCTTCGAAGTGACCTGCATCTCTGTCTTAGCATACTGAGCTCTGCTAATCTAAGACACACATACACACACACACACACACACACACACGCACATGCGCACATTTATGACCAGGCTGAACCCACCAATCAAGATGCACAGGCTCATGGAAGTATGTGAAGTTGAGCAGGCATGAGGCTTTAAGATCTGTGCCTACATCAGAACATAGTGCCCTAACAGTAATACAGCCAGGCTACAAAAAGAGCACAAAACCAAGAATAAGGAGAAGTATATTCTAGTCTATCCTGTTACCAAAAAGCTATCCAATTTTAATAGGGTTCGTGTAAGGAATAAATGAAATAACATATATGCGACCCCCAAAAATAAACATAAGATAAGTCTAACATAAAATATTCTCTCAAAAAAAATAAACCTGACTAGTTTTTTTTCCTTCCCTAACCAGGCAAGTTGTTCCAATTCTCTAAGCCCAGCTTTCCTTATCTGATAAACTAGGAATAATAACACTTGTCCCACTACTTCAATGGATTTTTTTTTTTTGAAGAACAGCTAAAATAGTAGACATGAAAAGGACTAAAAAGGTATTTTAGGTCAATCAAAATGTAAGGTAATATTACTACTTTTAGGTAAGACAATTACCAAAAAAAGCCATCCCAAGATTGGAAAGAAGCTTCCTGATCTTTAACTGGGCCATTAATCACCAGCATGGACCTATCAAGTTTAAAATTTTTCCCTCTGCTATCCACTCCCTTCTCTCCCTCTCTTCCTGACTCTTTTCCCTGTTTCTTTTCCATCACACTTTTTTCCTCCCTTGCCTAGACTTCAGATGGTGTGAGGAGTAGACAAGAGCTCTGGGACACGGGTTCCCCCCAAGCATCTCCAAAGCTGGGAAAGAGAGACCCTATCAACCCAGCCACACTGCCCTTCCAACAGTACAGAGGAACAGCAGCCACCTCAATCATCAGGATTGTCAGACTGGATATAGCTCTCTACAGACATGGGTGCCCCTGGACTACACAGATGGGCAGACAGAGAGACACAGACAGACAGACAGACAGACAGACAGACTAAATAGCTTTGTCTTGCCAAACACCCATTTCCTGTCCAGTTACAAATCCCAGTCAGCATGGAGGTAAACGCTGAACTGAATCTAGGGACGTTCATTATTTCTTGGAATGGAGGCAGCATCAGTCACTCCTCATCAAGACAGCTGTTAGATTGTTAAACACCTAATTAGAGTCAAATTTCTGATATAGGCACTGGGACCCCAGAGAAAATACTACATTCTCATTACTGACACAGTGGAACTTCATAATACTATATTTTTCCTCTGCAGGATTCAAACTTGGGGAGTCACACAAGGAAATGGGCTCTTCTAACTAAAAAGTCATAATTCAGAACCAGAAATTTCACTCCTGGTATATATCCAAGAGAATTAACAACGAGGACTCAAACAGACACTTGTATCCCAATGTTCATTGCAGCATTATTCACAATAGCCAGAGTGTATTCACAACCTAAGTGTCCATCAACTGATGAATGGATAAACAAAATACGGTATATACTTACAATGGGATATTATTCAGCCTTGAAAAGGAATGGAGTTCTGACACCTGCTACAACATAGACTAAATCTTGAAAACACCATCAGTGAAATAAGCCAGACACAAAAGGCCAAACATTGTATGATTCTTCTTATATGAAATATCTACAACAGGCAAATTCATAGAGACAGAAAGTAAATCACAAGTCACCAGAGGCTGGGGAGAGAGTGGAGTGGGGAGTTACTGCTTAGTGGTAACAGAGTTTCTGTTTGGAATGAAGAAAAAGTTTTGGAAATAGACAGTGGTATAGTTGTACAACACTGTAAATTAATGCCACTGAATTTTAATACTTAAGATGGTTAAAATGGCAAATTTTTGTTACATATATTTTACCACAATAAAAAAATTTTAAAGGTCAGCATTCACATCTCCTTTAACTATCAATAGATGTGACTTGTACACTTAGCTTTACTGAGCCAGTTAAAAGAAATAAATCTTAAAACCATTCTTTCCATAAGTGAAAGAAAGTGCTTAATTTCAGCTCTAAATGATACGCAAGTCTCTAAATAATCTCATGTGCTTCCTTTTAACTGAATCATTTATCATACAGATTGTCACGACATACCTAGATCTGAAATGCATGAGATGTGCTGCCAACAGCTAGACTACACAGAGGAGCTCCAATTGTAGAATTATTATTGCTGACAATAATGCATGAAAATCCATACAGGCAGATAGTAAACTCATGGTTTCCAGGAGCTGAAGGGAGGAGGAAAAGGAGAATGATTGCCATCTCTTTTTGGGGTGATGAAATGTGCAGGAATTAGACAGTGGTGATGGTTGCACAACTCTGTAAAACGACTAAAAACCACTGAGTTGTATATTTTAAAGGGTGAATTTTATGGCATGTGAATTATATCTCCACAAAGGTGTTATTTAAAAATAAATAGTTCATTCATTCGTTCATTCATGAAGTCTTGAAAGCTCAGCTGCAAGGACGGTCCCCTGAACTCGTCAGAATCTTGTTTGAGGATGGAGACTGTCCATTTTCCAGGAGGGAATTGCTCAGAAGACATTCCAAGAATGGGTGGTGAAGTAAAGCCATGCCAAGAAGTGGTCATCTCAAAGCCAAGACTTACTAGTCTAGATCTACCATTAAGATCTACAGAGGGATCTGAAAAACCAAAGAGGGCCCAGTCAGAAACCATGGGCATAAATGAATAGCCAGAAAATGGGACCCTGAGGAGGGGCATGCAGAGTGACCACATAGCAGCCACCAAAGAAGAACAAGTGTTGGAGTGTCTGGGTGGCTCAGTCTGTTAAGTGTCCAACTCTTGACTTCAGCTCAAGTCATGATCTCGCAGTTCATGGGATTGAGCCCCACGTTGGGCTCTGTGCTGGCAGTGTGGAGCCTGATTGGGATCCTCTTTCTCAGCCCCTCTCCACTCACTCGCACACATGTGTATGTGTGTGTATGCACACACACTCTCTCTTTTCTCTCTCTCAAAATAAATAAATAAATAAATAAATAAATAAATAAATAAATACTAAAGAATAAATAAATAAATAAATAAATAAATAAATAAATAAATAAATAAATACTAAAGAAAGAAAGAAAGAAAGAACAAGTGTTCAACTGTTTATCTACTACACATGACCAGGAGAAGCTGGAGTTTCCACAGAGCAAATCCAAGCACGGTTCCATAAGGCTAGCCCAAGGTAGTTTTTTCCAAAATGGATGGATAGTGAGTTCTTCTTTCTCCTCTTCCCCACATAGAGAAATAATAGAAACAACAAATGCTTTGAAAGTCTAACAGACCTGGATTTAATTCTAACACCCCAATACTGTCTGGGTGATGCTGGCCACAATACACAAGATCTTTGGTCCTCAGTTTCCTCATCTGAAAAATATTAGCACCTGCCGCAAAGGACTGATATAAGGACAAAATTATAGTAAGCGCATGAAGCCCAAAGAACACTGCTGGAGACACACTAGGCATTCAATAAGTGGTAGTTATCACTCCTGCCCCATTCTAAAAATATAAAAAGGAAGAAGTTATACTTCAATATAACTTATTTTTTTTTAAATAAAAATGAAAGCATGAAAGACTCTACAGACTGACCCGAGGCTAGGAGAGGGGGCATAGTGAGGGGAGCAAGGTACAAACTTAAACGTGAATTTTCCAGCACCCTTTTTAATGATGAGATTTTTTTGCTTTAGGAAACTAAAGGCTAATCTGTCACTTAAGATGGAAAATTAAAGCCTTTTCCTATTGTGGTAAGTGTCTCAGTGCTGCATGGAACTATTCCCTCTCTTTATCTACAAACCTCTAGCACTTTTACTATTCATGAAAAATAGGGGTTTGGTTTTTTTTTTCTAAAGCAAGTTTTACATCTGAAGCAAAGTTTTATTTTCCAGGCAGTCAGTCTGTCCTTCTGTACTAAGGAGCTGTGTTTAGGTTTCGGCAATTCATGTCGGAAAGCAAGTGGATATTCGTTTGCCCAGCTGGTGTCCTTCCTGCTCAGTGGCCCTATTTTCAGATATTTGGACCACCAAAGGACTTCTGACCAGTTTGGCTTTGGACCTTAGGCTGAAGGCAGGGAGCCTCACGCTGTGGGTGGGAGAGGACGGCAGCGTGTCAGGTGGACAGCTGCTTGGTGGGCATAAGGAAACCCTGCACCCCCGGGTCCTGACACTCTGGTTGGAAACAGCAGTTCAGACGGTCCCACGGTCCTGGGATTCTACTGGCCTCACACTGGTTAACAGATGTCAAGAAAACCAAAATACCAAGCCTATCATGACCAATTTTTCACTTCTTTGATTATTCTGGTATCAGCCAGACCACCTTGGTCTCTGTTGCTTTTTGTTTTCCATTTCCATCTTTGAAATTTTGAATAATGTCAGTCATCCAATAACACCTACAAAGTAGTTTGAAACACTTTGAAAGTTGTTTCATGGCACTGCTTTTTCAAACCCTAGTGGTCTGCTTTCTGATAAGAATAATTGATACCTGCATGGTGATTTACACTCATTCTCCCATACGGAGCTTCACAGCTGCCCTGTAAAGTTGACTGGCTAAGGATTCTTATCTCCATTTTATAGATGAAAAATGTAAGGCTTGATTCCTCAGAACTCTCAAAAAAAGATCAAGTCAAAGAATGTGACCCCAGTCATTTTTCTAGCCGTAGTCTTATTTATTTTATTTTTTACTTTTGCTAACTAACATCTTTGAAAGTTTTTTAGCCCAACATGGATTATTTTCGAAGGAAAAAAACAATATAAATGACTGAACATGACACAATGGTTACAAAGTAAATAGAGCTTAATTGAGTAATCAAGTCAACATTTCTGCCCACAGGCTATATGGGGAAGAACATTCATTTACTGTCTGGATTTTGGCTTGGTTCTCTAAAGGACAGGAGACAAGATTATTTTATTTTCTTTTTAGCTAGGTTCAAGCGGGCAATACCAAGTGTAGCCAAGTGTATTAAAAGAAACCCCCCTTGGCAGATTGGCAGTGTGAATATTTCATGAAATTATCACAACACTATGTTCTGAAATGGTGGTTTCCCCCAGGGATCTCAAAGGCCACATCTCTAAGGGTGAGTCTAGCTCATGCCCCTGTCTTAAAGCTAGAGATCAAGTCAGCCTAAAAGGCCTTCCAGTTCTCGATTTATAAGAGCACCAAACAAGTCAGCCAACAAACGCTTCAAGGATGATGGGAATGTCAGAGGCAGGTCCTAGATGAATTCCTTTCCATGTGCTGATTTAAACCAGGGCTCCTTATTTAAACGTCTCCTGGGCAGAGCCCTGTCCTAGAAGACCAGCCCTGACAAAGAAGCAAGGAGAAGCCTTTGTTCTTCCAACTCAGGTAGAGTCCACGGCAGCCGGTCCTCTGGCCAGCCTGCAACTTAAATGTCCCCACGGTTTCTACCCTGCAGTGATGTGACTCCATGCACTGGCCAACAGCAAAGCCAGTCCACGAAGAACTGCCAACAGTTCGCCAAGGGAAGTCCTACAGAACAGCTCGCCTCTCATCACCCCACTCCCTCACAGGGGCTGAAATGAGCCTAGAGTGGGACAGAAAGGAAGTACACAAATAAAAACAGCTTGGAGCTATATCTGTTTGCAGACAGAATAGTGATCTGAATTTTGTTGGAGGTCCTTGTGGACATGTATGAACTTTTACTCTGCAGCCTGAGAAATTATTTTTAAACCTTTCCAATGATAGCTACCCCCACCCCACTCCAACTCTGTTTCCAAATCTAACATCTCAGAAGTGATTTTAAGTCAGTACAAAGGTGGGATTGGACAGAGGTAGAATAGGGAGAGGTTGAAAGGTTGATTAAGCAAAATTTTACCAGAAATACTAAGCAATGCTTTCTTATCAGGTTTAACATACACCAAGTGTGGTCAAGAGAAAGCAGGAGGAAAAAGAGTCTGAAGACCTTGTTTTCTGTCACATCCCTGCCTGAGTGACTGACTCTTTAGGAGCCTTTGTTTTCGTAACTAGAAACAGAGTTTGTCCTAAGGTTCCTTAAAATGCTTTGATCCTAGAAAGTAAATTCCCAGAGACATTACATTTATTCTACGTCTGTTTGACAAACCCTTCAAAGCTCATGAATCTAGAACCACCCCCTCCCCACCCTCTCTCTGTGTCTCTCTCTCTCTCTCTCTCTCACACACACACACACACACACACACACACGCACACAGTGCAGCAAGAAGATGTTTTTAAGTGAACATGTTATGGACAGCAATGGTATGATGAGGTTTTGGGAAGGGGAGGAACTTTTGGCTTCTTGCCAGTTAATCCACCCTTTCCTCATTCTCTGGCTCTGAGCCAGATTTACTATTCCCTTCATTCCCTTGGTCTCTGGGGAAGGGCCTATTTTCAACCTCTGTTTGACTCCCCAGCTCCAGGCCCAAACTGCTTTCCTTATGTCCCTTAAATCCCCACTTGATTTAATTCAGTTCCACAAGTTGTAACTGTGTTCCCCAAACTACCCCCCAACCCTGGACACATCCCGGTCATCTGGGCCTCTTCCTGCGTCCTTCTCCCAACAGCTGGCTTCCTGAAGCTCCCAGCCATTTCACAACTCTGCTCCTCTACAAGGCCCTCCTGGGCCCCCACCCACACAGGGCACAGACTACAACTGCAGCATGGCTCTCAGGGGCCCAAGCCTCCTAGGAACCCGAGACTCTGCTCCAGTTGCCTTCTTGCCACGAGCACCTGCCTCCAAGTGCTCCTACACCATGGAGGGAAAGAAGCAAGGTCTGTGGCAATGTTCTAGGTGTGCACCTCCTAGGGTCAGTAAAGCCTCATCTTGAATACAGAAGCACTCCATCTGGGAATTAAAATACATCGAAGACCTTTCCTATAGTACCTGGGCTATTGGTTCAAACCATCACATTCACTACTTCAGCCCTCCATGCTGCTTTTCTGACCCGGGTTCAGTTCAAGTCTATGGACCTGGGTTTAGAACAGCACTGAAAATCATTCCATTTTCCCAGAGGGATCCTGTCACTTTTACTTGTTTTATACAGTATCTAACCTTGAGGTACATGTAAACAGGTGTTTACTAAATTATTTTAATAATGACAGCCATGGCTTGGAGTGTTGTTTCATTATCAGAATGTTTAGCACTCATGTTGCTAAATACTCAGCACCTGATATTTTGCAAAACAATTCCCCATGCTTTTTTTTTTAAATCAGTCTTCTGCTCTCCTCCACAGTGCCCAGCATTAACTGAGGCAACAGTGAGGATGGGATCTAAAAACAGACTAAATTAGTGTGATCATTTGCTAATTGGCTTTGCTCTTAAGTCTTCAGGTGTTTCCCAAACAATGTATCAGTTTTCTTTAGTCCATACTGGAAAATAAAATTGTCTCTTCCTTTGGAATGCGGAGCACTGATTTTGGAGTCCCAGCAAGGAAAAGTGGGGATGACGCCAGCTGACCTGTTACTACCATGTAACAAACAGATGCCTCACCAGGCAGGAAGAATTACTGAAAAGGAAGAAAACGCTATGGTCCACTCATTCGCCCCTTCTTAACCTGATAGCAAGAGGTTCTCAGATCTCACAGAATTTGCCACAACAACTAAGAAGGCCAACTGAAGGGATAGAAAAGAAACAACCAAGAGTTGGAAAACATCACTGAAAATTAGAACAAATCTCAGTTACTGACTAACCTGGGTCTCGGGAGCTTTTCTGCCATTACCCAGCATGAGCCCAGCCAGACTCATAAACAGAAATCAGCTGTGAAGTGTACCCAGTTGTTTTTGTGTTTTTTTTTTCCCCTAATAAAGTTAGGAAAATGCCTTCTTGCCTTTGAGCGGACAAGCTCTGTAACCCTATAGGTTAGGGTTTCCAAATCCCAAATTTCTGGTCACCTCATATTCCACTGGGCTTGGGAAGTCCTGGCCCTTCTGGTTACTAAAACATCTATGGTAAATCAGGGAGAAAATTAATATACAGCCATAACAAGTTCAGCTAATCACCCAAAAGGCTCCCTCAAGGCTGAGTAGGATGCTGTTTTAGAGGTAAACAGAAGTCTGAGGTAAGAGTGTGCAAAAGTGGGAGAAATCCAAAGTGGGTTTTCTTTACCAGAGGGTGGCAAGGTCACTGAGGGCCTCAGTCACACTGGGGGGTCCTCTGGTGTGTGTGCTGGCACGGGAACACACACTGGTCTTTGGGGTTCTCTGCACTGGGGCAGGTATAGGCATAAGCAAAGAGTCACAGCACACAGGAAATTCTCTCCAAACTCTCCCAATATCTTTCCTCACCAAACGCAGGGAGACTGCCCCTTTCCTGACTCCTAAGCCCTGGAGTGCCACCTACTGGGAGAGGCAGAAAGCACATCCACTTTAGGTCTTCTAGGCCTCCATTCATTCGTTCTCACCAGCATGCATTCATTCATGTATCAAGAGCCTGAATGAGCGGGGACCTGTGCCAGAAGTAAGGATACAAAGATCAGCAGGGCCTCAAAATCCCCATTCGGTATGCTTCAGTGTTAAGTCCAAAGTCTTATATACATAGATGAACCCACCTAGGACAATGTTCACTCAAAGAAAAAAATGCAGGAAGAGTTCAAGTCATCACCAAGACTCTGAGAGGCAGCTGCAGGGGCTAACAGCTCACCGTTTCATCTGCAAAGTACTATACCTATAACATCTACTTGTAGAGAACAATTCTCCACTTAATATGAGGTAGAAATGTCCAAACAGTCTTAGGGGGCTGCATTACCAATATTCCTCTCCACAACTCACTGGGTCCCCAAAGTGCATTAAACTCTTGTGTAATCTGAAATCTTTTCCTTATCGTGTGTGTGTGTGTGTGTGTGTGTGTGTGTGCGCGCGCGCGCATTTAAATACTCTTAGCATGTGCTCTATGGAAATAATGAATAATTGGTTCTTGTAATATAGTTTATTATGTAGTATTCTGATACACTGTAAAGTATCAGAGCAATACTAGGAATGATATTTTGAGCCTCAATAGCCCCTTTTCTCCAGTTTCCTCATGCAGTACCCAGAGAAAGAGAAGCTAATGCCATGCTTTCCATAACCCACACAAGCTAAGGTGCAAGCAACATTGTCTATGACCATTTGTAAAGAGAGTTAACTGTGATCATTATTATTATTATTACTTTATTATGATGATTACTATTCTGCCGTATTGCTAAGTAGTTAAAAGAAAAGCACAGTATGTCTTCCCTCCCAGAACACATGTTTCTCCCCTCTGCCTTGTCTCCAGCAGATAAGGGACATTCTGATGTTTTATTTGCTAACTGGTTGACTATTAAGAAACTCATTTGCTAGCTGGAGCCTGCAATGGAAAATCAGCCCAGAAAAGCGGGAGGTTGGCGTGGGACCGAGTAGATAGGGCACCAGAGGTGAGGCAAGGCCCACATGAGCCACTCCCAGCCTGAAGCCCAGGGTCAAAAGCCAGTCCTTCAGTGAACCTTCAGGCTATCCCAATGCACTGGCCACTGGTCTCCATATCCCAACTCTCAATTAACACGCGCGCGCACACACACACACACACACACACACACACACACACAACACTGAAAAGCTGGGGAGAAAGGGCCAGTGCATCCAGTGCCTTCAACTCTGTCAGGAAGAGAAGAATGTAAAGCCCCACCACTGGCAACTTTTTCAGTTCTCCACTCTTTGGTTCGTCACCATCACTGATCTGAGGTAATTGTTTGGCTTCTCTACTCTCTTTCCTGAAACTCTAACCCCCAATTATGTTTCATCACCCCTTTGGTTATTAAACCACAGCAACCCCTTCCTTGTAGATATTCATGCTTTTCCAGGTCTGCCCTTCCCTACCTCCATCACCCTCCATCTCGCCTCCCTGCAAAAAAAAAACCCTGGGCAATGCCAAAGACCAGGGAAAGGGGGATGGGAAATGGAGGGGAGACAGGGATCCTGGTGCTCTTTCACCTGAGAACCGCATCCAGGAATGGAGGCAAAATTGCTCCTGTGAATTATATAATCACTGCAGCTTCAAGGGAGAGAACTGGAATTCAGGTTGCCATAGTGTTTGTTGGCATGTTACTGGAAAGGCAGAGCTCCCGGCCACGGCTCACTTGCTCCTGTCCCTCCATCTTTCTCATAAACCTTTCCAGGGTCAGTGCTCCTACTTTTAATGTCTGCTCCCTGCATATTGGGTGGGAGGAAGGATGCCAGGGAACAAAGGGGCAAAAGAAAGGAAAGGGGCCAAGAGGGGTTTATCCTGCAGTAAGAGGGGACCTGGTAAACTAATATTATCGTTATGCGAATAATAATTCTTACCACAGTATACTGCCATCATTAGTGATAGTAAGGACAATACTATTGAGCTCTCCTCTTCAAGGCTGCTCACACCGAGTTGAGAGCCTGGAGGGGAGACATCCATCCCCACACTTCACACATATCACCCTTTCCTTTGTGTTTCTCACCCTCTCCCTCCTAATGCATCCACTGCTCCATCTGCTAGAAAGGGGACAGGGGAACAGGTGAGGGATGGGGTCATGGCATCGAGAAATCCAGGGACAGAAGCTGCCCTAATGACAAAGCCCTGGCTCACCCTAGAACCCATGGCGCTTGACAAAATTCTTTCTACCAAAAAGTCAAAATCCTCATGCTGCCACCCCAGCTGGAATGCAAAGGGACAGCTGACCCTCAAATCGGTTTCAGGATGGACAGTGACCAGCCAGGTGGCTCTAAAGGACAGGGGCTCTGTCCCCAAATGGTGGAGATGGGGGCAGGAGGAGGCTGGAAAAAAGAGACATGGAGACAACCGCTCCCCCCACACACACCAGGCTGGGGTCCTCAGAGAATCACTTAAAGTATACCCCAGGAAGTAACAGGACTAACAGCGACAGGTATTCAGGAGGAAGAAATTGAAAGGAAGATTGTAAACAGGGAGGCTTGGGAAACTGGGAGAGAAAAAGGAAAGACTACACCCAAAAGAGACAGAGAAAGCCATAGAGACAAGACAGAGATGAAGCTGGAGGCTGCCACACTCCAGCAAGACCAACCCTCCACACTCCATCATAACCTTAACTGCTGAGCAATGCCAAAACATAATAACTTGTTAATATGGGGATGGGGGTGAGGGAGAAAGTTTCCAAGAAGTGGGGAGTTACCTGAAAGCCTTTCCCCCTCACTGAGGGGAGCTGGTGACACTTGATGCCAAGGATGGAGATGCTGGCAAAACACTGGGCAATAGTGTGCAGCCGCGTGAGCTTGGCACACCCTTTCATTATTTCCTTAAAACATGAAAAAGCAAAGCCCACACACCGCCCGAATTCTAACTGCTTACATCCTCAGGTGCTAGCCCACATGTGGGTGCGAATAAGAACACACGGGGCGTGGGTGCACTCGGGGTCAATGGCAGTAGAGAGGTGGGTGGGTGTAGGTGAGCCAGGGGGGAGAGAGGGAGAGAGGAAGAGAGGAGAAGGGAGCCGGGCGAGAGGAAGGGAGACAGAGGGAGCGAGGGAGACGGGAAAGAGGGAGAGAGGCGCCGAGTCTCACATCTGCATCCCGGGCCCCCACCCGCCACCTGGAGCGCGCTGCCGGGGGGAAGGGGCGCCCGGCTGCAAGCGGGATGCCCGGCGGCTGCCGGGGGCGCGAGGCCGACCTGGGGCGGGGTGCGCGCGCGCGCTCCCAGCCGCGCCCGGAGCGAGGCGAGGGACCCTGGCCCGCGGGGCTCGGCGGCGCCCCCTCCCCCCCGGCGCCGCCGGCCGGGCAGTTGGGCTTCCCAGGCAAACGCGAGAAAGCGAGGCAGAGCAGACACTTGGGGAACTTTTCCCCCTCGCCTGGAATTTCATAGGAAACACATGCTCTGGAGAAGCCGGGCACGGGGAGGGGGAGGGGCGGGAATTTTCCGCTCCGGCTCGCGGGCGGCTCCGGCCCGGGTCCCGCCGGGCTCCCGGCCGCTCGGGCGAGGCGGAGGCGCCCCGCTGCCCGGCGCCCCTCGCGGACGCAGCCCGGGGCAACTCCGCAGGGACCGGCCCAGGGGCCGCGGGGAGCGCGCGGGGGAGAGCGGGAGAGGGGTGGAGAGGGCGGGGAGACCGGGCGGGAGACCGGGCTGGAGCCCCGGCGAGGCGGCGGGGTCCAGCCTTACCTTGGTGGTTTTCCTCTGGAATGTACATCCTCGTGTTCTCATTGACCATTGACCAAAAATTGTTTTAAAAGGAGAAGAAGCCACAAAGAGGAAGAAATGGCCAAACACCCCCAAGCGGGTCTGGATTAATCCCTCCTCCGAGGTCGGCGGCTTTCGTGCAAATTCAAGGAAGCCGTGGATCTGCAGTATTTTCTTCTTCCCTTCTGAGGATTACCTGATTCCCATTATTGCATCAAACACCAAAAACTGCTCCTTTCCACTACTGCCTCCTTTTGTGAAATTGTAATGCATCCTCAGTACATCCGGGCCCCTTCCAAGAATTTAGCACCGCACCTCTGGCGGCTACACCGTTCGAAAAAATAAATCGAGAGAGGCAGAGCGAGAAGAGGTGGAAAGGAGGGGAGTGGGGGAGCAGCGGACCCCTGGACGGGGGGAGAGGGGTCCGCCCGGGCCAGCAGGGGGCCGAACCGTCTCTGCCCGCTCGTGGCGAGTCCTCCTCGAGGCCCCTGTCGGCTTTTTTCTGTCAAAAAGATCCAGCAACTCCTGAGGGCTAGCAGGCAGGAAGAGGCGCCGCCGCCGCTCCGGGCCGCGCCGCGCCGAGCGCCGTTCTGGCAGGGAGCTGTTTCTGCAGAGGCAGGGAGAGGGAGACACCGGGCGCGCGAGAGAGCGCCGCGCTCACTGCCGCCCAGCCCAGCCCCGCCGCGCCCGCGCCCTCCCCTGCCCGCGCCCGCCCGCCCGCCCGGCGCGCTGGAGGCAGACGCGCTGAACGCTTCCAGATGTGGCGGCGGCGGCGGCGCGCGGGGAGCCGGGCGCACGGCTCAGGGCGCACCGCGCGGACTTGAGCCCGAAGTTGAGCACCCGCTCGGGCCCTCGGCCGCGCCGCGCGAGCCAGCCTGCTGCCCACATGACGTCAAGGGGAGCGAGGCGAGGCGGCGGGCCCGCCGAGGGGCGGGGGTGAGGGGCCGCGCGGGGCGCCCCCGGGGAGGGCGGGAGGGGGGGCGGGCGGGCCGGGGCGCGGACACACCCCCTCGCGCCCCGCCGCCGGCGCCGCGTCCCCCACCCCCACCCCGCCTGCCTCCAGCCCCCCGCCCTCGTTATCCTCGGCGGCACCGGCGTGTCCCTGCGCGGCAGACCACGACGGGAAGGCCTCTGTGAGCGGAATTCCAAGAGGGGAGAATACAATCTGCCCAACTACCAGAGTCTCTTTGCAGATCGGGCCACTGAACAAAACAGCAAAATGAGCCGTGATTCCGTGATTCTGTTTGATCAATTATAATCAGAGCGGTTGTAGAAGTGACATGTAGAGGCGAGGATGGGAAGAGGGGAGGGGAGAGAGAGAGAAAGGGCTGGAGAGGCGGGGCCTCGTAGGCTAGGCGGTGGTGCCCAGATGTCTGAACAGATTAATAGACCCAGGTTTTCCAATTCCTTGGAGGCAGCCGAGCACGTGTGCTACTAGGATATCCTTACCTACTTCTCTTAATTATTCCTGCCACTCCCGAAGGAATCTATTGAGCGTCTCTCCTTCCCGGAGAAGCAAACATTTCTCTCCATCACTGCAACCACACAGCCAGTTCCAGGGCACCCCCTGCAGGCCCGGGCTGCTGTAGAATGGACCTTCGTCAGCTCTAGCAGGGAAACCTGCAGTTCCCTCTGGGAAAACCTTTACCTTCCCGCCCTCAGACCGCCTCACTTCCCATCCACACTCATTCCTTGGGTGATCCCATCTGTCCTCATGCCTTTAAGCAACTGTCTATCTCAAATTTGTATCTCCGGCCCAGACTTCCTGAGTGCCAGGCTACACAGCCAACCTCAGTCTCCACTTGGGAGTCGGATAGACACCTCAAACCTGACATATCCAAACCCTGAATTCCTTATGTTCTGTGCCTTCCTCCTCACACAGCCTTCCTCATCCCAGCTGTTGGGGCCAAACACCTGGAGTCATTCTTGACTCCTTTCTCTCATCCTCCTACATCCCTTTTGTTCTACCTTCGGATAAATGCAGAATATTACCACTTCTCATTTCCTCCCCTGCTGCCCCCTTGGTCTGAGCCAACATCATCCTTCACCTGAGTTTCTGCAGTAGCTGATCCCGCTGGTGTACCTTTCTCTCCCCACCTTTAGTATATCCCTAATGCAGTGGTCACAACGATCCATTTAAAATGTCACATCACTGTACTCCTCTGCTCAAAACCCTCCAGTGGTTCCCATTTCACTTAGTAAAAGCCAAGTTCCTTAGAGTAGCCTACAAACTCACCTGAACAGTAGTGCACACCTTCTCATCTCCTAGTGCTCTCCCACCTGCTCCAGCCACACTGAATCCTTGTTGTTCCCCACGCACTTACAGGAATGATCTCTCCCACTGCCCCTTTCTCTTTCTGTGTCTCTCTCAGTTCCTGTCTCCCCCTCTCCCTCCCCATCTCCATCTCCCTCCCTCTCCCTTTCCATCTCTCTGTCTCTCTGTCTCTCTCTTTCTCTCTCTCTCTCTCTGTCTCTCTCTCTCTCTCTCTCTCTCTCTCTCACACACACACACACACACACACACACACACACACACACATTCCCTGAGCCCTTTGCTCTAACTGTCCCCATTGAGAAACACTCTTTCCTCAGATGTCCAGTTGGTGAACTCCCTCACTTCCTTCAAAACAGTGGGGAAATGTCACTTTCTCAATGAGGCTCATCCTAACCACCATATTTATTTAATTAATTTATTTATTTGTTTGTTTGTTTTTGAGAGAGAGACAGACAGACAGAGTGTGAGCAGGGGGAGGGCAGAGAGAGAGGGAGACACAGAATCCGAAGCAGGCTCCAGGCTCTGAGCTGTCAGCACAGAGCCCAACGTAGGGCTCGAACTCACAAACTGCAAGATCTTGACCTGAGCTGAAGTCAGACACTTAACCGACCCAGCCACCCAGGTGCCCCCTAACCACCATATTTAGTATGCAACCTGTCCAACCTCCCCCCAGGACTGCCACTCTCCCCTTTTCTCTAGTTTTTACATGGTATTTAATCCGTAACGTAATAAAGCCTACTTATTCATTAAGTATATTATTTATTGTCTTTATGCCCCCACTAAAATGTGAAACCCATGAGGACAGAGATCTTTGTCTATTTTGTTCACCATTGTATCTCAAGTGCATAAAAACAATGTCTGGCAGACAGTAGTTACTTAATAAATATGCATTGAATGAATGAATGAGTGAATGAATGAATGAGTGCCTGAAATGGTTTAGGAGTACTAAAATTCACTGCATCAAAATATTTCCCACTGTCCCCTGCCTGGTAGCTGAAATCCCACCATTCCATCTTCATTCCTTTGGCCAAGGGTTTTGGCCCCAGTTGAAAATGCAAATGCCCCCTGGGAGAGGCATTACACATTATCAGTCATCCTCATTCTCCTGTGAACAGTCTAGATTATTCAGTGCCTACCTTTAGAAAAGCAGCCTAGATTTAGAAACAGTCTAGATTTTGTTGGTTACAAGAGAAATCTGACTTCTTCACCATTCTGGTGTTTTCATACTCAATTTTCAACCTAACAGAGAAAATTAGAAATGACACAAATCTAAATATCTCTTCCACTTAGTTTCAGGATGCACAAAGAAAAATGAACACACAAAGAAAAATAAACACAGTTCTCTTCCTTAAGGCCTTCCTTATAGGCCTATGTCAGAGTGATAAGTGATCACACCATTGAGTGATCTGCACTGTGTAAGTGTTTTACAGGCCTCACTCGTGTAATCCTCATTGCAGCCCTAGGTGCAATAGGTGATGTGATATTGCTCTTCGGGTCCCCATTTTATAGATGTGGAAACTGAGACTTAGAGACTTCAGTTACATGTCCAAGGTCACCCAGCAGGTAAACTGTAGAGTCTGGATTTAGCCTAGGAGTGTCTGACTCCAAACATCTACTCTTGGAGAGGATGTTTGAGGGTGATCTGGGGTGGGTAGAAGGATGAAGGGTTTAAAATGATAGTAAAATGACCGCAAAATGTGCTTCAGAGAATTCAGAGCCTGATAACAGAACAGAGTATATGTATGTTGGGGGGGGGGGGGCGGGAGGGGAGGGCACATGCTGGATTTATAGCCAGGCTTTTCTAAAGGTAGGCACCGTATAAATCTAGCAAGTAAATATTACCTTCATGCTTCTTTAGTTTCATTTTTCACTTCTCTATTCAGCTGTGAAATGTGTTCTTTCCTTTTCCAGAAAAAAAGGTATTTCCTAAATATTTGGTCTTGCATTGTACACCTGTATCCCTGGAACCTTTGGAACACAGCCCTTGGTGCTCTCTCTCGAGGTAACAAATTCTGAACCTGACAAACGAAAACCACTCTGAATTCTGATTTGAGGATCTGGGAGGTGATGGGAGCAGAGGGCAAAGTCTTTCTATCTCTTCCATTGCCTGTCTGATTCCCCAGCTGAAGGTGTGTTCTCCTCTCCCACGGTTCTTCATTTGTGCCCTCTGTCTACATGCTGGTATGTTTGTACATAGTATTATATTTGTATATGAATGTGCCTTTTCTCCACCCCCACTGCATTTCAAATGTCTTAAGGAAGAGAACTGTGTTCATTTTTCTTTGTGTATAGCATAATGTTTTGTACATTATGGACACTCAATGTATGTAGAGTTCATGATTCACTCTGGGAGAGATTCCCTAATGTAACCACAAATATTTACTATACTTAATTTGTTAATTATGGTGTATGTGTAAAAGTGAAAGCCTTGGTGAAAGGCTTGGGAACAATCTAAATATTCAATTTAGAAGGTTGATTAAATAATATCAGAATAGAGGTAGGTTATCTACATATAAAAAGTCATTTGTTTTTCAGAACAGCCCTCTGAGGGAAGTACTATTACCCCCATTTTGCAGGTGAGGAAACTGAGGATAGCTAACTCGCCTGCCCATTTTCACAGCTAGCAAATGTTGGAAGACCTGGGATTTGAACCCCTGTAGTCTGTCTTCAGAGACTATGCCATTAACCGCTTCATAGATAAACTAGGTACATTCATGCTGTGGAATTCTTACGCAGATGTAAACAATGTTAAGGAATAATATTAATGACATGGAAAAGGCTATTCACACTAAAAGAAAAACAGGTTATAAAATATCATGTATGTTAAGATTCCATTTTTCTTGAATATTTGAACTAGGTGTATACTTGAACTAAGAAAAAGACTACAAAGGCTTCACACCAAAATGTTGACAAGAGCTTTCTTTGGGAAGTAGGATCACAGGTACATTCTTCTTTTTTTCTGTCTGACCCAAGGCTGCCAGGGAAGAAGTGAGTCAGAAGGCTCTGCCTCAATGTGCCTTCCAAGAGGTTACCTACCCTCTGTACCTCAGTAAGGCCATGTGCATCAGTGAAGTGGCACCATTGGAACATCGGTGCAGCGGTTTTGCATCAGGCCAACTTAACTAATTCCTTCCTAGAATTACCTTCTGTATGTAGTTCCTCAGGATTGCCTACAACAGATATTTGTGGAGCATTCGGAAGGTAGAAGTGAAACGGCAGCTTTCATGTTGTGAAGGTCAGTGTGTGGCTACGGGGGCTGCTTCAAACTTGTCAACACATTGTGACCCATCCGGGGACTTTCCCTGTTGGTGTGGGCCCACAGCCTTCCCCAGCTTCTGCCACATCTTCCCCTTCAGCTACTCTGAGTCTGGAGCAAAGCTTATGTCCCGTTCTGTGTTAAAGGGTACCAGCTTTTGGTTTCAAAGTCAAGGTTGAAAGTGGCAAGAGAAAAATAAAAGTTCCTTTGGGGGTTTCACTTTCGCCTCCCTCTCTCCCACCTCACATCTGGCTTTTCTTCCAGACTTCTGGCCCTGCTGATCTATAGCTACTTCAGACCCATCGCTGGGTAAGTCTCAGCCCTACAACCAATCCCTTCCTCCCTGTCACCCCCAGTACTCATGAGGGTACTGCTTCCTTAATCAAACTTAACTGATTCATCCCAGCATTTCCCAGGTCACTTGCCTAGATGTTTTCAGGAGTAAATAGTGCCCAGAACAGAGGTGCTCTTTATATATACTTGTTGAATTCAGACTAAGTACCATCACTTAATAACACCTAGTGAGTGTCTGGTACCATGGCAGGTGCTTTAACCATGGTTAAGAGCCTGGTCTTTGGAGACAGGCCAAGCGTAGAACCAGGCCCTCCCTCCTATAAGCTGTGGGAATGTGGACTCCTGACTTCACCTCCTAATGCCCAGTTTCTACAAAATGGAACTAGCAATAGTACCTACCTCTCTAGAGTGCTTGGGAGAATTAATAATCCAGGTAAGGAGTGTGCAATGTGCTCATTTAAAGTTGTTATCATCCCTCATCCCCGTAAGAAAGATTTATCAAGTGTCTAATATGTGACTCCACCACAGCCCTGCCAAAGAGACTCACCCCTGCCCATTTAAAACTATAAAGCATTTAAAAATATAAAGGTGCCTGAGTGATTCAGTTCGTTGAGTGTCCAACTCTTGATTTCAGCTCGGGTCATGATCTCAGCATTTGTGAGATCAAGCCCCACATCAAGCTCCATGCTAGCAGCGCAGAGCCTACTTGGGATTCTCTCTCCCACTCTCTCTGTCCCCCGCCCCTGCTCACATTCTCTCTCTCTCTCTCTCTCTCTCTCTCTCTCTCAAAGTAAGTAAATAAACACATTAAAATTGGGATTTGAACCCAAGTCTATGCAAATCCAGAGGCTGTGTGCAGTCCACTCTACTACACAAGACAATTCAGGTACTGGATCTAAAATGGAGGGGAGAGAAAGGCTTCAGGAAAACTCGCCCTACTCACAATTCAGTGAGCAGAGCTGAAGAGGGTGGAGTGATCCCTGCCCTCCTTTTGAGAGACCCACAATAACCCTGCTGCCTTCATAACCCATGTCAGTATTGAAGAACCTCTACTGACAGACTTCTTTTCTATATCACATTGGAATCCCTCCTCCTCACCTACTTATCTAGAAGCCATAGGATAAAAACAGATTCCCGCTAACCCACTGGGTTGTCTTTATATATTGCATTTAAGGAGAGCTCTCCTGGCAGCTCAGCCCCAATTTCAATTCCAAAGAGGAGGCCAGAGTGTTTGAGGTGTGGGGGGAATTCAATCCTCATCCTAGAGCAAGCTTAAATGGCAGGGATAACGTTGTGGTAAAATACCCACCCTTGTGACTTTCAGCAATACTTAACGCCCAAAGGTAGAAAGCAGCGAGATGGTTGATGGCCCAATCCTGAAGACCAGCTGTTCTCGCAGGAGAATTCATATGCCACATGTGAGTTCAAATCATGGCACTCTCTTTTCTAACTCAGCAACTCAGCGGTCCAGGCTAAGTCACATAAGTAGCCTGTCCCCCTGTTTGCCCCCTCTGAAAAATGGGGCAAGTGGCCTCATCTCTTATGGCTCTTTGCAAAGAAAAGCTGATACCCAAAGAAGAGCTAAGTCATTAAAATGACTTTCTTGATTACTTTTCAAGGCCCTGAGAAAGTCAGCTTCATATGGATGACCTGCTGACCCTCAGAAGGAATCCCCTCAGTAAGTCTCAGAACCAGTCCAATATTGTGTCCACCTTTCAGGTGCTCAAGGGCCTTCACAGAGTGGAAGCCATTCCCACATGTATTAATGTCATAGGGCTGCAATAAAAAATTACCACTAAATGGATGGTTTACAACAACAGAAATTTATTCTCTCAGATTTGAGGGCTGAAGTCAAAAAAATCCAGCAGGGTCATGCTCCCTTCAGGGTCTCCAGGGGACCATTCATTCTTTGCCTCTTCCAGTTTCTGGTGGCTGTTGGCATTCCCTGACTTGTGACCACATTACTCCAATTTCTGTCTCTGTGGTCACCATTGCCTCCACCTCTCCTGGCTGTCAAATATGCCTCTGCCTCACATTTAAGACATCATTTGTTGGTGGACTCACTGATAATCCAGGATGATCTCTTCATCTCAAGATCCTTCAGTTAATTACATCAACAAAGACTATTTTTCTGAATAAGGTAATATTCACAGGTTCTATGGATTAGGACATGGACATATATTTTGAGGAGTCTCCATTCAACTCACATACTACCTTCACTCAGACTAAGTCCCTTCACCCATTCTCATTTCAATCTCAAGTCCAATATTTACTAGTTACTGAAACTTGAGCAATCTCTCTCTCTCTCTCTCTCTCTCTCTCTCTCTCTCTCTCTCTCAGTTCTTCATTTATAAATGGAAATTATGGGCATATGTTAATACTTGAATGAGTGGCAAATAAACCCAGCGCAGTTGCTAGACTACAGAAGATACTCCTTTCCCTCAATACTCAACTTCACACATATAACAACTCGGTGGGGTAAACATTATCCCCAGTTTTTATTTAAAGAAATTGAACATTTGGGGAAGTTAAGTAACTTGTCCACACCAACTCAGCTGGGTAGGAGTGGACCTGACTTTAAACCCCATAGTTCGTTTTGCTACTCAGCCTCCCTAACCTCTTTACCTTCTTAACTGTTCCAGGCCAATTCCAAAATTATTCCCTGTGCTGGATAGAATATGTTTTTCTTTTCTTTTTCTTTTTTGAAATTTAATCTTAAGTTTTAATTTTATTTTAGAGAGAGAGTGAGCAGGGGAGAGGGTCAGAGGGAGAGAGAGAGAGAGAGAGAGAGAGAGAGAATCCCAGGCAGGCTCCATGCTCAGTGCAGAGCCACTGAGATCACGACCTGAGCCAAAATCAAGAGTCAGACATTCAACCAACTGAGCCATGCAGGAGCCCCTTAACTTTCCATTTTAATTCCAGTTATTTAATGTACAGTGTAATATTAGTTTCAGGTGTACAATATAGTGATTCAACACTTCTTTACATCACTTGGTGCTCATCATAACAAGTATATTCCTTAATCTCCACCACCTATTTCACCCACCCTGCTCCACCTCCCCTCTGGAACACATCAGTCCTCTGTAGTTAAGAGTCTGTTTCCTACTGGATGGCTCATTTGGTTAAACATCTGGCTTTGGCTCAGGTCATAATCTCACCCTTGGTGGGTCTGAGCCCCACATTATGCTCTGTGCTGACAGATCAGAGCCTGAATGTGCTTTGGATTCTGTGTCCCCCTCTCTCTCTGCCCCTCCCCTGCTCAAGCTCTGTCTCTTTCAAAAATAAATATTTTTTTAAAAAAAGAGTCTCTTTCTTGATTCTCTCTCTCGTTTTCTCCCTTTGCTTGTTTTGCTTCTTAAATTCCACATATGAATAAAATCATATGGTATTTGTCTTTCTCTGACTGACTTATTTCACTTAGCATAATACTCAATAGTTCTATCCATGTCTTTGCAAATGGCGAGATTTCATTCCTTTTATGGCTGAATAATATTCCATTGTATATACGTATCACATCTCCTTTATCCATTCATCAATCGATGGACACTTGGACTGCTTCCATATCTTGGCTATTGTAGATGCTGCTATAAACATAGGCATGCATGTATCCCTTTGAATTAGTGTTTTTTTTATTCTTTGGGTAAATACCCAGTAGTATGATCACTGGATTGTAGGGTAGTTCTGTTTTTTGGTTTTTTTTCAAGTTTATTTATCTATTTTGAGAGAAACAGAGCACAAGCAGGGGAGGGGCAGAGAGAGAGGGAGTGAGAGGATCTCAAGCAGGCTCTGCACTGTCAGCGCAGAGCCTGATGCGGGGCTTGAACCTCCAACCGTGAGATCATGACCTGAGTTTAAATCAAGGGTCAGACACTTAACTGACTAAGCCATCCAGCCACCTCTAGGGTAATTCTATTTTTAATATTTTAAGGAAACTCCATACTGTTTTCCACAGTGGCTGCACCAGTTTGCATTCTCACCAATAGTACAAAAGAGTTCCTTTTCTCCAAATCCTCACCAATACCTGTTGCTTCCTGTGTTGTTAATTTTAGCCATTCTGACAGGTGTGAAGCGATATCTCATTGTAGTTTTGATTTGCATTTCCCTGATGATAGTGATGATGAGCATTTTTTCATGTGTATGTTGGCCATCTATGTGTCTTCTTTGGAGAAGTGTCTGTTCATGTCTTCTGCCCATTTTTTAACTGGTTTATTTGTTTTTGAGTGTTAAATTTTATAAGTTCTTTTTTTTTTTAATTTTTTTTTAACGTTTATTTATTTTTGAGAGAGAGACAGAGCATGAACAGGGGAGGGGCAGAGAGAGAGGGAGACACAGAATCCGAAACAGGCTCCAAGCTGTCAGCACAGAGCCCGACGCGGGGCTCGAACTCACAAACTGTGAGATCATGACCTGAGCTGAAGTCGGACGCTTAACCGTCCGAGCCACCCAGGCGCCCCAAATTTTATAAGTTCTTTATATATTTTGGGTACTAACCCTTTATCAGATATGTCATTTGCAAATATCTTTCTCCACTCCATGAGTTCCCTCTTAGTTTTGTTGATTGTTTCCTTGGCTGTGCAGAAGCTTTTTATTTTGTTTTTTTTTCTTTTAAAGTTTATTTATTGTTGAGAGAGAGCAAGTGAGGGAGGGGAAGAGAGAGGGGGAGAGAAAGAATCCCAAGCAGGCTCTGCACTATCAGCATGGAGCCCCACGTGGGGCTCAAACCCATGAACCGTGAGATCATGACCTGAGCAGAAATCAAGAATCTGATGATTAACCAACTGAGCCACCCAGGCTCCTTGAAGTTTTTTTATTTTTATGTAATCCCAGTAGTTTATTTTTGTTTTTGTTTCCCTTGCCTCAGGGGGGACTCATCTAGAAAAAAAGCTGCTGTGGCTGATGTCAGAGAAGTTATTGCCTGTGCTCTCTTCTAGGGTTTTAAGTTTTCACGTCTCACATTTAGGTCTTCAATCCACTTTTAATTTATTTTTGTGAGGTATAAGAAAATCGTCCAGTTTCATCCTTTTGCATGTTCCTATACAGTTTTCCCAACACCATTTGTTGAAGAGAAATTATTTTTCCCATTGGATATTCTTTCCTGCTTTGTTGAAGATTAATTAACCATAGAGTTGTGGGTTCGTTGTGGGTTTTCTATTCTGTTCCATTGATTTATGTGTCTATTTTTGTGCCAGTACCACTCTTTTTTGACTACTATAGCTTTGTAATGTAACTTGAAGTCCAGAATTGTGATACCTCCAGCTTTGCTTTTTCTTTTTCAAGATTGCTTTGGCTATTCAGGTTCTTTTGTGGTTCTATACATATTTTAGAATTGTTTGTTCTCAGGGTGTCTGGGTGGGTCGGTAGGTTGAGCGTCCCACTCTTGATTTTGGCTCAGGTCATGATCCCAGGGTCATAAGATAGATTGAGCCCCTAATCAGGCTCTGCACTAAGCATGGAGCTTGCTTGGTATTCTCTCTCTCTCTCTCTCTCTCTCTCTCTCTCTCTCTCTGTTTCTCTCCCCTTCTGCCTCTCTGCCCAACTTGTGCTCTCTCTCTCTCTCTCTTTCTCAAATTAAAAAAAAAAAGAATTATTTGTTCTAGTTCTGTGAAAAAATGCTGTTGGCATTTTGATGGGGATTACATTAAAAGTGTAGATTGCTTTGGGTAGTATAAACGTTTTTTAAAGTTTTATTTATTTAAGTAATCTTTATACTCAATGTGGAGCTCAAATTCATGACCCCAAGATCAAGTCACATGCTCCTCCAACTGAGCCAGCCAGGTGCTCTTGGGTATTATAGACATTTTAACAATATTTGTTCTTTTAATCTATGAGCATAGAATGTCTTTCCATTTCTTTGTGTCATATTCAATTTCTTTTAGCAGTATTATAGTTTTCAGAGTATAGATCTTTCACCTCTTTGGTTAGCCTTATTCCTAGGTATCTTACTATTTTTGGAGCAATATTATTATTTTATTTTTTAAAAAAAAAATTTTTAAGTTTATTTATTTATTTTGAGAGACAGAGCATGAAAAGTTGAAGGGCAGAGAGAGAGGGAGAATGTCAAGCAGACTCTGCACTATCAGAGTAGAGCCTGATACAGGGCTTAAACTCATGAAACTGGGAGATCATGACTTAAGCCGAAATCAAGTGTGGGATACTTAACTGACTGAGCCACCCAGGTGCCCTGAAAATGTTTTTCAAAGTAAACTGTAAAGTGTTTTCTTCAGTAAACCTTCCAGAACCTTCCTCTTCTAACCAACTTTATAAACATTCTTTCCTCTCCCTCCATCCTTTTGTAAATGCATTCTAAGTTCTCTATTATCTTTAAAACATGTTTTCCCCCCCTGGCCATCAGAAATCAGTTATCAACTCTTGTTCAATCCACAGCCCTCCTATTAATACCACTCTTGGTAATTTCACCTTTCCTTTGATATTTCAGCTGGTATTAAATGTCTTTTCTCTCTGACACCTGGTTTTTCTCTTTCTTACCCATGGATAATGGTTCAGTTCATACCTGTGCTCTGGATCATTCTTTATTGAGTAGTCACTTTGCATCTATCCCTTTTAGAATTCCATGGCATTAATTTCCACCTTGCTTCCCTAGAAGATCACAAATCACGTTAGACTAGAGTTCTCATAGCCTTGAAAATTTTGGGTTCTTGATCTGACATAGGTGAGGTAGCCCTTTGCCTGACATTTGGGGGAAGGGTACCTTATTGGACAAGAGAAGGATGTTTGTTCCCCAAGACCTCTTTTTTGAAGATGGTCCTCTATTCTGACTATAAATTCTAAGGATCTTTTATTGGGATACCCTGGACCAACCTGCAGCAGTCCCCTCCCTGTACTAAATCTGAAAGAATACTAATATAAGCTACTTAGATAAGAATAATTCCAAATATTTACATTCTCAGAAAGTAAACCCAAATTTCCTATAACTAATTACGCTTGATCTGGCTTAGTCACTCTATCTTCTAAATTGTTGAAAAGTGATTTTCCAAGTCCCAGAAGATGGAGAAGTTATAGCTGAACATTACCACCATTACAGTGAGGTCAATGCCCCATAACACATCTAGGTAACAACTTAGACAAAGCAAAGCTGAAGGGCTTACATGGTCCACAAAAAGAATATCTTCCTAGTGATGACTATCATGAACTTGCTAAATGACTTCAATTCAGTAACCAGGTGGAGACTGGTAGAGTCAAGAAGTTGGCAGAGTTTTCAAGTGCAACAGGAGACTTGGAACTATCTCTTCATATGACCCTGCAGAACCAGCTCTACCTACTAGAGAGGTCTTAGGTAAAAAAGTCATATTTGAAGACAAGTTTCATTCTTTCAAAGTTTGCCAGTTTTGCCGTTTTCCAAAACAGATTCAAGTTTTCTGTTTTTCTCATGTTCAGTCCTGCTTCTATAATCATGTTTTGCAATGAATATAACCTCGTTGTTTTATTATTTATCACCAACCCGTGGTAATCATTTTTTTCCAAGATGATTAATGCTGCTTATGAACTGACACCTATATCAACTTTACTACAGTTTAATTCCAATAATATTCTGTTTTCCTCCCCTTCTGGGCACATGGAAGAGTGCACTTCTCAATTACTCTGTACCTGTACACACTGTGGGACTAGTTCCGACTAATGAAATGTAAGTAAAAATGACATGTGTCGCTTCAAGTTTGAGGTGATGAAAGACCCATTGCGATGTTCCCATTTCTCTCTTCTGCCACATAATCCAGATGGTGCAGCTACAAGACTGAGAAGCATCCATCAGCCTAGATCCCTGAGTGACTTTGTGCAGCAGAACCTCTCCCACAAACCCCCTCTGGATATATAGAATGAGCAAGAAATAAGCATTTATTGGGGCGCCTGGGTGGCTCAGTCGGTTGAGTGGCCGACTTCGGCTCAGGTCATGATCTCGCGGTCCGTGCGTTCGAGCCCGGCGTCGGGCTCTGTGCTGACAGCTCAGAGCCTGGAGCCTGTTTCAGATTCTGTGTCTCCCTCTCTCTGACCCTCCCCCGTTCATGCTCTGTCTCTCTCTGTCTCAAAAATAAATAAACGTTAAAAAAATTAAAAAAAAAAAAAGAAATAAGCATTTATTGTACTAAGTCTCCAAAATTTGGAAGTCATCACCAATGTGCGACATTGCCTATCCTGACTAACGGACTAGTATAAATCAACTCTGTGTGTCTGTGACCCATGTGTGCTAGGGATATGCCAAGTTCTGATTAGTTGAATTGGTTCCCATTCCAATCAGCATAAAATCATTCAATGATTCTAATTCATAAGAGGGTATGTTGTAACCATAACAATCTTGTGATAGAGTAATATTGACAGCATTTATAATTTATGTGGCATATAATAGCTTTTATTTGTTCTAGATAAATCAATGACAATATCCACTTCAACTGATTCTGTAGATGAAATATCCCCCAAACACACTTTTCTCTTAAAATCTACTGAAAGTAAAGGTATATTTATGCCTGTATTTATATTGAATAGTCTAGGCAAACTAGTCTTATCTAGATATATCAAGAACATGTTAGCAATTTCCTAAGCAGGTTTGGAAAGTATTTGGAGTAGTTTATGGCATCTTCAAACTGATGTATGTGTTATCTTCATGGTACATGGATTGTTTTAATGGAATCAGTTTCCAGATCCCCAACTTTCACATATATCCAATCTTAACACTATTTGGAGGACAAACTGGGGCAGAGGCTGGAGGCTGCCAGCCACTTTCTCTTTCTCTTCTGAGCTTTCACAGGCATCCTTCATTCACATGACAGAAGAAAGTCATGCCTTTATACACACACACACACACACATCCTTCCGTGATCCATTTCCCTGTGATGCGAGTACCACCAGGGCACCAAAAAAGGAGATATTTGAAATACTGATGTCCAGAAAGCCTCCTTTAATCAGACACCATACCCTCTCCAGTTGTCCATCTTTGTAAGAGATACATTTGGGATAATTTTTAACTTTTATATTAATCATTACTTCATTGGGGATTAATAGCCAAAATATATAAAGAGCTTATATAACTAAAACACCAAAAAAACAAATAATCCAATTAAAAATACACATTTTTCCAAAGAAAATATATAGATATTCAACAAACACATGAAAAGATGCTCAGCATCACTTTTTATCAAAGAAATGCAAATTAAAACCACAATAAGATATCATTTTACATACATCAGAATGGCTAAAATAAAAAACACAGCAAATAATTGTTGGTGAGGATGTGGAGAAAAGGAACACTCATGCACTGTTGGTGGGAATGCAAATTGGTGCAGCCATTGTGGAGGCTTTTGAAGGTTCTTCAAAAAATTAAAAATAGAATGATCCAGTAATTCCGCTACTGGGTATTTACCCAAAGAATACAAAAACACTAATTCAAAAAGATTTTATGCCCCTGTATGCCTTATTGCAGTGGAATTTACGGTACCCAAGATATGGAAGCAATTCCAGTGCCCAACCAGAGATGAATGGATAAAGAAGATGTGGTATATTTATACAATGGAGTATTACTCAGCCATAAAGAAGAATGAAATCTTGCCATTTGCAACAATGTGGATAGAGCTAGAGGGTAAAATGCTAAGTGAATGAGTCAGTCAGAGAAAGATAAATACATATTGTTTCATCATATATGGGATTTAAGAAAGAGAGCAAATGAACAAACAAAGGAAAAAAAGAGACAAAAAAAAAAACAGTCTCTTAAATACAGAGAACCAACTTGTGGTTGCCAGAGGGGAGGTGAGTGGGGAGGCACATGGAATAGATAAAGGAAATTAAGAGTACACTTTTTTTGATGAGCATTGAGAAATGTATAGAATTGTTGAACCACTATATTGTGCACCTGAAACTAATGTAACACTGCATGTTAATTATACTTGAATTTTTAAAAAAGCTCATAATGTATGTACGTTGTCTTGCTCAATTGTATATTAATAATATTTGTGATGATAATTCAACCCAGAAGAAACTTGTAGCACCAAGCCTTATAGTCACAGGAAATTTTTTTAATTTACATTTAAATTTATATACCTCTTTGTTGCAGAATAGTATGATTGTGTAATCAATGAGAGACGTTTCAGCATAAAAATATATTGCATCAGGGTAAACTTTTATGGAGGAAATGAAATGGAAATATGTTTCTAAGGTGAAAAAGAAATGATGCAAAATCTTATTTAAAAAACAGCTTTTATATAATATTTTTGAGTGGATAAATAGAGGTTTCAAATAGCGATGGTGTTTATATTTCATTGGAAACTTTTTAAAGAGGGGTGCAACAGTTTTATTTTATTTTACTGTCAAGATCTACAAAGCACCAGAAATTGCATCATTTACAACCATTTAAACTTATTTTGAAAAATTTTGGATGTTAACTTGAAAATGTATAGTGAAGCACATACTTTTTGAAACTCTTTTTGGGAAATATGCAAGCAAAGCAGTGTAGGGACTCCTGGCTCAACAAGGACTGATGCCCAGGGAGGCCCACCTAGGGCAGCCTATGGATAGGCTAACTGCCTCCACACTGGTGTGCACTGCTCTTCAGAAGGAGAGGTGGGCTCCCAACGCCAGGTGCCTGGTCTATAAGCACGTGTTTGTGAAACAAATTAACATGTCTGATTTCTCATTCCCACCCTTTGTTTATCCCCAGCATGGTCTTGAGCAATTTGCCTCCCTTCTCAAGGTTTTTAGTCTTGAGATTCTTAGAGAAAGAGATGTTAAGTGTCATGTGGTCATGCCTCTGGTTATCCCAGAGAGTATAGAAAACATCCTTTGGAAAATGACAATCCAAACACTCCTGAGGATTCTTTTTGACCCCAGATTATTTGTATTTTATTCCATGACAGAATCATTCAATTTTCAAGTATGTTTTTAATCCATAGAGACCCAACAGAGAAGACTATTGGACTTCACTGCTTGGGTCTACCCTTTCAACAACTTGAGATTGGGTTTTCTCAGCCTCAGGAGAAATTCTCCTGGTTCTGGCCTTCAGTCAGGATTTATTGAACAGATCTGAATCTGTCATATTTTCATGTACAGTCTGGGAGCCAAAAAGGTTAGGTATTAGAATGAAATCTGAGTTCAAAGCTTGTATCTATTCCTACCTGGCTGTGTAACTTTAGCCAAGTCTCTTATGTTCTTTGAGTATCAGTTCCCTCAACCATAAACTGGGAAACCCCCAAGGAGAGGGTTCTGAGTATAAAACAACATTAATATGAAAACATGTGGTGAGTAAAAGTAGAAAAATAGCAGGAAGTAGAAAATTACCAGAAAGATGGAATTTTAAATCATATTTGACAATCTGTGGTAGCACCCAGTAATCATTTCTGGTCCAACCTGAGTATCATTAAGCACAATTCCAGTCCTTTCTTTTTGTTTTTTAATTCCTTTTTTGGAAAAAGGGGAAAGAGTTGGCCACCACCGCTTATGTAAGAGTCCACACTACCTATTTGAAGAGAAAATATTTGAAACCTATTCTTCAGAAGCAGAAGTCAAGAATATTCAACGTCTCCACACTACCCAGCCTACACCTGGAGTTTGATAACCAAATTCTGCCAAATTTCCCATGAAAGGCAAACTAAATTTCAACAATTTTATCCGAGTAACCATTTTCTGCTTGAAAATTTCCCTTAAAACTCCAAAAGCAAATCCTGTAAAGGGAGTACTTAGATTAACCAAATTATTTGCTGCCAAGTCATGCATTTAGCTAAGGTCCCATTAAGATGAATTGTACTGCAGAGGGCAGAGCAGGTTCCATTTCCTGGGACAGATCAATGTTATAGAAGTTTGGTAAGCATGGGGCTTAAAACATTTCCCATTACACAAAGACCCCATTTAAGCCATATTCAATAGTTTTTTAAATGCCCAAATTATAAATGTAAAAAAAAAACACACAGATGGAGTTTAACTGTCTAACCTCAAAAAAAATCTGCTGGTTAACCGTCTCATTGCTGAAGCTATGGAGTGAGACTTCACTGGATAGAAAAGCTGCATGTGGGTGGCAAAACGTTGAATAAAGAGGAATGGGTGAACGTTGAATGAAGAGAAATATGGTGCTATCGTGCCTTCAACAAAGTGACCAAGTAGACAAATTGGTCTGCGCCATCCTCCATCTCTGGGCATAAATTCTGCCATGCCTCCCCTCCCCAATTTGCAGAAGCACTCTCTAAACACACATAGGCATGCAATGCCTACATGATGTTCCATGGGAACCCAAGGTCTATTCTCCTCTGCCTAGACACAGGGATGCTCCCTCCTGCTTACAGAGCCCTATAGTCCCAAATCACCTCCCATTCCTTCTCTCCACATCCAAGTTGCCAACCCCTATCCTTGACATCTGTGTGGCACTTGTCTGGCATCTGTCTGGCATCCTTTGTATCCTATAAGACTCAGGTCAAGAATCATGTCCTGAAGCCTCACCTGTTCAGGTGGGTGAGAATTCTCTTCCTCTGTCCCCCACAGAGCCTTGCAATTATCTGTATCAGAGCACTAGTTATATTGCTAATTGCCATTTGTTTATTCGAGTTATTTGTTTACCTCCTGTCCCTTTGACTAGACTTTGAGCATCTCAAGGGCAAGAACCATGTTGTATTTGCCTATAAATTTCTGTTCCCTAGAATAGTGTTTGGTTCATAGTAAGTGGTTAAGAAACATTTGATGAATGAATGAATGATTGTTCTATCAATCTCTGGAGGTGGTAGGGAGTTTATCCAAAGGAATATTTGCTAATGGTGCAATTTTAGGCATATTACAGACTGGCAGAGGAGATATTTTGAGACCAGGAGACCTGCCCTACTTCTCTCAATCACTTCACAGAAGTATCTACATGAAAGTGTGGCCTTGAGCTGGTAGTTAATGTTCCTGACGAAGCTCCCTGGTAGGTTACCCACAATGATTAGTTTTTAAACTAAATTTAGAACTAATTTAGTTTTAAACTAAATTAAATTGCTTCACTTGTCTGCTCATCATTGTTTAGTGGGCTATCTAGCTAAAAAGACCCTCTTCTAGGGATCTGGGACCCTATATGCATGTTTTGACTCTTATTTTTCTAGTAAGAGGCCCCTGTTTGTAGCAAGGGGCTGACTGTTGGCCCCAAAGACCATCGCTCATAGCAACTGTATTTTGCAATTTCCTACCTATAAAAGCTGTGTTTACTTACAAAGCATTTGCAATCCTTGCATTTGCCGGTGTCCCATCTGTAACACCTGTATTTATCCATCTCCTTTTCCTAGCATCTGTCTTTTACTATCACTTATTGACAAAATTCATGTTTAGGGATTTCACCTCTGATAACATTTGGGCCCAGGACAGTCAGGGAGTTGCTGTGATGTTGGATTGCATCTCCAGGAAGTGACTTAAATGAGAGAAAAATCAGATCAAGCAATAAAAAGGGGAAATATCACGCAAGTCAGATCTGTTCCTACAGTAACTGGAAAGAAAATGGACACAAAAACATCTGAGCATTTATCACATGTCAAAGCTGCCTGGCAAACCACTAGCACCTATTAAGCATGGGTCCATGTATCTCCAGAAATATTATCTCAACAATTCCACCCCCCCCTTTTTTTTTGTAAGCTCTAGTCCCAACGTGGGGCTTGATCTCGTGACCTTGAGATCAAGAATCAAATGCTCTACTGACTGAGCCAGCCAAGTGCCCCAAGAATTGTCTTAGATTCTGAGCCACCTGGGTGGCTCAGTCAGTTAAGCAATTTGACTCTTGGTTTCAGTTCAAGTCATGATCTCACGGTTTTGTGAGTTCAAGCTCCATGTTGGGCTCTGCACTGGCAGCACGGAGCCTGCTTGGGATTCTCTGTCTCCCTCTCTCTCCCCCACTCACGCTGTCTCTGTCTCAAAATAAATAAACTTTTTAAAAATTTTTAAAAATAAAATTCTCTTATGTTTCTTTGGCTTATCAAAACTCTTCTAACATCCATTACTTATTTTAATACTTTATTTATTTTTGACAGAGAGAGCTGGGGGCAGAAAGAGAGAAAGGATCAGAAGATCCAAAGCAAGCTCCACAGCAGTGAGACTGATGCGGGGCTCAAACTCATGAACCATGAGATCATGACCTAAGCCAAAGTTGGTTGCTCAACCAACCAAGCCGCCCAGGTGACCCATCACGTATTTTTAAACCTGGACTTAGTACCTTAAGTGGTCAAGTACATGAAAATAATACAGACAAGAAAAACGTATCTGAGATGCAGCACTAAGAATTTAGTGTCTGTGAGCAATGAGGACTTACCAGTCTGAGAAGCTTTAGGGGTCATCCTTTCAGTTAAGTCAGTCTGTTATGTAGTTAAGTGGTTGCCTACAAAGTGTCAAATGAGTGTTAAGAAAGTCGCCCTATCCCCCAGATGTCTACAGTCTTTATCAGAGTACCACAATGACTCAGTTTCTACAAATAGAAATGCACTCTTTAGGTTAGTGATTTATTAAGTATCCTATTTTATAATATCCCAACAAAAGAACTCTTCAAGTTTTGAAGTCACTTACAATTTAACATGAATTATCTTCTCATATCTCTTTTGTCCCAGTATGTAAGGGACCTGGGCCATACTGAGTATACAGTCTCTGTTATTATTTGTCTATCTGGGCTTTTTTTAGAGGGGGGGGGCAGTCTGGGGAGAAGGGGACGAGAGTAGAAAGGAATGGAGGGAGAAGAAAACTTGAATGAGAAAAAAGACTATCAAAAAGTAGACTAGTGAATTCGAAGAACTCCTTCACAATTTTGCCTGGGATCGTATGCTAAGACTCTACCAGGAAGGACTCTCATTTTCCAGTGCTCCTCAAATTTTTAAAAAATTTTTTTAATGTTTATTTCTTTTTGAGAGAGAGAGAGAGAGAGAGAGAGAGAGAGAGAGAGCGCACAGGCACAGCCAGGGAGGGATAGAGAGAGGGAGACACAGAATCTGAAGCAGGCTCCAGGCTCTGAGCTGTCAGCACAGAGCCTGATGCTCAAACCCACAGACCGGGAAATCATGACCTGAGCTGATGTTAGACTCTTAACCAACAGAGCCACCCAGCTGCCCCTGAAATTTTAATATGTATATGAGTCAGCTGGGGATCTTGTTAAAATACAGACTGATTCCACAGACAGGGGTGGAGCCTGAGATTTTGCATTTCTCTTACAAGCTCCCAGAGGAGGAGGATGCTGCCAGTCCCCAAGCTTTGAAAAGCTATATAGAAGGCTCAGGTATTTTCAAAACTTTGTGCTATTCATCAGGTGGGGGATGGTTAGAATCCTGAGCTAATTTAAATTCTTCCCTGACTTGCACAATGGTAAGAATGGGCTCTGCAACACACCCCCGCTTTATCTGCCCACACCCCTTCCTAAAAGACTCGAATCCAGGTAGGATGGTCCTGCTCTTTCTCTCCCCTTCAGAGGCACAACGTGATTTTTTATTTTTATTTTGTTTTGTTTTGCTACAGTTTTGGGTTTACCATAAAGTTGAGAAGGAGAAGCATCCCCTCTCTGATGAACCAACATCCCTCACCAGAGTGGTATGTTTTTTTTTTTTTTTACCAAGGATGAACCTATATTGACAGCGTAATTACCCCAAATCCATAGTTTACCCACAAGATCATTCTCAGTATTATACATTCAGTGGGTTTGGACAAATGTATAATGACTAAATCCATCATTATAATATCATATAGGGTATTTCCACTGCCTTAAAAATCCTCTTTGCTCGCCTATTCATCTCTTCCCCATCCCAGCCACTGATCTTTTTACTGTCTCTATAGTTTTGCCTTTTCCAGATGTTATAGAGTTGGAATCATACAGTATATAGCCATCTAAGTACCCTACAGTTTTTAACAAATAATTTCAAGACCGAGTTGGGTCCTTAATACACTTTAACTCCCAGCTAACTCTGAGATAATAAAACAAGAATGGCTGTCAGCAGACAGTGAGTCTAGGGCTGTGTTTGATGATACCAGTAATAAAAGCAAGAGAAATTCAACAATCTCACATTTATATTTGTAGAAGATTAAAATTCCTGGCATGCCTACCCAACAACAAATTCTTTATTTCTGTAGCTTTTTAAAGAACTTGAGGAGGTAAGAGTATACAAGTGAGTGGTAGGTTAATCTGTCTCATGATGTGATCCTGTCATTGGCTGAAGCTGCCTTCACTGCTAGGGACCAATGGTTCTCAACTCATGATGGTTCAACTTAAGATTTTCTGACTTTACAAAGGTGCAAAAGCAATATGCATTCAGTGTACTTTGAATTTTGGATTCTGAATTTTGAATTTTGGATCTTTTCCTGGGCTAGCAATATGCGATACAATCCTCTCTCACACAATGCTGGACAGGAGCAGTGAGCCTCAGCTCCCAGTCAGCCCCGTGATCACATGGCCAACAATTGATACATTTATAACCATTCTTTACCCTTACAGCCATGCTGTTTTTCACTTTCAGTAGTCTTCAGTACATTACATGAGATATTCAACACTTTATTATAAAATAGGCTTTATGTTAGATAATTTTGCCCAACTGGAAGCTAGTGTAAGTATCAAGGTGGGCTAGGCTAAGTTATGTTCGGGAGGTTAGGTGTATTAAGTGCACTTTTGACTTCTGATATTTTCAACTTACAATTGATTTATCAGGACATAACCCCATTATAAGTCGAGAAAGATCTGTACCGATGAGGCCGGATGCTCAGTGAGCTTAGCTGGTAGAACTTTGCCTGGGATAAACTGTGCCCAACAGCTATCCCCTAAAGTGAGCTAATACCAGCCTTCAGCAAGCTGTCCTCTGGACACGCATACCAAAGGTAGCAGACAAGAATGCTTTAGAAAAAATTGGGAAATAAGTGAACTTTGTGTTCAGCATCCTCTTGCTCTTTGTGTGGAGCCTTTGTCTTCGTTCCTGGCAAACCTCCATCCTCAGGCAGCCTGAATCCTCCCATGCCAACCACTGCCTCTCTAAACCAAAAATGAGTCTGTGACAGCTCCTTTCTCAGTTCACTGAAGAGTTACACAGTATTGGCTTAACGTATTATCCTTCCTAAAGCACTGACTTTTTAAAGATAGAGAAGGTTGGGGAGGGTGAAAAGCTAGCCTTCTATACAACCAGGTATTCACTTTCTCAGTTGTCAGGGACTAGAGGCTGGCATAGCACCCACAAAATGTGGTCATGGATGGCCCTGCAGAGACTCTGAAAGGTCCAGCTTTGAGTGGCAGCAGCCCCTCCATTGTCCATCCCTTCCTAAAGTCCCATCCTATGTCACTAATGGAAAGATGGCTTTCTGGACTAGGTCTATATGGCCTCATTTCAAATTTCAGCCACAAGCTTTTCATGCAGCAAAGCATTCTTTTTTCTACAGAGTATTGAATCACACAGGATACCTGTGCAGCACTTTTAGTTTGAGATGTCACAGCTTTTAGAGCTAGACAACTACTTGGGAACCAGCCCTAACTCAACCCTCATGTTTATAAATTAAAAAATAAATAAATAACCCCCAAAGAAGGGGGTTAAAATAGAATGGATGATTCCCAAGCCTGCAAAATTAGGACCAGAATCCTTCCCTCCCATAAAGCAGAAGATCCACAGCATCTACCCTCAAGGAACAAGACTTAAATCACAACCAAAGAGATTTAGATGTAGCATAAAGAAGAACTCGCTGGTAATGAAGATGATTAAATACTAGAACAGACAGCCATGGGGAATTGCGAAATCGTCCTCCCTAGAGATCTTTTAAAATAGGACAGTTAACCATCTGTCTGAGATGGTTTAAGTACAGTCCTGCCTTGGAGGTAGGAAAATAATAAGATGATCCCCTTACCTGTCACATTTTGGTGTTCCACAAGCACACCTAGATATAGATGTACTCATCATAGGGATCCCAGGTTGAATCTGGGCTGTGCCCCCCACTGGGAATCAGATGTGTCCAAGTTGTTGAAAGGATGTAAGACCCACAGTGTTCTGTCTGCATGAGGTGGGAAGGTGTCTGTATGGAAGAGTTGTGTGCTGGGGTTTTGGGGGGAAAAGAACGGAGTTGGAAGAAACAGAGCTGTCATTTCCAAGTTCTTCCCCTCCCCCTCTCCTGCCCCCTATAACACCCTGCCCACTCCCTGCCATGTGAGTCTAATGAACTGCAGCTGATGCTAGCAGAACCAAGGGACTCCAAGAAACACCGGGACACAAGCAGCCCTGCTTTGTTTCCCAGTGACAAAGCATAATACCTAGTGGAAGAAAGAATGGTACCCCCATCTCTGTAGAGAAATTCAGAATGGCTCTGGCCTAGTGAAATCTTCAGGGCCAACTGCCCCTTTGCAAGACTTCAACGTGCAAGTTTTAGAGCAGCAGGAGACATTGTCTTGGAACAGACCTGAGGATCCTCTCTCATAGGTCACATGCACCATGGTGGGGCTAGGGGAGACTGGGCCCTGCAGGGGAGCGGAGGTCCACCCATACCAGCAGGGGGCGCTCACACCCGAAGTGCATGACTGGGCTTGGAGTTTCCCATTCAAGCCATAGTTTCTCAAGCCTCTAGGCCTTTTACATGTGCTGTTTTCTTTGCCTAGATCTCTATCTTTTCTTCAGGGTTTCACCTTGGTAGCTCCTGAATTGTTTCCACTTAGCCGCACTAGGCATCCTTCAGCATCCTGTAATTTCCTAATTATATTTACACATAGAATTAAAATCACCTATTTATACTTTTCTCTGCCTTGAGGAGAGGGACTCTGTGTTAATCACCATTATATATCTAGGGCCTGGCACATAGTAGGCTCTCAGAAAAATACTTGTTGAGTAAGTGAATGAATGAATGAATGAATGAGAAATAACAAGCTTTAATAACACTGGATGGCACAATTAGTCCTTGAATTATTTCAGAGTGATTGGTTATTGGTCCAGCATATTAACTGACCTTCTCTTTTAGCTTGTATATTTGGGGGAGTTACTTCACATAGACTAATAAAATAGGAGGAATCACTATGGGTCATCTGGTGGCTCCTTCTTATAATACTCAATAACCCCCACTGCACCTTCAACATCAGCCCCTCAGCCTGTGCCTGAAGACCTTTGAGGGACTAGAAACTCACAGTAGAGCTATTCATTTCATCTCTGGACAACTCTGCATGACGGAAAGTTCTGCCTAATGTTGAGTTGAATCTCTGTTGCTTCAATTCCTTCTCTGTAACTCTAATTCAGTTTTCTGGCACCGAGAGAAAGCGTACTGTCTTCCACAAAGCAGGGAGACAAGGAAGATGGAACATGGCCTTTGGAGCTGGAAGGACTCAGACATGAATCTCAGCTTTGCACTTACTAAGTGTGGGAGTTTGGGCAAGTCATTTCACCTCTCCAGTTTCATCATCTGTACCCAACAGGATTGTCATGAGGACTGTCTAGTTAACACATTCCAAAGATCTAAGACATAGCAGATATTCAAAATATGATTGCTATTATTATTATTAGAATATAGATCATTACTATAGAGAGATAATATAGATAACATATGAAATAATATATACAAGATCTTCCTCCCTTTTCTATGAATCTTTTATTCTCCAAGCCAAAACATAAGCTACTTTCACATTCTCTGCCATCCTCATCTCTCTTTCTCTATCAGTGTTTCTCTCAAAATAAGCTACCAGGGGCACCTGGGTGACTCAGTTGGTTTCAGCTCAGGTAATGATCTCACAGTTTGTGAGTTTGAGCCCCCCGTGGGGCTCTGTCATTTTAGATGTGATGCTTCTATTCGTGATGCCTATGGTTCCTTTGGCTCCTTTGGAAACTGCATCTTCTGTAGTTCCTGGGCATCTAGCCATGTTATGCTCCTGTCTGTGGTGAGATGATTGCTGGAGGTTTGACTGCGGGGGCGAGGGGTGTTATGATACAATAGTGGGGGGAGTGGAATTTTGTTGTTGTTCTCATCTGTTTTAGTATGAGACAGCTAGAAAATGTTTGCCCTTAGAATTATAGCATGGGGGCACTTGGGTGCCTCAGTCGGTTGGGTGTCTGACTCTTGATTTCAACTTAGGTCATGATCTTACAGTTTGCGAGTTCAAACCCCTCTTCGGTCTCTGTGCTGACAGTGTGGAGCCTACATGGAATTCTCTCTCTCTCACACTCTCTTTCTCTGCCCCTCCCCTGCTCTCTCTCTCTCTCTCTCTCTCTCTCTTAAAAATGAATTAATAAACCTAAAAGAAAAAAAAAGAATTATAGCATGAATCATACTCAAGGCCCTGAAGATAATGCCACTGACTATTCAAGGACAGTAAGACCCCAAGAGGCATTTAGCATAGAAGAATGGAAATAAAGCTCAATTTTCCAGGAAAGAACATACAGCCAGGCTTTTGTATTTTTACGGTATAAAAGTAGCCTGGGTTTGGAGGGGGAAAAGGGATCCATGTTCTGGGTGCTAGAGGTATCAGATGCCTGAGCCCCACACAGAATTCCAGGACAGAGGTGCGGCCCAGACAGTGTCTGCTTGTGCGAGCAGGTTAATGGCCACGGCATGCGGGCGGGCTTTATAGGGCACCTGTGTCAGAAGCCAGAAGGAGGAGCCAGCTGGACACAGAGACTGGGCTTCACTTGCGGGAGGAGCTGCTTACACATGCCCCAGGATTCCTTATAAGTCAAGGACTGGAGATCCCACACATCTCCTCTCCAGAGGCAGACTAGGCCAGCGGGACACCCCCAGGGAGGTTTCAGCTGCATCACTGTGCCAGCCCAGTGCTCCTCTCAGTGCCATAGGGTTGGCTTAGCACTTTCTTCCACCACCCGCATTTTCAGTCTAATATCCCTTTGATCAGACTGGCAAACCTTCAATTTGGCATAAAGAAGACTCCCCCCAAAAGTAGACACTGTCAGGAGGAAGGTGTTTTGTAGGGAGGGAGATTCTCTTTCTTTTCTGGTGTGTTCTTATTTCCTGCACAAGTGCTTCAGCCATTGTTATATCAGAACCTAGTTCTATAAATACTTCCGATCTGAAAAGCCACATTCACTTTCTCTACTTCAAAATTCAAGCCCGAGAGGGCAGCAACATCTCACGGATACAGAATACACAGAAACACGGCACAATTGTTAGCACCACCTCCTGATGTTCTGAGCTGCCTGTCCATAATTCAGAGGACAAGACAAGGTCACTAATAAACACCACTGAACTGTGTCTCCTTTCACGGCCTCTGCATAAAAATATTGCAGCCCCAATGAACACCAAACAAGTGTAATGGATCGGTTTAATTCACATCTGAACACCCACAAACACAACTGCCTAATAACCTTGCTGTTTCCAGCAGGTTCTCATGCTTGTCAATTATTCTGAAACATCAATTGTCCTAACTTTGACTTCATTTAAAGATGCATTTGGTAGGTTTAGTTAGTAACGGAAGGAAAACCAAGATGCTAAGTCCATTTTAAAAAATCCTTTTCAAGAGCATCAGAGTTATTCTGAATTTGTGTGCCACCTATAAACACGCACTTGAACCTCTTGCCTGGAGGAGCACCAGGATGTGACTGGTGACAGATTGTTGTTCATGTTAGGGATAGTCTGTGACACTGAGGCCAATGGGAGTCATTACGATACAAACACTCAGATGAAACCTAAAACCGTAAGATAATCCATACAGAGAGGGACTGGGGCTTGGGGCCACAGGAATCTCCCCCAGGGGTGCCCCAAAGCGTGCCCTCCATCTCCAGGTACCAGGACACCAGCAGTCGGTGCTCCTCACTCACATCTATGTCAGCCCTGCACAGCCCTCACAGCAGGGGTGGAGCATTTGTCTTTGAGGAGGCAATTGACACTAGGACCAAGGAGAAACCACCAAGAGGCAAAGATCATGTTCAACAATAAAGTTTTACAAAAACAAATCATTCCATAACAGATAATAATATTTATTTAGCACCTCTATGGTTCATGATCCCTTAAACCTTTTGTGTGCAATAACTCAAAGGCTCCTTACAACCACCCTCCAAAGCCTGGGCAACTATCAGCCCCGCATTGTTGGTGAAGACACAGAGCAGTAAGTGACAGAGTCAGGATTTCCAGCTAGACAATTTAGGGTCAGAAGCCAAGTTCTTAACTGCTGTGCTGCCTCAGATGCAGAACTGTACCTGCAGTGAAGCCTGGCCTCCTGGTGATCCCATCCAGGAAGGCAGAGCAGAGAGATGCCTCCATTGGCCAAGATGACCCTGGCTAGGCCACTGTTAGGAAGTTTTGCTACAGTTTTGGTTCCCAACCATGACTGCCTACTGAGAGAGCATAAACAGCTTGGGCCTGGGACCCACTTCAGAGGTGCTGATTTAATCAGTTAGGGGTGCAACCTGGGTAAAGGAATTTGTAATGGTGACTCCGTTTTGCACTCAGAAACTGCTCTGGGGTAAGGGGAAGCAGGAGAGGAAAAGAGGTAGACACTCAAGCAGACTTATTTTGAAACTTTATTCCCATAGAAAATAAGGGTGGAAATAAAAAGAAAATCATTCTTCAATCCTCTTCTGCCCAAAGAAAGATATGGGACAAGGAAGGAGGGATAGGAGATAGGAAATCATTGTCTTCCAAATGGTTGAGCCTGGAGAACTCAGATCAACCCCACATTCACCATTCTACCCATCTGTGTGCTAAGGAACCTGGCCCACCGTTTAGCCAGTTCAAGCTCACCTGGACACCAGAAGCCTCAGTGAAGGGAAAGCGTGGATAAGCTCCAGAGTTTCCCCATACTGAGACCACAGTGATGAGAAAGAATCCAGGTTGGACCCCTAAGAGAGTCAAGAGGTGTCTGACCCTTTGGATATTCCAAGTTTGATGACGAGGAGGTCTGCCTGGTAGGTGGCCCAGGAATGGCCATGGGTAGTTACGCAGCAGTGTCTCTAGATCCCTATGCCACAACAGAACAAAATCTAATTAACAACTCATGCCAGGAGACCTATGAAAAGGTCTGAGCTTCTCTGTCCATCCTTAATCAGAAATAAGTTGCATGTGTGGAGGCTTGTCTTGCCTTCCAGCAGCCAGCACACCCTGTGGATTCTTGCCTGACACAGGGAACAAAAAAGAAGGTCAAAGAGGTCAGGACAAAGCTTGCCTCTGTTTTGAAACCTAAATTCATGGGCCATGTCCCAACCTGCTAGTGGTCCTCTTGCTGGCTACTTAACTCACCTGTGGTATAAAAGTTCACATTTGATCCTTTCTGCCTCAGCTACTCTGAGTTCAACTTCACTGAGTTCATGCTCCTGGTGCCTAGACCTACAGGTTGGCTTGTCCACAGCTTCAGAACTGTGGAGCATAGCCTTATACCTGCCGAGGCTCTGCTGCCCATCAGATCTCTGGCTGCCTGCTCTGACCCCTCCCAGGCAGCTCTGCCCTGCTGTGGCCCATGCCTGTCCTCTGGAAAGATTAGCACAAATCATCCCATCAATGAGACAGACACAACCTCACAAGCACCTAAATAAACAGGACACGGGCCCCTGCATGCAGACAAAAGGTCAACCCCAGGGCGCACCTGAGAACCATGGAGAAGGACCAGAGCAGTACAGCTAACCAATGTGAGATCAAGAACAGGAGGATGCTGCTTTCCTCACCACAGCCCAAATAAAGACTGAACCCGTAAAATTTGGCTCGAAAAATACGTTTTTGGCAAAATAATCTATGAAGTTGTTGGTTATGAGAGTAAGGAAATTAAAACAAAACAAAACAAAAACTATGTTGGGCAAGATTTTATCTTGACAATGTTCCTTTAACTGATGTAAAATGTGATGAAATTGACTGTAATTGATTCCAAGGAAGGATGCCAGAGATTCTTCAGCATTAGATCCAACCTTAAAATAGGAATTATTGGGCCTCATTAGTATAGTGATGTTATTTTTTAAATTTCCTTCTCTCTAGTTCAGATGTCCATCCTTACAGACAAAGAACTCACCTGGTTAACAGAACACCTCAATATCATGAAATGACGTCTGCATTATGGCTTGTTGCCAAGACAGAGTGGGCCACGTGCTAGCTGGTTCCCCTTTCAGGCTGGGAGTGTGTGACAAAAAGCTGGCAGAGCTGGCATTGATGAAAAGGGAGCCTCTCCACGGCCATATGCGTTGTGTACAGAACTTAGGTATCATCCAGAGGCTGAACTGTCCAGCTTCTGAGGTCTCTTCCTTCTTCATGGAATAGCTGCCAGCCTGGTCCTCAGAGTTCACAAATACCTGGGCATAAGCATGTATCTAAATGGCAGGAAGGGGTGCCTCACAGATATACTCTAGATAAAATAGCAGGTGGGTGAGCTTTCTCTGCTCTTGGGCTCCTGTCCTGAGAAACTAGGGATAGGTTGGTAGTAAGAAAGGGAACCACAGTGCAGTCCCTTATCAATGATGGAGGTTTGGAGTGGAAAGGAAAAGAGAAATAGTAAAACAGAAAACTGTGTTACAATCAGTTAGCCTCAGTTCAGGGGGATGATGGGAGACAAAAGGGAGTATGGAATCCTTTAACTGAAATGCGATATAAAAGTCATAAAAAGGAAATGTAGCACTGATACGTGCTACAATGTGGATGAACCTTTAAAGCGCTGTGCCAAGTAAGGTAAGCCAGATATAAAAGCTCACATATTGAATGATTCCATTTACCTGAAAAATCCAGAATAGGTAAATCTATAAGGACAAGAGGTAGGTTAGTGGTTGACAGTGGCTGGGAGGAGACAGGAATGGGGAGTGACGGCTCAACGGGTACAGAGTTTCCTTTGGAAGTGATGAAAATGTTTGGTGTCTAGATAGACATGATGGTGGCTCAGCATCGTGAATGTATGTAATGCCCCTGAGTAGTACACTGTAAACTGGTTCATTTTATGTCAAGTGAATTTTACCTCAATAAAAACAATTTTGGGGGGGTTACGCCTGGATGGCTCAATCGGTTGGGCACCCGACTTCGGCTCAGGTTATGATCTTGCAGTTCACGAGTTCGAGCCCCGCGTCAGGCTCTGTGCTGACAGCTCAGAGCCTGGAGCCTGCTTCCGATTCTGTATCTCCCTCTCTCTCTGCCCCACCCTGCTTGTGCTCTCTCTCTCTTTCAGGAATAAATAAACATTAAAAAAATTTTAACTGCAACATAAACATATTGATGCAAAGAATAAGTAGTTTTAGGATAGACTGCAGGCTCCCCAGGATTGTGTCAGATGTCACAATTTGGAAAATCCCAGAAGACTGAGCAAGTCATTTCTGATCGTGGGGCCTCAGCTCTCACTCAGCTATCTGTAATGTAAGACAAGCTTCCAGTTCAAATAGCATATGATCCTATCACTGCTCCTGCCACGCGATAAAGTCTTTAACAAATGTTAAGGGACATATACCCACAAATGTGGTCATCCTCAGCACCAAATGTAATAGGATTTACAGGTTACAATGCATCCAAGGGAAAGTTACAGAAATCCCAGTATTCAAAGAGCTTAAGATACAAACTTTCAAATAAAAGCTAATGTTTATTGAGTATTTACTACCTGTCACACACTGTTGGCAGTGCTTGTATACCACTGACTTATTTTACCATCGTAACAGCTGTTTCCCAGCCGAGGAAGCAGGGCGCAAGAAAAGTTCAGTAGCTTATGCAAGGTCATACAGCTAAGGGTGGAGAAGAGATTTGAGCCCCAACAGTCCAAATCCAGTGCCCTCATGTTTAACCTCTGTGCTCTCCAGCCTCTCTATAGGCAGAATCTATTTTCTTTTTGGTTCTAGTTTAGCTCTAAGGTTGGTGCTATTAGGTTCATGCTGGTTCTGGCTACACTGAGGAATCTAATAGTCATTAGGAAAAGTAAAGAGCCCTGGACTGGTAGACAAGAGATCAATGTTTTAGATCTATCTTGGTCATTGGTATTGTGACTGTGAGCAGCTTTTACAACCTCTCTGGCCCTCAGTATCTTCTTCTATTAAAACTGAGAAGTTGGACTAGAGCAATTGTTTTCCAATTATTTAAGCAGCAGAACTCATTCTTAGAATTAAACTTACTTGGAAGGCCAACATATAAAGCATATAAAAGTGTAGAGCTGTTCTGGATGAAAGTGACATAGGAAGAACACAGAATCTCTTTCTACGTCCCAGGCAGTTCCTGAGACACTTTCTTGGAACCCCTGTGACTCTGTGGAACATAGTTTGAGACCCACTTAAATAGAAATTCGTGAAGCTCTTTTGAAAATAAAACCTAAAAATTTTAATTTCAAATACTGCGTCCTTAGGCATTATTTAATGCTGTGGGGAAACTTGGAATATTCTAGTCACTTCGCTCGAAGGTATTTATTTGAATTGATGACCTTGTACAGAGTTGGTGAAGATTTCAGTTAAGAAGTGCAAGTGGAGGGGCGCCTGGGTGGCGCAGTCGGTTGGGCGTCCGACTTCAGCCAGGTCACGATCTCGCGGTCCGGGAGTTCGAGCCCCGCGTCGGGCTCTGGGCTGATGGCTCGGAGCCTGGAGCCTGTTTCCGATTCTGTGTCTCCCTCTCTCTCTGCCCCTCCCCCGTTCATGCTCTGTCTCTGTCTGTCCCAAAAATAAATAAAAACGTTGAAAAAAAAAATTAAAAAAAAAAAAAAAAAAAAAGAAGTGCAAGTGGAATCCCTCCAAGGACGCAATCCCAGACCAAAATGAAAATGTTCAAAACCCAAGCCTTCCAAAGAGCTCTCTGCATCCCTTTTAACTAACTGCTAAATGTTACCAGCCCAATGGATCCCCTCCCAGGAGACAAGCTGTTCAGTTCTGGATCTGTGTGTTTTGTCTAAATAGCCTAAAATTATTAAGCTGGATCATTTATTAGAGTTTTATGTCAATCAACGCAACCCCACTTCATTCTTTCTAAAACTTGATACTAATATCTTGCTGGATCCCTGCAATTAAACTTGGTCAATGAATAATTGGACAAGAAATGCCAGGAAGAGTAAGAGTCTCTTATAGTCAATCTGGAAAGATCAACTGACAGAGACCTCCAGGGAAGGGAACTTCATGCTCAAGTCAGTCCCTCTCACTCCACAGGCATTTATAAATTCAAGTTTGCTGCAGTGCTTGAAAGAGGTTATACAACTGTTATGACGCAATGTTCAAGGCAGACAGCTACCCATAACTCAGAGGCCAAGACAAACAGGAATATATTAATAGCAGCCATAACATAAAGATAATTCATTTTCAGTATCTGGGAGCTAAGGGGATCCACAGATAAACTGTTAAGCATTTAGGCATTAAAGCAGAGGAGCTTAACAAATAGGGGGAAAAAAACAGGAGGGAGATGGAGAGCAGAAAGATTGATCTCCTTTGGAAACAATGCAGCATCTGAACCAATTAAGTTAAAAACAATTATGTGGTTATGGGCAACACCAGACAAAAAAGAAAAGACATTTTCCTAAATCCCCTTGCTCTGCCATTTGGGTGGCATATACCACCCAAGGGACAAAGCCTTTCTTAGTACTAGTAGAGAGATTATACCAGGAAACATTTTCCTTTTCTTAACTCCCCTCACCCCCGACATCATGGTTCAGATTGCTGGCTTGATGCAAGTAAACAAACAAACAAAAAACCCCTCACTGTTAGAATTTAATAAAACATCATAAGTACCTTTCTTTGGGGAATGGCTGGAAAGAATTAGAGGACTATTTCTCTACTTTTTTTTTTTAACTCATGAAACCTGAAGTAAAAGAAACATTTTGCAGTTTTAGGCTTGTTTGTTTGTTTGTAACATGGCAGGGAATGCATTTTGATTATGTACTCCCAGAATGTACACTGTGAACTCCCCAAAATGTCACAAAGGCTACTTAATAAGAAAATAGTCTGACCACCAAATAGGCTGGTCATCATCATCACACTATCTTGTACTCAGGCAGTAAACTCACATGAATTGTTGATAATCAATTAAAAAAATAATGATATCAATGTTTAAATCTGAGGTGTTAACATCAAAACTCAAATATTCACAAAAATATACTTGTACACAGTGTTTAAAAATTTTTTTAAGTTTATTTGAGAGAGACAGAGACAGCATGAGTGGGGGAGGGGCAGAGAGACAGAGGGAGACAGAGAATCCCAAGTGGGCTCCACACTGCCAGGGCCGAGCCTGACACAGGGCTTGAACCCACGAAACTGTGACACCATGACCTGAGCTGAAACCAAGAGTTGGACACCTAACCAACTGAGCCACCCAGGTGCCCCATACAGTGTTTAAAAGTCAGTTGATATTTTATCATATATGGGGTAAGACATGGCCTTTTGCAGAGGAGTGAAGGCTTCTGGCGCCTACACCTTCCTCCACATACAGTGAGTCAATCTCATGCCTCCCAGATGTGCTCCCTTCATTCATTCCTAGCCTTTCCCCACCCCATCTTGCTAGTGCCATCTTCCAGCAGGAATGTGTATCAAACTGATCCACCTGTCTCTGGTCTTACTCCCTACCCCAATCAATCTATTTTTCACACTGAAGTCAACATCATCATTCTAATATACAGATGTGATCACACCATGCCCCTCCTTAAGAGTTTTCAGGTCCGCATTCACTACAAGATTACCCAAAAACTTTAGCAGAGCCTATAAGTACTTCACCATCTTGCCCACCTCACCTTTTCAGCATTTTCACCTGCTCATCTCTCCTTTCCCCACCCAAACACATGCAGACCTCCAACCCCCACCTCCCTCAAACCGTGGAACATAGACATTAACACTCTTGTCTCCCTCCGTCAGCAACTTCCCATCTCTTCCATCTGATAGGTCATTAAAAATGTCAGCTCTTTCACGAGACTTTCCAACATTCCCAGGCAATTGATTTTCTTATTTTTCAAAGCATTCACACATATGTCTACCAGTAGAATAATTATTTGCTCTGTTGCTGTTTCTAGTAACTGCCCTCCCTCCTCAGTTATCCAAGGCAGGTGCTAGGAGGGAAATTGTTTGTCTTTGCATACCTAGTGCTTAGCACAGTACCTAGCACAGAGCAGGCCCTAGTAAATGACTGATAAATACAGGAACAAAAGAATTCAAGTGTTTACAACCTGAGAAAAGGTGACAAAAACATGTGAGTTTAAGTACTTAACAATATAGATCAATGATAGTTCAAGTCAACGAATATAAGAAACATGAGGTAAAATCAGCAAGTGTCAAAAAAATTCAGAGGCTGGTATTTTGTGGGAGGGCTTCTCCAAGAAGAGGTATTGGAGTCTTAAATGAATGAAGAGGACTTGAAGCAGAATACAGAATACAGAACTACACTCCAAGAGGCTGGAATGTGAGAGAAAAAAGAAGAGCAGGAAGGCTCAGCCTTGTTTGGAGGCTAAAAATAAAGCAATCCAAGAACCATTTTAGAGGCTTTGAGTAAACTGGTGGGTAACAAAAAAAATGCCTGCCCCTCCATTGTGCAGAGCATACAGAGCTAGGATGGGAAAAGCATACTGTCACATTCACTTCTAGAGTCCCTGTGTACCCCACAATGTCCCTTGTTGTTTGCCTACCAGATGTTGGCCTGGGGGTGGGGGGATCACACACACTGCCCCTGCTCTGCTGAGACACCACTGCCTGGTATCAGCATTTACAGGTGCTGCATGGAACACGGAACTACAGAACATGTTTCTGTATGGCCAGAGATCATTTTTCCACCCTGACTCTAAGTAGGAAGTAACTTTTCCTTCCAAAAGGGGCCTCCTCCCCTTCCCTACAGAGATCCCACAGAGATGCAGAGAATTCAGTTTAGAAAAACTGGAAGCTACAGCATTTTGTTGGGGGTATTAGGAGGAAGCTAAGCCTGCCTTCCGTAGAAACCAGTGACCAGAGACTACACTTTGACAAGTCCATAAATGAAGCCCAAGAGCTAGAAGTTGACATTCTAGCACAGTCCAAACAAGAACCCTGTGGGGTATTCTGAGGAGACCTACACTGAGCCAGTACAGAGACTGTATCCATGGCCACACGGCCTGAAGGTTTGCACTAACTCCTCAGAGGAAGATGGATTGTTGATGCCATAATCTGCGTTAGTCTTCATAATTCATCACATATAAGTTCATATACTAAATGTATGTAGAGATCTTCTGACAGGTCAAGGGTGCAGATGCTCCCAACATCTGCAACAGAACTTTTGTTCATCTTAATCAAATCCTAAGATAAAAACCACATGTCAGAGACTGCTACTTATCTGCCAATATCCATTGGCAAGTGTCCCACATGGCTGCCTAGAATAAATATTTCATTCCCCTCTTCCAACAGACTGAGTTCTGGTTGATGGGCTAGGAAGGAATACGTTGGCTGCAGCATACTTTCAGTCCTCTTCTTTCATCCTGTTACCGGTACAGTGACTATGCCTGGAAGCCATCTTGGGCCATGCATGTGAAGGCAACAGCCTAGGTGTGGAGGTTAACTTAACAAGATAGAAGGGACCTGGGTGTCTGACACTGGGAAGCACTGGCTTGCTCAAAAGAGAATGAAATGTCTGCCTCCATTTAATTCACTGTTATTTTGGGCTTCTTTTACAGCAGCCGAATCTGTATCCCATCTAAGGATGTCATATGCAAATATATGGCCCAGGTGGATCCTGCCTGACAGTCAGAGCCAAGACTCCATGGCCCTAAGTGGAAAGTGTGGAAAGTCTAGAAAGCAACCCCCTATGGGATTTTCTCATAATAAACCTGTTTGCCTGTACATATCACTCTGATGCTGTACTCACAGTGCAGTGAATAAAAAGACCTCAGAAAATACCTCTTCATTGATCAAAAGCCTATGTACTTTGAGCCAAGAGAAGAAAACTCAAGCTAAAAATCTGTCCATTCCCAAATTACGAAGCCTTATAAAAGTCCTGGGCTGGATATGAAAAGCAGGATTTGGCAATTACTTACTTAACCCCCTCACTTAATTGGAACAGGTAAAACTAGTTGGAAACCCAGCTCTCCTAACTCTCAATCCAGTGCTCTCAATACCTTCCTGCCACTTTGAAAGAATTCACAGTCTAAAGGAAGACTAATGAGCAGTGAAATATCATATCAGGCAACTGATGTTATAAAGAAGGTGTGGGGAGGATGTGTGCTATTACATGTTGTTTGTCCTTTTTCTTAATTGGCAGCCATAGGCTGAGTCACATTTACTTAGGCACATTTTTGTTCAACTGGATATGCTAAGACAAATGAAGGGAGATATTCAAGGAGCGCTGACATGACCTCTTCCAGCTGACTTTTCCTGGAACAGTTACTGAAAGATCCCGCTGCAGCTCCAGATCTCACCTCTGTCGACTCTTGTGACGTCCGCCTTCCTGGCATTTACAGCAGTCTGCGGAAGTAATGAGGAGAGCCAAGAGCTCCCATGTTAGCCAAAAGGAGGAAGCTCTCACTCAGCAGGTGGAAGTTTCTCCTGGGGAAATCCTGGAGGCTTGTTGTTCCTGTCAACTATTATAATGTGCCCATAAATTTCATCTGACAGAAAACACGATGTCAAAGGAGTAGAAAGTAACAAAACCAAAAATGTAAAAGCATCCTTGCCAGAACTCGGCCCATCCTCTGTGCACAGCATTGAAGATACAAGGAAAAAAAGCCATCCACACGTCCTGTGCCCAGACCACTGCAGCTGCCCTCTGGGGAATGTGAATCAGGAGGCACAGAATGCGAAGTGGGTTCTACAGGTCATTCCAAAACATATTAACCTTCACAACTACAGGACACTAGATGCACCACACTGCCAAAAAGGTAGTTTCTTTGTTAGCTTGATTGTTTCATTGGTAGGCCCAGAACCAGTTAATTTTCAGGGCTCAGTATAAAATGATAATGCAGGGCTCCCTGTTCCCAATATATTAGAAATTTTAAGACAGGACAGCAGAGCATTAAACCAAGCTCAGAGCCCTTCTAAGTGGGACTGTGCAAGTTACATATCCCTGGGTAGATTCTACCTTCCGTAACATTCTCTTTTTATACCAGGCAGATTGGTTTATTTATTGGGTATTCTAGCTCTGGATCCAAGCTGTCTGTATGCAAACCCCAACTCCTCTGTCTATAGGCTGGGTGACCCTGAGCAAGTTATTTAAGCTCTCTGAGCCTCAGCTTCCTCAGCTATAAGACAGAAATAATCACCTAGGAAATGACACATATAAAGCTCCTGACATATAAACACCCACTCAACTATTATCAACTATTACTATTATTATATTATTATTATTATTATTATTATTATTATTACCTAGGAGGATGCCAATTGATTGAAAAGTGTTCTAAATGATAATCAGTGATTAGGGGATATTTGTGAACTCCATATCTAGGAATAATTTTACTACTGGGAAAAAATAGTCAATGTGTGGATATTTCTGTATTTACCCTAGGAACTATTCTGAGACTTGTTGTATATGGCACTAAAAAGTCAGTTCCTGGCCACTGAGGAGAAGTTACTGGTTGGCATATATAGGTTTCACACAAGGAAAAACTTTCTAATACACCATCTGTTGACACTGCCTAATGAGTTCTCCATCTTCAAGGGCATTCAAGGAGGCTTAACAACCATCTTGTCAAGACGCAGAGCAAATTTATGTATTAGGCAGATGGCATTCAAGTTCTCTTCCATTCCTGAGATGCTGTAGATTCAGTGTAGTTTCAGAGTTTCTATTCTGTAACTACAATGTCTAATTTTATTCCCTCCATGGCCTTCCACCAAATCAGCCCTTCTGTCTTCCCTTCTTTCCCCTTCAACCATTTCATTCCAGCCAAGTGTACTTATAGACTCGGGAAGCTTACAGCATCTAGAATTTTTCTCCTTCTTTTCTACTGTATCTGTCTTAAGGAGTCTACCTTCTCCCATCCCCCAGTGTCTTCTATTTTTATTCTTTCATTGTGAAGTTAACTCCATGTAAATCGACTTCAGGAAACCTATCCTGATTAATGATTTGGGAAGGAAGGTACCAGGAAGTAAAGGTGCAGAGCACAGATTTGGAGAACAAATGGTCCTAGGCACCCCATCCAGCTCTCCCAACTACTGTGAGTGACTCTGAGCAACTTATTTAATATTCCTGATCCTTGTTAATTTATCTAAAAAGTCTGGATAATATTAGTACCCATCTCACAGAGTTATTCTAAAATTTAAATGATGTAATGCATGTAAATGCTTAGCATGGTATCTGGCATACAGAGATTCCTCAGTGAAAGTTTGCAATTATTTTTATTGATGTCCATCAAAGGGCTTTTGCTGATAGGATTCTGTTCCTGCCTTTCCTTCAGCTTCCAAGAGAAGTGTGTGTGTGTGTGTGTGTGTGTGTGTGTGTGTGTGTGTGTTTGTGAGAGAGAGAGAGAGAGAGAGAGAGAAACTCTCTGAAAGAATCATATACCTTTAATGTTTGTCTTTAACCCTATTTTAAAGATTGCCCACCATGTTCATGCCACAATGCTGTATAGTAAGAAACATAAGAAGAAATTTAACAAATGGTTTCTCCCTACACAAAGTTAAGGAACATGAGAAATCAACAGAAACATAAAACCATCTACCATTGATATTTTAAGGATACCATTAGGTAGTAAATATTAAATATGTGCAGTTATGTACTTCATATTAAGTAATATTTAACATATTATGGGCACTGAAAACTGAATCAGTCTGTGAGCAAATCAAACAGTGCTATAGTTAATAGTACCCTCTCACAAAAATAACATGTTCCATTAGAGGCCATCTGGATTCTACTTCCCATCCTTAAGCATCTCAACCTCTGCTTTTCCCCCTTCCTCCTTCTTCCCTACCAAACCATCCATTCTGCACTATTCTGGGGCAGTTAAAGACTCATGCAGCTTAGAGCCCAAGTAACAACTCAGGGAGCCACCCAGTTTGACTTCTACCTTTTTCCCTCCAATAGCCTCCACAGAAATCAGGAATCCCATCTCTCAGCGGAGAGTGATAAATTTTACCCCCTCATCAGACAATGTTTAAAGGAGGGTTAATTTTTTTTTTTTTTTAATTAGGGACTTGGGACTGATGCTTTAGCTGGCTTCAGTTTATTTGCATGTTTGTAAGAGAGCTGGATTGGGAAAGAAAACCCAGCATGATGATAAGGGAAAAGCTCCATCTTTTGTTTTACCATTATAGTTTTATTCACACGTAAATTTGAGTACCTTGTTTTTAAAATCAGATGTGCCCTGTATTAAGTCAAGTTCTCTGTCCCTACCGGGTATTGGTCAAACTGAACTGATTTTCTTCTCAAATTAGTTGAGTCATGCTTGTTAAGATAGAGAGACCAAATTAGCTCTGTAAAATCAGCTACTGTCTTGTGCAATGCCCAAGCTTGGCTATATCTCAGTTGATGGATGAAGTGTTTGTTCACACCCTTGAATTTCGTCTTTCCACACTCCTTCACTTTTACCCCAGTTATTTCTCAGCATTCCACCTTCCCTTCCATTCTGCCTACCACACCTGTGAGTGGTGCACAGGAGCAGCTTGCACCAGCTGATGAGAGAAGATTGTTAAATTTTCAGAAGTTTTGTGAACCAATTGTTAAACATAGCAGGTATCAAATATGTAAGCTTACACTTAAATAAGTTACATCAAAAACAAAGGGAAGAAACGGTCAAAATCTTATCACTTCCTAACTGCTTTACTACATTTTGCCATTATTTTTGTTCTTGGACTTACTTAGGTCTGTTGAATTTGTATGGTGGAAAACCGTAGGCTACTGAGCATCTCTTTCCTACTCCACATTCGACGTTTGTGTTGCTATGTGAAATCAAGTCTTAGAGGGAATATCTATAGCAGAGAAATCAGCAAAGACTACATATCAGCCCTTGAGGTGTTGTTTTGTTCACTGTTTAGACCAAGGGTCTGCAAACTCTGGCCAGTGGCTTGATTTTGTATGACTCTTGAGCACAGAATGACTTTTTATATTTTAGAAGGCTCTAACAAATATTCAGAACCTCACTTTGGTTGAGACATTAATACTGTGTTTTGTCAGTTTAGAAGGTAACCAAAGTTCTTTCTGATTTGTTGTGCTATGCCTTCCAGCCAAGATACAAGCCTCCAGCCAGCTCTTCTTGCTTTCTTCTACCTCCTTCCTGAGAATGATGAGTCTGGCATTAGACTCAACTGACAAAGAAATGTGATACAGCACAAGGCAAATGAACCCAATCATCTCACCACGAGAATCACATTAGCTCCACAGCCCCAACAACAGTAAAAATACGTTTTGATTATAAGAAGCATTGGATAAGGCCAAAAAAAAAAAATCTTCACATCACATAAGTGGATATTTGGCAATTATCCAAGTAATTGGATCAATGTAAGTAACCAGACCACTCCTCTCCTCTCCCTCCAAAAAGTCTATTTGGGAGTGCAATTATCTATTTTGCCAAAATTAACTGGATAATTAAAAAATCTGTATCCTTTTTTTTTAAGGGTGAAAACTTATCTCTGTATGATTCTGAAATCCGTAAATGCTTGAGAGTTCTTGAAGGAGCAGCCTTCATTTAAAGACCAACCTATGAAGTAGCAACTGAGTTCTTTAGATGTTTACCAAGATGGCAGTTCAATTTCAAAGCTGAAAACCAGCAAAAGCAAAACATTTCCATTGCCCTGACTCCTTTTCTTTTCCCCTCTGTGCCCAGGGTTTTGATACCATCACTCTCTGACCATACTAGTCCAGTTTAGGCCTTCAGTGTCATCTTTTTCTCCTAATGGGTTACCCTGTCTCCAGACCTATTTTCTACATTGCAGCCAGAAGTATCTTTCTGGAAATCAGATGTCACTTCTCTCTTAAACTTCAACCTGTTGACTAGAGAATAATCTCCAGTCCCAAAGTCCAAGCCACATCCAGAAGCCTCCTAAGCATCTAGCTCCAGTCTACCTACAGTTGTATCCTTGATGAGCAGGAAGCTCATACATCAGTGATTCCCAAACTTTAATATATATTAACATCATCTGGGAGCTTTTAAAAATCCTGATGCCCAGGTCACACCCCTATCAATTAAGTCAGAATGTCTTGGGCTGAAGCTAGCATCTGGCACCTTAAATTATACCAAAACTATAATAGTATTTTGGTCACCCAGATTTCCTGGAGGACTAGAAACTGTTCTTAGAACTTTTACTTAGTTGGGGTGCCTGGGTGGCTCAGTCGGTGAAGCATCTGACTCTTGATTTCAGCTCAGATCATGATCTCACAGTCATGAGATCAAGCCTCATGTACAACTCTGTGCTGGGTGTGGAGTCTGCTTGGGATTCTCTCTCTCCCTCTCCCTCTGCTCCTCCCCCATGTGCACACTTGAATGTATTCTCTCTCAAAATAAATAAGTAAACTTAAAAAAAAGAACTTTTACTTATTTATTTTTATAAATCTATTGACATAGTAAATACAGTGTACAGTAATTTGCTTTAGTGTATCTCCTCCATCAAACTCTAAACTGCTGGAAAGCAGGATCTGTTTTTAATTTTTTGTCATATTGACAATATTTAGATAGTATTCGGCAACCAAATAAGAACACAACAAATGTTTGTCAAAGAACAAATGAATGAACAAATAAATCAATAAATTATATCAAGCAAGAGACACTAAACAGAATGAAATGTAAAAAGCTTAAAATAAGGGGTGCTTGGGTGGCTCAGTTGGTTAAGCATCCAGCTCTTGATTTCAGCTCAGGTCATGATCTCACGGTTCATGGGATCAAGTTCGTTCCAAGCTGGAGCCTGTTTGGGATTCTTTTTCCCTCTCTCTCTGCCCCTCCCCTCCTCACTTGCTCTCTCTCTGTCTCTCAAAAATAAATAGACAACCTCATGAAGATAAAAAGCTTCTGCACAGCAAAGGAAACAATCAACAAAACTAAAAGGCAACCAACGGAATGGGAAAAGATATTTGCAAATGACATATCGGACAAAAGGCTAGTATCCAAAATCTATAAAGAGCTCACCAAACTCCACACCCAAAAAACAAATAATCCAGTGAAGAAATGGGCAGAAAACATGAATAGACACTTCTCTAAAGAAGACATCCAGATGGCCAACAGGCACATGAAAAGATGCTCAACATCGCTCCTCATCAGGGAAATACAAATCAAAACCACACTCAGATATCACCTCACACCAGTCAGAGTGGCCAAAATGAACAAATCAGGAGACTATAGATGCTGGAGAGGATGTGGAGAAACGGGAACCCTCTTGCACTGTTGGTGGGAATGCAAACTGGTACAGCCACTCTGGAAAACAGTGTGGAGGTTCCTCAGAAAATTAAAAATAGACCTACCCTATGACCCAGCAGTAGCTCTGCTAGGAATTTACCCAAGGGATACAGGAGTACTGATGCATAGGGGCACTTGTACCCCAATGTTTATAGCAGCACTCTCAACAATAGCCAAATTGTGGAAAAAGCCTAAATGTCCATCAACTGATGAATGGATAAAGAAATTGTGGTTTATATACACAATGGAGTACTACATGGAAATGAGAAAGAATATGGCCCTTTGTAGCAACGTGGATGGAACTGGAGAGTGTGATGCTAAGTGAAATAAGCCATACAGAGAAAGACAGATACCATATGTTTTCACTCTTATGTGGATCCTGAGAAACTTAACAGAAACCCATGGAGGAGGGGAAGGAAGAAAAAAAAAAAAAGAGGTTAGAGTGGGAGAGAGCCAAAGCATAAGAGACTCTTAAAAACTGAGAACTGAGGGTTAATGGAGGGTGGGAGGGAGGGGAGGGTAGGTGATGGGCATTGAAGAGGGCATCTTTTGGGATGAGCACTGGGTGTTGTATGGAAACCAATTTGACAATAAATTTCATATATTAAAAAAAAAAGAAATGAAAGAGAGAACCTCACTGTATATCCCAAGTACATTAACAAGATAATAAATTATAAGCAATGCTATGACCATAAATTTAGTAACCTAGTTGAAATGAACCAATTCCTTCAAAGACACAATATCCCAAAACTTATACAAGTAGGCAATTTGAATATCTATTAAAGAAATAAAATCAGTAATTAATAACCTCCCAAAACAGAAAGCACCAGGTCCAGATGTGTCCCTGGCAAAATCTACCAAACATTTAAGGAAGAAATTAAATCAATTCTCTACACTTTCTTTCAGAGAGTGGGAGCAGAGGAAATATTTCCTAACTCATTCAATGAGGCCAGCATTACCAAAATACCAAAACCAGACAAAGACAGTATAAGAAAAGTACAGATCAATATCTCTCATGAACATAGTAGATTCAAAATTCCTCAAAAACTATTAAATCAGTGGTTCCAAGGGGTCAGTAGGGAAAGAATAAATAGGCCACACATAGAGGCTTTTTAAGGACAGTTAAAGTGCCCTATATGATACCATAATGATGGATGACTGCCATTATACTTTTTTCCAAACTCATAGAATGTACAACACCAAAAGCGAACCACAGTGTAGACTATGAGCTTTGGGTACCACTCTGATGGGGGATGTTGACAATGGGAAGCTGTGTGTGTGTGTGTATGTGTGTGTGTGTGCATGTGTGTGTGCGTGGGGAGGGAGTATATGGAAAATCTTTGTACCTTCCCCTTTATTTTATTGTGGTCCTAAAACTACGCTGAAAAGTTAACAATTCAATTAAAAAAAACATAAAAAAAAGAAATGAATATGTCACTGTAAGGCAAATGGCTGATGGCATTTGTTGCTATCCACGAAACTTAAGCTTTTAAGTGAAAGCTAGGATTTTGAAAAATTTGTATATGTCACTATGACCTTAATAGCATCCTAATAACTTAAAGATTTTTCTCATGAGATTAATGATGATATTAGCAAATGAAACTTTTTGATATCGTGTCATGAACTGTATCAGTATTTGAGAGACCAGCATAAAAACAGTTAACCAATATTGATTTAGGTAATCAGTACATGATATTACAAAATCATTCATAGGTAAAAGATTCTTGCAAAGTGCAAGGCATTGAATTATAATGTAACAGATTATGAGAAGTTCATTAATATGGTTTCAGATTCCATTTTGCAACTAACTTTAAGGAACTACCCCTTGTCAGCTTTTGGTATATTATCAAAAAGATTGTAGGCAATATTTTGATTCTTTTCATGTCCTTTAACCAAACTGATGTATCACAACAAACTGAATGCAGAGCCCATGTGACAATGTAGCTTTCTTTTGTTAAACCAGATATTAAAGAGATTTGCAAAAAAATACAAAACAATGCCATTTATTGCATTAACTGTATGTTTTGGGAAACAGTTTTTTTCTAATAAAAATATTACTCATGTTAAGAAAATAAATAAATAAATAAATAGACAAACATTTAAAAAAAAAGGAGCTTAAAATAAGGAATACTCTTCCCTATTTAAGAAACCAGGCCATTCATGTCATTTTTTATTTATATTTTATTTTTTAATTTTTTTAATGTTTATTTATTTTTGAGAGAGAGAGAGAGAGAGAGAGAGAATGAGTGGGGGAGGGGCAGAAAGTGAAGGAGACACAGAATCTGAAGCAGGCTCCAAAGAACCTGTCAGCACAGTCCCAATGGGGGGCTTGAACTCACAAGCTGCAAGATCATGACCTGAGCCCAAGTCGGATGCTTAACTGAGCCACCCAGGTGCCCCTTCACGTCATTTTTTAATACAGTGAATCATTTTAAAGGATGAAGCAGCCCAACTGCCACTGAATTGATCCCATAGGCCTTAATAAAGGTGGAAAGAGCATTGTCTGGAAATCAGTAGACCCACAGTCTAATCCTGTTCTATCATTGCCATTTTATTTAAAGGTACTTGATACCTTTCAGGTGCTTTACTTGTACTTTCTCATTTAATTCTCAACAACAGTGCTACAAAGTAGGATTCATTAGAAACTTCATTTTATAGAAAGAAAACTGAGGTTGACATAGCTGAGCCACATTCAAACCTAGGAAGCTTGTCTTTGGCATACAGGCTGCCAACCATGCTGTCCAGGGACTTTCCAACCTGGCTGCAGTTAGACTCACTTTAAGGAGATTTACCAAGGCCCAATCTGAGAGTTTGATGAACTAGTCTGGGTGAGCCCTGGCCATTGGTACTTCTTTTTAAATGCCTTCCACCAAGGCTTGAGAACTTCTTCTCTAGGCTCTCTCTAAAGTGATGTAACCTTGAGGCATCTGGGTGGCTCAGTCAGTTAAGCATCCAACTTCAGCTCAGGTCATGATCCTGCAGTCCATGAGTTCCAGCCCCCCATTGGGCTCTGTGCTGATAGGTCAGAGCCTGGAGCCTGCTTTGAATTCTGTGTCTTCCTCCCTCTCTGTCTCTCAGAAATGAATAAATGTTAAAAAAAAAAATTAAACTGATGTAACCTCACAAAAGCCATTCCTCTAGCTTAGCTTTCTTCTACACAAAGAAGAGGCTAAAACTACTTATCTTGGTGACAATTCAAGTTTGAATGCCTAGGAATTATCCCTGTCCCTCATCTATCCCTAACCTCAGGTATGAGCAAAGAGGGGGCTCCTGGTATCTCCATATGTGGACTCCTAGTCAGCCTTCTCTTGGAGTTTTTAGCCCCATTGAAGGGAAATTGGGGCTATGACAAGCCAACACTATAGCTTACTTCATGAAATGCAGTGAAGGAACAAAAGTTGTATAGCTCCTTAGGAAGAATAAGAAGGAATAAATGTAACCCAATGAGTATGCCTTGCTAGCCCTACTTAAAGATGATCACTTAGCACTGGGGAAAGGGACAGAGTACAGAAGAGTCTACTGATTAGTAAACTAGCCCTTTCATAGCTGACAAGGTCTCCTCTGCCCTGCCTCAGGGTGACAAGTGTGAAGAAGTAGAGAATCCAGTCTGCCCCCTTGGGAAGGGAGACCCCAAGGAGAATAAGGGAGGGCTGATCAGGTGAAAACTATCGGTAGTTTGAGTACATACTATTCATACAGATGAATACCTGGACTAAGACTTGGTAGTCCCTAAGGAGGAAAGGATTGCCCTTGGGAGCGTCTTAGTTAGTCAGCTGTCCTCCAAGACCAAAGGGTATCAGGGTGGCTTTAGGATGATGTCTACGGCCCCACTCAGACAAGTCTCTATGGCTTCTCTAAGACCAAAAAGCTCAAACCACCCAAGAAAACTCATGGTGTAAGAATGACCAGGGCCCAGTTTCTCAATCTTAGGGCCATTCCACCCTGGTCTGAGCCTAAAGAGAAGATATACAACACCTTCATTTTGTTATACTTGGCAATTCATTTAAAGAAACTGAAGACTTTCTTGAGCCTCCAGCATGTGCTCCCATGGCATCCCAAACCTTTTACATAGCACCGACCACATGATTGTCATTAGCTGTTTATGTGTCCATCTTCCCAATTAGACTAAACTCTAGGAGGGCATGGCATGCCTGTCTTGCTCACTGTAGTATTCTCAGCTCCCAGTCCAGTGCCAGTTCTATCATAAGAGCTTACCAAATGTTCACTGAGTGAATAAATGATTAAATGTAAAGGATATCTGACAAATGAATACAGCAATACTTCCTATCTACTTCACAGGGAAGGAGAGAGACAGAGGCTGCCCTACTTATTACAATAATTCTCCCTGTTTAGACTAATCATGGTTTATTTGGGTTAAATAAACATGCTTGTTTTCCTGACATTTTCTCATTTTCTATAAAGCCCATATAATTCTTAACAAAAGCAACTAAAACCAAACAATGGATTCAGTGTTTGCTGTTCTTTGAAAATGTATTAACATTAAAGGCCCTCAGAGGAACAACCCTGTAATAACATGAGCGAGGCTGGCTAGAGTCATGGCCACTGCTCCTAGGAGTCTCCAAAACAGCAGTGAAGGTCAAAGCCCTGCAGAAGGCCGTTTATTACCAACAGGAAATGTAGAAAATACCCTGTCCTTTAATCTTCAAATTACCTCAAGGGAAACAAAAAGCAATGCTATCATTGGGCTTTATCCACAGAGGAAGGAGAGCCTTCTTTGGACACTCAAATCCTGATTTTAAAGCCTTGTATTTTATGACTACATCAAAATACTTAAAGTGTTTCAAAGAGCTCTTTCAGGAATACTCAGAACAGTTACAAAAATAAGTGTGATTACCCCCCATTACAGACAAGAAAAACTGGTCTTGTTTCTACATGATTTCTCCTATCATCACAGAAATAGGTGAAAACCTATAGATGCTGATCCTCAATCCACAAGGCTAGTACAACTGTCAACTTACCTCTCCTCCAAAGACAGTCAATATAGAGCCTGAAAGAGCTCCAGGTTCCTGCCAGTACATCAAAGTGTAGGTCTGTATTTGCATTTTTTATATAGTGCTCCCTGTCCCCAAGTTCCCAAGGACATTATAGAAATAAATTAGGAGACTGGCAATGGCGATAATGTTAAAAATTAAGAATCACAACCATCAACAAACTAAAAAGGGGGAGAAGGGTCACCTGGGTGGCTCAGTCAGTTGAATGTCCGACTTCGGCTTGGGTCATGATCTCACGGTTTGTGAGTTCGAGACCCGCGTCAGGCTCTGTGCTGACAGCTCGGAGCCTGGAGTCTGCTTTGGATTCTGTGTCTCCTTTTCTCTCTACCCCTCCCCAACTCACGCTTTCTCTGTCTCTCAAAAAGTAAATAAATGTCAAAAAATTTTTAAGAAAGTAATGGCCAATGACTAAACATTGATCAAGCCCCATCTTTGTACCAAGTGCTTTATATTCTAAGCACTTCGCATGCATTATATGATTTAGTTCTCATGACAGCCTGAAGAGGTAGGCATTATTATTGTTCTTAATTTGTAGATGAAGAAACTGAGGTCCAGAGATTAACAGAACCCCCAAGGTTATATTGCTAGGAGAAGATGAGGCCAAGATTTAGACCTGGGTCTCTTTGACTCTAAAGCTCATGTTCTTAATCATTACACTATATTTTTTCCAAAAAGAAAGACATTATGCCACTATGACTGAATTAAATTCTCTGTAGTTTAGGGATATTGAAGGAATCCCAAATCCCAGAAAAATCAATCAGTTAAAGTTACTCAGAAATACTTCTGGTCATTAAGGTATCCCCTAAGCACAGGGCCAAAAATATCAGTGATTTAAATGACACTAGAGTAGAAATACAGGTCAAACCCAATTACAGTGGACCTCAAGGGAGCATTCAAGCTCTTATGGTATCCTGGAACTTTATTATATTAAATACTGCTTGCTCCAACTACTAGAGGACTCACACACCCTCCTTCCCTTTCTCTAAAGTCTGGTGCTTGTCCACACATTAAATTTAACCCTTGATTATATATTATGTTTTATTGTTCACCATTTTTCCATGTATGCTTATCTTCATCTCCTCGACTAGATTTTAAGTTCCTTGAGAATAAAAACTAGGCTTCAAACTTTGTCGTCTTTCTAATTTATTATGTGCTTACAATGTGCACAAACTGGGTGCCTACTGATGTAAGTTACTTATTGGGAAGGGTGCTTGGATGGCTCAGACGGTTAAGCATCTGTCTCTGGGTTTCAGCCCTGGTCGTGATTTCATAGTTGGTGGGTTTGAGTCCCACATTGGGCTCCATGCTATCAGCACAGAACGTGCTTGGGGTTCTCTCTCTGCCCCAAAATAAATAAACTTTTAAAAAAATCATTTCAAAAAACCAAATATACCAGGAGTCAGGAAACTTTTTCTGCAAAGGAAACAATAGTAAATATTTTAGGCTTTGCAGGTCATCTGGTTTTTGTTGCAGCTGCTCAATTCCTTTGTTCCAGTTTGTTGTTTGTGTTGTTTGTGAGAACAACCACAGACAATACATTGAACATGACTATGCCCCAAATAAAACTTTATTTAGGAAACAGAGGGCCAGATTTGGCCTGTGGGCTGTAGTTTGTCAACTCAATAGAGACTACATACGATAGGCTTAAGGGTCCAGGCTGGGAAATGTTTTGAAATATCAGCATTTTATCAGCAGATTCTGTACCTCCCCCTCAGGCCTCTAGCCCATTTTTTAGAGTCCTAGCTTCTGACCAAGCCAATTGTTTTTCCAAAGCCTCTTTCCTTGGACGTGAGTTTAGTTCAGCACAATATTTTGCTGTTCATTTTTCCTTTGGGGATTCATACATTAGTTTAAAAAGAAAAAAATCAAACACAAAGTGAAGAGCTGACATGGTAGGGTTGCATCAATAATAAGTAATTAGAAAACTCTTTGAATGTATTCCAGCCAGGAGTCCCTGACACTTTTTCTGACTGCTTCCTATAGGCTGCCATGTAAATCATCAAGGTAACTTGAAATATGTATTTCACCTGGATTAAAAATCTGCAGAGAGAGGTGATCACTCCTGGCAGCAGGCGACCTAACGGGTGGCAAGGATAAACATTCATTCCTCTGAACAATGACTGCTTCCATCTGAGAACAAGGGAGCACAATGAATGAAGACACCTTTCTCTTTCTTGATTAAAACATTCAGCCCTCAGTTTTGATGTAACATTACTAAGTCCTTAATGGGCTGCTATCTTGACCTAATTTCACTGTGCACTAAACAGATTGTTCATTATCGTTTCTGGGATCATCTACAGGTTTGTTGAATGGAGGTGGTTCAACAGACAGTCACGCTATCTAGAGGGGGAAGAGTTCTTCTAATTCAATCACCATATTCCACGGAGAAGTTAAGTGACTTGCCTAGAACTGTGGACTCCACCCAAGTCAAATAATCCTAAAGCCATTCCTGTATGGGATTGGTACCACTATGGTGAACCAGCTAGCACCACACACACCTAGGTAATTTGAGAGGTAACTCAGTTTACTATCCTTGTCCTAATGGACAGTCCACTAGGAATCCCCCACATCCCCACTCTGTCCCAGTACAAACTGCTTTATATGAAATTGGCCACATTCAATAACAACTTCCTGAATCACGTGACACAGAGAAGCCTGTGTTTGCAGAGACACAGCAGAGGGTCTATGCAACTTCTATGGTCCCTTCCACCGTGCACTCTCAAAACAGAGAGATTTGTCTTTTGCCCTCTCAACTCACCCTTTCCTGAAGCCTTCTTAGCAATCAGGTGTTGAGACTCATGGACATAAGTTACCACAGTGGTTTTTGGATTTTAAGCCTATAATCTCTTTGTGTGGAATTCAAGGCACTTCCTCATGTTTTAGTATGTTCTGGGCATTGAGAAGTAGCTGAAAATATGTTGTTATTATAGAGGTCCTCTAAGCCCACTAAGCCTGACCCCTGACAATGAGACAAAATGAATAGGTTTAGTAGGACTGGCAGAGAGACTCAAGGCAAAGTGAGATTAGAAGAGAATGTGCATGCGTGGTCTCCCCACACCAAAGAGCTCCAATTACCCCATGTCCACTCCAGGTCAGGTTAACAGAGGCTTAATCCTGTCAGTGGCTGGGCCCAGAATGGAGAAATTCTGATCTTTTTTACAGGCTCAAGCAAAGGTTCACCCAACAAGTCCCTTCCTTCCCCACATCTGCCCCTTCTCTTCTGTTCCAAGGCCTTCTGATGGCTGTTTCACATCTTAACTGCTTTGCAATCTCATGGAACACATACCTATATCTCCTGTATTATTTCTTCCTCTTTTTGTGAAGTTTCTGATAAGTATGTTTTAGCTCAGATTCTCCATCTTGTAAAAATCCTAGGACTGAACTGTCTGTGGAACTAATGAGCTCCTTGTCACACAAAACTTTGTTGAGATGAACTGAGCATTGACTAGGTAATTGGACAAGAAGGATCCTTCTGGGCTTCTATTATAAATAGTAATAGCAATGAAGAAAATAATACTAATGATGGTACAGTTATAATAATCATAATCATAATAGCTTTTTTCATTTGCAGAACATTTCATAGATTGCAAATCTTTTTCAAGTACTCTTTCTAACTTGATCTCATTTACTCTATAAAATTGGTAGGGTGGATATTATTTAGGATCCCTAAGTTACAGGTGAGGTCACTTGCTGAAGGTGACTGATAAAAAGAGGTTAAAGTAATTTCCCTTTCCAAAGGGTGCCTATTCCACTATGTACTGCTGCCTGAAAAAGAAAGGAACCTTGCGCTGAAAACAATTGATAACACAGCTTCAAACCATTCCCTCCACTAGGAGAAAGAGGGCATTCATTAATTCTTTACTTCTATCATCATTTAGTACAAAATTCCTAGCAAAAAGGATGGTTTGTACAGGCAGCACAAGCAGAACATTAGAATTTGTTTAAATCATTTTAGAATCACAAACTCTTAGGGAGTATCCTGGAAACTCCTCTTTCCCCTCCATTCCAACACATTCTACACTAGGACGAATGCAAAACTTAGAGGTTTTTACACAATAAAGAAAAGAGTACTAATAAAGTGGACTGTGTATTTCTGTCTCTAGATTATTATGCCCTAAAAAGTCAATTTATATTTGTTTACAAGTATTCATACATAGCTACAAAACCAAACATTTTTCAGTTATATCCCTATTTTCAAACAAGTTAAACATATTCTGTTCCTGAAATTACCTTTATGGATTAGGTAGTGAATTCTATCTTAGTCATTGCAATGGTATAAAAATCACAGACCTGGACATTATTTATCATACTACAAACTTGTTTTAAATTGTGGTGTACAAATTTAAATACCAAGTGTTAGCACATGTTTTATCTCATAATGACAGTTATAAAATAATCATGAAACCCCAGCGTTACCAATAGATGTTCAAGGTATCATAATGAGGCTTCTGGAAACACAGTGAAAGTATGCCAGCAGTGTGGAAGCTAATGGAAGTTGAAGTGATAGGGATTAAAAAAGAATTCGCCTATTGTAAACGGTCTTTTTACTAACATAGAGCCTGTAATTTAGTATATTTGGATAAGTAATGACCTGTTTTACACAGGTTATTCAAATAGAAATTAGGTAGAAGTCTGTCTTTATCCTAGAAGGCTAGAGCTTAAAGAGTTTGGAGAAAAATAATTTTATTTATTTAAATGTTTATTCAGTTTTGAGAGAGGATGAGCGGGGGAGGGGCAGAGAGAGACAGGGATAGAGGATCTGAAGTGGGCTCCACGATGACAGCAGAGAGCTTGATATGGGGCTCAAACTCATAAATGTGAGATCATGACCTGAGCATAAGTCAGACACTGAACCAACTGAGCTACCCAGGTGCCCTGAGAAAAGCAATCTTAAAAAACAGAACAAAGTTCTGTGGGCCAGGAGATGAACAATATGGCAATGCTGAAGTCATTGCGACATTATTTTTTTTCTGAGTGTTATTTCTAATCCTCAAGGTTTTTCCCCTTTTCTTTTTCTTTTTTTCTTACACTATGTAAAGTTTTTTTTTTTTTAAAGATTCAATTTTTTCAATCTTCCTCAGAATGTAAACTCTGAAAGTTCAGGACTTGATATGTTTGGTTCTTTTATCCCAACTCAGATTCCAGTATTCTATAAGTCAAGAGCTCTTAAAAGAAAAAAAAAAGACATTTAATAAGTAAATTTAAGCATCCCATGGTTTAGTTCAATAGAGTGAGCATTTACTAAGTTTCTATTCACAAGGCATTGGACCAACTGCTAGGGAGACAACTAGGGTGTATCTGTGTTCCCTGAAATATTGGGAAAGGTAGACTTTGCCCACTGGCCTCAAGATACAAAGGCAAATTCCTTTATAAAAGAAATGTTAAACATTTACTAAAAGATTTTAACAAAAAGGTACATCCAGTTATACATAATGAAACTGACGAACGTTCATCTTCTCTCAAGGTTTAAAGACCAAATCCTTATCACAGACTTTGTAAATGCCTACTGATCTCATCACAAAAGACCTCAAGTACTGAGAAGCTGTCCAACTTGTGGTAGTAGATATATGTTTTCTAAACTTCTATTTCTTGCTTGAAAGCTCAAAAATTATCATTGGCAACAATAATTGCCGTTGTTTTCCTGAAAGTGACAGATGCATGTTATTTATTTTTGAAAAAATGTCTATCAAATATGTCTGAATAACCATAGTTTGCCCATCTTTCTTTCAAGTAAAAATAGTGTTCTATGAAAATAAAAATAAAAATATACTAACTCGGCTTTTAACTCAAGCACAGAAGTGTTTTCATGGAGACAAATATACAGTACTCTCATATTCAGCACATGTGCTTTGAACATACTTCTTTCTTATTTTTTCACACAGAATTTAAAAAGTGAACCAAAGAGTTAGACTCTAATAAAGTCAATAGTTTTTACTGCTTTATTGAGAAGACTCTTAGGTGACACTGGCTTTTACAGTGTGGTACCGTCGCCTTGATTCTTCCTAAGACACCTGCACTTTTACCGCCATGGTTTTTGCACCATTGGTGCAAATGTCAGCACAGTGAAAGAGGCAAATATATATTAGCATTGCCATGAAAATGGCTCCGACCTGGCCAGTTACTGAAAGGGTCTCAGGAACTACCAGGGGGTTTGAGAACCACACTTTGAGAAGCTGTAGGTGTTAGCGCCTACAGAAATCACAGTTCTGTTTCTCCTCAGTTATTAATGCTTGAGGCTTGAAGCTTATTATTATAGATTTGATCACTGAGCGTCAAAGAAAATACATGCCAAGACGTCGAACACATCCAAGAGATACACCCTATTCGCGTGCAGCTCCAAGGCTCACAGAAGAAGAAAACAGCTCTTGGGGAGGGGGTACAGGATTCAGACCTCCAGCCTGGGCTTGCCGTTGCCAGTGGCAACGATCGTCGCCGGCGGGAGTGCGGCCATCGATTAGTAATGTCTTGCGTCCGTCACAGGAGGTGGGGGCATGGCTGGAGAAGGAAGGCCTCCCTGGACTTGCGGTCGCCGCGTGTTTTCGGTTGCGAGGTGGCTCGCTCGTTCTGCGATCTATTGAGAGTGGCTTCCGACAGCTCGGGGTTGATGTCGGGGAGGGAGGGAAGATGGCGGCCGTGGCAGCGGGCGGCCTGGTGGGAAAGGGGCGCGACATCAGCCTGGCGGCCCTGCAGCGCCACGACCCCTATATCAACCGCATCGTGGACGTAGCCAGCCAGGTGGCTCTGTACACTTTCGGCCATCGGGCCAACGAGTGGGTGCGTGCGGACGCGACGGGGCCGTGCAGGCAGGGATAGGGTGGGGACGGGGTGGTCAGACTCGGGGCTCCAGAACCCGGTGAGGGGGACCAGACGCTGACGCCCTGGAGGTGGATGGAGGTGGATGGTGGTGGATCGCGGCCTGAGGCCGAAGCTGTGGCAGTTGGACTCCTGGGCCGAGGGTTTTGGGGGAGAGGGAGGCCGCTCTGAGAAGCCACCTGAAGTTGGGGAAAAGACTTAAATATCTACGATACCCCACGTGGGGAGACCAGACCGATCAGGGACGGGACCCTGAGAGCTGAAGGAAGGAGGGGGCCCTGATGCTTCGAGGCCGGAAGACTGATGTACTACGAGAAAGTAAAGCAGGGTTCTGTTACAGTAAAACGTGGCTGTAGGGGAGGCAGAGTTAGGGGACGGATGGACAAACCGAGTTCTGGTTCTGGAACATCTGTCTTAGAAGGGACGAAGAGAAGTGAAACCTTGGTAGAAGTTGTGAACTCAGGGAATACACCAAGAAAAGAGCAAGCATCGGGAGATCAAGGACAAAATGGGGCTGGGTCTAACACTTCGAAGGAGGCTGACGCTCTTGGGATAATCATTACACCACAGCCTACCACGACCAAAATGGGTTTAAAATCTGAGTCCGTTTGGGAGCTGAATTATTTAGTGCACTTTTCAAAGCAAAACCCCAGTAAATAGCAGTGGGATGAAATTTAATTTTCCTCACAATTAGAATGGGGTAGGAGCACAAGACACTTGAGTCCTGTTGCAGGAATTACTGCGTGTGATTCTGTAAACCTACCCACTTGAATATAGAGATGTGATTTTTCTCTTTTCCTCATATTGATTTTTGTCCCAAATAATATGAATCCATCCATTATATAGCCATCCATCATTTTTAAATAAGTTAGAAAACAGTATAAAGAATAAGGCCTAGACTAATGGATTTCAGGTGATTTTTTAAATGTATTCTCCAAGACATCAAAATTCAAGCAAGGAAAACATGCATATTGAACAAATTCACATATTTTTTAACATTTGCATTTGTAAATGTACATAGCCTCCTTATCTCTAGTGTGGATCTTGAGCAGGCTGTAATAAAAATTCACCTGAAAATCATTAACAAAAGTAAAAAGATTAAAAAGGAGACCCAAAAATGGGGGAGAATAGCTTTGCCTGAAGTTCTTAACTGAGGAAATTTACTGGAATGGAGCAAGGAATTTAGGTCTGTACTCCTAGTAATCATGCAAAAAAGAAAAATGGGAGAGCTCTTTAATATTCATTGCTCTGTAATAGAAAGTATGCCACTTGGTCAGGAGAGAGGTTATTTCTTCCTGATTTTCAGGAGAATTTGTCACCTGGGTCTTTATTTAAAGGACATTAAGCAATGTACTGGATAATTTCATCAATGACAATTTAGAAAAAATACAAGGATATTCTACACCTGTATTGCTATTATACTGCTCTAGAAAAAAAAAAAAAAAAAAAAGGCCGAAGGCATGTGTTAATTCTATCAAGGTAATTTTGTAGTAGATAAGGACAGAGGATGTATAGTCCTGTGAACTGACTGGACAGTGGGATTAGAGTCTGGTGAATCTTGAGATATTTTTAACATGTAGAGGAGAACATTAATCATGGAAAACAATTGTCCCCTATATAGGCTTTTGACAGGATCTGTGTGATAGATACCTGTTAAAATAGTTACAGAGGTTTATTAGATAGCCAGTGAAGTCCTTCTAAAGCCTCATCAAAAGGCAGAAGTGTCACAGTGCATTATTTACAGGAGTTATGTTTTCCTGCTTCCTGGACTTGTTGCCTTCAGACGGGGCATATTTCATTCAGTAAAAGGTCATTCTTTCAAAGTACTGATCTTCAAGGCTGTGGTAGCCGGAAAAAAGAGACCTAGTTCAGATGCAGAGCAGTTGCTGAGGGTAAATGGTTTGTCACCACTCTCTCCATATGCCATCACTTGGCCTCAGGATGGGACCCTTTTGAATATAAACCCAATAAAAGTTTAACGAACAGTCTTGAGATTGGAGGTGAAAGTATATGCAAGAAAGCAGATGGGATGTAACGGAGGAGAATTCTTACTACACTGTAATAGATGAAGAATGACTTCAGGCATTCAGAGCAGGAGGTATTAGTAATAGAGGGTAGATAGAAAATGAGGTACTTGAAGGAAGGATTAAGAAAGATTATGTTGTGACTGGGATGGGAATTTTAGAGCTGGAACTACTTCCCATTATCTGGAAAGACTGCTCCCCCCAAATCCCTATGTGTCAGTTGAAGAGTATAACCTTATTTATTTTCATGTCAGTCCTCAGAGCAGTGGTTTGTAACTAGTTTTGACTTTGTCTCCAGGGAACTTGTTGCTGGCATCCAAAGGATGGAGGCAAGAGCTGCTGCTAAATACCCTGAGCACAGGACAAGCCCCTGTGACAAAGATTTATCTGGCCCCAGATGTTGAAAGTGCTGAGTTTGAGAAATTGCTTCAGAGTGACTTTTGTCCTCTTGTTTCTAGCTAGTGGTTTTCTAAGTTTTCTGTGTATCGAAATCACTTGGAGTTTTAAATGGTGTAACCTGCCAGATCAAAATCTCTGGGTGTGAAGTCCAGGCATTTGCTATTTGTTAAAAGCTTCACAGTTGACTTAGGTGCTACATGCATGACTGAGAGAGACCGACTTATGAGGATAAATGGAGACCTACTTTTTCATTATATTAACATAGATAATCAGTAATGCAGAGATTGCTTTGGGTTGTTTCAAAAGTGCCAAATACTATGCCAAGTCCCAGTAATTTGCCAGCTAGCACTGTTTTATATTCCATTTTATTATTTTAAATTTTGAACTGCTTAGTTTTTTTAATACATGTTAGATTTTATAATGAAGTGTAATATTAAACCATTAAATTGTACTTTTAAAATTTTAGCTAAAATTCCCCAGAACTATAAACTAATGATTTAACATAGAAGTCCTCCTTGCCTGGAAGAGCTAAGGAGGACCTAATAAAATCTTGTTCTAACTATACCCCAGAACCTCAACCCTGGGCTTTGCCCGGGTGGGGGGGGGGAATCTGGTTACCCTTGGATAACTCTGGAGGCACCAGGAAAATGCATGCATGAATTAGAGCTGTTCAGCTATGATAGATCAGAATTTACATTAACAAAGTCCTTTTTATCCAGTTGTAACAGAGCACTTAAAATATGTTTTCTCAAAAAAATATGTGTTTTCCATCAAGATCTGAGTAGTATAGACTGGTTCTATCTTTTCAGTGGAGAAACTAGCTAAGAATAAAGAATAAACTAGCTAGCCCAGTGTGACCTGGAAAGAACCCCACTCTGAGTATTCATAATCAGGATTTAAGAAATCCCTTATACACTTTAATTCAATGCCGATGACAGTGCTCATGGTGGGCAGTGGACACAGTGGATTTTTTTGGTGCAGACTTACCTAGTTACTTGGGTCTGGATCCCAAGGAGAACTCCAAAGCTGTTGCCTGATGATGTTCATTATACAGGGAGACCAGACCGGTGGTATTGGGGTGTGGAAGTATGGCCCCTAGCCATTCACAGAGAATTTCTAACTTTTTAAGGACCTGTTGCAATTGAAGATGGCCACAAATTCTTTAACACTTTATCAAGAGGGGGGTCCATTACCTTGAGGACCCTATGCTAAGTGAAATAAGTCAGAGGAAGAAATAACCAATACCATATGATTTCACTTATGTGTGGAATAAAAAAAATTGCTTATTACCAGTTGGAGAATAATTTCAGAAGAAACATGCCTTTTATATTTCTGATTCTGGATTTTCAAAACTAAAATTGGGCATTAAAGTATTTTTTATTTTTATTTTTTTCAAGAAAAGGTAATTTCTATTACTACTTCATGGAGGAAGAAAGGAAACAAGTCAAAAGCTTTTAGCTTTATGTGTACCGATCCATAGAAACATCCTGGTTTGGATCACTAAGATGAAACAGTCCAAGGTCAAATACTGGAAGACAGAAAAGTGTTTTGGCCTTGCAGCAAGTGCCCCTAGCAATACATATAGGCTCTTAGTCTAGTTTCTTCACCAGTACGTATCTCAATTTCAGTTTCTTATAAATGTAATAATACCAAAAATTTAATCTCTACAACTTCTTCTTTTTTTTTTTAATGTTTATTTTTGAGAGACAGAGTGTGAGTGGGGAAGGGGCAGAGAGAGAGAGAGAGACACACACACACACACACACACACACACACAGAATCTGAAACAGGCTCTGAGCTGTCCACACAGCCTGATGCGGGGCTCGAACTCACTAACCAGGGATCATGACCTGAAGCAAAGTCAGATGCTTAACTGATTGAGCCACCCAGGTGCCCCAATATTTACAAATTATTCTTAAAGTCTCTGTGGAATAGTAAATACTTGCTGACTGTGCCAGTTGAACTTTAGGAATGCCCACAAGTTTTTAGACTGTTTGGGTAGTATTTATTGTTCTATGGTAGCCATTTTCTCAATGATTAATATTGTGGCAGTTTAAGTAATTCTTAGAAGTGCACCCAGGATATAGATTTCTCAACAGATAGGAATTAACCATGTTTGTTTACACAAGGAAAGGTAAGTAATGATGTTTCTGTATCTTTTTTTTTTTTAATTTTGACTCAGTATTTTTCAAAGCACAGTGGCAAAAGACCACATTTGAGAAATAAGGATATTTTTCACAGTACACTGAAGTGATTTATATGAACTTTATAATAAATCCAGTTTAAGGATGAACTCTAACTTTCTTACCAATGTTTATGTATTAGAGAAAAGACTGACTAAAGTTGCTTTCACTGTTCTAAGTTATTTCTAATTGCATATTCTATAATAATGAGGATTACAATTCTTGTTAAGTAATTTACTCTTAATATCCATTTGCTCTTAAAAAACAATGTTTGGTGATGTTTGATATAATTTGGGGCATAGTGGATTTTGATTTCACGACTCCTGATATAGTTCTATGGTCAGAGAATATGTTATTGAACTAAGGCAGTGGTTTTCACAAAGCATGCGTGCATCAGAGTCACCTGACAGCTTAATAAAAAAGGGTGCTAGGCAGCACCCCAGCATCTGATTCATTAGGCCTGGGGAGGGGCCTAATAATTTGCATTTCTAATAAGTTCCCAGGCGAGGCTGATACTGTTGTTGTGGGAACCATACTTTTAAGACCCACCGAACTAAGGTGACCAAGAAAATTGTTGAAATCACTTGAGCTTGTGAGAGGATCATGCTTCCAATGTTTTATGTGCCTTTATATATTTTTTTAATGTTTTATTTATTTTTGAGACAGAGAGAGACAGCATGAACAGGGGAGGGTGAGAGAGAGAGGGAGACACAGAATCTGAAACACGCTCCAGGCTCTGAGCTGTCAGCACAGAACCCGACGCGGGGCTCAAACTCACAGACCGTGGGATCATGACCTGAGCCGAAGTCGGACGCCCAACCGACTGAGCCACCCAGGTGCCCCTTATGTGCCTTTAAAAAAGGCATGTAGGGGGGCGCCTGGGTGGCGCAGTCGGTTAAGCGTCCGACTTCAGCCAGGTCACGATCTCGCGGTCTGTGAGTTCGAGCCCCGCGTCGGGCTCTGGGCTGATGGCTCGGAGCCTGGAGCCTGTTTCCGATTCTGTGTCTCCCTCTCTCTCTGCCCCTCCCCCGTTCATGCTCTGTCTCTCGCTGTCCCAAAAATAAATAAACGTTGAAAAAAAAAAAAAAAAAAAGGCATGTAGGGCACCTGGCTGGCTCAGTCAGTAGAACATGTGACTCTTATTCTCAGGGTTGCAAGTTTGAGTCCCATGTTGGGTGTGGAGATTATTTAAAAATATATCTTTAAAAAATTACCACTTGATATTATATACCCTTGTTCTTAAAGAGTATATTTCTCCCACAACTACAGTGTACTTAAATTTCAAATGATTTTGATAATAGAGATTAATAGTAAAATATTAGGTTAAATGGAATGCTGAAACTAAAACATGTAAATAACAAAAGTACCTTTGAAATTCTGAATTATAACTTGTTTACTATTAAAACTTATTATGCATTATATTGATGAACATTTTCATCATGGCCTGGGCCCCTGTCTTCAGAGAGATGGAAGAGAGCCTTTCCAAATGAACTGAAATGAGTTGAACACTTCCACTTTACCACTTAACCAGTTTCTGTGACATTTCTTGAGTCCTAGCCTAGCAATGTTTCTAACTTGATTTCAAAGATCCAAACTAGACTCTAAATATTCCACACCACGTTGGTGATTAATTTTTCTGAAAACTACAGCATTGTTCCACTCTTCTATGTTGTAGTCAAAGTAGAGTTATTATTGGCAGATCATCTGCTCTCCTAGGTGACAGGATATGGCAAGAGATAATGAACCCAGAAAATAGAAGCGTAATGAAAGGCAGACATGAGTGATTTGCGCAGCTTGGCATATACTCCGCTCACAGGATAGAGAAGGCAGCACACTTTTAGTCTCCTCTTTCAAATGAAATCCATGGAGCAAATTTTTGTATTGTTTTAGCCAGAGGTGTGTTGCTGTCCCTGTCTTTGGTGAAAAGAGATAATGACAGTTTATTTTGTAAATGACAAAAGGAGAATGGATGCTTCCCGGTGTCGAATCAGCAGGGCTACTGCCAGGCTGAGGCAGTACTGCTTTCCTCCTTGTCCTAGGAATATTACATAGATTGGCCCTACTTGAAATGGAATGTTCTCTAGCTTCTGTGAAAGTTACTATTAATGAAGAAAAATATATATATTTTGCTGTGTGTTTTTTTTAGGAAAAGACTGATGTGGAAGGAACTTTATTTGTTTACACAAGGTAAGAAAATTTTACTTTTACAAAGAAACTGACAGTCTTTGAAAGAATATGTTGACTCCATTGTGTCCCTCTTCCGCAAATGTAGTTTTATTTCAAAAAGAAGAAAAAAACCTGAATCTTAGTTTGAAGTTATTAGTTGATGTAAAGAAGAGAATACTGAGTAATGTCACCTGGTAGCATGTGAGGAATACTAATTGCAGAATGTAACTTAAACTCCAATACAGACAAACTTAAATCTTGGTGTTCTTTTATATATATATATTTATATATATATATATTTAAGTTTATTTAAAGGGAGACAGAGACAACATGAGTGGGGAAGGGGCAGAGAGAGATGGAGAGAGAATTCTAAGCACTGCCTGTGCAGACCCCGATGTGGGGCTTGAACTCACTAAACCATGAGATCATGACCTGAGCTGAAATCAAGAGTCGGATGCTTAATCGACTAAGCCAGCCAGGTGCCCCTTTGCATTCTTTTAAAAATAGTATTAAGTATTTATCCTTTAATTCAAATTAATGGTACAAGGTCCTTGAATATAATGCATTGGCAAGGAGAGAAGTACACTATTAAGAATATCAGATTATTTAATCATTATTTGGAAAAAGGTTTTATTGGTCACCTCACCACCCACCCGCCTTTGACTCTTTAAAGAAATATGCACCAAAATTAAAGATGTCTTTGAGTCTTCCATTATATAGTTAATAGAATGTGTTTCAGGATAGATTTAATAAACTCAAGTTTTTTGTCATTTGTATCAGAAATTGTTAACATCATATATGGGCACAGGTACGTGTAGTATGTATATTGTCTTAATAGCTAAATGTCTTATTCATATAAAATGTCATAGCTAAGGCCCATCATTGTCAGTGGGAGGACAAAGATAAAATACAAAGGCCTAGTACAAACCCTCTTAGAGCAAAGTTTCTTTTTTTTTTTTTTGATATTTATATATTAAGTATCTTTTTTTTTTTAATTTTTTTTTAATGTTTGTTTATTTTTGACAGAGAGAGAGAGACAGAGCATGAGCAGGGGAGGGGTAGAGAGAGAGGGAGACACAGAATCCGAAGCAGGCTCCAGGCTCTGAGCTGTCAGCACAGAGCGTGCTGCGGGGCTCGAACTCACAGACCATGAGATCGTGACCTGAGCTGAAGTCAGACACTCAACCGTCTGAGCCACCCAGGTGCCCCTAAGTATCTATTTTTGAGAGAGAGAAACAGCACAAGCTGGGAAAGGGGAGACAGGACCTGAAGCAGGCTCAGCACTAACAGCAGAGAGCCTGACACTGGCCTCAAACTCACAAACCATAAGATTATGACCTGAGCCAAAGTCAGGCGCTTAACCAACTAAGCCACCCAGGTGCCCCAAGAGCAAACAGTTTCACTGGGGAGATAGAAAATGCATACACACACACACACACACACACACACACACACACACACAGACACAGAGACACACACGCAAGTATATATTTTTTACACATTCACATTTAAAGATACCCCCCCCCCCAAATAAACATAAACCCCAATACAGATAGCCTATCCTCAGGGCCAGTTGATAGGTTATAAGCAGTGAATAGGCTGCTGTGATTCTGGAAGGCATTTTAGAATTGGTGAGTCTCAAGTAGGCCTTAGGAATAAGGTAGTACTTGACTTGCATAGAGGAGAGGGAAGGGCTGTCTCAACAGGAAGAATTTTGGAAGCCGAGGCATAGAACCCAGCGTGGTGAAGGAACAGTAAGGAAAATGACTTTTGGCTGCAGAGAGTTTTTACTGTTTTATGTTAGTTAGGAGACAGTGAGGGTGAAGAGATTTTGCTGGCTTAGGGTGTCAGACTATGGATTTTGACATTTATTTTCTCAGCAGTAGGGAGTCCTTGAAGGTTTATGACCAGGGAAGTAATAGAGTTCCGGCAAAATGTGTGGGGTAAGTCAGTACATTAGCATTATGAAGATGCACTGATTCCAGAAGTTGGAGTTAGGACATTGGACAGATTATTGCAGTGGAGTAGATATGAGATGAGGGGGGGAGGGACTAAAATGGTAGGAGTGGAGCTGGAGGAGATTTCTTGAAACATCGCACATATAGAAGGAGTGATGAAATTTTTAAAATAAATTTAAAAAATGGAAGTTTTGAAAGGGAAGACTGAAAAACTGACAGAACCAGGAGCAGAATGGAAAGACAGGAGGTCGAGAATCTGGGCTGAAAATAATTTTATTTTGAAATAATGATTTTGGAATGATAGCAGGGCATTCAGGTGGAGATGCCCGGTCCTGGTCAGGGATGGAGATACAGAGTTTGGAGTTATCTGCCTTAATTTGGTCATTGAAGCCATGAGAGAATGAGTGTTCTCTGAAGGACAGGAGAGTGACAAAAGCTAATGGTCAAGTTTTAGGGCCCCAGAGAGATCGAGAAGAGCCAGCCGTACAAATACAAGCAAAATGAGAATGGTACAGAGGCCAGATGCGGGCACCATGCAGGAATGGTGGAAGAGTGTGCAGGTGCAGGTGCAGGAGGAGGCCATAGTGGGAGCGGAAACAAAGGAATGGATGAGCGAGGTAAGGAGGAGGTCCAGTTTCTTCAAGGTTTCAGAAAAGTGGGAGTGCCCAAGAGCCTTGGCTGTTTCAGTTTACATTCCAGAGTACCAGAGCATACCACCAAGTGAGTGTCTTCAGTAGAGTGTAGATTACTCTTGAGAATTCTGAAGTGTGGAAAGAAAACCAAACGGTTGAACTCTGATACATGCTAAGTACACACATGACACATTCTCATTCATTTTTCACATGTATTAATCTTTTGAGAAGTGAAAGAAAAAATGTGTTCATATACATTAATGATTTATTTTAGGGATTTTTAGTAGGGTCTCTCTCTCTCGTCTGCAGAAGATTAACAAATTATACATTTTTGTACCCCCCAAAAATGTAGATTTTGCATTCTCAAGTATTTCTTAATATACTCTGAGTTCCAAATGGAGCTGTCAGTTAAACCATTAAGTTGAGAAACAACTCTTTCCCTGTTCCTTAATCTCTTCCCCAAATCTAACTCCTCAACAATAGGAGCTTCTCCCATCTCTCTCCTCTCCCCGCCGCCGCTAGGGGGGAGGTGCGCCAACCCCCCTCCACTCCCAGCCGCCGACCAGATAGATGTCAGATTCTAGCATGTTGAGGTCTTTTCTCAGTAGAGAATGACAGAAAGCTCATAAAAGTCAGAAGGGAGTGTTTAGTACAGGTAATGGAGCTGCTGGTGATAATATTTTGACTTCTGTTACGGATATTGCTTTAAAGCAACTGGCACATTTATCCCCTGAGCCTATTTTATAAATTATGAGATGATATAATAACCATACTATTACAGAGGTGAGGTCCTATTGTGATAATGAAATACTTGAAGAATCAAATTCTGATTCTGTATAAAAACACCTAAAACACTTAAAAAATTATTTATTTCCTCCCATGGCTTGCTTTCTGTGATAGAGAGTTCATAGAGACACCCACTGGTGATTTTTGAGCTTGACACTTCCAAAGGACCCTCTGTCAGAGATCTCTGGAACTCACTTTTCATACTTTCTGAGAATTTAAGTTGAAATGATTGTCATGATTATTTCTAGTATTGGTTATATGCCCACCTCTGCTTTACCTCTTTGTAAAATAAGTTACACAATGATTGCCTTCCATCAACTTTAAAATTGGAAGTCTCAAAAGAAAATTCTGTAGGTGGTACTGTAGCTTTATTTTACTTCTTTATTAGCATTAAATGGCTAAGGTGAAATAAAATTAAAACATGAACACCTTTTCTTCCTATTGCTCACAACATTTCTGTGGGTTTGTTACCCTGCTGCCCTAGTTTCAAGTAAATAAATGAATTCTGCTTGCTTCATTTTCAGCATAGAAGCATTTGGTGTTTCATTTGTCACCAGAAGTTGCACAGTTGGATTACTATATGGCTGTCACCCAAGAGTAGACAAATGCACATGTAGTTGGTAGAGTTCTACTTGGTGTAAAATTTGGGCTCTTTCTGCCTGACAGAGTAGGCACTGACAGTTTATTCAATGAAACAAAAAATAAAAATCACTAAATGCCACATTTTTATGGAGAAAAACTTTTATACTAGTTTATCTGTGAAGCTGTTTGCTTACTTCTGTAATGTTTTAATTGTACTGAATCTCTTTACAAGTTTGTTGACCAGAGTGAGTGGCATCATTTCTCTAAATTTCAAACTGACACTAACATTTTCTATGAAAAATTTCTTCATAATGATTGTGATGTACATTCTCTATTAACTATCAAGATTCTTCAAAAGTGTGTCTGTAATTTTTTAAAGTGGTTAATATTCCTGCCTTAAAGGAATTTACAAGCTAGATAGGGAAACAAGATATCTCTACACACATAGCTAAATGAGTAGGACTTGATTTTGCCAAAGGAACAGCAATGGCAGTCATGCTGTATGTGTTACATATGAAGTGGTGCATAAATTAGTACATTAATTCTGTTAGTCAATAGTAAAGAATCATTGCTTTAGGAGCACCTGGGTGACTCAGTTGGTTATGTGTCCAACTCTTGATTTTGGCTTGGGTCATGGGATTGAACCCCACATCGGGCTCCATGCTGAGCATGGAACCTGCTTGGAATTCTCTCTCTCTCTCTCTGTCTCTCACTCTGTTTCTCTCACTCTCTCTCCCTCTCAAAATAAATAAATAAACATTAAAAAAAAGAAACCTTAAAAAAAAATCATTGCTTTGTATGTGTACAGTCTGCTTGCACAAAGCTGTATATATATATATATATATATATATATATATATATATATGCAAAAAGGTTGAGAGACATTCAAATACTAGTTCTACTAAAAGTGTACTTCCGTTGAATAACTTGTCTTTTGATATCCTCCCCACCCCTTGTGATTTTTAGGTCTGCTTCTCCAAAGCATGGGTTCACCATTATGAATAGGTTGAGCATGGAAAACAGGACAGAACCCATTACTAAAGACCTGGATTTCCAGCTCCAGGACCCTTTCCTTCTCTACAGAAATGCCAGATGTGAGTCTTTCTTAATGCATTTGGTAGTTTTATTTCTGCAGTTTGGCCAAGTGTTTTAAATTGTACAGTTGATGTGTTTGTGTTTGTGTTTAGTATCAGCATCAGTTAGCTTGGGAAATGCATGTCCCGTTGAGAGGGAATATCTTCTTCCTTGAGAAAGTTTAAATGAAAACAATGTGATATGATGATGGAAGTATTTGAACCCTGTCTTTTGCAGCTAGACCACTTTGTAGTAGAACCCACTGGAGATTTTAAGCCTGAGCAGGGCTAGGTGAGGTGAATTCTTGGTCAGGAGACTGTAGAGGGACAGACACATAGGCAGTGTACAGATACAGAATTAGTGATTCAGCTAGTGGCACTTTTTCCTTATGTATCACTTGACTGAACATCCTGACAGGATGTTTGAGGGAGAGGGCCTATATTCTAGAATTGCCATCTTTTGAACATATAGTAAATGAAAAACCAAAGCCAAAAGAGTTTTGCTCATTACGAATTTCATAACACTTTATAATGTTCAACGTTACATAACACTTTGTGGTATTAGATAACTAACTAGGCCTTGTCTGATTTGAAATGAGGTAGCAATGACCTATCCGATATTCTCTCTCCATTTTACTCTTATATCTTCTCTGACCATTTGTGATGAACTATTGGGCAGCCCAGAGAAGAATGATGAAAAGTATATAAACTGCAGGAACATCTCCATACACAGAAAATGAGAGCATCCTTAAATATAAATTGTATGTGCATGCGCATGATCTGTGCTTTGTGCGTAACTTGCAGAAAAACTTTGCAGTTAGGAAATGTTTTCCATACGTTTGCCACCTTGCTTTTGAGGTCAAGGTACAAGAAGTTGCTGACTGTATACTCTTCAGTGTAATTTTAATAATGAGTGTAATGCAAATAATATTTAATGTTTTAACTTAAGTGAATTGTTTTGAAATATAGTATTTTAACTTATATTCACATATAATTAAGTTGTCATGAAAGGTGGTCATCTATTATTTAGAGAATACAGTTAAATTCTTATGAGAAAAAAAGCCATTAAAACTGTAACATGACTTACCAATGGTAAGTCCTGTGAAGTAAAAAATTTAGTAATATAGGGAAAATTTTGTTCTTTACTCCTATTTCTTTGGTGGGAGTGTAGTTAAGTCAATTGTAGCTTATAGGTATTTGAATTATTTGTATGCTTAATAGTTCTGTCAGGTTTTATTTTTTTAGATTATTAGATTCTATGCCAAATTAATATACAATTAAAATCCTAATAAAATAACCACAAAAATAAATATAAATGACTTTAGTGATTTATAATAATCCTTTTTGATTGCTCTTACTTGGGATAAATACTTGGTCTAGTCAGTATAGATGGTATTTTATTGTAAATTCTTATCACAGTATTATGTATTATATATCACATACTATGTCAAAAATATAAAAATACAAATTCTCTTTAATATGGTTGATTTAAAAAATAGCTTTCCTAAGTCCCACAGGGTTTATCTAATAAGAAATACTGTTTGGATATAATAAACCTATTAAGCTTTGCCGTGGCTTTATAGTAGGGTCGCCCCAAGCTGCCTCTGCTCTCTAGTAGGGTCTCCCCAAGCTGCAAGCAGCCATGGAGCACTGGACATGTGGCCAGTCTGAATTGAGCTGTGCTGTGAGTATAAAATACACACAGATTTGCAAAGACTTACTATCAAAAAAGAATGTAAAAAAATCTCATTAATAATTTTATATTGATTTACCTTTTGAAATGATAATATTTTGAATTATTGAGTTAAATAAAATATACTATTAAAATTAATTTCACCTGCTTCTTTTAATTTTTTATTTAATATTACATATGTGGCTCACATTTGTGGTTTATCTTATATTTCCATTGAACAGCACTGTTCTAGGCATTTTCATTTATTTTACCATATTTTGTAATCACAATTTTGTAGGGTAGACATTTTCACCAGATGAGAGAAGTGAGGCTCAATGAGATGACAGACCTGACAGAAACCCATAAATTCTGCTTTTTTTTTTCTTTTTTTTTTTTTTTTTTTTTTTTTGCTTTTTCTACATCATCTGTACTGTTCTCTGCACTATTAAACATGAATGCAAATTGAAGGCAGCCTTTGGGATGCATAACAAAATATTTCTAATAATTTCCATAAGAAAGAAATGAAATCAGTTAAACAACAAAGAATGGTAGGGAATGGATCTATTTACCTTTCTGGGTTTATTTGCTTTTTATTTTCTCCTTAATATCTGGTACTAATTGCCTTTGCAGCCGTAGTCTTTGGTTTTTGTTCATTTGTAAAAGCCTTTTCAGTCTCTGACATCAAAGGTTCACAGAAGAGTTTACCCCAGGTGCTTTCAGAGTCTCAGATACCTCTCAAATGTTTCTAAATTCAAATACTCTATGTAATGATTGCTTATGGTTTACATATTCTCTGCTGTCATATAGATTGTCCTTTGAACAATGAACCCAGCTTCACTCAAGAATGGTTTTTAAGACTCTATATCCCCCAAGACCTGTGTAATCAAGAGTCTTCTCTGTATGGTCTTGGCATTTCACTTTGGTCTAGGTGTGTCATAGGCCATGTTTGGACGTTTCAGCAGGTAAAGTTGATTTAGGTTTGTGGTGAGTTTTCTCTTGGAGTGTTTTAGATTCATTAAATTAAAAAAAAAAAAATGGTACATAGGGAGACAATTAACCCTGCCTTGAATTGGATGAATTTAGAAGAGCAAAATGAAGTAAAAATCTTAAAGTTTCTTCAGTTAATAAAAAAAAAAGATGTTTAACAAATAAGCAACTTTGAATTTTGACCAAACACGAAATATATGGTTTTATTATAGTAAGGGATTTATAGCTTTTAAACTTCGTTATAATAAGGCTTGACCTATATAAGCTTTAAAAGTAAATAAGACAGCTGTTAATTATGGACTGAAATTCATTTCTTCCACAAACATTTACTGAGCATTTGCTGTCTGCCAAGTACCATGTCAAGGCTTTAAATGGGTTATATGACTCTTAATGACTTTTTCTTGGAAATTCTTTTATTGTTTAAAATTGAGGAGACTGAGATTCAAGAGATTTAGTAATTTATCAGGATCCATGACAGTTTTGAGATGGAAATAACATTTGAACTGAGAAAGCCTAACTTCAAAAGCCCAGGACCAAGCAGTGAAAGCACTAACATATCAGTGATGCATTTGAGCAAAGCTTACCTTTTAAGAAATACTTAATCTTTTTATTTTATACTTCAAAGTTTAAAAAGCAAGGTTTTTCAAGGCTGGAGGCATCACAATTCCTGACTTCAAGATGTATTACAAAGCTATAATCATCAAGACAGTATAGTACTGGCACAAAAACAGATACATACATCAATGGAACAGAATAGAAAACCCAGAAATGGACCCACAAACATATGGCCAACTAATCTTTGACAAAGCAGGAAAGAATACCCAATGGAATAAAGACAGTCTCTTCAGCAAATGGGGTTGGGAAAACTGGACAGCATCATGCAGAAGAATGAACCTGGACCATTTTCTTATGCCATACACAAAAATAAACTCAAAATGGATGAAAGACCTAAACGTAAGACAGGGAGCCATCAAAATCTTAGAGGAGAAAGCAGGCAAAACCCTCTTTGATCTCTGCCTCATCAACTTCTTACTCAACAGGTCTCCAGAGGCAAGGGAAACAAAAGTAAAAATGAACTATTGGGACCTCATCAAGACAAAAATCTTCTTCACAGTGAAGGTAACAATCAGCAAAACTAAAGGCAACCAACAGAATGGGAGAAGATATTTGCAAACGACATATCAGATAAAGGTTAGTATCCAAACTCTGTAAAGAACTTATCAAACACAACACCCAAAAACCAAATAATCCAGTGAAGAAATGGGCAAAAGACATGAATAGACACTTTTCCAAAGAAGACATCCAGATGGCTAACAGATACATGAAAAAGTGCTCAATATCACTCATCATCAGGGAAATACAAATCAAACCCACAATGAGGTACCACCTCACGCTTGTCAGAATGGCTAAAATTAACAACTCAGGCAACAACAGATGTTGGCAAAGATGCTGAGAAGGAGGAACACTTTTGCATTGCTGGTAGGAATGCTAACTGGTGCAACCACTCTGGAAAACAGTATGGAGGTTCCTCAAAAAATTAAAAATAGAACTACCCTTTGACCCAGCAGTTATCCAGAGGATCTAGGTGTGCTGTTTCAAAGCGGTACATGCACCCCAGTGTTTATTTTATAGCATTGATATTGACAATAGCCAAAGTATGGAAAGAACCCAAATGTCCATCGACTGATGAATGCATAAAGAAGATGTGGTGTGTGTGTGTATGTGTGTGTGTGTGTGTGTGTGTGTGTGTGTGTGTGTGTATATGTATGTATATAATGGAATATTACTCAGCAATCAAAAAGAATAAAATCTTGCCATTTGCAACAATGTGGATGAAACTAGAGTGTATTATGCTAAGCGAATTAGTCAGAAAAAGACAAATATCATATGGGGGTGCTTGGGTAGCTCAGTGGGTTAAGCATCTGACTTTAGCTCAGGTCATGATCTCATGGTTTGTGAGTTCTAGCCCCGTGTTGACCTCTGTGCTGACAGCTGGGAGACTAGAGCCTGCTTTGGATTCAGTGTCTCCTTCTCTGTCTGCCCCTCCCCCATTTGTGCTCTCTCTCAAAAATAAATGTAAAAAATATATATATCATATGACTTCACTCATATGTGGAATTAAGGTACAAAACAGATGAATATAAGGGAAGAGAAGCAAAAGTAATATAAAAACAGGGAGGAGGACAAAACATAAGAGACTTAAATACAAAGAGCAAACTGAAGGCTGCTGGAGGGGTTTTGGGTGAGGGATGGGCTAAATGGGCAAGGGGCATTAAAGAAGACACTTGTTGGGATGAGCACTGGGTGTTATATCTAGGGGATGAATCATTGAGTTCTACTCCTGAAATCATTATTGCACTATATGCTCACTAACTTGGATGTAAATTAAAAAAAAAAAAAAAAAAAAAAAGCTGACAGAGCAGTGACTGGTAAAATCTAGTCACTGACCTAAAGCCAATACAACAAATCAGATGACCTTCAATGCCTTTTAATTACCATTTCTGAATAGCTTTCTGTTACTAGAGAAAGAAAGACTTTAGGAAAATAAAACCAGTATTACTATACAAATATGAAAATATATAAATAAAAGACAAGGTGTTTTTGTTATAGTTTTTTCTATTTTGAGAGTGAGCAAGAGTGAGTGGGGGAGGGGCAGAGAGAGAGGAAGAGAGAATCCCAAGCAGGCTCTGCAGTGTCAACACAGAGCTGGACATGGGGCTTGATCCCACGAACCATGAGATCAGGGCCTAAGCCAAAACCAAGAGTCTGATGTTTAACTGACTGAGCCACCCAGGCGCCCCCCAATTTTTTTTTTAAGTTGAGAATCTCTTGTATCTCAGCTATTAGAAAGGAGAAAATCAAATAAAAATAATGTATCAAAAAGCTGAATTTGACCATTTCTTTTATATTATAATCCTTTAGCAACCATTTACTGTGTTTTCCATCGTACACCTAAAAAAGACTGTATTTTCCCAAATATATCGTAATATCTAAGATACATTAGAGATAGCACTGGCAAGTAGATTTCAGAGTTAGATCAACATGTTGAATGTATCATTGTGTGTGGCTACAGGATTAGAACAAGATTCTTTTGAGCTGCTTGATTTCATTGCAGACATAAGCCTGGAGCTTAGAGAAAATGATAAAAGCAAAATCAAGATATTTAAGATCAAAGTTGTTTTAGAACCTCCTCCTCAGTTTTAAGGGAATTTACCATATTGGGTAGTTTTGTATTCAGAAAGAAATACAGTTCAAATCCTTTATTGACATTTGTAGGATCTGATAAAAACTGATATAAATAATGGAAAATGGTACACTAAATGAAAAAGATAATATATGGGCAGTCCTCCTCTTTCAAACATGCCATGTCCTAGCAGTGCCCTTTTAAACTAATTGGTTAGTAGATGACATGGCATGTTGAACACGTTCCTATGGTTCTCCTATAACTATTGAAATAACAACAAAGAAATCAAAAAGACATAAATCCACAAGGGCAGGGGATGCATTTCACATAAAAGATGAAATAAACAAGAAAGAGGAAGATATGCTATGATAGCTTTACTATTCACAATTATTAACTTTGCTTCCCTGCAAAAGTTTATATACCTCTGCTCTGTTGGTGTCAGACTTGACTACATGATTTGGTTCTTCCCCCTATGACCCACCATCCTAGAGGATATGTAGTGACCCTGTTGAACTCAAGTATGGCTATATGAATTGCTTTGGCCAGTAAAATATGGGTAGAAGTGGCTTGTGTCACTTCTGAGCAGATACTTTAAGAACAGGTTCATGATTCACCATGTCTCTTTTCCTTCTGATGACCAGCAATGTTCTAGGCAGAGGCCGCTCTGTCAGCCTGGATCCTAGAGTGAGGATAATATGGCACAGAGGTAAAAGTGACCCATGATGGACATGTAATGTGTATATGAAATAAATCTTTATCGTTGTAAACCATTGAGATTTGGGGGTCATTTGTTACTGAAGCATAATTTGGCCTGCTGTGACTGATACATAAACCATTCAGGAAAAAGGGAATCCAAACACTGGATGGAGGTAAAGGAATTCTAACAACAGTGGTAAAAAGGAATCCCATAATGAACCCTGTGCAACTAAAGATCAGTCAGTTTAAATTAAAGTATAAGAATAAAGGACTTCACGAAGGGTATCCAGGAAAAACTTTACAGCTAACACTTTGAATCTATTAGGACATTTATAGTTTTTTGTTAAGAAAGTTTGGCAGGCTGTAAAAACATTGAAAACCGAGAGAGGGAGGGAAAAGTACAACAAAAGGAGGCAATTCTTAATTCCTGGGAAAACAAAATATAGTAAAAGAAAGGAAATGTAATTATAGTACACTATATGGCTTTGCAAGTTATAATAACTAAATTATAAACAGACTATAGAATGGTTTTATACTTATTGGAAGGATGGGGGAAAGTGTGTTTATATGTAAGAGTGTGTGTATTATAAGAAAACTAAATCGTCAATGAATTTTTAAAAATCAGGAAGTAGTGTATATACAACATATAGAAAAAGAAGTTTAAATGCCTCAAGAAAAGTTAGATGAGAAATAAATGGAGAGCGGTAATAATTGTCATGTATATAATTAAGGTGGCTTTGGAGGTACAGTAATAAAGAATGTAATGGCTAAAGAAGAGTTCTGCTATTTGTTATTATAAACCTTATATGACTTTATATTATGTACATGTATTATTTTGATAATGATTAGCATTTAAAAAAATTGGATATCAGGGGGTGTCTGGGTGGCTCAGTTGGTTAAGTATCCGACTCTTGATTTCATCTCAGGTCATGATCTCACAGTTCATTGGTTCAAGCCCTGCATCGGGCTTCTCACTGACAGCATGGAACATGCCTGGGATTTTCTCTGTCCCTCTCTCTGCTCCTCCCCTGCTCATGCACATGCTCTCTCTCTCTCTCCAAATAAAAAAATTAAAACTTTAAAAAATTGGATATCAGGATGCATTCATAAAAATAATATTTTAGTTGGTTAGATTTCTGAGTCAACTCACAAGAGTCTTTTCAGTCCAGTGTACACACTGAAGAATAGCACACTAACATTATAATGATGCACATATGAAATATAGCACTAGCATGTATAGCATTATTTGTATAGGAAAATTTACTCAAGAATAAAACTTATGTATATCCCCAAATGTATAACTTCCTTAGCTACAGGTCAGAGGACTTCTAATGCTCATTTGTATTAATAGATTATTTGTAAGGCTAAATATTCATATGAATTGTATTGTAGCATGTTTGGTAATAGTAAAGTAAACTGAATCTTTCTCAGACAGTTGCTAAGCCCTAGTTCAGTAGTGGTTCTCCTGTTTTCTCTTCCCTTCCCTTCCCACATCCATTCTGGTTCAGGCATTATCTGTTACATGGGGGTATGTCATAACTCATACCAAAGCTTCCAGCACCAGCCAAAATGTAAGTTCACTATGAGACATCTCTCTCACATCTAAACAGAACTAAAAGTCCTAAATACAAAAAGCAACTAATTGAAGATTCTGCAAGTAAACAACAGACATATTGGGGAGGGAAATCAAAGCTTAAAGAACAACCAGTATGGTGGTGAATTTCTGGATTTTATTCATTCTTTATCTCCTGATGGTGACTCAAGAGTGGGCCAAGTTGCAGAACTATGGACAAGAACAACAAAAACTAGGAGAAACTCGTTTTTTAGTTTCAGAACTGGAGAAGTGGACTCCTGTAAGCTACAAAGCATGAAAAGAATCTCCCTCAGTCCCCCTTTTTTCCCTCTCCTAGCCCTACCCTGAAGCCAATTGTAGCTCAAAGCTGAACTGCCACTGTGGCAGTGATGGTGGTGGCACAGTCACCTAAAGATTCCAAAAAACAGCCTGTCTCTGCCATGGGAACTGGAAACCAGGACCCCTGTGGTCTAAAGATGGGGAAGAATTCCCACTATATATTTTGATCTTTCTTTTGCTTTACCTGTGAACATCCCAACCTATATAGACTAGCTGACTGTGATAAGCTAAAACTTTGACAGATATCCTGACTTTATAGCCAGAGGACTGGGGGAAAGGGTCCCTGAGAGCTCAAAAGTTGGGGAGACTTTAGAGGAGAAAGCTGAATAAGAAAATCTCCTAATTCTGATTATAAATGGACACATGTCCTGGTCTCACCTCTGAGGTTCACATACATTTAACAAAGACAAAGAAACAGCAAAGGCTTTGAGAACTCACCTACAATATAAATCACCATCCAAGTTTTAGACTAACACCTGAGTAGTACACAGCTTTGAAATGGAACTGACATAAGAACCATGGCCCACAAAAGGCAAGACAGAACTTCCTATCTAACCCTAAAAGAGTTGATCACCTTCTCAAACAAAATAAACATTCTCTGGGGGATTTTAAGAGTTTTTAGAGTCTCACAATGTAACCAAAATGTTGGACATTTGGTACAATCCAAAATTGCTAATCATGCAAAAGAAACAGGAAAATCTGATCAATTCTTAAGGGAAAAGCCAATCAACAGAAGCCTACCCTGAGATGATATAGATGTTGGAATTATAAGACAGTGGCTTTAAGATAGTTATTATTGCTATGCTCCATGAGGTAAAACTGATTTTTTAATGTTTATTTATCTATTTTGAGAGAGAGAGCAAGAGCATGGGGATGAGGGGGAGAGAGATAATAGAGAAAATCCCAACCAGGTTTCACACTGACAGCACAGAGCCTGAGGCCAGGCTTGATCCTGTGAACCGTGAAATCATGACCTGAGCCAAAATCAAGAGTTGGATGCTTAACCCACTGAGCCACCCAGGTGCCCCCAAACTAAATACTCTTAAAAAGAATGTAAAGAGAAATTCTCAGCAGAGAAATAGATATAAAAACAAACCAGATGGAAAATTTGGAGCTGAATAATACAGTATTCACTGGATGGTCTTAATAGCAGAATAGAGATATAGCAGAATAGGAATGAAGAGTCAGCAACTTCAAAGATAGATCAGTAGAAATCACCAACCTGAAGATATAGAGGAAACAGATGAAAACAAAACAGGGCCTCAGAAACCTATAGGACAATATCAAAGGGTCTGAACTTGTGTCACTGGAGTACTATGAAAGGAGAAAAAGACTGCTGCAGAAAAGTTTTTGAAGAAATAATGACTGAAAACTTTCCAAACTTGGTGAGACACAAATATATGGAGTCAAGAAACTCACTGAACCCCAAACAGGATCAGCCCAAAGGAAACTGTGCCTCTTAATCATAACCAAACTGCTGAAAAGCAGATTTTAAAAAATCATGAAAGCAACCAGAGGAAAATGGTACATATGGAGGAATAATGTTTTGAATAACTACAGATTTCTCTTAAGAAACCACAGAGCCTGGAAGACAGTGGGGCAACAATTTCAAAGTGCTGAAATGAAAGAAATGTCAACTTTGAATTCTCTCCCCAGTGAAAATGTCCCCCAAGAATTAAGGTGAAATTAAAGACATCAGATAAAGAAAAATTAAAAGAATTTTTTGTCAGCTAACCTGTTCTAAAATAAATGCTAAAAGAAATTCTTCAGACTGAAGGGAAATGATACCACAGGGAAAGTTGGAACTGTAATGTGCCTTAGGAAGAGCAATACATGTAGTAAATATATGGGTAAATAAAAAGTACTTTTCCTTCTCTCTAGATCTTTAAAATGTGCAGGATTATTAAAAGCAAAAGTTATAATGTTGTTGGGGGGGTTAATGTATGTAGATGTGATATGTGTGACAACTATAATATAAAGGGGGAGGGCAAGGGGACCTATATAGTTGCAAAGCCTTTCTGTTTACTTGAAATGGTAAAATGAAAAATGTAGTAGACTGTGAAAAGTTAAGTGTGTGTATTGTGATCCCTAGAGCAACCACTAAAAAAATACAATACAAACAGATATAGATGCCAATAGGTAAATTAAAATAGAATACTAAAAACATTTCAAGTAATACAAAAGTAGGCAAGAATGGAAGTAACATCAGAACCAAACAGGAAGGATAAACATGAAACAAAACAGTAGATCTAAATCTAACTATATTAAGCATATTAAATATAAATGATTTAAACATACCAATTAAAAGAGATTGTCCAATTGGGTAAAAAATCATGACCTGACACTATGCTGCTTATTAAAAAACCTTTTTAAATGTAATGATGTAGATAAATTAAAGGTAAAAGAATAGAGAAAGATATACCAGGCAAATACTAATTAAAAGAAAGCTAGAGTGACTATTTTAATATCAGACAAAGTAAACATCAGAACAAAGAAAATTACCAGGGATAAAGATGGACATAATATAATGATAAAAAGGTCAGTTTATCCAAAACACATAACAATCATTAACATACACCTAATAACAGAGCTTCCAAATATGTGAAGCAAAAGTAATAGAAATAAAAGGAGAAATAAAACCTTGCAAATATGCTTGGAAGATTTCAGTACTCCACTTTCTATAATTGATAGAACAAATGGACAGAAAACAGCAAGGATATAGAAACCTGGGCAACACTATCAGTTACTTGATAGAGAAAGAGAGTGTGAGCAGAGGAGGGGCAGAGAGAGGAGACACAGAATCTGAAACAGACTCTAGGCTCTGAGCTGTCAGCACAGAAGCTGAAGCAGGGCTCGAACTCACGAATAGTGAGATCATGACCTAAGCCGAAGTTGGACGCTTAACCCACTGAGCCACCCAGGTGGCTCTGAAATTATTCTTTTTTTTTTTTAATGTAAGTTGCAGAATTTTAATTAAAAAAAAAAGTTTGTTAATGTTTATTTATTTCTGAGAGACAGAGTCAGAGCATGAGCAGAGAGGGGCAGAGAGAGAGGGAGACACAGAATCCAAAGCAGGCTCTAGGCTCTGAGCTATCAGCACAGAGCCTGATGCGGGGCTCGAACCCATGAACCATGAGATCATGACCTGAGCTGGAGTAGGACGCTTAACTGACTGAGTACCCAGGTTCCCCAAAAGGAATGAAATTCTGATACGTGCTACAACATGGTTGAACCTTTAAGACTTTATTCTAAGTGAAATAAGCCATACACAAAAGGACAAATACTGTATGATTCCACTTGTATGAAGTACCTAGTAGAGTTAAATTCATAGTGACAGAAAGCAGAATAGTGGTTACCAGGGGGCTGGAGAGAGGAGGGAATGGAGAGTTAGTGTTTAACAGGTACAGGGTTTTGGTTTGGGATGATGAAAAAGTTCTGGAGGTGGATAGTGCTGATGGTTGCACAATATCATGAGTGTACATAATGCACTGAACTATGTAATTAAATATGGTTAAAATGGTAGGCTTAATGTTATTTATGTTTTACCATAGTAAAAAGAAATACTAGCAAATTGAGCCCAGGAACATGTAAAAAGGATGATATAACATTAGCCTTATAATTTGCATCTGGCTTATTATCCCCTCCATGCAAAACCACTGTTAGATTTATCTTCCTAAAGCATAAGTCTGATCAAGTCATTTTCCTGCTCAAAATCTTAAATGCCTACCAAGAAAACATTTTCACGAGGTGTTTAAACCTTACTATAGTCAGGTCCCAGTTTGCCTATCTGGCCGAGTCTACCATTATTCTTCTACACTTGTTTTCTGTTGTAACCAAACACAACATATGTTTTTCCCAGAATATTCTTTAATTTCTTATCTCCATGTTTTTAAACATGTTTCTTATTTTTTCTCCTTGAATTCTCTCCCTCACCCTGACCAATCTCTACCATATAAATTCTACTCATATTTCAAAACCCAAGTGAAACTTGACCTCTCCCTACTGTTTTTATAATTCCTGTGTCTAGCTGTGATTTCTTGCTGCAACATATACTTTGATTTGTTTAAGTGCTTATTGAGCACTTGTCTGTTGATAGTGATGGATCAATGCTGGATTTCAAGAGTTCATTAAAGAATAAGGCACATCCCTTCCCTCTTATAGTTTACTATCCTAGCACACAAGACGGACATATAAATATAAGTGTTCAAAATAATATGCTAAATGCTGAGCTGGAAATATAGAGCAGGCACTTACTAGTACTTATATTTTACCTTATAGATATTGGTCTTAGTTTCTCCATTAGCAAGCTCCTACGTGACAAGATATCCTTCCACTCTCCTTAATTCCTGGCATTAAGTGTGCACAGTTAAATATTTGCAATGAGTTTTTATTAGATTTCTTTATTCAAGGCAACCAATAAAGCTTAACCAACAATTTCACAACTATTTCTTCAATCTTTTTTCTTTTGGGGGCATTATCCAACAGCCAATAAACATAACTTAAAGCTCTGTGTGGTTCCTGGATAGAAACTCAAAATACTAAATAATTTCAGCAGCTTACATAGGAATTCCTCTGCTCCTCAAGGTTGACTTTATATAGATAGTAGTAACATTTACCTAAAAGTTTCTAGAAATTATTGCAAGTTGTGAAAATTCATGCATTCTCATCTTGAGAAGTTTAACAGTTCCAGGAAGAGATATATAATGTGGGAAAATGTTAATTTAATCTTATGTCAATGTTCTTTATGAAACTTTAAGTTTTAAAAAACATTTTACAGAATGTTTCCTTCAGGGGCGCCTGGGTGGCCCCATTCGGTTGAGTGTCCAACTTCAGCTCAGGTCATGATCTCACGGTTTGTGAGTTTGAGCCCCGTACTGGGCTCTGTGCTGATAGCTAAGAGCCTGGAGCCTACTTCTGATTCAGTTTTTCCTTCTCTCTCTGCCCCTCTCCTGCTCCTACTCTGTCTCTCTCTTTCTCTTAAAAATAAATAAACATTTAAAGAAAAAGAATGTTTCATTCAAATTTGTTTTATTGAGGCATTCTGATTTGATATTTAAGAAGTTTATTCATGGCAGCTCTTTCTGTCCACAGGTCCTATCCCTGTGCTTTAATAAAATCACCTTTTTAGGGGCGCCTGGGTGGCGCAGTCAGTTAAGCGTCCGACTTCAGCCAGGTCACGATCTCGCGGTCCGTGAGTTCGAGCCCCGCGTCGGGCTCTGGGCTGATGGCTCAGAGCCTGGAGCCTGTTTCCGATTCTGTGTCTCCCTCTCTCTCTGCCCCTCCCCCGTTCATGCTCTGTCTCTCTCTGTCCCAAAAATAAATAAACGTTGAAAAAAAAAAAATAAAATAAAATCACCTTTTTAAAATGCACCCCCCTCCCCAAAAAAAGAAGTTTATTCATTACACCAAAGTTAGGATATATGAAAATAGGTCATGTTGCTATTTTCCAGTGGCCCTGTTAAATCACAATCACATGGCTTAAACAGTAATGCTTATGCTATAGACAATTTATCTGAGAATTAAATAAGTAATCCTTTTTTCCATGTTTGTGTAAGCAACCAAATCTGTAAGACTTTACCAACAACAGTTAAAAACAGGTAGTATTACCAAACACTAGATTTAAATTAAATCTTGTAAGCATTTACCATAAAAGAAAAAAATAATAAGTTGTTCCCCATCAAAAGGAAAAATTTTATCAAATCAAAAACTTCAGGGTTTTTTGTTTGTTTTTTAGAGAGAGCTTGTGCATGCAAGCAAGCAGGCAAGGGGACATTGGGGTGCAGGGTGGGGAGCGAGGGAGGGGAGAGGGAATCCTAAACAGTCTCACCACTGTGAGATCATGACCTGAGCTGAAATCAAGAGTCAAATGCTTAACTGACTGAGCCACCTATCTGCCTTCCCCTTTAAAAAAAAAAAAAAAAAAAAAAAAACTGTAACAACAAAAACAAAAACAAACAAAAAAAACCTTCTGTTCTTCTAAAGATACCTTTAAAAATTTTTTTTTCTTTATTTGTTTTGAGAGAGAGAGAGAATGGGGGAGGGGCAGAGAGAGGGAGAGGGAATCCCAAGCAGAGGCTAACAGTGCAGAGTCCGATGTGAGGTTCAGTCCCACGAACCATGAGATCATGACCTGAGCCGAAAGAGTCAGACACTCAACCAACTGAGCCACCTAGGTGCTGCCTAAAGATACCTTTCAGAGAATGAAAAGGCAAGCCACAGACAGGGAAAAAATATTCTCACTTCATATATCTGACATAATACTTATATCCAGAATATGTAAAAACTCTAAGAACTCAGTAATAGGAAGAAAAGAACCCAATTTAAAAATTGGCAATATTTTTAACAGACATTTTACAAAAGAAGATCTATAAGTAGCCAATAAAGAGATGCTCAACAATAATTACCAGAAACTTCTAAGTAACTATGTTGTAGCAATAGCTTATTGCTTTTTATTGCTACGTAGTATTCTATAGCATCAGAATATTGCAATCTGTTAATTTATTCTCCTGTTGGTGGGTTATCTGAATTATTTCTAGTTTTAAACTATTGTGAATAAAGTTGCCATGAACATTCTGGACCATGGTTTTCAAGTAGGTATATGCACTTAATTGTTTTGCGTTTTTAGCAACCACTTATATGTAGTACAGAGGTTTGTTAGTTTTAATAGATAATGCTGAACAGTTTTCTAAAGTTGCACACCTGTTTATTCTCTTTCCAGTAATGTATAAGAGTTCCAATTGCTTCATATCGTTCTCAACACTCGATATTGTTCCTTTTAACTTGAGCTATTCTGGGAGTTCTGAAGTGATATCTCATTGTGGTTTTAATCTGCATTTTGCCGTAATTAATTGTGTTGAGCACTTTTTCATATGTTTGTCGCACATTGGATGGATATACAAATGAAAACTACCATGAAAATACCACATAACTTAGTAGAATGACCAAAATTTAATAACTGACATTACCTAAGTGTTAATAAGAATGTGGAACAGTCAGGGGGCCTGGGTGGCTCGGTTGATTAAGCGTCCGACTTGGCTCAGGTCATGATCTCACAGTTTGTGAGTTCAAGCCCCGGAGCAGGCTCTGCACTGACAGCTCAAAGCCTGGAGCCTGCTTCAGATTCTGTGTCTCCCTCTCTCTCTCTCTCTCTGCCCCTCCCCTTCCTGTGCTCTATCTCTCAAAAATAAACATTAAAAATTTTTTTTAAAAAAAGAATGTGGGAACATCTGAAGCTGTCATACATTGCTGGTGGGAAGGTAATATGGTCAACCACTGTGGAAAATGGTTTAGCAATTTCTTATAGACCTATAAACATAATTATCATGATCCAACAATTTCCATTCATTAGTATTTACTTAAAAGAAATGAAAAAATATTGTCCACACAAAGACTTTTATCCAAATGTTCATAGCAATTTTATTTATAATAGCCAGAAAAATCTAGAAATAACCCAGATGTCCATTCATCAATAAGTAAGTGGACAAGCAAATCTGGTATATCCATATAAGGGAATACTACTTAGCAATAAAAAGGAATGAATTACCGATTGGTTCAATAACATGGATGAATTTCAAAAGCATCCTGAGGAAAAGAAGCCATCTACAAAAGAGTACATGTTGTATGATCCCATTCATATGAAGTCTAAGAACAGGCAAAACTAATCTATTGTGATAGAAGTGAGAAAATGATTTTATCTGCTGGAGTTGGTGGTGGAAATTCTATAGTTTTTGACTGAAAAGGTGATCACAATGTTTTATATCTTGTTTTGGGTGGCTGCTTACCTGAGAGTGTATTATTGCCAAAACTCATGAAACAAAACACTTTGAGTTCTGTCCCTTTTATCATACATAACGTAGAGGCACCTGGGTGGCTTAGTCGGTTAAGTGTCCAACTTTGGCTCAAGTCGTGATCTCACAGTTCATGGGTTCGAGCCTCCCCCTCCCCCCCCATCAAGCTCTGTGCTGACAGCTTGGAGCCTGGAGCCTGCTTCGGATTCTATGTCTCTCTCTCTCTCTCTGTCTCTCTCTCTGCCCCTTCCCCACTTGCTCTCTCTCTCTCTCTCTCTCTCTCTCTCTCAAAAATAAATAAACATTGAAAAAAAAGTGGAAACAATTGAATTTTATGAAAGAAGACTCTTTACATAAATGAATACTTAAATATAATTGGTTACCTTTCTTTTTTATCCTGGCATGTATTAACCACCATTTCTTCTAATCTTGATCTCTTCTTCTAAATTGATGAGAGTACTAAACTAACTCTTCTCCAATTTCTATCTTGGCTTCCTCAACCTGGTATAACTCACTATCTTTATTCTAAAACACATATTCAGGATTTTAAAACAAATGACACCAAAGCCTTCATGTAATTTGACTTCAACTGAAAGTTTTAAGTAATTTGAGGTAATGGAAATAGTTTAATTTGCGTTTGTAGTGTCTAGATTGTTAGGAAGGCTATGCCCCCTTTCCTCTGGCTTGGGCCATCTACTTCCTCCACAGGGCCAAAGAAGAAATGTTTCTTTTTGCTGAATATATGAAAACCTGTACAACTTGATCTTTTTTCCTGAGTGGAAGGAATTAGCTTTCCATTCCCCTTTTCAGTGTTGTTTTTTAAGTCAGTTTTCTGGCTTCTGCAATCAGACAACACAAAGAAATAAAAGGCATCCAGATCGGCCAGGAGGAGGTCAGACTTTCACTCTTCGCAGATGACATGATACTCTATATGGAAAACCCAAAAGATTCCACCAAAAAACTGTTAGAACTGATTTATGAATTCAACAAAGTTGCAGGATATAAAATCAATGCACAGAAATCGGTTGCATTCCTATTCACCAACAATGAAGCAACAGAAAGAGAAATCCAGGAATCGATCCCATTTACAATTGCACCAAAAACCATAAGATACCTAGGAATAAATCTAACCAAAGAGGTGAAAAATCTATACACTGAAAACTATAGAAAGAAATTGAAGAAGACACAAAAAAATGGAAAAAGATTCCATGCTCCTGGATAGGAAGACAAATATTGTTAAAATGTCGGTACTACCCAAAGCAATCTACATATTCAATGCAATCCCTATCAAAATAACAGCAGCATTCTTCACAGAGCTAGAATGAATAATACTAAAATTTGTAAGGAACCAGAAAAGACCCCAAATAGCCAAAGCAATCTTGAAAAAGAAACCCAAAGCAGGAGGCATCACAATCCCGGACTTCAAGCTATACTACAAAGCTGTAATCATCAAGACAGTATGGTACTGGCACAAGAGCAGACACTCAGAACAATGGAACAGAATAGAGAACCCAGAAATGGACCCACAAACATGGCTAACTAATCTTTGACAAAGTAGGAAAGAATATCCAATGGAATAAAGACAGTCTCTTCAGCAAATGGTGCTGGAAAAATTGGACAGTGACATGCAGAAGAATGGACCTGGACCACTTTCTTACACTATACACAAAAATAAACTCAAAATGGATGAAAGACCTAAATGTAAGACAGGAAGCCATCAAAATCGTCGAGGAGAAAGCAGGCAAAAACCTCTTTGGTCTTGGCCGCAGCAACTTCTTACACAACACATCTCTGGAGGCAAGGGAAACAAAAGCAAAAATGAACTACTGGGACCTCAACAAAATAAAAAGCACAGCGAAGGAAACAATCAGCAAAACTAAAAGGCAACTGATGGAATGGGAGAAGATATTTGCAAGCAACATATCAGATAAAGGGTTAGTATCCAAAATCTATAAAGAACTTATCAAACTCAACACCCCAAAAACAAATAATCCAGTGAAGAAATGGGCAAAACACATGAATAGACACTTTTCCAAAGAAGACATCCAGATGGCCAACCGACACATGAAAAAATGCTCAACATCACTCATCATCAGGGAAATAGAAATCAAAACCACAATGAGATACCACCTTACACCTGTCAGAATGGCTAATATTAACAAGTCAGGCAACAACACATGTTGGGGAGGATGCAGAGAAAGAAGATCTCTTTTGCATTGTTGGTGGGAATGCAAGCTGGTGCACCCACTCTGGAAAACAGTATGGAGGTTCCTCAAAAAATTAAAAATAGAACTACCCTATGACCCAGCAATTGCACTTCTAGGTATTTATCCAAGGGATACAGGTGTGCTGTTTCAAAGAGACATATGCACCCCAATGTTTATAGCAGCACTATCAACAATAGCCAAAGTATGGAAAGAGCCTAAATGTCCATCGATGGATAAATGGATAAAGAAGATGTGGTATATATATATATACAATGGAGTATTACTCAGCAATCAAATGAAATTTGATCAAATTTGATGAAATTTCATGAAAAAGAATGAAATCTTGCCATTTGCAACTACGTGGATGGAACTGGAGGGTATTATGCTAAGTGAAATTAGTGAGTCAAAGACAAATATCATATGACTTCACTCATGTGAGGACTTTAAGAGACAAAACAGATGAACATAAGGGAAGGGAAACAAAAATAATATAAAAACAGGGAGGGAGACGAAAACATAAGAGACTCTTAAATATGGAGAACAAACAGAGGGTTCCTGGAGGGGTTGTGAGAGGGGGGATGGGGTAAATGGGCAAGGGGCATTAAGGAATCTACTCCTGAAATCATTGTTGCACTATATGCTAACTAATTTGGATGTAAATTTAAAAACAATAAAATGAAAAAAATAATAAAGTCAGTTTTCTGGCAGAAGCCGTAGCATCTATTTTGCAGTCCTTTTTCTAGAACAAAATATATAGTAAACAATTCATATATAGTAAGCAATTAATACAATTTTTCTTGATGGCTATTAGAAAACATATTATGAAATATAAGCTTTAATTTTTTTCCAAAGCTCCAGTTGAAATATACCTGGGCATAGTCATAATAAGTAATAGCAGTAAGAAAGCCAAATTTGCAAACAAAGATAGGTCAAATGCATTTTGTGAAATGTTTTCTCTTCCACTATTCTGTCATTAATTGGTTGATTATTGATTATCTAGGCTATTGAGAAAGCAGTGACCTGAGTAATAGATTACCAAGGGCAGAGACTACATCTTAATATTTTGTGTTCTGTGGTACCAAATAAGCACAGAAAATGAACAGATCTAGATAAGAAATAGACACAATGTACTTAGTGTAATTCCCAAATCATTTATATCAATTCTAGATTTGTTATTAGGGATATATGTCTGATGTTTTTGTCCAGCTTTGAAGATACTGTGCTTGGGGTGATTGAGAAAGGGCCACAATGTTGCCCAACTTTACTGAATTCCTCACTGTTGGCCATTTCATGGTAAAGATTGAAAATCCTACCTCTCAAGCTAATGTAGAGCAGTAACAGAAGCTGAACTGTGTGGTTCACCCTTGCTGTGGCCAAGGATGCAAAGTCTGGTTTTTGAAGCTCTCTCCTAGACTTCAGGCCACGTGGAGGATGAAAAGGTCTTACATCTTAACAAATTTGAAGACCTCGAGACTTTATCAACTGTTTTTTTAACCTTGGAATCAGTTCAGGCAATTATTACAAAACCAATTTGCAAGGTTAAAAGTGAACTCTGTGTAAATTTATTACGAAGAAAATGAAAGTCACATTATCTGCCCACAGATAATTGAGAGTTATTTTTCCATTCTAAGGTATTTACTGGTGTATTGATCCTCAAATAGTAGTTCTTAACCTTTTTTGAGTCACAGATTCCTTTGAGGATCTGATGATCCTCCCTGCCCTCGCAACATTTTTCTTCCTCCCTGCCCTCGCAACATTTTTCTTCCTCCCTGCCCTCGCAACATTTTTTAATTGCCTGCCATGTGCCAGGAATTGTTGGGGGGGGCGGTTATGCTTTGTACTTCCTACCTTCAAGAATGTCTTCTTTGCATATAGACACATCATTTTGTATACAACTTCAGGGATTTTATTGAACCCCTAAAGCCCTCTAGAGTCAAGAAAGATCTTTAAAGTAATTATATGGCTAAAAATACTTGACATTCTAGCAGAATCTTAGTATTTGCAGGAATAAGAAGAGAATGTTCTATTAAGGATCTGTCCAGTGATACAAGATCCTTAAAGTAAACTCATTCAAATCATATGCAGTATGGAATGGGAGACAAGGAATTTGACATTTCATATGCAATTAGAATAGGTAACTGATATAGTCTTGCTCTTTTACTGTACATGAGAGGAGTGGTTGGTTGCACTAGGTAACCAAGAATTCTTTCTACCAGCTTGAAGTCTAGGCTTCTTAGTGAGAAAGAAAGAAGGCCACCAAAATTTAAACCTTACAGTGTGGTCACTGAATCTTACTCTGTGTCTGTCAGCCTCCTTTACCATTCTAACTGAAAAATTGACCTATTTATTATGCACCATTGCTCAGAAAGCTAGTGTGTTTTAATATATGGTTAAGGGTTGTACATCTGCTGTGACTTGAGTGATGAAACCTGTCACTCTGACCTTAACCCAGAATCACTCTTTTCTTCTGTCAATGCTCAGTCCGTGGTGAAAGGAAAAGATCTAAACTCTAGAAGAGACTATTAATCTAAAGAACTCACATCCTATCAGTTAAAGGAGGATCTGAAAAGCCTCACATAAAGCAAAATTTCACCTTTGAGCCATGTAGTATGTCTAGGTTTCATGTTTTTTGTTTTTTTTTTTTATTACTGTGTTGAGTTGTGATACTTGGTAGCTCCTTGAAACACACACACAAGGTGGGGAAACAATACTTCTCTTCACCCTGACCACCCAGTTTATGCAGCCTCCAGACTTCCATTATTACCAGAGGACTCAGTGGATATAGGACAGTCACATGAATTTAATGGGGAGCTGTGTATATGCATCTCTAAACTTATTTGACTTAACAATCTGGCACAGTTAGATAAAGAACCCATGTAGCAAACCTGATACACAGATACTATGTGAGTGAAATTAAAGTGAAGTCACGTTTATTTTATCCTGAACCAAAAAACACTTTTAGGATTCTCAACTTTACCAAAGAAACATCTGCATAGTGATGCTATTTGGATTCATACACTACACTTGTGGCTTGGAGACAGACTGTATTTTATATTTTGTTTTTCAGAGCCCAGTTTGGCATGAGAGAAGTCTAAATCTTGGCAGAAAAAAACTGGATTCCAAAACACTTTCGGAAATGCTTAATGTGTGAAGCATCTTTTAGTTTCCCTACCCTAACACAGTGCTTTGCACATAGTCAGTGCTCATTATGGCTGCACTGAGTGCTCATATCTGTTCTTCTTTAGAGTCTTTCTTTTCTATTATTGACTTTTGTCCAAAAACCACTTAGAAAATAGTTTCAAATAATCAATTTGAAAGTATTGGATTAATATACTTCTTAACCCACAGAAGGAAAAGTTAGAATTTTTCATGTTCTTAGGGGTTTTGGAGAAATAAAACGATTTTAGCCAAGAATTTGTGTTAAAATTATACTGTATACAGCCTTAGAGATCTAATTTAATTTAAGTAGGACCAAAACATGATTCAATGTTTATAACATAAAGGGCTTTGGGAAAAGTGGTATCTCCTATATCCATAATTATAGATTGAGGTCAAATTGGAAAAAGTACAGAAACTCTGGCTTATTTTTCTTCAATCAAGAAGTAGCATTTGGGGGCGCCTGTGTGGCACAGTCGGTTAAGCGGCCGACTTCAGCTCAGGTCCTGATCTCACTGTTTGTGGGTTCAAGCTGTCTGTATTGACAGCTCAGAGCCTGGAGCCTGCTTCACATTCTGTGTCTCCCTCTCTCTTTCTCTGCCCTTCCCCTGCTCATGCTATGTCTCTCTCTCTCTCTCTCAAAAATAAACATTAAAAATTTAAAAAATTTTTTTAAAGAAGTAGCATTTGGCTCCTTTCTAGGCCACTGCTATACGGAATCTTAGAAGTTTTTCATTGATCATATATTTAATAGTTAGGATATTTTCAGCAAAGCTATTCCTGTAATTATCAAACACTTGGTTAAATAATCTGAGTCAAATATGACGAAGTCTGCTTTTCATTGGAACAAGCTTTGACATGTAGAAACACTCTTTTATGTTTAGGTTAAACATATATTTTTCATAAACTATAATTGTATGCGATAAGACTTATTTTGCTACGTTGGGATTCAAGATAAATGCATGTGATTTTGCAGATTAATTGCATTCTTTGAGCTCTTAGTTGCCAGGGCCTGACAGGTATTCAGTCAGGAAGACTGGCATATGGTAGAATTGTCATAATAATAAATACACATGAAATGAATACATTAGTGCCTACAAAGTGCTGGGGCAATAGAAATATACAATCTGAGGGAGCTCAACCCCAGTGACAAAATCCCATCAAGATGGCTAATGCTGAAGGTTACCAAATGTGTGAAACTAAATAAATTCCGGTTAGAAGGAGAAATGTTAAGCAATGTTAGGAGAATTCCCATGCTATGTAATCCCTGGTAGAAGTTGTTATCATTGAGGGGCGCCTGGGTGGCGCAGTCGGTTAAGCGTCCGACTTCAGCCAGGTCACGATCTCGCGGTCCGTGAGTTCGAGCCCCGCGTCAGGCTCTGGGCTGATGGCTCAGAGCCTGGAGCCTGTTTCCGATTCTGTGTCTCCCTCTCTCTCTGCCCCTCCCCCGTTCATGCTCTGTCTCTCTCTGTCCCAAAAATAAATAAACATTGAAAAAAAAAATTAAAAAAAAAAAAAGAAGTTGTTATCATTGAATACAGAGGATCTAGCACATCTAACCTGTGATGTGTAATTAGCCCAGAATAGTGATAACTATTAATATTAACAATACAAGGAATATTGATAGTATAAGATCTTGTAGTCTGATTTCAGTTCAACTCAGCAAATATTTATTGACTGTCTACCCCATGCTAGTCTTATGCTGGGTGTATTAACAATGTCCTACCTTCCAGGAATTCATAGTCTAGTGGAGCAAACAGTTGTGTAAGTACTTAATTATGACATGTGCTCTTTTTTTTCTTTTTTTGGTTCAAGGGTGTACAAAAAACTATGCGAGCAACAAAGAAGTTGAGATTAGTTATCCCTAAAGAAATGAGAAAAACTCATAGTTCTGAAGACAACTATTAGCTCAGAGAGGGGGAAAGACACTTTAGGGAACCCATGTTTGTTATTTGTGGTCTAGGAGATTTTGAAATTAATCCACAGGATTATGAACAAAAAGAAGATATAGGGGCACCTAGGTGGCTCAGTTGGTTAAGTGTCCAAGTCTTGATTTCAGCTCAGTTCATGATCTTGCAGTTGGTGAAATCGAGCGCCACATTGGGCTCTGTGCTGTCCGTGTGGAGCCTGCTTAGGGTATTCTCTCCCTCTCTCTCTGTCCCTTCCCTGCTCATACATGCACACATGAGTTCTCTCTCTCTCTCTCTCTCTCAAAATAAGTAAAATTAAAAAAAAAAAATATATATATATATAAATTTAAATGGCCAAAAAGCAGAATAAGTAATTCCTATTTATATTTATTATTACTGATAACTTTTCCTGCTTCCTAATTTTTTTAATGTTTATTTACTTTGTTAAATCTCAGATTAAAGGAACTTTCCCCTGAAATAAATAAAATTAGGAAATTAGTATGTCATGAAAAAGATTCCATCTGGCCTTTCATGAACTTGAGGCCAGTAGCAGACCTAGTTTCTCATTTGGATAACGACCTCTGTGGAGATTAGGGAGGCCTTATGACATAACATGCATTTGTTTTAAATAAAAACATTTTAAAAGATAAATCCATCCTTTTCTTTTGAAGTAATAAATGCTAGTGTATGGTTGGAGATACATATTAACTTAATCCAAATTAGTATAATGCTTTAGTTGAGAGATTGTTTTTGTGGTTGTTGTTTCTGACGTTAACTTTACAATGAAGATAATTTATTTAGAAAAAAGAATTGTTTTTACTTCACAATATTTATTTAGGTTTTCTACTGTTTCTCACAAAATGTTCATGAGTATTAGTCACCCATAAAATAGAAACTGCTTCTCATCTACTGTGAACCTTCCAGTATTTTGAGATCATGGGATCACTGATTTGTGAGGTGCAGTAAAGCTATGTCATATGAAAAGAACCAGACCGGGGGGCCAAAGATAACACCGCTATGTAGACTCTCCGTGGCCAGTGAAGATTTTGTTTTACAAGATTGTGTCCGTGTTTGGTCAGTAGAGCTAAGGCAGAAGGTGAATGAAAGAACACTGCTTTAAAGGATTAAAGAACATTATGAAGGAAAACATTTTTAGTGCAAAGCCTTCCAAATGGGGTAGAGGTACAGAGTCAGCGTAGAGCAGCCAAACAGAGCTTGCGTTTCCCATATGTGGCTGCCAGAACATGGGCAGTATGATTGCTGTCCTAGCATTCATTGCCATAAAAATACTGCCAATACTAGAAATCTCAGATTCCTCTTTGTTTCCTCCCTCTCCCTTCCTTCCTTCTACCCTCATTTCCTCCCACCCTCCCTCCCATCTTTCCTTTTTTCCTTTTTGAGAGTCCATATCAGACTTGTTTTTAAAAAAGGCTAATTCCCATCTCTTAAAACCAAGCCTACACCTCAAACATAAAAATTGTTTCAGTCTTTATTTACTTCATTTGTAAGGTGGGGGGAGGAGCATATTTTAGAGAAAACAGATTGAACCAGTAAAAATGACATTGACTAAGTCATTTTGCCTTGTTAGACCACACATTCCTCATTAGTGAAATAGGTTGTTGAACTGCACACTTCTTAGCTGCCTTCCAACTCTAAAACTTCCTGATTCTAACTTCTGATTTTTTAACTACCTGGTGATCTTTCAAAGGGTAGGAGCTGGGTGTGCAGACTTACCACCAAATACCAGTGACAGGTCATCGTCAACGTGGCCAATCTTACAGAAAGATTCAAGAAACATGATATTTGAGCAAAGTCTCAAAAACAAGTGTTTACATCGATTAGATGTTGGTCCTTACATTGGGGTTATTATTCCACTCATTTGGAAAAGACTTGGTGAAAGGAATGGGGTTTGAAGGAATTTTAAATTTTGGTTTATCCTTAACTGCGCAGAAGAGATTTATGTAATTTATACTGCCACATTTCCATAGCTCTCCTAGTTAAAAAAGAGAATTTAAATGCCTTCTTTGCTGCATTCTAAGAAGCATATATCCCTTTGCTTTTGAATGAAATTATTAAAGAGGGAGAGAGAATGGGGCGCTTGGTGGCTCAATTGGTTAAGTGTCCAACTTCAGCTTAAGTCAGATTTCACGACTTGTGGGTTCCAGCGCCGCATTGGGCTCTGTGCTGACAGCTCGGAGCCTGGAGCCTGCTTCAGTTTTTGCATCTCCCTCTCTCTCTCTGCCCCTCCCCTGCTCGCGTGCTCTCTCTCTCTCTCTCTCTCTCTCTCAAAAATTAACATTAAAAAAAAAATTAAGGAGAGAAAGAGAAGAGAGCATTACCAAATCAGATATCCTTCTCATGCCTATTTAAACTTTACCTATGTAATTATGAATTATCTACTTCCTAACTATATGGAAATATGCCTTATATTTTGAAGTTGTACAAATATTAGCATGAATCCTTATTAGACGACTGCACACTACCATTCATGATTGGGAGTTGAAAGATATTTAGGGTAAAACATGGGACAAATGATATATGGCTTAAAAGAACATCCTGTATAGAAATACTTGTTAGGAACATAAACCAGATGAGGTAAATCCCCAAAGAACATCCAGAATGAACTAATGCTCCATGCTAATACGAATCCAAGAGTGCATTTAAGGACCTTTGATATTGCCTCTAATGACCTCTTAACTACACTCTTAAATTTTTATCAGCTTTCAATTTTTCTGCTGAAGAAATTTAAAAAGAAGAAAATACCATTATCAGATATAATCAGCTTGCTCTCTTTGTCATCTGTGTGTACCTACATATTCAGACATGAAACCTAATGGGGGAATTTACTTTCCTTAATCTTGCATGCAGAATTAAAAAGAAAGTGGAAGATTGTTGCTTAAATAGATAGGTGAAGGCAATATTACATTGCCTGTTGCTTCAAACAGTGTTTTTTTTTTCAATTGAAATTTTCCAAAGCATGAGATAGACCAGGACAGTACAGTTTTCAGCAAAATTTCACAACTGTGCTATTGAAAGTCCTGCATTAAATACGAAGAGGATTGCCAAAAAGATGAGTCGTTACATCACACATTCTAGACGTCATTAGAATATTTTAGAGTAAACTTCAACGTGTTCTTTCTAGCCTTTACTCCACTTTTGGGTTACTTACCTCCAGGAGGGATGTAGAAACAGTTGAGTTGAGCTTCATGCACCAAAGTGCCCTTAAACTTCACCTCTGACTCGGCAGAAGGGTGCCTGGGAAGCGGCTGGTATGCAGGCGCAGCAGGCTGAACAAAGGCTCGAAGCATGGTGGATGTCCAGATGTGGACTAATAGGTCAGTTTTTTAAAACAAATCTTCTCATGAGCTTTTCTCCTTGTAATTTCTTAAAGCCCAGAAGTCATTCCCATTTCATTGTTCTACAAGTTTACACCGCTGTATCACCTCGCAAATTTAGGTCCCGGTGATTCCTTTTTAAGTGTTAGAATTCAAGAAACCACACCTTCTTTTTTGGTTCTTTTCAACCTATTTTTTTTCTGTCTTGCCTGCTGTACTCACTGCCTACATAAGGATGGGCCTCTCCCCCAGTGGCTGTACAAGAAAACTGGGATTGAAATGTGAAGTTAATGGTTTCTGTCAGCCTGTCAGCTCATCACCTCCCTGAGGCATGTTGATCTCTGGTTTTTATATATCAGCACGAGCTGCTTTGATATAGCCTCTTGTGTGGAAGAGCGATAGTTTTGTCCAGGGGTTGGGAGACCTTGGGCCTAAGAGGCAGAAAACTTCAGTTGGAATGTGCACGTTCATGTAACTGTTGGCCCTTTCCTGGTGGAATGCAACTCAAGTTGCGAAACTATTTTAAGGAGAAAAAAACTTAGGTCCAGTTCTACATTTTATCTCAGTGTTACCCTTCAGTAGCCAAGACTGTTAGGCGGTCTGTTTTTTTTCTCCACCGACTAGTTAAATTTTATGTTCAAACTAAGTATTAACTGGGATGAAAAGTGCTATTTCAAAATGATCCCATTTTAATTTTGAAGTCCCGTTGTTTTAGAGATAAATGGTCAGGTCCTAAAGAAACCTCCACCATGTCTTAAATAGTCATTACAGACCTGATCTTCCCTTCATTCTGCTTTGGCATCTGAAAGATGTTTTCATAGCATTTTTCCTTCCTAAATCTACATTTCAGTTACCTCATGGTAATGACATTGTCAGACTGCTTTTCTGTTTGTATCAACAGTTTCCTTGGCATCTAACTCTTACGAAAACCTAATCCTTATGTCAAATGCCACAAATGTGTAACATCAAACAAAAAAAATGACACTCAAAACACTTCTACTAATACATTCTACAGATGAGACACAAATGGCTCGTTTTCCTCTGCCATTGGGCCTGGAGTTTCTTAGTTGTGCTGTGTTTTTCTCCCCTGCTACCACCTTTCTCTTTTGATAGTTTTGGGAAACCCAGTCTCCAAGAAAAGGAAGGTTTCACTGTAATCAAAAAATAGACCAGGCTCCTAGTTTTATAACTACAGTTAAAACTGCCACAACACACAAATGTATTCAGATTTATTGTCGTTGAATGTCAGTGACCTAATGCACTTTTGCTTACAAGGACACAAGGCTCAATGGGTGAGTGTATAGGAATCTGTGTAGGCAATCAGAATAGGACATTAGTGTGGATGGATTTGCAAAGAACCTTGAGTGAAAAGCTTTAAGATACACATTTAATGATCTTGAGATGAAAGAATTTCTTTTCAGTATTGAGGCTCTCTCAGCACATAAGCTTCAGAATTCAGATGTTCTTTTTTCAAAAGATTATCAATGTACTAAAGAGAAATATGTGTATGTATTTCTAGGAGGATAAAATGGTCCTGTTCAGGAAAATGCTGGAGGGTTTTTCCATTTTTTTTTTTTTCCTCTTCACATGTAGGTAAGATAAAGATTCCTGGCACACTAATCATATAAAAAGTTTAAAACCTCATTGCCACCTTATGGCGAGTCAGTAATTCAGATTTATAGGGTTCCTTTTAAAAAATATATCTGTTTAAAATAGCACTAAAGAGACATTTCCTGAAGCTTCGTATCTGAATCATTACTGACGAGAAGCAGAAATCCCACACCGAGGCACTGGTCAGACGGGTGGGGAAAAGAAGTTGTTAAAATATCAGCTGTTTTAATGGCCAAATAATATGTATATAATTAAATGTTTTGAACGTTTAAATTTTAAAGTTTTTGCTTTAAAAAAATATATTGTTATTTTTCATTGCTCTATCATAACATTGCTGCTATTTTCAATGAAGATTATTTAAATGTATCTGTAGTTAATGCATTATTTATATGATTAAAATACCACCAAATCCTTAACTAGATCTTTATAAATGTACTTTGGAACTGTTTAGCCTTTGCTATAAAAGTGATGTAAATGGGCACATACTAAGGTATACAGTTTATTTGAAAATTGTTAGATGAATCCATAGCAGCTACAACTTACTACATTTTTCTTTCATTCCTAAATGATTAAGACATAGTCACATCTCATCATTCAACAGTTGTAAGTATTCTGTACATTCTGAAGGCAGAGATTTGTTATTGAATTTTATTTTTTTCTGTACTCTTTCTTAACTTAGAGCTTACAAAGCCAGTTTTTCAGTTAACATATTCCTGAGAGAAGGAGAGAGATTTCTAGGCCTAATTTGTGCATCAGGTTTCTGAATACCTAAAGATGAAATACATATATAAATGTGCAGATGGAGTCTAGAAACAATGATGCTTCAAAGCCAGGAGTTTAGTCTTCAGCCTGTATTCATTCATTTAAGAAGCATTTGCCAGATGCCCATTATGTTCAGGTACTATATTGTTAAGGGCAACATACTTTATTTGGGGTATGTATATGTGTCTGCGCACGCATAAGACCACTACAGATTTCTCTGTGGGCTTAGAAAATTCCAGTACTGGGTTTTCAAGCTTAAACTCCAGTGATTGGTTTCATTTATTTGTAAGTGTGTATTTTCTTCAAGATGGAAAGGGAATTTCTTTCCCTTTTGTAGTTTTGAAGGTGCTCATAATTTGTTTGATGTGTTTTTTGCAGTGTCCATTTATGGAATTTGGTTTTATGATAAGGAAGAATGCCAAAGAATTGCAGAGCTTATGAAAAAGTAGGTGCTGAAAGGCTAAGTATTTTTCAGGACATGATGCTTTTGTTTGTGTTTCCCAGTATGACTACACTATACTCTTAACAGAATATCTCCCTCACAGCAATCCTTTCCACAGTGGTTAGGAAAACATGTACTATTACTTAGATGAAAAACAGACACATTTTTACATTTTCACTAGGTAAGATTCCTCAGTAGGTAGAACAGTTCACCTCATTTTTTTTTTTGCATGTGTGAAATATCCATGATATGAATTGTTCCAGATGGCAGTTTTCTTCAATATTTTACTCATTTGCAAATTAGCAGGTTTTTTCTTTGAAAAGCTATCAGTATAGCTGTCAGTAAAAAGAACACTCTGAGCCGTTTTAAAGGCCACTACACATCCTCTAAGATCTTCCATTTCCTTCCTGCCCTAAACGCTTTCCTTTAACTGCATACCCATGGTTATGGGAGGTCAGAATTTCCTCACATCTCAAATGCTGTTGAGTACGTAGACTTTATTTTCAATCTTGTTGGAAATATCTGGGTTAATATTAGTTTAGTGATCAGTAGACAGTCTTTTTTTTTTTGTAGCTAGTCTCTTTTTCTTTTAATCTCTTGATACGTTGTGGTTTGTCCCATCTGCTTTTTGGGAAATTTAAATCACTGTCTGACTCCCACTCTTGGCTCCCCTGACTGCATTGAAAGGAAGGCCCAGGTAAGCATGCTGTCTATTCTGTGATTGGTTCTTGAGCCCCGACGCTGCTCACTGGGAGGCAGTTCTTTCCCTGCTTTATGGGGATGGTTTAAAGCCTCAGAATGAACTAAATTTCCTACACATGCCGTATCGCAGCCAGTGACTGGACTTCGCCAAACACACAGTATGGCTGCTGCCCGCATGGATTTGACAAAGCATCTCCATCTGTAAAAGAACCATTTTCCAATTTTAAATCCTGAGGCAAGGAAATGACTTAAAAGTGACCCCGCAAAACGAAATGTGGGGAACACTTTTTTATAAATAGATTTCTGAAAATCTAGCTTGTGATAGCTAATTGTAGGTAACCAGCTCAAGTTGCAGATGGTGATTAAGTGTGCTCAAACTGGTATTTACCACCATAACAACTAGTTCCTAACACATTCATGTTATTGTAAACTGTGCAATGGATAATAATAGCAGGATTTTATATAGATTAAAAAATACCCTGTGGCTCAGCCAAGAGGCCATGTTAAAATTGTTAGCATTCTGCAGTAATTACTTAACAGCTGGGGCAGGAAATTGATTGTTGACTAGCAATAAGCAGCTGATATGTGTGGATTCTGAGCCCTTCCTCAGTTAGAATTAAATCTCCCAGTAAATTCTCAGATCTCTTTTACCATAAATGACATGGCAGTTATAAAAATTTGAGCTGAAAGTCAAAGCACACAAAAGGAAAAGTATTTTTCTCAGTGTCACCTAGCACCACATAGGAGCAATCTGGTCTCCCTTCTGTATTGTTTTCAGGAAAACAGAAGACACTCTACATTGCTCCATTTGTTTGTTTGTTTGTTTGTTTGTTTGTTGTAATGCCCCTCTTCTAGAGTGGAATCTTCACAGTTCATAAACTGCCAGAGGACTAGAGGATTTGAGTTGCTGGAATCAATTTTGCTTTGACTTCAAGGCATATTGAAACAAGGCGTGGGGGGGGTGGAAATCTCGATATGCCATGCCGTTTGCTCAGTGTTTGAGAACTCTAAATTGGGTTTCCTCAGCAATTAATGAGTCCTGTCAAATGCTCTAAATGAGGAGTCAGCAAACTTTTTCTGAAAAACAAAACAAAACAAAAAAACAAGTATTTTAGGCTTTGTAAAGCCATAGTTATCTGTCACATCTGCTCAACTCGGCAGTTACTGTGTGAGGCAGCTAAGTGATACAGTAACAGTGTGTCTGTTTGTAACTTTACAAAAACAGGTGGTGGGCCGGATTTGGCCTGCAGGACATAGTTTGCCCACCCCTACTCTGGATTCATTTATGTACTCACTGTACTCAGGACCTCCACTCTTATTTTTCTTCTTTCAATTCCTAAGCAGTCCTACTTCTACTATGACTATAACAAGACAAAAACAACTGGGTGAGAATTGGATGGTTTTAAAAGCCATTTGTGTTGAGTTCGTTTTTCTTCTGTGGATTCTCCCCTCTGTTTTTCTAGCCTAACTCAGTATGAACAGTTGAAAGCCCATCAGGGAGCTGGAGCAGGAAACTCCCCGATGATCCTCAATTCAGGAGAGGGCAAGGAAGTAGATATCTTGCGAATGCTCACCAAGGCCAAAGATGAATACACCAAGGTGAGTTTTTGTCTTCCCTTGTGAAACATACTTAAATCCTACAGTGGTAATATGCTTGTTGGGAAAGGCTTAGTGCTATTCCTTCCACCAAACAAAATTGTATGACAAGTTAAGTCTTTATTTGCTTTCAGCAGGATAAAGAAGACTGTTTGTTTTAAGTGGATTAAAAGGTAGCCTAAGAAATCAGCAGGCTTCATATATACAAATAGTACCCAATCAGAAGGTTTACTAGAAGACCCCATTTACAGTAGCAACTATTAATATAACATTCTTTGGAATAAAGGTAACAAGGAAAGGGCAAAACCTGTATGAAGGCATAAAAATAGACTTGACCAAATGGAAATATATGTCCTGATCTTGGATAAGAAGATGAAACTTAAAGCTTTCACTTCTGTTTAGTCTGTAAATTTTAGATGATTCCTAAACAAATAAAGACTGGTTTATTTTCTTCTTTTCTGGAGCCAGACATGTTGATTGTAAAGTTCATCAAGAAATATACAGGAAGAAAAGCAGTGGAAACTCTGACAAAGAAGGGCACTATTGGGAGAGAAGGGGCAGCAAACTCTGAATATTAAGGCATTAACACCTAAGCACATAAAACACTATGGTCTTGATGGTATCGATGCATAAACAGCCAGAGAGACCAATGGGACAGGTGAGAAAGTCCAAAATGACCCCCCATTAGGATGTCATTTAGGATGAAGATAAAGATGAAAATCTCAAATCAACTGTTTGAGTGGATATTTAAATAAATGAAATGGGAACAAATGGTAGCCATTTGGAAAAATACAAAATTGGATTTGTCCCTTATACCAGGATAAATTCCAAATTATTAGAAATTTAAATGTAAAAAAAAAACCATTCAAGTACCAGAGGAAAATTTGTATAGATTTCTTTGTAATCTGGAAAGGGAAAATCTTCCTAACTATATCTTAAAACCCAAAAGCAATTAATTCAGCTATATAAAAATCAAAAAATAAATGTTTTGCCTGGTTTTAAAAAGTGGAAAGATATATAAAACTGAGAAACATTTATATTTAAGCAAGAGGAAGAGGGTTAATTTCCCTATTTTATACACTGCTCTTATAAAAATTGAGAAGTAAAAGATTGACACTCTCTAGAAACATAGGAAAAAAGAAAATTAGGGAAAAAGGATAATTAAAACCTAGGATTTGGAAACCAGCTGAAATAATGTACATAACTGAATATCATATTATAATTACTTAGAAAAGAAATTAAAGTGACTTCAGAGCCCCATATTTGGACCCTTAGTACATTATATTTAAAGGACATAAGGACCCTTAGAGCATTATATTTGAAGGACAAAAAGAACTGCAAAGAAATTGTAAACTTCATTCAGTGGTTTTATTGTTAATAGTAACATTGGCATTGTAATTTTTTTTAGCTGTCATGGATATAATAAATGAGTATGTTTATGTGCTCAGAACAAAACCTTTCGTATAAGAGAAAAATAATAAGTTAAAGTCATATAATGTTAAATTTTAAGTAAAGTGTGAGAATTAGTTCATATTTGATTTCTTAAATATGTAGTTACTAACTTCTACCCTGAAGAGACCTAGAGATAAGTGACAACCCAGTAGCAATAAGCACCCCTGGCCCCAAGATTATTGTTTCTAAATACTGTTCCCTCCTAAAAGGTATCAGGGCTCTTTGAAGAAATTCCCAATTCCTATATCCCATGTCTGGGATAGGAAAATCAAACAAATAGGGTTATGTGAAAGGAGCACAGAAGTCAACGTGAAGGGACCGCTAACCAAAACATCAAATTCTAACATCAACAAGAATGACTACAATGGATTGAAACACATTGCATATATATAATCTCTGAGTTCGTGGTGATGAGAGAGCAAGCAGACTAAAAATATAAAACAAAACAAAAAATAATTGTTGGCTATTCTTGGAGGTATTAAGACACCAAGTCGTTCCTCTGATAATTGGTAGTTTATGGGAAGGAATTAAGCATTTACCCTGCCTGCCCAGCAGGGACCAATTTTCAGAGTAACCTCATAATCGTGGTTTAGGAGGGAAAGTTCTCAACCAAGAATTCCAGCTATTAAATGTAGATGAAGTGATAGAACTTAAAATCACCATAGTAAAATAAGTGATTCAAGCAATTGTCATTAGTAATGTTAATATTATGAGAAAGTTTGAGGAAACTTGACCATGGAAGGATCAATCTGCCACCATCTGAATCCACTGATCAGTGCCTTTAAAAGTCAGATAACCAGACATCACGTGCCTCCTAATGTGATATAATGTGAAACAGAAACATGTAGCACCACTTCTAAATGTTCTTACATGTCATTAGATCCTGAATCTAAGTCTTGAGCTTTCTTAAACTTTATAGTTTACAGAAAATGAAAGGGAAGAGGGGGAAAGGGCAGGTAGAAAACAACTTAAATGACACAACAAGGAAGCTCAGAAAAATCCTGAGGGGAGGGTACCTAGTAAAGGACAATGGACCGAATTTCTTTAGCATGCCTTTGACTTGATGGTTGACCTTCTCTTGATTGTTGGACTGTGAGCTACTTGAGTACTAAGAACATCCTTCATTTATCTTCAGAACCTTCAGAGCTCCCAGCACATAGGTGCTAAATAAATGATTGTTGAGGGAATGAATACAAATGAATATGAATCTGAATTAACCACAGTTTCGTTATCCTTCTATTGGAGGGCCTGGACAGAGGATGCTTTAAAATGCCAGATTCAGTCAGTAACAACTATTTCTGTATTAGTTTTGTGTTTTGCTTAATTCTTTAACAGCCATTGAAAGATATCCTAATGACTTGGCAACTGTCAACTCATTATACTTTACTAATTGCACTATGTTAGGCACACCAAAGATTAATCTTAAAAGGTGACATTTTTGCCCTCTGGGAACTTAAGTTCTGTGAGGACAACTTAACCATGGCCAATAAATAATGAATGCAAATATTGAACAAAAATTATTTTCTTTCTTCTCCCTCCCTCCTCTCAATACACACACACATATGCATACACACACATACACACATTCACATACACAAACACATATATTGTGTTATTTTTCTTTTATGATGTTTTGACATCTTAAAAGTCTTCTGGTTGGGGACAGAATCCTCCTCCTTGGGCTAGCCAATTCTTAGAACTAGCAAAGGGCCCAGTCAGAGGATGCCTTTGACATGCACACTAACCAGTCTAGAGCCATCCCTCCTGGATCTGGCCCCAGCACCCCAGGAGGTAATATTCCTCTGCCTTAATCATTTCAGAGCCAGGTTAGGCCACTAGGGACCACCCTGTAGTGTAGAACATACTGCAGTTATCCAAACTAGCCAGTCCTAAAGTGCAGAAACCCCAGCAGAGGCTCTAGTCTTGGCTTTCCCTTTGCTCCCGCTTTCTGCTCCCTGCCCACCCTGAGGCTGCCCCGTGTGGCCCTGCGGGGCATCCTGTGCCTCCTGTTTCTAGGACCTTTGAGTGTAATTTTGTTTCCTGAGCCTCTCCAGTGTCTCCTCTTATAGCTGCACCTGACTGTCTCATCAAAGGACACAGAACACACACACAGAAACACTCATACGTGGTTTTGGAGATGTCATGTAGGCTATCACTTTATACCGTACCTACAACTTACAGTGTTTCCCCTCACTTCGTTTGCCCTTCAGAATCTACATATCCTTCAAAGCCCAGTTAAAATTCCACTTTTACATGGAATTTTCCCATATCTCTTCATTCAAATTAATTATTCTTTCTACTGAACTCAGCAGTCTGTTACTATTTAGAACTTATTTTGTTCTTCCTCGTTTGTTACCTTTAAGTCAACTTCTACCACTATAAACTTGTTGAGGTCACGGGCGCCTGGGTGGCTCAGTCGGTTGAGCATCCGACTTCGGCTCAGGTCATGATCTCACGGATTGGTCTCTGTGCTGACAGCTCAGAGCCTGGAGCCTGCTTCGGATTCTGTGTCCCTCTCTTGCTCTACCCCTCCCCCACTCATGGTCTCTCTCTCTCTCTCTCTCTCTCTCTCTCTCTCTCAAGAATAAATTGAAAAAAACATTAAAAAAATAAAAAATAAAAATAATAAACTTGTTGAGGTCAAAACAGTGTTCTATTCATCATTATGCCCCCCATATTGGTTGTTATAGTGTTGACATGAGGTGCAGATGTTTAATCAGCATATAGACTTTTCTCTAAACCCAAATACATGTTATATGCATAATGTTAATTGCTCCAACTGTGTGATAAGCAGAAGAAATTATTCCTTCTGTCATTAACAGCCAATGATGTAACCCAGGAGCACCTGAATCATCACATTACTTCTCTGGTCTAAATTCTTCCTGGTTTCTCGTTGCCTAGTATATGAACCTTTGGACTCTCCAAGGATTACATAACGTAGCCCCAGTTTATTCTTCTAATCTCACTACCTTCTACTCCACCACCCCCCACAAATATTTGAAACTCCTACCGGAGTAACAGTGTCACTTCCTGCAAGTGTCTTCATGCCTTCTTCCCATGCTGTCCCCTCTCCTTCTTTACCTGCCAACGTATGATTAGCCCTTCACGGCCCATTTCAAATGGTCTTTGTCCATCCTGTTATTTCTGATCTACGCAACCTGATGTATATGCTCCTCTGTGAACTTCCGTTGCATTGTGTAAACCTGCTTTATATTTGCCTGTGTTTGTGTTACCTCCTCTCCCACACACAGACATTTCAGAACATGTGGAGATCATGAGTAAAATGGCTGTGAGGTACAGGAAAGGGGGAACACAGAAAGAGGCAAAAGAGAAAGAAAACAAGATTTCCCTCGGACTTCTCGTGTGAGGAAGTGCCTCTCCCATCACCAGGAGTATTCAGGAAGAAACCACATGATGACATACCAGGATACTAGAAAAGAATCTCACTTCTCTGGGTAGGGATTAAACTCAGTGATTTCTGGGATGCTTCCCAACTTTAAAATTACTCAATTCTTGAAAATCCCAAAACTTAAGAGGAGGAAAACTTTTGAGCTAGAGGTACATGATGTTGGTAAAGTGAAGCCTACTGACATCAGATGCAACTACTTACATGAAGTTAATAAAATAATTTAAAAACCTTATTTTGGCCAATATTTTATATTTTTTCCCCTAAGCAACAACTTTCTGTGAATCTGCTGTAAAGTAGCATGATGTTAATTTGAGCTTCATCTCTTTTTACCTCCTATTAGACTTCTAGCTGATATGCAAATGAGCAATACAGTAAAACCACCAACGCTCAGTAAGAAAAAGAACCAGGGCCAGAAAGGATCCTTGGCTGCATAGTTAAGTTCTGAGTGTGCAGAAATGGACTATGTTGTGTTTTGTGGTTTAAGGCAAGAATTAATAAGTCTCTTTTAATATACTGTGATTTATTTATAAAATTAAAGAAATTACTAAGTGTCGTTTGATGTTCAATGAGGAAAGTCAAAAAAGTAGAAAAGGGAAATAAAAAATATCCATAATCCTATAACCCCAAGATGTCTACTTTTAATGCTTTCAGTATATTTTCTTCCAGGCTTCTCTCTTGGCATGGGTACATATGTTTGTGTGTTTGTGTGTGAGAAAATTAGATCATGTGACATAGTTTTTAAGGCTTTAAAGAAGTGCCTCAGGATCTCTATGGAGAATCCATTATGCACTTTTTCCAGCTCTGTGTTTTTTTCCAAGTATCATAGAGTTATTTGGGTCGAGAGAAGCATAGAAAATTAAACAGCTGGAAAATGAGCTACGAACTATTGAGGCAGATGATGTTTAATTCTGAGCAATTTGATAAAGAACAATTTTTACATGAAAGCAAGGCTTCAGTGATGGATAGATAGTGACACAGAAGACAGCTTATAGCAGTTTTACTTAGAAAGGCTATCTGGGGCTTATGCATAGCAAGAAACAGCAGCTTCTTGGCACATGCAGATATGTGTATAGCAAAGGTGGGGGGAAAATCTGTTTTTCTTTGCTTGAATTCAAGGTCCCTGAACAGAGAGGATGAAAAAGTACAGACACGGTCATTCATTGAAAGTAATCTGAGTGTCCTCTTTCTTTTACATAGCAAGCAGAAGTTCTAGGCTTCCATGCTAACATTTTGTAAGTGACTCTATCTCAGGCTGTATTCTTGTCTTGTGTTGGTTATTGCCTTGGAAAGCCAGGCCAGTTGGTCCATGCAGCCACGAGCATTCACCTAAGAATTAGAAATAACATTTTTTGACTCAAAGGGATTTCACCTCCCAATCAATCTAGTGCCAAATACCCAAATTATTGATAGGATTCTTGGAAGAAAATAAGTCCTATGTACAATTAACTTTACAAACCCAAGTGAACATGGTGGTAATTGACCCCATACTCTTACATCCTTGAATTAGAAAATACAACCCAATAACTGTAAAGCACCTTAGATTCTTGAGGGACAAGAGTGTCTTTATAGCTCATTCCATGTCAGGGACAGTGTGAGATATTTTCTGGCCTGAGGCCTTGACAGTTGAAACTAGCAGTGCTATGGAGAATATAGAATAGAAGGTAGTGGTTTTATATTCAGTTTTATTTGGTGTTTCAACAAGGTAGATACTGACATCATTGCTGTATTCTTGGTGTTATAAATCCTACTGTGTTAGCAATTGCATGGTTGGTTAGATTAATGTATGATAATGATTCAGTATTTGAAATGATGAGTCTTGTCTCTTGTCTCTTTCTCTGTGAAATTCTAATTTGTAGTGAGTGGCTCAGAACACTCAGATTTGAATTATTCTGTTTATGTAAAACGTCATTTATTAAATAAAGATGATGTTAGCAGTTTTTAAATCAGTGGTTTGAATCAGCTTTACTTTTTGGTTTGTAGACCGAAAAGGTTAGTTACTTTGATAATGCAACTCCCCAGTTTTAAGTCAACTGCTAATGGGTGAATAAACCATACAGTTATCCAGACATGGCATTTAAAGAATTGTTTCTGGGGCACCTGGGTGGCTCAGTCAGTTAAGCGTCTGACTTCAGCTCAGGTCATGATCTCACAGTTTGTGGGTTCAAGCCCCGCATAGGGCTCTGTGCTCCCAGTGCAGAGCCTGTAGCCTGCTTGGGATTCTGTGTCTCCCTCTGTCTCTGCCCCTCTCTGGCTCACACTCTGTCTCTCTCTCTCTCTCTCTCTCTCTCTCTCACTCAAAAATAAATAAACATTAAAAAATTTAAAAATAATAAATCATTGTTTCTATCACTGTTTTCATTGAAAAGCATTAGACTCTCCATTTCTTTTTTTTCCACAAGTAAAAATCTTTATTATACCATGTTGAAAAGTGTGAAATAATGTGAACAAACAACAGTAAGCATATGGTTAAGTAAGTGATACTCTCTCCATTTCTTTTGACAGAGAGCAAGTGAGTGTGTCCACATACTTGCATGAGCGGGGGAGGGGCAGGGGGGAGGGGGGGAAAGAGGCGGGGGAATCTTAAGCAGGCTCCATACTCAGTGCAAAACGTGACTTGGGGCTCAGTCTCACAATGGTGAGATCATGACCTGAGCTGAAATCAAGAGCCGGATGCTCAACCAACTGAGCTACCCAGGTGCTCCTAGACTCTGTATCTTTAAACTATTGCTTCTTAAGCATATCCATAGCCTTTCAAGCATCTAGGTATCTCAGAGTCTCTGGGTCTTGCAGACTGACACTGTTGGTAATATTTTTAGGGCATTGAAATTGTACAACAAAGAAAAATTAAATTGGAATTTGACTTATACTCAAATATAGCTCATATCAGAGGAGATAAAGTAATTTTCCTTTTTGCACAAAAATTTATCAAAAAATAGCTACCAATTAGATAAAATAAAGAGCAACAAGTTATGTACTTTTAAAAAGATTAAAGCTTCTTTTTCACCAAAAATAAGGTTCTTTTTTCCATTTCAGTGTAAAACCTGTTCTGAGCCAAAACAGATAACCAGTTCATCTGCTATCTATGACAACCCCAATCTCATCAAACCAATTCCAGTGAAGCCTAGTGAAAACCAGCAACAGCGCATACCTCGGCCCAGCCAGGTACAAGTCCTGTGCTTTTCATTTGCCATGTCTCTCTAGAATTCTTAAAGAACTTTGACCCAGAGTATAGTCAAGGGAGAGCCTGGTACTATTCAAGGGTGCTTCAAGGTAAACCCAAGAAAGAGAGATTTCAAATTCAAGATTTTTAAAAAATTACTATTAATGTATTCTTCCTAGAAGCAGGTTGAAATTTTTAATTTTGGCATTTACCATAATCTGTGCTCCTCTCTTGTGGACTTGAACTCCTTAGATAATATATTTTTTAAAAAACAGCAAACTCGTAACATTGTCAGAGCTGACAGGAATACTACCTGGCAGGTCCGTGTTCTTCTGAGGTAGGTGGTTGGCTTCCCAAGGCTACTGAGGGAAGGACACCAAGGCAACAAGTCAGTTAAACATTTCTGAGCACTTCCACTATACTGGGTGTGGCGCTGGGCACTGAGTGTACAGAAATGGATTCCTGTTCTGAGGAGGGGCATACAATTCCCCTGTAGACCTGATGATTTGTCATGGCATTTGCATCTAAATATATAAGTATGATGGCATATTTTGTACGTATATTTTTCAGAATAGTGCAGCATTAACAAAATTGCTAATCTGGAAGTCCCATTATTGATTACAAATGTGACGTGGCTATTTCTGTTTCCTATGGTTATTCCTCATTAAAGGTTTGGTATTTTTTTGTTTGTTTGTTTTTAAGGAATTCATTTAAATCAATTTTGAAAATGAATATAGAGCCAAAAGACATAAAGACTGGCTAAATGAAAGTCTCATGTTGATTTTTTTTAAAAATAAGTCTTTTCTAATTATGTTTTAGCTTTCTTTTATTTTTGTTTGCCTTCCATGGAAATTTTTTTTAATAGAGAAACTGGAATATGTTGACTTTAGAATGAAGCTCATGTTTTCTTAGTCCAACAACACAGGAAGCAGCAGAAGGAGCAGGAGGTGATACAGAGCAGGAAGGAGGTAGCTTTGTGACTGATCGGGCCAGGGCACATAGTATGTATGCACATGATGATTGTTTTAAAGCTACTGGTGTATAGTTGAAAGGGTCAAGTTAGATTAGATGACTTAGATTTCTTTCCAGTCCTAAATTTATAATTCTACAAAAATCCTCACATTCCTGTGCATTCTTAGCATCTTCTTGTACTCTGCAGGGTTAGGCAGACTTCCTGTTGAAGAGATTATTTCCCTTTTAGTATATATAAGTTTGTACCATACTGGTCCCCTGTCTGTAAACCCCAAGCCCATCAAGGACCTATTTTATCAACAGATGCTAGAATATGACCATTATCTCAGGGGTGGTAGAGAAGAATACTGAAAATTTTTGACCTTAAAAGGAGGTCTTAAATTTGTAAAATTTACTATAATTATAGTTTTTTCATCCCTTCTAATTGATCCTATGTAAATAGAATAAATCATCAGTGAGGTTAGTTATGTTTCATAGCCCCCCTATATAACCAAATTGTCTATAGAACCATTTTCAGACATTTTTATTTTTTCCAGACCTTAGACCCTGAACCACAGCACTTGTCCTTGACAGCTCTCTTTGGGAAGCAGGACAAATCTACATGTCAAGAAACTGTGGGGTCCCCACAGACCATCCGCCACCACCAGCAGCAGCAGCAGCAGCAGCAGCAGCAGCAGCAGGAGAAACTTCCGGTCAGGCAGGGGGTTGTACGCTCTCTCTCCTATGAGGAACCCAGAAGACACTCACCCCCCCTCGAGAAACAGCTCTGTCCGGCCATTCAGAAACTCATGGTCAGGAGTACAGACCTCCATCCATTGTCAGAGCTGCCTGAAAACCGGCCCTGCAAAAATGGCAATACCTGTTCTGCTGGGGAGGTTTTTCTGGGACCTGTCCAGCCAGGGTCTCCCCATAGCATTGGGACTTCCTGTCATGTACAGAGTGCTTCCAGAACTCAGAACCTGTTGGAGAAGCTTCAGAGCACCCCAAGGTCAGCGAACAAGTATGAGCCTAGTATACCAGCACCTGCTGGCTCAGCTGCCCCAACCCTCAGCACCACTCTCCCTGCTGCCACCCCCGGCGCTCCAGTAAGGGGACTGGTGCAGGCACAGGTGGGGTATTTCAATGGCTCCCTTCCACCTCAGACGCCAGGACATCAGGCTCACGGAAAAGAGCAGTCAACACACCCGAGACCAACACTCCCCCTCTCTGGCAATCAGATGAGCAGCTCTGGAGTGATCTCCCCTCAAGAGTTACTGAAAAAGCTTCAGATTGTACAGCAGGAGCAGCAGTTGCACGCATCTAACCGGCCGGCTTTGGCAGCGAAGTTCCCCGTGGTAACCCAGAGCTCTAGGACAGGGAAGACCTTGGAGTCCTGGATAGACAAGACACCCAGCACAGAAAAGCAGACTCCTCTTTTTCAGGTGCGTGTCTACAGGGGTGGGGGCGTGGGGGCGGTATTGCTGCACTGCAGTGAAGCTTGGCATCAGCCTCTGTGCTCTAGGGACATTTCTGTGCAGAGCAGGGCGCCGAGCGCCATATCTGTGCATCTGATTATCACCATAACTTTCTGCCTGGAGAGAGCATCCTTTCTTTGCTTAGCCATCTGGGGGCTTCCCGCCTTTTAGAGATACTTTATTTGTACAGTTAAATCTTCACAGTGTCATAAGGCCTGACACAAGCACGTGAACACGGGAAACAACACGGACGTGCAGAGAACCCCCTAATCTTTGACCATGGATACTTACTGTCTGCTCTGAAATACTGTGAGATGCCAAACATTCGACCTTTTCTGATTATTTTAAAATCATTACTGTTTATCCATGTATTCACTAAATACCTCTGAGCACTTATTACGTGCCGGGCACCGTGCTTCCTGTGGGTACATACCTGCAGGTGTGTGACGAGTGATAAGGCATGCAGACTCACCACCTCAGAGGTGCAGGCTGGTTTTATTTCTATCGCTGGTATAGCTTAATGAAGATTGAGAGAGGAGTGAGTATGCCATCTAACTACACACACACACACACACACACACACACACACACACACAGACACAAAGTGCCAGACAGGAGGAAATACTTTCAGAAATACTCTGTCCTTTGAGAAAGGCAGTTCTAAGTTTATCAGTAACTTGGAGCGGTGAGAAAACCACAGCTGTTTCATCACCTATGAGTAACATCTGGAGACCTCTGATTTTTTTTTTTTTCCCCATTTGGATTGGTACAAATTCAGTGAAAAGGCATTGGGTTTAAAAGTTAGGACATTTCTTGGCATTCCTGGGTGGCTCAGTCAGTTAGGCATCCGACTTTCGGCTCAGGTCATGATCTCACAGTTTGTGAGTTCAAGCCCCACATCGGGTTCTGTGCTGACAGCTCAGAGCCTGCAGCCTGCTTCAGATTCTGTGTCTCCCTCTCTCTCTCTGCCTCTCCCCCACTCATGCTCTGTCTCCTCTCAAAAATAAATAAACTTTAAAAAAGAAAATTAAAAAAAATTAAAAAGTTAGGACATTCTCTCTGTTCATTAACAGATGTCAGCATTGGTCTTTTTGTCCTGCTTACAGGACCGTAGCTTACAACGGTTCCTCAAAAGTCCTTCACCTTTTTGAAAACAAAGATCACAGTCACATAGCGTAAGTCTTTGTATACATGAGAGCCTGAGTCAAAGTGTTGTTGATTATTTATGACAATCTCAAAGAAACGATTGTTACCCACCCCCCTCCTCATTTCAGTGTGATAGTGTCCCTTTCTTTGATATCTGCTTCTCTTGGTGGTTTAGATGGGACGCTAGAAAAGTTGGGGTTAATAGTTTGACATCAACTTCAGTGGGCACAATTCTCATTTCTCTTCAGTGCCCACGTGTGTGGAGAGCTGATCACGACAGTGTGCATCCGTCAGCCTGCACTGCATTCTCCTTAAGGGTGCCGGGACCCGCACTGTGGGTGGCATCTGTTCTAGCTCCTCTCCTCGCGATGGCAGATAGGGACAGTTAAAGAAAACAAACAACCTGCCTTCCTCCAGGCTTCTTTCTGCCCAAAAAGATACTGAGGGAGTATCTTTTTATAAGATATATAAAAGTCACAGCAGCTTCTAGACTATCAGCCTTTATGCCCCCTTCTCGTGAGTTCTTTTGGGGCATTTTTTCTCACCTGCCTTAGAAACAAATGAGAGCTAGCTGTAGGAGTCCATCAGACAGGGATAAAATGTCACTTGCATAACTGGAAAAGCTGTTGGAAAACTTGGTTTTAGGTGTTTAGCCAAGTGAGGTAGACATACCGTCTTGGACAGATAAGTCACTGGCAGTGCTGAGCACCACTGGCCCTTCCTGCCCCCATACTTGAGCTGGATGCTCTCCGTGAGCTGGCAGATCCTATCAGGGAGGGACTAGGAGGGGTGAACCTAATAAGCATGTCTCCCTCCTAATGAGAAATCATGAGCAGGTGGAGAGAGGCCGGGAAGGTTCCTCCACGTAGAGAAATCAGGAGCGGAAATGTGTGTGTGCCCCCAGCAAGTGTCACAACTCACGTGGGTTGCTGGACCTTTAGGTCAGAGTAGTGGCCAGTTAGCCCTGAGGAAGAGACCAGCAGTCCTAAATGCATGCTGCAAGGTGATGGTGGTAAACTGCAGAAAATATTACTCAGAGGATGAGCTTTATATGCAGTGGGAACAATAGTCACAGCGGCAGACTGCCAGAGCAGCTTAGTGATGACAAAGGAAAATGTGGAGACAACTGAGCAGGAGTCAGTCTCCTACAGGCTCCTCCACCTAGTGGAGTTGTGAGCAATTAATACTGAAACTCATTTATATCCATTCTTGCCAGCGAGGGGCCTCTTTATCTGTCTACCTTTCTTTTCAATGAGTTGCTACTTACTCCTGCCCTCTGTGTGTATTTGCTGTGAGCAGGCCATCTCACCTCCGCGCGTCCTTGCCACAGTGGCTCCTTCTCTGCTCATGTCCCCTATGGTGTTCACACAACCCACCTGTGCCCCACCAAAGGAGAGGGACAGTGGGCTCCTGCCTCTGGGAAGCCAAGAACCAGCTGCCACTTCCACCAGCCTCCTCCTGCCTCTGCAGACCCCAGAACCCCCTGCAGTCACCAGCAGCCCACTTACCAAGCTCCAGCTTCAGGAAGCACTGCTGTACCTCATTCAGGTAGGAGAGTCACGTCGTCTCTCTTCTTCCCTTTCCCTGCTGACCTGTTGGTTGCCACTTTGAGATAAAGACTCAGTTAGCTAATGCCTACTTAGTACTCCCCAAGAATAAAAGGACCATGTAACAATTCAACCTAAACCTCAACGGCATCCATGCTCAGTTAGCTGGGTGAGATTCAAAATACTGGCTGTGGACTTTGGGTGTCTCAGACCATCAAGGATTTTGTAGTATTGACTAAGTCCTCCAAGCTGTCACCTGCCAGAAAAGAAAGAAACGTATACTGTATAATTAAGCAGCCACTGGGAGGATTGTAGGTGCTGGCTGGTGCCCAGAAAGCTCACCATGGGGAAATGGAGGTGAGAGCCATCTTGAGTAAGTGGCAGCATTTAGGGGAAGGTTCACAAGGACTGTTGAAGAAGGAGGAAAAAGGTAGGGAAGCAAGTAATGGCTGTGACTACTAAGGGCATATTTTACAAATAATTTTGAAACCTACTGATAGGACAGGATAGAAGGAGGGGACTTCTTTGTCAGCCATTTGTCTCACTTGGCTCGTGAGGTAACAACATAACAGTGGCCACATGTAGAGAGCTCTGTGCCGGGCGCTGTCTTAAATGCTTCACATATATTAATTCATTTAATCCTTCTACAACAACCCTATTATCTTTTCTATTTTAGAGACAAGGAAACTGAGGCTAAGTGACTGGCCTGAGGCCACAGCTAGGAAATAGCAGAGCTAGGATTCAACCGCACTCTGGCTACAGAGTGCTCCTTCCTGCTGCACTGGGCTGGGGCCATGGTAGTAATGGGACTGCAAGGGATAGGCCTCCGGAGGCCGTTCAGCAGTCTACCAGGTGAAGCATACCCCAAAAATATATGCTAGGCCTTGAAAAGTGGAACACTTTTATCCAGACAGACTTCAAACACCTCAGTTAACATAGTTAGGTGTCTTTGATACAGTCTTTAAGAAAATTTTTGTGGTACTTTACTTAAGCTTTGGCAGACTTTCAGAGAGCTGGCTAGCACTCCACAGATGTTCCGTCCTAGTTAAAAAGCCTGTGGTCTCTGTTATTAAAAACATTTTTTAAAGGTCACGTATTTTGGAGGGAAGGGAAGGAGAGAGGGCTAGCAATCAGTGTCCAAGTGTGAAAGCAGAATAGCAGCCCACTAAAGATCAGCAACAAATGAGTTGCGGATCCATATAATCCATAAACAAATATCAGGGTAAAAATATTTCCCACCTTTTCAAGCCACTCATAAGTTCATGAGGACTTAGGACATCTATAAACTTTTTTATGTGCAATAAATAAAAAAAAAAAACTTAAATTGAGAAGTTTCACATTTTTTTCTGGTTCATTCCATTTAAAAAAACATTGTTCCAAAGATCTTTGTACAGGAGCCAAGACTCCAGCAAAAGTCTAGAGCAGGCCCGGTACGTTGCTAGGTAGAAAATTATGATCCGTCCACTCTCCGCATACACTTTACTTTTCCCCATGTAGACATCATCTTCCTGATGGACTCTTGGAAGTCACTCATGCAGACTGTTTTTAGTCTTCGCCTGTTGGTAGGACACAGTCTCACGCACAGGGACTTTGCGGCTACTTTGTAGGAAAAACAGGGAGAAATCACTCTTTCATTGCATGAGAATAACACTATGTGCGTGGGGTGCCAAGAGGGAATGAAGGGGGAATGTGAAATGTGGGTGAATTGCTAAAGCTTTAAAGGATTTGAGTGGGAGGGAGAAGTCTCTAGAATTAAAAACAAAGAGCACCACTGATTAGACCCATGATTCTCCCTCAGTCCTAGCCAGGCAGTAGAGCCCAGAGACTGCCAGTCTAACTGCTGCCCACTCACCCAGACCAAAAACTTTCCATAATTAATGGGAGAATTATGCTAGTTTCGATGATATAAATGAAGCATGTTGCAAGTAAATCTTAACTAATGTTGAAATAAAGTGTATATATTGTGGGAGACTTGGAGAACCTTTAAGAAGCCCCAGCTATCTCCTAACCAAAGAGACCACTGACCTGGATCATTGCCTCCCACTCCAGCCTTCTGTTAGGACCTGTATCTTTTCCTGAAACAGACCTGGGTTTTTTTTGAGTGACCCTCATCCCATACTGCCATGTGGCTGGGCTGCCCATCCGTGCTGTAGGTAATGAGCACTTGCTACTTCTCATATGACTGTTGGACACCAGCAGCTGACTCGGTCAGGCCTCCAGTCCCACTTAACACTCTTGTGTGCAGTGAAAAACCACCAGCCGTTGGAGCAGACAGGCAGAGAGGAGCATCAGAGTGTCAGAATGCCAGTTTAGCTCCAAGACAGAGGAAGCCTTTGGTTCCTGCCAGCCAAATCACATTCCCTTGGGTCTTTTGATTTTGTTTTCCAGAACGATGACAACTTCTTGAATATAATCTACGAAGCTTATCTCTTCAGCATGACACAAGCAGCCATGAAAAAGACAATGTGAAAGCAAAACATTTTCAGACTGATTTTCAAGGTCCTGTGGCTCAAGATTCTTTCACGTCAGTGGTGTTACCCTAAATGTTTCCGCCTTTTTTAAAAGTATGTACGATATGAATTAAAACATTTCAGAATTTTTTTCAGTCAAGCTCTTTTTTAATCACATCCTTTGGTTACACCTTGTACTAAGAATCGAGCAGATAGAAGTCTTTTGCTCATATCACACAGTAAATTCCAAGCTTAAATTATTTTGTCCTTGCAGGCATGGGGCCAATTCTACAAGAAGTAGCCTCTCAGTAGGAAGGACTGTTCTGGAAACTTGGTTTCTTTTTTATTAATAGCTCTGGTTATTCTTTGAACGCGGGGAGTGTGGTTTCCCTGTTGCTGAGCTCCTTGTGCTGTAGTGCATGCCAGCCACCAGGTGGCAGTGTCACCCCACATACTAACCTACACGGACCTACCCTAGCCTTTGGAGGTTTTCTTTTACCAAAGTAACCATTTCATTTGTAAAAATCCAGTTGGCATGTTTTCCCAAGGCTTTTGAAGGGAAATTATTTCTAAGGATATTTATAGCTAGCTTCTAGAGGCGAGTTGTTCTAGGAGTCCACAAATGGCCCAGATTTCCAGTAACACTTCGTTTATCCCAGCTCCTGTTATTTCTTTTGGACCTAACCAGCCGAATATGCCTGCCTATGCTTCCAAATGAACATTTTGTCATTTTTAGCAAAACATGCTGAGAAGAAGTCTACAAAAGATTTTAAAGCTTTCTCTTGGCCTCTGAAGAGAGGTGCTAGGTTCTTTAGGAGCATAATGACAAAGACTCTTCAAGCTACATAGCAGATTGATTTTATGTTCACAGAGATGAGGAGCTTAATCTTGGAGGGAGTCAGAAGAGCCCTTGCCAAGTTGTTAAGGCCCAGAAGTGTCGATATGGGAATTAGTCTCTGCTGAATATTAGTAATAAATAAAGCTTTGCATTTCTATAGCTCTTTTTATTCTTAGATCATAAAAAATCTCTAGAATGCTGTCCGGAAGACAGGTTTTATTTTCATTTTATAGGTCATATAGGAGGCATGGGAAAAATAGGTTTCCTGATAGCTTCTGATGCTAAGACTTGGGCTTTAAGCTGTGGACCTTCATGCAGGCACACCATCAGTAGTGTACCTGGGAATACCACTTCCCCTGCTCCTGCAGGAGTGTGCCTTTTCTTCTACAGAGAAAAGGTGGGCAGGAAAGGAATTGACTCTTATTACCCTTGTGATGTGCCATTCACTGGACTGAAGAATCTACTGTTACCCTCCTACATTTAGGAAGGAAGGATTTCTTTCTTTCTTTTTTCTTTTTCTTTTTTTTTTTTTTTGACATCTCCTACAATATCTAACACAGATGTAAACCCATGTGATGTTCTAACAAAATACTTGAAATTAATAATTGTGTATGTAATACCTCCATACTCTCATAAGGAGAATGAGGCAAGGGGAGAGACACACATGACCTATTATCCCGAAATCAGCGATTGTGCTCTCTTCTGCAACACACATACTAAAATTGGAACAAAATCAATGATATACTTAACCGCTTGCCAACCTTTTCTTTAAAAAAGTCTCTTTGATCTTAATTACATGTTTAGAGTTGCTTCTCTAACTAGAGAGAAATGAATTCCATTTTAAATGTTTTAATATATCTGGGGGTAGAAAATGGCTAATTTCTGAAATATTTATTTTTTTAACCTCAGCAATGAATAAATAGAATAGAAATATCAATTGCAGCACCTAACGTGAAAGGATGCACAGTGCTATGTGATAGAAGAAAGGACCTGGGCCCAGCAGGGTCAGACCTGCACTGCAGGCTTCACTCGGGACTTTTTAGGTCAACGCCACAGTGATCTGTTTTGAAAAGTAATAAATTGTCCATCCTTTACTGGAATGAATCACTTTAAAAGTGACAGGCCCAATTCATTTAGACCAAAGACTAAGTCACCCTTTTAAAGGGCACTTGGTGATTGAGTGCTTATTTCTTCTACATGGCAAAACAGAGGAGACCTTCTTTGTACAAAGAGCTTCCTCTAGAGAGTCCAAGAAATAGATAAAATGGGTTATCTAAGGTACCCCAAATTAGATTTCATATATAAATTGACTTTTCTTTTTCCTACTTTCATCCCAAATTCTGAGACCATCACGGATGCCACTCCTAGGTGTCACTGGCTCCCAGGCAGCAGTTTTAAGCTAATTGAATTTCAGATGCAAAACTGAGATAATTATGCCTAAAGGCAGTGTTCTCCGACAAGGTGGATTTCAAGCTTGCAGAAGTTACGGAAGTCAGTTCTGCAAGGTGTGGGGACAAAACACACAGCCTTCATCAGGCAGTGCCTTCAGCGCCTGCGTAGGTGAGCCTCTTAGAGATGCTGTTTTCATTTGTAAAATGAAAGTAAGACCCGCCACACAGGGTCCTTAGATGGGGGCAATTTGTGGAAAGCGGTTCCTCCGTGCTGTGCATTCTATGAGTTCGTTCTCGCCCCCTCTGTGCTGTTTGGTGTGTCCCAGTCTTCCGGCCACTGGGATGAGGCCTGAAACTGCTGGAGTGAACCTCAATGCCATCATTTGTCATCCACTGTGACTGAGTGTTAAGTCTTATATTGACACTTATGTTTCTGTGGTCACTTTACTATACCCTCTTCTCCCCTTCATCTCTTTATCAGTAAAATGAAAACAGTAACACTTACCCCTTCTTTCCAAAGGAGATGAACATGAGCTCTTTAAGACAAAGATGTCAGTGTGACCCAAGATCGTATTGTTACTGTCCCTGCATTTATAGGTGAAGTGCCATTTTACTTGTAAAACCAGAGAAGACAGTGCTGTTAATAGAATTTATAGTCCCTGAACTTCTGAAAAGACACATTGCTCAGTCTCCCCATTTAGAAAACCAGGCATGGAGGTAATTGCAGAGTGAGAGAAACATTTAACAGCATCTTTAAGAATTTTCTAGTGTTCGTACCCAGTCTTGCTGATAAAATTGGATGACATTGGCTATCTTCAGTTCTCTTGGGTGTTAAAGAGAAAAGCAACAGTTGACACATGTTAGAGCCCACATCCCCGGGTATGTAATGCTAACAATGGGAGGTGTCCCATCAAAGACCAGGCCTCTAAATACCAGGCTTCACCTGGATTCAACCATATGTTAGTACAAAGGCAAGGAAGGAGAGGAACTCAACTGAACTGTGAAGACAGTTCTTTGTTCTGCTGGGCAGGACAGGACAGGGCTGGGCTGGCCTGGGGTGGAGGTAGATGGTGCTGTGTTAGGAGTGAGGTCTCTAGAATCTATGGACAAATTGGCGGCTCCCTCCTTCTAGCCATAGAGAAGCCCTTTTTTCTCCAGTTTCTCCCCTGTTCAGACATGTGGCTCCTCCCTTTCCAAAGCAATCAGCTTGCTTCCTAAGCTTTGGAACATTGAGCCATCTTTAAGGCTAAATTTATCATTTGCAGCCAGCAGGTTGTAGCAACACTTCAACATGTAAAGTTGCCTGGCTGCACAGATTGGTGGGTCTCCCCAGCATTTTGCTGAATACTTGATTTCAGGTTTCAAGTGGTTGGCATCCCCCTCCCTCTTATAATTAGGATAGTGAGAGAGGCAGTTACAAATACTTGGTATATTTAACTCAACCTCGAGTATCTAGATAGATATTCACCAAATTGAGTTATGAGTAATGCCTTCCAACAACTTCAAGCCTTGAGAAAAGTACACAAATAAAAACTGCGTGTGTCGACTGTGGTCTTAAAACACCAACGGGGAGGTGGAAAGCATAGCTCTGTTGTTAACCTTCTCCAGGGACTGAGCAGTGCAGACGGGCATTGTGGCTCTGAGCCAGCTAGCACAGCCCAAACCATGCAGCCGGGTTTCTTGAATAAGCCAGTCCTCTTGGACAAGGGCACAACAGGAAGGAAGTAAAGATCATTCTAAATAGACAAGAGAAAGGGTGGGAGACCCAATGTTTGTAAGCCAAAACCTAAGAATTCCCCTATAAGTCTAAGGACCAAGATGAAAGGCACAAACTACCGAGTGAAAATCCAGGTAGGACATCCTGCCAAGGCTGGGAGGAGCTGAAACACTCAAGAGAGGCATTGGGTGTTCCCAACTTAGTGATGCTGAGCATCACTAACAGCAACAATAAGCCCACTGGTCTAGAAGACTGCATATTGTCAGTGGCCCCATGACAGGTCCCATCCAGCTGTGTCCACACACGATTCTATGGAAGACAAGCAGTGAAAGAAGCTCTGGTTCCTCCAAGAGATTTGTTCTCACTTCCTACTACCAGACTGAGAAGTAATGCCGACTATGTCTTGCCTCAGCACAGCTAGAGCCTACACAATCAACTTAAGGGCTCAAAAGACCAAGATGGCAGTCCCAACAGGTAGGCTGCCATGAGCATCTTATCCCATATGGCAAAGAACATATACTTAGAGCCAAACAGTTCTGGATTTGAATCCCACCACCTCCTGTCTCTTTCTTCAACCAAGACAGTAGCAGGAAAGAAAATTATTTTCTGTGTGTTTATCATGGGAGCATAGAAGTTGTCGCTTTGGGTCAGAGCCATCTATGCTCCGCAGTGGCGTTTTCTTCTGGACAGCAGCCCCAGGGAATGTGGCAAGGGAGGAGTTGCTCTTCACTCCCATCAGCCTCAAAGGTTAGGTGTATCCCAGCTTCTCTTTGTTGCCATTTATGGCTCCATCATAGATCTGTCCAGAATTCTTTTTGATGCTTTCATATTTCCTTCCTATAGCACTTCCCCAGGGTTATGAGTTCCTTAAGTTTTATTCCCTGCTGTATGCATAGTAGCTCACCCAGCATGCCCAGAGGCTGAGAAACTGTGGCTTGACAGAAAATCCATAAATATCAGACCCTGATGGGATGGGGGGCTCTGTTCTGCAGTGAAATGCCCAGCCTGTGTCTGAATGCCCATTACCCGTCAGATGCCTCTGTCATCCCCAGGCCAAACACAGTAACATCGGCTAAAAAGACAGCTACTCCCAGTTTTGGATTCCTGGAAAATGCTTATCCTCCCCAGTGCTTTCCCTTTCCTCTTAGAGGAATGTGCCTCGTTCCGGTTCATATATCCAAAAAGCATGTCTATCTTTCCCACCCTTTGGAAATGAGCTGCCTTTCCCTAAACTCTTTTCCTCATGCCAAGTTTGGGGCCACTTCATTCATGCATGCTTGCATTCATTCATTCACTCAGTAAACATGTACTGAGCTCTCTGTGTGGGGAGACATAAGGGCAAATAAGACCTAATCCTGACCCAAGGATCTCACAGTCCAGGTTGGAAGGAGACTAACTGTAAGACGTGGTAAGGGCAGTAATTGATAGGCATGGGATATTACAGCACACCTAAAACAGACAGGAGGTTGAGAGAAGACTTCCAGGAAGAGAAGGCCTGAGCCGATTCACAAAGGACAGGTAAGGGTGGACAAAATGGGGGGAGGCGGGTGTTCAAGGCAAAAAAAGATGGTGTAAGATAAGAAGGCAAGAAGCAGCAATGGTGTGTAGCTGGATGGGAAGGAGGGAGGTAGAACACAAGCCACTTGGTGTTGCTGGAATTTAAATGGAAAGCTAGAGGGAGGCAGGAAACGTGGCTGGAGAAAGCCCAGGCCAGACTCCGCAGATAACAAGGAGCCTGGGCGATTCAGGCAGGAAGGGCCATGGTCAGATCCCTGGCAACTGAAGAGAGGGCAAAGGCAGGGAAAATGAGCAACAGGGACACTGTGGGGAGGTGTGGCAGGGGTTCACATGGAGGAGGATGATGACCTGGTCTGAGGCAGGGGTAGCTGAGGTTGTTTGAAAAAGAAGGGACAGTTACAAGAAATATTTAGGAAGCAAAATCAGTAAGACTTAGTAGTAAGTAAGAGGATTAATTACTCATCTGCGTATAGTAGAGAAGAAATCAGGTTTCCTGCTTGGTTGCCTAGGTTGATGATCATGAGATTAGATGAGGAAATGCTGGCTAGAGGTGAATAATAATAATAGCAGATAGCACCTATTAAGTTCTTCATATGTACCAGGCACTTTTCTCAGTACTTAGTACTTTATTTCATTTGTCCCTCACTGAAATCCTGCAAAGCATCTCCTATTTTATGGCTGAGGAAACTAAAATTCAAAGTTCACTTCTTAATTGGACCATTTTACTAAGTCATTCAGAGGCAGGGCCATCCTTCCTCAGGGGACCAAGCTGAATGGGATGGGAGGCAGGAGGTGGGATGGCCATGTTGGCAGGCTCGCCTAGGCTTGGGGAAAGGAGAACACACGGCGTGTGCTTCCCCAAATCCAGATTCCTCCCTGGGGCTGATGACAGCGGAGCAGGGCCAGTCCTAGGAATAAGGAAATCTGGGCCCAGACTGACGACCTCATCCTGAGCAAATGGGAACAAATGGTCACCACATATATTCTTCTAGAGATCCCCTGGTTCAGCCATGCAATTAGCACCAGCCTTAGACCAAGCCTAAAAGAAATCAGACTGCACACAAGGAGTCTAAAGTCAGGAGGCCACATTCCGGGCCTGGCTCTGTCATTAATCTGCTGTGTGTAACTAAAGCCAGGTCATGTCAATGTTCCGAGCCACAGCTTCCTCTGTCAAATGAAGGGTTTGAACTAAACGTGGTTTCCTCCAATCTCAGCATCCAGCGTCCTTGCTCCTTTTGGGCCTTTCCTTTTGGATTAAGATGAAAGTTCAGAGGAGGTCACTGTCAAAGGTGGTCACTTGTCCTGAGTGTAAGGTGGCTCCCACTTTCCCTGCCTTCACTACCACCTGGAGACAGGCTCCCTCCATGCCCAGGATAAGGATGCTCTAGACTGTGGAGGGATGGCTTTACAGCCCCATTTTGGCTCTGCCATTGATCAGATCTGAGGTGTTGGGCAAATTATGTACCTTTTCTAAGCATCCCTTCAAGAACCCCATGGGAGGTCCTGCTTGCTTCTCTCAAATGCACTTTGTGACCTTGACCAAAGGCACTCACTGATCATAAAATGTAACCATGAGAAAGGCTTTTGTGATCATAATCTGACCCTTTCATTTTACTGATGAAGACAGGGCCCAGAGGTGAGTTTTGACCTGCCCAAGGAGGTACAACCAGTTAATGGCCAAACCAGTACCAAAACCTTGGCTTCACGGCAGCTGCCTCCTATGCCTCTTACCCCAGCACAGCACAGCACAGCACAGCACAGCACAGCACAGCTCTCTCCTCCCCCCTAAGGGACTCCAGCATTCGTCAACCTTTAGAAGTCTGTGTTTATTTATAAAGCTGCTGCTTTCCTTCCAGCATCTGAGAGCATTTTACAGGCATTAATTAAGGAAGGTTCACAGCAAGCCCAAGAGGGAAGGAAGGGTTTGGGGCGGGGGTGGGGGGATTCTTTAAAGGACCAGTTTTCCTGCTATGTGCTTCTCCCTGTTTTTCTTTAACTTCTCACTCTCCTCAGTACACACATGTGTGCACCCATACGTATGCACACATATACATGCATATACACGTATGTGCACACTCATACATATGCACACATACACATGTGTGTGCGGTCATGTATAAACACATATACATACACATATATGCATACACATGTGTGCGCACACACACACACACACACACACATACACCAGCCATCTCCAGCAGCCTTCTAGCATCCTTCATAGCAAACCTCTGCTGACTCCGTCCTGATTGCATCTCTGACGCCTCCCTGAGCCCCTTCCCTTGTGGTTTCACCCAGCAGTGCCCAGAGGATGCTCCAGGGTCAGAGTCACTTCACCCCACACGACCCTCACCCCTCACCCCTCCTCTTTCCCAAATTCACTCCTAAATGTTGCGCACACTTCAGCTCATCTCCCACGCTGTGCAGAAATAGTCCTTTCCCCCTCCCATTAAGGCAGGAGAGGTTCATAGGGGAAGGCCAGGACCAATAAGGCACTTCAGTGTCGGTGGTAGGGCCACTGCACCGGGTTCCAAAGTACCACAGACTGCCAGACTTGCACAACAGAAGGGTATTGTTCACAGTCTGGAGGACAGAAGTCAGACCAAGGTGTCAGCATGGCTGATTCCTTCCAACCTGAGAGCCACGGCGGGGGAAAATGGGGGGGAATCTGTTTCATGCCTCCAGCTTATCTCCTGGGGGTTTGCTGGGAATCTTTGGCATTCTTTGGCATTTAGAAGCATCACCCTGAGCTCTGCCTTTATCTTCACGTGATGTTCTCCCTGTATGCATGTCTATCTCCGAGTTTTCACTTTTCATAAGGACACCAGTCACATTGAATCAGGGGCCTACCCTCATCCAGTATGACCCTGTCTTAACTAATTACATCTGCAATGACTCTATTTACAAATAAGGTCACATTTTGAGGTACCGGGGGTTACAGCTTGAACATCCAAATTTGGGGAACACACAGTTCAACCCAAAACAACTATGTCACTGAAACCACAGGTCCTCCTAGGCTAATTAGTGTCTGTCACTGGTGGCCTGAGTGACTCACATGAGAAATGTTCCTATTCAGACACCAAGATTATAACCCACTGGCTAGTGGCTGAGCCTCCTTACCTGGAGAACCCAAACATAGCTGTACACGAGTTTCTTCAAACTGGCCTTCGTGTATATGTGTTAATTGCTAGACACATAGTTCAGCAGTCAGTTTAGTCTGATTTAATTGCCAGACAGGACACTGGACGTGGGAAGTTTTAACCCTGAGTGACCAGAGCCGGGGACTCTTCCTTGCTTGTTCCTGTCACTGTCTTGGATTCCATTCTTGACATCGAACGGGCCAGGTGTCCTTCTCTTGGCAACAAGCCTGGAAAGAGATGGTGACCTCAGAGTCCCACTGCCTGCTGACTGCAGAGACTCTTGGGGTCCATTTAAGTTCAAGTTTCTAAAGCCTATGCTTTCTGCCTGCATTCTGCCTCCACCTCACTGCTGCTGTTGATTTTGGTTTTCAATTTTTCAGTCAAACTCTGTCCCTTTCTACCTTGGGCACAGAAAAAAAACTGGATTAATCATACTCCTTAGTTTCTATAAACCTTCATTATTGGTTTGGACATGAACATTTTTTTTTTATTTTATTCATTTCTTTTCTTCTATGTTCAAACCACACTGCATTCCCTTCCTTCCTAACAGCCTCCCCACAACCATTCTATTGAGCTCATATGTACTCAACACTCTTAATTATCAGGAAAATGCAGACTGAAGCCACAATGTAGCACCACACACGGCCACCAAAGTGGCTAAAAATCAAAGGCTGACAGTATCTTGAGTTGGCAAGGGTGGGTATCCATTAGAATTCCCATATGCTGCTGGAAGAAGTGTCAAATGACACATAGCCTGTCAGAGAGAGGACAATGCCTACTATCCTGTGACCTTTTTGTTTGTATGTGTTCTTACAAAATGTGTATTGTTTTGTACAATAAAGTATGGATTTATTTTTTATTGAAGTATAACAGATACACATAAATAATACACATGTTAAGAGTACAACTTGATTGGGGCGCCTGGGTGGCGCAGTCGGTTAAGCGTCCGACTTCAGCCAGGTCACGATCTCGCGGTCCGTGAGTTCGAGCCCCGCGTCGGGCTCTGGGCTGACGGCTCAGAGCCTGGAGCCTGTTTCCGATTCTGTGTCTCCCTCTCTCTCTGCCCCTCGCCCATTCATGCTCTGTCTCTCTCTGTCCCAAAAATAAATAAACGTTGAAAAATAAATAAATAAATAAATAAATAAAAAGAGTACAACTTGACAAATTTTATAAATAACTGTGTAAGTATGTCTGGGTACACCACCCAGATGAAGATATAAAAATATCTGCATGGGTCTCTCATAGCCTTCTCGGTCAAAACTAACCCCAGAGAGACCATTTTTCTGATTCCTACCATCAGAACTTCACACAGTGAAGCCCACCTGGGCTTGAACTTCACACAGTGGAGTCATACAGATTTTTTGTTACCGGCTTCCTTCACTCATCACTATGTTCATTTTTTTTTTTAAATCTCTGTGTGGTATTCAGCCATGTGGACCTTTGAATTGTTGGACCTATTAATAGACCGTCAAGTGTTTCCAATTTTTCTGTTCTTCTGAATAATAAAGTTACTGTGCACATTTTGGTACATGTCTTTTTGTGAATATCTGAGCTTCTTTCTTTCAGGTGTGCACTCAAGAGTAGTACTGTGGGTCACAGGATAGCAGGCTTTGTCCCCTGTCTGACAGGCTACATGCCATTTGACACGTCCTCCAGCAGCATGTGTGAGTTCTAACGGATACCCATCCTTGTCAACTCAAGATACTGTCAGCCTTTAATTTTTAGCTGGTTTGGTGGGTGTGTGTGGTGTCACATTGTGGCTTCAGTCTGCATTTCTCAATAATGAAGGGTTTTGGGTACATCTGCTGTACATGTGGTTATTGGCTAATCCCATATACGGGCTGTAAAGTGCCTGGTCAGGTTTCTTGCCTATTTTTTAAGTGGCCTATTTGCTTTTTCATATTGATTTGCCTTCATTCTTCAGATGTTCTCATGTAAGTTATTTATGTGCACCCACACTTTGTTCACACAGCCCCCCATCGCTCTGTGCAGTTGCTCCTGTGTCTATGACTGAAGTGCTGGGACAAAAAGGCACTCAATCCAGGACACTTTTGTCCTTAAACTTGATAACATGCAAACTGTTGTACAGAATCTCCATCTCTCCACACTTCACTGACTCTAGGATGTGTCAACCTCCCACTCCTTTGTACTTAAGTATTACAGTCCCAAAGCTGAACTCTCTTGTGTCAATGCAGGTAAGCCCAGAGGAATGGCTTTCAAACTCTGGACACTGCACTGGGTTCCCCCAGGGAGACTTGGGGCCTCACACCTCAGTAGGTCTGGGACAGGGCCTAGGAGCCTGCATTTCCCACAAACTCCCTAGATTATTTGATGTGCAACCAGGTTTCATCTACTCAAGAAGTATTTATTGAGCATTTACTAATAATGCCAGCTACTAGGCACCAGGAATAGAGCAGTGAACAAACAAATATTTCCCCCTTGAGGAGGAGATGGATAAAAAGAAAGACAAGTAAAATATATAGATATTAGAGAGAGAGAAATACCAAGGAGGAAAATTAAGCAGAGAAAGAGTATGGCAGATTCAGAATGAGGATTGCACTCTTTGATAGGGTCACAGACTGTCTCACTGAGAATGAAGCATTCAGTAGGGACCTGAAGGAGCTTCAGGAGTGAGCTGCAGGGGAATCTGGGGGAGGGCAACTGGACAAGGACACAGCTGCTGCTCCTTAACTTCTTAACTCTTTGCTGCCTCTAACTTGTTGGCTACACCTGGAAAACCACTTGCAAGGCCAAATATTTCTGAAACCTGTGAAGAGGCCACCCACCAGCTGGAGGCAGGCTCTACTGCCCACCCTCCAGTGACCACACCTCACTGGTTGATCACACAATACCTGTCCACCACTCCCTTCCTCCATCCTATCAGACCTCAATGTTTTGGGTATCCTTTGCATGGTCACATTCTTTTGGGGAGGTGGGCCCAGCCCCAGCAGGAGGGGAATTATGATTGCTTTAAGCTAGTTGTGGCGGTTCTGCTCCCTTGCCCTTTACTCCTTCAAGCATGACCCTAGAATACAGTCTGGCTGTTGAAAAAGAAAAGTCTGCTGGATTATTTCTGCAGCAAATATTCCTCACAGATAAGCAATGCCAGGTAAAATCAGTCCTTCATCTCCTTCAAGATATTATGATGTCTGACCATAATGCCTAGAACAATGGCAACCCTCTTGTGACCATGAAGGGAGCTAGGCTGAGGACAATCCAAAATACTGAGGATGACAGGGAAGAAAGATGGGAAGAACTTGACCTTTGGTACATCATTAACCAACTTTGAGACCGTCTAGAGTTCTTATGTAAGATATTAAATTGCCATCATTTAAACCAAGTGAATAGGGGTTTTCTGTTATTTTCAGGCAAAAGCACTAACTGATATCCACTCCACTGATATACCTTGAGCCTATTTAAGACATCCTTCCAATAGTTCCCTGAAGATACGGGCTAGGCAGAGTCTACTCTCTACTCTTACGACCTAGTGGACCATCAGGTGTTTGGGATATACTCGGGCTTACTTTTAAACTTCATCTGCCATCACAACAGCATAAAGGAAGTTGCATGGAGCAAAGGGCAAAGATCCAGTGAGAGTCAGCTGCTCCAGCTCTGGGTTCCCACACTCCCCTATTGGGTTGGGATTTTTTTGTGTGTCTCCCTCGTCAGCAGCCTATGAGCTTCCTCCAGAGCAAGAAATTACCATCATCCCAGTGGCTCTGAGTCCTCAGGGTCTTGCACAGTGCTGGATGTATACTAGGTGCTCAGCAAAGGTTTGCTGAGTGTTGGCAAGACATGGAGAACAATTGAGAAACAGGAAAAGAGGAGGAACAGAAGGGGAGGCAGAGAGGGGAAAGCTAAGAGGGTTAGGGAAGTGGAAGAAAGTGAGGAGTGGGGTGCCAGACAACTATTTGCAGAGAAAAGTATGTGTAGCGTGTCTTCTTCATAGGGACCATAAAAGAAGAAAGCAAGACTGTGAAACAGAAGGTTGAACACCCAAGGGACCCAGAGGCCAGTGGTCATGGACAAATGAGCCTGAGCACACACCTCATTATCAGCAAGCCCATCTGGTCCCCCTCCTCCCTCCCTCCCAGTATGCCTCCTCTCTTTTCCCTGTTCTCTCTCTCTCTCTCTCAGAAATGAGGACACAGCTTATGCTTATAGGGATGAACTTCTAGTTGTGTGTAACTCTAGCTATGGTTCCCAAAAATGCTCTGGGGATTCATCAGAACCAATAACTGCCTTTTGTCTCCTCACCTACATTGCTCATTCTGCTGCTCCAGAATAGTTGCTGACGCAAGCACAGATATCACCCACCCCCACCTCCAGGGATGCACTGCAGTCTCCCTGTGAGACTGCCTACCTGCATTATGGGTAACTGATCCATGGACTGTGGCCAGGAGTATGAGGATTGTGACAGTGACAAGGAGAGCCATGATGACCACAGGATTTAGTGAGTGCTTGCCATGTGCCAGGCAATGTGGAGGATGTGGCACATATCCTCTCACACACCCCTGACACCACCCTTCGTTCTATTAAGCAGGAAATTTAGAGTCTCCCTCTGATCCCCCGCATAATGAGAGTGGTTCCAACTCTCATTTGCCACTTGACCTTCTGAGATTTTGTCTCCCCAAGGTAGAGGCAGAAGCCCCTTCCCCAAGCCTCTGAGGTGTTCCCAAGGGTATTGTGAATTGGAAGGTTAGCTCAACCAGGACAAGGCATGGGACCATCCCACTGGAGGATGGCTGGCCAATGGAGTGAGAGTCCATTAATGAGGGCAAGGTACCACTCACCAGCTGGTGCTTCATTCAGTTTCCCAGCCAGAGTAAACTGACAAAGCTTTGCCTTACTCGTGTGGTCTCCCCGCTCAGGATAAAGTAGGTAAGAACTTCCTAAGGTTAATGGGGTTCATTGTAATCACACATCAGTGTAATTGATGGGCAATATTTTCCTTACAGATTGCATCAGGAAAGCCCTGGACAGCAGACCTGGTGCCTGCAGGCTCTCTTCACTTTGTTTTGCCCTAGATAGTGCCAACCTGAGGGTTCGCCGCAAGTAGACACTTAACAGGCCCTTCCTGGCCTTTCTGGAATGCCATCCCTGGGAAGCTCCAAGCTGCAATTTCTGAGCAAACTTGCAACCTGAGTGAGGTAATTTTCACAGAACCTGGCCCAGCTCTGTGAGGAAACACTCCACTCCCCGCCAGGACCAAGGCCTTGCCACCCTCATTGCTTTTGCCTCCAACTGCTCCCACCTGCTGTGGCCCATAGGGCTTAGCACTGGGGTTCCTAGCTGAACATTACTACGTTTCAGCACCTGCTTCCAGCACCTTGCTCCAGCTGGCATGGGCCCCAGGATTTTTAATGACAGGGCCAGGTTTTGAGAACCACATTGCCAGGATACGGCTGAACAATTCTAACTTAAGCTCATGCAATTTTTCAGACACAGGCAGTGGCGTGGCCTGTGGGACTTATTTCCACTCCAATCTTGGCTGCCAGTCCCGGGGGGGACATTACACACGCAGGCTGCAGACTGCCCCCACCTGTTAAGGGGAAGTCCACAGCTAATTTCTCAGGGACTCTCCCAGGATTCCTTCCTCCTCCACCAGGACCTGTGGGGGCATTCAGAGGTCTCTCCCTGGGGTGCTGCCCGGGCCTCTCTGCTTCCCCCACCGTTTTTCACTTCAGCCAAGTCTCACTGCTCAGCTTCCTGCCTGCCCAGGAAGGAGTGGAAACACTACAAACAGAAGTGATGGAAGTGACTCGAAGGCCTTCCTAGTGATGCAGTCCTAGCAGCAGTCTCCTCCGGAGGACAGTTTCCAAGGGAAACGGACATAGTTTCCACTTTCCCCCATGCAGAGATTCCGGATGGACACTGCCTGTTGGCCTCACATGATAAGAATCACCAAGACCCCTTTACCACGGGCAGCTGACCTCAGCCCCAGCCTGCTCTTCCTCTTTGCCTCCACTTTGACAAGCCCTTTTGCACCTTGTATCCCCTGGCCCATCTTCCTCTTCCTTTTTGATAATTGACATATAACATCATATTAGTTTCAGCTGTATAATGTAAGGATTTGATAGTTGTCTATCCTGTGAAATGATCTCCATAGTAAGTCTAGTGAACAATATTTTCTTGCAATGAAAACTTTTAAAGTCTACTCCATTAACAACAACAACAAAAAACTTTCAAATATACAATAAAGTATTATTAACTGTAGTCACCGTGCTGTACATGACATCCCCAGGGCTTATTTATTTTCTAGCCGAAAGTTTGTACTTTTTGACCCCCTTCACCCATATCATCCAACCCTAACCCCCTGCCTCTGGCAACCACCAAACTGTTCTCTGCATTATTGAGTTCAGGAGTTTAGATTTCACGTGTAAGTGAGATCCTACAGTATTTGTCTTTGTCTGACTGATTTCACTTAGCATAATACCCGCAAGGCCCATCCATGTTGTCAGAAATGGAAGGATTTCCTTCTTTTTATGGCTGAGTACTATTCCATTGCACATATAAAATATTCAGCTGAACCTTGAACAACATGAGTTCCAACTGTGCAAGACCACTTATATGTGGGTTTTTAAGAGTTGACAGCAAAGGCCACAAGGCATTTATTTAGGACTGCCCGCCCTGTTCTCCACAGAACCAAACCAGAGGTGGCTGGCACAGAGATTGTGTCTGCTGCTGAGTAGCCAGGAGTCCCACAGGGGCCACCGGCAGCCTGTGGGTAGGCCTGCAGGGCACCTCACATGTCCACAGGGCAGATTGGTCAAGTTCCCAGGACTGGAGGTAGGAGGCCAAGCTGAAGCCGAGGAATATGCCCAGAGAGCAGGGATATTGCTGTGCAGGGAGCCCTGCACCCTCAGTACCTTCATCCCTGGAGCCCTCTTCATGCCAGTCTCTGGGGCTGCTCAGGGGAACCACTGGCCTCTGGCCACTCCCAGGCCAAGTAAGAACCCCTGTCCACAATGGTGCCTTGGCCCCGTGGCTTCCCTGAGGCTGGTGCACTCATGTGTGGCCACAGCTGCCAACGACCAATGGCTGGTGGTGCACCTCCAGGCCACCGTTGCTGCCCACAGACTGCCCAGTGGCTGCCACCACTGGGTCAAGGCCACCAGGGTGTGGAATATCGCCATCCTGGGAAGTCTGGCTATATGCAGAGTGTTTTTTAAATATATATATATATATATATATATATATATATATATATACTATACTATAAATGTGTTTTCTCTTCCTTATGATTCTCTTAATAACATTTTATTTTCTTAACATTAATGGAATAATCCATTACCACATTTTCTCTGTCCATTCATCCATCAGTGGACACCTATGTTGCTTCCATGTGTTGGCTATTGTAAAAAATGCCACAATGAACATGAGGGTGCAGGTATCTTTTTGAGATAGTGAGGAACCTCTGTACTGTTTTCCATAATGGCTGCACCAATTTACTTTCCCACCAACAGCATATGAGAGTTCTCTTTTCTCCACATCCTCACCAGCACTTGTTATTTTTTTGTCTTTAATGCTAGTCATTCTAAGAGGTGTGAGGTTTTATCTTATTGTGGTTTGATTTGATTTGCGTTTTGCTGATGATGAGTGATGTTGAGCATCTTTTTTACATACCTGTTGGCCATCTGTATGTCTTCTTTGGAAAAATGTCTATTCAGATTCTCTGCACATTTTTCAATAGAATTGTGGTATGGTTTGGGGGGGCATTGGTTTGGGGTTTTTTTTGTTTGTTTTATTTTGTTTTATTGATATTGAGTTGTATAAGTTCTTTATATATTTTGGATATTAACCCTTTATAAGATATATGATTTACAAATATTTTCTCCCACTCTGTGGTTTGCTTTTTTATTTTGTTGATGTTTTCCTTTGCTGTGCAGAAGCTTTTTAGTTTGATGTAGCTCCATTTGTTAATTTTTGCTACCTGGGCCCATCTTGACAAACACTTTACATATGTTTTAATGTGTATGAAATTTCCCTTCATCTGTACATGCTGCATACATGTGCCTGAATGAGGACCTTGCGTGTGTGTGTGTGTGTGTGTGTGCACGCTTACTAGACTCCCAAACCACCAAGGCCCTGAGGTGCTTCTTCCTCCAAGGATTCAAATGTCTTACATTTGCATAGAACATCACATTCTCATGTCCACTATCTTACATGGTCCTCTCTTATAAGAATCACACACATCATTGTATATAGATGACAAAATCAAGAGGTTAAAGTTTTAAGTCATGCAGATGACTAGCATCATGGCAAGAACTAGAAACTAGGTCTCCTGATCCCTAGATGGATGCAGCTGCTCTTTCCAGTGCTCCAAACTATGAAGGAAGTTGGTAGCCAAGGTAAAGCTCCTAGACTCCATAGATCCTCGTGCCCTGCAGCTGAGTCCTCCCCTTCCCTGACCTTTCTACATACCCTGTCTTCTCCCCTGAAAAAGAGGGAAAAAGCTCTTTTCCAGCTCCCCTTAAAATGTCCTGGGAGTTAAGGTCTGCCTGTCAATCCTTCTATGGAAGAGAATTTATATGTAAATAGTAATAGAGAATGTTTTTTAGGGCCAGATCCTGATTCTGCTTAGGGAGTGTGGTATACCAGTTGCCCACATAGCACCCCCTTCTCCTGTTCTTTCTTGGTAATAATGTCCAGCCCCGGGCAGGACATCATGATTTGTTAAACCAGGTGAAACAATCCTGTTCCCATATTTCCAATCTACCTTGTAGCTCATTGTGACTATGTGACTCACTTCTACCCAATGGGTCAGAAACACAAGCCTGCTGGCAAGGGGCAGGGAGGGGAGTAAAATTCTGGAGAAATTTTTTGTCTCATGTTTAAAAAATGAACAGAAGCATCTGGCATGGTGCTTCACCTTCACTCTACCTTGAACTCAGGCATGATGTTTAGAACAGCAGCAGCCCTTTTGTGACAATGAGATAACAAACAGAAGAGGACTGTAGCAAGTGAAGGAGGGAAGGGTAGAAAGAGGGAGCTCTGGAGGACTTCTGGGAGCATCACAAAGCAGTAAACCCAGACCAGCAACTGCCGACTGCAGACTCCTGGCTCTAGGTTAACAAATCCTTATTTGTTAGCTGTGTATCTTGTTACTTGCAGCTGAGTGCATTCCTACCTGACAGGGAGTATCATCCCTATTTCACAGATAAGAGAAATTAAATCCCTTGGATGACAGAATAAGGAAGAAATAGTGCTAGAGCTCAAACCCAGATCCCTGCACACAAGAGCCTGAGCTCTCTTATTGTATAAAAAGAGTTTTGTTAAACAAATTATTAATATAAATAAGTTTTCACGGAGAACGTTTATCCTATTTAAAAGGATAACTACCGGTTAATTACGAATGAAACTTCTCTTCATATTAAATCATGCGCATTGGCCCCTGTCCCCAATGCTATGCGTGTCCTCCCCTAGCCACAGCCACATGGCTGGCCCCTCACAAGAGGATCTGGGATTCACGGGGGCTGAGCAAACACAATCTTTCTTCAGATACAGACAGTGAGGCAGGAAGTCAGGGTAGCCTGAGAAGGACTCCAGCACACCAAATTAGCCTAAGCCCCTCTACCTACAATGAGGAAACTGAGGTCCAGAGAGGGGAGCACTTTGCCCAAAGTTACCTCTAGCTAAGGGCCAAGCTGAGACCCAACACCAGGCCTCCTTCCCCAGGTGGGTGCACTTGCGGCCCTCCCAGAGGCTTCTAGAGCTCCTCTGGGTACTGTGACTCCACGCCCACTTGGTCAACAGGTGGACCAGGTTTGGGGACAGAGCCCTTTGCTTCCCAGTGTGTGTCTCTACAATGAAGCTGCTGTCCTGTGAATGCCCATCGGTTTCTGGCATGGACAATGTCACACTGCCACACTATCCATACATGGGGGTCCTGAGTCCCCAACACCAGAACTGGAAGCACACAATCCTGGCCCATTGCTCATTGCAAGCCCTCACTTGGTAAAATGAGGGAATTACTGGCTTGTGGCTGGTACCTCTCAGCAAGCACTTCCTTTGGTCCTTCCTCTCAAAGCCTGTTCCTTGAAGCCTGAATTTCCTCAAGACCCCTCCCCACACTCCTCCTGGGGCTCCGAGCAGGAGGGAGATGCAGAGAGCTGTGGACTTTCACCATCTCCTTTATCACCAAGTGCCCCTCTCTCCCCCCTCAGGGACCTCCTCCTGGGGTTTCTTTTTGCCCCAGTCTCCCACCTTCCTTTCTTGCCCCTCCCAAACATGCACGCATGCACACACACACACACACACACACACCTGCACACCTTCCTCTAATAAGCCACCTGTCAGGTATTTATAGACCCCACAGGTCTCCCAGTGACCCTCTCCAGCTGCCTGCTTGGCCAACCTCTAATCAGCCTTGTGCCCTCTGCCCTGGGGCTTTGATGTGCCTCAGACTCTCCAGGCAGAAGTGACAAGTCAGGGGCCTGATGTTCCATAGGCAATTGCACCAGCAAATCCAGGTTGAAGTTAGGCTGGTGCTGGGTTGTCACCTGCATCCATGTGGTGTTTCTATGTGGTCAGGGGGGAGGTTGTGTGTGCAGCTGGGTGGGAGGAGGCATGTTGAGTTAGACCACAGCACTTTGTTCTGTGGCCATGTTCTTCCTCCCTTTTCCCTTGTAAGAATCGGCTAAGCCATGATTAAAGACATTGGGAATATGAACATTACTCTCTCTTTCAAAGGTCTAGAATCCAGCCAGAACTAGCATTTTTTAGCAATGGACATTTTAAAAATGGGAAGCAGCCTCAGGAAGACAGAGCAGAGTGTCCAAACTCCCTTGGCTCTGCTCATGGCAGCTATACATGCTTTACCTTTTTCCTACTTAAAAAAAAAAAAAATTGTGGTTAAAAAAAAATCTCACAAAATTTACCATCTTAAGTGTTTGAGGGTACAATTCAGTAGCATTAAGTACGTTCACATTATTGTGTGACCAAGACCAACCACCAGGATTCTTTTCATCTTGCAAAACTGAATCTGTCTACCCATTAAACATTAACTCCCCAGCTCCTGGCAACCACCACTCTGCTTTCTGTCTGCATGAACTTGACTCCTCTAGAAACCTCATATAAGTGGAATCAGACTTCTTTTGTTTTTTTTTTTTATTTTTTATTTTTTTATTTTTTTTTATTTTTTATTTTTTTTTCAACGTTTTTTATTTATTTTTGGGACAGAGAGAGACAGAGCATGAACGGGGGAGGGGCAGAGAGAGAGGGAGACACAGAATTGGAAACAGGGTCCAGGCTCTGAGCCATCAGCCCAGAGCCCGACGCGGGGCTCGAACCCACGGACCGCGAGATCGTGACCTGGCTGAAGTCGGACGCTTAACCGACTGCGCCACCCAGGCGCCCCATGGTTTTTTTTTTTTAAATGTTTATTTATTTTTGAAAGAGAGAGAGAGAGAGAGCACGAGCAGGGAAGGGGCAGAGAGAGAGGAAGACACAGAATCCAAAGCAGGCTCCAGGCTCTGAACTGTCAGCACAGAGCCCAACGTGGAGCTAGAACCTACAAACTGTGGGATCATGACCTGAGCCGAAGTCGGACACTTAACCGACTAAGCCACCCAAGCGCCCCCTTCTTTTGTCCTTTTGTGACTGGCTTATTTCACTTAGCATAATGTCCTCAAGGTTCATCCAAGTTGTAGGCTGAGTCAGAATTTCCTTCCACTATGTTCTATTGTACGGATTATTCTGCTGTATGGAAATACCACATTTTGCTTATCTACTCATCTATCAGTGAACAGTTATTTCCAGCTTTTGGTTCCTGCAAGTTATATTGCTATGAACAAATATTGTAGTGTACAAATATTGTAGATGCCCTTTGTGATGTCCTCTGTGTCATTTGAAGATGAAATGAACCACCCAAAACACATTTGCAAAAGGAAGGGGCAATGAGTGCCTTTGCATGGTTATGTGGTGGTTTCCAAATTGAGTTCAGGGCCCTGGGAAGGGAGGGGGGAATAGCAAGCAGGACCTGGACTGACCCCCCTCACACTGTCTCCTACCAGAGTATCTCCACTTCCAACCATTCATCCATTTCCCACGTATTCTCCCATTTGCACCGAGCACTGATTTAGACGGTGGTGGGAATATGGCACAGAGAAAATCAGACCACAGTCCCTGTCCTCATAGAGGTTATGCTTTGGTGGAGTGGACAACAGATGAGCCAAGCCATAACGAAATACTGTACATGATATGTTTGATGGCAACCCCTAAGCAAAAAAAGTGCAGGGAAAGCCCAAAGCAAGAAGAGTCTGGGAAGAGGGATATGAAATGTTGAAGGCAGGCAAAATTTTAGATCCTGTAGCCACGGAAGGATTTACTTACTGAAAAAAACATTAAAAAAAAAAAGAAATGTAATTCACTCACCACAAGAGTCCCCATGTTAAAGTGGCTTTCAATATATTTACAAAGTTGTATACCACCACTATTATCTAATTCCAGAACATTTTCAGCATTTAAGGTGATTTTTGAGAAATATCTTATGCTGGATACCTTCCATCTGCTCCTCCCTCCATGCTGTCTGCCCCTCTTGGCCCAGAACATGGGTGGGCTGTATCAATGGGCTCCTTCTATGGGGGCCTCCAGGTGGCTTAAATAGCTGGGAGCACCTGCTGGAGAAAAGAGGAGGACTTACTCTTCAAGCTCCCTCTGGGTGGGGTCCCCACAGACTGGCTGCATCCTGAGGCCACTGTCCCTGTGAGATGGTCATCTCCATGGAGCTCACTCTCTCTCCAGGTTCCAGGGACTCCTCTCCCCTTGTCCCTTCATGCCTAGGGATTGGGTGCCTGCTGTTTCCAGCCCAGGATAAGGCAGTGTCCCTGTCATTTCCCCACACACCCTGTCCATACCTCTGTAAATAGTCCCTTTATTACACTCTTCTCAAGGCACCCAATTCAAGTATGCCATCTCTTCCTGCCAGGGACCCTGACTGACAGACGCCTGATGGAAATGAGGGAGCCAGCCACCCAGGGGCAGCAGGGCAGGCAGAACCACTGAAGGGACTGCAAGCTCAAAGGCCCTGAGGTGGAAGCAGGCCAGACTTGCTCAGGCAGCAGCGAGATGCCACTGTGGGAGGGGGCCCATGAGTAAGGGCAGACAGCACAAACAGGCCAGGGATGAAGCCAGGTCCAGCTCATGTAGGGCCTTGTAGGCTGTGGCAGAAACTTTGGCTTTTACCCTAAGATGCATAGCCTCTGAGGCTTCTGAGCAGAAGAGCGACACGGTCTGACTTACCTTTTAAAAGGAGCCCTCAGTTGCTGTTCTAAGAATAGACTGAAAAAGGGCAAGAGCAGAGGCAGGGAGACCAGCTGTCAGACAGAGGCCCAGCAGGAAATATGTGGGACACTCATAATGGGAAAATTGGAGGAAAGTTTCTTACAAAGGTGCAGATGTAGAGGAAACACAAGGGTAACCCAGAGCTTTGGAGCCACTGAGATGTTAATATTTTCCAAGTCATGGGAAGGAAGCAGTTACTAGTGGAGCCCAAAGAGAGCATGGAGGTCAACTTTATATGTCAGCTTCACTGGGGCACAGAGTGCCCACCCATTTGGTCAAACATTAATCTAAGTGTATCTGTGAGGGTGTTTCTAGATGTGATTAACTATGTATGTATGTATGTATGTATGTATTTATGAGAGCGAGAGCATGGGAGAGGGAGAGAGGGTAAAAGAGTCCCAAGCAGGCTCTACGCACTCAGCGAGGAGCCCAACACAGGGCTCGGTCCCACAAACCATGAGATCATGCGTGACCTGAGCCAAAATCAAGAGTCCAACAGCTCAACTGAGCCACCCAGGTGCCCTTAGATGAGATTAACATTTGAATGGACAGACTTAAGTAAAGTAGATTGCCTTCCCTAATGTGGGTGAGTCCTATCGAATCAGTTGAGGGCCTGAATAGAACAAATGCTGATCCTTTCTGTAAGAAAGAATTCCTGCCTGACAGCCTTCAAGCCAGGGTATTGGGGGTTTTTTCCTTCCTTCAGACTCAGGAAACATCAAAGCTCCCCTTGGGTCTCAAGACTGCTGGCCTTTGGACTGAAACACCATCAGCTTTCCTGGTTTTCAGACCTTTGGACTCGGACTGGAAATATACCATCTACTCTCTTGGGTCTCCAGCTACCTTGAGGCTTGTCAACCTGCTTAATTGTGGGAGCCAATTCTTTATAATAAATCTGTATATACACACACATACTCTCTCTCTCTCTCTCTCTCTCTCTCTCTCTCTCTCACACACACACACACACACACACACACACATCTTATTGGTTCGGTTTTCCTGGAGAAGACTGGTTAATACAAAGAGATGGTTGTTCAGAGGTGCCCTCCTGAAGAAGCATAGTGGTGTTGGGTTGAAGATCGTGGCCAGCACAAGGAGACCTCACTCTCTTTCCAGGCACCTGCTGAGGCTCCCTGTTAGCTGAGCTCCCTGTTAGCCTCAGCAGAGGTGGTCCATACAGATGAGACTCCCAGGGCACAGAGCAGGATACACAGCATAGAGCCTAGATCTGGAGAGACAAACAGAAGGTGTCCAGCATAAGTAGTAGGAAGGATGTCACAATCCAGGGAAGAGACAATGGTGGCTTGGGCCAGGGTGGTGGCTGTGGATTGGGGAGCAATGGCTGGATTCTGGATATATTTGTAAGACAGAGCTGGCAGAATTTGTTAACGGCCTGGATGAGCAGGAGTGAGAAGTGAAGGGTCATAATGACTCCAAGGTTTCTGGGTTGAACAACTAGAAGAACAGGGTTGCCATTAACTGAAATAGTTTTCTTTGGCTTCTGCAAAAATTTCTTTTGAAGAAATGACTCAATTGCTAACAAAATGTTCTGAAATCCCTGATAGCATATTTTATATTTTGTCAATGAAATACACTGCTCTTGCCTCATTTGATCTTCACTATCCCCTGAAGCAGGTAGGGGAGGTATTTGATGACCAGTGGGGAAATGGAGCCTGGGCACAGGGCCTCGCCTGCAGCTGTGCTCATTCATATTGATGGAATGAAGGGGAAATTGACATGGAATGGTGGGAAATACTGATTTGTCATACTCGGTTATACAATCAGGCCTAGAGACCTGATTCGTTCCATTGTCTGCCCTTCCATTGCTCAGACAGGAAAAGCCCAGAGATGAGTGAGCTCCAACCTAAGCTTAGTCCTTGAGGAGCTAGTAGACCAACTCCACAGGGACAGTCACCAATAATGTAAAGAAAGTGTGTGTGGAGAAGAGGGGGAGAGTGGGAGTGGGGAGGCGGGGAAAGGGGACAAGGGAAGAAGAGGGCAGGATGCACACCCTAAAGAGGAGAGCTTGGGAATTCTCACTGACCAGTGCTCACTGAGCGATAGACAAAGAAGTACACTTGTAGTCTGTGCACAAAGGAGCTTAGCACAGATACATGACTCTTTTATATCTTTTCCTTCCCTGTTTCTTTTCCTTCCCACCCACCTGTTCCCCTGTACTGCCACACCCATAAATCGGTACTTTCCAATAGATGTGGACTGGCAGCAGGGGAGATTTGAGTTATATTTTAGAAAGAACTAATATAATCCTTTCAAAATTTAGGTATAATCTAACTTTTCTTCAGCCTCATCTCCTACAGCACCTTTCTCACCTCACTTACCCCCAACCCTTCCACCCTTGCCATCCTCCCTTATCCCTCACCCTACTACCCTCACAGTGGTGGTTTTAAAACATGTCTGCAAGTTTTTGACCCTCTTGCCATTGAGAGGTAGGGTCTGTGTCTCCTCCCTTTGATAATTAACTAACCAATAAAACACAATTGAGGTGATGCTCTGGGACTTCCATGGCAGACCATAAAAGGCAATACAACAACCAGTATATTCTCTTGGGATTCTAACTCTTGGACCCCAGTCACCATGCTGTGAGGAAACCCAAGCTGTCCACGAAGAGGAAGTCTGAGCAGCCATGTGGAGGAAAACTGAGTCTCCTAGCCCTCAGCCTGAGCTGGGTTCCTAGCCAATAGTCGGCACCAACTTGCCACCTTGGAAGTGGATCTTCCAGCCCCATTAAGCTGTTCTGCTGACACCGCATGGAAGAGCCTTCCCTGCTGGGCCCTGCCCAAAATGCACATTCATTAACTAAATAATATATTGATTTATTTTAAGCCACTAAGTATAACTTAGTATACAGTTATGGATATCTGATATTTTGACTATTTTCCAACAAGTGTATACAACATAACATGACCATGGTTTCCTACTCTTGTTCCTTCTGTTTCTTGTATGCTGTCTGTTCCTTATAACTATCCATTGATGAGTCTCCAATTGGTGAACTCTATTCATCATTTAAAGCCCAAGTCAAGGGACACTTGGCTGGTTCAGTTGGAGGAGCATGCAACTCTTAATCTCGGGGTCGTGAGTTTGAGCCCACGTTGGGTGTAGAGACTACTTAAATAAATAAAACTTTAAAAAAATAAATAAAGTCTTGGGAATGCAAGCTGGTGCAGTCACTCTGGAAAACAGTATGGAGGTTCCTCAAAAAATTAAAAATAGAACTACCCTACGACCCAGCAATTGCACTACTAGGTATTTATCCAAGGGATACAGGTGTGCTGTTTTGAAGAGACATATGCACCCCAATGTTTATAGCAGCAGTATCAACAATAGCCAAAGTATGGAAAGAGCCTAAATGTCCATCGATGGATGAATGGATAAAGAAGATATAGATATAGATATAGATGATATAGATACAGATATAGATATAGATATAGATATAGATATAGATATAGATATAGATGATATAGATATAGATACACACACACACACACAATGGAGTATTACTCAGCAATCAAAAAGAATGAAATCTTGCCATTTGCAACTACGTGGATGGAACCGAAGGGTATTATGCTAAGCGAAATTAGTCAGAGAAAGACAAATATCATATGACTTCACTCATATGAGGACTTTAAGAGACAAAACAGATAAACACAAGGGAAGGGAAACAAAAATAATATAAAAACAGGGAGCGGGACAAAACATAAGAGACTTAAATATGGAGAACAAACAGAGGGTTACTGGAGGTGTTGAGGGAGGGAGGATGGGCCAAATGGGTAAGGGACATTAAGGAATCTACTCCTGAAATCACTGTTGCACTATATGCTAACTAATTTGGATGTAAGTTTAAATAAATAAATAAATAAATAAATAAATAAATAAATAAATAAAGTCTAATTCAAATGTCTCTTTCACTGTGAAGTCTTCCCTAAAACTTCCCTCCTCCTTTTTCCCCACCATAAGGAGAGAATAATGTCCCCTCTACTACATTGCCAAATACTTCGCTTATGCATCACAGCACTTAGCTCCCTAAGCTGTTGTTTTGAGATCGGCTTTCCTGTAAAGACTCTGAGCCCTATCTCATGCACCATGTCCAATCTTCATGCCAGCTCTATGCATCATATCTCCAGTGCCTGGTGCCAAGATGCCCTAGGAAAGTGGGTTAGGATGGATTGATTAAATTGTGGGGGGTTTGATATGAAACACTGACCAAGAGAAAGTTGCAATACTCCTTCTCTTATGGCCCTTAAAAATAAAGCCACGGGGCACCTGGGTGGCTCAGTTGGTTAAGTGTCCAAGTCTTGATTTCAGCTCAGGACATGATCTCACGGTTGTGAGATCGAGCCCCATGTGGAGCTCTGAGCTGAGTGTGGAGCCTCCTTGGGATTCTCTCACTCCCTCTCCCTCTGCCCCTCTCTTCCACTTGCTCTGTCTCTCAAAATAAATAAACTTAAAAAAAATAAAGCCACAACATCAGTTCTCTCCTAGCCAGCATGAATATGCCATCCTGGCCTGCAGCTAAGGGATGAGCCCCTGAAGATTCTGAGTTTCAAACATCTGTCTTAAGGACTGATCATTCCCTTAGCTCTATGCTCTGCTCCCATGCTTCATTTTATTCCTACTAAGACATCTCTTCTCTGGAGTTATTCGGCTCCCAAGTCCTCTGCCCTCCCTTACTCCCCCGCTCCCACCACAATCCGTAGTGTTTCCCAATATCATGCAGTATACCTCTGGGTCATAGTCCTAATGAGCAAAATGGGCCAGAGTAAACAATGATACAAAGCAATTATTTTAGAGTTATTTAAAAGGTATTTTTCTCTAGACAGCTGGTTAGGCACTTGCAGAGTGAAATACCTCAGTAGGTCATTCAAAAGACATCACTTTCCTTTACTCACCATTGTAACATCAGTGTTTTTCTTTACAAGAACCTTGAGGTCTTCCCAAGCAAATCTAAAGGGCCAGGTAGGACCTGGGCCACTGTTGTATCTGTGAAGTGAGCAAAAGTTTCTATGTAGCTCCATGCTTATCCCGTTAGAAGAAGTCAGTGCCTTCAGTGAGCAGGTGCCACAAAGGGGTCAGGGGCCAGATGCTGTGGGGTCAGAAGCTTGCAAAATTTCTCAGTGGTTATCTATAGTAGAAAAGGAATGCAAATTATAAATACAAAAATAGATATTAAGGTGAACATTTATTTAGAATGAAAAAAATCACTTGAAACTACACATTTTAAGGTGATGAATACTACAGAAATCATAAACCTAGAAAAAGTACGTGTTCTTATTTATTAATTGTCCCATAAGCCTGTGTAGTACTTTTTTCTAAATTTGCTATGATTTGTGTTTTTAAAATGTGCAAACTTCATCTGAAATTAGGCATTCATAGAAACAATTCAAATGCGTTTAAAAATCGGCTGCCACGTTATGTTGAACCAAATAATTGTGTAACCAGATTACTCTGATGCTACAACATTGACTTATTGATAAATCTGTGTAGGAGTTCTGTCACTAGAACACTTGCTTCTTCAGGCATTTCTCTGCGTTGGTGGCAATTTTGTGTGCCACTTTGCTGGAACCCGCAGATTTTGTCAGGACAAGATGTATCAGATCCACTAAGAAGCACCGATACATGTTCTGTGTAAGCTGAGACTTCACATGCAGTGCCCGTGTAGCACCAGTACCAGACTGGGCCCACAAACACAACAGTTTTGGTCAAATTATGTTTTGTGTAATCCCCATCAGAAGAGAAGACAATATAAGCTATATTTATAATTACATACATTCAACATTGACTACTTTCCTAACAAGAGAGAACTGTTTTGGCCAGGCCTTGATAAGAACCAAATCCTCTGCTGGCAATTTTACTTGTTTGATCATTGGAAGAATCTGCCAGACTAGCTTCTGGCTCAAAGTATTTCCAAACCTTATTTTTCCCTCCCCTCCCACATACTTCCAATGGTGGGTGCTGTAGGACATTCACACCATGATAAACTTAGGCTGCACCTGCACGTCCTGATGAACAGTGTAGGCACTGGCAGTGATGAGAGTGTTCCTGGAAACCATTCCTATACCCGGATGGTTGCAGATAAGTTATCTATACATGGAAGTGACAGTGAGCTACAGAAATATATCTCTCTAAGCCCAAATTAAATGTTTCCCCAATTCAACTTCCTCTTAGCTGGATCCCCGAAATGCCCACAGGCACTCAAACATCACCCAACTAAAGGAAAATCAGACAGAGAAGTTGGAATGGAAAGAGACAGAGCTATTAACCACTTGTACTTGGACAATCTTACTTTTGCATATATTAACGCAACATTTGGGTACAGGAACATGCTGCCCCTCAGGGAGGGGCCCTGAAGCTTCATCAGCTTCCCAGCAAACATGTCCCTTAGCCTAGGACCAGGAGCACATGGGGGAGGTGGGGGCCATAGGATATTGACATTATCTATGACCTCATCAAAAGGCAGCAGGCCTGGAGCCAGAGTTACAGTCTCAGCTCCGTCCCCAAGCCTACCTGTGCCTCAAGAGCCCCCTGAAAACAGGGATGATGACATTGAACTCCTAGAATGGCTCTAAGATTTAAAACACCAAATTGTTACATCTTTTTTTTTTAAGTTTATTAATTTTGAGAGTGGGGGGAGGGGTAGAGAGAGGAGGAGAGAGAGAGAGAGAGAGAGAGAGAGAGAGAGAGAGAGAGAGAGAGAATCCCAAGCAGGCTCCATGCTGCATGCTGTCAGTGCAGAGCCCAGCACAGGGCTCAGTCTCACGAACCTGAGATCATGACCTGAGCTGAAATCAAGAGTCAGACCCTTAACCAACTGAGTGACTCAGGCACCCCAATTTGTTCCTTCTCTTGATAAGTCAGAGCACTGGACAGATGCCCCCTGTTGTTCTCAGGCCAGTGTCACAGTCTTCTCCTCCCCTTGGGTCCAGAAGAAACAAGTCTACAGGAACAGGGCTGTCTCTTTAAAGTTCTGGCCCCTAATGGAATGAACCGAGTCCTGTCTTCTCAAATCAGGGTAATCCTGCTGAGGTCATTTCTGCCACCTCCTCCTCCCTGCTGTCAGGCAGGGGATTAGAGGAGAGGCCAATGGATTAACGGGTTCATTTTGTCACAACCACCCCCCTCAGACCATCAGCCCCCTCTTGGAGCCTGCTGGTCGGGTGGGGCGGCTCCTCTGTGCACTGTTCTCTGTGGGCAGAGAGAAACCCCCACCCCTGCCAAGCGTTGCAGCCAAGACAAGACAAAGCTGGGAACCCCAGGCTTGCCAGGAAGGCAGAAGGCCTGGGGCTGTCCCAAGGATCTAGGTGACAGGCAGACAGAGCTGGTGGTTGGAGACTGCTCTCTTCTCTCCCTGCCTTCACCCTGAGCCCAGCAGAGACACCATGCCAGGACTCTCCAGGTTCCACTTAGACACCAGCGCCCCCCACAGCAGGAGGCCCTGTCACCAATGGCTAGGGTCCTGGGCCTCCTTGCAGAAGACCGTGGTCATCCTGTGCCTGCTACTCTCCAGTACCTCCCTGTCCCCCACACACGCGCAGACCAAGATTCCTCTGGAAACGTAAGCATCAAGTTCACCCCAACCCTCTAAAATCTTCTGGCCCTTTCCTCCCTTCCTTCCCCCTGTAGAGCTCAATCCTCTGTCCAACTTCCCACCTGGACCTCTAGCTTCCCTCAGGGCTCCCCCTGGGGGTTTCCACTCTCCCTTTCCCTCCCTTCTTCCCACATTCTGCCATTCAGGAGCCCCACCTGCCACTCCTCACACCTGCTGACTTCAGGCAGAACTGAAGTGAGGGTCCTCATTCCTCTGGCTGGCAAGCAGCATCTCAAGCTCCTGCAGGCCCGATGGATGCTCCTTCCAGGATAATCGCTGCCATTACGCCCCTGGCAGTGGGAGATGTGCTAGCTCAAAATGATCGTCGTGGCTCCCCAAGGATTTGTTGGGAAATTTGTGTTTTGACATTCTGAAAGGGTAAAGCAGTTCTAAACCAACAAAATGGCTCATGCAACCGGGAGCTGAGTAAAATTGGACTTTGGTCGCCTTAGTCTTCCCTTCTGCCTCCTTCCAGGCCCCCTTCTACATTCTGTCAATCAGCCCAGCTCCAGGAAAGAATCTGCTCTCAGTCATTTACATTTTGGTATAAAGTTCAATTGCTGTGCAACCTCTCTGAGAGTGTCTAGTTTTCCGTCCTTTGATCATGTGGTCCTATTAAGAAATGCCGATGTATGTGGGGAGCAGAGAACTCTAGAGTAAAGGGGGCAGCTTGCTCAGTCCATATCTAAGCCCAGCTACTCACGACCAGCAAAATAGGCTACCAGAGCCAGCTGTCAACCTCATTTCTTAACAGAAGTGGAGACAGGGAGGACAAACAATGCACATTATGTCTAGCTTTGTTGAGCAATGGATTTGAGCAGCCTTGTTTACACTGGATTGTATAACCTCTACTTTTTCTATGCTTAGTACAGCGTTAGGTGCTTTATAAATAATATATTTACTCCACACAGCAATGCAATGAGGTGGGTGATAGCTTCCCTATTCTGTACTTGAGGAAATAAGCTCAGAGAGGTTGGATGACCTCCCCAAGTTCACACGGGCAGTAAACGGAAGTGCCAGAATCTAAACTCAAGTCAGCTTGGCCTGTGCTTCACCTGTTGCTGGGCTATAAGACTATCTGTTGCTGAGGGAGATGTTGAGAATAAGTTTCCAGCCCCAGAATACACAACAAAATTGTAGAAGGGGAACTCCAGGAATAGGCTGAGTGCTGAGTAAAGATGGCTGGAATCCAGGTCTTTGTTGAGGAGAATGGCAGACTGGACCATCTACTTAGAAACCTCCACAGTTGGCTGAGATTATTAGCCCTCAAACCTGCCTGTATCTGCACCTGCCCTCTTCCTGGGAGCTGGACCTCTGCCAGGCCCTTGACAAAACCCCACCTCTCTCTCCTGCTGAATCCTCTTCCACCCCGATGACATTTCATCTCCCTTGTGTCCAGCTGTGCCCTTGCTTCCTGCTCAGCCCTCAGCCTCCACCACCTGCCCAGGCTTCTACTGCCCTCCCAAAACTGTTCCCATCGAGATCTCCAAAGATCTCTTCCCTGCCCAACCTAGTAGACATCCTGGCTCCATCTCCCTGGACTCTCTTTTACTTGAATCTCAATGCCTCAACTTCCATTAACATTGTGCTCCTCTGGGACTCCTTGGGCACCTGAGCTGACCTTCTGTCCTCCTCAAGCAATTCTTTCCCTTTGCCTGCCCCCCAGATTGTTGGTGCCTCCCGGGGTTTTTCATCAACTCACAGGTCTTCTCATGCTCCATACTCTCCTTGAGAGAGCCCATATACCTTCAGAATTTCAACTCTACCTGTGTACTAATGACTCTCAGCCCTATCTCTACTTGTTAGACTCACATACCATTGCCTGTGGACAGCTCTTTCTAAATATCTTGTGAGGTTTTAAGTTTAAGTTTGTGTCTTCCAAGATATAATGCAATTGGTACCTTCTGGAGTTGTGCAGTGCACAACATATCCTACAGCACTCAGTAGCTTTGCAACAGGAACCTCACATTCTATATATCCCAAGAGACACTCATCACCTTCCACCCTCTCAAACTTGTTCCTCCTGATCTTCCTGATAATTCTCAATAGCACCACCATCAGCTCAACTACCCAAGCTAGAAACCTGAAGTCATTTTTGACCCCTCCAAGCTCTTCTATACTCTCTACCTAGAAATCTCTTTGGCAGGCTAAACTCTCCCAAACTTCTTTTACTTTTCTTTCTTTTCTGTGCTTTTCTTTTCTTTCTTCCCTCCTTTCTTTCTTTCTTTGGGTGACAGGGAGAGTATGAGCAGGGAAGAAGGGCAGAAGGAGAGAGTGAGAATCCTAAGCAGGCTCTACACCCAGCACAGAGCCCAATGTGGGGCTCGAACCCTTGACTGTGAGATCATGAGCTGAAATCAAGAGTTGAATGCTCAACTTACTGAACCACCCAGGTGCCTAAACTCTCCCAAACTTCTAACACTGAACTGAGATCCCACTTGTCCCAAGAAGCCTCCTGGTACCACCACTACCCTCCCCAGCCCTTTGCAGGGCTGGGATCAGCCCTGCAATGGCACCCCTCCCCTTCAAACATGTATTATGCTATCTGTATATGGAGGGGTGTCCTTCTAACTGAGGGTTTTACAAAGATGAGGAAGGACCGTGATATGACTGCAGTGCTGTGCACAATGGCTGGCACACAGGAGGACCTTAATAATTATTGGTTGAGTGATTGAATTAATGTGGACCTTGACAGGATCATGAGGGCAAGCTCCTTTTGCTCCATCTGGAGAGGCTCAGACACAGTCCTATGTATTCTCCCCAGGATGCCACCAGCCTGCCCAGGTGGCAGGATCTTGGTGCACTTCTGGGGACGGATCAGAGGTCAGGGCTTCTCTACTAGGCTGCCTGCACCCGGGGTGAGGGGTTGCTTCCTCACACCCTCCCTGTCTGGCCTGCTTTCTGCCCCACAAAAGCAGCTCAGAGCCTCTTCCTCTGTCCCTGGCCTCATGTCCCCTCTGAAGTTTCAACAGAGGATTTGGCAGCCAGTCGTGACCTTGAGCAGGGCACACTGAAGGGCACAGCCCATTAAGAAGCTGCAGTGGTCCCGGGGCGCCTGTGTAGCTCAAGTCAGTTCAGCATCCAACTCTTGATTTCAGCTCAGGTGATGATCTCAAGGTTCCTGGGATCAGCCCTGCAATGGGTTCTGTGCTAATGGTGCGGAGCCTGCTTGCAATTGTCTCCCTCCCTCTCTCTCTCTCTCTCTGCTCCACCTCTGTGCTCTCTCTCTCTCAGAATAAATAAGCATTAAAAAAAAAAAGTTGCAGTGCTACCAAACAGTTCCTGTTTCCACCCTCAGTATCCTCCCCACCCTGGTCTGGGCCTGTCCATAACCTCTTCCCTTTCTCTCCTCTCTGTTCTCCACCCACAAACCAGAACCCTTAGGGGTTTGGGATCAGGCTTTGCTTCCCAGCTCATCTGCCTTGCCCTGAGGGCAGCTGCTGTGCCCCCAAAAGGTCCTCTAGGTCTCCTGCCTGGACCAGGAGGGATGGTAGCTCTTTGTGGGTGTTTCTGGGTGTAGGTGGTGTGTACGTGCATCCATGTATGTATGTGGGTCTCTCTATGTGCTACGTGTGTCTCTGTGTGTGTATCAGCGTGTGTGTGTGTGTGTACACGCTGGTGTTCTATGTGCATGTGTGTGTGCATATATGTGTGTGCATATATGTGTCTCCATATCTGTGTGTCTGTGTGGTGCATGTGTATACACATGTACTTTCATTCCCCGGCAGAGTGAAGCTGTGGGCAGACACCTTCGGCAGGGACCTATATGACACGGTGACCAAATACTCGGGCTCTCTCTTGCTGCAGAAGGTCAGTAACCCCCTTCCAGGGAGCTCACAGGGGGCAGTCAGTCAGGGACTTCTTCCTGATGGAGAAGCAGAGTTCTCAAGTCCCAATGTCCATGCTGTAAGGGATCTTAGAGATTATCTAATCCATTCACCTCATTTGCAGATGGGGAAACTGAGGCCCGGGGAGGGAATGATTTGCCCAAGTCACAGAGCAAGTCAGTGGGGGCAGTACGGTGGAGTGGCCAAGAGCACAGTGTAGTGTCAGCTCAGATGCCCCAGAGGCTGATGCCAGGATGCTGTTAGAGAGATGGGGGTGTGTGGCTATGAAGAAGAAAAGGGAGAGGGAGCAGGTGTAGGCAGAGTGGGATGCTCGCCTGACTGTGAAGGGGTATGCAGAGGAAGGAGAAAGGGGTAAGTATCCTGCAGGTGCTTGGGCAGTAGAAGGAGATGAGAGGGCCTATGGCCTCTGCAGAGAGAGCTTCCCTTACCTCCAGTTCTCAGGACCTCCAGCCCTACTGCAGCACTGCCAAGCGCCCACACAGGCCCTCGCTGAGGCCTAGCCCGTGCATGGCTCAGGGCGGGAAGCAGTGTCTGATGGACAGGATGTTGCACGAGCTCCCTCCACACCTTTATTTATTAATTGCTTTTTGAGCAGATTGACACCAAGCTTGTCCTCTCACTGGATTATAAACAACCTCATTCTCTCTAATATTTATAACTTCCAGGCTGGTTTTAGTAATAGCCTGCCATCCTTTATTATTACCATTTGCTAAGAGCTTTATATTCACGCTTTAATTCATTAGGTGAGTACGATCTTCACCATTTTCTAAATGTTGCTAAGAGTAAACCCCCAGGGTTTTATGCCTTCGCAATGCCACACTGCAGCCCTTTCCTCCGGCCGCTGGTCCTTGGCTGGCGGGAGTGGGCCGGACCGGAAGTCCTGCGCTCCCTGTAGGCCGCTCCAGCAATGACAACTCAGACCCTTTAAGCTCACTTGGAGCTTCTACATTGCAAAGCACTTTACTCATTTGTGCCTTCCAACCCGGGGTGAGGGAGATACAGCAGTAATTACGTCGCCGTTTTGGGTAAAAGCATTCTAGAGCCTGCTCTAAAGCCATGCAAATGTGACTTTTTGTAGATGAGGAAACTAAGTAACTCGCCTGTCACATGACCACTAGCTGGCCAAACTGAGTCATTAGACACACGCCAGGTGAAAGATTATCTCCTGCGGGCCCAGAGAGTAGATTTGATCCCAGCTCTCTTAATTCCTAGGCCTACTGGCAGTTCTTTGGGCAACCTGCAGCTGCTGCCAAGCTCTGCCCCAGCAGTGAGAATCTCAGTTCACATGGATGTGAGAAGGGGCCACACTGATACCACTAGGTGTCAGGGAAAGATAAACTGATGTCTCACAGTCCCTGTGAGCAGCCCAAGGGAGGCAGCATGACTGCACAAAAAACATGGAATTCTGGGCGCTCTCCAGAATTCCAGGATGAGGTTCTCCATTCACTAGCTGTGTGACCTTGGCCAAGTTTGTTGACCTCTCTGAGCCTCGGTCTACTCCCTTTTAAGGATATTAACCACCACATCTCCAGAGTTCCTGGAACAGAGAGGACATTTGATAAGAGACAACTATTAATGTTAGTGGGGGAGATTATACAAGAAGGGGAGGGCCTGTCCTTGCCTCTAGTCCAGTCAACAAGACTTCACAGGTGTGAATACACTAGTTGGGAGGTTGGAGGCCACACATAATCATGTACAAGACCACAGGTGCCCATCTCTCCCACTTCCCCTACACAGAAATACAAGGATGTGGAGTCCAGTCTGAGGATCAAGGAGGTGGATGGCTTGGAGCTGGTGAGGAAGTTCTCAGAGGACATGGAAACCATGCTACGCAGGAAGGTGGAGGCTGTCAAGGTACTCCAGGTCCTATGACTTGTGGGGGTTCCACCCCAGCGCCCATGACACCAAAATGACACTCAGTGTTGTGGCCCTGAATCCTCTTTCCCACACCATCCTCTTCCTACCTTATGAGTGTCTGCTTTGTATCCCCATGAGCCTAAAGATCCTTGTAACGGAGAAAATGATGGCAAGCAAGGGGAGCGAGAAGGGGCCTGAGATTTGAGTTCTGCCTTAGGGAACAATGTCCAATACAATAAGATCAACCTACAGTGTTAAGAGGGACTCCGCATCACAATCTCACATTCAGAGACTGGCAAAGAGCAGGTACAGAGTGAGGGCTTAGGAGTCAGCTGCTGAATGAACAGGTGGATGGCTGGATGGCTAGTGGGTGGGAGGGAATATAGCTAGATGGAGAGCTCAAAAAGCGAAGCTCCCTCATCTCCTCTCCCTTCTGTCCTCTCCCCTTTTCTCCTTCCCCTACTCCTCCCCCCACCTTCTCCTCTTCTGTATGCCAACCCATCCGCCATGGCTCTCGAGTGCTCAGAGGGCCATCCAGGCAGCAGAAGTACTTATAGTGCTGGGCCTCATGCACAGGTGGTTCCCTCACTGCACATCCACCAAGCCTGGCTTGGCCCTGCTAGAAACAGAATGTGTCCGTTCCCTAGCATGAAGGGACTGCCCTGATATCTGTGGGGACTTGGCTGCTTGGAGAGACATAGTTCCTGATCCACCCATCCAGACATCTGGCCATCCAAAACCAGTGTTATCCCCAAAAGGACTCCCTTTGGGGAGCCAGGAAAACAAGGAGAGAGGAGATGGAGCTGGGTGGTAGGTTGTGCAGGAGAGGCTGAGGACAGGGGTTAGGGAGAGATCTGGCAGTGCTGGCAAAGCAAGCTGCAGCCTGACCAGGATCCTGCCCGGCTCCGCACATCCCCATCAAAGCCCACTGCCTGGGAAGCATCAGTGTCAAAGTCACTGAGAACTTCTTTCCCACAAGTGACAATTTGCAGCCTCTTTTCTATAGCTTAGGGGCAAGGGATCTCAGCATCAGAGAAGATACTTGGGGACTGGAAAGCCCATCCTGGACAGTAGGGGGACAGTGACCTCACATACAACCAACGTGGGCAGTAACGCTTGCCTCGTTCCATCTTCAGTGTTGTTTAAAACATCTCTCTGGGCACAGACGTTGGGCCCTTCCATGGGGATGCCCTGTGGAATTTCTTCATCACATCCTAGGATTTGGTGCTTGAATTATTTGACCCAATATACAGTTATATGAATAGAGACCCAGAGAGGCTTAGTAACTTGCCCCCTAAAAAAGCCAGAATAGGAGCTCAAGTCTTTTTTATTCCCCAGGTTTATTGAGGTATAATTGACAATCAAAAATTATGTATATTTAAGGTGTGCAACCTGATTACCCAATAATATACATATACATTGTGAAATATTCATCTCAACCAAGCCAACCAACATCCATACCTCGCACTTTTCCTTTCTCCCTTCCTCCTTCCCTCCCTTTCTGCCTCCTTGACTGCCTTCCTTCCTTCCTCCCTCCCTCCCTCCCTCCCTTCCTTTATTTATTTATGTGTGATGAGAACACCCAAGATCTACCCTCTTAGCAAACCTCAAGAATGCCAACATTCAAAACTGCCAACTAAAGTCATATTGCTGTACATCAGTTCTCTACAACTTATTTATCTTGCATAACTGAAACTTTATACCCTTTGACCAACATCTCCCCATTTTGTCTTTCCCCCATCAGCTCTTGGTAATTGTTTCTATGAGTTTGATTAGTTTAGATTCCACATATAAATGATATTATACAATATTTGTCTTTCTGTATCTAGCTTATTTCACTTAGCATAATGTCTTTCAAGTTTACCCATGTTGTTGCAAGTAGAACAGTTTTCCTTTAAGGCTGAATAAAGATAGAATAGAGAGAGAGAGAGAGAGAGAGAGAGATCATGTTGACTAACATTTAGGTTGTTTCCCTATTATTGGTATTATCTTCAGTGAAATGGGAGTGCAGATATATTTTTGAGATCCTGATTTCATTTACTTTGATATGTACTCAGAAGTGGGATTGCTGGATCATATGATAGTTCTATTTTTAAGTTTTTGGGGAATGTCTATGCTGTTTTCCATATGGTAGTACCAATTTATATTCCCACCAACAACGCAGGGATTCTCTTTTCTCTGCAGCCTCACCAACACTTGTTATCTTATGTCTTTCTAATAACAGCCTTCTAACAGGTATGCAGTGGTATCTCATTTGTGGTTTTGATTTGCATTTCCCTGATGATTTGTGAAATTGAGTACCTTTTCATATATCTGTTGCTCATTTGTATGTCTTCTTTGGGGAACGTCTATTCAGGTCCTTTGACTTTTTTTTTTTTTTTAACATTACTCAGTGCTCATCAAGTTGTACACTCTTAATCCCCTTCACCTATTTTACCCATCCCCCACTCACCTCCCCTCTGGTAACCGTCAGTTTGTTTCCTATAGTTAATAGCCTTTTGTTGTTGTTGGTTTCTTTTTTTGTTTGTTTGCTTTGTTTCTGAAATTCCACATATGAGTAAAATCATATGGTATTTGTCTTTCTCTGACTTATATCACTTAGTATTATACCCTCTAAGTCCATCCATGTTGTTGCAAATGGCAAGATTTCATTCTTTTTTATGACTAATATTCCATTGTACATACACCACATCTTCTTTATCTATTCATCTATCAGTGGACACTTGGGTTGCTTGCGTATCTTGGCTATTGTAAGTAATGCTGTAATAAACCTAGGAATGCATATATCATTTTGAATTAGTGTTTTTCTTTTCTTTTCTTTTTTGAGTTCTGGAGGTGGATGGTGGTGATGAATTAGTGTCTTTATTTTCTTTTGGTAAATACCCAGTAGTGGAATTACTAAATCATCTGGTAATTTTATTTTTAATTTTCTGAGGAATCTCCATACTATTTTCCACAATGGCTGCACCAGTTTACACTCCCACCACCAGTGCACAAGAGTTCCCTTCTCGCCACATCCTCATCAGTACTTGTTATTTCTTGTGTTTTTTATTTTAGCCATTCTGACAGGTACAAAGATATATCTCATTGTGGTTTTAGTCTGCATTTTCCTGATTATTCGTAATGTTGAGCATCTTTTCATGTGTCTGTGGCCCATCTGTATGTCTTCTTTGGAAAAATGTCTATTCAGTTCTTCTGCCCATTTTTAATTGTATTATTTGGGTTTTTTTTCTGTTGCCTTGTATAAATTCTTTATATATTTTGGATATTAAGCCCTTATCAGATATCATTTGCAAATATCTTTCCCATTTGGTAGGTTGCCTTTTTGTTTTGTTGATGGTTTCCTTCACTGTGCAAAGCCTTTTATTTTAGTGTGGTCCCAATAGTTTAATTTTGCTTTTGTTTCACTTGCCAGAGGAGACCTATCTAGAAAAATGTTTTTATGGTGAATGTCAAAGAAATTATTCCCTGTGTTTTCTTCTAGGAATTTTATAGTTTCAGGCCTCACATTTAGGTCTTTAATCCATTTTGAGTTTATTTTTGTGTATAATGTAAGTAAGTGGTCCAGTTTCATTCTTTTGCATGTAGCTCTCCAGTTTTGCCAACCATAGGTTCACTCTGTTGATTGTTTCCTTTGCTGTGCAGAAGCTTTCTGGTTTGATGCAATCCCCTTTCTATTTTTGCTTTTTGTCTGTGTTTTGGGTGTCACACGCTCCCTCAAAAGACCAGTGACAAGAAACTTTTTCTCTATGCTTTCTAGTAATTTTATAATTTCAGGTCTTGCATTTAAGTCTTTATTTTGAGTTGATTTTTGTATTTGGTATAAGATAAGGATCCAATTTAATTCTTCTGCATGTGAATATTCAGTTTTCCTAACACCATCTATTGAACAGACTATTTTTTTCACCATTGTGTGTACTTAGCACCCTTCAAGATCAGTTGTTTTAAATGCTGGATTAGAGGTGCATGTGTATTAAGTGTCTGACTTCAGCTCAGATCATGATCTCACAGTTTATGAGTTTGAGCTCTGTGTCAGGCAGCCTGGAGCCTGCTTTGGAATCTGTGTCTCCCTCTCTCTCTGCCCCTCTCCTGAGCTTATGCGCTCTCTCTCTCTCTCTCCAAAATAAATAAATAAAACATTAAAAAATTTTTAAATAAATGTATGGATTTATTTCTGGGCTCTCTATTCTCAAATTATTTCATTTGTCTATATGTTTTTTCTGCCAATACCAACTGTTTTGATTATTGTAGTTTTGTAATATATTTTGAAATCAGGAAGTGTGATGCCTCCAGCTTTGTTCTCCTTACCCAACATTGTTTCTGGCTATTCATGGTCTTTTGTGGTTCCACATGAATTTTACAGTGGCTTTTTTTTCTGTTTCTGTAAAGAATGATATTGGGATTTTGATAGGGGTTGCACTGAATTTGTAGACTGCTTTGAGTAGTATGGACCTTTTAACAATATTAATTCATCCAATCCATAAAAAGGGATCTTTCCATTATCTGTGTCTTCTTTAATTTCCTTACTTCCCATCATGTTCTGTAATGCTGACATCCTTGTTTAAAAAAATTATGGTAAATACACATAATATAAAATTTACTATTTTTACCATTTTAAAATGTACAATCCTGCGGCATTAGATACACTCTATGCATCTATGCAACTCCGATCACCACCGAGTTCCAGAACTTTTCATCACTTCCAGACTGAAACCCTATACCCATTAAGCAGTCACTCTCACTCCCCAGCTCCCAGAAACCACTAATCTGCTTTTTGTCAATAGGTTTTCCATTTGAATATTTCACAAAAATGGAATCGTATAGTATGTAACTTTCTATATCTGGAGTCTTTCACTTAGCTTATTATAGGTCATACAGAATAGCTTCACTGCCCTAAAAAATTGTCTGTTTTCTGCCTATTCATCTCTCCCTCTCCCAAACCTCTGGCTAACACTGATCTTTTTATTGTGTCCATAGTTTTTCTTTTCCATAATGTCATAATGTCACGTAGTTGGAATGCAGCAGGTAACCTCTTCAGACTGGCATCTTTCACTTAATAATAATGCATTTACCTTTTGGCTATTGTGAATAGTGCTGCTACAAACATTTGTGCACAGGTTAGTGTTTGAGTACCTGTTTTCAGTTCTTTTGGGTATATTCTTAGGAGTAGAAATTGTTGAAGACCTACTGGCCTTGTTTTGCCCATTCATTCTCCCCTTTGTGTTTCCATCCTTCAGAATCTGGTAGAGGCTGCTGAGGAGGCTGACCTGAACCATGAATTCAATGAATCGCTGGTGGTGAGTCCTGCTCCCAGAGCTGCTGCTGGGAGGGTTTGATGACTAATCACTAAACCCCCACCAAGAGCCAGGGTCCCTTGGGTATAAGATACAGAGGGGTGGGGGAAGGTAGACAGTCCAGCACCATCTTTTAATGTGCATAGGATATGTATGACCATGTAATAGCTTGATTCTGAAATACTCTCCAGTCTTTTCAGAAGAGATTTATGGACCAGATAGGAGAGAAAATTTTCAAGACTTGGGGGGGCAGGGGACATAGAGGGACAATCCACCCATTCCATAAACATTTTTTGCCCAACCACCATGTGCTAGCCTCTGGATAGATAAAAAGTCAAGAAGCTCATAGACCAAATAACTCTAGCATGAGGCATATGTAACAAGTCCATAAGAGTTGGTAAACAGAGTTACAAGAATGCAGAAGGGAAGGAGTAGAGGCTCAGAAAGTCCTGCAGACAGGGTGGCATTAGGACCAGCCTCAGGCTGAGTGGGATTTGAACAGGAAAGGCATGGAGAAGCTGAGGGAAAAGAAAAGTCACTGAAATAGGAAAACACAAGATAGAGGAAATTGTGAATGGTCAGTTCTGTATGTCCAGGGGATGGTGAAGTAGAAAGTGACTGTGGACAGATAGGAATCTGGCCTCAACTCAGCCTGGAATGTCACAGACTGAAGGGTTTGAGCAGGGGAGGGACACAGCTGGATTTGTGCTTTAGAAAGCTCTTGTACCAAAATGATTCTTCATCCTGATTTGGGACATCAGTTCATTTAGTCGGCCCTTAAACTGGGTAGGTGCATTCAGTTCACACTGAATTGTATCTAGCTGAACTCCCAACTGCTCTTCATCAGCTTGAATGGCATACCCACTCTATCTCTGAATTTCCTGTTTGATTAGAACCTGTAAAGTTCTATGGGAAAGGTCCATGAGTTTCCTCTTGTATTGTGCAATTTTGGCCATAGTTGTCGTTTGATTCTTCTGTAATTCGCTAATCTTCAGATATGATATCTAATCTGGTCTGCTGTTGCTTAGTCATCTGATCTTGAAACTTCAGTCTTCGAAGAAGTTTTTTGAAACCCACCATGAGTACCGGAATTAACTTTTCAGAATCAGGGTTATTCACCTTGGCTTGTTCCCAGATAATAGGATCAACACCAGCAGGAGGATAAATGTATGTCAGTTTTTATGTATTTGTGAATTCATCTGTGGGAGGAGTAAAGGAAATCCAAGAGTATTTAATGATTGTGGTTTTCTTTTCATTCTATAAAGATTTGAAAATATTTTTTATATTATTTTACTTATTTGGAATTTACAGAACACACTTAAGCAATTAAGATATAACAAAACTACATTTTATCATTTTTTCATTTTTGCAACTTTTTTGCTTTAAAAAGCAAATCTGTCCTTAGACCTTTTTATTTCTAAAAAAATGATGAAAACTTAAATAAATTCTTGATTGTAAAAAAAGAAAGAAAGAAAGAAAGCTCTTGCAGTCAGCAGTATTGTGGTGTGGGGCAAGACATAGGGTGCCCTGAGGGGGCTGTTCAAGATGTGAACCAGGTGGTGTGGAGGGAGTGGGGTAGGTCTGATCATGGCTCTAAGTGTGGTATTCCAAGTAGACCCTTTAACACTACATGCTAGAGGCAGAGAGCACACTGCTGGCTCCTCAGAGGGACACGGGGGCCACAGACCCTGCCTCGGGCCCAGGCTGAAGGCTGTTTTCTAAAGAGAAAAGCCTCACCTCTCAGGACCCACCACTCTGGGTTCCTAGGAGCCCTCCTACACTGGAAGAAAATTGATGGTGCCCATGAGGCTGCCCCTGTCTCTTTACTTCACCTTGGACCTCTACCTACCCCTCTGGCTCTGATCTGATCATGCCCACACATGACAAACAAAGTGGAGAACTGAGGCAGTAATCTAGACAACTTACATCAAAAACCAAGTGAATCAACCATGCTCTCCAACTGTCTGGGATCTGTATTTGTCCAAATGTGTAATACAGGTCACTGCCTCAGTTGTCCATGGATGTTGCTTGTATGGATGCTGTCAGCCCATCTGACCCCACCTCTCACATCTGAGTGCTCTGATCTGTGCCATTTCTCTTTCTCTTTCTCACCTTGTATGTCTCTTGTGTCCACACTGTCTCTGTGCTGCTATTTTCCCTCCACCCCTAGTTTAACTATTACAACTCTGTCCTGATCAACGAGAGGGATGAGAATGGCAATTACGTGGAGCTGGGGGCTGAGTTTGTCCTTGAATCCAATGCGCACTTCAGCAACCTGATGGTGAACACCTCCATCAGCAGCGTGCAGCTGCCCACGAACGTGTACAACAAAGGTAGCTCCTTTGCCCCACCCTGCAACCTGGCACTCTCTCTTAACAGTTTGTAGTTGTTAGGTGGTACTGGTGAGTTTTAAAGATTTGCCTCCATTTTCCTGAGAAGACTTGAGGAGTCTAATCTGATTCTCCAACCTCCTTGACTGGGGAGAACAAGAAAAAGTATTCTACGCCAGTTTCGGCTGGAAGAAAACTCAGCATTCCTGGATTAGAGGGTGTGAGTGTGGCTCGCCAAATGCAACGTAGCAGAAAGTTGTAAACAACAGCACTGCAGGCTGCGTGTGTGTTTGGCATGTGAAAGATGGTCACTGTTTCTTCTGATTTAGTTTCTCTGCAGTTCTTTCTATAATTTCAACTTTTAGACCCAGATATTTTAAATGGAGTCTACATGTCTGAAGCTTTGAACACTGTTTTTGTGGAGAATTTCCAAAGAGACCCAACACTGACATGGCAATATTTTGGCAGCTCCACTGGATTCTTCAGGATCTATCCAGGTAGGGATATCAGGAGGCATCTCCATGGTCTTCTGAGCTTTTCTGGGACAAAGGCAATAAAGACATTGAAGATGGGCCCTGGCACTCAGACCCCCAGTGAATGGATGCCCCTCCTGTCCAAAAGCATCTCCAACCCACATTTTGACACCCTTCACAACATGATAAGCACATTTACAATAAATAGCTGTTGAATGAATGAATGAATGAATGAATGAATGAAACTATCAAACACCATGGTAACTAATCACAAAATGCCCACATTAAACTCTTGTCCTATGAAAATCACTGTGGAAAATGCAAAGGAAGATAAAACAATTCTGGATCTTAAGAAGTTTACATTCTAATTGGAGAAATGGAGCATATTCACTTGAAGTTTTCTTTTTTAAAAAAAATTTTTTTTTTACAACGTTTATTTATTTTTGGGACAGAGAGAGACAGAGCATGAACAGGGGAGGGGCAGAGAGAGAGGGAGACACAGAATCGGAAACAGGCTCCAGGCTCTGAGCCATCAGCCCAGAGCCTGACGCGGGGCTCGAACTCACAGACTGTGAGATCGTGACCTGGCTGAAGTCGGACGCTTAACCGACTGCGCCACCCAGGCGCCCTCACTTGAAGTTTTCAACAGCAATGCACAAAGTGTCACCAGTTAGTATGTGATTAGTGGCAAACTTAATAGATGGCACGGGAAAAGTCCCATGTCCATCAATAAAAGTAGAAAACAGAAACATCTACCACAAGGTTTGCATTTTACTCCAACCCATTTTTATATTTTAGCACACTCCTGAAAGTCTTGAAGTTGCCCTGTTTTTCTGAGACAGGAAATCAGAAGTCCTAAAAGACCCTTCTGTGTCCCCAGGCTGGAAAAGCTAATTCTTCTGCAGGAAGACACAGGGATCTTAGAACTCACACACAGGGTTTTAGCATGCCCCTGTTTCTCTGCCCAAATCCACAACCAGTCACTTCCTTTCTCTGCTCTCTGCAGCCTCAACAAGCAAGCTCATCCCTCTTCCTTAGAACAGCCCTTAAAATGCTTGAAGACAACTCACATGTCCCTCAGGTCTTCTTCAGGGTCCAATTCCTGCACATTTCTGCCACATCCAGAGACATCAACTTGTGTGCAGACAAAACAGTCCAGATATGGCCCATCAGTCTATGAAGAGGGGAGGGCAACTTCTCACATCCGCACCCACATTTATAGATATATATCAGCCCTTAGGTGCACAGTATTGGGGTGACCATAATCCACGGTCATGGTACACTGTTCTCATGGGTCCATGCAGGCCTATTTCTGTGTTTTTTTTTTATTTTTATTTATAATACAGTGAATGCTTGTATTTACATCACCAACGCAAAAACTAGAATGTTACCAAACCTCTATTTACTTATGTGCTCCTCCTCTGGCCTCTGCCCCTCTGACTTCTTCCTGATTTCACCCCCTTCAACTGACCAGGTAACAACTATTCTCCACTTTGAAGTTATCCCTCTATTTGACTTTTTTGGCTCTCTGCTTAGTTTTATATCATTTTTACAAACACACAGGCATCTCCCTAAACAATATGTTGTTTTGTTTTGCTTGTTTTTAAAATTTATTAAACTGGTTTTGAGTATAGACTTTCAGAGTTTGCTTTTTCATTCAGTATTATACTAGCAAGATTCGTCTGGGCTGTCACATATGTCACATATGTACTTTGTCATTTTTTTCTATATCATATTCTTGTGGGCCAATATGGCAGTTTATTCATCCTCCTGATCCTATCTGGGTTGTTTGCAATTTTTTGTTTTTCTTCTCTGTTTTTTTTTTCCTTTTAAGAACAGTGTTGCTATGAATGTTCTTATACATGTCTCCTGAGACATATTCTGAGAATTTCTCTTGGGTATGTACCTAGGAATGGAATTGCTAGGTTATGAGATATGTGACTGTTCAACTATGACAAGAAAGTGCAAAATTGTTCTCCAAAATACTTGTTCCAATTATATTCCCACCAGTCATGAATAAGAGAGTCTGTTGACCCACATTTTCTGAAATCCTGGGTATTGTTAAACATTAAAAGATTTTGTTAATAACGCTTTAGTATAAAATGGTATTTCACTGGTCTGGCATTGCATTTGGCTGATCAGTTGTGAAGCTGAGTATCTCTTTCTTCATATGTCATGTATTGTATGTATTTCTTCTTCTGTGAATGCCTATTATGGCATTTGTCTAATTATCTATTGACTTTTCCAATGTTAATCCATCCTTACATTGATATGAAAACATAACTTGATCATAGTAAATTAGTCTTTTGTGCATTGCTGGATTTAGTTTATTAATGATCTTGTTTGGGATTTTTTTGCACTCATGAGTGAAATGGTCTTGTAAATTTTTTTCTTATACTGTCTTTGGTTTTCAAAATTATAGTAGCTTCAAAAAATAAACTGGGAAGTATTCCCTCTTTTTCTGGTTCTTAGAAGTATTTAAATAAGTTAGACTGATCCTTTCCTTGAAAAGTTTGTTAGGATTCATCTATAAAACTATATAGACCTGATGTTTTCTTTATGGGGATATTTTAAATTACCACTTCAATATATTTAATACTTGCAAGACTCATAAGATTTTCTATTTCTTCTTACTTTGGTAAAATTCTTTTTCTAAGAATCCATCCCTTTCATCTGGGTTTTCAAAACTATTTCCAGGAAGCTATTATTCTATCATCTTTTTAATCCCTGCTGTATCTATAATTATGTCCCCTTTTATCTATAGTATTACTCATTTTTTTCTTCATTATCCTGCCACTGGTTTCTCTATTTTGTTAGGTAGGAATCATCTTTTGTCTTCGTGGACTGCTCTCTATTGCATCTTTGTTCTCCAAGTCATGTGTTTCAGCTCTGAGCTTATCTCCTCTTTTCCCTTTCCTTGAGTGTGTTCTACTGTTCTTCTTTCTAACTTATTAAATTGGACACTTAGCTTTAATTTTAAGCCTTTCCTTATGTCTAAAATAAGCATTTATGGCAATACCTTGGCCCTAGAAGCTCCACTTTTGCTGCATCTCACAGGTGCAGTTAGTAGTGGTTTTTAAAATTTTTAATCATGGTAAAATACATATAAAATGTGCCACCCTAACTTATAAAATGGAATTATGATTAATATATATTATATTAGTTTCAGGCATACAACATAATGATTCAATATTTTTATACATTATGAAATGATCACCTAGAAAGGTCTAGTTACCCTCTGTTACTATACAAAGCTATTACAATATTATTGACTATATTCCCTATGTTGTACATTACATACTTGTGACTTATTTATTTTATAATTGGAACTTTGTACCTCTCAATCCCCTTCACCTCTTTTGCCCATTTTCCAACCCCTTCCCTCTGGCAACCACCAGTTTGTTCTCTGTATCTATGAGTCTTTTTCTGGTTTTTGTTTGTTCATTTGTTTTTAGATTCCACATATATGGTAGTTGTTTTTCTCTGACTTATTTCACTTAGCAAATGGCAAGATTTCATTCTTTTTATGGCTGAGTACTATCCTATTGTACATATACACCACATCTTCATTATCCATTCACATATTGATGAACACTTGGGTTGCTTCCATATCTTGACTATTGTGAAGAGTGCTGCAATGAAAATAGGGGTGCATATATCTTTTCAAATTAGCATTTTATTTTCTTCAAATAAGTATCTAGATGTGGAATTGCTGGATTGTATGGTAGTCCTGTTTTTAATTTTTTGAGGAGCCTCCATACTGTCTTCCAGAGTAGCTGCACCTATTTACATTCCCTGCCAAGAGTGCATAAGGGTTCCCTTTTCTCCATATTCTTACCAGCACTTGTTATTTCTTGTCTTTTTGATAATGGTTATTCTGGCAGGTGTGAGGTGGTATCTTACTATGGTTTTGATTTGCATTTCCCAGATGATTAGTGATGTTGAGCATCTTTTCATGTGTCGATTGGGCATCTCTTTGGAAAAATGTCTGTTCAAGTCCTCTGCACATTTTTTAATCACGTTGGTTTTTTTGTTGAATTTTATGAGTGTTTTTGATATATTTTGGATATCAACTCCTTACTATATATCACTTGCAAATATCTTCTCTCATTTAGTAGGTTGCCTTTTGTTGATGATTTCCTTCACTGAAAAATTTTTTTAGTTTGATGTAGTCCCATTTTTATTCTTATTTTTTTATTTTAGAGATAGAAGGACCACAGGTGAGCCCAAGTTGGAGAGAGGGGCAGAGGGAAAGGATGAGGGAGAATTTCAAGTAGGCTCTATGCTCAGTGCAGAGCCCAATGCGGAGCTTGATCCCATGACCCTGGGATCATGACCTGAGCTGAAATCAAGAGTTGGACACTCAACCAACTGAACCACCCAGGTGTCCTGATATAGTCCCGTTTTATTTTTATTTTTGTTGCCTTGCTGAGGAGACCTATCCAAAAAAAAATATTGTTAAGACTGACGAACTTATTGCCTATGTTTTCTTCTAGGAATTTTATGGTTTTAGGTCTTACATTTAGGTATTGAATTTATTTTGAGTTTATTTTTTTATATGGTGTAAGAAAGTGGTCTGGCTTCATTCTTTTGCACTTATCTGTCCAGCTTTCCCAGCACCATTTATTGAAGAAATCATCTTTTCCCCATTGTATGTTCTTGCTTCCTTTATTGTAGATTAATTAACTATATAATTGTGAATTTATTTCTGGGCTCTCCGTCCTATTCCATTGATCTATATGTCTATTTTGTGTCAATGCCATACTGTTTTGGTTACTATAGCTTTGTAGTATAGTTTGAAATCAGAGCAATTGATTCTTCCAGCCTTGTTCTTTCTCAAGATTGCTTTGGCAATTTGGGGGGTCTTTTGCTGTTCCATACAAATTTTAGTATGATTTGTACTAGTCCATCCTACCTACCTTTAAGTGTATGACTCAGTGGCATTAAGTACATTCATAATATTTTGCAACTATCACCACCATCCATCTCCAGAGCTGTCTTAATCTTACAAGATTGGAACTCTACCAATTTGAAAAAATAACTCACCGCCCCTTTTTCCTCTCAGCCTCTGGCAACCACCATTCTTCTTTCTATCTCTCTGAATTTGACTACTCTAAGTATCTTGTATAAGTGGAATCCTACAATATTTGTCTTTTTATGCCTGGCTTATTTAACTTAGTGTAATGCCCTCCAGATTCATCCATGTTGTAACATATGTCAGAATCTCCATCCTTTATAAGGCTGAATAATATTTCATTGTATGATAGATCACATTTTATTTACTCATTCATCTGAAGATGGACACTTGAGCTGCTGCTTCTACATTTTAGCTATTGTGGATAATGCTACTATGAACAGGGATGTACAAATACCTGCTTGAGACCCTGGTTTTGGTTATTTTGGGTATGTCCTGAGAGGTGAAATTCCTGGGTCATATAGCAATTCTGTTTTCAATTTTTGGAGGAACATCCATACTGTTTTCCATAGTAACTATACCATTTTACATTTCTACCAAGTGCATAAGGGTTCCAATTCCTCCCCATCCTTGTCATGTGGAAAAAAAAATTGAGAGTAGCCATCTTAAGGATATGAGTGGTATTTCATCATGGTTTCTATTTGCATTTTCTTAATGATTAGGGATGGTGAGCATCTTCCCACCTGCTTATTGGCCATTGTGTGTCTTCTTTGGAAAAATGTCTGTTCAAGTCCTTTGCCTATTTTTGAATTGGATTGTTTGCTTTTGTTGTTCTTTAGTTGTAGTTCTTTATATTTGGTAGATATTAACCTCTTATCAGATAAATAATTTGCAGATATCTTCCATTCTGTAGTTCTCTTTTCACTCTATTGATTGTGTCCTCTCATACACAGAAGTTATTGCCTGTGTTTTTGGTGTTATGGTAGTGTTTAAATTATCATTTGCTTCTAAATATTGTTAAATTTCCTTGCGATTTCTTCTTTGATCTTTTAGTTATTTAAAAGCGTATTATAGGGGTGCCTGTGTGGCTCAGTCAGTTGAGCATTCCACTCTCAATTTCAGCTCAGGTCATGATCATGGGGTCATGGGATCAAGCTCCATGTCAGGCTCCATACTTAGCATGGAGCTTATTTGGGATTCTCTCTCTCTACATATATAATATAAAAATTTTTTTAATTTATAAAATTTCTAAATATGTAAGTATTTTATACTTATCTTTTTTTAATATGAAATTTATTGTCAAATTGGTTTCCATACAACACCCAGTGCTCATCCCAAAATATGCCCTCTTCAGTACCCATCACCCACCCTCCCTCCCTCCCACCCCCCATCAACCCTCAGATCGTTCTCAGTTTTTAAGAGTCTCTTATGGTTTGGCTCCCCCCTCTCTAATTTTTTTTTCCTTCCCCTCCCCCATGGTCTTCTGTTAAGTTTCTCAGGATCCACATATGAGTGAAAACATATGGTATCTGTCTTTCTCTGTATGACTTATTTCACTTAGCATAACACTCTCCACTTCAATCCATGTTGCTACAAAGGGCCATATTTCATTCTTTCTCATTGCCAAGTAGTATTCCATTGTGTATATAAACCACAATTTCTTTATCCATTCATCAGTTGATGGACATTTAGGCTCTTTCCATAATTTGGCTATTGTTGAAAGTGCTGCTATAAACATTGGGGTACAAGTGCCCCTATGCATCAGTACTCCTGTATCCCTTAGGTAAATTCCTAGCAGTGCTATTGGGTCCTAGGGTAGATCTATTTTTAATTTTTTGAGGAACCTCCACACTGTTTTCCAGAGTGGCTGCACCAGTTTGCATTCCCACCAATAGTGCAAGAGCGCTCCCGTTTCTCCACATATACTTATCTTTTTATTATAAATTTCTAATTCAATTTATTTGCATTCAGAAAACATGGCATATGTGGTACTGATTTATGTGAAGTTAGTTGAGATGCCATCAAGTACGTCATCAAACTTTATAAGTATTCCATATGTGCTTGAGAAGAATATTTGAGCTCTAATTGTTGGATGAAAAATTCTGCATATGTTGGTAATCAAGCTTGTTAATTGCATTGTTTAAATTTTCTATTTCTTTGCTGATTTATGTCTGCTTGACTCTCTTTAGCCCCTTTGACACTTTTTGTTATAAATCTATTTTGTCTCATATCCACAGAGTGATACCAGTTTGCTCTTGGCTAGTATTTGGGTAATACATATTTTTTGCCTCCTTTTACTTCCAACCATCTATGTCATTTTCCTTTAATCATATGTCTTGAAAATAGCTCATAGCTTTTCAATTTTTATCCAAACTGACAATGTCTTTTACTGGTTGGCAAGTTAAACTTGTTTACATTTATTGTATTGAAATTTGTAAACATGCTATTATGTGATATTTAAAATTTTTATTGGCCCTTCTATTTTTATGTTTCCTCTTTCCCCTTTGTTTGTCTTTTTCAGAGATTGGCATTTTTGATAAATATCTCCTTCCCTCATTACTTCTCTATTTTTCTATCAGTTTAGAACTTATCCTTCTGTTTCTTTTAGTAATTACCCCTGAAATTTTATCAGGCATACTTAACACATGATGTTAAAAGTAAATAATATTTTACTCTTCCTCCAGTCACAAAAGTGCTTACGTCCACTTCTCCCACCTTGGCTTCCATTCTATTGTCATGTAATATATCCCTTTTTTGATCCCCACAAATTAGATACTATGCTGTTACTTGAGACAGACATGCCTATTTGGAATGGACTCTTTGTTTACTATTTTATTTGCCCACCATTCCTTCATGCATCCCAAGCTGTCTTTTCAAGATCCTTTTCCTTTTTGAAGTAAATGTCAGAAGTTCCTTTCTGGTGGGTCTCTTGGTGGTAAATTGCTCCTGCTTTGTTTATCTATAACCGCTTTATTTTATCCCCACTTTTTTGTTTTGCTTTTTAATTCATCCTTTTTTATTCTTAGGAGTTACACAAATCATTTCCTGTTGTCATCTCATTTAAACAGAAAAGGCCAAGTCTTTTTTTTTTTTTTTTTTTGGAGAGGAGTGACTAAGCCTGCATTTGATGACACACCCCTGAGAAATAGCACAGAGGAACTAGAAACCCCCAAGCAGATTTCAGAAAACAACACTGTTGTTCTCTATCAAAACTGTTGTATTCTTTAATGATTGTTTGGCTGGGAATGCATTTCTAAATTCACAATTATTTTCTCTCAACACCTTAAAACTGTGTTTCTACTGTCTTCTGACTTCCATTGATGTTGTGAAAATCTGCTATCAATTTAACTGCTGTTCCTTTGTAAGCATTCTCGCTTTTCTGGCTGTTTTCAACGTATGTATGTATGTATGTATATATTCGCCCTCGGAGTTATGCGGTTTCACTACTATGTGTCTACATGTGGATATCTTATTTATCCTGCTTGGGATATGCTGTGCCTTCTAGATCTATGGATTCAGACTGTTTCTCAGTCCTAGAGCATTTGCCAACATCAGTTCTGTGACCATTGTCTTTCCTCGCGCTCTCCCTTTTCTCTTTCTACAGCCCCAGCCAGATATATATTAGACCTTCTCATTCTAGTCTCTGGGGGAATCTTTCAAATGCATGGATTTTCTCTTACGCAGACCTCTGTCTGCATAATCCGTTATGCATTTTTTTCAACATTTAGAAAAATGTTCCATATTCTTAAGGCTGTTTCTTTGTTCCTAATCACTTCTTGTTATTTATTCTTCCTGATGATTTCTCCAACATAGCTATCTTCTACTTTGTATTTGGTAGTTTCAATACCTGTAATCCTTGGGAGGATACAGCTGATAGTTCTTGCTTCTGCTGCCTCTCACTCATACTGCCTGTTTCTTGTGTTTTTGGTAATCTTTACCTGTGAGGCCACACCATTTCAAGAGTCAAGCTTCCCCCCAAGAGGACCACTTCTGTTTCTTCTTGGAGTTGAGGGTACCCCCACCAGGACCACTAAACCCCTCTTCCAAGGTTTTGGTTCAGAACTGAGAACCTTAGACACAGTTTCTCCTCCTCATTATTGTTCTAAGGATCAGATTCCCCACACCTGTGCTTCTGCTATAGGAATGTGTCCTTTGGAAAACCCTACTTCTCACAGCTGCCTTCAGGTCTACATAAGAGCCATTGTTACTCAAGCTCCCACCATGCTCTGGTCCTGTTTCTTCCTTCCAGGCCTTGGCTCCTGGCTGCCCGGGCCCCTGCCTCTCACTCTTGAAACTCGGCTTTCACTTGTTTGGTTTTGGGGGGATGATCACTGAAGACATCTCCTACCTTTGAGACAAGCAATGCTTCAGAGGGTGTACCTCATCTGAAGTCTAACTGTTATGGAAAAGGATGATCCCTTGGAGCTTCTAGACATTCATGATACTGACACAACCTTTTTTGTAGCCCAAACATAACCAACTACACTTTCACCTGTTATTTTTAATCTCCTTATTTTGAACTCACTATTCCCAACCATTAAAATCTTTCAAAAGAGATTCTATCATTGATCATGTCAGTGTTATCTGTGCATTGTGTACATTTATCCAAGTTTTTGATCAGATGAATAAGACAAAAGCATGCTGTGAGTGCTCAAGGTAAGACCTTTCGTACTCATTCATTCATTTTTCATTCAAGTAACAAACATTTATTGAGCATCAACTCTGCTAGGTACTATGTTAGACACTATACTAGGCCCTGGAATCCTTGACTTCAAGGAGCTTACAGTCTTATAGCCAAATCACTTCTCCCAGCGATCTTAATTAAGCTGAGTAAAGCGGGTGAGCTAGAGAACAGAGTACCTGGCTGTTTATCGCTCTGTCCATGTTTTGCTGATGGTAGTGGATGTTAACTGTCATACCTCCTTCAAGCTTCCCCTTCTACAACTTGATGTGAGGTTCAGTCACAAATGGGTCCCAGGTATCACATTTTGAGGGGCCTGTAAAAGTAACCCCAACTCTGGGTCTGGGCAGTGTTGGTGGTAGGTATCCCTCCATAAGTTGCCCTTCCTCCTTGCCTGCTGCCTCAGTTTACAGGGTGTGATCTAGTGGTCCCACACCTGCTGTCCAGGTCCACTGCTGGCCCTGCCTTGGGGGTGGCCAAACTGGACATTCTGTGCTCTTTACTGAGTGCTCTTTATTGAGCTGGTAAAAGAACCAGCCCTTATTTCCCCAGGCATCAAATGGACGCCTGATGAGAATGGAGTCATTGCCTTTGACTGCAGAAATCGTGGCTGGTAAGAGCTCCAGGGGAACGGTGTCTGGTGCTGGTATCTCTCTTATAACCTTTGGGTTCTGCCCAGTTCTCCTCCAGTCACTGCCCTACCCCCACCACCAGCCAAGGGCCTCAGTTGTGTAGAACCTGAACCCAATGCAAAAGCAGGAAGAGTTGCCAGCTGTATTTCCCTTCTCTGCAGCTGCCCTTGCTCTAGGATTCATCACATTTGTCTTTCTTACCCCAAACCTCTTTCCAGCACATTGAGCTGTCTCCAAATCAACCCTCTGCCAGACTCTCCCCTCCCTTCACACCGCTCCTCTGGCAGATTTGTAATGGAATCTGAGGGTGAAATCCAGCTTTCTCCCTTCCTGCTGCCTGTCCCTCCAGGACCCTGGCTGGTCCAAAACAAAAAGGACAAGGGTTACCACCAGGACTGAACCTTCCTCCCACCTGATACGTCCATTAGATGAGCACAGTCCCAACTTTTGACCCCAAAATGGCTTTAGAACTGTGCTGAGTGGTTATGGGACATGATAAAAACTAGCATTGGTGGATCATTGCCCTGAACCTTGGGTACACCTGAGCCACAATCTGAATAGAAATAACAAAAGATTCAGTTGGGTGGCTGTTCTGGCTTCAGTTTTCCCATTATTGGCCTGTGCTTTCTTTCTGTTAAAGGTATATACAAGCTGCTACTTCTCCCAAGGACATAGTGATTGTAGTGGATACGAGTGGCAGCATGAAGGGGCTGCGGATGACTATCGCCAAGCACACCATCTCCACCATCCTGGACACACTGGGGGAGAATGATTTTGTTAATATCATTGCGGTAAATGTGCCTTCCTATTCTAGAATAGCTCTCCCCAGAAAAAAAACCTTTCTGCCTGCACTAGAATGACCTATACGTACAATCACTTGATGCTTCGCACTGTAGAATGATTCTCTTCTCTGAAGCTGGGGCTTCTAACCTAAACTGGACCAAGGATGGGCTTTAAGGGATCCACAGAGTTTCTGAAATTGTGTGTAAAATGTGTGCATCCACTTTTCTGATTCCACAGATTTCATCAATTTCTCAGATGAGTCTGAGAATAAAAATTAAGAGACACTTGCCCTGAGCAGATACTTAACTCACCCCCATCCATGTGCTCTTGACTGGTACCCATCACTGGAACAGCCTCTCCATTACGCTTAGGATGAGTGAGCCCTGCGCTCTTGCTTTTTACATTCCCAGTCCCCCATCTCCTTCGTCCCACCAAATCCAGACACATTAGGAGAAGGGGAATATAGGTAGTGGGGGCTAGAAAGGGACCAGCAGACCTCGGTCCTGCTTGCATGGCAAATCTTCCTGAGGATAGCTCTAGACAGGATAGGTCTTCCTGTCCTAGAAAAATAATGGAGAGGGATGAAGCAGAAAGAAATGGGAAGATAACAAGTCAGAAGAATGCTTTCAATGCAATGAAAGAGCAGACCAGTTCAGCCCTCCAAGGAGGCAGAGTTGACTGCCACCTTGGGGGCATCAATTTGAAGGCACCTGATCCAAAGCTTTCCCCATCATTCTGTCACATTGCTGAAAATGTTTGTCTTCAATGGAATTTATATATCTAGTAAAGAAATACCAAGGCAAAATGGTCTAACTTCAAAATATTCATCCTGGAGGCATAAGAAGGGCCCCTCCCCCATCTCTGAATTGCTCCCCTGAGGCCTGCATCATTTACCCACCCACACCACCCCTGGACCTCGCCCTCCCCAACTCCACCACCTTTCCATCCCTAGACATGACCTGCAGCAGTGACAGGACAGTTACAAGGACAGGCCTCAGTCTTCCACAAGAGTGGGAGTGTGCTCCTCCTGCAGAGCCTGCCCCACCTTTCTCCCAACCCTTCTCCTGCTTTTGGGGAGGAGAGGCAGGAGAAACATTTGTTCCCTACATTCCCCAAGAACACCCCAGCACTTGCCCTAGAATCTGCCTGCACTCCTACCACCATGTCACCGTCATCTCCCTTTCTCTCCCTCTTGTATTTAAACAGAAGTAGATTAAAGACATCTTCAAGATTTGAATTCTAACTATAGGGAAATGGAGAGATTAAGAAAAAGAGGGCAGTAGTCATTCATTTCCCCCCTTCCCATTCCCTGTTGACAGCTAGAGGATCTTGATCATAAATGCAAGACAAAAGGTAAAAGAATTCAGTTCCTAATCCCTATACCCAGGCATTGGGGAGGGGTCAGAACATAGAAGAACTAGAAGGCTCTGGGATTCTTGTGGAAGGCACTTTGTCTTGTCCTAAGGGCGGAGACCAAAGGAATTCTCTCAGTGCCTTCAGGTTCTCTGTGTATTCTAGGAGATGGACATCACTCAGCCATCTGAGAAGACCAAGACCAGGATTTGAGGAGAATTTTTAGAGTTAAAGCCCCACTGTCCTCTGTACCCCCTTCTCTCTACTCAGAAAAACTGCCAGAAGCATAGGGTACTCCAAGATGATATTACACAGGTGCCAAGTTAGCCTGTGAGTTTCCTGAGCTTCCAAACTGATCCTATCTGTTCTGCCTCCTCTGCCCCCTGCAACTACAGTACAGTGACTACATCCATTACATCGAGCCTTGTTTTAAAGGGATCCTTGTCCAGGCAGATCGGGACAATCGCGAGGTGAGTGTCCACCATAGGTGAGTGCCTGATGCTTCTGAACCCCTGCTTGATTAGGATGGTGGGCAGTCACCTGAACAGACTTCCTGACGGCCCCCTTTACTTATTCCCATTGCACTTGGAAAGAGGGAAAAGCAGTTACCCATGTAAATACCCCCAAGAAATTGCCTCATAAATATGCTGCCTACTTATCAGAATAGTGAGCAAAGAGAGACCTCCCATCCAAAGGAAATCTCACTTATTCAGAACTGCTTTTTCACTCTGTGGATTATCCATGACTCAGTTTCCCTCTTTGCCTCCTCTGTGGGTCTTTCCACTGTATCAGTCCTCATGAAGAACTTCCCCAAAAGGAAGAGAAGTTCAAACCCATTGGATTGAGTCTTTCTCAAAGGCCAAGGAGGAGAGGATGTGGTAACTTTTTTGAAAGGAAAAGTTTGCAGGTCACAGATCCTTCTTTCTGTGACTGGAGAATTTGAGTTTGGCTTCTTCTTGAATCCCAGCCTCGGGTTGGATACTGGAGCCCCTGGCAGCCTCCATGGTTTCTTCTGTGAAATGCTCACCATTGGGTTATGTAGGTCTGGGTGCTGAGGATGCTGGGGATCTGGGCATTGGTTCCCAGCAGGTCTGCCTGAACTGTCCTCCCTGCTCTGGATGGGCTCACACTTGGCATTTCCTTCCAGTAGTGGGGATGTGTTTGCACCTAGCCACTTGCACTCTTTCTGTTTATCTTGGGGGCATTTAAGAAACATCTGTTGTAAGGTCCAGCTATGAAATTAGCTGGATCATGAAGAGATGGATTCTGTAGTCATGTTCTGGGCAAATAGCTCTAAACAGCCTCTGAAATTAAGACCACAGATGAAGGTTCCTTGGCCATCAATCCACTGACTCTCCTCTAATTTCTTACCCATGATAGCATTTCAAACAGCTGGTAGATGAGCTGATGGTCAAGGGTGTGGGGGTCGTGAACCAAGCCTTGACTGAAGCCTTCCAGATCCTGAAGCAGGTACCGACACCTGGTGAAGCTCCAGGAGAGTAAAGGGTTAGGAGACAGGGTGGAGGTGTGGGGGGGACAGTTGGGCTGTAGTCATGTTACCTGTCCTTTCCCCACACAGTTCCAAGAGGCCCGGCAAGGAAGCCTCTGCAACCAGGCCATCATGCTGATCACCGATGGGGCTGTGGAAGACTATGAGCCAGTATTTGAGAAGTACAACTGGCCTGACCGCAAGGTTACCCTTCTGGTGGAAGTCAAGGGGGCAGGGGAAGGGGCCAAGGGAAGCATTCTCTTACTGCCTGCATAGGATAACTAGTGGTGCCAAGAAAAACCAGGCCTGCCCTGAGTTCAAATGTCCTGCTCCATTAGACACATTAGTAAATGTCCCAGATTGGTGTTCCAAAATTATGGTGACCCTAGGCACAGAGGACTCATGTGAGAGAGTGTTCTGGGTGAGAGACCAGATGTGGTGTTCAGATGAAAACTGTCAGGCTGTGACCCTCCACGCTATACCTGGCTCACATTACCATGGTCCTGGCAAGTCCCATTGCTGCCTAGGCCTCAGGGTCCTTTCTGGTCAAAAGCATGAGAGTGGAGAATTCAAAGTCAGCAAAATGCTTGACCTGACATCCAAGACTCACATAAATAATATTAACACTACTTATGGCCAGGATCTATGTCTGCTGAGTGTATCTGTGTCTTGTGGATTAGGTTCGAGTTTTCACTTATCTGATTGGAAGAGAAGTGACTTTTGCTGACCGCATGAAGTGGATTGCATGCAACAACAAAGGTAAGTGGTGTGTGAGCAGAGCTGCTTACAGCCTGCACCCAGTCATCGGAGGTTCTGAGCCATGGCTCCTGTATTGAGGCCTTACAGAGGTACTGTGTCAAGATAACAGTATCTGCCCCTCCTTCTAACTTGGAAAAATCTAGACAAAATGTAGATTGCCCCAGGAAACCTTGAGTAAATACATGATTACCCCTGCAGGACTCTAACTTATAAAGTCACCTGAAATGAAACTGAGAGGTCATCTGTCCAGTGTTTGCAGAAGAGAAAATTCTCTCTTCAAATAAAGCCTGTATGAATCATAATACAGACAGAGTGATGCAGGGGTGAGACCTACAGTTTAAATGTCAGTTCTTTTTGATGTCTAGCCTCCATTCCTCTGTTGCAAATTAAGTCCATTTACTTTGGTTCTGCTTCTAGACAAAGCAGAGGGTCATAATTTTCTTTAGAATAATGTTTTGGGTGCAGTCCTCATCTGTCTCTGGCCAGAGCCAAAGATCTGGGCTGTGCAATGCCAACTTGGTCCCTATTGATTCGACCAAAGTTTATTGAGAAAGTACTGTTGTGCCTGGCAAAGTTTCCAAATTGTGATCAGGATGGACTCAGTCTTGCTCTTGTTGCTGTCCAGCAGAGCAAACAGACAAATCAGCCATCAGTGGTGATATAAACTGTAAGGGCAGAGGGGCACAGGCCTTACAGGGGCTGGGAGAGTGATGGGAGAGGCACTTCCCCCATTTGGAGGTGGCAGGGAGGGCTTCCTAAAGGAAGAAGTGTCTATGCTGAGATATAGAGAATGGTAGGAGTCAGCCAACATAGAGAGCATTAAAGAGTGTTCCAGAGAGAGTGAAGATCATGTTCAAAGGGTCTGAGATAAGAGCATGCTGGGAATGGAAAGCAGTTTCACTTTTTTGGAGGGTGGAATGAATGTTTTGTGGGAAGTGATGCACAATGAGACCAGACAGGTAAACATGTATTAAGGCATTCAGAGCCTTATAAGCCATTTGCTCTTTTAAATATCACTGTGGCTACAACCAAAAGTCTATAGCACCCCTCCCTGTAAACAAGGAAGGACAGTAGTCAGAGATAGGGGGGTTAGGGGACACCAAGCTACTGTCTTAGACTGGACCCCAATACAGAGCTGCCTGCAGGAGGGGGTGCTCTTGGGAGATGACCCTGTAAGGAAGTGAGGAGGGCATAATCATGAGAGGGAAAAAGAGCCACAAGGCCCCTGCTGCTCCTGTAGCATTTCTGGACTGAGAGGTCCCCCCACAGTTCTCCCAGATTAAGGCAGCACCACTGGCCTCCAGCTGCCCGCGGGAAAGGACACAACCTTGGGGGAAGTAGTTCCCTGTGGCCCAGGGCAGCTCCCAGTGAGAGCCCAACCTGTAAGCTGAGAGCAGCTGGGGGAGCATTTGTGGGCCCTGCAGAGTGATTCCAAGTTGAACCCCCAGCTTTTCACAACCACACAACCCTTTCCTCTGCCAGGCTACTATACACAGATCTCCACACTGGCAGATGCACAGGAGAACGTGATGGAGTACCTGCACGTGCTCAGCCGCCCCATGGTCATCAACCATGACCATGACATCACCTGGACAGAAGCCTACATGGACAGCAAGGTAGGGGCCTGACCCTGCTCCAGAGTTAGGGGCCCCAGGGAGTAATAGGTAACTTCCTGGGTCAGGAGAGTGGTGAGCAGAGCACCTCCTCAGGAGATGGCGTGAAGGGGTGAATACCTTCAGCCCACTAGAAGACCCATTGTCTGTATGCTACCCCCAGAGGCCCAGAAACCCCGTGAGCAGACATGCCCAAGGCTATTCTCCATGGATAGAACCCCTTTTCTCCAGACTTGTGCCTCCCTTCTTCCCATTGTCCTCACCTCCCTCATTGTTCTTCTCTCCTACCTGTTTCAGGAAGAAAGGTAGCCAACCAGTAATTCAAGATACTATGGCTTCATCAGGTGCTCCCCTTCCTGCACTTTCAGAGACTGCCTGTGGGTTGCAGTGGTTTACACAAAGGAATAGATAGCCAAAGTAGATGAGATGTGTGGGGGCAAGAGGGACCTTCCTGGCACTTTTCAAATCATATCACATACATAGCCACCTGCTTCAGTGGTAAAGTCTCAGACTGGGATTGAGAGAGACCTGAACATAGTGGCTTAAATAAGAGAAAAGTGTACTTCTCTCTCATGTAAAAGAACTTTAGAGGTGGCATCCCAGAGCTGATGAGGAGCTTCCTGGTCATCAGGGACCCAGGCTGCTTCTTGCATCTCCTTGGTCAACCCCAGGGTCCTCCTGGTTCCAGTAGCTACTAAAACATTAGTTAACTGAAACTACTCACTTTCAGAAAATCTTACTTCCAAACTCTAAAGTGAAAAATCAGATAAGGAAGGGGAAGAGACTTGATGGTTAATGATCTATGCATAGTATAATGAATATAGACATTATCTTACTATAATTATGTAATGTAAATAACATCACTACAATGGCAATCATGTGACAATATGTAAATGTATCAAAGCAACACCATAAGTTTACACAATATTATATGTCAAATATATTCAATTTTTTAAAAGTTATTCATTCTCTAAGAAAGTATACTATAGACTTCCATGGCTCAGCACCCTCCTTTGGTTGATCCTGATGAAGATCACACATATTAAACATACCTGTGCATGCCACCTGTGAGGACCTATCTTCATGATAAAGTGGGGTGCTTGTGCAGAGCCCCTTCCAAGGAGGCTGAAGGGGGCTGCACAATGAGATGAGGCAGTCTGGGAGGAGGGCCATTTGGGAGGTGTGGAATGATGTGGCTCTGGTGTTCTGAGTGACGAAGAGGTTGTGGGTCTGTCCCATGTGTGTTGGGAGTGACCCTGAGGTCAGCTACAACTATGCCTGCCCTTGAGCTATGCTTCCTCATGCATGTGCTTGTGTTTGTGGGTGGCTCTGTGTCAATGTCCTTCTCCCTCTTAACTGCCCTGGGCTGTCATTTGGATCCATAGCAGAGATTTCTGGGCAGGTGTGTGATGTGCCCCTTCCATGGCTCATGCTCATCGTTGGCATGGCCAAGACAAGAGTACTTCATGAGCATGTTTGGGAGCTGGGTTGTGGGCTCTGGAGTTTTGACACTTGTCCTGGTTTAGGACTATCGTTGCTAAGAGACACTGGCCTGGTCCCCTTTCCAGCCCACCTCTCTCCTTCAGCATTTCTGCCAGCTGTCCTTTTGCAGAGAAGGGGAACCTCACTTGTGGTTTCGTCTTCCTGTTGGAAGGTGACACTTCAGCGATAGTTGACATTGGTGACTGTGGGTCCTCCACACTATGGATTCTGAGATCTCTGTCCTTTGCTCTTTCCTCCCTGGCAGTTATTCACTTCACAGGCACAGAGCTTGATGCTCCTCACCACTGTGGCCATGCCAGTCTTCAGCAAGAAGAATGAAACGGTGAGTGGCTGCTCTCTGAGAAGTTCTAGCAGATTTTAAAAGTTGGAGTCCCTGGCTGGCATCATTAGACCAATGGTTCTTGATTGGATGGGCATCAGAACCACCTCAGAAGGGTTTTATATTCAGATTCCAAGCCCTATGCCCAACCATTTATATCAGAATCTCTTGGTTGGGAGGGGAGTGAGGGTGGGAGGTGGAGTGGGGTCCATATTTCCCAAACTCACCCCTTGATTCTGCTTAGTCATTTTGGGGTTGTCTTATTTCTCTGCACGTGGGACCACTGTCCTGAGGATATAAGGCTAGAAAAGTCACCTGCCAACTTTCTGGCAAAACAACACTTAGCCTACCAGTTTGGACAGCCTCTAATTTGTAAAGGCCTCTGGTAAAGGACTTTCTAGAACCTTCCATCCTCTATCTGGTCAGAAAATGTTTCCTTATAGGCCTTGTGTGTTCAGAGCATCCATAGATTATGGTCCTTCAGATTCTGATACTCAGCCTCTGCTATGAAAATTAATATTTTATTCAACTTTGTATTTCTTTTAAATATTATGATTTAAATATTAATACTGGAAATTAATCTTCCCTGCAGCTGAGATTTCTCCTGGGGCCTCTTCCGGTAGGTTCTAGATTTTTATTCCAGAGAGCTCAGCCTAAAATCCAACTGCAGAGGAAGGGTCATATAAGGAAGTGGCTTATATCTTCCAGGTTCTGGGAAGGCCAAGGGTCCAGTCCAGCCCTGTGCACAGGGAAGCCTGGCCTCCCCCTGAACCAGGTATTTTTCTTTCCAGCGATCCCATGGCATTCTTCTGGGTGTGGTGGGCTCTGATGTGGCCCTGAGAGAGCTGATGAAACTGGCACCCCGGTACAAGGTGAGCCTGGATCAGATGCCTGAGTGGGGGGTCACAGGCTCCCTGGGAGCTGTGCTACCAGGCTCAGGAGTCTTTTTGCAGGCATTGCAGCCAAGCCCAGAGTTGGGATGGGGCCCCTCAATCCCACCCCACAGAGAAGTACAGGCACTGAACCTGGTGGCAGTGGTTTGGATTTCTGGGACCCTGTGTCACCACCAGCTCTGACTTGCTCTGTGGGCTTCAGAAAGTTCTTTCCCTTCCTGGTGCCTCAGTTTTCAATCTGCTCCTCCATGCCATGCAGTCCTGTTTGGGGAACAAATGAGATTAAATCATCAAAGCACCTAGATAGAGCATGTGATGGGGAAGAGGCTGAGTAATGATATGCATTATTGTGGCTGCTACAAACATTAAAACTTAGAAAGGAATTCAGAATCAATGGCTAGAAGCAGTTATATTCTTATTTGAAAAACTCACTGCTGTGAGCTGCCATCTTTAATAGTCCTGCAATCCAACCCTCACCCAGCTCCAGTTCTCCAGCCCAAACAACAGGTCTGACGCCCCTCAATCCCTGTTGTTTTGGCAGCTCGGAGTGCATGGATATGCCTTTTTGAACACTAACAATGGCTACATTCTCTCACATCCTGACCTCCGACCCCTGGTAGGTACAGATCTTACTTGCATTGGGATCTTAACTATATGGGATTTGGGGACAGTTCATAAAATCAGTTAAAACAATGAACATACATTGGGCTCCATTTAAGAACCCAATGGATAATATAAGAAAAAAAATTTAAGTCATGGTTTCCGTCTTCAAACTGTTTGTAATCTAGCAGGAAAGACAAAACAAAAAAATAGGTGAACTGATTAATGAACAGTCCAGAAAGCATATAATGAAATGTGCAGTTTTCCCTGAAGGACAAGCTTCCACTTACATTCCTGTCACTGCCTCAGTTGATCCACACTCCTCTTGGAGTCTTACAGTGGTATCAGCAGAACTCCAGGGACTGCCCCCTCCTCAAGGGGGTGTGAACATTGAGTTAACAATAAAAATGGCAAGGGAAGAGTCTCATGAGAGGTGGGGGGGAGGGGCAGTAAAACTGAGGCTCCCCAGCGTTTGTCTTGGGATGATATGTTCCTTAGCACTCCTGCCTCCTTCCTAGCTCACTCCATCCTGATGCATGGGGCTGGGAACATTTTCACGTGCATTCAACAGAACAACTGATGACCAAAAAATTTGCATCATTCTATCTAAAAGTTCTGCCTCCAGGGCTAGGGGCTCCCTGATGCCTCTGGTCTGGGCACTTGGCTGCTATTGATGACAATGGCCACACCTTTCAGTGTGATTGTTCAGGGAAGTAGGAAGAAGGCAGTTAAGTCCTACAGGAACCATAGCCCTTTCCCCTTAAAGTCTCACACTAAATTGAAATGGCAGCTGAAGACAATACCAAGCAGAGCATCTTTGTGAGAACTTACTAAGGGGCTCATCTGCCCCAGGTACCACTTGAAGAAATCATTCTAAGCCAAATTCCATTTCAATTTGGTTCAGATAGATACTGAGTGTCCATAAAGCAACTGACTGAGCTATTTAAGGCAAAATATAGAAGTTCATAGTAGAGATCAGGGCACACTGGAAGCCATGTTGTCTTCCCAATTCAGACTCTACTGGGCAAGCATCTGAACCCATAATGGGTCACTGACCTCTACCAGTGGGTTCTATAGGGAGCATTCCCAGTGGCAATAAGATGATTCACTAGGAAAAAAAAATAATATGTCAATCATGGAGCTGACTTGTAAAATTGAAGGGCAATGGTCAGAAACTCATCGGTCACCATCTATATAATCTAGATGAATATAAGACTTCAACCAATCAATTAATATTGTGGACCTACTGGGTGCCTGACCGTATAACACTCTGGGAATACTATAAACAGAAGGCTATGTCTAATTAAGGAAATAGAGTATACACAAATAGACTTGAACAAATGAAATGATTAGAGAAAAATAGCATGTAGAATATTATTACATAACAAACATTATTATGTAAAGCCACCATGATGAGATTCCTAAGGAAAGCACTATCAATTTGTGGTAGGTATTAAGAAGAATAACAGTGAAGTTAAAAAATAAAAATAATAGAAGATTTGCCTAGTAATAAACTGAAAGTGGATCAAGAGCCATACTTCTGGCCTGAAATCTCTCTGTCTGTGCTCCAAGTTATACAAAGTAGAACTGTGGTTTTAATAAAATGAGCTAAAGATGATCTTTCATGTATCATCAGGAATTAGAAAATAGAAATGAATGACGAGTATTGCACCTTACTCAAAAGAAACAGATCTGGTGTAAAATATGGCAGGGCAGTGCTGTTTGCTATAAGCACAGCATCACCAAGGCCAAGAACAGAAGCATCATCCAAGCATGGGTGCAGAGAAAAAGAGAAGAATGAAAGAATACTACTGGGGCCATTATCATGCAAATCTCCCAGAAACAAGGTGACACTTTCTTGAAAAAAGAAAAAACTGGCAGAAGCAAGATACACAGTGATAGGGGACTTCAGTCTTTTAAGCATCTTCAGGGCCCCATTCTGCTAAAAGTAGACCCTCTGATTAATTCTTAATTTACCCTGACAATAAACCATCCTGTTTCCTTTTTTGATCTATTATTAAACTAAACCTGGGAAGTGCTGCCAACCTAGTAGCAGATACCTTGACAATATCTGTCTTGGTATCAGAGAGAGGGTGGCAGGGAGAGATGGAAGTCAGGGCCAAGAAACAACAACATTCAAAGACTTGATTAATGGCTCTATGTCAAGCTGGAGGGAGGTCTTTATTAGGCACTGTAGAATCTGCCTGTCCTTGGCTTTGTCCCATTCAAGAATTCAATCAACAAGATGAAAACATAGAAATCAGATGACACCAAGTCTGGAAGGTGTGGATAATACATTAAGGGAGGAAATTAGTATTCAGGCAGTATTATAAACAATGGGCTGAAACTAACAAGATGAATATATTAGGATGCATGGAAAGTTCTGCAAAATATTCAATGCTCAAGCATAATATTGAAAAGATGCAATTTAACAGTGTACCGTGTGAGGAAGGCCAAGGGCACTTAACTGACTGAAAACTCTATTTGGGCCATTAGGGCAGTGTAGCTGCCCTGAAAATCCAGTAGAATCAGAGGCAGCAGTCAAAGCCATATGATATTTTGGTCCACACAGGTCACACCCACACTACACTGGTCAGAACCCCATCTAAAATATTGACTTTCATCCTGGGCACTTCATTTTGGGAATGACATGGACAAAGTAGAGCATATTCAGAGGGACCTGAGGGATCTACAACCTGAGAATGTTTAGCTTATAGAAGTGAAGTCAGGAGTAACAAGCACCTTCCAAACCTTTAGAGTTGTCAGGTGGAAAACATTATGTGCAGCTCCAGGGAAAGAATAAGACCAATGGGTAAAAGTAACAAGGAGCCAGATTTCAGCTCTGTATGGGGAAGAGCTTTCTAACGATTTAGAGCTGTCCAAAACCAAAACAGGCTGACTCACAAAATAGGGAGCTCCTCATCATGGGAAATACTCAGAGGCCGTGAGACCATCTGTCACAAATGTTGGGAAGGGAAATGCTGCATCAGCTGGAAGGTTGACCCAGATAACCTTTAAAGAATCACTGAGATTCTTTGATTTTATGAATATATCTGTAAGGCTTTATAGCAGGGCCTTATGTTTTAACCTCATGTCTTTCTTCATGACCTGCCCACTCCAGTACAGAGATGGGAAGAAACTCAAACCCAAACCTAACTACAACAGCGTGGATCTCTCTGAAGTGGAGTGGGAAGACCGAGCTGAAACTGTGAGTGGGGGAAGCAGGAGAAATAGAAGCTGGTGTAGCTCTACAGCCAGTACTCAGGCCAGCTGTGGGGCCATGAGCTCTGAGACCACCCTGTTCCTCCCCATGGAGGCTTTCCAAGTCCAGACCAGAAGCAGTTCTGTATTACTGCTGTAATAACATAGCAGTATCTTACTGAATCCCAGGGGGTGCTGAGGCTGAATGAGCCATGTCTGTAAACCACAGAGGCTGAGCTCCAGTGGTATTTCATTCTGACTTTTGGGGTCAATAGCTCATTCAGAAAAAATTGTGTCTCAGTAATATGGCACTATGTTCTCTCATACATCAGTGTACTTGGGAGCATTATCTCGGTGAATGTCTGGAACTATAAGCGGAGTGGAACCTAGAATCATATCTATGTTCACTCCTGTGTATTCTGCTTAAAGGAAAAAGGGAAGAACTGAAACTATTCCTAGGGATCACCTCCAGTCTGGTCAATAAAGCTCAGTGCCTTCTGCCCTCCAGTGTGAGCCAGGGAACTAATACCATTATCTTTCCTCTTGAAGCTGAGAACAGCCATGATCAATGGGGAAACAGGGTCTCTCTCTATGGACGTGAAGGTTCCACTGGACAAAGGGGTAAGGTGCTCGAAGGAAAGAACCAGGGTCTGGTACCAGGAAGGCAGCTTCCCAGTTGCTTGAGATTTGGGGAGGTGACAAGGGACTTTGACCTAGCTTAATTAGAGCTTAAGTCTTGAGTGCATGCTGTAGTCTATGGGGCTTGACTAGAGAGTATATCCAAAATGTGCATCAACCCCAGAGAAACATCAGGCCACAAAATGATCAGTTCTTTGGAGACTACCAAGAGAAGCAGTAGGTTTAGCTCAAGGCATTTACAACACTTTTTTCTTCCTGATGCTGCCTGCTATTTGGCTTTTTTGTTGTTTGTTATGGAAAGGGGAAAAGCGACAGTTAATTTTATAAATTGTTAGCAACTCTTGAAATCGTGTTATATGGGAAGAGGTTGAAAATAATTGCCACTCCTTAGAGCTGATTTTCATCCACTGTAACCACAGATAGTCAAGAATCAATACACTCACTGATGCCATTGCTGTCTTCCCAGATCTACACATCATTTATAAAAGATCATTTCATCTTCTCATTTAAAAGGTTCCACTGCATTTGTGGTGAATTTTCATTGTCCCTTGACATATTTACAAATGTCACCTCCTCCCTCACAACCACCCCCACCTCCTCCTCTTGTTGCCCATCTGCCTCAGCTAAAAGAACACAGGCATCTGTCTGCAACAATTAGACCCAAGTTCTTCCACAAACACAAACCTCCATGGAAGCCAAACAAGAAAGCATTGGAAAGGAAAAGCAATTCATTGCATTCCCTTTAGACACATGGGCTGAATTTCACTGGGACCAGTATCTGATTTCTGTGGCAGTTGCCTGCTTTTTATAAGCTCTCGGCTGAGAAGAGCCTCCTTTAGGCAGACTGGACAATATCAATGATGTCACCAGTTATAGCAGCTCTTTCTCCTGATCCAAAAGAGTAAAGGTTTCTTCCATGTACCTCCACCTTTATCCCAACAGACTCCTGCTTACATGCATGAAGGAGCTCTTCCTTAGCCCAGCCCAACCAAAACATTTCAGGTAGCTATAATGAAAATTTTAACATGCACATGGCAGACAGCAACTCCCAGATAGATTGGAATATAGCTATACTATATCTAATTCAGACTGACTTACAAAGTAGGTACAGTGTGTCTTCTATTCTTTCCTCCCAGTGCCCAATGTTCTCATGCTGCCTTCACACTTCTCAAAGCTACCAATTGAGCAAGAGTTCTAACCAGATCCAGACAGTCTGAACTTCTCAAATTTCTGCCCATCCCTTTGAAATGTGTTCATTGCTGATAATAAACCATCCAGGTCAAATGTGCTATTTAACAAAAGCTTCCAGACATGTGGGTGCTTTAACATGAAATAGAGTGATGCTGATCATGATCATGATATAATGCACATTTCATAGCACATAGGTGTTCATGCCTTACTACTACTAATAATAATAATAGTGGTAGCTAACATTTATTTGAAACTCGACTAAGCATGTTATAAGTATTCACTTAACATTCACAATCCTATGAAGTATATACTATCCTATCCCCATTTTATAAATGAGGAAATTTAGAGAGGCTAAAAACTTGCCCAGTCATCTAGATGATTAATTGCAAAGCCCTCATGTGTCTGATTCTAGACCACACACTCTTTTTTTTTTCTGAGAGAGAGAGAGAGAGAGAGAGAGAGAGATTGAGAGAGAGAATCTTAAGCAGGCTCCGCACCCAGACTGGAGCCCGACATGGAGCTTGATTCCACGACCCTGGGATCGTGACCTGAGCTGATTTCAAGAGTCAGATGCTTAACCAACTGAGCCACTTAGGCACCCCTAGACCCCACACTCTTAACCACTAATGTTTAAGGCTTTTTTGTAGGAGTAGCCCTGAATTCTCTACTCACTCTCCAGCCTTAAAGACTTCCCAAGAGTCTCTTTAGAATTCTGTTTCCATCTTTAAAATTCATTGTCTTCTCCTCTCCCTCCACCTCATTATATCATAACTCAACTCTAATCTTTCATCTCTTTACTTCCATGCTCAGAAGCCATCACACCTGCACTGTGTGTGTAGGACATTTTGCTATGTGGCCACTACTGTGGTATCCAGCCTCCTGCTGCTCTGATCTATTATGAGGCCACTCTGCGATGTTGTTACATTTTTTTCACTACCAATTGCTCTGTCTGCCCAATGTGTCTTCTCTTTTTAAGAGTCACAGACAGTTCCATTGTTTTCTCGCCTGCCACTCTATCCCATCCTTCGCAGCTCAGTGGTGTGTCTCACCTCACAAACTCGTTCCTCACTAGAAACACTCTTCATATCTAGGCCAAGGGAAGCTTTCTTAAAGCATTGTGGGAATATCTGTCATCATTCAAGCCATCCTTCTGGCAGGTGTAGTTTGTTTTGTTGTTTTCTCTAGGGGATTTTACATGTATCCTTACTTCCCATGGATCAATTTAGACCTTTTTTCCTAAACACCAGACAGGTAAGTATGGTGGAATTCACAAGACAGTAATGGCAACCCAGCAAGATTTAGAGCAGGGCTGACAAACTCAAAAACCTATGGGGTCAGATAGGCTGTGTTCAGAAATGTGAGTAATAGAGACAAGCCTCAGTATTTGTGGTTCTGGGAACTGAAGAGTTACATGTATCATCTAAAGGAGACAACTAAGAATCTGTATTTTTTTAATGTGCACTTAATTCCAAAAATATTGAAAACACAATCTGGGCCTTTCAAATTGAAAGGAGTCCAGCTTTGTCTTGTAGGCCTCCTATTGGCCATTTTGATAGCTCTCTGTTTTCCCCAAAATGTGGACCAGTAATAGGTATCAAAATTTCTAAACCATCAGTAGCATCCTGGGCAGATATCCTAAGACATGTTTAAAAGAAAAGACAGGGACACCTAAGTGGCTTAGTTGAGTGTCCAACTCTTGGTTTCAGCTCAGGTCATGATCATGGGATCAAGCCCTGCATCAGGCTCCTCACTGAGCATAGAGTCTGCTTAAGAGTCTCTCTCTCTCTCTCTCTCTCTCTCTCTCTTTCTCTTTCCCTTTCTCTTTCTCTCTCCCCCACTCACACACACACTTTCAAAGAATAAAAGGAAGGAAGGAATGAAGTTCATTAGTTTAATTTAAAACTTTATTTTAAAAAAAAGAAAAAGAAAGAAAAAACAGGTAAAATATCCTGAAGTATCTTATCTGGCACGCTTTTTATCATTTTCATCTTGTTTGATAGTTTAGAACAAATAATTAGCAGTGGGAGAGAAAGAGAGACAGACAGTGTTCTTTACTAGCCTTTAGATTTTTCCAAGTTAGCCCTGCTGATGGGTGCATGGTGTGTATACACACACACACACACACACACACACACCAGCAACTGACATAGTCAGTTAGGACAGATTTGCCGCATATTCCTCCAGTACCTTCTAATCCCTATGCACTGGATTCAGGGGGGTAGCTCTGTAGCACTTTCTCATTCTCTCTGTGTGTTACACACTCACTCATTCACTTTTTTTCCAGCAAAGGAAGGCAATCTATTAAAGGAGGAGATTGTTCTGACACCTCTTTACTCATATTTTCCAAACCTCTCCAGTTCTTTCTTTCTGTTAACAAGATTCAGAGACAGCACCACTCCTCTCTTCCTTTTGCCTCAGCCTTAAAAGATTATCTCAAAGTTATGATTCAGTTATGAGGGAGCAGCTTGCAATAGACTAATTCTCCAGTATATAACAATTATAAATTTGAACAAAATATTAAAAAACAAACATTTAAGGACATGCAAAAGTGGCCAAAAGCAGGCAGAAGCAAGGGTTGAAGAAGCTTCAACCCTTGAATCAAGAGAACTACACTGGGTGAAACACACATTTATGTGTTTTTTTTTTTCTTAAGGGATGCCCCAGTCTGTTTAAATGAAATAGCTATAATTCAAGCAGAAAGCTATAGTTACCATCTTGAAGTATCAACTAACAGAACTTGGGCTCTCAGAGTGTATTGAAATGAAAGAAAATACCCTAGAAATAAGGGATCCTACAGGTGGGCTGGCCCTAATATATATAAACAAACTCCTCTCAAATTCTTGACTGACCTTAAAGTACATATACGCAGGGGAGATTCTAAGTACCCAGGGGAAAGCAACAGTTGAAAGAGTTGAAAATCAGAACAAGGATTTCAACTGTTGCCTATGGTAATGAAGACAGTTTGGAGTCTAAGTCACACCAAGGTGAAGAGGCGTGGTAAATACCTCAGGATTTTCTTTGAAAGCACAGAAGAGTTATACTTTAGGAGCAAAAACTATGTCCCAAGACCAAGAGATTCACTCTAGACCTAAAGACAAAGTTGAAACAGACCCACCCTAACAAAAATGTAAATCCAAGCCTCCACATGCTCAAGGTGATCAGCTAATTATTTATCTGCTGATTAAAATAAAAATCAACACTTGTCAGAGGAAGACAAGGTATCTCCAACCTATTCTTTACAATAGCCAGTATAACATAAAAATTAGCAGGTGCATGAAGAAAAAGGAAAATGTGACACATAGTTAAAAGAAAAAGCAGTCTTAGAAACTGACCCAGAGATGACCAGCTGTTGGATTAGAAGGACTTTATAGCAGATATAACACATTTGCACAAGGAATTAAAGGGCAGTCAGAATGAATGAATAAATGGAGAGTCTCAGCAGAGAAATGGTTGGGGTTTAATCAAAGTAGGTCCACTACAAGTGATATGAATATAGGGTTTTATTCCAGGGGTTAAACATTATGAGATTATTGCTGGTAAAGAAGTTTGTAAGGCTGGTGTCTCTGCATCTAGTGGTGAGTTTGAAGTCATCATAGGTCAGTAGGACTAGCAATTTGAAAGGAAAGCTGGATGAAATGGTGGGGTGGGGGTGGTGCAGGAGAGGGAACAAGAACAGATTGAAACCCATGAGGAAAAATAGGAAGCATAACCACAACTAAAACCCACATCTGTCTCTCACTACCTCTAATCTCAAGGATATGGGCAATCTGCAAGAAAGAGCTAATGCCATTCATGTGGAGCTGCACAGTCACCAGGCTCAGATCTCAGGAAAGCTGAAGGAGGAGATCCAGTGGCAGCTGGGGAAAGTTTCTGTTGAGAAAGCCCAGAGATCAGAGCAAGCTGCAAGTGCTCGATATGCTATACTTACCTTTAGCGTGTAAAATGGCTGCTACTTCCCTTCTGCCTTACAAATCTCATGCAAACTTCTCTCTTGGCCAGCCCTAACTTGGAACCATTCAGGGAAGTAAGTCTGGAAATGTAGATCCAGCTTAGTTAATTTGACACAGTATATAAAACCACCACAAGACCCAAGTGGAAATTCTAAAACTGATGAGTACAATATCTGAAATGAAATTTTTACTGGATGGGCTTATCAGCAGTTGGAGGAAAAAAGGACAGTGAATTTGAAGACAGATAAATAGAAATCATCCATTCTGAAGAACAAAGAAAATTTTGAAAAAATGTTTGAAAAAAAAATTATCCCTCAGTTACCTATGGTCTAGCATTATGTCCTTAGAGTCCCAGAAGAAGGGAGAAGAAATGGAACAAAGGTATTTGCAAAAAAGAATGCCCCAGATATCTTGAATTTGGTGAAAAACATCACCCAGAAGATATAAAATTTTCAGCAACCCCCCAAGCAGATAAAAAGAAAAAGAAACCACATCTAGGCTCACCATAATATACCAGCTGAAAATCAAAGATATAGGAAAGTCTTAAAAGAAGCTAGAGGAAAGCAGTAATAAAATTATGGCTGACTTCTCATCAAAAACAATATAAAATAAAATGTTTTAAATGCCAAAAGGAAAAAAAAAACCTCTCAACCCAAATTTCTATGTATGGAGAAAATATCCTTCCAAAAGATGTGTATTTAGACATTTTCTTATAAAAGAGAACAGAGTTTATCACCATCAGATCTGCCCTATAAGAAATGCTTAAGGAAGTTCTTGAGGCTGAAGAAAAATGACACAGATGGAAACTCAGATCTATATGAGGAAATGAACAGCACTGGAAATGGTAAATGTGTGCACTAATATGAGACTTTTTTTGAACTCCTCAAAAAGACAACTATTTAAAGCAAAGGTTTTGACATTGTATTGTAGGGCTTATAATGTACCCAAGTATAAATAAATGGCAATGATAGCACATAGTGGAATTATCCCAAGAATGTAAGGCTAGTTTGACATTCAAAAAAGTCAGTCAATTAATGTAATTCATTACATTAACAGCATAAGGGAAAAGCGCCATATGGTCATCTCAATAGATGCTGAAAAAGCATTTGACAAAATTTAACTGGAAACAAAAGGAAACTTCTTCAATCTGGTAAAAGCCATCTATGAAAAGGCTAACTTTAAATGGTGGAATATTAAACACTTTCTCCCGAAAAGTGTGAACAAAGGAAAGATGTCTGCTTTCACCACCTCTGTTCAACATTGCACTGGACCCTGCAAGGATCTATCCTTACAATAGGTAAGGAAACAAAAGGCACAAAAATTACAAAGGAAGAAGTAAAACTGTCTTTATTCATAGACAAGATGATTGTTTACACAGAAAATTCCAAGAATCTGCAAAACAACTACTAGAACTAACAGATAAATTTAGCAAGTTGACAGAACACAAGATCAATACTATAAAAATCAATTGCATTATATATATCAGCAAACAATTGGAAATAAATTATTTTTAATTTCAAATTTCAATAGCATCAAACTACATAAAAAACTTACGAATAAATTTAACAAAGTCATATATGACCTCTACGCTCAAAACTGCATAATGTTGCAGAAAGAATGTCAAAAAGTTAAATTAATAAAAAGATATAACCATGTTTACAGGTTGTTAGTCAATATTGCTAAGTCATCCATTCTCCATCCATCAGACTGACCAGTAGATCCAATACAATCCCAATCAAAATTTGAACAGACTTATTCTAGATATAGCATAAGAAGTGAACAGGAGAAGGTGATTCTAAAACCTATATGAAAATGTAAAGGACCTAAATAATGCCCAAAATGACCTTGAAAAATAAGAACAAATTTAGATGTTTTGTACTATGTGATTTCAAAACTGACTGTAAACCTATAGTAGCCAAGCAGGGTGGTATTGACATAAAAACAGACAAAATAGGGGCACCTGGGTGGCTCAGTCAGTTAAGCTCCTGTGACTCTTGATCTCAGCTTAGGCCATGATCTCATGGTTCATGAGATCGAGCCCCACACTGGGCTCTGCACTGACAGCACAGATCCTGCTTAGGATTCTTTCCCTCTCTCTGTCCCTCCCCTGCTTGTGCTCTCTAAACAAACAAACAAAAAGAACCCAGAATAGACAAACGGATAGAGAATCCAGAAATAAACTTACATATTGTCAACTGATTTTCAACAAAGCCACCTTGTCAAATCAATGTAGAAAGGAAAGTCTTTTTAACAAATGGTGCTGGAACTACTAAGTAAATGTATGAAAAAAATAAATAGTGAGCCATATCTCACACCATAAAAAAAATTAACTTGAGGGACACCTGCATGGCTCAGTCAGTTGAGTGTAGGATTCTTGATTTCAGGTCAGGCCATGATCTCACACAGTTCATGGACTTGAGCCCCATGACGGGCTCCAGCCACTCTGGCAGTGCACAGCCTGCTTGAGATTCTCACTCTCCCTCTCTCTCTGCTCCTCCCCTGCTCTCTCTCAAAATGAATAAACTTAAAAAAAATTTTTAAAGAAAAATTAATTTGAGATGGATCATAGCCTCAATGTAAAAGCAATAATTGTTAGTCTTCTATAAGAAAACATAGAAGATCTTTACGACCTGAAGTTATCCAAAGGTTTCTCTTTTTTTTTTTAAGTTTATTTATTTACTTGGAGAGAGAGTGGGGGGTGGGGGGAAGAGCAGAGAGAGAGGGAGAGAAAATCCCAAGCAGGCTCCACACTGTCAGCATAGAGCCCAGTGTGGGGCTTAGTCTCACGAACTGTGAGATCATGACCTGAGCCAAAACCAAGAGTCAGAGGCTTGACTGAACCACCCAGGCACCCTTATCCAAAGATTTCTTAGATAAAACATGAAGAACACGAAACATAAAATAAGATTTGATAAATTGTATTTCATCAAAAGCAACAAGTTCTGCTCATCAAAAGGCACCATTAAGAAAATGAAAAAGCAAGGCTCAGACTGTGTCCAGAATACATAAAGAACTTGTACAGATTGTTAACAAAAAGACTAACAACCCAATAAAAAATGGGCAAAATACTTGAGCAGACCCTATGCATCCTTAGTCATCAAGGAAATGCAAACTAAAGCTGCAGTCAGATTCCATTCCATGCCTTCTGCTAGAATTTAAAGGACAGATAACACCACATCCTGGCAAAGATGTAGAGAAATTGGAACTCATATATTGCTAGTGGAAGTATAATAAAAACAACTTTGGAAGATTGTTTGGCAGTTTTTTTATGAAGGCAAACACTTTTAGCATATCACCCAGAAATTCCATTCCTAGGTATTTATCAGGCAAAATAAAAACATGTCCACAAGAAGACTTGTCAATAATATTTGGAGCAGCTAAAGCTGCTCAGTATAGCCCCACACTGGAAACACTCCAGATGCCCATCAATAGGTGAATATAAAGGCAAGCTGGCATGCCCACACACTGGAGCGCTACTTAGCAACAGAAGGAAACACACTGCTGATACACACAACACGGGTGGTCTTAAAGATGTTATGTTGTGCAAAAGAAGCCAAGCACAAAAGGTACACACTTCAAGGACAGACAAACCTAATGTAAAGTGATAGAATTCAGAACAGAGTTCACCCTTGGAGGGGTGGGGTGGGGATGGGCTGGAAGGAGGCAAAGAGATTTTTAGAAGATGCAAACATTCCGTATCTTGACTGGGAGGTAACTACATGGGTATATATATATTTATCAAAACTAATGGAAGAATACACTTAAGATCTGTACATTTTGCCTTTTTCTTTAATAAATCAAAAAAGGAGGGGCCCCTGGGTGGCTCAGTCAGTTAAGCGTCCGACTGTTGGTTTCAGCCCAGGTCATGATCTTGCGGTTTCATAAGGTCAAGCCCCGCATTGGGCTCTGCACTGGCAGCATGAGGCATGCTTAGGATTCTCACTCTCCCTCTCTCTCTGTGCCCCGCCCCAACTTGCACTGTCTCTGTCTCTCTCAAAATAAATTTAAAAAAATCAAAAAAGGAAAATTTTTTTTTCAATATATGAAGTTTATTGTCAAATTGGTTTCCATACAACACCCAGTGCTCATCCCAAAAGGTGCCCTCCTCAATACCCATCACCCACCCTCCCCTCCCTCCCACCCCCCATCAACCCTCAGTTTGTTCTCAGTTTTAAAGAGTCTCATGCTTTAGCTCTCTTCCACTCTAACCTCTTTTTTTTTTCCTTCCCCTCCCCCATGGGTTTCTGTTAAGTTTCTCAGGATCCACATAAAGAGTGAAACCACATGGTATCTGTCTTTCTCTGTATGGCTTATTTCACTTAGCATCACACTCTCCAATTCCATCCATGTTGCTACAAAGGGCCATATTTCATTCTTTCTCATTGTCACATAGTACTACTCCATTGTGTATATAAACCACAATTTTTTTATCCATTCATCAGTTGATGGACATTTAGTCTCTTTCCATAATTTGGCTATTGTTGAGAGTGCTGCTATAAACATTGGGGTACAAGTGCCCCTATGCATCAGTACTCCTGTATCCCTTGGGTAAATTCCTAGCAGAGCTATTGCTGGGTCATAGGGTAGGTCTATTTTTAATTTTTTGAGGAACCTCCACACTGTTTAAAAAAGGAAAAATTTTAAAGGTAATCTCCAGTTCTGACCCTCAAGCCAGCCCCATCTTGGAACATCAGGCTCCTGAGGCCACCACAGCCCTTCCTGGCCCCTGACTGCCCCAGCACCACTGTGAGGGAGGCTCTGACTGAGACAGTGGAGGCAGGAACATTGTGGGGATGAGGCTGGTGCTGGAGAACTGTTCATTCAGGTTTGATCTAAAGCTGGTTTCTTCCAGAAACAAACTTTTTTGCCACCCAAATTCCACTGCACCCCCTTCGGACATCTTATTCTAAAAGCCAGAAAGAAGTGAAGGGAATAAGAACATGTGGCTTTCCCAACAGCATAAACTTCTCATGGACAGGACAATCCACAGGACTTCAGACCCCAGAGCAAATCCTGCTCTTCCCTGGACCCACCCCTATCCATTAAAGTCACACTCACCACCTCATGGCAGCCTTATGCATGGGGTGCTATTATTAATCCTGATTTACAAATGAGAATTCTGAAGCTTAGAATTGAAGTGAAACAGCTCACCCAAGAGCACACAGCTTGTAAGTGGCCGAGGTGGCTCTAAATCCAGGTCTGCCTGATGCCCAGCCCAGGCCCTGAACCACCGTGTGAACTACCTGATGCCCTAACTTACACAATTCTACTGAAACTGAAAAGATGGCAGCTTTGAAAGGAAAAAGAAGTTGTAAAAGAGTGACGTAGCCCTGGGAAGGGGTTAGTGGAGGGAATCATGCTCCCTCTCCCTCGGCTGTATTCCAGAAAGGGGGAGGTTGTAGGTGGGTCATACACAAATGAGCTCCAGAAGATTTTAGCACCAGCTGGTCCTGTATGAACCCTAGCATTGCTGTCCACACCTGCACTGTTCAATACAGTAGCCACTAGCCATGTTGGCTATCTAAATTTATATGAACTCAACTAAAACTTAAAACTTCAGTCCCTCAGTTGCACATTTCAAGCACACAATAGCCTCACATGGCTAACAGCCACTTCGTGGGACAGCAAGGATGTAGACATTGGTCCTTTAATCAGGCAGCCCCAAGGCTACAGCCTGCTGGGCCTGGTGGTCAACAAGGTGAGGCATGCCCCTGGCAGTCAGGGAAAGGGGTCAGAGGTGAAGGAAGTGGCACAGAGACAATGAAAGCCAAGGGCATTAGGTGAGGAGGTAAGTGGCATGGTCAGGCACTTCTCTCTCCAGCAAACCTCCTTTTCTTTTCTCTCTTTCAGAAGAGAGTTCTTTTCCTGACCAATGACTACTTCTTCACCGACATCAGTGACACACCTTTCAGGTGAGGGACCCATGTTTTATTTGGAAGGGAGAGGTGGAATGGCTGGAACATAAATTCCAATAACTCCAAGCAGAAATTCCAGGTCTGGGGAATGAATTTACTCATATTTAGTTGGCAATTTTATGGTAACAGAAAAAAAACCCAGGCTTGCCTTCAGGAAACTTGAGGTCTAGACCTGCTTTGCCAGTGTATCCTACTTTGCAGGGTCTGGAGCCAAACTGCCTGGGTTTGGGTCCCAATTGCACCCCTAGCAGGCTGTGTGACCTTAGTCAAGTTACTTAACTTCTCTTTGCCTTTGACTCTTGTTTGTAAAATGAAGGTAAAAATAGTAGCTACTTCTTTGTGGTTTGTAGGACATAATCTACTTAAAGATCTTAAAGCGATGCAATGTAAAAGATTGTAAGATGAAAGATCAAATCTGAAAATCTCTTTGGTTCCTTCCAACTGTTGTCAACATGAGGCATTATACAGCTTAGGAAACAAATAGCCCTTATCTCTGAATTACCTCATTTCTCAATAAAGTGTGGTGCCCAACCTGACTGCTCATTAGAATACCTGAGGAATTTTGCAAAACTGTCAATGCCCTGGCTCCATCCAAACAAATGAACTCAGAATTTCTAGGATATACCTGTAATTCGATATTCAGCAAACATTAACAGCAGTGTTTTACTAGGAGAGAGAGGAGGGCATGGTGGTGTTCACCAGGCAGGAAAGCAGTCTCCTATTTATGAAAGCCTGTGAGACATAGAAACCTCTCCACATTTCAGGAGGTCCCTGAGAGGTTTTGGATGAATCTTGTCTAAAATGGTAGGTGATGGGGCATCTGGGTGGCTCAGTTAGTTGATTGTCCAACTTCGGCTCAGGTCATGATCTCACAGTTCATGGGTTCGAGCCCCACGTCGGGCTCTGTGCTGACAGCTCAGAGCCTGGAGCCTGCGTTGGGTCTGTGTCTCCCTCTCTCTCTCTGTCCCTAACCCACTCACATTCTGTCTCTGTCTCTCTCAAAAATAAGTAAACATTAAAAAAATTTTTTTTAATAAATAAAATTAAATGGTAGGTGATGGGGCTCTTGACCTACAGAACTGAGAGTCCTTCTCAGGAAGAGAGGTTGATGGAAGCATAGAACTGCTGCTTTAGTTCTAGAGGAGACAACGTGTGAGGCCAGGGGCAACATTCATAGAGTCCAAGTTGCTGAAGGCCAAGGAAGTAGGCTGGACATTGCTTGGCCCTTGTTGCTGCTGAGCACTTGTGTTCTCTGTTCTCCCCATAGCCTGGGAGTGGTGCTGTCCAGGGGCCATGGAGAGTACATCCTCCTGGGGAACACAACTGTGGAAGAAGGTGGGTCTGTGCCCAGTACTGGTGGGCAGTGTGGGAGGAAAATGGATTCTCCTGGGACACTGAGCAGGGCCAGCCTGGGGCAGAGCCAGAGTCTCCCAGGTCCTGGACTTGAGCAAACTCTTAGAGCAAGGCTGCCTGGTGAGAAGGGGTCTGTGTGTCCTGTGTGCCAGGGCTGCAGGATCTGTCAGTCAGTTGTCAAAGCCAGCAAAGCCTAGGACTTGCCATTGTGGAAAGCTTTGGTGGACCAGAAGAGGTAGGTCAACAGGATATGTTTCTTCTTTGAACAAAGCTGAATTTCACCTAAGTCATGACAAAGGAGGCCGGAAAGAGTAAAGGAGCAAATCTGTAGCCGTTGGATAAGGCTAACAAAACAAAGTACCACCAACTGGGTGGCATAAGCAACAGAAATGCTTTCTCTTGCAGTTCTGGAGGCCATGCCCCCTCCAACACCTCCAGAGCAGGATCCTTCCTGGCCTCTACCTCCTGATTGCCCCAGGCATTTCTTGACTTGAAGCTACAGTTCTTCAGTCTCTGTCCTCACCATCACATGTAGCTTCTCATCTGTGTCTCTCTATTTAACCTTGTACAAGGACACCAGTCATATTGGATTAGGGCCTACCCTAATGACTTCATCTTAACTTGATACGTGCCATGACATTATTTCCAAATAAGGTCACATTCACAAGTAGTGGGGTTCATACTTCAACATATCTTTTGGGGGGGACACAGCTGAACCCATAGTAGGGAACTTATGGGAAGTGAACTGAGAGGGGCAGCAAGGAATGGTGGGGAAGGATGGGGGACAAGGTCCCCACCCTCCCTAACCCAACCTGTTCTTTACTTACAGCTGCCTGAGCACGTTGAGAGAACAAAACTAATATCCGGGATTCAGGGATATCTCAGGAAGTCCTGGGATGGTTTGGTCACAGTTCCATTTAACACCCACATTCTGTCCATTCTTCCTTTATCATCTCTTGAGTGCATCTCATGTCTCCATATCCCTGCCACCGCCCTAGTCATTGTCACCTCTCTCCTGGATAACCACAGCAGCCTCCAACTGGTCTCCCTGCCTCTCTCTTCCTGTAAATCTCTGCCAGAGAGATCCATCTAGAAATGCCAGATCAGATTGTGTCACTGCTAAATGACCTTTAATGGCCTTCTAGGGTTTTTTTTCTATTTTTGGTCATTTCTCCATACACTAAGCTTTAAGATCTTCCCATGTGCTTTGCTCTCCCCTGAAATGCTCTCTTCTCCAGTGCCCACCCTCTTAGCCCACCTAACTTGGACCCACTCTTCATGTCCCAGTGTAGATGTCACTTTTCCAGCAGCTGTCCTTGGCAGACCCCCTGTGCCCAGCCACATGCTCCCATGTGACCCCTGCATTCACCCTTTCACAGCATACATCCATGGCATTAGACCACACTCCTTCCCTGTCTTCCACTGTCCCCAAAATGATCAAACTCCCTGGGCCTCCATGGTGCATTCTCTCTTCCTATACTTTTCTTTCTGTACTTAGATATTCTCAGGGCACATTCCTGCAGGGGACAGAGACCAACTTCCATGGGTTAGACCAACCAGTGATCCAAGGACTTGGAATTATGGACTCAACCAGGCTTACTGTGGGGAAAGGAGCATCACCCTGTAGCTATTTGCCTTATGTCTATGTCAGTCCAGTACCCCTTTTAATAACTCCACAAATTTCCCCTTGGTATTCCTATAATCCTTTCCTTCAATTTAACAAACCTCAATTGAGCACCTATTTTTGAGGACTGAGTAGATGCTTAGTAGGGCAATTGTTCATTTACTCATTCAATCAACAAACATACACTGAGCACACGGTTAGTGTAGGTACAGCAAGAGGCTACAGAGATTACACAAAACAGACTTGGCCCATCTCTGAGTTCTACTTTTTACTGGCAATTTAACTCAGTTGGGTACAATGCAGACAATGAAGCAAAAACCACTGGTTTCAAAGTATCAGCTCTTTGAGAGATCCAAATAGGTGGGATTTGGACACAAGACAATGGGAAGAAAAAGCATTTCAGGAAGCAGGAGCAACATGGACAAAGGCATGATTTGTACAAACCCAGCACCATCCTATGGGTTGAGTCCCTACTCCGAGCTGAGAACAAGGAAGAATAAAACCCAGTCCTTCCCTAGAGAAGCTTCCTGGCAGTTGTTTGTAAACAATTCAGGTGCACATCCTCACAACAGTGGGTGAGCACCGTACTGAGTGTGAACTCTGGTTTCAGGCCTGCATGACTTGCTTCACCCAGATCTGACCCTAGCCAGTGACTGGTAAGTGGGAAATTCACTGTTCACGAAGAGTAGAGAATGGGAAGGAGAAAGGTGGAATTTTCTTGAGGTAACATTGATTCTTCTGGGCTCCAGGATCTACTGCATCACAGATATCGACCCAGACCATCGGAAGCTCAGCCAGCTGGAGGCCATAGTCCGCTTCCTGACAGGGGAGGACCCAGATCTGGAGTGTGAGTGCTGACCCCGCCCACCGAGGACTTTCTTTTTTCTTTTTTTCTTTCTTTCTTTACTTATTTATTTATTTTATTTATTTTTTTAATTTACATCCAAGTTAGTTAACATATAGTGCAATAATGGTTTCAGGAGTAGAATCTAGTGATTTGTCCCTTATGTATAACACCCAGTGCTCATCCCAACAGGTGTCTTCCTTAATGACCCTTACCCATTTAGCCCATCCTCCCACCCATAACCTCTCCAGCAACCCTCAGTTTGTTCTCTGTATTTTAAGAGTCTCTTATGTTTTGTCTACTTTTTTCTTTTTTTAAAAATTTGACTACATGTGAGTTTTAATATGCCATTTATCAAAAATAATATAAGAAATTTAAGTGAAATCAAAAAAAATACACTAACCTTGATGGGTAAGGTCTTGACGTGTGGTTTTTTTTTAAGTGTTGACTTGTTGACATCTTATCACATTCATTATCACTGTCAACTTTTTTTAGTTCTAATTAACATAAGTATTATATTAGTGTCAGGTGTACAATATAGTGATTCAACAACTCTAAATATTACTCAGTGATCATCATGATAAATGTACTCTTTAATCCCCATCGCCTATTTCACCCATCCCCCACCCACCTCCCCTCTGGTAACCAAGTTCTCTGTATTTCAGAGTCTGGTTTTTGTCTGCCTATTTTTTCTTTGTTTTGCTTCTTAAATTGCATATATGAGTGGAGTCATGTGGTATTTGTCTTTCTCTGACTTATTTCACTCAGCATTATACTCTCTAGATCCATCCATATTGTTGCAAGTGGCAAGATTTCACTCTTTTTTATAGCTAAGCCACTGAGGACTTTACTTACTGCCAAGTAGCCTTATCCCTGGAACTCACCCATGGCTTAGGGAGAACAGGGAGATTTTCAAAGAAAAAGGCAGAACTAGCCTCCCTATGGGACCACGAAGTTGTCCAAGTTCCTGGCACTGTGGCAGCATGAGTGTGTCCCCATGTCAGGGACTGAGATTGCTTTAAGCCTCTTTCACCGGGCACTGTTAAGCCTTCAAAGAGACACTCACACAGTGTAAGGGCATCAGCAGCCTGCCCCTAGATCTGTCCCTACTACCATCTAGCTGATACTGATGCTCTGTACTCTAAAGTCCTCATCTCAGCAAAGGAGAGCATTTGGCCAGATGGCATCTTGTAGCCTGTGGTCTGTGAGAGTTTTCCAGTGCCTGGCTCTCAGGCTAAACTTAAATTCCCCAACACAGATGCAACTGGTGAAACCACAGGGCCACACCCTCAGCAGGGTCCCTCTTCTTCCTCTTTGGAAGAGGGACACACAAATGTCACCCCTAAGACAGGACCTTGCTTCCATGCTGGCCCAAAAGGGCACTCATTTGTGCATTCACTCACTCCATCAGTAATCAGTACTGAGCATGTACTTTGTGCCATGCCTGGGGTAGGCACTGAAGCTACAGAGATGACCCAGATGAGTCCCTTATTCTCATGGAGCTTGTAATCTAGTGGAGAAACCACACAACAAAGAAGCAAGCATGTGTGTGTAGGTGTAGGTTATTCCAAATTGTGGTAATTGCCATGAGTAGGATACTGTATGGGATCCTATAGAGCGCCCAACTCTGTCAGGTAGTGTTACTTATGCTGAGGATAAAAAAGAGCGACCCGAGTGCCTTCACAGGTACAGGGTCTGTTTTGGGGGCGATGACAAAGGTGATGACTGCACATCATTGTGAATGTACTAAATGCCACTGAGTTGTATACTTTAAATTGGTTGATTTTATGTTACATAGATTTCACCTAAATAAAAGTAGATAATTTTTTTAAAGAGAGAGGGAAAAGAGCCACACATGCAAAGAGCTGGGGGAAAGCATCCAGACCAGGGAACAGCATGCACAAAGGCTCTGAAGCAAATTCACGTGCACAGAACTGGCAAAAGGCCAGTGTGTTGGGAGGGTGATGATCAAGTTGCAGACTGATGGCAGCAGAAAGGAGAGGTAGCCTGGGCTCAGGGCAAGGTCTGATGTCCCTGAGAGATTCTAATCTCATGGAATACCAGAACTGGGAAGAGCCTTAGAAATCAGTTCTGCTCACATGTTGTTTGGGATTGAGGATGTGAAGGCTGAGGGAGACGACATGATTTCTTCAAGCTCACATAGATGGTTTTATGTGTCCCAGATACATGTTTATGAGACACATCCCATTCCCTGAAGTCGGGATTCCTTACAAAGGTGGATGAGCTGTATTCAACATCATAGAGGAAATAAGTGGTTTGGTCTCCTTTTATTTTGTCCCCAGGCGATGAGGAGCTGGTGCGGGAGGTACTGCTTGATGCGGTGGTGACGGCCCCCATGGAAGCCTACTGGACAGCGATGGCTCTCAACACCTCTGAGTATGTCAGCCCAGGGTGGGGCTGAGGGTTCTGTGGAGCAAAGCAGCTCCAGCCCCTAGGATTCCCTTGACTGAGTCAGGGTCCCTCCCACTTCCTGGCTGGCAGCTCAGGAGACAACTGGGTCCAAGATGAAGGTGATGACAGTGGGCAGACATGGGAGGAGTGAGAGCTTCCTTCACATGGGCCCCAGTAAAGCAGGGACTTGGCACAGCTTCCACATCCCACATGTGCTGCTGCTCTCCCCTCTGGAAAAGCACCAAATGTGGGTCCCCCTGGCATAGCTCCAGATCCCCCACCCACACTGCAGCAGCCCCGTTCCAAGAACACCTCTCTCTCGGGGTTGGTCTGTAGCTGTGTAAGCCTGTTTGCCAAGTACCCTGGAAAGAGTGGTTCAAGCAGGACCCAATTTCCAGCACATAAGGTCAAGACACTATGAAGTACAAACTTGGCCTTTACCAGTGCCTTAGATTTCCTCACTCCCTTTGCTGATATTTATCTTGTGCTATCAGGTTTAGTGAATAGGTAGAAAGAAGAAATGAATGGTGTGTGTGTGCGCACGTGTGTGTGTGTGTGTGCTTGCGCACGCATGTGTGTTGGGAGGGTACAAGATATTAATGAGGTTAAGAATACAGTGGACTACACCTTGTTCCTGAATAGGAAGATTCAACGTTAACATCATGAAGATGTCAAACTCCCCTAAGACACTCAAGTTAATTAATGCTCTCCTAAAGAAAAGAATAGAATTTTGTATGAAACAACCACCTATTTAAAAAAGCAAGATGCAGACTACTGTGTACAGTTTGAAACCATTTCTATAAAAAGGAGGGAAAACAGTATATCTGTACGTGTGTGTGCGTGTGTGCATGTGTGTGTATAAAGTCTATGAAAGTCCAAATAGGAAATAGTTCACTGTATAACTTATAACTGTTTGGTATAATTTTGAACCATGTAAATGTATTACATATACAAAATTAAATGAATCTAGAAAAAATAAAAAGAATATAGCAGGCCAGGCACTAAGTACTTAGTGTATATTAACCTCATAACCACCTTCCAATGTAGGTACTATCATTATCCCCATTTTACAGATGAGGAAACCAAGGTAAGGTGTGATAAACAACTTGCCCAAGGTCATATGCCTCACAAGTGGTGAAGTTGGAGTCAAACCAGGCAGTCAGGGGATTGGATCACTGGTTTGGAGAGAAGGGGCATGATCTTCATCTTTCCAAGTTCAGAGATTAACCAGAGATATTTTTAAAAAAATTTTTCTTTAATGTTTATTTATTTTTGACAGAGAGAGAGAGAGACAGAGCATGAGCAGGGGAGGGGCAGAGAGAGAGGGAGACACAGAACTGGAAGCAGGCTCCAGGCTCTGAGCTGTCAGCACAGACCCGACATGGGGCTTCAACTCACGGACTGTGAGATCATGACCCAAGCTGAAGTCGGACGCTCAACTGACTGAGCCACTCAGGTGCCCCATAGCCAGAGACGTTTTTAATGTTGAGAAACACTGAAGAATAAATATTCTTAACCAAGGTGTATATTAGAAAAGAAGACCTGGAGAATTAATATAAAATAGCATATTAATAAAGCTAGGGTGATAAGTCATATAATCACTCTCATAGATGCAGAAAGATATTTGAACAAATGTTAATATCCATGCATGTTTTTTAAAACTAATCAATAAAGTTAAAATTGACCTAAGCATGAAAGTCAATATCTGAACGGGGCTAGAGGCTCTCTTAACTAAAGACAAGACTAAGATAGGCATTCCCATATCCTTATTACTATTTAACAAGGTCGGAAGGTATTAGTGCAACCAAACAAGAGAATGCACCTAGAAGCAATGAGAAGGGAAAGGGAGAAGTAAATTATCTCTAAGAAGGTGATATGATTATATTTCGGGAAACCCCAGAAGAATTTATAGGAAAGCTAGTAAAACAATAACAGAATTTAGTAAAGTAATAGTTTATAATATGAACATCCAAAAATTAATATCCTTTACCTATAAAAACAAAATTAAACTTAAAATAGCATTAGAGAATTCCTATTTAAGAGGGCAAAAAATAAAATGTAATCAAACACCTAGGTATAAACTATAAGAAATATCCCAAAACTTACATAAGGAAAATATTAAAACACTCCTGGAAGACACAAACATAGTCTTGAACAAATGGGGAGGTATTCAGTGTTTTTGGATAGGAAGAATCAACATCACAAAGACATTGATCCTCCTTAGATTAATTTGTAAGTTTAATGCAACCCCAATAAAAACATAATCAGTATTTTTATGGATCCAGATAAACTGATTATAAAGTTTATTTGAAAGAATAGTCAAGAAATTCCTGAAAAAGAAAAGCAACAAAGGAAGTTTTGTGCTCCCAGGGTATTAAAACATGTAATTTATGAAGTGTAGTACTGACACATGAATAGAAAGGCAGACGAAGAGGAAAAAATAGAAAATCCAGAAATTCATCTAAATGCATGTGGAAATTTAGTATATGACAAAGACATCATGTCAAACCAGTGAGAGGAAAAAAATGGACTCTTTAATAACTGATTTGAGAGCCATCTGGAGAATGATAAAATTGTATTATTTCCTCACACCATACACCTGGACAAAGTCCAAATGACTCAGAGATTTAAATGTAAAAAATGAAACCATATAAGTACTAAAAAAAAAAAAAAATGAGCCAGTTGCTCTAAAATCTAGGAATTAGGAAATCTTTCCCAATGATGACTCAAACTTCAGAAACAAGAGGATGACTGATAAATTTAACAACATAAAAATGTTTATTTGGCAACAATAAAAACATAAGCAAGGTGAAAACATAAATGACAAACCAGAAAAAATGTTTGCAACTTAACAAAAGATTACAATCTTTTATTCTCAAAAAATGAAGAACTTCGAAAATAGAGAAGTAAAAGACCAACCACTTTATAGGAAAAATTACCAAGGTATATGGACAGTTCTGAGAATATATACAAATAGTCCTTAAATATATGAGAAAATGGTCAATATAGCTTATAATAAAAGGAATTCGTATTAAACGGTACCAAGATTATATTCATCACTCATCAGATTGATAACCATCTAAGTTTGTTGACATGCACTACCGGCAAGGCTGTGGGGAATCAGGCTCTTGTATATTGTCAGTGGGTATACACAATGTTTCAAGGGCTATGGAGAAGAATTTGGCAATATCTAACAAGTTAAAAATGCATTTACACTTTGACTCAGGAAGACCACTTCTAGGAACATATTCCAAAGATACACTAATAAAAATAGGAAAAGATATATACATGAGTTTTTTGTTACAGCTCCATTTAGTTAAAGATAGGAAATAACCTACATCCATCAGCAGGAGCCTAGTTAAATAAACCATGGTAGATCCACATAATGGAATACTATGTAACTGTAAAAAATGAGAAATCTATAAACTGTTATGGAATGGTCTCATCAATGGAGAAAAGTGTGTATAACACCTCCACTATTTATTTAAAAAGAGGACATTCAAATATATTTTCATAGTTACACATATATAAACATAGACACATGTATGTATGTACATATGCACACATATATGTTTAATGGAACAATAAACAAGCAAACAAAAGTTACTTTAGGGAGAGTGAAAGACAGGCTTATAAATATGCTTTATTTTGCATATTTTACTTTGGAACGATGTAAATGCTTTATATCATTATAAAACAAAATTAAATTTTAAAAAATAAGCTCTAGGGGCACCTGGATGGCTCAGTCAGTTGAGCGTCCGACTTCAGCTCAGGTCATGATCTCACAGTCCATGAGTTTGAGCCCCGCGTCAGGCTCTGTGCTGACAGCTCAGAACCTGGAGCCTGCTTCCAATTCTGTGTCTCCCTCTCTCTCTGCCCCTAACCCACTCATGCTCTGTCTCTCTCTGTCTCAAAAATAAAAACATTAAAAAAATAAAATAAAATAAAAAATAAAAAATAAGCTCTAAAAAATTGAAAACAAAAGAAACAAATAAACCTGTGTATCAAGTTCATGAAATAACTGTACATAGATGAATTCCCTCAACGGACTTAAAAACACACACCATAAACAATAAATAAAATCATAAACCGTGCTCAATAACCACATTGCTAGAAACAACATTGGCACTGTTATTCTCAAACTATATAGATGGGTAGGGCAAATGTCATTAGGAACCAAGGTTTTCAACAAACAAAAAAAGAGATGCAAATTTTTTAAATCAAAGAAGTTAAGATGTACTGCTGAATACAAATTGGAAATATCAATGAACTCACGATTATTTTCTCTGAAAGAAACAAAAAGGATATCCTAGCCCTGTACACTGAAAAGACCAACCTCAGTGAGCACCCCAGACCCAGATTGTGGACTTTCAATGTGCATATTAAGAAATTCTTATTAAAATGAGTCAGCGATCCTTGGAGAAATGTCTGATTTCAGGACAGTGACAAATGTACAAAATGAGCCAGGAGTATCTTGTCATAACCAGAAGCAAGAAGTTACTGAAGACTATAATGAGATTGTGCCAGTGAGACCCCAGAGCCAACTGGAAGCGACTCTCACTGGTTAAAGGTGGAAAAATTAGAGCAGCAAAAGCAATGACAACTGCAGTGGATTAAAACATATTAAGTATGCTAAAATCCTGTGTTCACAATGATACTGGGGAGAAAAAAAGACTTTTGGTCATCTTCAGAAGATGTTAGGAAACCAACTCATTATTCTAAACTGGCAAGTAAACAGAGAGACAATTATTTATCCTGGCTCTCCTGTAGAAGCTGCATCTCAGGATAACCAAATATTGATGAGGAGAAGTCTATCTTTAATCAAGTATTTCAGGTACAAATAAAATAAGGAAGAATCCTGTCTTGCAACCTCTGGTCAATGAGAGAGTGTGCGCCTCTTGACAAAGAACACACCACCTATAACTCAAACCTATGTCAAACCCATAGCTCTAACTGCTAGTTTATAAGAAATACATGGGACAAGAGAGCATGCTAAATAACACCACAGCATCATGATCAGCTAAACCCAGAATGCAGAAACTCTACAGAACCAACAACCTACTTCAGCAAATAAATTGCAAAGAGAAGAAGAGAGGGAAAGAAGAGAAAGGAAGGTTGAAAGTAACTAAACATGACTGATAACAAGTATGGGGTTCCTTTTGGGGATGATGAAAATGTTCTAAAATAGACTGGTGATGGCCATACAACTCTGTGAATACACTAAAAACAGTTTAATTGCACACTTTAAATGGATGAACTGTATGGCAAGTGGATTACAGTTCAATAAATATCTAAATTGAGATTGAGAAATGAGAGAGAGAGAGATGAGAAAAAAAAAAAGAGACATATGAACTGTGGACCCTAGTCTGATTCTTATACAAATAAGCTTTAAAAAAGTCATGAGGATTGTGGATTATTGGATTATTTGATGCTATTAAGGAATTGTGGATTTTTTTAGATGTGATAATGTCATTAATGATTTTTTCCATTCCTTATATTTTAATGATAGAAATTAAAATATTTATTAATGAAATGATATCTGAGATTTGCCTCAAAATAATCTGAGGGCTGCAGGAGGCTGTAGATGAAACAATATTGGCATAGACTGGTAATTGTTGAAGCTAATTTATGGGTGCAGGAGTCTCATTAGACTATTCTGTACTACTTTTGAGTAAAAAATTGCATCAGGCAGATTTTCAGAGAAAGAGTCCCTTGGGCCCCACCCCTGGAAATTCTGGTTACTACAACATCAGAGGTGGGCAGGCAGTCCCATCTGCACCTCCAGACCTTGGTGCTTTTCCAGAATGTAGACCAAGTGTTTCAACCCAGCTCCAGGTACTATCAGTTGATATTGCATGGTGCAACCTTCTTCACAATATTCCTTTAGGGATACCCTAATAGCCATACAGCTGAGCCTTGATTACAAAAAAAAAAAAAAAAAAAAAAAAAAAAAAAAAAAAAACCAGGGTGCCTGGGTGGCTCAGTCAATTAAGCATCTGACTCTTTATTTTGGTTCAATCAAGATCTCAGCATTCAGGAGTTCAAGCCCTGCGTCAGGCTTGACTACTTTATACACTCACTAAAACCGCTAATCTAGGTACTAAGAGAAATTAGGTAGTCTCCTGCAGCAAATTGGGCTAGGCATATGAATATTAATAAAGTTAGAAGTAATTAAATAAAAACCATATATAACAAGCCCACAGCTAATAGCATATTCAGTAGTAAAAACGATGAAAAGCTGAAAGCTCTTGCTCTAAGATCAGGAACAAGGAGCTCTTACCACTGTTACTCAACATAGTAATGGAAGTCCTAGCCAAGCAAGAAAAAGAACAAAATGAAAAGGCAGCCTATGAAATTGGAGAAAATATTTGAAAATTATATCTGATAAGGGGTTAATAACCAAAATATATTTTTAAAAACTCACACAACTCAATAACAATAAAACAATCTGATTTTTTTAAAAGGGCAGAGGAACTGAATAGACATTTTTCCAGAGAAAAACCTACAGATGGCCAACTGATGCATGAAAAAGTTCTCAACATCAGTAATCATCAGGGAAATGCAAATCAAAAACACAGTGAGGTATCACCTCACATGTTAGAATGTTATCAGAAAGACAGAAGACAAGTGTTGGCAAGGATATGGAGAAAAGGAAACCCCTGTGCACCATTGGAATGTGAATTGGTGCACCCACTATAAACAACAGTTTGGAGGTTCTTCAAAAAATTAATAATAGAACTATCCAGCAATCTCACTTCTGGTTATCTATCCAAAGGAAATGAAACCATTATCTTGAAGACATATCTACACTCCCATGTTCATTGCAGCATTATTTATAATAGCCAAGATATGGAAACATGTCATCACTGGACGAATGGACAAAGAAGATGTGGTATATATATATATGCGAAGATATATTATTCAGCCATGAAGAAGAAGGAAATCCTGCCCTTTATGACAACCTAGATGAACCCTGAAGGCATTATGCTAAGTGAAACAAGCCAGACAGAGAAAGATAGATACTACATCATATCACTTATATGGAGAATCTATAAAAGAATAAAATAAAGTCAAACCCATAGAAACAGAGAGAAGAAAAGTGATTCCTGTGAGCTGGTTGGGTGAAGATAGGTCAGTACAAAGTTTAAACTACAAGCCACATAAGGCCTCAGGATCTAATGTAAAACATGGTGACTGTAGTTGATTAACACGGTATTGTATAATTGAAATTAGCTAAGAGAATATTCTCAAATATTCTCACCCCCCAAAAAAGATAAAAATACCTAATATGATGGATGTGTTAATTAACTAGATGGGAAGAGTCCTTTCACAATATATCAAATAACCATGATGAACACTTAAAAATTTTACAATTGTATGTCAGTTATACCTCAAAAAAGCTGAAATTAAAAAAAAAAGAGGTGATGACTCCCACCCCTGGTGCCATCATCGCAGAAGTATGGCTTTGAGACCATAAGAAAAACTAGTTACACTCCAGCTAGCTAATGGATTTTCTTTCTCAAATCTTGCTGGCAAGGTTATAAAGTTCACTGGGTTCCCATAGGTAGATGTAGACAGTGTCTTCTCCTCCTTTCACAATTCAATAATAAGGTAAACATGTGAAAAGGGCTTTAAAGCTGTGAAGTGTCATGTATGTGTCGGTCATGAGAAGTTCCTGTTCCTGAGGTCCCAGGACAAAATCTCTTTTCCTGAATTCCTTCTGTCCTCCAGAGCCAACTCCCCTAAAACCTGGATGGACAAATTAGGAGCAAAAAAAAAAAGCAGAAAGGCAGAGGCCCAAGGGACCCCATTAACAAGGGAAGATGCTGCCCAGGGGAGCCAGGTCAACCAGATGTAACAAACATGATGCTCACAGAGGATGGCCAGTGCATGTGTGTACAACCCCCTGAGCAAGCAACGTGTCTGTCCATTTCATGCTCCCCATCCCGAAGATCAGGCCAGGAACTAGGAGAGGCCCACAGGTCTTCCCTGTGCCCCCAATGCCCTCTTCTTAGTCCTGTCACTGCACTGCATGATAATGACACCTGTTCTGTCTGCTTCACAGCGAGTCCGAGCAGGTGGTGGACATGGCATTCCTGGGCACCCGGGCTGGCCTCCTCAGAAGCAGCTTATTTGTAGGCTCTGAGAAGGTCTCCGACAAGTGAGTCATGCTGGAGAGGGAGCGGGATCCCCGAAAGGTGTTCCTGTGGCATGTCGTCAGGCTGACTCTTGGAGTCCAGCAATGCAAGGAGGGTGGAAAGGTTATGGCTTGCAGATTGGGAGGGTCAGAAAAGTAACTCTTCCACCAGGTTTTAGATGCATCCTGGAGGTATCCCCAAGAAAGAAGGGACAGCAGCCCAGTCAGAGAAGAGAGTGGATGAGACTAAAGTTGGAAGGGTTAATCACTTCCATAAAGGGAAAACCAGAAGTTGTTTTTCCCACTGGGACCAGTGTCTATGTGACAAGCAAAATTATTTGGCTGTGTCCCCTTTTTTGTTAACAACTTACATATCCCCTAAACCGGGGGTATTTTCCCCCATCCCCACCCCAGGGACATTTGGCAATGTCTGCAGACATTTTTGGTTGTCACAGCTAGGGGATGGGGGCTTGCTACTGGCATCTAGTGGGCAGAGGCCAGGGATGCTGTTAAACATCCTCACAACAATTATTTGGCCTAAAATGTCAATAGTGCTGCTCTCAGCAAAGCCTACATTTTGGGAGACCAGGTTGCCAGGGTGTCCTCCCCACCAAATACTGAAGCAAGGGGAGGATGGGAGAACAGAGCCACCTGCCACTCCACAAACCACCAGACTCAAATAGGCAGAGGCCACCAGGCACTTGGAGAAGAACAGTGAGGAGGCACCTCACAGTCTCCCATCCACACATGGCTGCTCTCACTGAATCCAAGCACACTCGGCCGCAGAGTGCCATCTTTAAGCTTCTTCCAGGACTCTGACAGATCCATACTTGCTTGAAAGCTGAGGCCTTCTAGGAAAACAAAGTTGCTTCTCCCTCACCCACTTCCCCTCACTGCCAGAGAGGTGAACAGAGGAGAGCGCTGTCTCGCTAACCCTTTCCATGGCCCTGTCAGAGACACAGCAAATGATTCAATGGACCAAATCTGGTAGGTAAACTGTAGATTCACTCTAAGGCCTTGAGCAGTGTGGGGAAGTGACCTCCCCACACTTACTACCCCTCCTGCTCTCCACCCACTTGTATTTCCTCATCCGCTTACACTTCCACCCCCACACAGAAAATGACATCCATGTCATTGCTGGCCAAAGTTGGACAGGGTGAACCACACCTGGCAGTAGGAAGGGAATAAAAGCATACTTCGTATTTCCCTAAATCCTCTCTGAAAGGCTTCTATGAATGGAAGAGGAAAATCTCAATACAGAGAGACCCTCCTGGCTTACAAACACAGCCACCACAAATGGTGGGCACCATGCAACTCCAGAGGTCTCCCTTCACCTAGACCATGATACACCTGGCCGCTCAGGAATTGTGCAGGAGAGCTTCTTTTGAATATGTAAGCCAAGCACTCTTAAAATCAAACTTCAATTATCCACCTTGTGGGTTATCCACAGTGTCTTTTTTAATCCACAAACCAGCTTTTCTCCCTGCCTCCCACTCTGCTTCTGGACCAACACTCCCTTCTGCTGGCTGCTGTGTGTTCAGGGAATGCAAAACCATAATTAGCAAGGTAAAGCTGTTCAAAAAAAAAAAAAAGATAACTCATAATGCATTCTAAACCCTGGAGGCAATGACTTTTGAAGTAACCATTTGGGGGGAATCTATGCCCTTCTATTAGTGCAGTGATAGAATTGACTATACGGTTTCCCCATTCAGACATGCTGATTAACCAGACAAAAGGAAATCAGGCTATATCCCAAAGAAATAAACCCTGCAGGCAAAGGAGTTTTCATTAAAAAAAAAAAAAAGGTGTTCTTTCACAATACAGGCTCTATACCTCCTCTACCTACTAATATGTCATCAGGTACAACAGCATTTGATTCTGGAAAAGGCAGGAATTGCTGGGGAACATTGTGTGGGGTAAAACTAGTTTAGGGGCTAATGTTTTCTACCTGCAACTCTACCAAGGCAGAGATGAATCTCTCTTCTTGGCCCAGCCAAGATGACCTTGTGTAAAAAGAAAGAGGGATGAACATATTCCCAGATTTAGGGGGAGGTACCAAATCTTTCTCCTTGCAGAAAGTTCCTGACTCCTGAGGATGAAGCCAGCATATTCACCATGGACCACTTCCCTCTGTGGTATCGACAGGCTGCTGAGCATCCTGCTGGCAGCTTTGTCTTCAATCTCCGATCAGCAGAGGCACCAGGTGATTGGCACCCCTGTGCTCCTGGGGCTGAGCTGGGACCAGGGCATGTCTCTTCCTGAGGCTTTTGGTGGGAAACAGGAGCAGACATGGAAAAGAATGTCCACACCTCGGGGTCCAACCTTCCCTCCTGACACCTGTCAGCAACTTGGGAAAGCTTACTCATGCCTTATCACACAATTGGCCTCTACTCTGAATATAGGACAGATCATTTTATCTCCTCTCCAGCAGCCAAAGTTGGTCCCTAAAAATCCAGCATGGCACAAAGGAAGAAATTTGACCCAAAAGTCAAGAAGAGCTGGATTCTAGCCCAAAGTCCAAACAGGTGGATATTAGAAAAGTTTGGCTTTAACATTCTTCTATTTCTAAACATCTATTTTTGAAAATGTCTTAAACCACCCAGATGAAAGTAACAGACCTTATTCCATCAGAGGATTTCTGTACTTACCAAGTTCACTGCCCCCATCACACTTCTGCCCAGAGAAAGCAGCCTGGTCTCCACTCCCTTGGGGTCTCCCAGGAAGGGCAACATTGGGCTCCCTGTCTGCTCCTCAGGAACTCCCAGTAATAATTGGGTGCCTCCTGGCTGGTAGGCCACTGGGGGCTCAAGGGGTAGGAAGTGTGGCAACTAAGATTGGTCCCATGGACCAAGCTACCAAATCCCTACTCGTCCAAGGCCCAGGAAAGGTTTCAGAGCTGCAGGCACCCAACTCTCAACCCCCAGGCCCCACTCTGAAAAATAGCCCAAGAAAAGTTAAGTGACTTTAACAGAGCACCAAGAAAATTGCAAAATGTTTAGAACAGAAAGGGACTTTGGAGGATGCAAGGCTTCACTTTCTTAATGTACACTCAAAAGATTCTATGGCCCAGAGAGGTTAAGGGACTCATCCAGGGGTCCAAGAGTCTGCAGCAGAGCAAGCTCTCCACCAGGTCACCTTGGGGGAAACTGACCCTAGCACAGTGGAGCAAGAGGGCCTAGAAATATCCATGTCCAGGTCAGAGTGCAAAGAGATAGAGAAAGAGAGGGAGGAGGGGGAGGAGAGGGAGGGAGAGAGGGAGGAGGAGAAAGAGAAGGGGGAGGAGGGGGAAAAGGGAAGGAGGGTGAAGGAGAGGAGGAGGAGAAGAAGGGGAAGAGAGAGGAGGATGAGAAAGAGGGGCAGGGGAAAGGAGAGAAGGAAGAGAAGGAGGGGAGAAGGGGAAGAGGGAGAGGTAGAGAACTCAGCTGAGTCCACCTGGAATGGAAATGTCCTTTCAACAAAACCCTCCAGCCACCACTTCCACCAAAACCATCCTCAGCTTCCTGATGGAGAAATTCCCTGAGCTGACAGCTGGGGAGACCCAGGAGGTCCCCTTCTATGTCCTTTTGACTCCTTCTTCACCTTGTGCCTAAGCTCACCTCTCCATCCCATGCCTGTTCCCCTCACTGAATGCAACACTAATAGGCTTTACAAAATGTTCTAGAGCATATAACTCATTTAATCTAGACAACTCTGTAAATGTTGTTATTCTCTTCTTGCACAGGAAAAATTTCAGGCTCAGAGAGGTTCTGTGACTTGCCCAGGATCATGCAGCTAGAGAGCCACACAGGCCAGGCTAAACCCAAGTTCTACCCACCTTAAGTATAAGCCAGGAGGGGTTAGAGGAAGGGAGTCCCAGTGAAAGCTTACAGGGGAGGCTCACAAAGCCAAGGTGATGGTCCCCTCCCCACATTGCCCCCCAGAGCCAGAAAGAGGCAGCTCTTTCTTCCTGTCGCCTTCTATAGCAGGATCAAGGGCTCCCCAAGGAGGGGCTCCCGCAAGGTCCTGGGGAGGTTCTGGCCCCCCACCCCCAGTCCATGATGATGGCTCCCTCCTACCCGCATTGTCACTGGGCCCATGCCTGAAGGCTGCTGGGGTTGCTTTTTGTGGCGGTGAGGTAGGAGGGCGGTGGGTGGGGAACCAAGCCGCAAGGAGAAGAGAGGGAAGCTGGCAACCCAGAAGGGGGGACGGTTGAGTAGGGAGGCAGGAGCTTGCTCTCTTTTCACACCCTCGCTTGCTGCTTTAGCTCCTGCCTATGCTTAGAGACACGTGGACACCTCTGCACACTCCATTCTCCCCCAAGGGAAAAGACAACAACAGCTTCATTGTAATGGGGAGTGGGTACCCCGAGGAGGTGGAGGAGTCACCTCCAGGGTGAGTGGAGTCTTCGCTCTGCCTCTGCAGGCTGACTCTGTTGCCCTTTGCCTGAGGCCTGGTGGGCTGAGTTCTGCCCACACAGAGCCATCCTTTGCAACCAGTCCCTGAGAAATCTGCCAGCACAGAGCAGTCTCACCAATGCCCAGGTGCCTCAGGCTCATCACTCCTGCTTCTGGACATTTCTAGAGGCAAGGTGAGGAAGCTGACTTCTGTGTTTATTGTGGTTTTATCATGGCAAATTCCTCAGATCAAGGACAACGCTACATATTGTAAGTTGCTAGTATCAGAGTAATTTTGGGTTTCTGTGGGATATTTGATTATAGGGAGGTGCGGATAGATGAGCTTAGCAAAAGAGATATGAGAAAACAGTGGTTAATTTAAGTTCTGCTATAGCAGACGATTTCCACACGAGCTTCTCATGACCTATTTGTTTCGAGCAACATTTGATATATAAAGACATTCTAACAAGATAGCACTTGATAAAATTTTTCCCCTTTCTTGGAATTTTTAGTAATGGAAATTGGCCTGTGGACAAGAATGCTTTGAAAATCGAAGCCATGTCCCTGGACTGATGAAAATTAAAAAGCCCGAGGTCAGATACTAGCCCATGTCTTGGAGCCAGAAAGCTCTGTTTTAATGTAGAGCTGAAACTGCCACGTGAATTTTGCACCTGTGGTGGCCAGATTCTCTTAGAAAAGGTGGGGGTAGCAGCTCAAGGCAAGCCCCTTGCCCTTCAAGAGCCCAGCAGAGTGTCCCAGAAGCACACCAACCATCTGCAAAGCGAAAGACATGGCTTGATAACGGGGTGGTGGTGGCAGGTTGGCCAACAATGACCAGGATTTATGGAGTGCCTCAGAGGTGTCAGGCACTAGCCTGCCTTCTGTGCCTGGTGCAGCCCTGGCATCCGGCCTCCAGAGGGGCTGGCTGTCAGTGTCACCCTGACTCATGTGACTGTTGAAGGACAACCCAGGATCAGCCACTGCCGAGTCCTGGAACGCAGCCTGTCCTTCTGCTAGAAAGAATCATTTGACGCAAGGCAAGTCTTCTGAGTGGAGCATGTGCTGAGAGGGTCACAGCAGTGTCCCTGAGCTCAAGCGAGGCAACAACCAGCAGACAGTTGCTGCCCTGAGACAGAGCAAACTCACAGTGTCCTTGTGACGTGGACAACACTGCATTGTCCAGGTGGGCAGGGGCTGTGGTGTATTTATCTGTCAGGTTCAGATCTGCACAGGAGGGGCAGTGCCTGACACTCAGGAGGCGCTCTGCAAAGACCAGTGGTTGATGGTAACAGAGCCACCATGGCAACAACTTCCCCAAACACTGCCCCCTTCACCCCAACTTATTCAAGGAATGCCCTCACCTGGTATTTATGTTGTCTTTTCAGCCTACCCAATCACTACCCAACGACAGGCTCTTCCTCAGGTACTGAGAACTTGACTTAGCAATTTTTGTTTCCCCAGAAAGTCCAGGCCAGCCAATGGTAGTAACAGCGAGCACTGCTGTGGCCGTGACGGTGGACAAGAAGACAGCTATCGCTGCAGGTAGGAGCTGCCCTTTGCGCCACCATGGTCGAGGAGCTGTGAGTCAATGTCAAGAATAAGGCACACAGTAATAGCAAGAGGTCCCTACCTATGGTCTGCAAGTGACACAGCCCTCAGGCCATAAGTTTTCCCAAGTGAAATGTGGGACTAAGGGAGAAAGGAGTCCTCCCAAGCCATTTTGGTTATAAAACCATAAAATCTTAGATCCAAAGAGTTTAGGAAGTAAAATGAAGTTCAGACAGGTTAAGAGATCTGCTCCAGGTTGCACAGGACAGAGACTGCAACCCAGACCTCCTCACGACCCCTCTCTGCTACTTCCCACTTCCATCACCTTGGGTCTAGCATCCTTCTGTGGAGAGAGCTGGGCCTGTGACTGAGACCCTAAAGTAAGAGCCCGGGACGCATGCTCAATATGTGCCAGGCACCTCGGAAACTGCTTCCTGGGCGCATCTCCTTCAGCCCTCAGGGTGATCCAATGAAGCCGATACTTTTGGCTCCATTTTACAGATAAAGAAACTGAGACATAGAAAAATTATTTGCCCAAAGTCACCTAGCTAATAATTAATGAAGCTAGAATTTGAACTCAGGTTGCCTCTCTTTAAGCCCCAGCTTCCTACCCCATGTTGCCATTTGCCACAAATGTGATGAGAGTACCCAATGACCCTCCCACACTGCCCTGACTTGGTAGTTTCTTGGTATCTAAGAGTCCTTTGCATGGGTGCCTCCTTGCCTGAGTGCCGTCAGGCCTGTGTGGTGAAGCCCTCAGCCCTCAATATAAATCCTCGCTTCGGTTTCCATGTCTCAGAGCCAGCTGTGTTCTGCAAAGCTGTGCAATCCAGTGGGCAGTCAAGCATCAGCCACCCCAGGTCCTGTCCTGCCTCACCAGGGGCCCAGAGCCATGTGAAAGGGCTCCAGCAGCTAGAGCAGGCAGGGGCAGGCAGGGGTGGTGCGCCTTGTCCCTCAAAGCTGGATTCAGGGCAAAAGAGGTGGGAGGAGCCGGCTAGGGTCTGGCAGAGATTGTCCAAGCCTGTCTTACTGCCTGAGGAAACACCAGCACCACTGCTGGCCTTCAGGGTGTACCGCTACAGCATTTGGAAGGGGCCATCTCAGCCACCTTTTTAAACTCAGGCCACAGTGTGCTAACTCCAGACCCATTTCTAGGCCAAAACTGGACCTGAACTTGTCTCTCTAAAGACTGTTCTGTGGTCCCAGCTGAAATCTGTGCCTGTCCTGCTCCCTGTGATATGGACCTTCTAGCTCCTGCTAGACTTGAGAGTCTAGAAACCAGAGGGGACAGGGGTCAGGCTGCCGGCTGCATTCTCCTGCACTCTCCAATCACTTGGTATCATTTTTAACTCAGAGCTGAATCAGAGCCTCCAGGGGTTGCCATAGAAACTGTGTCCTGGTGCCTCCGGTTTAACTCACTGCAGACAATGGCTCTGACGCTCTGGGATGCATGGATGTGATAGGACAAGAGTGAGGCACTGGAGACCTTATACTTCAACTTTTTGGGGAGTGTCTCCTTTTGCAATTTCCCTTCCATGGCAAATGGCTCAACCTCCCTGATACTGGGGCCAGAGGAGGCCAATAGTTGAAAGCAGAGTAGGCAGCTTATTTGCTATCCTGACAGTTTCGTCCCTTGGAAATAAGTGGCACCATGTGCATGTGAGCTGCAGGACCAGGTGAGCAAGGTGGCTGCCGGGCAGGCTGCATGTGTGGTTTTGCACACTGAGCAAAGGGAGAAGGTAGGAGATAGGTACTCAGACCAGCTACGGGGACCGGCTACATGCCAGATGTATGCATAATGACACGGGTTCACACAGAAGGGCAGATGAATAAAGAGGGGTCATTTTGATCTTAAGCAGGTGGTTTATCAACTGTTTATGCAGAAGTTCTAGGAATCTTTTTGATCAGGATCCAGTTTCGATTTCCCATGCCCTCCAGACCTACTTGGAGAATATTGCCCAGCATAATGATGGTGGCACCATAAATTGCAAGTGTGTTTCTCTAGCACGTGTCCTTGTAGTACACACATGCCCCTGCCTAGAGGCCTTTAGCGACGAGCCTGCTGTCTGGAGCCTCACGAGGTCTCCTCCACTTACTCTGCCTACATGCAAATAGGCCTAGCTGTCAGACCTGTGTGTGTACATGCACAGCAGTGACATGCATGACACACCTATGCATTCCCCAGGCCTGTGCCAGGCTGCTGAGGGACCTTGGTCTCTGCTTCTGCAGCAGGGCTTGGGGAGTACTGTCTGTTGGGTCTGATACACCTGTTAGGCTTCAGGAGGCAGCACCCCACAATTATCACTGCCTCTGAAAAGCAAACAGCCCGGCTCTGCTGGGAGTCCAGCTGAATGCCAGGAAGGGGCCTGGATGGCTCACTTCTCCCTAGGGCTTGCTCCTGGCTCGCTGGGATATCATCCAAAGGAAAGCTCCTAGGAAGGAGAAAATTCTGTCTTGGTCTCTGATGACTAATGAACCATAGAGCCCAGGCCCAATTAGCCAGAGGCCGGTCCAGGCCGGGAGATGAGTCACTCCAGCTTGGGATGGATGAATAACCCCAGAGATCTGGCCCTCTGGCTCATCTCCCCTCCCGGTCTCCCAGCCCCAGCCTCCAGTTTATAATTCTGGTCCCGTCCCACCACTGAACCTGCTCAGTCCTGTGGAAGATCATATTTGTAAGCTCAGAGTGTCATCTGCCTGTCCCTAAAGTCAGTCTTGAAGGTGCAAGAGGATAATAGTTTAAAAGGGATTCCTCTTTCACGTTAGCAACACCCCCAATCTCACCAAAGCTGATAAAACCTAACCAATAGCTCTTGGAGAGCCCTGCCCCCGCCTCCCATCACACAGTGGTGTCCTCTGGGCAAATGCATGCCTTCCTACCACATCCACTCATCTGTCCTTGACTGTCACAGTGGATGAGCACACAAAGGGCTCGGAGCAGTGACAGGTCTCCAGCTGACCTTCACTGCCCAGTGCTACATGGAGACCCAACCTGAGGCTCACGTACCCATACTGTGAGGCCAGCACATGGGTGACTTGTCACACTCGGCTACAGAACGCGTTCTAACCCAGGACTCAGCCCTCCACATCTCTCCTGGCAGTGCCCCAAGGCATTCCCTCAGGCAGGAGTTTTCTGTCTGTCTTATGGAGGTCTGGACACTGGGGTGACATCCTGAAGCAATTTTTGCAGCTGCCTGGGGAGGTCAGGGCACAGGAAGCCACTCTCCCAGTACCTACATGCCCTCCCCACCCAAGGAAACGAGGAGGTACATAGGAAAATACAGTCTTTATTGTTCTTCTGAAACAACAAACCAGAAATATAATTTTGCCTTTAAAAATCTTCTGTCTCTGGCTGAAGGTACCACCATTGACAACACCCACCCCTCCCCTCTCTTTCCCTTAGAAAATGCCTAGATCTGGTATTAGCTGGAAAGAAGGAAGACTGTGCCCCCAGCCTCAGGAGACATGTTTAGCAGCCTGCTAAGCAGCATTCCCTGCCTTCCCCCACAACATCCTTCACCTACCATGGTCCTCTATGAGGTGGAAGGATCGAGGGGTGCAAGGCAAGGTGGACATGCCCTGTCCTTCCCTGTTCCTCTTCAGACCCTTGACCTCAGTGTTCCAGTGGCCTCTTCCCAGGCCACCACCAAGACTCCTGTCATGGAGCCAGAAACCAGCCTGATGCCTCCCGACCCTCCAAAAGCCTTGGAAAACTTGTGTCCAGCAGAGGGAGACCTAGTACTCATCTGAGATCAGACTTGCAGGAGGGCACAGACCTACAAGAGGGGACTAGTGACCCCCAAGCCCCATACAGCCATCTTCTCACCTGCCGCCCCTTTTGTGTAGGCTGCTAGTAACAAACAGGCCCCCTGGCCCATGCTCTGGTTTGGAGCCCAGTCCAGGTGCAATTAAAACCTCCAGAAAGCCAGACTGAGCACGTAAAACCCTGGGAAAGGGACCCCACAACTGAGGCTTCTGAGCAGAATGGGGCAGCCCTCTCTCTGCCCCTGGGGTCTGCTTGGAATATGCTGGCAGGCAGTGAGCTTTGGTGAGGGCCACCTGCTTTCCCAAGATGCCACCAATCATGACCCAGTCCCCGCCCCAAGGTCCCAGGCCTAGAGCTGCTTAAGATGGAGGGGTGAGGGGTACAGAGCAATGGTTCTTGGGCTGCAGGCTATAGGAGTGGAACTGGTGGGTGTCCCCATGGGGCCTGGCAGTGATGATGTCCTTAGCGCTGAAGAAATGCCCAGTGGTGTATGTGCCTGGGCTCCCGGGAGGCTGCCATCCACACATGCTGTAGCTTCAAGGCCTCTGGGCCGGTGTCCCTGGAAAACCCAGCAGGAGAGGTGTGAGAGGGTTACCATGGTGACAGGCAGTCTCATCCAGCAGCACCACTTTGGCCCACTTCAGAGGATCTCAAAGGAAGCCTTGTGTTGTCAGTGTGTGCTTCTCCCCCTGTTGACTTGAGAAGATTGCGGTGAGCAAGCAAAAGGTTCTGTGGCCTGAGGGCTAGAGATCCAAGGGGAAACATGTCTCTACTGCCCAAGTTCTCATGACCTGTGTCCATGTGATTCTGTGTGTGTATGTGTGAGAGACAGAGAGAGAGAAAGATGGAGAAAGAGACAGACAGACAAGACAGAGACCAAGAAAGAGAGAGATTTCCAATAGATATAATTGCGCTGGTGATGCTGAGTGTGTGTGAGAGTGGATAAGTGAATCCAGGAGCAATGCAGCCGGTGTGGCCTATAGCAGATAGAGAGACCTAATGGCTTCAGCAGAGGGGGTGTGTTATAATCATGTTTCTTAGAGCTGGGTCCAGATGCCATGGCTGGTGTGATTGTACATTAGTACTAGCAGTTGAAAGCTGGACCCAACTCCGACACTAAGGGCAGCTGAAAATATATTCCTGGCTTAGAAGAGGGTCACAGAAGTTGACCCTTGGCCCCCCTATCACTTCTTCCCCACCCCTAATGCAGATGAGGTGCTATGAGCAGGAGGTAGGGAGAGTCACCCAGTCTACAGCCAGGGCAGGAAGGGCAACAGGGGAACACTGAGTCCAGAAGCCTCCACTTGCACACATATCCTTTCTTCCCTATGGCCAGAAGCTTAGGGAGATCCCCCAGGTGTTCCAGAGACTTGGTGGCTCAGAAAGGAGCATGAGCAGGAGCCTTTAGCACAAGGGTGGCTTCCGCAGAGACTTGGAAGTTCATGGAGACAGCCGCACTGTGGCTTGTTTGCTGGAGGGATGGGGAGGAGAGGGGGGAGGGGCTATGGTGGAAGGAAGGGCAAGCCCTTACTGAAGCAATCCCCAGCGTGCTCTCCCAGCCCATCCTACCTAGGCCAAGTGGGGCTGGGCTCTCACGCCACAGAAGAGATCTGCTTCTGGTCTTCATGCTCACCCTCCGGGTCCCCCATTAGGGGCTGCCTCTTCTTGAGCTCCCGGTGGTACTTGGCCATAAGGGAAGCATAGATGCAGCCATAGGCAGCAGCCACCACCATCATGATGCAGACAATGCCACAGACAACCCCCGCGATGATCACCGTGCCAATGGCCCGCCTCACGCTCACCGGCCGATACCTCTGCTTCTGGGGGCAAGCAGTGCTGGGCTCGGGCTCAGGCTCAGCCCCTGGCTTGGGTTTAGCAGGTTCAGGGCTTGCCTTGGTACAGGGTGGCCCAGGAATATCCAGCCCAGCTGAGCTATTCTCATCCTCCAGCTGGGAGCAGTAGTTGAACATCTCCATGGGGACCACACGCATGTCCTTCCCCCTCAGTTCCTTAGGTAGGGTGCAGGCAAGCTGGTCCAGGCGCCCCCCTGCATCCAGGGAGAAAAAAAGGAGGAGATGACGAGACATGCAGAACCTGGACTCCCTCTCCCCATCCCCAGAAAGCCCAGAAGGTCTAGTTTCTATCAGGAATGCAGTCAGTCCTGAAATCACATCAATAGGAGAGGAAGAGAGAAGAAAAACTAGCATTTATTAAGCCAAGGATCATGATAGGTGAGGTATATATATCATGTCATTTCATCTACACAGAAGCCATATGAAATGGATATTACCATTATTCCCATTTTAGAGCAGCACACAACCATTTCAATCAAGCCTGCTCCCTCCAGTGTCAAACTGATGCACAAGAGTAAGGCAATGCTTATATATGGAGGTACTCAGGGAAGAGTTGACAATGCAAAGATAGAGCCAAGAACCCTGCCCAGGCTATAATTCTTCTCTTCTCCTTGCCCCTGAATCTGCCCGTTCACTATCTGTAAACCCAGGGCACTGTTCTCCACAGTTTCTAATTACTCCAGAGCTCCTCCCTCTCACAAACAGGACAGGTTAAAGCCACTGTCACAGTGACCACGCTTCCATGCAGAACCTTTTGGTTGCCCAAGACCACCTATTTGGAGAAAAAAGGTCGGGTGATAATGTTTTCCTTTTCCTTTTTAAGAGCAACTATAACCCATTAGCACCCCAACCACAGCATCTCTGAGTGAAGCAGCATCTTGAAAGGAAATCCTGAAAACCCATGAGGGCAAAGGAGAGGGGGCCAGTGCTAATGAGGGGGTGTGGGCAGCAATAGGTGCATGGGCTAATCACAATAGTGATAGCCACACAATGGTGAAGTCATGAGGGCATGTAGATGAAGAACATGGGTGGGGTAAGAGAGAAAGTAGCTGAGGAGAATCCCCTAGGATGTCAAAGTCAGATTTTGGCATTCTATCCACTTCCAGGCAAGGGACACCCCCCCCCTTCTAAATGGCTCCTGCTAAATGTGCTCCTGCCAGTCCATCACTCCCAGGTCCATCTCCCAGCACAGCTGCTGCAAGCCTCCTCATACAACAGATATGCTTCTCCTGGGATGCTGATGAAAACACCCTGGGATTTTTTTTTTTAGCGAAATGCAAGGTTGAAAACAACTGTACTATTGAAATTTCCAAAAATATATATTCCCATTCCATGCCCTTTTGTGCTGAGAATTTAGTTCCTGATGACTATATGAAAGGACAAGGACATTCCCTTGGGATAACACATGGGTCTGAAGACACCTGGTCTCTAGTTCCCCTATGCCACTGACTGCCTGGGTGACCTATGGCAGGTCTTACATCCAGTGAAATGTGTCCAAGAGCCACCTTTGTACAGGCAGGAACTGGGTGCTGAGATGGGGACAACCTCACCTTCCTGCTCCAAAACCTGAGGTTGAATCATCTTGCACAAATTATTTAATTTAATTGCATTTGAGTCTTGTTTTCTTGGCCATAAAATAAGAACAGCTAACTCACTTAACTGCTATAGGGATTAAACAGATAATGTACATGAAAAAATATTTGTAAACTAGAAGCTATATTAATTATTATTTCCCAACTCACAAAAATGGGAGAAATTATCATAGTGACTAACATTTTATGGCACTTTACAGTTTGTAAAATTTTTTAATTAACTAACACATGAGAATATCACCCAAATAATTGAGATGGTGGCTGGATATGAAACAAAAGGAGTAAGACTGAGGAAAAGCATTAACACTCTTCATATTGATTCACTCATTCAGCAAATATTCATGGAGCGTCTACTTTGTGCTGGGCACAAATTATGTCTTATTAAGTCCATTTGCTATTATGGATATTACTAACAAATGAACAAATAAGTGAATAGGTTTCATGGAGGACTTACTTTATGCTAAGTACTTGTCAAGACACTTTTTGTGCATTACTATTTAATCCTCACAATGATTCTATGAGATAGGTGTTATTTGCCCCATTTTACAGATGAGAACACTACCACAAAGAGGTTTCTCAGGATCCCACAGCTAGTAAGTGAGTGACAGGGCCACACATCAAACCCAGATCTGGGACTTTTAACCATTATGCTCACTTCTTTGCCCTCCTTTTCCATTCCATTTTATAGTCATTCTAGAACTTTCCCAGGTTAACAAAAAGGGGAAGGGAAAAGAGTAAAACTAAAGATAGGTGGGGGCACCTGGGTGGCCCAGTCAGTTGAGCATCTGATTTCTGCTCAGGTCATGATCTCGCAGTTTGTGAGTTTGAGCCCCGCATTGGGTTCTGTGCTGACTGCTCAGAGTCTGGAGCCTGCTTCAGATTCTGTGTCTCCTTCTCCCACTGGCTCCTCCCCCACCTGCACTCTCTCTCTCTCTCTCTCTCTCAGAGATAAATAAACATTAAAAAAACCTAAAGACAGTTGGCTTATTAAAAGCTTTGAATATAAAACTTCTTGAGACAGAGAGTTGAGATCATCATCAAAGTGAAAATTTGGTTTTATCTGTGGATTTAAATTACATTCCACACTCCTGAAACTGTAGATATTTAAGAAGGTATTGTATTATTCAGAAGAGCAAGGGTGTTTTTTCTTCCTCCTATCATGCCGGGGAAGCCCAGAGGCATACCTGGTGGGATGCAGAGAAAAATTATACTGAGTCTTTAAGTTGCCTCATGAAACCTACAGAAGTGAGATCAAGTTACAGTGAGTCTAAAAGAAAAAGAACAGGAAGGAGGCTGGGAGCTGGGAGGGGTACACAGGGAAGAAAGCGTATCAGTAGAACAGGAGGGAAAGCAGCACGGGCCTCTCAGCCCTGCTGATGATTTGGAACCGAGGCTGAGACTCTTCCAGCCAGCCCTGCTGGTAGAGAGGTAGGACCACCCCCTTCTCCCTGGACCTCAGCCCTGAGTCATCGCTCAGCCTCCAGGAAGTGTGTTGGGCCAGGGGGTGACCCTCCCAATTCCTCACACCCAGGCAGGACTAGCTGTGCTTACCTCGGTAGGAAAACCACTCCATCCAGTGCTTGAAATCACGTAGGTTACAGTCGCATTCCCAGGGATTGTCCCCAACCTGCAGCAGCTGCAGGCTTGCGAGGGGTTCAAATGTCAGCCGGTCCAGGTTCTGCAGACGGTTGGAGCGAAGTGATAGGGAGCGCAGAGCCGGGAGTCCATCGAAAAGGCCAGGCGGCAGCTGGGCCAGGCCGTTGATGGACAGGTCCAGGTGGCGAAGCAGGGGCGAGTGCTGCAGCAGGTCCCTGTCCAGGGTCCTGATGCTGTTATTGCGCAGCTGCAGCTCTGTAAGATTCGTCAGGTCCCGGAAAATGGAACGGGGCAGCTGGTCCAGGAAGTTGTTGGATAGGTCCAGCCGCTGCAGGCTGGACAGATTGGCGAATGCCCAGCTAGGCAGGGCACTCAGCTTATTGTTCAAGAGTAAGAGGGTTCGGGTGGCAGCGGGCAAGTCCGGGGGCACCATGGTGAGGCCTAAGCCACTGCAGTCCACCTCCAGGCTGCGGCTGTCACACTTACAGGAGAAGGGGCAGGCGGGGAGGGCCTCCACAGCATACAGGGTGATCCAGCAGGTGATCCCTGGAGGGGAAGAGAACAAAGAGGTGGAAAGAAAGCAACAGGCTGGGGGTTATCACCTCCTGCTTCTATGTCCTCCTTTCTAATTTGTATCATAATGGCCTCTTGACTTTAATTGTTTTGGCCCAAGCCACAGTCAATACACAAACCTTTACTGACCACATAAAAAGATAATTAACAAACCCAAAGCAGGTCTATATTATTGGACATCACACAATGTCAGTAGGGCTTCTTGCCTCCCAGCATATCTGGCAAAAGAATCCCTTTAGTGGAGTACAGTTCTGCAGAATGGCAGACCTGAGTCCAGAAGACAAGCAATGTTGTTCCACAAAAATGTCCCAGCTTGCAGGCCTCCCATGGTTGATCTTCTTGGGAGTTTGGGCCCACTGACACCATAGATGTTGACAAAATAAAGGATCTAGTAGTCAAAGAAGCCTCCTCCCTTGTTCCTCTCCCAGTGTCACAGAGAAGGATTCTCTTTCCAAAAGAAAATGGCCACACTACTGCTTCCTTCTCCTCTGTACCCCCACCCCAACTTGGAGCTGTACTAGGCTAAGACATGCCATGCATGGAAGCATGAAGACCAGAAGCTTGAGCCCATCTACAGTCCCACTCCAGAGACCACTGTGGAAATGATGAGGATAAGATGCACAATTCCACTTCCATGCTGAGAAAGACTTGGGCACAAGCCACTTCACACCATAGGTCCAGAAGTTTCCTATTTATTCTCATTCTAAAACCTGCCATGAACTTAGGCTGGGTTCCTGTTCCTAAGGGCTGCAGAATGGACCCATTAACAGCATTCCATTAGTGATCCCATGTTTTGCCCAGGACCCCTCTGAGTAAGCTCAGAGCCTAGTCTGGGGAAGGGCTGGGGGGTGGGAGAGGGGCCTAAAAGAACAATCACAACAGAGCAGTTCATCCTATTGCCCAGCAGCCCTTTTTCAGAGTGACTGCGAAAGTTAAGTGTCTTCCTGAGTATCAGAGAAGCTTGCTCACTGTGAAAGAGTTTTCTCTTTCTCATCCCTAGGATGAGCTCAAAATAGTTCAACTTCACTAAGTCAGCACCCGGTCTGGCAAATTACTGGCCCCATCTTGGATGTGGGATTCATGCAGATCTGACAGCACGTGGGAGACTGTAGAGGGCCAGGGGTGGGAGTGCCCTTTTGTGCTCTCTCTCTTCCGTTCATGGCATGTCTTAGGCTAGTGCAGCTCCAGGTGTGGGGGTGCAGAAGGGAAGGAAGAAGTAGTGTGGCCATTTTCTTTTGGAAAGAGAAGCCCAGAGGAAAGACCCTAGCCAGGGAAGTGGCAGAGAAGTTCAGACCCAGTTCGTGGCCCAGGTGGCCTCACCCAGACAGGCAGCAGCCACCCTGACTTGAGTGCCTGAATGAATCTGTGTCTGGTAGATGTCCGACTGTCTGGTGTCCTCAAGAGCAGAGCTTGAAGGAACAGTAGGGGACTGTCCCCCCCCTACACACACACACACACACACACACACACACACACACACCTGCAGGGTCACTGACAGCTGAAAAGCAGACTGCAAGGCTGACACCTGAGCCTCTTCATTCTCAGGGGGAAATGAGCACAGTCATGGCCATGGGAGCCAACTGGTGACCTTCCCTGGCTACATGTGGACACCTGCTGCTACCTGTCACCCTCTTACCCCTCTGAGCCCATCTGCTGCCAGGTCAGCCTGCCCCCACACTACCCCCACTATGCCATTTGAAAATCAACATTCTTCAGACTTTACTTTCCACAGGAAAAAATTCAATCCATCCAGCTTCCCTCTCAAAAGGATCAACATAACCAGAAGCCATTATTCTCCCCACCCCTGAGAAATTCAGGGTGACATAAAAGCTCTGGTGACAAGAAAACATAATCCTGTATTGCAAGGTGTTGAATGATTCCAGAATGAGGTTGAAAGGGGATCTGAGCAGCTCGGGGATCAGCCATTCTCATATGATGAATAATTCAGGCTGCTTATGTAGTGGGGCAACCACATCACAGGACTGACCTTACGAGGGGAGAAGTCAGGCAGAATAATGTTTTTTAGGACTATGTCTTACCTCTTAACCACACAGCCTTGGGCAAACCGGTCCTTACAGACCTCAGCCCTCTCCCTCATGTGACGAGAATTCTCAGGGCTTCTTTCAACCTGACAACTTAAAGCCTTTCTTATGGGAAATGGATGCCTCAGTCTCCTCAGAAGGAGGGGTGGGACCCAACCTGTAAGGTCCTTCCAACACCACGACCCAGGAGCTCTCTAGCTCCCTCCATTTCAGAGCTGGGAAGTCTGAGGCAGAAGAGAAGTCTCCAGGCTCACCCAGCCAATGGAAGAAAAGAGGGAGACTCGCCATTAGAACAAAAGGACTCTCCTAAACTGGACTTCTGGGCACAGGAACAGACTCACCTAGGAAAACAGGTCCACCCATCATGGCCTCCAGCTCCCAATTTAACCACTAAAGCTCTCAGCGTCGACTCTTCCTTTGCCACAGATGCGTAGCATGGGCAAGATTTTAGAGGGCAACCTCTGGCCCCCAGAGCCCCCTGCAGCCTGGCATCATCCCTGCATGCCAGGCTAGCCCCTGCCGCTTGCCCCCACCCCATGGTACTCACAGTAAATCTGCCTCCACAGCACGGCAAGCCCGGTCCTTTGCTCGGGGCCACTGCCCCGGGCCAGCATGGTGAATGCCACAGCTCTCAAGGCCCTGAACCTCTGGGGAGAGAGGAGCCTCTCGGTGTGTGCTGTCAGTCCTGAGAGAGAGAGAAAGAGAGTGGTGAGCAGGCACTCGAGGCCCCATTCCAGCCCAGGGGTTAGGGAGAGGGCCAGGTGTCTCTTTACACTCCTTGTCGTCCCCTCTCCTGTTCTTCTCAGCTCAGCTATGGTTCCCTGGGGGGTGGGGGTGGGGTGGGTACGAGGGGCAGAGAAGCCAGGAATCCTTCCACTTCCCTGGGTGACTGGGGAGGCAAGGAGGGCAGGCTCCGGCCTTTGGCATAGCACTGGGCTCTGTGTGTGGGACTCTTCTGCATCCTCTCCCCTGTCTCTCTTGTTGTCTCTCTGGTGTGTTGATCTCTAAAATGTTTTGGAAACATTTTATGGTCTCCTTTGTGGGCTTTCCCCCATGTCACAGATGGGGAAATTGAGGGATCTGTCTACCAGGTAAGCAGAGTGAGGCCATAGTGACACTGTTGCCAGGCCCGGTGCTGCTCTTACCATGGCCCCCGAGGAGGCAGAGTCTGCTGCTGAGTCAGGTGTGCAGCTTGGGCCTCGCTCTTGCTGCCGGATGGCCTCCTGCTTCCCCTCCACCTTTGCCTGAGAGGTGAGGTGCAGTGCTCTGTCTTCCGCCCGCTGGGCTATAATAAGACTCATCAGCTCAGGGAGTTCATGCAGCAGCTGTCTATGCAGGAGACAGGGGCAGGAAGGAGAAGAGGAGATTTTGGAGCACAGGGAGGGCTAGGAGTGGGCCCTGGGGCTGCAAGAAGGCAGGTTTCTCTCGCAGATGATGAAAGAGGGGTACTCACCCTGTCTAGGGTCTCAGGACCTGCCCTGCCCCAACCCTATGGCTAATAAGAGGGACACGGGCCCTCCTCTGGTCCTCATTTCCTTCCAGATATGGCTAAGGCCCTTAGACAGAGGCCAGAGCCTCCACTCTCCCAGCCCCAGCAGAGGAATGGGAGAGGAGACTGTGGTGGGCTGCCCTGCAGCAGGATGGGACAAGGTGGGGAAGGGGACAGGGGAAGGGAAGACCCTGCCCACAGCCCAGCCCCTCCGGCTCCCAAAGGGCACCGTCCTCTCAGCCCACTGCTTCTGGCTGGCTCCTCTGGTTTCCTGCTGCAGCCTTCCCTCTCCTCGCCCCCTCCCCTGCCCCCATCCTCCGGAGCCAGGGGCAGAGTTAAGCAGGCAGCTGAGGAGGTGGAATGGGCTGCTGGGAAGCTAATGCGTTCAGCTCTGAAGTCTCTGCACCCAGTGAAGCGGGTTTCCCTCAGGCATTTCAGGTCCTGCTGCAGCTCCTGGTGTCTCTCACTGCCTCCCCAGCTCCCACTCTTGAATCCAGCTGCCTCTGGTGACAAAACCCACATAAAACACAGCGACCCCTGCGAGAACTTCAGCTGTACTACCAGCAAGAGCAGCCTGGTGTGTGGGGGTCTTGGCTTTGCCTTCCCCCCACCCCTCCACCAGGGAGGGCTCCAGGTTGTGCAGGCCTCCCAGAAGCTGGCAGAGACAGCCACAACAACTGGCCCCTGACATGGGGCGTGGGGAACAGCCAGGTTCCCCACACTGCCTCTTGGCTGAGCTGTGAAGAAGCCTAGAGCAGCTCAGGTATCTTCTCCAGCTGTTCTCTCAGGGCCAGGCCCCCATAGGCTCCTAGTTCAGAAGCCCAGGCAGGCAGGACTCCTAGTTTCCTTCTGGTCCACCACTCCCTAGCTGTGCAACCTTAAACAAACCCGTACACTCTCTGAGCTCCAATTATCTTATCTCTAAAAGTGGTGATCGTAATACTTCATGGGCGGAATCTCTGTGTGGATCCATTTAATTAAGGGAGGAGAGTTAGCATTTACTATATTTAGTACACATTACCTTAGGAGAGAATTCAGGCGAATGTGCCCAGCTTGGACTTGAGCCCATGATAGATGTGAGGAAACACCAGTTCCCTTCTTCTGTGGGTAGGGGAGAGCAGCTTGCAACAGCTCTAGGTAATGTCTCCTTCCTGGTCCCACCAACCTCACGCATGTGTTTACTTCTCTATTCCTGAGCAGATGGGCCATCACATGATGCTCATGGCCAGACACCCCACACACACAGGCTTCACAGACTTCCATCGCAGATGACAGTGTCCACCCTCTCTGTGTCCCTCAGGCCCTGACCCTCAGAACGATCTGTTTCTCCAGCAAGAACCCTCACATCCAGAGCTCACAGCACCCACACAATATTAGGCAGCTTGGTGGCCATCCAAGGCACAGAGATGAGGACCAACTTGCTCAGGGTCACACGCTAGATCAGAGATAGGTCATGGGCTTCTGAGCCTGGCTGCTCATCCACTCCCTGGCAACTGTGGGGTCTTAAGGGAAGACACATATGTCAGGGCAGGGTGCACATAGGCTCCCAGACACGTGTGTGGAACTTCCAACATAGCACCTGGTGCAAACACACACCCACAGAGAGCTGTGCAGTTAGGCACGTGCTCACACACACACACACACGCACACGCGCGTGCACACACACATGCCCTGCCAGCAGCCCTCCAGCCCTCCTCTTCAGATGCCAACAGTCAGCACAGTGAGATGCCTGGCAGGTCCCAGAAGCCCCCAGCGGACAGATGTACAGGGGCACCTCCAGCCTAGAAGGGAGGTCTAAGGAAAACCCTGAAGGGCAACCTCTACCACAGGACTTTTTCTATACCCAGACCCACAAGGGTGCTGGAGACCCAATCCAGGCCTCCGCTCTGCTCTTTCCAGCTTTCTGCAAGGAGACAGGTGGCAGAGAATCCCTCTCACCCAAGCCCAGGCCCCATGTCCACCTGAACCTCCTCCCCTCTTTCAAGCAGGTTCTCCTTTTCCACCCCACTTACCCCTCCCTGACCTCAGTGTCACCCCCATGGTGAGCCGAGGAGTTGACCAGCAAGCACCCATCAGTGGAGACAGTGGCCTGGAGCAGGTCCTGATGCCCCATCCCCAGACTTAGACAATGTCACCTATAGAAGGCAAGTCAGGCAAGTTGCCACAATGCAGACCCATAGGCATCATCTTTCGAGGTGGCAGGGCACTGTTGACCCTAGTATCTCTGGAGATATGTGATGAAAACAAAATCCCCCAGGCCCATGGGTGGGGGATGGGGGCTTCACCTGTGCTCCCTAGGGAGCTGGCCCTGCCTCCATGGGCACCATGGAAGTGACCTTTAGGGAGATTTGGGGCTAGAACCCAGCACTTCCTGGCTCCTTGGCCCTTTGCCCACAAGCACACCTCCAACCAAAGAACCCCTTCCTACCCCCAGAAGTATCTAGCCTCATCAGGAAAGGGGGTGACCTACATTAGGAGAGCAGCTGCTGCAGCAGGCGCTGGCCGGCTGCTGGAATAAATTTACACTGTCTGAGAGGGAAGTCCCACCCAGGATGGAGAATGAAGGACAGAAGAGAGCAGGGAGGTCCTCCCAGAAAGATCTATCTCCAAGTCCTACAGCTTCCTGGCTCTGGATGCCAGACCTGCTCCTAATCATCATGGGACTCACTGTCCCAGTCCCAGAGACAGAGACACCAGAGAGAGGGGCTGGGCCCCAGCAGGAAACCCCTGCCTCCTTTGCCAGCCTGTCCTGAGAGAACCAGGATTGGAGGATGGGGCCAAGGAGCTACAAGCAATCAGACAGAGAACCCCTGAGAACCCTTTGCTACTCGGCATGGTCCATGGGCCTCACCTAGGCATTTCTTAGATGTGGAATCTCAGGTCCCACCCTGGTCCAAATGAATTAGAATCTGAATTTTAACAATATCCCAAGCTTGAGAAGCACAAGACGAGATTGCTTCTCCCCCAGCAGGCCCCGGCACCTCCCAGGAGGCCATGCCAGTCAGTCTCTGGAAGCCAGGCCCCATCTCGGAAGCGTCAGTGACCTGGGCCGAGTGGGGAGGATACTGACACTGGCACCCCCTTCAAAAAGCCTCTGTATGGGACGAAGCGATGACCATAGCCACAAACGTCTGTGTATAGTGTCCTTGGTCCTCATAACAACTCTCTGAGGTTGGTATTACTTTTAACACCATTTTTGCAGATGGGGGAAACTAAGGCAAAGGAAATTAAGTAATTTGCCTCTGGATAGGCCCTGAAAGAATGAATACAGCTTTGGGTTCAAGCAGTCTGGTGACAAAGCTACTAACTCAGCTGCCTTTATAGGCTCTCGGGCTGTTCTGTTCCTTGTCTGTTTACACACGGAGGTTCCGGGTATAAGAAGGAAAAAGCAGAAAAGGGAGACGCAACCTTTCACTTATACAGTACTTCACAGTTTACACAGCATTCCCTCACCCACTGTCTCACTGGATCTGAGGAGGCAGAGGTTTAATGCCCCTCCTCCTAATGAAGAAACAGGGTCTGTGAGGTCCTGGACTCAGACACAAGCCTGGTCTCCCCCTCCCAGCCCCTCCTTCCAGTAGCATCATAGATGTAGGGAGAAGCCCCAGGTGGCCAAGATCTTAGGAAAGGAAGGGAAGGGGGCTTTCCAGAAACCTTCCGGCAGAAGGTTGGGTGCTGAGGTGAAGAGGGTAGGCTGGGAGCTCCAGGGAAGCCAGGGGTGGAGGATAGTGATAGAATGAGAGGCAGCAATAAGAGCAGAAGGTTCCATGTGCTCCTGCTGAGCTGAGTGGGTGCAGCATCCCCTGGAGACTGGGAGTGGGGGCTGCTTCCCGGGTGGGGTACCTCACCTCAGCCCCCTGGGCGAGGAGCAGCCAGCCAGAGCCCCCAAATCCGAGTGCTCAGGTTAGGTTGGTGCAGAGCCATGGCCTCTCTGTGCTTCTGCCCCTTCAATTCCTCCTACAGACAGAGATAATCCTCCAAGTGGAGCTGCCTCAGACCCCAGCTAGAAATCTCCAGCACACCCACCAGCAGCCTGGTGTCCACACCCTTCCCCTGATGCCTCTGTCACGTCCATCTCCCCAAGTCAAGTGTCCAAACCATACAACTGCTTAATGCCTATTGTACCTCAACCCAGGGTTCCTGACTCCTGGGACATCATGCTGTCCCTGCCATTCACCTCCACTGGTATCTCTCCCTTCGGTCAAGTATCCCTAGTTGAGGACAAGGCTTCTGCACGCCCTCAGCATCCAAGACTCACAGGACTTACAAGCAGAAAGGGACTTCGTAGTCGCCTGTGCACCCACTTCACTCTGCAGAAAGGTGAAGGTCACAGGCGGGTGAGAAGCACCAAGAGGGTGAGAGGCACCTGCACCGCAGAGCAGCCTGAGCTGAGCCCTGTTTGGTGGGGACTGTGCAGGGCTGGGCTCTGCACCTGCTGCCTCCAGTCTGGCCATCTGGGCCCTTCCAAGAGACATTCTCAGTCTCTTCCTGCCTGTCACCCCCATAACATACACTGCCCAGGCAGCACGGAAGCAGGTTTTTTTTAATCTCTCTATCTGTACTTGGAACAGGCAAACCTTCCTGGTTCATTTCAAAATGCATACCCCATTCTCACCCCCAGCTTCCTGCATCCTGGTTTTCTTGTTGAACATTCCTGATCCCAAACAGATCCTCTGCTAATCAGAACAGAAACACCCCCTGAGTCGTTCCTCACCAGAGCCCCTCTCCATTGTGAACAAACTAAGCACGCTCATTGAGGTCATGGATCTGGGCTCAGGCCATGGCTTGGGTCCATTGAGGTCATGGATCTGGGCTCAGGCCACGGCCTTGGGTCGGGGCGGTGGGGGGTGGGGAGGGGGACAGAAGAGGCTTGATCTGGGTAGGAGGGAGAACCCAAGAAGAGAGACTGCCTCCGCTCCAAGTCCTTCCTCCCCAGACACCCCAACATTACATAAAGGCCCTCCCCTGCCTCCTCCCCATGATACCCATTCCACCAAAAACAGCCCAGTAGGACCCCTTGGCTTTAGTGCCTAGGAAATGGGAATAAGGTTTGCTTATCTGGGCCCCAGACACAGCTTCCAGCCAAACCCCAAAGAAACCAGATCGGTTGCTTAAGAAACCTCCCTCCTTCTCCTGCCACCCCCAGGCTGGCTTTCCTGGGCTCCCTCTTTTGGCAGTGCCCAAGACTGAGACTGTGGCAGCGGGGAGGTGGGGTGGGAAAAGCAGGAAGCTGCTTCGGGTTTCCCTCCTGCTGGACTTCCCCCGCCCCCTCCACGTGCTCAGCCTCCCCTCCCCTCCCCCAGCCTATGTAGTTATCTAAGCTGCCGGGTGTCAATCTGAGTCATGCCAAGGCAATGCCCAATGCGCCCTGACAGCCAGGTGCCACCCTCACCATCACCCCCAGAAACTCTGAAAAGCTTAGCTCAAGGAAAAGACAAAGCAGTCACTGGAACTGAGCTGGGTGGTCTGGACTCCTGGTCAGACTACCCTCTCTGCATTGTCAAAACGGGCCTCGGGGCTGCTGAGAGCAGCTTTCCTGATACAACTCAGGGTGTCCATGCCCCACTGGGTTGGGAAACCAGGTAGGAATGGCTTGGCCATATACCACCCTCTCCCCCTAAGCTGAGTCCACAATTCCCACCATGGCATAAGGCTTCTGAACCCATTTATGGATAGAGGACCTGGTGTGTAGCTGGGGGACACCCCGAGCGAATTCTCACAAGCCTGGATCCATCCCCTGCCCCTGGGACCCTGGAGGGCTGGGAGCAAGGCCTCAGGCTCACCAAGGAAGAGCTGCAAGGCTTTTCTCCATCGTCCACTCCCAGCCACGCCCCCACCAGGGAGGCTTCCCCCACAGCCGCGTGGACCCATGTCCATGTAGGGAAGAGCTCCACTGCACCCTGTACAAGGGCAGCTTCCTGAAGGCCGACAATCCCGCGCTGAGGGTATCCTGCGGAGAGGCTGCCCCAGGTCTATTCCCAGACCTCAAACAGCATAGTCCTCCAGCCTGCCATCCCCCCCCCCCCCCGCCCCACCAAGCTGTCCTCTGTACCAGCCCTGTCACCAGCATCCCTTTCCATAGCACCCAAGCTCCTCAGGCTGTGTCCGTGAGCCGGGCAGGCAGACGGCACAGGGCTCTCGGCTGGCACTCCCCGTGCTGCAGGGATTGGTTTCTATGCCCCCCAGGGCCTGTCATCTGGCACTGGCACTGCCCTCCTCTCCCCTCCCCTTCCCCAGCTGCCCCCTCCCCAGCAGAATCCCAGCTCACCTCCCCAAGGCTGTGATGTCAGAGTACCCCTGGGTCCTGTATCTTTGGGTCGCCCAGATGTCCGGTACTGAGCACTTCCCCAACCCCAGCCATCGCTCCCAGGCAGCAGGCAACAGCCACTGTGCAGGGCCAGGAGACCCAGCAAAGATGGGCCCTGTTCCCTGTGACCCAGCCACCCTGCAGCCCCACCGGGGAATTCATTCCTTCTCTCCAGAGGACAGCACTCACCTTTCTTCACCCTGACCGCAAGCTCCTTAAATCAAGTAGCCCTTAGCCGTCCAGCGAGCCCCTCCTGGGATTCCTGGAGAAATCCAGACAGCACTGCCCAGCGGAGCGCTGGGGGCACTGAGTCTCCAGTCGCCCGGCCGGGAGCAGGGACCTGGCACGCAGCGCACAGCACGGGGGAGAAGGAATGCCTGCCGCAGCTGCCAGGGGGACGGGGCTGCTGGGTCAATAGCAAACTGAGAAGGAAAGAGGGAGGGACAGAGGGAGACCGATAGGAAAGGGGAAGAAAGGGAGAGGAGGGGAGCGCGCGCGTGTGCGCGCGAGCGAAGAGACGGAGCAATGGAGTGACAGCTGGGGGTACATCTGTGATGACAGCGACAGTAGCACACACAAGCGCCGCGCGCACAGGCGCACACACACTGGAGGCGCTTGCGGCCAGAGGGCAGCGCTCACCCTTTAAATGCTCACATTTCGGTGGAAAAAAGCACCTATGGATTAACCGCTTCCAACTCGAAAGGAGGAAAGCTGTTGAAAGCCCTTGTACCCTGTACCTCCATCTTCCTTCCCCAATGTCCTCCAAGCTCTCCCTGCCCCGACCGCCGCCCCCCTCTCCTGTCTCTCCCCTTCCCTTTGGAGAAAGAGGGCCAGGACCCAGAGGGCAGAGAGGCCCCTAGGAGGCTGGGTCTGTCTCCCGTTCAGAGATCTGCAGGGTAGTATCTTCCATCCTGCCTGTGGAAAAGGAAAAACTAAACCCTTTTCCCGGTCAAAGGGTGATTTATTCCAGAGAGGGTCATTGGAGGGGTGCAGAGGACAGCCCATATGCCTGGCAGTCCTCCAGAAAGGGGCCTTGAGCCACACAGAGCTAGTGTCATGGTCACACACAGATCACTGAGCTTCAGTGACCCCAGACCAGGGCTATTTAAGGAAGTAAAATGCCAAGGCTGACAGGCTGGGAGCTAAGGGACTGGAGCTGGTTGACAGGTTGTCTGTAGTGCCCTGGGGTGAGACCTGGAGGAACCAGGGGTAAATGCAGCCCCGCCCCATCTGACTTGGCTTCTTTAGGCTCCTTGTTCTTATCTAGATGAGGTAGGCTTGCAGAAGGGAAGAGACTGGTATTCAAGAACTCAGAGGCCTCGTTGCTAACCAATCAGGACAAAGAAGTTGAGGAAATTGATATTCCAAGAGATGGCAAGTGTCTGATCCAAAGGCAAAAGACACCAGCAACTAAGCCAGAGGAGGAGTCCCAGCCTGGAGCACAGACCCCTAAGTGACCCTTCCTTGCATCTCTTAAAATCTGCCTGACAAGCAGGTGGCATGGCACGTTGATAATATATGTCAGGGGTATCCCAGTGTCCCTCTTCCACTTTACCTGTGTTCCTTGGGGGATTCACCATCAGGACTGGGGCAGAGGTGGGGGTCAGGTCGAGAAACCCCCAAGATGCCTCTGACAGAGGCACCTTGCACCATCTTTTCTGTCTGCCCTGCTGCACAACACAGCAGCAGAGGCTCAGACCACTGTTCCAGGAGGAAAGAGGGCATCTTATACCTGGGAATTCACCTACACAGAGGTCAAGTGCATCCTATCCTTCAGGCTAACTGCACCCACTTACCTCTAAACAGATCTTGGCTCTCCCAGCTCCTTCCCTGAGTCTGAAACACCCTCCGTCCCCATGGGTAGCCTCCCCCTTCTTGAAAGTTCAGCCAGAAAGTCACCACCTTTACCAAGTTTCCCTGTCCGGTCCACAGACTTGACCTTCTCCAATCTATGGCCTTTCTTTGGGGCACCCTTGCGGTTCATATCACAGAAAATGTACAGCAGCTTTCTGTGGGATGGCTTATCTTCTTTCATATACTATGAGCTGTATCAGAAAATGGACTCTGCCTCTCCCACACCCCAGTACATTCTTGTCAGCTGAATCAGGGCTAGAAGGGAAGAAAGAGCCCAAGCCTAGGCATCAGGAGACCCGGAGTCTAGACTCTGCTGCTCATTAACTAGCTATTAGCTAGTTAATGAACCTGACAGCCCTGGGCCTTATTTTCCTGCTCTATAGAATGAGGAGGGAGAATGATTGAGATCTTGGGTCTCCCTTCTGTTACTGGCACTCTATGACCTTGAGCATCTGCTGGAAAACCAGCCTGTAGGGTAAAAGATGGGCCCCTCCTAATCTCACAGCTCTTGATCAGTTAAACGCTCTCCAGGCTGAGTTATCAAGGCAGAGACGGGGGAAGGACAAAGTAGCTATGAGAGCTAGGGGGTAAAGTGTGGAGGTGCTGGGAGAATGGCTTCCAACAGGGATCATTTCTGTGTGTGTGTGTGTGTGTGTGCGCACAGCTGCTTTGTTTTGCCATCTGTAATGACAAAGCAGCACTGAGGTGACAGCCAGGACCCCGAGCAGATAGGTACATCTTGATAAGCCATCTGCTGCCTGTGGCCTTATTGAGGCTTTTTGTTAGGTTGTCTGACAGTCAAGGGAATGTTAAAGAAAAGCTGCTTCGGAGGAAGGCACAAGATCATTGTGGAGGAGAGATCCTTGTGCAGAAGCAGGGGAGAGAGGAAAGGCAGGAGGAGGCCAGGGGAGGGAGAAGAACAGGCACTGCTAGGGGCAGGAGGAAGGAGCATCATTTCTCTGCCTCTGTCAGGTTGTAGTGGGACCTGGGGTCCAACGTCTGTCTCTGAAACAAGGACCAATCACGCACAGAAAAGAGGGGGTCTCTTAATAACCCACTGGGGGTGGCAGCCCAGAGAGGCCAGTGCTGCACATTCCCATGGCCCCTTTGCTTGGATTTCTCTTCACCACTAGTTCTGTGCCTGCCTGCAAACATAATACCATGAAGTATTATCTCCTGCACACAGCAGGCTTATAGGAGGCACTAGGAGGGGGGTGACCCCCTGGTGCTCCCCTGAGACAGGCGTCCAGTGAGGTTCTGACAGTCGACCACCCGAGCAAGCAGAACAGGGACCCAAGGGCCACCTTGGCAGGTCTCCCAGGAGAGAAGCCTGGACTCTCGCAGTGTCTGGGGTGGAAAAGTACAGTTTGGGTTGTAAGGCAGGAATTGAACAGGATTTGAAATGATGAACAGCAGAACAGACGATTTGTTGTTGAAGATGCTCCCGTGATCCTCACTACCTCCCCCACTCTATACCAGCCCCTGCTGTCAGGATCTAGCAGATCCTACCATGAGGAAGCTCTTTTTGTCTCCCCTAAAGTCCCTGTTTCTTAGTGGGCTCCCTCCTAGGCCTTCAGGGGAATCAGAGCACAGCTAAACCTCTAGGGTCTCAAGTCCAGATCTGTAAGAGTCCAGGCTCCATATGGGAGGAAGGAGCTCAGCTCAGTCCTAAGCCCTAAAGGTAAGGGATGAGATGGCAAGATCTTGTAGAATTTGCTTCCCAGTCAAGTGGCTGACTCAATGGAATTCACAAATATTTACTTAATTCAAAAAATAGTTATGGTGGGGAGCCTGGGTGGCTCAGTCAGTTAAGCATCTGACTCTTGGTTTCAGCTCAGGTCATGATCTCATGGTTTATGAGTTTGAGCCCTGCGTCGGGCTCTGCACTGACAATGCAGAGCCTGCTTGGGATTCTCTCTCTGTCCCTCTCTCTCTGCCCCTCCCCTGCTCTCTCTCTCTCTCTCAAGAATAAATAAAATTTTTAAAAACTTAAAAAAATGTTTATGGACGGGCGCCTGGGTGGCTCAGTTGGTTAAGCTTCCTACTTTGGCTCAGGTCATGATCTTGTGGTTCTGTAATTTGAGCCCCACATTGGGCTCTGTGCTGACAGCTTGGAGCCTGGAGCCTGCTTCGGATTCTGTGTCTCCCTCTTTCTCTGCCCCTCCCCTGCTTGTGTTCTCTCTCTCTCTCTCTCTCTCAAAAATAAAACATTAAAAAAATTTTTTTAATGTTTATGGAGCCCCACAGTATGTTAAGTATTATACTAGGTGCAGGGATCAGAACTCACTCCCTCTTCCCTACTTTTAGCCCCCATGCTAATAAGGTGAGGCAGGCAATAAATGGGAATAAAATAAATCTGTTGCTGAGAAACTAAAAGTGATGAAATAGAGAGTGGAGGGTGAAGGAGTGGTCTGCTCTGTCTGGAGAGGTCAGAGAAAGCCTCTCTAGGAGGCAATGTTTGGGCTGAAATCCGATGATGAGAAGGAGCCAGCCATGTAAAGTTCTAGGGGAAGAGCATTCCAGGAAGGAAGCACAGCTTTGATGCACAGCCATTTAAGGGAGAAGATGATTCAGGTTGAAATCAGAGAGAATGGCAGGGCAGGCTCCTGTGGGGCTTTGAGGCCATATTACAGAGGAGTTTAGATTTTGTTCCAAAACCAGTGGAAAGGCACTGGAAGGTTTTAAGCAAGGGAGTGACATGACTTGGTCTTCAGAAAGATCATTGCTATGGCTATTGGGGAACGGAGGGCAGAGAGGCAGGGAGACTGCTTAGGGATCTAGCACATTAATCCAAGTGAGGGATGTTGGTCTGGCCCAGGGTGGTAGCAGCAGAGGGTGGAGTAGACAGACTTACAGTGTTTTGGAATAAGGGCTGCCGGACTTGGATGGAAGAAGGGAACATGAGAACGATTAAGTGGAATATGCCCCAAACGGAAAAGTCTCAAGGAAGGTCACATTTGGGGGAGGAAAAGCCAGAGTTCAGTTGTGAACATGTGAAGTTTGAAATGCTTCTTGGTGACCCAAGTGGAGATGTAGGCAGTAGGAATGTCCTCAATTCTGCAAAGGACACCCAGATGCAAAGGACCTGGAGCTCGCCTTAGAAGAGCTTCTGGTCCAGTTGTGAGATGGAACCTAGGGGAGAGACAATCTGCTTGGTTCCCCACTCCTCCCATTTCTAGCCAAGAGCCTCAAAAACCTGTTTCATTAGGGAAAAACTAACTCCCACCCTCTCAAGCCTCTCTGTGTTAGAATCACAGAATTTCTTCTGGCTCTGGAATGTCATGATTCCATGAGAATTGGCTCTGAGCAGGCAGGTAGAAGGGCAGGGTCTTCCTCTAGGAATTGTCTGAAATCTCTTTGACTATGGAAGCCAAGGACAAGGGTCAGTGGCCCAAAGATCTGATCATTCTAAGCATTAGTGTGACTCCTCTCTGACAATTTTTAGAAAGTTTCTTCCTTCACTCAGCTTTCTTTTGTTGGTGAAAGAAATGGTCTAAAATGAATATCATGGGTGGTCTTAAAAGGAAGAAAGGGAGAGAGAGTAAGAAGTCACCTGCAAGTTTAGAGGGAAGCATGGAAGGGAGGATAGGGTGTGGTCACCAAGAAGTGGGTGTGCCTGCGCCCTTCCCACCCCTCCTCTTAGTCATCAGACCTTGCAGCTCAAAGAAGTGCACAAAGAACTCAAATGTTCCCATATCATAGAACCTGTTCCAGAAGGCTAGCCAAAGTTCCAGCCACAGAAGTACCATGAGACTCCAAAGAAGGGGAGGGGCTTCTCGGGGCCTTGGTTTCATCATCTGTAAATTCATGTATCTAGAATTGCATTGTCCAGTATGGTGGCCATCAGCCACATGTAGCTATTTAAATTTAATTAAAATTAAATTAAAAATCTAAAATTCAGGCCCTCAGTCATACCAGCCACATTTCAAGGGCTCAATAGCCACATGTGTCTAGTGGCTACTGTATGAAACAGTGCAGGTCTAGAACAGAAAGTTCAATCAGATAGCATTGCTTTACAACAGTGGTTCCCAAAATATGGTCTCTGGGCCAGTAGCATCAACATCATCTAGAAACACTTTAGAATTGCAAATTCTCAGGCCTCACGCCAGACATACTAAATGAGAGACTCTAGGGACAGGGGAAAACCTTCCAGATGATTCTAATGCATGCCAAAGTTTGAGAACCAAGGCTCTAGTGTAAAATAATATTCTCCTCCATTATCTGTTTGAGCCTCAACAATCTTATACTCATTCTGCCTTCCTAGGGCGAGTATAATCATGGCTCATTTTGTAACTGAAGAAACAAATCCAAAGATCACAGCCTTGGCAAACCCAGGGCCAGAACTCTGGCCCCTTGACCCTTCCTTGTCTCATTTTTTTTTTCATAATATTTGTCTAGGATCATTCCATATTGAAAAAACAAAAAAAAAATACAATTCTGTTATCTCTGTGCCATTCTAGAACTCCAGCCCATTTAGAAGAGCCTGTTGCTGAGTTTTGGCAAGTCAGAATGGTCACAATGGAAGATCTCTCCAATGAGTGGTCATTGGGGTGCCTAGAATGTCTCATGAATATAGTATAACAGTCAGGAGCTCAGATCCACGCCCACTGTGCTGATGAGGGGACCGCAGCCCCAGGTGGGAGAGTGCTTGACTAGAGAACAGTTAAGAGCCTTAGGAACAGACCCAGCTGAGTCCCGGTTCTGCCTTTAGGGGCTGGGTGACTTAGGCAAGCACATCACCTCTGCAAGCCTCCATTTCCTCAGCTGTGAAGTCCGAATAAGAATAGAACTGGTCCGCTGTGTGGATGAAATAAGCTCATGGATGTGAAGGTGACTGGCACTCAAAATTTTCAATATTATTATACCAGACAGTAGGAAGTCGACCTAGTTTTTTTATTCCTTTTCTTTTCAATATAACCTGCCTTTTTGTTATGTTCTCTGACCTCAGATTTCTCTTAGCATGTGAGCTCCAGCTCGCATCCTCTGAGGCTATTTGGGAACCAAAGAGGCACAGGTGGCCCTTGGACGTGGCATCATCAAAAGTAGCTTTTGCCAGTTGGTAGCATCTCTAGTTTTCTGGAACCTACTTGGGTAAACCTGATTGTACCTTTCAGCAAGGAAAGAGACTTCTTACAAAGTGGGGGAGACCCTGAGCAGGAATGGGGTACAAGACAGGCTGTTATGTCAGGCTTGAAATCTAGAAAGCTCCATGAAGGGCGCTGAATTCCAGTCTCAGCCTACCACTTCTGGTCCGATGACCTTGAACAAATGGCTCAGTCTCTCTGCCTGTTTTTCCATCTGTGGGAAAAGGGAGAATGATGTGCCTAGTGCACCTGCCTCAATTTTCCCAAGATCAGAGGAGAGTGCTGTCCTCATTGTTCTGTAGAACCTGGGACTCATCTTTCTCTTGAGCATTTTCTGGTGTTGCCTGCTGTGGAGAGACAGAAGCCACCAGCCGGTCTGCTTTTCTCCCCACTCCCACTCCACAGGAGCCTCAGCTCTCGAGCACACTGCCATCTGACTCAGCTCAATGCTACCTCTCCCCTCAGTTCCTGCTGATGCACCTCCTCTCTCTGACTTGGATCTATTTTTTTCTCTCACTGTCTCTTCCCTCCCACCAACCCCCTCCCCAAAAAACACGCCCATGGTCTTGCCCTCCCTCTTCCCACTTCCTTGTAGCGGTGGGAGTCCAAATGAGGCTGGAGTTCCTACAACGCACGTTCTGGGCAGCGACCCGGCAGGTGGGTGTGAAGGTGCCAGGTCAGGGCCAGAGGATTGGCCGACACCTTGGGATGAGGAGGGCCCGCTCCCTTGGGCAGCCCCCACCGCCTCTTGGCCCACCTCCTGGGCCCTCAGTCCGCTGTCCCAGATCCCTTCCTTCTCTGCCTGGCTCAGTTCCCTGCACCTCAGCATGTGGACTCCTGACCTTCCTCACCAGGGGCTCTGTCTCAGCTCAGACCCAGAGAAAGGGCAGGACACAATGCTCCCACCTGCCCTGCCCCATCAGGCAGAGGAGAGAGCACCCTTCGTCCCTCCAGCCAAGACCCAGGCTTTGACTGCTGTCCATCCTGTGCTTCCCACTCCACCCCATCCTTCCCCACCTCTGCTCTTCCTCCCCGGAGCCTGGAGCCCTCGCACTGGGCTCTTCCCCACTTCCTGGGTCTCCTCACTGTCTTCCTCAAGCTCCTCTGGCCAGAATCTTCCTCTCTGTGCCATGGCCCCCCCATCTGTGTGTTGCTTCATCCTCCCTTTGAGTGGGTTTAGGAAACCACAGAATGAAGATGGAAGGGATGGGAGGGGAAGGGGCACCAGCCCCATAACCTAGCAGCACCCTTCACATCAGGTGGGATCACAAAGAAGTGGAGCCTCTGAAGCCACCCCATGAGGCTTCCAGTGCCCCCCTCACACATGGGCTGCAGTGGCCATGGCCCCTCAGACAAGGCTGAACCCGCCAGCAAGGGCCTGCTTCTCCTTGCCCTGACCCCACTAACACAGCTTCACACGTGCATCACACCACACGTATACACCACACGTGCACACATGCACACTGCACACAGACGCCCTACACATACAACACACACATGGCATACACACCACATATACCATACACACACACCAAACACATACAGTATAAACCCCACATCAGTATACGAATATAACCACACACACAACACCATACAGATGCACATGCACAGGCATACACAGTTTACAATTTCTCCTCTTCCTTCCAGTGCGGCACTGTGGAGGGGCCATGCCCAGAGAGCTGCCAGGACAGTGTAAGTTCTTCCACGGACCCCCCAACCACATCCTTCCCTGAAGTGCTGGGCCACACTGCGTGCCTCTACACTGGACACGCAGGCCTGCCTTCCCGAACGCCGGACGGGCACGTTACCCAGGGGTCATGGCCCAGCCATGACCTCCTCCTGGGTTTCTCCCCAGCACCTGGACTGCTTCGTCATCGACAACAACGGGTTCATCCTGATCTCAGAGAGGTCCCAGGAGGTAAGGCATTGGGAAGTAGAATTAGGGGGCAATCAAGTCATCTGGCAGCCAGGACAGCCAGGGGAAGGAAGTAATCCTGGCTTAGAGCAGGTGAGAGTAAATGGTCTGAAGAAAACAGAGTCTCTTCTTGAAACCAAGTCCATATAGCAAGATCTCAAAATTCAGACACTGTTCCACTTGGGTGGTCAGAGAAAATGTTACTTCTTTTAAAAAAATTTTTTTTTCAACGTTTATTTATTTTTGGGACAGAGAGAGACAGAGCATGAACGGGGGAGGGGCAGAGAGAGAGGGAGACACAGAATCGGAAACAGGCCCCAGGCTCTGAGCCATCAGCCCAGAGCCCGACGCGGGGCTCGAACTCACGGACCGCGAGATCGTGACCTGGCTGAAGTCGGACGCTTAACCGACTGCGCCACCCAGGCGCCCCGAAAATGTTACTTCTTATCTTGTCTGTACCTCATCTGGCCTCATCCCATGGTTGGTAGAGAATCCGCCCACATGATGAGGAGAGGCAAGACCAAACTCCACCTCAGGGTAGCGTGTGTCCTGTGCTGAGGCCGTGCCGCTGACTCCCAGACGCTTGTGCTGCCCATCGCCCCACTGCCCTCCATCACGTCCCCTCCCCGCTTAGTCCATTCAGGCCACTGCAACATGAACAGACTGTGTGGCTCATCCACAGCTGGAATTTATTTCTCAGGGTTCTTGAGGCCAGATGTCAGAAGCCAGGGTGCCCATGTGTTCAGGTGAGGGCCCTCTTCCAGGGCACAGATTTCTCATGGTATCCTCACATGGCACAAAGGGCAAGGGAGCTCTGGGGGTCTCTTTGATAAAGGTACTGATCCCATTCCTATTCTACCCAGATCACATTTGCTCACAAGTTGGTACAACTTTGGATATTTGTAAAAACAGAGACATATTTTATAAAGTATGTGTTTATTTAGCTTATTTACCCCTATTTTCTCAACTATCATAACATTGTATGTACTTTTATAAGCCATCCCAAATCCTTTATAGAATGAAGCAGGGTGTAAATGAAATGAAATTTAATCTCATAATAGGGTTGGGACCATCCAGAAGCTCCTCCAGAGCCGCAAGCCCCCACTGTGCTTGGTTACCCCGGCCTCTGACACTCCGGTGCTTCCACTGCCTCCCTTCCCCCACTTCGGGGACCCACACCACCACCACCATCATCTCCGGTAGTGGTATTAGTCTCATTTTGTCCTGGAGTTAAAACTGAGGCTGCAAGGTGAGGTTAGCAACCTGAAAACCAACAGCTGCAGAAAAGTCAGACTTTGAGCCTAGAAATACGAGTGAAGGGCAGTGACAGTGACCAGGGAGATAAGGCCTTCTCTGGGGGGCGTGGCAGACCGCAAGCCCCAGCCTCCAGGGTGGTCCTCCTGTGGCCTGGGCACCCACCCCAGGCTGCTCTGTTACTGCTTGGGGCAGAGTTCATTCACTTTGCTGCGCTTGGCTGAGTCTGATGGAATTAGGACCGATGCCTCTAGGACGCTGAATGCCAAGGCCAGGCATCCCAACCCCCAGATTAAACTCCAAGGCTGGTGCCAGGGCTCTGGGAGCAGTGTCTTGACAGAGCTCCTCTTTCCTCACTCTGGACAACTCTCATCCTGTGACCGGAGCTGTGTCAGGTTAGGAGAGGGCCGGAAGGAAGGGAGGCACCAATGGTATAGCAGCACCAGGCACAACACACACACCACACACACCAGGCACAACACACAGTTGCTACATGGAGAATCAAACTGGCCTAAAGGTAAGAGAGGCCTGGAAGAAGCAGGGACTGGACTGGAAGGTGAGTGGAAACACAGTGGTGGAAAGCGGGTGCTGATGCTGTAGATCAGCTGTCTATCCATCCATTTTTGCTTTTTGTTTTAACTCCTCCATTCAACAACTCTGTAACAGTTATCTGTTGCATGTAACAATTTACCCCAACATGTAGTGGCTTAAAGCCACCTGACTTACTGTCCCACAGTTCTTGGGCGTGGCTTAGCTAGCTGATTCTGGCTCAGGGTCTGTCATACAGCTGAAAGGAAGGTGTCATCCAGGGCTGTGTACTCATGTCAAGGCTTGGCTAGAGGACGGTCAGCTTCCAAGTTCACTCACATGGTCAGTTACCACATGGGCCTCTCCACAGGACAGCTCACAACATGGCAACTTGGTTCATCAGAGTGAGCAAGCCAAGAAGAGCCAGAGACAGAGAGAGTGAGAACAAGGTGGAAGTCACTGTCTCCTGGAACCTAGTTTCAGATGCGACATCCCATCACTTTTACTATATTTTATTCACTAGAAGCAAGTTACTACATCCAACCTACCAAGGAGCCATTACAGAAGTGTTCTACCATAAACCCCTTCCCCTTCCCCAAACACACCCAAGTGCTGTCAAGGACCACATGGTCTGGCCCCTCCTCCAACTCATTCATTTCCCCCCTTTTTACTCCTAAGCCTCCAAGTGTTGGGGGGCAGGGGTACTGGAAGCAGCAGCAGCAGAAATACAAGTTAACAAAAATACAAGTTCTCGGGTCCTACCCAGACTAAGGGAATCAGAAAGTCTGGGGAGGGGCCCACCAACTGCGATGTGACAAGGCCTCTGATGATTCTGATGTGTGATAAAGTCTGAGAGCCACTTCCTAGGCCTTAATGCCAGCTGCTGTTGATCTGGATGCACTTTCCCAACTGGGCTAATGTGCCAGAAGGTCCAGACTACTCCTTGTCCCTGCTGAGGTCCATCCAGGGACCGGAGGAGAGAAGACTGTCACTGCTCCGGATGCAAAGATTCTTCCCAAAGTCCCTCCCAGCCCTTCCTCACTGCGGCCCTCCTGCCCAGCAAATAATGTGAGTGCAATGCCCAAAGGCACCATCTGTGGCCTGCCTGAGGGAGGGGCAGCCTGAATCTCTCCTGGCCCTGGTGGTGTTCCAGTCCTGCTGATTAGACATTTGGTCCCACTGAGCCTTTCTTCCAGCTCAGGGCTCATTCTTTTAATAAAGAACTACAGATGACAGGATTACAGCCCTCTGTTGAGGCCTAGAAAGAGAAGCAGACAGCTGGGGCCAAGAAAGTGACAACAGCTCTATAGATCTTTGTAATGTTTACAGTGAATCTGTCACCCTGGATTTGGGGACTCCAAGTCCTGTCATTTGCCTGTGGGTAGCACCCACACAGGAGAGCTTCAAAGTGGACCTCAAAGGGACAGCAAAGGTAAAAAATCAGATGCCCCATCATGATGTCTTTCCCTGAGGACTTGAATCTCTCAGAAGGAATGCGCCCCTCTACCCCCAGCCCAAAATGCTGAGCTTGTCCTCAGACCAGGGCCTCTGATGTGCCTGTCTTGAGCCTCAGCTCCTGTTTTCCTTGGCTTCCCCTTCTCCTTCCCTGCCTTCCTACACACCTACCAAGCAAGTGCTCCCCACTGTCTTCCAGTCATACTCCCAGTGCAGTGGGTACGGTGGACACAGTGCAGGAGAAACCTCCAGCCTCCCTGCCTGGCTCATGCTTCTGACCGTGCCGCTCCAGCCCCCATCCCTCACCACCCGCCTCAGCACATCCCAGGCTCCCCCAGGCTCTGGCAGCAGAGCCTTCCTGGGGTCAGGGCAGCCTCATTTGGGCAGCTCATGCTGGGTGTCTCTAGAGAAAAATTCAGCTGGCCACCTGCCCCAGAGATGACCCATCACAGCAGAGGACCTCTGGGTGCCTCTCTCCAAAGTGGTGCTAATGGCCACTCCTCCACATGCTTCCCTGGTCCCACTGTGGGGCCAAAGGCACTTGTCAAGAGACTGAGAAGCTCAGAGGAAACAGGCAGGGCTGTACAGTAGTAAGGAACAAAAAGAAATTGGTCCTCATGAGGAGCCACACACAGTGACTTCACTCTGGTAACTCATTTAATCCTCACACCCCTTAATTTTTTAGAGAAGAAACTGAGGCTGTCCCTGGGTAAAAGGCTGTGAGACATTTGCCCCATTCCAGAGTCAAGGACTCCCCCACTCACCCTCTGGCCTCCCTTCCCTCTGGGGATAGTAGCTTCACACAGGAATGCAAATTAGCCTATGCACAGGGCTGCTGCTCAGTCAGCAGGAATACTCATCAGTTCTGCCCCCTCTGCCACCACCTGCCCCATCTGCTTCCTGCTGGAGGCCCTGGGTGGTACCTTGCAGGACCCCATCTCACTCCTGCCTCATAACAGAGAGGAAACACAGAAAGCCCCAGGCCCTTTGGATGCAGTCCCAGAGCTCAGGCAGTCCAAAGGACATTGCTTATCTGTGGACTGTCCCCTGTACAAGTGGAGCCCTGACCTGCTGTGAGCAAACCTAGATGGCATGGGGACCTGGAGCTTCCAGAGACCCTGTACTGTGCTGTGGGTGGACAGAGGCAGGAGACCCTGTGCTGTGCTGTGCTGTGCTGTGCTTTGGGTGCTATGCCACAGTCTGGGGGACCTAAACTGACAAGGGTACTCAAGTTTGAGCGTTTCAACTTGGGCTTTGCAGGGTCAGGAACTAAATCAGTTTACCTATTTGAGGCACTGATTCACTCTGATGAAGCTCAAATGAAACTATCAGCACAGAATAGTGTTCTGCTGTCAGGAATAGTGCCCCCACTACAGTGTTTTTTATGTGGGTTTTTCTTTTTTTAACTTATTTTTGAGAGCAGAGGAGGGGCAGAGAGAGAGACAGACAGACAGACAGACAGAATCCGAAGCAGGTTCCAGGCTCTGAGCTGTCAGCATAGAGCCCACTTGGGGCTTGAACCCAGGAACTGCGAGATCATGAACTGAGCCAAAGTTGGCTGCTTAACTAAGCTACCCAGGCGCCCCTACAGTGTTTTAAACAAATTAAAGGTTTATTCTCTCACGTGAAAGAATAGAGAAAAGTAGCCCAGGCCTGGTATGGTGTGGTCACCAGGTGTCCCCATCCTCAAGATCACAACATGGCCATAGGAGTTCCTGCCTTCTTGTCCACTTTCCAGACAGGAAGAAGGGGGAGGTCAACAGCCATGAATGAGGTGCTTCAGCAGATCTCCCTTTAAACAGATTCCCAGAAGTCTCACTCAGGAACTTTGCTCACATTTCATTGGCCAGCCCCAGCTGCAGGGGAGTCTGGGAAATGTAGTGTTTTAGCGAACACATTGCTACCGTAATTCAAGTCAGGATTGCCTTACCTAAAGAAGAAGGGGAGGATGGATATGCTCTGCCAGAGTGACATATCCTAGAAAGTCACTCTGTGTATGTGTAGGTACAGAGGAGGACACGTTTTTCCCAGTGTCCAGGAGCTTGTCTTCTCAGAATCAAGTGTCTGAACAACAAAGAGAGATAAAGGGACAGCCTTGTGGGAATTTGGGCCGGCAGCTTCATCAGGAGCCTCTTTTCCATCCCACTGCACTTTCCCAGCAAGAGTACTCAGATCACTCATTCATCCCCCTGTCCATTCACTCACACATTCCTTCAGCAAATACATGCTGAATAGTGACCATGAACAAGACACTGTGTGGTCTATGAGAAGCTAGGAGGTGGATGTCTGCCCTGGAGGATCTCGCTGTCTAGTAATGCAGGAATGCACAGACACCTGGTCACTGGAACAGCAAAATTTAGCAAACCGCAGCTGACGGAGAGGGATGACTTGAACTGGAGGGACTCCAGGTGGGTTCAGGGCTGCACTGTGAGGAACAGCAGGACTGGATGCCTCTCACCTTTTCACTTGCTGTTCCTTCCCTTAAGTGCCCTCAGCCCCTCTCTGCTGTCCCCTGTGTTCTGGCCTCAGAACACAATGAGCCTCTGGCCAAAGAAAGCACAGAGCTCAGAAAAGCCTGAGTGTCTCATTGTATCCAGCTCTCTCATGGCTACTGCCTCGTGCCTTAGTCATTAGCCTCTAGGTTTCCAAGTGCAGAGGAGGGATGCCATCACTCCAGCTGGAGAGGGGAGAAAGACTTCTTAGAGGAGGACAAGTAAAGCTCCTTGGAGTGGGACTGAGGAAGGGTCATTGAGGCAGAGAGAAGAGCCAAGGCCTGGAGCATCTCCTGTCATATGGCCACCACATACAGAGCACTCACTGTGTGCCAGATGCATGGTACACATTATCCCCTAACCTACCCATGGCCACACAGTGGGCAGTGCCAGAGCCAAGATCTGAGTCAAAATCCAGTACCTAAGTCCAGACTCTTTCACTCTGCCATGCTGAGAAATCGGCAGAAGAGGCCAGGGCAGGTGAGGAGGTCGGTGTAGGGGTGCAGCTGGAGGGCAGTCTGAAGCCAGAGCACAGCAGGCTTGGGTGTCAACCAACATGGGGGGACTTTGCAGGCTTGGAGGATACCGCCTAGCCTGGCACACTGGCACATTGGTGGGTGCTCACCAGTGCTGGCTGATTGGGTAATGGAGGGACGGAGCAGGAAGGAGACCAAATCCCAGCTGTATTTGAGAAAGGTTGTCTGGCAGCAGGGCTGGGGACTGGGAGACAGCCCAGTTGGGAGGGTGGAGTGAGCTGCCGTTGACAAAGGTCTGGGTTAAGTCACTGTCCACGAGTCAGAAGGTGAATGACAAACCCGCAGGGCACACTGGTAACTGGAAAGGTGGGGGGAGTGGGGAGGGAAAATCAAAGGCAGCTCCAGAGTTCTGAAAACAGGATTTGGCCGAGTGATAAGGATGTCAGTGTGAGAGACAGAACTCTGCTTTTGAGCCTTTTTAGACCATGATTCACAGAAAGAAATACATGTTACATCTGATCTAGGACATACACATGCACCAGATACAACAAACCAAATTTCACAAATCCTTGTTTAACCTGACTGCATGCAGTTCACATGAAATTGTTCAAAGGAATTCTGTGCCTAAAAAAAAAAATCAGACTGCAACCCCCATATTGATTTCATGGCCAACTAATGGATTACAACTTAGAGTTTAAAAAGGACTGAGAATATGGCAGGGGAGCAGGTTAAAGAGGGAAGGGCCAGGTGGAATGGATACAGTTCTGATTATATTGAAAGGAATCTGAGGGGAAACCCAACCAGCAACTAGTCTGGAGCTCAGAAATGAGCCTGGCCTAATGTGGGGGACCTAGAAGTCCTCATCCAGCTCCAGCTCCCTCCCTCCTCTCACCACCCATCTCTCACGCCCCCTCCTCCTCCGTCTTTTCCCTCCCCTTGTTCTCCCCCTCTCTCCCTCCCTCCCTCTCCATCCATCCTTTCCTTCCTCTCTCCCTCTCCCCCCTCTCTCTCCCTCACAGATGGGAAGATTCCTGGGGGAGGTGGATGGCGCTCTCATGACCCAGCTGCTCAGCATGGGGGTGTTCAGCCAGTAAGTGGGACATGCTTCTCCCCAGACTGAATACACACAGAAAAGGCAGGAGCTGATGCTAAATGGTCCCGACAGATATCGGGATCCTGACCTCAAAAACCCATAGTAAAAGCCCCAAAGAGCTCCCAAAGCAACCTTTCTGAAGCCAGGGACTTGACATGAGGTGGAGAGGGGTATAAGGTCATATGGGCCCTTAGAGGGAAAACCAAATTTGCTGTTCAACTTCTTTAAAGCAGTCAAAGTGCCAAGATGTAATTTTCTGATCTGCCTATCCTAACCCATGCACCCTCATGAATCCTGGTGAATGAAAACCCTGCAGCAAACTTCCCCTGGGTGGGGGCAGGGAATAGGGGAAGGTCTGGTCTCCCCAGATTCTGTTTCTGATTTTCAGAGTGACTATGTATGACTACCAGGCCATGTGCAAACCATCAAATCACCACCACAGCGCTGCCCGGCCCCTGGTCAGCGTAAGTGTCACCCCAGACTTTCCTCCCACCTGCTAGCCCCAGGACCCCACTCTTGACTCTGATCAGAAAGTCCTGTCCAACCTCTTCCCACACCCCTGCTCCCTGTTCTCAGCCTGTCCCCTGCCCCCAGGTCTTCTCTCTGGGGCTTCAGGGAATTGTTCTGGCAGCTCGTGAGATAACCAGGGATCTCTGGCAGAGAAAGCAGACCACATAGCTCCTTTCTTGCTTTGTTCCCAACCTCAGTTGCTAGTGCTTTCACTAGCACCAGAAACCTAATTGGCTCATCAGGAAGAGAACTTCACTAGTCTTCTAGATGGGCATTGTCTAACCCCAAGTGTCTGCCCTACAATAGAAATTTATCAGATAACTCAGTTATAAATGTTCCCTCTGCTGGGAAGGGGTGGGGGGTGGTGGCAGCAGGAGGGGGAACCCCCCCCTCCGTGGTCGTTAATGGTGGTACTGAGGGGAGCCCTCGCCAGGGTCCTGGGGTCCTGGGCTTAACTGTGTGTCCCCTTTCCTTCCCAGCCAATCTCTGCCCTCCTGACTGCTACCAGGTGGCTAGTGAATGAGCTCTTGCTGTGAGTGGGGTCTGCATTTGGGACAGGGGGTGGGGCCCAGGGGGAACTTCATGCAAGTGTGGCTTATGAGGGAGCCCTTTGAGCAGGAGCTGCCCAAAGTCCCCACAACCCCAGAGGAGGCAGGCAAGATCCCTGGGTGGAACTGGCCGGGCATGTATGATGCTTGCCTCCTACACTCTGCTGCCAGAGGTTGTGAGGCTCTCTGCTCACCTACGAGCCTCAGGCAGGGAGAGGGTGTCCTGGAGGAGAGGGGCTTGACCAGGGGCCATCAGGGAGCTCTGGTGCTCCAGCCGGCTGAGGGCCCAGCTGGGGAGGACATGCAGGTCTCTGGGATTCCGCTCTGCATCTGACAGGCTCCTGCTCGAGTGGAGTGCCTGGGGCTCCTGGCGTGCAGACAGCAAGGCCGAGGGTGAGTATACAGGACCACAAAAGGGAGTGCTTACTATCAAAGCCATTTCAGTAGAATCTGTCACTTCTGGGCGGATGACAGAGGGGATGGGGACTCTGGAAAGTCCATTGCTCACCTCTCACCCTGCTGGGCCATCTCTCACTCATCACCTCCCTGTCACTCCTGGCTCCCCTCACCTCTCTGTGTGACATCACACCATCTTGGGACACCCACTGCTCCATGTGACATCATTCATCCCATGTGACATCACCACCCGTGCCATCCTGCCCTCATGGGACATCATGCCTGGGCCTCACATCTGGACAGCCAAAGCGGTCTTCCATCAGTGTAAGTAGCATTCACTGGGGAGCCTGGGAGTGTGGGGGGTATGGGAGGAACTGCAAAGGGCCTGTCTTCAGCTCTCCATCCCAGGCGTGCATCTAAGGAAGGCTGAGCTCTCTTCACTGGGGACACCCTAACTCAGAGGGCCTCTCCCAACCTAAAGCCCCATTCCTCACGGGGCAGCGGGGCAGCCCAGATCTTATCCCACGCAAGTACAGTCCTACCCCCAGGGAAACCACCTCCTTGGGTAGGAACATTTATGATTCCAAGTGGAAAAGGATGAGCAGCCACCAAATCTCCTTGCAGAGCAAGAAACAGTGATGCCTCCAGCTCAGGTGTCCACCGAGCCCTCAGCAGCGCTCAGGGTTGAAGGCATGGTAGGTGGAGGCCTTGGTCTGGTCACAGGAACACTCTGGGGACAGTACATCTCCTGTGACCTTGTATCTGAGGACAGTGTCCTCCAAAGGCCTGATCACAAGTCAAAGATCAGCTGTGACTCTAGACTGCCCCCCTCCCAGGAGAGTGCAGCCACTTGATCTTTAAATGCAAAAAGGAAGCTAGTGGCTTCCACTTGCCTGGCTAACATGGGGTTCCCCTACCACACAGGACTGTCTTGCTTTAGCCAGTTTTACTCAATTCTCCATGTTAATAGAGCCTTTGCCGTGGGGTTCTGGAACATTGCCACTGCCTGGGCTGCACTCCCCACCCCATTTTTGTTAAGACTTTGGCTTCCTGATGGTGTCTGTGACAGGAACCAGGAACCATGTGTCACAACCCATTTAGAAACAGGTCCCTCCTCCCCTCTGCATGGGAACACAAGGTGGGGGACACAGCTCCCCTCCTTATCTTTCTCTCTCTGCCAGCAGCTGCATCTTGCAAAAACTGGGAATGATCTCCCTCAATCTGCTTGTTCAGAATTTTTCATCTTCAGGGCAGCTGTCCCTGGAGCTTCTCCCTCCTGCCTAGGAGGCCTGGTCTGGCCACTCATCCATGTCCTCAGTGAATAGCGCTGGACTTGGGAGTCCAAGGACATGGATGAGTGAGGCCCTGATGCCCTTTCCCAGCTGCATGGGAGCCACTTCACCCTATCGTGGCTGGCATTGTTACTATCATTGTCACTGAGATAACCTACCCACACAAAGGGGCTCAGGTGACAGGCTTAGGGGACAAAGCCAGTGCAACTGGCCCCTGGAAGGAGTGGAGCCAGCCCTGAGTCTTCTGCAAGCTTTAGCCAGAGCACCCACTCTCAGATTCCAAGGGGGCCCAGACAGCCACACTGCCCAGCAGGAGCCCTTGAAGGTCTGGTGGAACCTGACCGAATATATAGACACCCGACTTCTCTGCCTGCAGACTCCCCTCCCCTCCCCTTCAAGGTCTAGTGGGAAGTTTCTGGGTCTGGGAGTTTAGGAGACCTATAGTTCTACTAACCCTGAGACCTACTGACCTATGTAATCCTGACTTAGGGATCTATCAAATGGGAGTGATATTGCCCACCCCTACCCCCCTATTTCACAGATAGGCCCTGAGAGCAAAAGGAAAGGCATGAGAAGTGCCTGGAAGAAATAGAAGTGCGGTTAACAAAACAGTGCTGCTATTTTGAACAGAAATAATGTCACTCAGCCTGTGAACCAGCCTTGTTTTGCTTTTGCTCACCTCAGGAGCAAATGTGGGCCCTTTAGGACTGGGCTTCCTGGGCCTCAACTTTTCCTTTTGCAGAGTCCTGTTCACTCATCCTTTGTCCCCTTCTGAGTGAATTCAAGTGTACCACACAGATACTAAGGAGTCCAAAAGGCTGTGGCTCCTGGGCTTAAGCAGCTCTGGGCACTGGAACCTCCCCTGCCGGTTCTCTCCCAGTCCCCAGCAGTCAGGCACTCAGCCCTTGCTGCTCTGCTCATAACTGGACACAGGGGTAAGACAGCAAGCCTAGGGCTTGTCCAGGAGCTGCATATGGAGAGCACTGTAGCTAGACTTGAGAAATGTCACCTGTACACAATGGGAATGGGAGGGCTGATAGCATTAAGGGACCAAAGTCTCCCGCAGCCACCCCTTGGCACTCCTACTACTCACCTCTCGGACCCTGGATGTCAGTGCTCATGGGCACCTTCAAGGGGTCCACTTCCACCCCTCCTCCCAACCAACCAGCTTACATTGAGGATCAGGCTTCCAAAGAGAGGAGGTGGTTTTTTCCAAGGTCACAGGACTAGTTTGCTAATCACACACAACTGAGAGCCGAGGCCCCCAACGCCTTCTCTGCTGCCCTTTCCACTGTGATATCATTTGCTCCATTTATTCTGTTCCTTTTCCTTCCCTGTCTTCCTCCCACCCAACCTCTCCTCTACAAGCCCTGAGAACTTCTGACAAGGGGGCCATCTGCATGCACATGGACAAAGGGGCGTTTCATTGCATAGGGACTGCACCTGCCCTGGCAGTGCTGAAGCAGAGACCCCCACAGGCATGGCTTCTTGAGGCCCTCCCAATTCAGCAACACCCCGTTACCCATGTGTGACTCTGTCTCTCTGCAGCCCACAAGCACAAGAAACAGGACATGCTGCAGCCCTGTGACACACAGTACCCCGTGTTTGTGCACCAGACAGCCATCCAGGAGACCAACGGGGCCATCGAGTGTGGGGCCTGCCAGAAGTAAGACCCAAGGGCAGCTCCCAGGGTCCCCAGCCATGCTCCCAGGGTCTTTGCCTCTCACTTGCCTTAGTGAAGGAAACACAGGCTGTTGCAGAGGGCAGGCCAGCTGGGGGCGCTGATCAGTTCCGTGTGCTGCTGTCTTAGGGAACCTGGGGAGAGCTGGTCCAGAGGCCAGATCCAGGCCCACCCGCCCCACCACAGCCTCCCAAGTCATGCCACACAGAAGAAAGGCTCCCACAACCTCTCTCGGTGACCCCCTCAGTGTGGATCTCACTCACACCTGCATAGCCCACAGCAGCTCAGTGTCAGGGCCAGGCAAGCTTGGCTGCATCTGCAAGCCCTTGGAAGTCAAGGATAGCTTTGAGGAAAGAAACCAGTCAGCTCTCCCTCAGAAATCTCTGTGCAGAGAAACTGGCAAGCTTGAAGGTGTTCTCAGGAGTGGGTGGGCTAGAAGAGGGCTCGTAGCGTTGTCACCTGGCCTCTCCACTCCTGGGCCTGGAGCCTGTGTGTGGCCCTGCCTAGACTCAGGCCTTCTCCCCTGTACAGACCACTAGATCTGACCAGCTCTGCCAAGCCCTGGCCCAGGAGGGCAGGAAGGCCTGACAGAAAGTTCTCTCCTGCTGACTCCCACCCCGACCTCAAGGACCTCCCAAAAAGCCCTGCCATTACCAGGGGCTTCCCAAGATGTACCTTAGAGCCCTAGACCTCAAGCAAATTATTTTATAGTGTAGCACCTCAGACTGTGTTGTGAGATAGTCAGACCTACTAGTGTGCAATGCCTGGGATTTTAATCTCACCACAGCAGCTTTCTTGGAAATATTGTTATTTATCTCAAAGTCTTGTTATGAGGATAAAGTAAATGGTATGGTATAAGGCAAAGACTTTATAGAGTAGACAGATTTGAGTTAAAAACTAACTCTGCTACTTCCTAGTTGTGTAATCTTGGGCAAGTTATTTAACCACTTCTAGCCTGTTCTCTCAGCTACAAACAGGAATAATACCAACCTCATACAGAGTGGTGAAAGTTAAATATATATGTGCATGTGTGTGTGTGTGTGTGTGTGTGTGTGTGTGTGTAAAATCATCCACCCCAATAGGAAATGCTCAAGAAGTGGCAGCTACTGTTATATAATGCGCCAGGCCTAGTGCACAACAAGCTTTCCCTAATCCTTCACTCCCTCCCTCTGGTGGGGCTCCGGGCTGTGTGCAGGTGTGCTGTGTGTGCCACCTTGTGGCCAAGCCTGAGCACTGCATCTTCCCAACAAGGCCTGGCCTCCGCCATCATCCAAAGCAAGGACAGCCACACATCCCTACTTGCTTGGGACAGTCTTGATTTATGCTTGTTGTCCCTGCATATATTAATAACAACTCCTTTCACTCTCAAAATGTCCCAGTTTGGACTTCCTCACCTCTGATCTGCTAGAAAGGAGCAGTACAACTGCAAAGGCTTGTGGGTAAAATAAGCCAAAAGTCCTGAGTTCCTTGCCTAGGACTGTCCCTGCAGTCATGATCTGACCTGCCTCATGTTTCTGTTCCTTCCTCTGCCAGCCCAACTCCACACTAAGTCTCCAGAAATTCTCTCCCTAGAAACTCAATGTGATGCTTGCCATAGAGAAGTTTCATGACCCATCTCTCTCTCTGCTGCAGGATATTTGTGATGCAACAGATTCCCAGTAGTAACCTTCTCCTCCTGGTGACAGACCCCACCTGTGACTGTAGCATCTTCCCACTAATCCTGCAGGAGGCTACAGAAGTCAAATATATCCTTCCAATCCTCCACGATATACCGGCTGAGGGAAGGGTGGAGGTGAAGGAGACGTCACTGAGGGGCTCAGATTTTGAGGAGACGAGGCCAGCTTCCCTCACCATCAGCATCCCACCCTCCCCCACAGAGCATTGTGATTTGTTCTCCAGCCTTCCACCCCACTCCGATCCCCCACCCCTGGGTGCTGCCTCTGACCTTAGAAGCCACTTGCAAGACAGCTGGTCCCACCAAGGGGAGTTTCTTCCTGAACTTAGTCTCTAGAATCTCCAGAATCCATTCCTGTCATGAGGTGTTCACCTTAACAGTGAATTCTTCACATAATGCCTCTGTCAAGTGTGACAGGATGCGCTCCCAGAAGCTTCGCAGGAGACCAGATTCCTGCCATGCCTTCCATCCAGAGGTGAGGGCTGGAGGGGAGATAAGGGGCGGGGCTTGCTCTTCATCCCCAAATCCTCAGCTCTGGGACTGTGCCAAGGCACTTGCAGATAGGAGTGCTTCTGGACACTTATGAACATAACCGTACACGTGATCTCTGTGGAATACATTTGTGCATGTGCATTTACATTTAGGCCCCTGTGTCATTCAAATACTAAGTCAACCAGGAGCCAAGGATACTCTTACAAGGAGGGCCAAATTTCCCAGGGTTTGGGCCCTCAGTGGTTAAAAACCCAGCTTCCCCATATTGCCGTTCTTACTACTGCACTTAGCTCCAAATGATCTGAACAAATAGAGGAAACCATTATATGCATAATACTAATGGTGACCAACATTAATTGAGCACCCACTATGTAAGGTGCTTTTAGCTTATGGCCTTAACCTGGGTGCTTTATACATAGTATTGTCTTTGCTGAATATGACTGCCACAAATTATCCACCTCAAAGAAACTTCCAGAGTTGATGGCTTCCCTAAAGTCATTCTAAGGCATGGCCCCACAGCCACTCCAAGACTAGGGACAAGCAGAGGCTTGAGCCCAGTTTTGGGCTGAGTGTACAGCCTCTACTTTTCCCTACAAGGCAAACAGCCTAAAGGTGCCAGTGCTTCCTCCATTTTCTGGAACTTCCCTCTTACTCTAGGTTTTTGGTTCCTATTAGTCCCAGAGACCCTCCTCCCTACTCCTTGTCTCCTCTGGTGGGGATGGTTGCCTCATCTTGAATGCTACCCTTTCATCTCTGCTCTGGGTTCACAGGAAAATGCCCAGGACTGTGGTGGCACCTCGGACCTCTCAGCCTCGCTCCCCATGCTCCTGCTGCCTCTGTGTGCCTGGGTCCTTCCACCCCAGTTGCTGCGGTGACACCTGCCCAATCTGACCTCTGTTTTGATGAGATGGTCCTTGCAGAGATATTCTAAAGACTCAAAAACTGGTGTGGGATCCACCTCACTACACCTGGGTTATCACCCAGGTCACTGTTCATCTCAATCTTAGGCTAATGGTCCCTGCCTCCTGAGCTTCCTGGACAGAACCAGAAACCACTTCTCAAAAGACCTTCCAGGGTGTCTAGTACCATCCACCCCAAGTCTCGATGGGCATCCTCCCATCCTTCCTACCTCCTCTTCAGGAGCCCAGCATAAGCTCAACTTGGACCAAGACAAAAGAATTCAATTCCATCTATTTTCCAGAAGTCCAGAGCCAGCCAAGGGTCAGCTGTTTCTAATGAACCTGGTCGGACTTTGGAAGAATCCAAGAACTTAAAGGTACTGAGAAAGAGGGGCAGAATGAGGCCAACAGCAGAAAATGAGATGAAGAACATGCTTCATCAACCTGAAATACAGCTTTCTCAAAATGAGATACATGGTAGAGGGTAGCTCAGTTTCCTAGCTGCTACTCAAAAAAGTTGTGTGTGCGTGTGAGAGAGAAACAGAGAGAAAGAGAAAAAGAGACAGAGAGAAGGCAGGAAAATAAATAGTAATGGGAAAAACTCTTTTCCTACAGGTATTAAATCCTTTTATATTACTGTGGTATATGCAAACTATTGCCATTAAAAAACTTCTAAAAATGTCTTTACAAAGCTCTAACATACAGGAACTTTTGTATCTAAGAAAATGCCAATAGGGTAAAATATACAGCTGCTGCACTAGAAGGTGATGTAAGTGGCGTAAGTATAGATGTAGCTGTAGCCAAGCATGGAGGTCCCAGAAAAAAGAACAGTCCTTCAGAGTGGACTGGTGAGGGGTCTCCTGAGGGGTAGCTCCAGACTCCGCAGGAGGTCCAGGTCCCATGGCAGTCTTTTTCTAGCCACTAATCAGTGCAAGACATTACCAGACTCTATCCCTCGGGTTGGAACTTCGGGGAACATTCCAATATGCAAAGCAAAGTCCACTGAGAGGGGAGCTCTAGCTAGCTAAGAACTTACTCTCCACATGCACAACTCCCTGCAGGAGTCTCAAGGCCCTGGAGCTTCCTCCTCCTTCTCCCTCAGACCTGGCTCCTGAGAGACAGCAGTCTCCACTGTGAGAGCAATATTAAAGATAGAACCATGTAGAAATCTTTAGGTGGCCTCAGATCTTTAAATTTAACCAACCTCCAATGAGGAGGTCCAGCCAAATCCCATGACAGGCACAGACAGCATGCAGGGCCTCAGGGAACCCTTCCTTCCAGTCCTCCACAATTCAGAGTACAAGCTTCCCACCAGCAAATAGTGCCATTTCCCTAGAGTAGGCTGCCTCTGTATGGCCTTGTTCATTGCAGTGTTTGTAACATGCCTTGTATTATTGATTACCTGACGTTGTTTTCACCATTTAGTCTCACAAGCCTGCGAGGTAGGCATTAACAGCCCCATTTATAGTTGAAGAAATCGAGCCTCAGAGAAGACAGTGACTCAAGCTCACTTGCTCAGCCAGTTTAAGTGGCAAAATAATGCTAGGAATGGCCAAGGCTTACAGGTACCTGGTAAGTAACAGGTATTGACTCAGTTAATCCTCACAACAACCCTCTGAAGTAGGTACTGCTATTAGCTCCATATTATAGAAGCACAGAGTTGAAAATTGACTGCCAATTACTGAAAGAGGTTTATGAAGTTTGAGTGCGATATTCATGTAATGTGCTGGGCATATAGTAAGCATGAATTACATGTTAACTACTATTATTCTATTCCCTCATTTTGTGAAGGTGGGGGCAAGATGTGACACTTTGGATGCCAAGAATAACATGCAAAGATCACAGGTGTCTGTCTGCCTGGCACAGGTGGTTAAGAAAGCATCAGGGAACCCTTTCTCCAGCCCCCTCGATTGCCACCACCTTCATGATAAGACTTTACTGTGACAGGCATGGCAACATGAACACTTCCTAACTGTTGCTCCAGCAACACCCCCCTGCCCCCCCCCCCCAACCAGGACCCATGGCCTTCCCTCTGCCTTTCTTTGTCTGTTTCTGGCCTCCAACAGGATCCAACCTCTACTACCAACTCCCAGACACAGGCTGCTTGTCTTTCTCCCTAAAACAGCAAGCCTGTCTTTTGAAAGGCCTGTCTTCCCTGCCCAACCAGGGAGAGTATTTTCAGGCAAATTTATCAACCATCTCAGCTATGTAATTTAAAAACCAAGATTAGAAGTACTGGGGCAGTGGGGGTGAATAGGTGGCTCAGTTGGTTAAGTGTGCATCTGATTTCAGCTCAGGTCATGATCTCATGGTTCATGAACTCAAGCCCCGCGTCGGGCTCTGTGCTGACAGCTCAGAGCCTGGAGCCTGCTTCAGATTCTCTGACTCCCTCTTTCTCTGCCCCTGCCCTGCACACGCTCTCTTTCTCTCTCTCAAAAATAAAAAAAAATTAAAAATTAATTAAAAGAAAAAAAAAAGGGGGCGCCTGGGTGGCGCAGTCGGTTAAGCGTCCGACTTCAGCCAGGTCACGATCTCGCAGTGCGTGAGTTCGAGCCCCGCGTCAGGCTCTGGGCTGATGGCTCAGAGCCTGGAGCCTGTTTCCGATTCTGTGTCTCCCTCTCTCTCTGCCCCTCCCGCGTTCATGCTCTGTCTCTCTCTGTCCCAAAAATAAATAAACGTTGAAAAAAAAAAAATTAAAAAAAAAAAAAAAAAAAAAGAAGTGCTGGGGCAGCTCCTGGCCTTGTTTTGTCTGCTTCATCCCCATGCCTCTGCATGGCCAAGAGGAGACCATAAAATTGGGAAATCACTTTTAGAACCAATGGAAGGAATGAACTACTTCTGATAACTAGCCTTGTTCCTCGCCTGGCAGAACAGAATGTTCTCTTGAGCTCCTGAGGTCAAAACTATTCCTTTCTTCTTTTAACAGAATAAAGGACAGCAGGTGGCAGCCTAGCCCAAGCTAAAGAGCCATCACTTTGATTTCAGAGGAACAAGGTTAAAACCAAAGTCATTTAATAAAGAACAAGATTCTGGAAGACAGAATCTTGACATTTCTTTACAATGTTGCACGCCTTTGGATGACCAGTAACTCAAAGCTGCTTTCAGATCCTTTCTCAGTACCAGTGATACATTAACTAGTAGATCCACCTAATAATTTTGTACATTTTAATAGAAGTGCTTTCAGGTTAAGAGTTCACCACTTCATAATGCTAAGTGAAGTTTTGGTTTAGGAGGACAAGGAAATGGACATATCTTAAAGCCAGAAAAGTAAATACAGGGAAGAGGGTGACAAAAGGGAGGGATCAGATAAGAGTTTGGCAGAAATGCCAGCCAATCACTATGTAAACTTTGAGAAATGTTAATCTCAGTGAAAGATGCAAAGAATAGAAGCCCATTTTAACAGGTGAGAAAAGGTGCATTAGGAAAATAAAACGACTCTTCCTAGGTCACTGGCAAATGGCAGAACCTAACTCTGAACCTACCTCTTTTTTCAGGTAAGCATAGCCAAGGCAAGGGATGGTAGTGGGCCATAATGAGAGGCTTTCATGTTCGTGCAGCTACATTTCCTGTTTCCAGTTTCCCCTAGGCCATCACAAGTAGAAGTTACAAGAGGCAAACTGACCTTGTTTCCACCAAGTCAAAAAGTTGAAGGCAGAAAAACTTTGCACATTAGGAAACAGGGAGCAGTGGTCAATAGTTCATGACCAGTGAGGGAAGGAAAATACAGAATGTGCTGTAACTGAAGCACAATATTCTAGAGACAAGGATATTATTTCTGGGATAACTTTAAAGCAACATTGCCAGGAGCTTCTTTAGGGAACTCAGAGCCCTAGCAGTCTATAAAGTCAAAATTCAAACTTATCCTTTATTTCCTTTATAATATCCACAGAAATCACCTGAGAAAGGGAGCATATAGACCATGTTTAGCAAAAGACTAGGAAAAAACCAAGTGGTTTTTTTTTTTTTTAAAGGCCTCAGAAGAGAATGCAATCCAGTGTTCTATACACAGATAATACATAGGGAAACCCTAAAGTTAGATCTATACTTAAAAACGAGAATTCAAATATTGGAAATTCCCCTTGCAAAACAATTTACCCAAGGCAAAGGGGTTGGGATTCCTCTTTTGTAAATTACACAAAGGGTTAACAAATCCCAAAACCTTTAAGTCAACATACATGAGACTATTTAACCCAAACTTTCTTCTTATTGTGAAGAATGCCGGCACAAGAGACTCAGACCTGGCCTTTCTGAGCTTCAGTCTCCTCATCCAGGAAATGAGGGAATAATACTGATCTGTTCACAGGGAGGTGGTTACAGGTATCTGAGATGTCAAGAGTCCTTCAACAGAAACTTTCCCATGAAGTGTCCATTATGTTAGGTATTATTCTTATAAACTTTAACCATAAATTGAGAACTGGCCTTGGAGTTAGCTCTCCCCTCCATTCTAACCTGGTCCCAGTTGTCATGAAAGTTTAAGAAAGGTCAGGAAAAGTGAGTTGGGCATACTTTGACTTATACACTGAGAATGGGAAGTCTCTGAAGACAAGCTTCAGTGTCTAAATTAAGGCTTCAAGGCAGGTAAGCTGAACCAGTAAAAAAGTACACAACAAAAGTTCATATTCCATTTGGTTCTTTTTATTAGAAGTTGAGAATACAGCAAGTAAGGGAAATCCCATGATGAATGGAACCATCACACAGAGGCCTCTCTGGAACCCCAACCTTCTATGATCCCCAAAAATGTGCTTTGTGGCTTCAGCAATTTATAAAGGGGGAAGGGGAAAATACTGAAAAAGGCCACTATTTAATGGTGAATGAAGCTGTAGAGGTCCTAACCAGCCTAGGGCCAACAAAGAAAATTAAAAATCTGCACAGAGCAAGCAAGCCTCTGATGCTGAGAGTAAGGCATTCAGGCGCCAACCTGGTGAGAGTTCTCAGCAAGCACTGTGAAGACCAAGTGCACAGTGAGGCTACTGGTAGTGAGTTGCACATAGACACACACATATAAATGGGCGCACACACCCACACACGCGCGCACACACACCCTAAAGAGGGAGATTTTTACTGGATTACGCATCATTGATGTTAATTTCATTTTTCCTAACAGTTTGTGCTATATTGAACCAGATTCAGCTCCTCCTTTGGGGTGTGGGGTGACTGGGCCCAGAAACTGCTACTTCTGTTGGTGTTGTTACAGGGCTGCATCTTACACCCTGTATCCCAAAGTGCATGACCGAAGAGCAAGTCTGGCTTCTGATATGTGCTGTTGCTTCCATGAGACTAAGTGAGCTTTCTTCCCGATGGCCACTGACCTGCTGGGCTGTTCCCTCAAAGGGAATAATACTGTGCTTTATGTTGTCAGGCACTGCACCAGTCTTGTCACCCACTCAGTCTTTTGCTGGGTCCCCTAGCACCCAGGGCAGTTACCTTATTCAGAACCAAAACACTCAAGTTCCTTCCAAGTTCTACCAGTGGAGTCCTTCTTTCTGGTTCCCAGCTTTTGCTGGAGATTGGAAGGGGAGAGAAAGGAGAATAATGACCAAGGAAACTCATTACTGAAAAGGAGGCCCTCCCCATATTCCCAAGCACCTATTTGGTGCCAGTCCCTGTGCTCAGGGCCTCAACGTTTCCCTCTAAAGCCCACAATCCCCAGGGTGTAACTCAATCACCTGGAGTCTTGGATGATAGCAAGTAACCTAAGACTCAAGTGCTATTTCGGTGGTTTGCCTATGAGCCAAGCTCAGGGTTCTATGAACCAGAACCTTCTCCTACCACTCTCCCTGAGGGTACCTCTGGGGCACGAAAACTCATTTTTCTATTCCTGGCAGCTCTTTAAAGATACAGCTTAAGGACTGTACCAGATTCCCTGGCAGTAACAAACAACTTTCTTTTAAAACTTCCCATCATGCTATCCCCCAAAACTGGGGTTCAGAGAATACTGAAAACTCCATGGTGGGTACTGGACTTTGCTTTTATAAGAGTTCCACTGGCCTTCTTGTTCGAAGGACAGCTGATATGTGTATCACAAACTAGGCTTTACTAAGCGATGCGAGAGGTGAAATTCATCTTTCCTGATCTAAAGGAAGCATTCTCCAACCTATGTAAATGAGCTCAGGAGGCACCTGGACAAGTCAGAATCTCTTTTGTAGCTGGCTCCATGCCAGAAACTGTGATGCCAGGGAAAGGCCCATTTACATTCCCAGGAGGAAGAAAGGTAGTTAGGGCAGTGACTTTAACAGAAGGAAATTTCTAGGGCATTCCAGAGCTCTATAGCAAGGATATGGAAAACTCACATCCCTTCAATCAGATAAAAATCACCACAAAATTGAATAGGATGCCAGGAAGTAATCAGATCAGGACATTTCCAGAGCTCCTCCTACTGTCTCCACTACCCCTTTGCTGGCATAACTGATTTTCCCAAGTAGATGGCTCTACTTTTTAGAAGGGGTCACTATCAGCACAACCAGTCAGTCTCTCAAATGATACCTTAACTAGAGCCTTTATCTAACACATCCTGTTAGCCTCACGTGCTGCTTCCACTGAGAAAACACATACAGCTTCCCTCTACCACAGGACTCTCAAAAGCTCTCAGACATGAGAGTAGTCATGTGATCACTGGGTTAGGGCTGTACTTTCTGCCCCCCAGGGTCCAAGGTATGTCAGCCTTTAGAAGGCACCTTGGTGTACCAAGGCATTATACATTCTGGGGCCATCACCTGAACCTCCTACAGTCACCTTGTGCAAAATTGAAACAGTGTGTGGTACTTGCATGTTTCATTCTATACAAAAATTCCCTTCCCTCCCCTACCCCTATGTTTTAAACATTTATATAAATTCTTATTTAAACAGTAAGTTAGAAATCTTATTTACATTAATTTCTTTGTTCTCCCAAAAGAGCATCTAAAATCACATTCCCACCCTTTAATAGGATACAAATGTTCACCTAAATTTGTTTGTATTACTGATTTAAGGAGAGAGAAAGGGAGAACAAACCACCAGCTAAACTGTTTTCCCATCTTCTACAAATAAATATGAACACAGATCAGAAGCCAGTTTGCCAAGGGTCTTGCAGAGCCCTCAACTGATAGATCCCAAGTATAAGTCAAGGTCTGGGCCATTTCTCCTTTTCTCCAAATTGATGCACTCCATCCTTTGAGGTATGATTTATTTTTGTTTTTCTCTTCTCAGCCATGTACCAGGTGGAGCCCCAGGGGCATCACAAAGCCCATGAGGCTGTCAAAGTTTTGGGGCTCCTCTGGCACTGGCATTGATGGCCAGTAAGAGAGGCCTGCAGGTACCACAGGCCTTGGTTCAGGGTCACAGTCCCTGGCTTCTGGAAGGTGTCACAGTGCATCTTCTTCACTGCAGCCTCCGCCGATCATGAAACGGAACTCCTGGAGGTTTGAGACACCGTGGAAGTGAACGAAAGCGCCAGCAACCACAAAGATGTGAAACAGCTGATGAGAGTGAAACTGGAGGCAAGGGGGAGTGGGGAGGGGGGAGAGAAATCCATTTGTTATTAAAGTCTGCTAAAGAGTCTTCAGATCATTTGTGCTGAGCAGGGCAGGGAACGGAGGTGACAGAGCTCAAATTCGAAGTGTCCACAGATCTTGGAACATCCATTAGGCATATCACATTCTGCTGAACCGAAGGCTAGCCATCCCCAAAGAAATCAAGGTGCTGCCACTAAGTTTTAACCATGAAGATTTGCACACGTAACACTGGAGTATCTGGTGAACTCAGAGGCAAATGACATACACATACTCTTGCCAACAGACATCAAAGGCCCAAGGATTCCTCCTTGCCCAGCAATGGACTGCAGTTAGACATGGGGAGGTTTTTCTCATTGCTGATGGAGATTTTTATCATGGACTGAATAAAGCACCAGAGCTATGGCCATTTAAATGTTGCTCTCTCCCAGAAAAACTACACGGATTTCTAGGATTAGGTAGATGGTCAAAACATATGTCTGCTCAGCTCTAAGAGTCTGGAATTACATGAACATACTGTATCAAAAGACTAGGGAAGCCAGGGCCTTTTAATTCCTTCTCAAATAAGAAATTGGTCTATAAGCATGTGATGTTTTTTTCTGACTTAATCTGTTCTTTTGAATGCTAGTTCATTTCTTAAAAGGGGTTATCAATTGCTCAGTGCACCAAACATCACTTCAAAAATTACACTATTCTCTCATTATACTCTCAAAATGAAAAAGTACAATTGCAAAAACAGTATTCATCAAGGGAAAGATATTGATTTTAAAGGTGTAAACTAGAAGTACCCACAAGTCACATCCCAAGAAAGGCTTCCTAGGAAACCAATGGGGATTCATTCTCCCAAAAGTGGGGGGAGAATTATCTCCATAATCAACATCAAAATGACGATGAAGCAATCTCCAAAAGATAAATTAACTAATTTGAACCTGAAAGATTGCCTAAATTAGTATTATCTTCATTTTAGGAGGGCTAAATTAAACTTTGAAGACTAGGTGATCAACTTAGCCTACAATAATCAGCAACAGGTTTGAGGAACAGAATTCCAAAGGTCAGACTTCATATCCAACAACACTCCAATTCTATACCTATTGAAAATGTTTCAGGCCAATTTCAGTTATAAAATTTTCCATCTGTTGGTCCCTTCTATTTCTTTTCCATCCCTTTTTCCTTCTCTCTTGACCACAATCTAGTTAACTCTACCTCCTATTGTAACCAAACACACATATACACACTCAATCTCTCATTACAAATCACTGCGTTTTAGTATCAAAAAGGACTTTGGTAAAAACTCTAGTCCATCACCCTCATTTTACAAATGAGGAAACCAAAACAAACTAAATGCATGGCCAATTCAGTGTAGTATACAGGAGCACAGATTCTGATATCAGACTAGCCTGATTCAAATTCTGCTCCTACCACCCAGGAGTAACTTGTCCTAATGTTGCTAGTCTCCCTAAACCACATTTCCTAATCTGTAAAATGAAAACATTAATAAAAGTTGCCATACCTTATACGGACGATGTATTAAATGAGGTAATCTATGTAAAGTGCTCACTCAGTACCATGCCAACACCAAGTTAGTGCTCAGTAGAAGTCATCACTGTACTTATCCAGAGAAACACTAATGAGGGATAGTTACAACTAGAATACAGGTCTCTCAATTCTTAGTCTAAAACTTTTTCAATTATTTCACTCCCCGGTCTTCCAATAACAAACTAACAGATATGTATGTATACACACTAACTGCCCCTGATCATACTTACCCAGATATCACACTTGCCGGGAAAGAAGCGTTCAGGGATGCGGGCAGCATACAGGGCAGCGCCTGTGATATAGAGGCTGGCCATCAGCATCAGCCAGCCAATCTGCCCAATGGTGGCAGCCTTCAGGAATCCCTCCGAGATGACATAGTGAAAGGTAGGAATGATTCCACTCAGGCCAAGGCCCAAAAACACTCCTAGCAATCATAAGAACAGAATAAAGCAAAAATGCAGAAGAGAAATAAGGAAGAAGTCAATATTAAAATACAGTACTAGTAATTCTACAAACTGAATATTTCAAGTATGATGCAACACTGGCTTCTTGTTTGAAAGGAAAAAGGTTCTTCAAACTCTTGGACACTGCCACACCAGACAGCACAGCTAAGTTCTAAAAGACAGATCTATTTACAAATGCAAGGAGCCTCCCGCTAAGAGATGCTTAGTTTAACAAGTCAGCAGTCCTCAAAGGGTACAGAATTGTGTCGATAAGGGTTTCAGGAATAGACAGTTCTAGGAGTTTGTTTAAACTTCCCTAAATGTTGCCTCTTTATAGACAAAGATTGCAAAACAGAGCAGTTTTACATATTTTATCTTCCCTGTGAAACACCAGATATTCCTGGCGTTTAAGCAGAGTGAAAGGGTGGAGGTGGCAACTGGGCAGAGGGGAGGGCACGACTGCTCCTGAAAGCTCCCAGGCCCAGAAAGTACCAATCCAGTACAGAAATCTATCAGAATCACTCCACCACAGCCCTACTGCTTTCCAGATCATTTATAGCAGTGTTTTTCAAACTTCTGGATGGGACCTAGGTTATAAGATCAACTAAGTGATCTCAATCAACAATTTTTTTTTTAAGTGAACTAAAACAAAGTAAAAATTACCAGACTGTCATAAATAGAATGTTAAGTAAAAGTCTGTAAAAAGCTGAGTAATTTATATGTGTGTGAACTTATGAATATATACACAAATATGTGTCCATCAAAACACCACAGGAACACCTCTCAGCAGCCAGTAACTGCTCCTACATTTGGACACAGTTAAAAATGATCTTTAACTCTCAAAATACAAGAGGCATATTGCTTGCTTTGGACATTACCAAATACACTGCTGGTATGCAGCAATATATGTATACACATACATCTCCAAGAGAAGAGGAAAATGGCAATACTCCTCACAGAAGAAAAATCATCATGATCCTGTTTCACTTGTTATTTCCCTCTACGTGTTAAATAAAGGCTCTACTGGTCTTTCCTATCATTCTTGGAAGTCAGAGCCTCAGGAACTTGGTTCTTCTGATTTGTATCACAGCAGAATGTTTCTTATCTCACATGCTTAAGCAGGCTTAGCACCACAGTTAAGTACTACTGGACGCCAATCCTGACCACTGGTTATCTGCTCATATAATCACTTAAAAAGGGAAGTCGGTAGACTGTTGCTAACAGTGGTCATTAACAAGAAGTTAAATTCTAACTTCTAACCTTCTAGGTAACCGTAGAAGAACCGCAGCTTGGATTTTAATACTCAATGTTTTGTTTTTGTTTTTTTAAAGGTCAAAAGAAAACATACTCCTTTTACTACTAATTGTTCATTCTCAGCACCAGGCTTGGCACTGTGGATAGAAAACTGAAGCCATGGTTCTGGCTACAAGGAGTCCCCAGGCTACTGGGAGACAAAAACATGTCTCTCTGAACTCCACACTTCTACAGGAAAGCTCAGCCAAGGCCTTTTGGCTTTCCATATGATCTCCAGCTAAACAAGCCGTTATCCTAAATATAAAAAGCCTCTTTATCCTTACATCAGAAGAGATGTATGGTGCCTACTTGAGTAGAATACAATCAGTATGGAGTGAAGTTTTTATTTACCTAAGCAGTACACGTTAGAATAAAAATATAAAACAAAACAAAAAAAAATGGTAACAACAACAAAAGAACGAATCACTAAAAAAAAAAGTATACTCCAAGCTGACAGACTAAGAATAATCAGTTTTTTTTTTTTTTTATGAAATTTATTGACAAATTGGTTTCCATACAACACCCAGTGCTCATCCCAAAAGGTGCCCTCCTCAATACCCATCACCCACCCTCCCCTCCCTCCCACCCCCCATCAACCCTCAGTTTGTTCTCAGTTTTTAACAGTCTCTTATGCTTTGGCTCTCTCCCACTCTAACCTCTTTTTTTTTTTTTTTCCCTTCCCCTCCCCCATGGGTTCCTGTTAAGTTTCTCAGGATCCACATAAGAGTGAAACCATATGGTATCTGTCTTTCTCTGTATGGCTTATTTCACTTAGCATTACACTCTCCGGTTCCATCCACGTTGCTACAAAGGGCCATATTTCATTTTTTCTCATTGCCACATAGTATTCCATTGTGTATATAAACCACAATTTCTTTATCCATTCATCAGTTGATGGACATTTAGGCTCTTTCCATAATTTGGCTATTGTTGAGAGTGCTGCTATGAACATTGGGGTACAAGTGCCCCTATGCATCAGTACTCCTGTATCCCTTGGATAAATTCCAAGCAGTGCTATTGCTGGGTCATAGGGTAGGTCTATTTTTAATTTTCTGAGGAACCTCCACACTGCTTTCCAGAGCGGCTGCACCAATTTGCATTCCCACCAACAGTGCAAGAGGGTTCCCGTTTCTCCACATCCTCTCCAGCATCTATAGTCTCCTGATTTGTTCATTTTGGCCACTCTGACTGGCGTGAGGTGATACCTGAGTGTGGTTTTGATTTGTATTTCCCTGATAAGGAGCGACGCTGAACATCTTTTCATGTGCCTGTTGGCCATCTGGATGTCTTCTTTAGAGAAGTGTCTATTCATGTTTTCTGCCCATTTCTTCACTGGGTTATTTGTTTTTCGGGTGTCATTGTTTTACAAAGGTTACAGAGCCACTTGCTGCCTTATGGACAGCATATAGTCATAAACTCAAGTGAATTACAAAATATATACATCAGCTCATAAAGCTCACAATACCCTAAACTCTAGTGCTTTAAGATAACTGATGAACACTACTACATAAAAAGCCCTCGAAGAATAGAAACTATGACTTATTTATATTTGCATCACAAGTACACAGCATAAGACTTGCCAAGTAGGCCTTTAATAAATGACTGGTAAATAAATCAATGTCCAATGCAAAACTCCCGTATCTCTTACCTGCTCTTACTCCTCGATACTGAGGGGTAGCAAACATGTCCCACTGGGAAACTATGATGGCCGCAATGCCCAGCACACAGATGACAATCAAGTAGATGAAGCAAGGTTGTGGATTACAGTAGAAAGAATAATAAAGCCATGGAACAAAACTTCCCATAATCAGAAGAGCAATACCAGAGTAATCCAGTCTAAATTAAGAAAAAAAAAAAATCCATTTGATGTTAAAAAGTACTGCCCACTACAGGTTCCAATTAATCCCCTATAACATGAGCTAGCAGTAACAGCCAAGAGGCAAACTAGGATGCTTGCTTTAAATTAAAAACTAAATAAATAATTTTTTTTTAAGTTCTCTTCAGATGGTATCAAGAATTCTGCCTACTCTACTGGATGTTTTTCCCTAACCACTGACTCTAATATTTGATTACAATGTAGGCTTTCAGATACGTACTTAGAGAAGAGCCGGGAGACCCCTTCTGAGTGGCAGTAGACTGTGTGGAAGAGCCATGAAAAAGAAAGGCAGAGAATGGCCCCCAAGAAGAATAATCCAAAGACCACCTTCTCCTGCAGAGGGGCCACAAAGGAGATGTTTGGGCGAAACATATAAAAGATCCCCAGGCACAGGAAGAATACACAACCTATGAAAAGAGTGTGGGGAGAGAAAAGATTATCCTTGTGAAGAAACAGTGCTGTATATTCATTAGGCTTTCAGTCCTTCACAATCATAATGATATCTAAATCAAAAGTTCCATAAGAAAAATGTTCCAAATAACTGAGGCTTATCCAAAATTTTGGTCTACTTCATACATGGTTGGTACCCTATACTCCTCAGCCTCAAAAAATGAGTTTGTAGAATACAGTAACTTATTTATCTAACAGCATAATCAAAAAAAAATACAATGCTGCTACTTCTTAGAAGGCTAAATTATTCCACTTCTACCTCTAGATCTAGTATAAAATTTCATTTAGAAAGTTTTTGGTGGGGCACCTGGGTGGCTCAGTCAGTTAAGCGCCTGACTGTTGATTATGGCTCAGGTCATGATTTCATGAATTTTGAGTTTGAACCCCATGTTGGTCTCTGCACTGACAGAGCAGAGCCCGCTTGGGATTCTGTCTCTCCCTCTCTCTCTCTCTGCCCCTCCCTCATTCACACTCTTTCTCAAAATAAATAAACTGAAAGAAAAGAAAGAAAGAAAGAAAGAAAGAAAGAAAGAAAGAAAGAAAGAAAGAAAGAAGAGAAAGAAAGTTAGTTAGTTAGTTTTTAGCACATATATTGGAGTCCAGCTTTCAAAGGTCCATTTTATGTTTGCTTTGCAATGAATTCTAATACCTCCAAACCCTGGCAAGACATACAGCTTTCCGGGGCGCCTGGGTGGCGCAGTCGGTTAAGCGTCCGACTTCAGCCAGGTCACGATCTCGCGGTCCGTGAGTTCGAGCCCCGTGTCAGGCTCTGGGCTGATGGCTCAGAGCCTGGAGCCTGTTTCCGATTCTGTGTCTCCCTCTCTCTCTGCCCCTCCCCCGTTCATGCTCTGTCTCTCTCTGTCCCAAAAATAAATAAACGTTGAAAAAAAAAAAAATTTAAAAGACATACAGCTTTCCTCCACCAACAGGTGTCAAGGAATATTATGCTTCTCTGGTCCTGTCCATTGACCCAATAGATTCAAAAGTTAAGGACAATAAATTATGCCCATTTATGTTATTTCATAACCAGTTTTTCAACTGCTCTTTTTCACAATGAGATACATGTTTTTATTGCTTAGGGAAAGGCCACTTAACACAAGGAAGGCACAGAAATTAAGAAGTTAAACATGTGCTCCCTCTCTCTCTGTCCCTCCCCCACACATGCTGTCTCCCTCTCTCTCAAATATAAACAAACATTAAAAAAAAAAAAAGTTAAACATGTGCTATGTGACTGACTGTTCAATCTATTTAATAAATCTTTTACCCCTGAGTTGGAAGTCAGCAACAAGCTGGATTTGATTCTCTATTCCACTCTTACTACACTAGCAGGCAGGAACTTGGAGACACAATGGAAGCCAAACGTGTGATATGAAATGCAAGTCAAATCGGGTAAGCCAGAAAAGATTTAACATATTCACAATGTTATGCGACCATCACTATTATTTAATTTCAGAATATTTTCATCACCCCAAAAAGGAGCCTATACCTATTACATTCATCTCCCACTCCCCATTACCCCACAGCCTTAGACAACCACAATCTACTGTGTCTGTGGATTTTCCCATTCTGGGCATTTCATGTGTATGGATCATACAGTCTGGCTTATACCACTTAGCATAATGTTTCAAGGCTCACCTATGCTGCAGCACATTATCAGTACTTCATCTCTTTTTACGGTGAAATAATACTTCATTTGTATGGATATACCACATCCTGTTTACCCATTCACCAGCTGAAAGATGTTTGGATTGTTTCTACTTTTCAACTATTACAAATAATGTTGCTAAAAACATTTGTATACATGTTTTTGTATGAACATGTTTTCAATATTCTCGAGTACCTAACTAAGGAGCAGAACTGCTAGTGACTCAGTTTAACTTTCTGAGGAAGTGCCAAACTGTTTTCCATAAAGACGGTACCATTTTACATTCCTACCAGCAATGTATGAGAGTTGTAATTTTTCTACATCCTTGCCAAGATTTGTTATTTTCCATTTTCTTGATTATAGCCATTCTAGTGAGTATAAAGTGGTATCTCATTACATTTTTCAAAGTTTTTGATTTGCATTTCCCAAAATGACTAATGATGTTGAGCATCATTTTTTTTTTAACTGAAACAGAGTTGACACTTCAGCATCTTTCCATGTGTTTACTGGCCATTTGTAGACATGTCTATTTAGATGCTTGTCCTTTTCTTGTTTAGTTGTAGAAAGTTATTTACTAGATCCTCATCAGTTGTATGATTTGCAAATATTTTCTCCCATTTTGTGGGTGATCTTTCCACTTTCTTGATAATGTCCTTTGACATACAAAAGTTTTTAACTTTGAGAAAGTCCAACTTATCTATTTTTAATTTGGTTGCTTGTGCCAAATTTAGGCATCAATTCTAAGAAACTGTCACCTAATTCAAGGTCACAAAGATTTACATCTGTGTTTTCGCCTAGGTTCTATAGTTTTAGTTTAGGTCTTTGATCCATTTTGAGTTACTTTTGTATATGGAGTGATGTAGAGGTCCAACTTGATTCTTTTACATATAATTACTCAGTTTTCCTGAATACCATTTGTTGAAAAGATTAATCTTCCCTCGTTGTACTTTCTTTAATATGCAATCATGATGGAAAAAAAATTATAGATCACATTCTACTTCAAGTGAAACTAAAATTGTGAATATTTTAAGTAATGACTTTGAAAAATCAGGGTTTTTTTAAATGTTTATTTTTGTTTTTGAGAAAGACAGAGAGTGCAAGCAGGTAAGGGCAGAGAGAGGGAGACACAGAATCCAAAGCAGGCTCCAGGCTCTGAGTTGTCAACACAGAGAGCAACACGGGGCTCGAACTCACAAACTGTGAGATCATGACCTGAGCCGAAGTTGGACGTTCAACTGACAGAGCCACCTAGGCTCCCCCAAAATCAGCTTATTTCTATTAAATAACCACCCTCCTCACATTGTTCATTAAAATATTATACACATTTTGTATAGCAAAATGGCCTTGGCCTGGTTCAAGGACACTGTTGACAATCTAAGTAGAGAAAAATATGACTCAGCTATAATAAAATCAAAGTGCAAACTAGGATAACCACAGAGTAAACCAATAAGAAATTATCATTAGAAATTCAGAAAACAAAATGGCAAGTCAGAAATACATTTTAAATTTTATCCTTAACCCTCAAATACATGGGGGGAAAAAATATATAGTGAATCACTAATTCCTGACACCACTGATATTACATACCCAAGAGATGGGTCCAGATGTTTCCTGTCTCTGTGTGTATTCTGAAAATGCTCTTAAAACAGGCCCGGAAAGAAGGCATTGGGGGCCGATGTCCATGTAAAAGGAAATCGTTATCCTTGAGCCAGTCTGGTAGTACATCATGAGGGATTACTCGCCATCGGCCTTCCCATACCTGGAAGAAGAGTATCAAATACGTATGTGGTTGTGTCAACATAGCAACACTGGTTGCCCTAAAGGTGTGGTTTCAAGCTTGGTTTCAGTCTGGCTAAAGGCAGGGTGAGAGGTCCACATATACAAACTCTCCTTCCTTCATTATCCACAACAAACTTTACCTCTGAAAATTCCCTGTGGTATTAAATATGACCGTTCTTATATTTAATATTTCTGTTGGTGGAAAAAAGAACTACAGTTGACCCCTGAATGTGGGTTTGAAATGCATGGGTCAACTTATATGCAGATTTTTTACAGTACAGTCCTATAAATGAATTTTCTCTTCCTTATGATGTTCTTAGTAACATTTTCTTTCTCTAGCTTACTTTATTGTAAGAATACAGTATAGTTGAGTTTATGTTATTGGTAAGGCTTCCAGTCAACAGAACCCTATTAATAGTTAAGTTGGTATACAGAATTGATGTAAAGAACAAAGGCAAAAGAAAAAAGTAAATTTCCTTACAACTTACAGCCCACTGACAAGTACTTGGGACAGGCAGAGTGGCCTTCTTCCCGGAACTCACTGATCTCAATGTTAATACTTTTCGAGAGGCAAAAGGCAACCTTAACTTGACATTAGCCTGAACTCCAGGATCCTATAGGTCTTCTTTAACATATGAAGATCCCTTTGGAAACTTTCTTTATCTTTACCCACTCCGCAAGATACATATTAGCAATCACCCTCCAAGCATATGGCCCACTGATATACATCTGAAGGGTCTCATGACAAGTGGTTTTACTAGGCAGTAGTAAATGATCTTTTCTTAATAGCAGCTAGTCCCTCAAGGTCCTGGAAATCTTGCTCCCAAATTCCTTAGAGACTTATGCTATCCCTAACCTCCTCCCAACTTAAAAGTATATAATCAGTCACTCATAACCCCAATGCAGCTCTTTCTGCCCACAGGTCCTATCCCGTGCTTTAATAAAACCACCTTTTTTGCACCAAAGATGTCTCAAGATTTCTTTCTTGAACATTTGCTCCTGGACCCCAACAACATATCAGAATCACTTTTGTGTCTTCTGCTAAAATCTCTCCCTCTCCCTTCTCTTCCTACCACAACAAACACGATGAAGAAAGAGCACAGCAGTCAAAATTTGGGATCTCGGCTATTAACTAGTTGAAGGAGCTTTAATCAGAAAATCACCAAGGGGTGCCTGGGTGGCTCAGTCAGTTAAGCGTCTGACTTCGGCCCAGGTCATGATCTCACAGTTCGTGAGTTCGAGCCCCGCTCTGTGCTGACAGCTTAGAACCTGGAGCCTGCTTTGGATTCTGTGTTTCCCTCTCTCTCTCTCTACCCCTCCCCAGCTCATGCTCGCACTCTGTCTCTGTCAAAAATAAACTTAAAAAAAAAAAAGAAAATCACCAAGCTTCAGTTTCCTCATTTATAAAATGAAGGTAACAATACTTTGATTACTTCCTAAGGATCAAATGAAATAACCCAAAGCAAGCCCCAGCATCCACCCCACAGGTGGTATGTAATCCTGACCATCCCCAGAGGGTATTTATTACCTACCTAAGAGTTAGTGACTAATCCACCCTCAATCATGCTGGAGAGATGGCAAAGAAACTCAACCTTCACTGCCCTTCAAGTCTCATCACCACCTCCCCTTCTCCCTTTTTCTTCACTGTCCCTCCCCCAAAGACTCTAACAGGAAAGGGTCAGGAATTTGGTACTCTTCCTTAAAATAAGTTTGTCAACCTCTGCACTGTTTCTTTTAATGTCTCTCAGCCCAGAGAGCACACATCACAAGGATCACTTAATCCTGAACTAACTTATTTCTACTAACCAGAAGGATACAAGGAAAAATGCCAGGTACGTGGTCGACCTACAGGCTTCAGGTTCAGACAATGACCCCCACACTTATCCCCCAGGGTTCTTGTGACAAATAACACGGCTAGGCTATACAAACTTGGCGCTCTCTCCCTCTCTCTACTATGCAAAATAACTTTTGTTCCACATCTTCCTGTTCTCTGCTATCCTTAATCCTTCTTACTGAAATACATTTATAAAAGAACTGATCTTCTGTGTAACTCCAAAGGAAATGAGAACAATTTAAGAGTAGATGTGGCCCTCTTAACACTATTGAAACTCACTCACTCTCTAGCCTCCTCACTTCCTGTCTCACCTTCTAACTCAAACTGTGAGGCTTGCACTTACGGGTGCAAATCTGACCATTCCATTCTTGTTCATAACATACAGTAAAAAAATAATAATGCCAAAAGACTAATCTAGATTTTTAATGTCTACTGGTATAAGGACTTTCTGGAGAGAAAGAGAACATTCCAAGATACTGAATTTCTTTCATCTAATTTTTACTTGAAAAAAGATAGTTACTGTTAATGTTAACTTTACAAGATGCTACTCTGTTTCACTTTGGGAGAATTTTATATTCTAACAGGGAGAGAAAAAGAGAAATCAATCCTCACAACTGCTCCGGTAGTTCACAATATGCAAACAGCTCTGTGTGACCATATGAAAAGTGCTATTGTGTTATCCCACACAGTCAAAATGAACACTTTCTGCAGTCAGAAAGAATATGTTGAGTTTCTTACTAGTTGTATTTGCATATAATATCAATTTTTTTCTCCACTGTTTCTAAACAAACATTCTAACAGACTAAACTGAGCCAAGGTGATATACTTTCATAATTATACTGAAATTAGTGTCATATTCAACTGACATTGCAACCTCAATTCTCAACTTGGGAGTCCATCCAAATGCCAACCCAAACAGGCATCCTCTTTTACCTCTCCATCGTAAAAAGGAAAGGATCACAGCTTAGGCAAATACATATTCATTTATAAGCACAACAAAGGCACTGCATATAAGAAACATCTGAGCAATGGTCCACTGGATTCGTATTAGACCATTAACTCACAAAACATTTATTCTTAATTGAAGGCTGGGAAAAAAGAGACCAAGATCAAACTTGGACACTCAATAAAGATTTTATGATTTTATTTCCCCTATTCCTATAAGAAAAGCTTTTCCAAAAGGGATAGTAAGTATACGAGCAAGGCCACAGGACACTTCGTTTTAACTACTGTTTACTTGCTTCCAATACAAGAAAAAAATTTTTTCTAGTGTCAAGTACACTCAGGTGCACTATGGCAGCAGGTGAAGCAAGCCTGGAGAATGTCATGTCACAGGAAGCCCCTTCAGACCACTCTCACAGACAAACTCTAGAGGGTGATAAGGGAATGGTAATAATTTTTGTGCTCCAGTTTTCTTCAGTAAATCATAGTTTGGAGCAAACAAATGCCCTAGTTATTCTCCCATTAGCTGTTACACTGTAAGTTTTATTTGCTTTATTCTTTACTTAGTTCAGAAAAAGAGAATAAAAAAGAATAAAAGAGAATAGGACCCCACTGATCTATAAATATTAAAAATTCCTAATAGCCCAGACACTAAATATCCAACTTTGAGAGATTTACCATCAAATTTGCTTGTTGAAAAACAAAATGTATCTTCTATATACTTTCGTATTCATTCTCCTAAGACAGCAATCACTAGAAAGAATGCATTGTTTTGCTTGGCTTTTTGCTACGGTTTTGCTTGGTTTTTTCTTCACTAATTTTCAAACACTGATTAAAATTTCCTAGGCTCTAAGTAGACCCATAAATATTTATACCCCTCCCTCACCACTCTTCATCCATCCCTTTATCTTAGAAGGGGTGTCTATAATGTCCTCTTCTCATCCTCTTCTCCAAAGTATACTATTCTAGAGTCAATTGGCCCCAATTATTTCTACCACCACTGTGAATATAAGCAAACCTAATTTAGTTTTCAGGATCCAAGACCACAGGCATAAAAAGTCTTGGTTTCATGAAACCCATGAAAAAGCTAAGAGTCACAAAAATTTCTCTCTAAATGATCAAGAGTTCTCCAGAAATATTTAACAAATGAATTTATTTACACATACAAACATAGATTGACTTATGACTTTAGATCTGTCAGAGCCCTATCTAATGATCAGATTATCAAGTAGCTGTAAATTTACCAGTGTCCCTATTTTCTCTAAGAAAGCACCCCCAATTCCAGTTACCGATTTAGAAGGAAAAAAATCCCCACAATAGGTCTTAAAGAATCAGATAATGTGTTAGAAGAAAAACTTTAGAGACTGAAAACATGCCAGCTAAATTGGAAATCCTGGATGTTCAGGAAAACCAGGAAATTTCTATCTAAAGAGTAGTTTGATTAGCCAAATAATCTTTAGCAAAATTAGCACATTTGCCATCACAGTCAAATAACAAAAGAGATTCAAGGCACTTGGGACTTCAGTATCTCTAGGCATCATCTCCAACCCCCCCCCCCCACACACACACACACAACTTTCATCCTGTCTTATCTAAACTATCAACAAGACATCTATTCTGTTAACTTACATCAGGAAACACTTGTTAATAGATGGATATTCTAGTTTTATCACAACCTATCATGGCTGCTGCAGGCAAACAAATGTATTTTGTCTTAAACAAGGTTAAAGTCATGATATTGTTTCTGTCTCCATTTTGCTACAGATTATCCCCAGAGTAAACCAAAGGCAGCTCTCCTTAAAGGTTTCTGTTTGGGAAGGGTTAAATATATAGCATAGGAATAACAAGAAACTGTCATCTTACCTTACAAACAAATTCTTCCATTCTTTCCATAGCATGATGTGCTTGTAAAAGAGGGGATATACCCATAAACCCCTCATCTTCCTGAGAAACTTCATCATTGCACTCATGTTCCTCAGAGATCTGTAAGGCAATCAAAGAAACAGTCAGGGACAGAGACCAGGGCCAAATGAAAGAATCAATACACTTTCTTTGAAAAATTATAAATGAAGTAATTCTCTCTTAAGGTCAAAGCAAAGCCTCAAGCAAGTAACAATATAGGAAGTAAAGTCAGTTTATTATAGAATTAGGACTATTAAAAATGAACAACAGTTAATTCTTCTCTAACAGACAAATGAAATACAAGAGCATTCCTATGTTTGTTTTAGTAGCGAATTCCTGGGGTAGCTTGAATGGTTCATTTTTTGTTTTAAGAATATATTCACAGTTCACATATTATTACTATAAAATTGATAAATTACTGAGGGGAAAATCTCCAGGAACCCCACCTGGTGTATATAAAATAAATAATTGTAATGCACTGTGCTAAGTGCTCTAGAGAGAAAAAAGGGAAAAAAAAGAAAAAAATTTTACTCAATTCTTAAGATATGCCAAGCATAAAAGAAAGGACTTTATAAAGGCCATCTAACTTAATCCTGACAGCCACTTTATCGTAAGTTTTCTTATCCCCACTTAACATATAAAGAACATTAGGCAAAAAGGTTAAATAAGTTGCCTAAGGTTAACACTAATAAAGTGAAAAAGTAAAAACCCCCCACCCACTGCCTTTCTATATTCTTGACAAAATGAAGAAAGAAATGATAATCTGGTTAGACCTTAAGAAATAAATCACTAAAATTAAGACTTCTGTTTCCAGATGAAGCTTCTACTAGACAGAAGGATACTGTGAGAAGGGCAACTGACCAGAAGTCAGAAGACCTAAGTCTGGTTTTGCCACTAATATCCATGGAACTTTATATAGGTCTCTCAACCTTTCTGAGCCTCAAGTTCCTCATTTCTAATCTAAAAGAGGAGTTTAAAACTAAACAATCTCTACAGTTTTCCCTATTCTCCAAAATTCTGATATTCTGCAACTTCGTGAATAAATGAAAGCACAAGAGAACGGTAACTCCATATCTAATAAGTCTGCTAGATACATAGTACTGCTAACATACCTGCATGAAGAAATGAAATGACCTTCTACCTCCAGTCAGAAAACTGGTAAAGGATGAACATATAGGCACAATAGGTAATCTACCACAACACTTGAATTTGGACATGTTTAAAATGAAATCCTAAGATTTTATTTTCCTACTCTTTACTCTTCAAGATAACTAGGGGCTTAGTATTAAGACGCATGTAAGACATGTTACATACCCAATCTCAACTGTTAAAAAATTATCTTCTCCAAGAAATCTATCTTGACTCTGCTTCTCTACAATTCTTACTTATAAAACACACTCTCTTCATTACTTACCTAAAACTTATTGTCTGTCCTTCGGTGCCCAGTTTCTCATGATTGCCACTTTCCCCCAAGGCACTTTTAGTTTGCTTCTCCCATTCCCAGAAAATTTTATTAACCTAGATATACTACATGTTTATGTGCTATGGCTCTTCGGAGGGCTACAAACCACTGTAATATTTAAGACTTTTTCAAATCCCCCTCAATCAAGAAGCAGTTTTCACCAGAGAATGTATATGCCCTAATCCATAGCAACTGCCACCCTTTCTGAACTTCTCTAACACTTGAAGGCTGCAGCTCTCATTTGACAACGAATATAATATCTGATTTACAGCTCGTCTCATTGACTTATACTGTTTTATTTCGTGTTTGACTGGATTTTACTTTTTTAGTGTATCATTTCCTAAACAAAACTTTAAGTGTCTTTGTGGTCTTCTTTCCCATGGCCCCGAGAACAGTTCTCTGTAATATGTTATATACTTCATGGTGGCCTCAATTAATTAATTAATGCTTTAAAATTTTTTCAACAAAAATTGTTAAAGGATTGTGCCTAATAAAACATAAGATTAAAATGATAAACTTCATTAAAACATCAAATACAGGGCACCCAGGTGGCTCTGTCGGTTTAAGCGTCTGACTTCAGCTCAGGTCATGATCTCTCGGCTTTTGAGTTCAAGCCCTGAGTGAGTCAGACTCTGTGCTGACAGCTCAGAGCCTGGAACCTGCTTCAGATTCTGTGTCTCCCTCTCTGTGCTCCTTTCTTGCTCCCACTCTCTCTCAAAAATAAATAATAAAAAAATGTTTTTAATCAATTATATGAAAACTGAAAATAGATAATAGTTTAAAATGACTGGCAGACTGATTTTAAAGTATAAAATATAAATTTATATATAAAATGTAAAACAGCTCAAATATTTATACATGTTCAACATGTATTTAATTCTTCACAAAGAGTAACAGAAACAAAGATTCAGTCTGGACTTTCTCACAAATAAATTATGCCAGCAGTTTCTAATGAAACTACAGATGAGCACATAAAGTAGAACTATAGTTAAATGTTTCCTGTACTATCATAAGTAATATCCTATTAAAAGTTGTAGACCTGTCTGACATATCAGTGGGATTACTTACAACCAGTTAGTTTTGAGTATCAGGCTAATAATGCATTTGGATCCACAGAAGACTACTGATAGGAAAAGGTAAGCCAGCCTCCCTGGCAAACTAAAGTCATTTTACGCACTTAATCTTAAATTATAGACTTAGATAAGAAAGAAATGAGGATAAGGTGACCTTTCTCCATAGGTACTCACCACTATACCCATATACAGAAAAGAGAGATGAATGGTTCAACTTCCCAGTCATGGGGAGGGAAGAGGAATAATGACCCTGTTGCTGGGGAAGAAACAGGTTCACATCTTCAGCAAAGCTAATACATGTTTATTGAAAGAAAACAAGTACATTCAGAATGCAAGATGTATGGTCTAAGTCAAATACCAACTAGTGTAGAAAAACACTGTTTATACATTTAGTCAAATATTTTTTTAGGAAAAGGTGGCTTGCCATAATGGATTAAGAGTGAGTCTGAAGTCAGATAAACAGTGACTACTGATAAATTCTATCATCTTTGACAAGATTATATTTAACTAAAGCATCAGTTCCCTTACCTGTGAGATGATTTTAACAATATTGTACCTACAATACAGAAGTTTTCAGGATCAAAGATAATAAATAAAAAAAAACTATCACAGGGCCCAGGACTCAGAAGGCAAGAAATAAATGATGGTCCTTACTATTATGATGATGGGCTAGGTACTGAGAACATTAAAGTTAGTATCACAACCTAGTGGAGAAGCCATGCATGTAAGTAAATACAGCAAGGAACTAGTGAACAGTATGAACTGTATGAAAAAGGTCTGATGCAAATAGAAAAATATTTAACTTTGGCACTGCTGGGAAGTTTTCTAGAAAAGTAACATCTGAACCAAGCCCTGGAAAACGTGTAAGAATCTGGAGCAGAGGAAAAGTAGGACAACCATAAAGGCTGCTCTCTTTATCTGACTTAATACCTTGAAAATTCAGAGACCTGGGAGCACGGGGGGGGGGGGGGGGGGGGGGGGAACGACACAAACACAAAACTAAAGTTCAGGGCAACCTGGTTTCAAATGTCTCTTTTGTGATTTTTTTTTTTTTTTTTTTTTTTTTTTTTTTTTTTTTGGTCTAAGGAAGTTTACAAAATGCTTAACTATATACTTCAACAAATACAGTTAAAAGAGTCCAGGTTTTAGAGTCAGAGGCCTGGAAGAAATGGCCTATTCATTTCAACCAATACACCATATTATACATTTCAAAAAGAATTTTGGATGATAAAAAATATTGCACCAGGACTCTAGAGACCTGCATTTTAGGCCTCAATCGTCTAGGCTTACTTACTACCAAACCCTCCACTGCCTTGTACCTTTGACCCTTCATTCTAGCTATGCTGAACATTTAACAGGTTTAGACATCAGTACACACCAGTACATACTCGATACATGTTAGCTATTACTGGTACTATTCTCTAAAAGCATCATGCTATTTACTTCTGTGTCTTCACATCTGCTGTTCCTTCTGTCCAGAATGTCCTTAGGCTTTTCTCTTAGTTAACTCTGAAACTCAAATTTTACCTCCCTAGATGCCCAGTTGAAATTAGAGTTGCTCCCATAGTACACTCCACAATCACATAGCACTTAGCATAAATGTATCAATATACTTGTCTGTCCTTCTGACTAGAGTGTCAGCTGCTTAAAGGCAGACACTATGTCTTATCTTTGTATTCCAAGAGTGCTAATACATACTTTAAAAAAAAAAAAAACCCAGAAACATCTGCAGAAAATTGATGCATCTTTTTAAAAATTTTTTTTAATGTTTGCTTATTTTTGAGAGACAGCGAGAGACAGACAGAACGAACAAGCAGGGGAGGGGCAGAGAGAGAGGGAGACACAGAATCTGAAGCAGGCTCCAGGCTCTGAGCTGTCAGCACACAGCCCCCACAAACGGTGAGATCATGACCTGAGCCGAAGTTGGACGCTTAACCGACTGAGCCACCCAGGCGCCCCAATTAATGCATGTATCTTTACTAAAACTAAATGACTCTTGGTATTCCCTCCATTCTGATATTCCAGGAACCAAGTTTAGGTACTTGGAAGAAAGTTGGGACTTTTTTTTTTTTTTTGAGAGAGAGAGAGAGAGAGAGAGAGAGAGAGAGAGAGAGAGAGAGAGAGGGCATATGGGGTGGGGGGAAGAGGGGATCTCACGAACCGTGAGATCATGATCTGAGCAGAAATCAACAATCAGATGCTTAACTGATTAAGCACCTTAACCAGGTGCCCCAGGTGGGACTATTTAATAGGAAACAGTAGTGTGTCAGAAGGAAAAGCTTACGAGGTAGGGGGTAGGGTTGGGGTTGTGGGGAAGCAGGCTAAATTAGTTCAGTTTGAAGCAGTTAAAGGTCCAATATAGAGGTCAGTACTAAAATGACAGATTTAGAAATCACTTTTGTGAAAAGACTACTGAAGTTGAGGTGGCTGAGATAGAAGAGTAAATTCAGGATGTGTTTACCACAATCTATTGCAACTACTTGAGCATTATTACAAAGGAAGGACAGCAAAACAGAATTGTTACTTATTGTGTACTAACCACATCCCAGACACTGTACTAAGTGGTTTCACAAATTAAGTAATCAAATCCTCAACAACTTTCTGGGATGAGTATTTCCATCCCCATTTTATGATATGGAAATCCAGACCAAGTGTGGTACATAAAGAAATGGAATCTAAGGGAAGTTACACAGCCCTAAGTGATACCTTGATTCCCAACCTAATGACATTATCTTACATAGATGAATTAAATTCCTTGTCAATTTCTATCATGCATTTTTTAAACTAATATTACAAATATGGCCATCATGTGGGGGTCTGTTAAATGTTTCTGATGTTTAAAGAAGGAAAGGGGTTATTCTTGAACCAGCAAGTCCATTCCTAAGTATACAGCTAACAGAAATGTTTCTATATGTTCACCAGAAGTACTAGAATATTCACAGAAATACTATTTATAATAGCCTGAAACTTGAAACAACCCAACTAGCCTTTAATAACAGAATAAAGGTGTTATAGTCACACAAAGAAAAGCTATAGATAGAAAAGTAAAAATGAACAAACTATAGCTACACAAAGTACAAATGAATTTAATGTACATAATACTGAATGAAAGAAGCCAGATACAAGAGTACATATTGAATGGTTCAGATGACATAAAGTACAAAGACAGGCAAAACTAATCTATACATTAGAAGCCAAGATAATAGTTACCTCTGGGAAAGGGATAGGCAGGCATCACTATGATGGAGGGAAGGTATTAAGGGAGCCTCTAGGGATACTGGTTACACAAGTAGTGTCCAGTTTATAAAAATTTACTGAACTATTCACTTATAACATATCCACTTTTCTGTATGCATATTATATACTTCAATAAGGGTTTTTTTTTGTTTTTTCTTTCTCAAAAAATTTGGGAAATGATGCAGAAGGGATCAGACATTCAAATCCAGGTCTCTCTGAACTCAAAACTCTGGGTTTTGGGGTTTTTTTTTCCCTTTTACCGAACTGCTTCCTTTGAGATTATCTACTGAAGCACAGAAATGGCTTCACTAAATAAAACCAAATTTGGTAAAAGTGATAGAAGTAGCTATTAAGTAGGGCTATTTAAGCAAAGATACCTAATTAGGTCAATCTATGAAAAACTAATTATGACCCTCATTTAAGTTTTATCCTCTAACAAGAGTTAAAACTACAGGGGGTTTGAGGAAACTTTAGATATCACCTAGTTCCAACAACTTCATTTCAATATTAAGAAAATGAGGCCCAAAGAAATAAAATTGGCAAAAACCACACAACTGGCTGGCAGCAGACCAGGACTAAAATGCAGGTTCAATCATTCATTCATTTTTTTCCTTACTTACTGAGCAAATACAATATTCCCAGACTATTTAGGTGCTGAACATAGAACATAGACATGTTCAGGGCGCCTGGGTGGCTCAGTCTGTTAAGTGTCCGACTTTGGCTCGGTTCATGATCTCATGGTTTGTGAGTTTGAGCCCCACGTTGTGCTCTGTGCTGACAGCTCAGAGACTAGAGCCTGTTTCGGATTCTGTGTCTCCCTCTCTCTGCCCCTCCCCTGCTTGTGCTCGCTCGCGCTCTCTCTCTCTCTCTCTCTCTCTGTCTCTCTCTCAAAAATAAACATAAAACAATTACAAAAAAAAAAAAAGAACACAGACATGTTCAGGTTAGTGAAAACATAACAAAGTCAATTTTTTTAAAGATAATTACAAAGTCTAATAAGAACAATATCCAACAGATTATGTCCTGTTCTTTGGATTGGGCAATCTTCCTTTTTAAGGTGAAACTTAAGCAAATCTTTTCTTTCTGACACAAATACAGGCCTCCAGTGATGTACCGTATCCAACATTTGTAAGTACTTTCCATGTACCAGGCACTGTTCTCACTGCTTTACAGGTCCTATGCTCACTACAACACTGCGAGACAAAGTACATGTTATCAGATACTCCATTTACAGAAAAGGACACATTTAGTTACTCTGGGCCAAGGTTTACTCTGCTGAAGTTCCATCAGTCTAGAACTATACATATGTATCATGAAAAGGAAAAGGCTATAATCGCTTGTTCTCAAATTTTAAGTGTGCCCCAGAATCATGTGAGGGAGTTTGTGAAAACTAGATTCCTATTGCAGAGATTTTAATTTTAAAGTACAACCGGGGATGAGGCACTGACCTCCCATGTAGTCAAAAATCCTGTATAACTTCTGACTCCTCAAAAACTTAACTACTAACAGTCTACTATAGATCAAAAGCCTTAAAAATAACATAAACATTTGACTAACACATATATTGTATGTTACATACTGTATTCTTACAATGAAGTACGCTAAAGAGTTATTTAAAAAGAGAATATATATACAATTATAGTACTAGTACTACATAGATCAAAAATCTCTATATAAGTGGACCCACACAGTTTAAATCTGTATTGTTTTTCTTTTCTTTTTTTTTTTTTTTAACATTTACTTATTTATTTTGAGGGAGAGAGAGTACAAGCACAGGGGAGGGGCAGAGTAAGAGGGAGAGCGAGAATCCCAAGCAGGCTCAGCACTATCAGTGCAGAGCCTGATGTGGGGCTTGATCTCATGAATGGGGAGATCATGACATGAACCAAAATCAACAAAGGGACGCTTAATCGACTGAGTCACCCAGACGTCCCTAAACCCGTATTGTTTAAGGGTCAACTGTATTTGATTTCCAGTACAGTCCTCTTTCTTAAACCATTTTGCTTCTTAAGGAATCAAGCAGATTAACCTCTCCATTCCCTCAAATAAAGGACTCCCATAAACAGGGAAATGAATGTAACTGTGCACACAGATATTTCATTTGATGCTAAGAGTCAATTCTACAATTACAATGGATCACTACCACTTGTCAGTCTCTTTTCCCACAATTTTGACCATCTATGAAAACAGTGTCCTTGAAAATGTATTAAAGGCAGATAAGCAAACTGCCAAATCACACTTTTGACAATAAACCAGTGAAAAGAAAAACTCCAGCCCCTGTGAAGTATATGATCCTCCAATAAGAGTCCCTGTGTATTAACTCACATAAATTCAATGGAACCTCAGTTCCATCACCTGTAAAACAGATACTATTTATACCTACTCTATAAGGCTCCTCTAGGAATGAATGAGATGATATGTGCAAGAGAGCTTAGAAAGTTGCCTCATACATTGCATAGGCTCAATAAATATGAGCTATCATTCTTCTGATAAATAATAAGAATGCACTTATTTTATCAAAGATTAAATAAGTGTGTTAACTAATTTTCCCTGATCATCAAAATAGCATACCCCAATATTCTCTTTCTATACATCTCTTTATGGAAACTACTTGAGACAATTTAGACCTAGAATACTATATTGGCTACTGATAAACTCATTCACCTATATGTTATATGCCTACCATGGATCAAAAAGACTGGTCTAGGATCTGAGGATGGGGTGAGCAAAAAGCAAGATTCTTTCCACTATGGAACACAGTCTACAAGCAAAAATAATTACTAAACAACTATGTAATGATAGAAATACATAATTACAAGCTGTGATATGTATTGTGATATAATATAAAAGTTAGGATTAAAGATAAGAATGGGAAAGATGAAATAGAATAAATTAGGGAATAGAGAATTTGTGAAAGGTTTCTCTAAGGAAATAATACTTAACCTGAATACTAAAGAATAAGCAGCAATTAGCCAGAGGTGTGGATCTACAAACACCCCAGGCAAAGAAAACAGCCATGTTTGAAGACTCTCAAGCTAGAAAGAGCCTAGCCTGTTTAAGGCCAGTGTGGTTGAGGCTCACTGACCAAGGAGGAGAACACTGTGAAATAAACTTAGGCAGAGAGGTGAGATCATCAGAGTCCTGAAGATTATGGAAAAGAGTGGGGTTTTTGTCCTAAGTGCAATGAGAAGCAAATGATTTTTTAAAGATGGAAATGGCTAATAAACTGCATTTTTAAGAGTTCTCTTAGGGGTGCCTGGGTGGTTCAGTCAGATGAGTGTGCAACTCTTGATTTCAGCTCAGGTCATGATCTCAGGGTTGTGGGATCGAGCCCCACATTGGGCTCTGCACTGGGCATGGAACCTGCTTAAGATTCTCTCTCTCTCCTTCCCTCTGCCCCTCTCCCTTGCTCACACTCTCTCAAACAAACAAATAAATGAAAGCATTCTCCTTTGCAACTGTGTGAAGAATACACTGGACAAGAACAAACAAAACAGAAAGCCCTGTTAGAAGATCTAGCCCAATATTCCAGATGGGAGATGACAGAAGCTTAAAGTAGTGACAGTACAAGTGAAAAGAAATGGATCATTAAAAGTTGAACACACACAACCTGAGTTTTGTAATAGATTTGAATTCGGTTTCTACTTCCAAAGTCTTCAAAGAGGTTAAATAATTAAAATCTTCAGCCACAGCTAACCTAGGAAGGTCTCCTGATAAAAACTCAAGAGTCAACTGTGACCACAATGAGATGCCACTTCACACCCACTAGGATGGCTATATTCAAAAAGGCAGATAAAAATAAGTGCTGGGCAGGACATGGAAAAAATGGAACCCTCAAACATTGCTAGTAGGGATGTAAAATGGTACAGTTGCTATAGAAAACAATCTGGCAGTTCCTCAAAATGTTAAACAGAGTTAACACATGGCCCAGTGAAAAATCACTCCTGTGTCTATACCCAAGAGAAATGAAATCTTATGTGCACACAAAAACTTCTACATGAATGTTCATATCAATATACTCAATAAAGTATAATATGTCCATACAATGGAATATTACTCAGCCATAAAAGAGAATGAAGTTCTAATATGCAAACAACATAAATGAATCTTGAAAACATTATGCTAAGTAAAAGAGCTGGTCACAAAACACCACACATTGTGTGATTCCATTATATAAAAAGTTCAGAACAGGAAAATCCATGGAGACAGAAAGTAAACTGGAAATTAGCTGTCTAGGCTTGGGGTGTGGGAACAGGGTATGACAGCTAATGGCTAAGAGGTTTCTTTTAGAGATGATAAAAATGTTCTAGATTAGATTGTTGTGATGGTTGCACAATTCTGTGAATATACTGAAACTTTTGAGTTATACACTTTAGGATGTTATTTATATATGAATTATTTCAATATTTTTTAAGAGTCAACTGTGAGTAAGTGTGACATTTTCCTTTAACAAACAGCAAATAAATTCAACTTGATTTCCCAAATATTCCTCGGAGAACATGTATAGATTTGTCTTTTTGTAAATCGTGTTTCTGAGAAGTTTTTAGTACATTTTAAGTAAAACAGAACTATAACTTTAGGCACTAGTTTTTAAACAGAAGTGAGCATCTTAATCACTTGTGAAGCTTTTAAAAACTACATTCATCCAGGACCCAAATATGCTGATTTAGTAGGTTAGAATTAAATCCTGGCATTTGTGTTTATTTTCCTTAAAGGGCCATAGGCGATCACATAAGCATTCCTAACAGATTCACTGACTTAAAGGAACCTGTTGATATACACTTGAACATAAAGACATATCACTCTGTAATGGATTACAACTACCTTTAACCCATTTTTTTATAAATTCAGAATTTCACTTTTTATTTAAAAAAAAAAAAAGACACTCCTGTTATCTTTTCTATTACATTTTTATTCTTATGCACAATTGGCATTTAATGTACCTAGAGAGTCTAATGGAAACTGCCACATTTTTTAAAAGCCTATGCAATCTATTTAAGTTGTACATCTTTAAAAGAGGGAACATATAGACAAAGAAAATAATGCAAAATTATCAGAAATGTGGAAGACCGCACCATGATAACGTTAGGTTTATTTAATTTCAAAGTAAGCAAAAAATCCATTGAAAGGTTAGAATGCATCTGAGAGGCAAAATTGTCCTGGCCTGACAAAAAATAAGGTGTGTGCAACAATTCTGTCAAAATACAAGTACCAATAGTTGAATCTAACCTCTGGGTTCAACATAAATACTCAGGCAGAGTTTGGAATTGAGAAATATGAAGTCAACCTGCTGCCAATTTTTATAAAGGCAGCTTTGTTCAGACGAGAGTGCAGAGGACTAATTAATTAGCACATGCTCTCGTATACATGTGACCTTAGACAAACTACTCTTAAACTTTCTAAATCTTACTTTTATCCACTTTTTAAAAGAGATCATATCTGTTCTTCCTATTTCAGAGGGCAATCTTGAGAAGCAAATTAGATGTTTGTGAAAGTGCTACATACAAATTTAAGGCACTATCATAATTTAGAAGGATACTCTCCATCTGCTAACAGTTCACATACTTCCACTTCAAAACTGGAAATTTCAAGAAATTAGTCCTTCCTTTAAAAACAAACAAAAAATTAGTGTATGGAAATCATTAAGTCCCTTGAAGATATTAAGTTAATATTTTGTGTTTAATTCCAGTCTCAAAATTACAGTTTTCTGTAACTCTACCTTCCTTCTTTTCTAATTCCCATGATGATTCTATACTAATAACCCTGAAATTAGCAGCAAGGAACAGTGCTGTATATAGAGCAATGAATGAAGAGGAAGGGCCAAGGGAGAACTAGCGCAGCAGAAAACTTTTCATTGCTTAAATGATCCACTAAGTTTTCTATCAAAACTATCTCCCAAGTAGGTAGTACCTACAGATGGACTGGTTTTTTCAGAAACCACCTTCTTTTTTTCAGCAAAGAACTTCTACACCAAAGAGAAATAATATATAAAGGGCAAAGGAACAAAAAGACACAATTTCCTCATTAGTAAATTGAGGAAGGTAAACAAGATGGCTTCAAAAGAGACTGTAACATTCCACAATCTATGGATCAGATTCTCTCAACTCCATGATTCCTCATAGAAAATCTGTTACAACAGATAGGAAGAAAGAAATGGTTTTGTTCAGGCTATTGGCTTCTGGGTTAACTTAGAGTAAAGGAAAATGAAATACAGGTTTTCAAGGCAATAGAATGAGTTCATTCGTAAGGATGAAAAAAAATCACATTCACTTAATTATCTGTTAGTGAAACAAAGAGCACAAACATTGTATTTAGAAGATACCACTCTATCAAATGAAGATGATAAACAAACATGCATGGTATAATGAGAAACAGATAACCACTGTGAATCTGACACAAAAGGACAGGATGGATAAATTCTCAACTCTAAAAACATTTTACTGTCTCATAGTTAATATTATAAACAGAATTTTGTTGCCATTCTTAATCTCAGTCAAATTGGCTAGTCTGAAATTCCTTCTAGTTTTACAATTCCTTAGCTTCAATAAGAACATGTATCAGTTTTAAATATAGTTAAGAAAATAATAATAATTTTAAAAAATAAATATAATTAAGAAACAGTGGTACATTAAAAATCATACAGTGATACAGCTACTGACTATTCAATTATCTCTAAGATGACTAAAGAGAATCTCAAGTCTCACATTCTAAAACAAAAGTCTTGATTCCTCCCCCACTTTCAAAAAGTTTTTTATTTATTTATTTTAATGTAATCTCCACACCCAGCGTGGGGCTCAAATTCATGACCCCAAGGACTGAGAGTCACACGCTCTTCCAACTGAGCCAACCAGGCACCCCTTGATTCCCCTTTTTAAACCTGCTCACTTTACCAATCCCACCCAGTTTTTGCTGAGTTAAAATATCCAATAATCATCCTTGATTCCCCTCTTTTCCTCACTGTCCACATCAAACCCACCAGAAAGTCCTGCTGACTTGACCTCCAAAATATATTCAGAATCTATCCACTTCCATTTCTGCTGCTACTATCACCCTGTTTCAAGCTAACATGGAATACTGGAATATATTCTCACCTGGAATGTTCTATAGGCTCCTGTCCTTCCATTCTGTCTTTTCACAATTCATTCTCCACAGTGAGTCATCTTTTTAAAATCATCAATCCCGGGACACCTGGGTGGCTCAGTTGATTAAGCGTCTGACTTCGGCTCAGGTCGTGATCTAACATTTGTGGGTTCGAGCCCCAAGCCAGACTCTGCGCTGACAGCTCAGAGCCTGGAGCCTGCTCTGGATTCTGTGTCTCCCTCTCTCTGTCCCTCCCCTGCTCATGCTGTCTCTCTCTCTCTTAACAATAAACAAATAAATAAAATCACCAATCCCTACCCCCTGTTTAAACACCCCAAAGGCTGCCTACTTTCTGGTGGATTTTATTAAAATAAAATCTAAGCTTTTTCTATACACCTATAGAATCCTGGTCCCTCTCTGGCCTACTGACCTCATTTCACTCTTCCTTCTTGCTCCTCATGCTCTAATTGCACTCGTCTTTCAGTCCTGGGGGGGGGGGGGGAGGGAAGGAGGAGGAGATAGGAGGAAACAGCAGAAGCAGAGGGAGGAAAGGACCTCTGTACTAGCTTGTTTCTTCTATCTGGAAATACTCTTCCCCTAAGGTCTTTGCTGGTTCCTTATCATTCAGGCTTCACTTCAAACATGCTTTCCTTAACTATATCTAAAGAATTGCTGGGGGTGGTAGAGGGAATAGGTAGAGCACAGAGGATTTTTAGGGCACTGAAACTATTCTGTATATCATAATGATGGATATATACATATCATTATACATTTGTCCAAATCCATAATATATACAATGTCAAGAGTAAACCTTGGGTAATTACAGTTTGTCAATATAGGCTCATCAACTTTAACAAAGGTAGCACTCTGGTTGGGGATGGTGACAGTGAGGGAAGCTATGTATATGTGCAGGCAGGGAGACGGCAGGAAATCTCTATATTTTCCCCTCAATTTTTCTGTGAACCTAAAAACTACTCTAAAAAAATAAAATCTTAATAAAAATTAATTCTTTTAAATCACCTCACCTCATTACCTTAGCATACTTTTCTCCTTGTAGCACTTATCACTGTTTGTAATTATCTTATTCATTTATGTGTTTCATGGATTTATTGCCCATGTCTTCCCTACCTCTGCACTGGCACCATGCAGGAAAAAATTGTGGCTCTGACCCATCACCATGTTCCTAGCATTTAGAAAGGCAGCTGGTCCAGACAGGGCCACCATATTCTACCCTCTAGGCTGTACACAGCACAACTTAAGATGGATCATTCACATGGATTACGATTTGATGAAAATCTCTTGGAGGTTTGCAAAAAAACAGACCTGGATCTGAAAAATGTATTCCTACAGTACTTCCATTAATAAAACTATAATATTTCTAGATATGCTAATGCAACAATGTGCTACCAACGTAGCCAGAACATAGGTTAGGTTTCTCAACCTTGGTACTTACGTACTTGGCTAGGTAATTCTTTGCTGTGGAGGCTGTCTATGCATTGTAGGATGTTTAGTAGCATCCCTGGCCTCTACCCACAAGATGCTAGTAGCATAAATTCGCTAGTTTTAACAACCAAAAATGACTCCAGACACTGCAAAATATTTCCTGGGAGTCACAACTGCCCCAAATTGTAAACCACTGGAATGGTCACTTGGGCTTACACCATCTCAGTTTTCTCATCTATAACACACAAAGGCTCAACTTATCAAAGAGGCTCAACATATCATAGTCAGTTCAACTGTACACACTCGTTTACATCATCTGAAGAAACCTCTGGATATTTACACAACTAAGTTTTTTTTGTTTTTTTTAACCCAATGCTCATTATTTGAATTTAGGGCAACAAAGTGGTATAGCAAAGCAAGCATCAAATCTAAAAACTAAAAGAATTTTCACAAATCTTCACATTATTCATATAACATGCATACAGAAGATATACACAATGTTATTTTGCTCTTTTCCAAAGAAACTGATGCACTGAAAAATTCTGCAAAGTCATAATTAGGAGTTCGATAAATAGAAGAACCTAGATCTTCCAATTGTCATTCCAATATTCTGTGGTACAAGAAAATTATCTCCAACATGTGGCGCAACACTGAAAACTTACTATATGAAGTATGATAACCTATATAAAGATACTGGGATAGGGAATGCCTTTTTCCTTTAGAAACTGTCGCAGATCATATATTAAAGTTCTCAATTATTCACTTACTCCTTCCCCTCAGAGGAATATAATCCCACCCCATTGTCATTGGACCTAGCTACATGACTGCTTTGGCCAACAGAACATAAGTAAACGTAACACACATCATATATGAGCAGGAACTTTGAATGCAAATGCAATTTGGTTTGTTCTCTGGGACTTTTGCAATCTGCCACAAGAACATGTGCCAACCAGCCTCCTTCAACCTGGTCCCAGAATGGATTCACAGAGCTGACCTGCAACAGACTGGCAACACAGACTAGTAACATTTTACCTACTGCCCTCATGTATGTTTGTATTGTTGTAAAATCACTGAACTTCTGGAGTATTTAGTTTCTGCAGCAAAAGCAGACTAACACAGGGATGTACTTTTTTGAGTACACAAACATTAAAATACTTACATAACTCTGAATTTCAGTGTATAGGACGTTATAAGTTGTTCCCTCTCCCTCCCTTTCTCTACACACACACACGCACACACACACACACACACACACACAGAATCTTTTGCTTTTCTTTAACATTATTCAATATACATATTATGAATGTTTTCAGAGATAAAAAAAATTATCAGAACATCTGTCTGCACTGAAGACAATTGTTTTAAAATTCTCAATTCACATTTCAATATTTAAATACCACAAAGATGGCTCAGTTGGTTGAGCGTCCAACTTCAGCTCAGGTCATGATCTCAGTTTACGAGTTTGAACCCCACATCAGGCTCGCTGCTCTCAGCCTATCAGTGCAAAGCCCACTTTGGATCCTCTGACCCCCTCTCTCTGCCCCTCCTTGGCCTGTGCTCTCCCCAAAATAAATATCTAAAAAATTAAAAAATAAATACCACAAAGATAAGCATAGTATAACTACCAAGTACACAGAATCCAGGAAAAAGTGTTCACAAATCTAGAGAGTTGGAATATAGTAGGCCTGTGTCCTCCAAATTAGTCTTAGTATTCCTTTTATAGTCAAAAAAAACACCAAAAAATAAATACTTGTATCTACAAGTTTGCCATCAGCAGACTAAAATGTACTCATTTATAAAAGGAATAAGCAAAAAATTAAAGGCTTTATGTAATTTTATTATTATTCTATATGGGAAACCAGAAAGTTTAAAATAATTTCAGCACACAGGAAACACACTTGGAAAAAAAGCTCACATGTTTTTTTACATGACAGAGAAAGGACTGCTTAGTACACATGCCATTGAATACTCATCACCTGCTATTCACAATCTGACCTACTCCAAGGTCTGGCTTCTGTTCCCACTCCTCCACCAAAACAGCTCTTAAGTTCACCAATGACCACCATGTTGCTGGAACCAGTGGTCACTAGCCTATCCTTTTTGTCCACGATTTCTTTAGCAGCAGTAGAAATAAACCAATCACTGCTCCCTTCCCTCCTTCTTGAAACACTTTTCTTAATTTTTGTGATATTACACTTTCCTGAGTTTCCTCCTACCTTATAGGCTTGTTGTCTTTAGCTTCCTTCCTCTACTTGCTTTCTCTCTTTGAAATGCCCTGTGAATGCTGGTGTTCTTCAAGCTAGATCTTAGGACTCTTAAGTAACCTTAACCATTTCAACAGTTTTAAATATCAGCTACACTGCAGCTACTTCCTAAATAATTACTTCAAGCCCAGGCCACTCTTAGGAATGCCACACTCCTACCCAACTATCTTCTAGACACAGCCAGTAAGATGTCTCACATGCATTTCCTATTTTTTTGTAAGTTTATTTATTTTGAGAGAAAGAGAATATGAGCAGAGGAGGGGCAGAGAGAGAGGGAGAGAGAGAATCCCAAGCAGGCTCCAGCACGGAGCCCAAAGCAGGTGAGATCGTGACCTGAGCCGAAATCAAGAGTCAGATGCTCAACTGAATGAGTCCCTGCGTTTCATATTTAACACAGCCAAAAGCAAACTTGATCCTCCCATTTATACCTACTTCACCTCTAAACTTATCCTCTAGTTCTTCCCATCTCAAAATACAGATTCTTACCCCAGCAATCTAAATATTCACATCATACCCCAGACTCATTCTTGTCATTTCCTTCTCTTCTCCCTTAACCCATCAAATCCAATCTACCAGCAAACTGTCAACTCTATTCCCAAGGCATAGTTCAAATGTATCCACTTCCTGCCAACCAACAATCACCATCAACCCAGAATAAGCTACTCTCATGAATTTCTGTAGCAGCCTTCTGACTCATCCCCAAGTTTCTCTCCCCACCAACAGCCCCCAAAATCTGTCTTCACATCAGAGCCAAAAAGTGATCTTTTCAGAACATAAATAAGATTCTATCACTCCCTTGCTTAAAACTTTCCAATAGCCTCCAATGTACTTTCTCCATATCATGGTCTACAAAGGTCCTACTACATTTTTTCCTCATCTCTTACCATCCTCCCCATTATCCACTGACCACACTTCTGAAATATGCCAAGATTTTTTCAGATTCAAGGTGTTGAACACACTACTCCTATTATTCGAAATGCCCTATACATACTTCCTCCTTTCCTCTTCCCTCACTTTCAACCAGCCTTTACTAAGCATTCAGTTACATAATCACTTTTAGAAACTGCCAGAGGTACTACTTATCACCATCAGTTCTTTAAATTAGTTATGGGTATATTCCAGAATAGTTCGATGTGGGGCACCTGGCTAGCTCAGTTGGTAGAGCCTGTAACTCTTGATCTTGGAGTTGTAAGTTTGAGTCCCACCCACATTGGGTGTAGAGATTAAACATAAAATCTTAAAAAAAAAAAAAAAAAAAAAGGAATAGTTCAATGTGTACATTCTAGAAACCCTTGAGAATATTTCTTAATATCGAAAACTTGATAAAAATGTAGAATCCTATCACAACTGGAAATGAAAACAGGCATCAACTATTATCCTATTATATATGACAAAAAATAAATCCAGGGAAATTAAATAACTTGCCTATTTTATAAGGCTAAATGATAGGTCTTCTGACCCTGTGTTCAGTAAACTAGTCAACCCTCTTCCAATTCTGTTTATTACATTTCCACTTTCTTTAAGATAATCTCAATCATTAAAAAAAAAAAAAGTCCTGAAATTCATATGGGATGACAAAGGGCCTCAAAAGTCAAAACAGTCTTGAGAAAGAGCAAAGCTGGAAATATCCCACTTCCTTCAAAACATACTACAAAAGTACAGTAATCAAAATAGTACGGTACTGGCATAAAGACAGACATATATATAAACCAACAGAACAGAATCAAGAGCCCAGAAATAGATTCATGCATATGTAGTCAAATGATCTTCAGCAAGAACAGCAACACTATATAATAGGAAAGAGACTATACAATCTCTTCAATAAATGGTGCTGGAAAACTGGATTACCTACATGCAAAAGAGTAAAACCGGACCCTTATCTTACATAACATAAAAAAAAACAATTCAAAATGACTTAACTCAAAAAAAACTTAAATGTAAGACCTGAAACTACAAATTTCCTTGAAGAAAATATAGAGAAATAGTTTCATAATATTGGTCTTGGCAATGATTTCTTGGGTATGACACCAAAAGCACAAATAATAAAAGCAAAAATTAGACAATTTGGAGAATGTCACACTAAAAAGCTACTACACGGCAACAACAGAAAAATCAACAGAATGAAAAGATAACCTACAGAATAGGAGAAAATACCTGCAAACCATATATCTGATAAGGAGTTAATATCTAAAATACATGTAACTCAACAGGGGGTAGGGGGCCTCAATCACTTTATACTGGCTTAAAAAAATGGGCAAAGTATGTGAACAGACATTTCTTCAAAGACACATACTGGTATATGAAAAGGATGCTCAACATCACTAACATCAAAGAAACCTATCACAAAACTACAATGATGTTCCACATCACATCTGTTATGATAGCCATTATCAAAAAAGAAAATAGTAGGTGTTGGCGAGGATATGGAAAAATTAGACCCTTTGTGCTCTATTGACAGGAATGTAAAATGATGCAGCTCCTATGGAAAACAGTATGGAAGTTCCTCAAAAAAAAGTAAAAATAGAACTCTTATGACCCAGTAATCCTACTTCTGGGTATTTACGCAAAAGAACTGAAAACATTATTGGTAGCATTATTCACAATAGCCAAGACATGGAAAAAAACCTAAATGTCAATCAGTGGATGGATAGATAAAAGCAATGTGGTATATACCTACAATGGAATATTATTTAGCCTTAAGAAAGAAGCCTCGGGGCACCTGGGTGGCTCAGTTGGTTGAGCATCCGACTTCAGCTCAGGTCATGATCTCATACTCTGTGAGTTTGAGCCCTGCATCAGGCTCTATGCTGACAGCTCAGAGCCTGGAGCCTGCTTCAGATTCTGTATCTGCCCCTCTCTCTGCCCCTCCCCTGCTCATGCTCTGTCTCTGTCTCAAAAATAAATAAAAACATTTAAAAAAAAAAAAAAGAAAGAAGCCTCATCACATGTTACAACATGCACAAACTTTGAGGATATGATGCTAAATGAAATAAGCCAGTAATAGAAAGCAAGATACTGTATGATTCCACTTATACAAGGTGTCTAAAGTGGTCAAACTCATAAAAGCAGAAAGCAGAATAGTGGTTGTCAAGGGCTAGCAAGGGCAGAGAAAAATGGGGAGTTGCTATTCAATGGCTATAGAGTTTCAGTCATGTAAGATGAAAAAGTTCTAGAGACCCAATGTGCATATAGTTAGCAATAATGTACCATACACTTAAAAAATGTGTTAAGAGGGTAGATTTCATGTTGTGCTCACTATAATAAAAAGAAAAAAAAAAAAAAAAAGATAAGCCCAGTCACTCATCCAAGCTTAGTAACATTGCTGAGGCCTTAGCAGCAAATGAGGAAAACAGCTGGCTCAGCTTGGATAGGGAAGTCTTAGTTGCTAGTACTTATTACAGTAAAATGGCAGCAAGAAGGCAAGGTCTTAAGTGTTGATACAAGTTCTTGACCCAGATTATCTGGTCAACTTTTTTAAAAAAAATAATAATGCTGGCTTAAAAGCCAAATTGTATCATATGTAGTGTAGGCAAACAGTTTTTTTTTTTAATCCTACTAATCTGTCCTGTGTATGTATGGGTATATACACCCACATGCATGCAAATAATCCTTCACCATAGTACAACCTAGCCAAGAAGATAAAGCTGACTTATAAAGAAAGTGTTACCAAGAACAGAAGAAATACTTTAAATTTCCTATTCTGTACCTATACTGTTACAATGCTCTGATGAAATTCTTATAAAAGACCTGAAAGGACAAGACAACCCTTTGGAGTTCAAACCAACACCACTATTACCCACACAACCAATGTATGTCTTAGGACGGTACAGATGCAATTTGGAGTAGAGGCTTTCAAAATGTTTTTAGCTACAACTCACATGTATGTATTTTTCATATCTGTATACATATCTATATAAAACTAAACAATTTCATCAAATAACATAGTTTAAATGAACATTACTACATATATGCACCTCTTTGTTCTATTTTGCTGCTTAATATTTTAAACACAGCGTACAGTACCAAAATTTCACAAACCACTAATGGACACAACCTAGTTTTAGAAACATTGTACTAGAGCCACAACACTGAACACATGCTACGTGATTCAAAGTTACAAAGCATATAGCTAAATATCTATAATAAGGGCTTATAGTATACAAATATTGTACTATATTTTTTAATAGTTATTTATTCTTGAGGGAGAGAGAGCATGAGCAGGGGAAGGACAGAGAGAAAGGGAGACAGAGGATTGGAAGCAGGCTCTGCACTGAGAGCAGAGAGCCCAATGCAGGGCTCAAACTCACAAACTGTGAGATCGTGACCTGAGCTGAAATCAGATGGTCAACCAACTGAGCTAGCCAGGTCCCCCTATAATAAGGACTTTCTGATGCTGTTCACAAACACTTATGCCTTTGCTCTCTAGGTAGATGTGCTTAAATAATTTAAAAGTTGCTCTTTTCTCTGGGAAGTAAAAGGAAAGATTAAAACCTACCTTCTGTTCCCAGAATTCTAATGACTCCCAAGGTATGCACTGGAGATAAACCATATTTGGAGAAGCAGTTCCAGCACAGAGTTAGAATTTCTCCAAAATTATAAATGATAATGTCGTAACTAAAATACAGTTTATGGGTGTCTGGGTGGCTCAGTCGGTTAAGCAACCAACTTCGGCTCAGGTCATGCTCTCACGGTCATGGGTTCAAGCCCCACATAGGGCTCTGTGCTGACAGCTCAGGGCTTAGAGCCTGCTTCAGATTCTGTGTCTCCCTCTCTCTCTCTACCCCTCATCTGCTTGCTCTCTTTCTCTCAAAAATAAATAAAACATTTTTAAAAATTAAAAAATAAATAATAAAATAAAGTTGAATTATAAAGACTAAATAGTAACTACAAAAACCCATTTCCCTTCTCAAACAAAATAAAGCAGATAAAGTATGATTTTAAGTGTCAGCAGAAAAGGATTGTAAAATCAAAGAATACCTAGCCAATTTAAAAATGGGACTTCAAATCATCTTGAACAAAAACAAAAACAAATATGCTCAAGATTCCTTTTCAAAGCCCCATCCTCTCTCCAGCAATGTCCCATACATTTTTTTTAATATCCTCCTTCCAACCACATTCCCATAAACTTTGTTTTACTTACCATCCTTCCCCCTTTAACTTACTTTTTTATGATACGAAGAAAGAACAGATGCCTCTAAAATAGGCTCCAAATTTCCTTGGTGGTTGTCATTATCACTTTTCCTTGTACCATCAAGTTGGTGCCCTTTTCTGAGCCTTATATCTGGCTCTGGAGTCCTGCTGCACCCCAATCGGTTTTCTGCTGTCTGGTTCATGGGACAATCAAGCCTTTCTTACAAAGAGATGTTTCTTTCTGTCCCTTCTTCTTGGGAGGATGGATTTTCTGGATACTGAGTTGACTCTAAGGAGAGGAAAGTTATGAATTAACATATTTTAAATAAACACATTAAATGAGTGCTGGAGGAAGACACAGGTTATGTTATTATACACTCAAACAAAAGAATGCTAAGCAATCATTAAGAAAAATAAAACAATGTATATAATATCTAGGAAAGATTGCCAAAATCTATTTGTAAATAAAAAAAGCAGTATACAAGACAATGCAGATAATGTTCCCAGAAGTTATAAAACTATAACTGTATATGTACACAGAGTAATTATTGGAAAATACTCAAAACTGTGCTTGGTACACAGAGAAGAACTTACGGTCTCAAGTGAGAATTCAAATTGGACTAAAAATCGGCCAACTATTTGTTTAACAAATCATTTTGTTCTGTCTGCATTTTTTTTTTTTTTTACAATATGCCATTACTGTTTCAAATATACTATTTTACAATATACCATTACTTTTTCAATGAAAAACATACCTATCTGCAGAAAGAATACAGCTGGGTCTTACATATCTAATCTCATTTAAACATCACAATGACCCTACAGGGTATATTTTTTGTGTTTCTACTTTTCAGGTAAAGAAACAAAAATTCACCATACTTTGTATGACACAGGACAAAGTCTGTGACTTTTATAGCACATATTATTGGTAATATTTTGCATATAAATTGCTTAAACGTCTGACATTTCAGTATTTGAGTTGTTTTGAATTCTAACTAGACTACTCTGGAAGGCAAGAAACTCAGGACCAGAGAGAGCATACTCCTTTTACATTCCTTGAGTTCCCAGAAAGTATTATGCACATGAATGTTTAATGAATATATGATAAATAATATTTAAATGTTCTCTGTGTAAAAGCACTTCCAGAAATCATCACTATCTCTCTAAACTAGACTGTAGTACATTTCCTAGGTGTTAAATTATTTCAAGTCCTTGACCCTCTTAACTCACATGCAAAACTTAATTTAGACATGTAGTTATATATACTAATAAGGTCATTATCACAGCCAATCCAACTAGAAACACTAAAACATGATAAAGCGAGGGTATGTGTTATGCTATAAATCCCATGAGATTCAAAGTTCTTACTGGGGAAAAGGAGGAGTAGGGCAAAGTGGAAGGGCCTGGATATTATAAAAAGAAGGTAAAATGTGGATCTGGTTTTCATATATATGGGTACTAAAACTAAGAATCAGTCCTAGAATTCAAACTGGACTAAAAATTAGCCAACTATACGTTTAACAAATCATTTGAGTTTGCTTCAGGATTTCTCTAAGGGCTTTCAAAGTTCTGGAGCAAGAACAAATACAAATCTTTAAGGATCACCAAAACTTAGCACGTTCCTATCACATAAAGACCTAAGCAAGCATATTAATAATATTGAGATTATAAACTATGCTATTAATGCCAAATTCTGAAAGAGAAAACAATGTTAATGATTTCTGTTTATTTATGTACACTTCACAAAGCTATTTCACACCCACCATTTCATTTTGTTTCAGGGAAGAGGAAGCTAACATTTACTGCAGATCAACAATTCAACAAAGTTAAATTCCATACCAGAGAACTTACATGTGGTATCTCACATAACCCTAATATATAGCCCCCTGGGATATTTTATCTCTCATTTTATAGATGTGGAAACTGAGACCTGGAGATTAGTTAATTTATTCAAGACCATTAGTCAAGAGGAGCAGATGGAATTTATATCCAGGTCTTTCTGGCCTGCACAATATCCATGTTCTTTCTATACCCAAAAGATTAAGATTGGGGGGAAAAAAAGATAAAAACTCGAACCCTAAAGTCATTTGGCTCACATGGCAAGTAAACTACAGAATCAGAATCTTTATTCACAAATTGTAGCAAGTAAAATAAAGTTTACTGCAAAGTAGCCTTGAAATATGACCACACTAAACTTCTCATAAGTGGGAGCTATACATGGAGGAGTATTGCTCATTTATGAGAATATAAATGGAATGTTCTATTAAGTTAGAATTGTTTTGTAATCCACAACTCAGAAAAAAAAAAAAAAGCAAATAATAAGAAATAAGTTTTCCAGGGGCACAGTTGACTAAGCTCTCTGATTTCAGCTTAGATCATGATCTCGCGGTTTGTGAGTTTGAGTCTTGCGTCCGGCTCTGCACTGACAGTACGAAGTCTGCTTGGGATTCTCTTCTGTCTCCCTCTCTTTCTGCCCTTCCCCTCGCTCACCAGCACTCTCTCGCAAAATAAATAAATAAACAGAAAAGAAAAGAGAAAAAAGAAAAAAAGAAAGGAAAGGAAAGGAAAAGGAAAGGAAAAGGAAAGGAAAAGGAAAGGAAAAGGAAAGGAAAAGAAAGGAAAAAGGGAAGAAGGGGAAGGAAGGGAAAAGGGAAGGGGAAGGAAGGGAAAGGAGAAGGGAGAGTAGAGTGGCAGGAGCAGGGAGGAGGAAGAAAATCTTAGGTCTGTCCCACCAAATATCTTATAGATCTTCTGCTGCATGGCCTTCATAAAATAAACACCATGACAACTGGACTTACTCCTAGAATGAAAGACTAGTTCAATACAGATAAATCCATCAATGTAATACATCACATTAATAAAATGAAGGAAAAAAACATAAGCATCACAACTGATGCAGAAAAAACACTTGACAAGATTCAACACCTTTTCATGATAAAAACACTCAGTAAAACAGGAAGAGAAGGAAATGTTCACATAAGTCATATATGAAAAAAACCATAGCAAACATCATAATAGTGAAAGACTTAAAACTTTTTCTCTAAGATCAGAATTTTGTACTTCGTGAATCTGTTCCAATATAAATTTAATAATTCTAAAAATTAATAAAAAATGAAAATAGTCACAAGCACTAAATATAGTTTTTACTACCAAAATCATTAAGTATAGGTACCTTTTAAGATTTTCCAAGTATTCAGGGGTGCCTGGGTGGCTCAGTAGGTTAAGTGTCTGGCTCAGGTCATGATCTCACAGTTCGTGGGTTCGGGCCCCACACTGGGTTCTGTGCTGGCAGCTCAGTGCCTGAAGCCTGCTTTGGATCTGTGTCTCCCTCTCTCTCTGCCCCTCCTCTGCTCATGCTCTCTCTCTTTCTCTCCCTCAAAAATAAGTAAACATTAAAAAAATAAAATTTTCCAAGTATTCAGAACATAAAAGAAAATTAAGCATTCCTTTCTGCATTTTTTTCTTTTTTAGAGAGAAGCGCACGCACTTACAAGCAGGGGAGACGGGCAGAAGGAGAGAGAAAGAGGGAGGGGAGGGGAGGGAGGGAGGGAGGGAGGGAGGGGGGAGAGAGAGAGAGAGAGAGAGAGAGAGAGAGAGAGAGAGAGAGAATCTCAAGCAAGCTCAACACTCAAGTGTAAAACGCGACACGGGGCTCAATCCCATGACCTTGGGATCACGACCTGAGCCAAGGTCAAGAGTCTGACACTCAAACGAGCCACCCAGGCACCCCACCTTTCCATATTTTACATAAACTGTCCTATAACCTGAGTCTGAAACAATTAAAAGACTGATCATGAAATGACAACTCCAAAGGTCACATTTTTAATGTAATAAAAAAAGTTACATTATTTTATATATATAACTTTTGTACATAGTATAGCCTATTCATCACATACAGCTCTCTTAAGCCAGACCTTTATACAGATAGAAATCACCAAAAATGATCAATTTTTAGTTTTAACAATTCAAAATAACACCTACCAATAACAGTATGTGGATATCTGAGTTAGATGTTTCACAGAATTTGAGCTATTGCCTGCCAATGCCACTTGACAAATTTGGGGCTGTCATAAATCTCTTTTCACAAGCAGTATTTTTTAATGATTCTCTAAGAGCTGTACTTTGCAAATGCCTTTAGAATTGCTATAATCTCTAGGGGAGGAGTCAACATGGTGGAGAAGTAGGGGGACCCAAAGTTCCCTCATCCCTCAAACACAGCAGTATTAAGGCCAGAAGACTGGGAATTCCAGGAATCTGGGCTACAGTGACAGAAACATCTCCAGGGACCCATGGGACAACTAGGCAGGCTATAGGTGTGTGATTGCAAACTAGGAGAGATAAAACGGGTGGCACAGGCACAGACGGGAGGTTTCCCCTCGGTGGAAAGACAAAAGGAAGAGAAAGGGAGGCTGTGGAAACGTAGGACTGTATTTGGACAAGAGAAAAACCACAGACCTGGGAACAGAAAAAAAAGAAGGAACCAATTTCTACCTCATTCTAGGGTGGCAGGGCTTTCTCCAGACTGGAGCCACCCTGTGCACGCACCTGGGGAGGAGGGGAGCCAGCCCCAGTCTCCGTAGCCAGCTCAGAGGCACAGTCAGAGACAACAATCCTCTCCCTTGAATGCTGTGGGAAGAAGGCAAAAAGCCATTCCAAGAACAAAAGACTCTGCAGGTTCCTGCCAGCCAGAGGCCCCTTACCAGCTGAGCAGAGTAGTGCTACCCCAGAACTGGGGCGCAGAGCAGGATCCTTTAAGACGTTCAACAAACCTGCTCACTCATGCCCGCCTAGCACTGTGAGGAGCCAGAGGCCCTTTGTTGGCTTCTGGAGTGGCACTTCCCCGGAACCAGGGCACTTGGAGCGGGATCCTTTAAGATATCAGGGTTTGAATCCCAGCCAAGCACTTTGGAGGTGCAGGAGACTGTGGAGCACACTTGCCCAGCACAGTGAGGATGGCCTGAACAGAGTGGTTTGGGACACCCGGTCCAGGGGGAAAGAGACTGGGATATCGCCATTTTTCTCCCCATCACCAACAAGGTGGGGCTTCAGGGAACGGATGAGGGGCCCACAGTGGAGGCGGGACCACCTACACCAAACCACACCCCTCTGGGCCTGGTAACTGCATGTCTACCTGAGCAAGATTGACAATGACCAGACCAGACAGACCCTCCTCCAGACCAGCACTGCCACCAGTTCCAAGGCACCATCAGATACCAGTCCAGCATTTTTGCATTTTCTGATTTGATTCTTGCAATTCTTATTTTATATATACATATAAAATAATATGTATCTTTTTCCTTCTTCCTTTTCTTCTGCTTATTCCTTCCCCTCTCTATTCTGGTTACTAAGGTTATTGAGTTGTTTAAGCAGACATTTTTAATCTATTCTTTTTACACCTCTTCTGTATCTCCTTCTTTATTTTCCTCTCTCTCTCTCTCTCTCTCTCTCTCTCTCTCTCTCTCTGGATTAAGCTGTATAGTTTCTCTGATTCTCTGCCTGGTCAATTTTTTTGTTTGTTTGTTTTCTTTTTCCCTACCCGTCATTTCTCTTTTTGTATGGGATAGCCTTCTTCTACCATACCCCCCTTTTTCTTTTTTTTAAATTTTTTCCAGGGCTACTTCGATGAACAAATCAAAGCTTACCTGGTGGAAGGCCCAAACCACCACTACAAGTAGGAAGATAAAGCACCCAGAGTCACAACAACAGACAGCACGTAACACACTCCAAAAACACCTCCTAAAGGACCAGGTCCTGGATAGTGTATGACCCCATTTTAATATAATAGTGCTTCCAGGTGTAGGACACATAGCAAGTTTTTAAAACACATAAGGTACAGAAAACTACCCAAAATGAAAAAATGGAAGAATTCTCCTCAAAAGAAATTCTAGGAAGAAATGACAAGAGAGGAAGAAATGACAGCTAGAGATTTTAGATTAATAGTCATAAGATTAATAGCTGGGCTTGAAAAAAGTGTAGAAGACAGCAGAGAATCTACTGCTGCAGAGATCAAGGAACTAAGGAATAGTCACAATGAATTCAGAAATGCTGTAAATGAGGTTCAAAATAAACCAGACGCAGTGACATCAAGGATGGAGAAAGCAGAGGGGAGAATAAGTGAAATAGAAGATAAAATTATGGAAAACGATGAAGCCGAGATAAGAAAATACCACACCACAAGGGGAGAATTAGAGAACGAAGTGATTCAATGAAACGTAGTAATATCCATATCATAAGAATTCCAAAAGAAGAGCAAGAAAAGGGGGCAAAAGGTTTATTTGAACACAATTATAGCTGAGAACGTCTCTAATTTGGGGAAGGAGGCAGACATCCATATCCAGGAGGCACAAAGAACTCCCTTCAGATTTAACAAGAATAAGTCTTCTCCAAGGCATTTCATAGTGAAATTGGCAAAATACAAAGATAAAAAGGTAATTCTGAAAGCAGGCAGACACAAACAGCCCTTAATCTACAAGAGTAGACACATAAGGGTAGTAGCAGACCTGTCCACTGAAACTTGGCAGGCCAGAAGGGAGGGGCAGGAAATATTCAATGTGCTGAATAGGAAAAATATGCAGCCAAGAATCCTTTATTCCGCAAAGCTGTTATTCAGTATAGACGGAGAGATAAAGGTTCCTAGACAAAAAATTAAGGAGTTCATGACCACTAAACCAGCCCTGCAAGAGATCCTAATGGGGACTCTGTGAGTGGAATGCTACAAAGACCACAAGGGACCAGAGACATCACCACAAGCATTAAACCTACAGATAACACAATGACTCTAAATCCATATCTTTCAATAATGCTGAATGTAAATGAACTAAATGCTGCAATCAAAAGATACAGGGTATCAGAATGGATAAAAAAAAAAACAAGATCCATCTATATGCTATCTATGAGAGACTCATTTTAGACCTGAAAACACCTTCAGATTGAAAGTGAGAAGATGGAGAACCATTATCATGCTACTGGAAGTCAAAACAAAGCTGGAGTAGCCATACTTAGACAAACTAGATTTTAAACTAAAGACTGTAACAAGAGATGAAAAAGGGCATTATATCATAATTACAGGGTCTATCCATCAAGATAAGCCAACAATCACAAATGTTTACACCCCCAACTTGGAGGCACCCAAATATATAAATCAATTAATCACAAACATAAGCAGTCTTATTGATAAGAATACTGTAATTGCAGGGGACCTTAATACTCCACTTACAACAATGGACAGATCATCTAGGTAGAAAATCAATAAAGAAATAATGGCCTTGAATGATACACTGGACCAGATGGATTTGACAGATATATTAAGAACTATTCACCCAAAAGCAGAATACACACTCTTCTCAAGTGTACATGGAACATCCTCCAAGATAGATCATATACTGGGTTACAAAATAGCCCTCAATAAATATAAAAGAATTGAGATCATACCATGCATATTTTCAGATCACAATGCTATGAAACTTAAAATCAACCACAAGAAAAAATTTGGAAAACCCCCAAATGCATGGAGGTTAAAGAACATTTCTTCAGAAAAAGAACCAGGCAATTAAAGAAGAAATTTAAAAATATACGAAAGCAAATGAAAATGAAAACATGACAGTCCAAAGGCAGTCTTAAGGGGAAAATACATTGCCATCCAGGCCTATCTCAAGAAACAAGAAAAATCTCAAACACAAAATCTAACCATACACCTAAAGGAACTAGAAGCACAACAGCAAAGAAACCCCAAAGCCAGCAGAAGAAGAGAAATAATAAAGATTAGAGCAGAAATAAACAATATAGAATTAAAAAAAAAAAAAAACAGCAGAACGGATCAATGAATTTAAGAGCTGGTTTTTTGGAAAAATAAACAAAACTGATAAACCCCTAGCCAGAATTCTCAAAAAGAAAAGAGAACCCAAATAGATGAAATCACGAATGAAAGAGGAGCGATCACAACCAACACCACAGAAATACAATTATTAGAGAATACTATGAAAAAGCATGCCAACAAACTGGACAACCTGGAAGAAATGGACAAATTCCTAGACGCCCACACACTACCAAAACTCAAACAGGAAGAAATAGAAAATTTGAAAAGACCCATAACCAACAAAGAAATTCAATCAGTTATCAAAAATCTCCCAACAAATAAAAGTCCTGGGATGACTTCCCAGGGGAATTCTACCAGACATTTAAAGCAGAGTTAAATCTCTATCTTCTCAAGCTGTTCCAAAAAACAGAAACGGAAGGAAAGCTTCCAGACTCATTCTATGAAGCCAGCATTACAGTGATTCCCAAACCAGAGAACCCACTAAAAAGGACAATTACAGGCCAATATCACTCAGGAACATGGATGAAAAAATTCTCAACAAGATACTTGCAAATCGAACTCAACAGTATATTAAAAGAATTATTCACCATGATCAAGTGGGATTCATTCCTGGGCTGCAGGGCTGGTTCAATACTTGCAAATCAATCCATGTGATACATCACATTAATAGAATAAAGGATAAGAACCATATGATCCTATCAACAGGTGCAGAAAAAGCATCTGACAACATACAGCATCCTTTCTTAATAAAAACCCTCAAGAAAATCGGGATAGAAGGAACATATATCATAAAAAGCCCATGAAAAGCCCATAGCCAATATCATCCTCAGTGTGGAAAACCAGAGTTTTCCCCAAGATCAGGAACATGACAGGAACACGGCAGGAATGCACTCTCACCACTGTTGTTTAACATAGTGTTGGAAGTCCTAGCCTCAGCAGACAACAGAATGAAATAAAGGGTATCCAAATTGGCAAAGAAGTCAAACTTTCACTTTTCGCAGATGACATGATACTCTACATGGAAAACCCATAAGACTCCACCAAAAAGCTGCTAGAACTGATACGTGAATTCAGCAAAGTCACAGGATACAAAATCAATGTACAGAAATCAGCTGCATTTCTATACATCAACAATAAAGCAACAGAAAGAGAAATCAAGAAATTGAGCCGATTTACAATTGCACCAAGAACCATAAAATACCTAGGAATAAACCTAACCAAAGATGTAGAAGATCTGTATGCTGAAAACTATAGAAAACTTATGAAAGAAACTGAAGACACAAAGAAATGGAAAAACATTCCATGCTCATAGATTGGGAGAACAAATATAGTTAAAATGTCAATACTACCCAAAGCAATCTACACATTCATCCCAACCAAAATTGCACCAGCATTCTTCTCAAAGCTACAACAAACAATTGTAAAATTTATATGGAACCACAAAAGACCCCGAATAGCCAAAGTAATGTTGAAAAAGAAAACTAAAGCAGAGGCATCACAATCCCAGGCTTTAGCCTCTACTACAAAGCTGTAATCATCAAGACAGTACGGTATTGGCACAAAACAGACACATAGACCAATGGAATAGAACAGAGAACCCAGAACTGGACCTACAAATACATGCCCAACTAATCTTTGACAAAGCAGGAAAGAGTATCCAATGGAATAAAGACAGTCTCTTCAGCAAATGGTGCTGGAAGAACTGGACAGCAACATGCAGAAGAATGAAACTGGACCACTTTCTTACACCATACACAAAAACAAACTCAAAATGGATGAAAGACCTAAATGTGAGACAGGAAACCATCAAAACCCTAGAAGAGAAAACAGGCAACAACTTCTTTGACCTCAACCGCAGCAACTTCTTACTCAACCCGTCTCTGAAGGCAGGAGAAATAAAAGCAAAAATTAACTATTGGGACCCCCTCAAGATAAAAAGCTTCTGCACTGCAAAGGAAACAATCAACAAAACTAAAAGATAACCGACAGAATGGAAGAAGGTATTTGCAAATGACTTACGGATAAAGGGTTAGTATCCAAAATCTATAAAGAACTTATCAAACTAAACACATGAAAAATAATTCAGTGAAGAAGTGGGAAGAATACATGAATAGACACTTTTCCAAAGAAGACATCCAGATGGCCAACAGACACAAGAAAAGATGCTTAACATCACTCATCATCAGCGAAATACAAATCAAAACCACAATGAGATACCACCTCACACCTGTCAGAGTGGCTAAAATTAACTCAGGAAACAACAGATGGTGGCAAGGATGCACAGAGAGGATCTCTTTTGCACTACTGGTGGGAACACAAACTGGTGCAGCCTCTCTGGAAAAGTGTGGAGGTTCCTCAAAAAATTAAAAATAGAACTATCCTATGACCTAGGCAATTGCACTACTAGAAATTTATCCAAAAGATACAGGAGTGCTAATTCATAGGGCCATTTATACCCCAATATTAATAGCAGCACTTTCAACAATAACCAAATCATGGAAAGAGCCCAAATGTCCATCAACTGATGAATGGATAAAGAAGATGTGGTTTATATATACAATGGAATACTACTTGGCAAAGAGAAAGAATGAAATCCTGCCATTTGCAATGACACGAATGGAACTGGAAGGTATTATGCTAAGTGAAGCAAGTCGTCAGAGAAAGAGATATCATATGTTTTCACTCATAGGTGGAACTTGAGAAAATTAACAGAACACCATGGGGGAAGGTAAGGGGAAAAAATTGTTTCAAACAGAGAGGGAGGCAAACACATAAAAGACTCTTAAATACAGAGAACAAACTGAGAGTTGGTGGGGGGGGGACAGAGCAGAGATGGAAATGAGTGACGGGCACTGAGGAGGGCACTTGTTGGGATGAGCACTGGATGTTGTATGTAAGCAATAAAGCACGGGAATCTACCCCCGAAACCAAGAGCACACTGTATACAATGTATGTTAGCTAACTTGACAATAAATATTTAAAAAAAAAAAAAAAGGAAAGAAAGAATTGCTACAATCTCCCTGAATAAGAAAGTAACACAACTAAACCCTTCAATTCCCTACTTTTCATAAGGAAAATAAAACAAAACTTGGTGGTCTTGAGATAAAGAAGGCTGCTATCATATTAACCTTACTTTTGTACATTCCATTCAGAACCTCGAATTACTAAATGCTTTCTTCTAGTAGGTGCCTATCTTATGGCTGGGGGACCTAAGCCTCAGAGGTAGAGATCTAACAACGGAAGTAAGTAGCAAAAATCAGATCCAGATCTCACAACTGACCCCCAATGAGTTCAAATTCTTGGTATTAGAATGTTTCAATTCTCAAAAAGACCATCTTAATCTATTAAAGCTCATCTTTACCTATCATTATGTTATATACCATACCTACTTTCACCTAAGGGCTGTTCCACTTTAAAAACATTTACCTTGGAATAAAGAGCTCTATCTCTAAAGAAAATCACTTAATGGCATTCATGGTCATTCCCTTAAACCTGACATTTATTATTTTATAAGACTCTCCAAGGCTTTTTAGTTCCAGACAGGTTATTTGTCCCAAAGGTACACTTTCTGGCAAAGTATGAATGCCCTACAAGTTTTCTAGTGATTCCTAGCCTGTCAGTTGGCCACTGAATTAAATAAACCAAACCACTGTTTATTAACCTTATATTTTCCTGCTTAATGATTTAAGGCTTTACCTTTCTAAGTTATACTCTTCAACTTGCTGATTCAACAATCAACTTGCTAATACTATAGATTTACTTGCCTTAGAGGATAGTATTACACAACATTATTGCTAAAGATATTCCTCCCTTATCTCAAATCACCATATCCAATCCATTAGCAAATGGTATAGATTTTACCTCCAAAATACCTCTCAAATTATTTCCATTTCTTTTCCTTTCCTCTCTGTCACACTTCTTAAGCCAGGTTATCCAGTATTCTCTGACCAAGAATACTTTGGATAGGGGCACCCAGGTGGCTCAGTTCATTAAGTATCCGACTCCTGATTTCAGCTCAGGTCATGATCTCAGGGTTCATGAGTTCAAGCCCCGCACTGGTCTCTGTGCTGACAGCACAGAGCCTGCTTGGAATTCTCTCTCTTCCTTTCTCTCTGGCCCTTTCCCACTCACGCTCACTCACTCTCAAAATAAATAAACTTAAGAAAATAAAATTTAATTTGAAAAAAAAAAGCATACTTTTGATAATCCCCTAATGGGTCTCCCTGTCTTATACCTACAGTCCTCTATACAATGGCCAAAGTGCTCTTTCAAACAGAAAAATCATACCAATTATCCCACTAAAATCCTTCCAGTACATTTTATTCCTTGTGCAAAGGAAAACCAAAATCTTTTCCATAATCTCCACAAGGTCCTTCATGATTTTGCCCCTGTCAATCTCTCCAATTTAACTCATAAAGCTCACTCATCGGTTCACTTACTCTTTTAATCCTTGTCTATACCAATCTTGATCATCATCAGGACCTGGAAAAAGACCTGATCCCTAGAGTCACCTTTTGTAAAAACTCTTACATGACCATTCTTACCTAACACAGCATTACCCCATCCTCTATACCAGTCACTGATAGCACTTTACACTGTTTAATTTCCTTCATAGCACTTCCCACTCTCAAATCATATTTTTACTTGTTCCCTTTTTTATTATCTATCTTGCCCCACTAAACCATCAGTTCCAAAAGTGTTAAACCTGGTCTGTCCTGTTCACCACATGTATCTCTAACAGTGTCTGTCATATAGTACACCCTCAAAATTTATTTCTCTTTCAACTCAATTACTGCCCCTTCCCAAAAGAAGCCTTTATGGAAGTTATTTTCCCCACCAAAAAAAAAAAAAGAATTTTTATGGCAGTATAAAATTAAACAAGAAATCTTGAAGAGAATCTCTTTCAAAAAATGTTATTCTTTAAAACAAGTGACCTACCCCCAAATATATTTGAGATGGGTTTTTTATTGTTACTAATTAATGTAACTATTTATTCTTATTTTTAAGAAAAATATTCCTTTGCTCTTAAAAGGAATATAAATCTGAAGAGTTAAATAGAGAAAAAAATCCATGAAAATGGCTTCATCATTCAACACAGAAGAAAATCTTGTCTCTTAAATGTACCCACTCCATTAATAAGCATGCTTATGAAGCTGCCAGATAGTTTTGAGTAGCAGAGTTTATCCACCCTCAAAAGGTGATGGCGGGAAAAAAGGAGAAACCAGCATAACTAGCAATTTGAGATAAGATGGTTTCTGCTGGCTGGAGAATTCACCTAATATAGTATTTTATTCTTTTAGGTTCTGGAATTCTTCCAGACACACTTTAAACAAAAACAGTAAGAGAGGGAGGAAAATACAAACTCCCTAGGCAGGGGGATAAAGGGTTGTTTTGTTTTCTCTAAAACAAGAAATGACAGAATTGGAGCTTTATTGGCTGACATGACAAATTAAATACAATTTGTAAATAAAACAAAGTAATAAAACTCATCAAGGAGTGCCCATAAGGGAATAACACATTAAAATCAAGTAGTGATAATATTCTAACATTTACTTCCACCACTGAATAGGATAAAAAAAAAAAAAATTTAAGTGAATTTGACACCTGAAAACTCTAATAAGACACTGACCAAATCTTAAATTCCAAGTATGAATATGGAAAAGTGTTGGAGTAATGCTGTCTTTAAAAGTCAGTATAACAAACCGTGTTTTTTGCATTATAGGAAAACTAATCACTCACTGACTTCTTTAAGGACCCATACTTCTATTTGGTAAACTTGGAAATTATTATAACTAATACCATGAAGACAACTAGGTACCAACTCTAGAGGGAATGGACTAATTTTGAAACAATTCAGCAGAAAACCTAAAGCCTGGTAACAAACATACATTTTCTATATGACAAATTATTAATACTCTTTGCTTAAAAAAAAAAATTCCCAAGTATCTTGGGTACTCTCTTTAAAAACAAAAACAAATACAACTTCAACTATGAAAAGCACACTGAAATATACTTAAACGATCTGTCTGAAGAACAAGTATTTAGACATTGAATATCTAACAAAAGGAGACCACCATTTCAAACAGAAATAAATATACATTATTTAATATAAACATATGTTGTCAAGTATCCTTTATCTGATTTATTCTTCATAACCACTGTAAAGATTCAATACTTCCCATCTACAGCTGAGGAATCTGAGGCTCAGACAGGTTGAGCAGGTAACTCAAAGCCTCACAGCTGACAAATGGAAAAAGAGAGTTCAAACTCAGGTGTTTCACACTTTCCAGTCAGCCATGATGCTCTAAGTGGAAATGAAAATAGACCAACAATATGCACAGTAACTCTGACCAAATTTTTTGTGCCAAAAATAGGGTGCAAGGTTTAACTAGAAATATATTTTCCTGATTTTAAGTTTATTTAGTTATTTTGAAAGAAAGAGAAAGCACACATGGGGGCAGGGTAGAGAGAGATGGAGAGAGAGAATCCCAAGCAGGCTCTGCGCTCAGCAAGGAGCCCAAGACAGGGCTTGATCTCACAAGTGTGAGATCACGACCTGAGCCGATATCAAGAGTCACACACTTAACCGAATGAACCACTCAGGTGCCTCTCTATTTTCCTAACTTTAAATTTCTATATTTGAAATGCAGCTCCAAAAAATCTAATTTAATAACCTACAAAAAAAATTTTTTTGATTCAGTAATTCTATTGATATTGATATTTAAAACTTGCAAAAAAAGAAGTTAATGCAGGTCTCAAGAGTCTAATTACTCTTAGGGCTATCTCCAAGAGCATGCTATCTCAAGGAAATCCTGTTTCCCCACCTATAAAAAGCAGTATTTGTGAAAAAAATCTTATTTAATTACACTAAATGCACATTTAGTGTTCTAAAGTAATCAAGAACAGAAGATACAGATAACAAACATTAATTTTTGAACAAAAAAAAAAAACCACAGTATCACCACTTTCTTAAGGGAAACCATTGAGAAGCTTAAAAGCTAAACAGTTAGACCTTAGAATTAAACATAACCTGGTATTACTCTTGTTTAGATAGCAATATAAACTGCAGTAAACCTCAAATCTACATAGAACAAGACCTGCAGACCTAGTTATATACCAAGAATTATCTAAAAAACAGCCATGACTCCTTGACCTAAAATCCTACTCTTTCAAATTTCTCTTTGAATCTGATACTAAAGCAATACAAAAACAGGAAAATCCATATGCACAAAGGTATTTATTTTGGGGAGAAAAAAAAGCAATTAACCATTCTTGTGTTTTTTTATTAGAATATTAAATAACATTTAGAAATGTATGAACAGTTTATTTATGGTATCTTAAAATTAAAGAACAAGATAAAATGCTTATCACAATTAGATAAAAATAAGCTTTACAACTATATAAAAATGTGTGTGTATAATACAAAAGTTTAAAAGGCAATTTACCAAAATGAGTTGAAAACTTACGTCCATGCAAAAAGCTACACAAATAGTTTATAGTAGCTTTATTCACAATTGCCAAAAGTTGTAGCAACCACATGTTCTTCAATAGGTGAATAAACTATGATACATCAATACAACAAAACATTACTCAATAAAAAAAAAAACAAGCTATTAAGTCATGCAAAGAAACTTACATAGAGGAAATTTTGCTAAATGGAAAGAAGCCATTCTAAAAGGCTACATACTATATGATTTCAAAGCTGACATTCTGAAAAAGGCAAAATTAGGGAGACAGTAAAAAGATGAGTGATTAACAGGAGTTCATGGGAAAGAGAGATGAATAGGTGGAGCACAGGACACTTTTAGGGCAGTGAAACTATCCTGTATGATCCTGTAATGGTGGATACATACACACATTTGTCACAACCCACACAAAAAATAAACCCACTGTAAACTGTGGAATTTAGTTAATATTAACATTTATATTGGCACATCAAACATAACAAACATACCATACTAATGAAAGATACTAATACTAGATGAAACTGGAGGAAATGAGAGGGTATATGGGAACTCTGTATTTTCCACTCAATTTTTCTAAAAACTTAAAATTGCTCGAAAAAAACACAAGGTACTAATTTTTTTAAAAAGAAACTTTGAGGGGCGCCTGGGTGGCGCAGTCGGTTAAGCGTCCGACTTCAGCCAGGTCACGATCTCGCGGTCCGTGAGTTCGAGCCCCGCCATCAGGCTCTGGGCTGATGGCTCGGAGCCTGGAGCCTGTTTCCGATTCTGTGTCTCCCTCTCTCTCTGCCCCTCCCCCGTTCATGCTCTGTCTCTCTCTGTCCCAAAAATAAATAAAAACGTTGAAAAAAAAATTTAAAAAAAAAAAAAAAGAAACTTTGACAGAAACAAATATAAAAAAACTAAAATCATTCAGATAGAGTAGTGGATTAATCAGTGATATTTTTTTCCTTTTAGAATTGGTTATTTTCATGTATTATATTTAGCAACACATAAGCCATGAAATATAATTCTAGCAATGTCTGAAGTAGCTGCCCAGTCCCCAAACAGAAATCAATTCACTCCTAGTTTTACCTACATAAAACTGCACACAAATTATCCATCTGTGATTTTTTTAATTGTCCTCAATTTGGAATTAAAAAAAAAAAAGTTGAGTGGCAGCTTTCAACTATTACACCACATATTGAGGGGTACAGGGGGAAGATGTGAGGAATCTATAATTTCAGTCACTTAGTGACTACGAATGACTAATGATTTCAATGGAAAGTGAAGAATTTGATGTGAACAGTAGGGACATATGCCTCCCTCAAATTTTTAAGACTTTAGAAGAAATGTCTTAAACTTAAACTTTTACTCATCTCTTACTTAGTTTATAATTACCACAAAATCATCCACAGACTACAACTCAACTGATGACAAGATACCACATAGTTATGATGAAAACCAACACTGAAAATAAATGTCCAACTTGGTCTATTACATTTTTCAAAGCTAGAGATTTATCTCAACACCACTTTAAAACTGTTTTCTATAGATAGGAATTTATACATCAATTTCTTAAAAGTTCAATATAAAGTCCAATCTAAATCATTGTAAACATTTCCAAAATCATTTTATTATCTGAGTTAACATGATCAGTTAAGTCATGCAAACATCACGAAAAATCTTACAATCTAATATGTTGCTTAAAAAGGAATCAACAGAGAGTGATATCAACAAGAAGGAACAGGAGTTTTCAGCACTCATTTCCCACGAAACAGCAATTTTGATAATTGCCCATGGACTAGAGTACCTTTGTGGGAACCCTGGAGTCCCAGAGAGGTCTCATAAGCTCTTTGGAGGAAAAAAATCTGCAAGTAAGTACACTGAAGAAAGTAAAAAGAACAGTTACAACTTCACCAATGGCATACTTTCCCTAAAGCAGCACAAATCAGTGCCAAGAAAGAATCCCTCCACCTGTGATTTCTACCACAGGGGAAAGTGAGAACAAAATGAGCACCCACTTCCCCAGATCTACAGGATGCTGCTCAGGGGCCCCTTCATTCTCATTCCACCCAGAACACTGAGACAAAGCAGGGAAGAGAAACAGGGCTCACAGCAACTAGGGCACAGAATTCAATAAAGTGCCATGGATGTTACTGACCACTCACAGGCTCCAGCAAGAGGCCTACCCACAAACCTCATAAGACACATTACCTGAAGATAACCCCAACTAGGCCCCATGTGCCCCCAGCACTCCATGTGCTCTTCCCCAATGAAACCAGCTCATGCAAAACACTGAAAATCATAGACAAAGCAATCACAGATGGCTGGCTCAACTCTCCTGGATTGAAAGATGGTACACGGCCTTCAAAACTTCAGGGCACTGCCCTAGGAAAAAATAAATGGGAGCCTTTCAGTATAAACAACAAAACTGCTTTTTAAGGAAACTCAGTGACCTACATGAGAGCACAGATAAACAACTCAATGAAATCAGAAAAAGACATAAAAACGAGAAGTTCAACAAAAATATAGAAATCACAAAAAATAATCAAACACTAATTCTGGGGCTGAAGAATACAATAAATAAAATGAAAACCGCAATAGAAAACTTCAAAAGCATATTCAATCAAACACAACAAAGAATCTCTGAGCTCAAACATGTCATTTCAAATTACTGAGTCAGAGAAGAAAAAAGAAAAACAAATGAAAAACAATGAAGAAAACTTACAGGAATTATGGGCTACCATCAAATGAACCAAAATACCCATAGTGGGAGTCCCAGAAAGAAAAGAGGGAGAAAAAAGGCAGAAAACTTATTTAAAGAAACAATGGCAGAGAGGTGCCTACGTGGCTCAGTTGGTTAAGCGTCCATCTCTTGACTTCGGCTCAGGTCACGATCTCACGGTTTGTGGGTTCAAGACTCCAAGTCAGGCTCTGCATGGACAGCGCAGAGTCAACTTTGGATTCTCTCTCTCTCCTCACTCTCTGCCCCTCTGCCATTCGTGCACATGCTCACACTCTCTCTCAAAATAAATAAATAAACTTTAAAAAAAATTAACGGAACAATGCCTGAAACTTCCCATATTATGGGAAGGATATAGACCTCTAGATACTTGAGGCTCAGAGGTCCCAAAATAGGACCAATCCTAAAATGATTACACAACAACACATTATAACCAAATCTCAAAAGTTAAAGACAAAATGAGAAGTTCGAAATCAGAAAGAGAAAAGCAACTCATGATATACAAGGAAACCTCCATAAGGCAATAAGCAGATTTCTCAGCAGAAACTCTGCAGGCCAAGAGAAAATGGGATGACATATTAAAAATGCTAAAAGAAAACAAAAACAAAAAACCATCTTCACCAACAATACCCAGCAAAACAGTCCTTCAGAAACAAATGAGAGATAAAGACTTTCCCAAACAAAAGCTGAGGGAGTTCTTCACCACCACACCTGCCTTACAAGAAATGCTAAAAAGAGTTCTTCAAACTGAAATGAAAGGATACTAATTAATAACATGAAAACATATGAAATTATAACACTCACTGGCAAAGGCAAGTATAGACTCAAATACAGAATACTCTAATAGTGTAATGATGTTGTGGGCATCACTTTTAACTTTAAAAGTTATAAAACAAAACTATTAAAAATAACTCTAGAAGCACCTGGGTGGCTCAGATGGTTAAGTGTCAATTATATTAATATGTAATATTAATATATATTAATATTAAGTATTATATATAATATATATATTATATATATAATATATAATATATAATATTAAAATATATATTACATATAATTATAATAACTGTTAATAATTACTTGACATTATGTTCAGTAAAATAAGCCAGACACAGATCAACAAATATCGCATGAGCTCACTTAACATTTGTCATCTAAAAAAGTCAAACTCAAAAAACAGAAAGAATGGTGGTTGCCAGGGGCTGGGTAGTACAGGACACAGAGAGAGGTTAATCAAAGGGTGCAAAGTTTCAGTTACACAGGATGAGTAAGTTCTGGAGATCTAATATACAACACGGTGATTACAGTTAATAATGTTGTATTGTATACTTGAATATTGTATACTTGAATACTTGTATACATACTTAACATTGTATATTAAGAGGGTAAATCTTAAGTGTTTTTACTAGACAGATAAGGGAGGGGGAGGTAACTGTCAGTTGATAGATGTGTCAATTACTGGACTGTGGTAACCACCTTACAAAATGTGTATGTGTGTATACATATAAATATAAAGCTAGAGGAGGGCAGAGAACAAATCTACATAGCAGGACTGGTCACAACGGGTGAAAAGCTGAAAGAACAGACGAATGGATAAACAAAATGTGGTATAATCATAATATGGATTATTCTTCAGCCATAAAAAGAAATGAAATTCTAATACATGCTATAACATGAACCAATGTTGTAAACATTATGCTATGTACTAAATAAACCAGACCAAACACAAAAGACAAATATTGTATGGTTCCACTTTCATGAGGTTACTGGAATAGGCAAATTCACAGAGACTGCAAGTAAAACAGAAGTTACCAGAAGGAATGGAAAGGAAGGAGTAGGAGTTATTAATTGGTACATATTTTTTTTAGGATGATGAAAAAGTTCTGGAAATGGTGGGGATGGTTACACAACATGTAAATGTATTTAATGAATTGTACACTTAAAAAAGGGTTAAAATGGGGACATGTGGGTGGCTCAGTCAGTGTAGCATCCGACTCAACTTTAGCTCAGGTCATGATCTCACGATTCAGGAAATCAAGCACTGCTTTGGGCTCTGCGCTGACCTGTAGAGCCTGCTTGCAATTCTCTCTTTCCCTCTCTCTGCCCCTCCCCCAACTCGTGCTCACTTTCTCCCTCTGTCTCAAAGTAAACATTTTTTTAATGGTTAAAATGTAAATTTTATTTTTTTTCACAATAAAAAAAAAAAGTAATGAAGTACTGACACATGCTACAACATTTCTCCCAAAAACAATGTTCAAGGTTTTATAGAGGGGGTTTGCCAATCACAATAGATGAAAAGTATTCTGTGCAAAAAGCATATGCAAACAAGAATAGTAAGGTCTATTCAAAAATTAGAGGACAAGGGACAGATTCAAGATATACTCAGTAGAGAAATATCAACACTGGATGACTGATTAAATGAGGGTCAATGAAGAATACAAAGACATTAGATGACTCAGGTTTTTTGCTTAGGCAGTTAAGTGTATTTAGAGAATACCATTCATTGAGATGAAGGGATGTTAAAGGGGAAAGTAATGAATTTGTTTTTGGAAATGAAGTTTGAAGTAACAAATATTCAGCTGATATCAGGAAGCACAAATTAAGAAAAGAGAATAAGCTTGAAAATAGTACTGGGTGTTACCAGTAACAAAAGTGATCTAACATAGTTACCAGCCTAACAACAGTGGCCAAAATCCTTTAAAAAGAAGTGAGGGACAAAAATGAAAGTGAAGAATCTAGGAGAATACCAAATATTACATGATGGACTGGAACCTAGATCTCTTGACTCCCAGGCAAATGTACTAACACCAGGTTGCCTTTCTAATGGAAAAGCAATGGAAAATTTTAAATTCCCACTTCATAGACTTCACTTTCCCTTCAAATAATACTGCATAAAGTTATTACACTGCTTAAAAACACCGAGGTTACTTACATGTACCTCAAAAGCAATTTTTTCTACCTGAAGAAATTGCTAACTTAATTGTTTGACACTTCAGGTCTAGAAATATAACTCTATTCTAGGAAATGTATTTTTTAAAAAACAATAGTTTGCATGTTGCATAAGGGCAAGGATTCCTGTTTTGTTCACTGCTGAAACACAAATTGCAAGATATACAGGAGACATTCAATATAGGTTTCTTGAATGAACGAATAAATGTCCCATTCTCTAGGGGGACAAATGCAAAAAAGAAAAGGATTTAAAATTATTTATATTTAATCATAAGTTGGGCTTGTTATTAGATATCAGTACGATTAGTATTACTTCACCTATTTTGTGATTTTGACTTTTATGTTGCCCTCAATTTTAAAAACAGGCAAGATGTGGAAAACAGTATGGTAGTTCCCTCAAAAAAATTAAAAATAGAATCACTATATGATCTAGCGATTCTATTTCTGGGTATACACTCAAAAGTATTCAAAGCAGGGTCCAGGAGAGACATTTATACATTCATATTCATAACAGCGTTACTTATAACAGCTAACACATGGAAGCAACCCAAGTGTCTTATCAATGAATGAATCAATAATATAGTCTATACATATAAAATACTACTTAGCCTCAAAAAGGAAGGAAATTCTGACACACACTACAACCTGGATGAACTGTGGCATTTTGCTAAGTGAAATAAGCCAATCACAAAGAACAAATGCTACATGATTCTACTTGTATGAGAGAACTTATTAAAGTAGCCAAAATCACAGAGAGAGAAAGTAGAATGATGGTATCCAGGGTTTGGGGGGTGGGGGGGGACAGAGAATTACTGCTTAATTTATAGTTTCCATTTTGTAAGATGAAAAGAATTCTATAGATAAATGGCTGCACAAAATGCACAACATGACTGCACATTTTTAAAATGTGTAGTAAAAAAGACAGTAAATTTTATATACATTTTACAATTTTTTAATTAGGGAGAAAAAAAAATCCCAAAAAGTAATACACTGTATGATTCCATTTTTATGACATCCTTGAAATAACAAAAATACAGAAATGGAGAACAGACTAGTGGTTGTCAGGACTTAAGGCAGGCATAGGAGTGAGAAGTGGATACGGTCATAAAAGGTCACCATGAAAGATCCTTGGGGTAACAGAATTGTTCTGTATCTTGGGGCGCCTAGGGGGCTCAGTCAAGCGGCTGACTGTTGATTTTGGCTCAGGTCATGATCTCACAGTCGAAAGATCAAGCCCCATGTGGGGCTTTGCGTTCAGCGTGGAGCCTGCTTAAGATTCTTTCTCTGCCCCCTCCCTGCTCTGTAAACTAAATTTCAAAATTAAAAAAAAAAAAAAAATTGTCCTGTATCTTAAAAATGTCAGTATCATAAAAAGAAAAAACAATGTCAGTATCATGATTACAATATTACACTAGATATAGTTTTGTAAGATTTTAGCAGTGGGAGAAACTAGGCAAAGTGTATGGGGATCTCTGTATCATATCTTCATCTGCACATGTACCTACAATTATCTCCAACAGAAAAGTTTAATTCAAAAAAAAAGAGAGAAAGCAGGCAAGTCCAGCTCCACAGTTTTATACATAATACTCCACACCAGAAATTTCAATGCAAGGAGTGGAAAATCATGCACATAGTTTCCGATAAAAATACATACCACAATGCTAATAGCACCTCGGTAGTAATTTCTAAAAAAAAATCTCATCAATACATTTCACCAAATAATGGCGACCATAATGATAATAAAAACAAGAGTAACAGATTCCTCAAAAGTTCCTCAAAAAGGTAAACAGAATTACTGTGATTCAGCAATTCCACTCCTGGACATATACTAAAAATTGAAAACAAAAATTCAAATAGATACTTGTATACCAATACTCCCAATAGACAAAACATGGAAACTCTACTAGCATCCATGGACAATGAATGGATAAACAAAATGTAATATAAACACGTAATGAAATGGGGTGCCTGGGTGGCTCAGTCGGTTAAGCGTCCGACTTCCGCTCAGGTCATGATCTCCAGGTTCCCGAATTCAAGCCCCATGTCGGGATCTGTGCTGACAGCTTGGAGCAAGGAGCCTGCTTCGGATTCTGTGTCTCCCTCTCTCTCTGCCCCTCCCCCATGCGTACTCTCTTCCTCTCTCTCTCTCCTTCTCAAAAATAAAACATTAAAAATTTTTTAAAAACATACAATGAAATATTAAGCTATTAATAAATAACAAAAGAGGATTAAGTTTGGATTCATGGTACAATTGACAGAACACAGATTATCAGGGCTAGTGAGAGGGGGTAATGGCGAGTTATTGCTAATGGTTAGTTTTTGTTTTAGGTGATTCAAAAGTTCTGGAATAGATACTGGTAAAGGTTACACAACATTGTAAATATATTAAACACTAATGAAATATAAACTTAAAAATGCTCAAAATAGTAAACTTCATATGTATATTTTATCACAGTAAGAAAAATGGTAATAGCAACTATAGCTTATTTAGTGCTTATGATACACCAGGCACTGTGTCTTTTAAGTAATATACAAGAATTAATTCAGTTAAAACTCTGTGAGATATGAGATGGGTACTATCAATCCCCACTTTATAGATGAGGACATAAAGCAAAACAGTCTGAGTAACTAACACACAACTAGTAACTGGTAAGCTAAAATTTCAATCTAGTGCTCTAGTGCTCATTCCTGGTGCTCTTATTAATCAATGCTACTTCTATAGTTTTATTAATAAATGATTAATATTAGCAAAGAGAAAGCTCAATTCACTGATCCCTACTTGGGGAATAAATGAAAAGAAATTTAAAAATTGTAAGTCAAATTACCATTAAAAATTGGATGAATAAAGAAAATAGAAATATATTTCAAAAAAACATGCTCAGCTTAGAGCCCATAAAGTCCAGAGCCTGTAAAATATAGAAAAAGGTACCAAATTAAAGTTTTAAGAACTGTGAAATAAGATGTCAAGGCTGCAATCCAGAAAAATATACTACAGTACTGCATTGCCTCTTTGCTAATAAACTTTTTATTGATGTAAAAAATACATTCAAGAAAGCACACAGAGTTCACAAACATCACAAAGCATAAATGTCACATAACCAGCAAGGAACAACATTCTAGTATCCAGAGGACACCTCTCCCCCATCACTGTACCATTCTGTAAGTATTAATTTTAAGAGATCAACCACTTTCCCTGCAGTTAGCGTGACAGAAATCTTCCATCCGAATTCTGTAAAAACTTAAGCCAGTCAAGTAACACACATCAGTACTTCATTGATAGTGGTTAAAAAGGAAAAAGCTAGGGTTCAAAAGAAAATCTAGCACCTTTAATATCCTTACTGATCCTACTGATGGAATAAACTATTCCATCCTAAAAAATAATCCCATTCCATTAGTTGAACAACTAAATCTGAACAATTTGTATCCACTATATTTTACTTCACAATGAAGTCTGAAAGAGGAGGTAATAAGGGACACAACATACCAATACTTCCATGTAGAACATTTTGTACCATTCAGGTTTCCAATGAAGGAAAAGCATGAATTTGATATCAGGAATCTCATTAACCATGCACCAACTTCAAAGGCTTACCTCAGTGTGGAATGATAGACCACAGAATAGTTTCAGTATACAACTTTCCAGTCACTTTGAAATTGGCTACTTTCACCTTAGAGGAAGCCAACAAAAACCTGGGGACATATTTGGCAGCCTGTCCTCTACCACTGAATAATCTAATTATAGAACTAGAAAGTGATGCTCCTAGATTTCAACTATTACACGCTACTCATTGTGTCCCAACTAATACAAAGAGACACTGCACTACTGGCCCTCAGAATCTGAAGACTTAATATACTAATTTTTAACAACTTCAAAGGTCCATGGCAGATGGCAAATTAATGTGTAAAAGAGTCAACAATCTCCATGTCATGCATAGTTGTGAGAACTGAATAAGCTAACAGAGGCAAAGCACCAAGAATTAACTTAAATTATGCCCTGTGAGGTTGGCAATAGAATGAGATCACTAGTGAGAAAGCCCAGCTAAATACCACACACCAAGTAGCAATAGTCATATTTGAAGATTGTGTAGTTTCCAGTCACAACAAACACTAATGACAAACCAGTATTAAAAAGACACCTTAGGGGTACCTGGGTGACTCAGTCAGTTAAGCACCCGACTTGGGCTCAGGTCATGATTTCATGGTTCGGGAGTTTGAGTCCCGCGATGGGCTCTGTGCTGATAGCTCAGAGCCTGGAGCCTGCTTGATTCTGTCTCTCTCTCTCTCTCTCTCTCTCAAGAATAAACATTAAAATTTTTTTTTTAATTTAAAAAACCACCTTAATGCCATTTCATTAAATTTGTGCATTTCGTTCTGCCATTTTTTTATTTGGAAGATGAGGTACCCATAGTATACAAAAGAATTAGCTAAGTATAAATGTAGTGTTTAAACTAAATGGCGGAAGCCCTAGCTTATAATCACATAATGAAATGCAAAAGTATGGAAATGATAACTAACCAATACCTACTCTTCCTCACTAAGCAATATAAAGAATCAAACCCAATACATGATTTCAAAATATGTGATGGGTTCAATTCTTTATACCAAGTGGAAATCATTCAATAGATTCTCAAAGGTCTCCAAAGATGAGGCTCTCCCAGAAGCATTTCTTCAAATATTTAATACTCCTTAAGGTCTAGAAATCCATAGTATTCAGGATGAATATCAAAAGACATCATCATTTTAGTCTTCCACAATGATAATATCCACTAGTTTGCTGCAAATCATTATTGTTAATTCAACTTTGACCAATCCAGGCTAAATAATTCTTATTCATTAAGCTTTTCCATAAAGGACTCATTTTTTAATTTCTGATCATTTCCTGGAGACTTTACTGGACTCTACCCAATTTTTTCATATCCTATCTAGCATAAGAAGGTCAAAATTAGATACAATATTATTAAAATGTTTACATAATACTCTTCACAATTATTACCATGTGATACGTGATGCAACATATACCTATAAAACATTATTTAGGCACCAAAGAACGTAATAAGAGCTGTCATAATACACTCAGCAAGTCCTACTAATTCAGTCTTCAAAACATAGTCCAAATCTACCCATTTCTATTACTTTCTGGTTTCAGCCAGAAAATAAAATCTCTCTCACCTGTCCTAATACACTAGCCTATAAAGGTCTCCTTGGTTCCATCTTTGTTACCCAACTATCCCCATTCCTTATGCTTTAGAATCCAGAATCCACTACTCACACAGCAGTCACAGTGATCTTTATCAAAAGGCACCCCCTTGTTTTGAGCCCTCCAATAACTTTCCTTTATAACTAGAAAACCTTTATCCTGGCTTACAAAACCTTAATTGATTTTAGCCCTACCTTTGACCTCTTCTTGTACCACTGTCCCCCTTGCACACTACATTGCATCCACTGACCTGTCTGTTCCTCTAACACTCCAAAAGCTCAAAAGGCTTTATGTCACCAGGTTTCCCAAAGCCTGGAATGCTCATCCCTCTGATCATCCCCATTGCAGGCTCCTTCTACACATGCTGATCTCAATTTAAAAGTCACCTACTCAAAGAATCCTTCTGTCTACACAATCTAAATTGGCACCTCCTAACTCAACTTACTCCTTACCACATGACCTTTTAATCTCTTTCTTGTGAGATTTTTGTTTACTACTGCTCTTTTCCCATTAGAATGAAAGCCCCTGAGAGAACAGACATTGTCTTCTTTATTCCTATATTCCTAGCACCTAAAACAGCAACTGGCACACACTAACTGTATTCAAAAAAAGTATCTGCCAAATAAATGTATAGGGAATTACTACTCAAACTTTGTAAGAAGTTCAGGGGCAGAAATAATTTCCCTGACCTCCCCAGGCTCCTAACACTAACTCCTTTATTCTTATTAATGTTTTTATTATAGCACCTGTCACAATTTACTGCATTTATCCATTTACATGTTTGCCTTCCCCTCCTGGAAACTTCTTAGGGTCAGAAAACCTTTAGAATCCATTTTTGTTTCATAACACGGATGCAAAGTAGGAACTCAAAACCTTTGTTGGATGTGTAGGAGGAGGAGAAAGAGGAGGAGAAGAACAGGAGGAGAAAGAGGAGGAGTACTTACTACATGCAAAGAACATTTCCCATGAATTATCTCTTTAATCTTTACAACAATCCTGGGGGATAGGTACAATTATTTCCTCCATTTTGGAAATGACAAAACCCCCAGGAAACTTCTAAATAACTTGCCTGAGTTAACTATATTTACAAGTGGCAAACTAACCTACCTAATCAACCTACTCTGCCTAACACCCAAGTCAATGCTCTTATTCACAACCCTCTGTTTCCATGAAACATAAGCTCTACTAAATGCATACTACTTAAATGCCAAAATCAGGAGTTTGAACACTGATAATATGTTGTACTTTACAACAACGTTGAAAATATTAAGAAACAGTCAAAAAACAGGGAAGAACATAGAGCCTTGCTACATACCAGAACCAATGAAACGACTGATTAAAATTGGAATTCTTCCCCAGACACTCAAAACATTTCTGAGTAGAAAAATGTCAATAAAACAAAACTGGAATGGGGGGGGGGGGGGAGTGACTGATAAAATGGGAAAAGTTCCCAACATATGCTACTGATACAGCCCTTAAGAAAATGGTACAGCTGACAACTGAGAAGAAATACCTCAATTTTTAAGATAAGCATTCTCAAGCCTTCATGTTCATAAAACCTTAACTGCTATAAACACAAAGAAACATTTCAAATCAAACAGTTTATTTTTTAAAATTTACTTTGAATAGGGGAGCCTGGGTGGCTCAGGTGGTTAAGCATCTGACTTCAGCCCAGGTCATGATCTCACAGCTCGTGGGTTCGAGCCCTGCCTCAGGCTCTATCTATGCTGACAGCTCAGGGAGCCTGTTTTAGATTCTGTGTCTCCCTCACTCTTTTCCCCTCCCCCACTCACACTGTCTCTCTCAAAAATAAAAACATTAAAAAAAATTTTTTTTAATTATTTTGAATATATAAAGACAGGCAACACTTTGAATCATTTACACTACTTTTTTTTTTTTTTTGCCCTAGCATGAAGTAAGCCAACTTTTAAGTAAAATCACATGGAACCTGTTCTAACTGGCATATCCCACTTGACCAACTTTCTTGAGGGGAAAAAAAAAAAAACAAATCCCATCATCATGTGAATGACAGTTGGGGGAAAAGTCAGTGGAGCAGACCACACAACTGGTCTATTGTTATGCCTAATGCAAATCTTCCTATAAAGATTTCTAAAGTGATAAAAAGATGCCAACTGTTATTTGCTGCCCTGCTACTTTATAGGCCTTTCCACTAGTTATCAAGTCCACTTTGGCATAAAAAAATCCTTCAGCAATGTTTGCAAAAATTCACAGAACTGTACCTCTAAAAAAAGGGTGAATCTTATAGAGTGTAAACTATACTCAATAAATTTGACTTTTTAAAAAGCTAAACCATAAACATGACCAAAAAAGTTTCTACTCCTCAGTAAAAAAAAAATCTGAATTTATTTTGTCAAATTCCCAAAATATAAAGTCAAGTTCTAAGCCTTTAAGAAACAGAATTGGAGGGAAGACACTGGATTTATGCTATATTATATACTGTACCATTACAATAAAGTAAGCTAGAGGGCAAAAAAAGGTTATTAAGAAAATCATAAGAGAAAATACATTTACAGTACTGCACTACAAAAAATTCACGTATTAAGTAGACCTGCACAGTTCAAACCCATGTAGTTCAAAGGTCAACTATATTCTGAAGTTTCAAGTATCAAGATGTCAATGGAACACCTGCTTATCTGGTTTCCAAAGTCTGTGGATATTAACCAGCAATGCAAAAGACAGAAATCTGTTTCCTCAAAGTGTATCCTTAAAATGCACACCAGTTCTATTACAAAAGTGGCTGAGAAAAATGACATGGGTGAGATCTACAAATATGCTCTGTATCTATCTACTCCTCTAGGTTGTACTTCTGAATCAAGTAATCGCTCAATCATTTCCTCTTGCCCAGAAGTCACAAACTTGAACATGTGAAACAGCCTGAGTAAAGACAAAGGCTGTTACTGTGTTGAACCAAAACTGCTTAAAAGATTAACAATTCAAATTCTAAAACACACAGTTAAATGGTGCTGTAATAACTGATTATGCATATAAAAAATTAGATTAAATCTGTAGTAACTGATTATGCATATAAAAAATTAAATTAGATCGCTGCCTATTATATAAAAATACCTTTTTTTTTTCAGGCAAAATATTCAAAACATTTTTTCAAAAACTTTTAGAAAGAAATATGGAAGACTCTTAATGACCTTGGGGTATGGAATAGATTTCTTAAGACACAAAGGACACAAATAAGGAAAATGGTGATAGATTTAATAATCATTTATATTCAACAAAACCATATAAAAAATTAACAAACCACATAGCTTGGAAGAAAATATTTGCAATTCATTTAGCAGACACAACTAAAATATTTAATAAGCTCCTATAATCAATTTAAAAAGACAAAGGAATAGGCAGGACAGGTAGCAGATAGTCAATTCAAGAAATGGAAACTTGAATAGTCACTCAACAATTGAAACATGTTCAATCTCATTAATTAATCAAGAAAAATAAAGATGATATGATACTTTTCTGTAAAAATATCATCTGATTTGTAAACACATAAAAAAATCTGGCAATGCCATGGATCCTAATGATTTAGAAACAGCAAATTCTCATATTCTCGTGCTAAAATAAAGTGGCACAATTTGGGAGGATAATTAGGCAATCTATGACACAGTTAAAAGTTCCCATAATCTCCATAATCTCCAACCCAATAACTTCATTTCTGGGTAATTTTCACTTCATTTCAAACTTAGTAACCACAGGGGCACCTGGGTGGCTCAGTCAGTTAAGTATCCGACTTCAGCTCAGGTCATGATTTCCCCGTCTGTGAGTTTGAGGCTTGCATCAGGCTCTGTGCTGATAGCTCAGAGCCTGAAGCCTACTTTGGATTCTGTGCCTCCCTCTCTCTCTCTGTCCCTCCCAGCTCAGGCTCTGTCTCTCTCTCTCAAAAATAAATAAACATTAAAAAAAAAAATTGTAATAAACTTAAAAAAAAACACTTAGTAACCACATAGATACACATACACAAAAAGAAACAAAATTTTCACAAAACATTTTATCCATACTGCTTGTAATACAACCTAATACTTTTCTATCCTATTTTAATTCCTGATTAAAACTGATTTCAGAACCCATTAATGGCTTCCAACATGCAGTTTAGAAAACCTGCCAAAGAGCTGAAATATGTGCACAAGGATTCCTAATCAGGAATGTTCAACGTAGCATTGTTTTTAAAAGAGGAAAAATTGGAAACAACCTAAATACCTATCAACATGATAAATTAAAAATGGATGTATTCATATAATAATGTAATTGTACCCCAGATAAAAGTGATGACTATAATTAGGCTGAACCACAGGAAACTGTCATTCTTGTAGGTCAAAAATGGTAATGTATCAACAGTTTCATATGAATCTAAAAGACATGTTTCATGGGGTGCTTGGGTGGCTCAGTTGGTTAAGCCTCCAACTTCAGCTTAGGTCATGATCTCATAGTTCATGAGTTCCAGCCCTACATGAGGCTCTCCACATCGGGCTCTACGCTGTCAGCACAAAAGCCCAATTTGGATCTTCAGTCTCCCTATCTCTCTGCCCCTCCCACACTGTCATGCAGGCTCGCTCTCTAAGATAAATTCAAAAAAATTAAAAATAGGGGCACCTGGGTGGCTCAGTCGGTTGAGCATCCGACTTCGGCTCAGGTCATGATCTCGCGGTTTGTGAGTTCGAGCCCCTCATCGGGCTCTGTGCTGACAGCTCAGAGCCTGGAGCCTGCTTCGCATTCTGTGTCTCCTCCTCTCTTTGCCCCTCCCCTGGTCATGCTCTGTCTCTCTGTCTCTCAATAATAAATAAACGTTAAAAAAAAATTTTTTTTAATAAATAAATAAAGACATTTCATGAAAAACAAGTTACAGAATATGCAGAACGTTGTTTACATCAAGTTTGAAAATATGGAAAACAATATTATGATTTGTTTATAAACGTATTTCTATGCAGTTATTACATAAAAATTGGCATTAGGAATGATCAACACCAAATTCATGATAATCATTACTTCTGTAAAGAAACTGAAATGTAATCCAAGAAGGTGCTTCAACTGTATGTGCAATTTTTTTCTTAAAAAAATGGAAATGAGAAAAATGTTAAGATTTAATACAGCTGTAGAGTAGATACATGAATGTTAATTATATTGGTCTCTGTATTCTGAATGTTTGAAGTATTTTGAAGAAAAAAAAATCTGTTAGCCAAATAAAAAACACATGTGCAGCCCAAATTCAAACCAACCCCATAAAAAATTTCTTCCATTGGCTTGAAATGCTAATGCTTGGTCCTAGCCCTTTAACTAGGGCCTCTAGCAAAAACAAACAACAAACAAAAAATTAAAGAAACAGCTTTTTATGTTAATTCCCAATTTAAACAGTTCTTTAAAATCTGTCAAGAAAAGATTTACCCCTGGAAAATTGGTCTTATTCCTCCTTCCAGTTTAGTGCTATGTATTTTACCATATTTCCATTTTTACCTTTGCTGCCAAGAAAACCCAAATCCAAATTTTATTCTTAGTCATTGAATTATGCTTCCTCCTTTTCCTCCTTATATTTTATTACATTTCTGGATGAAATTGGATATAAATAAATTCCAAGAAAATAAAAGTAACCCTCTTGTTCCAACATGCTAAACAGTTTTTACTACCACCACTTTCTTCCCTGACCCAAGGAATGTACAGATACAATTATGTATACATGCTCACTAAAGTAAGATTTCGGGGCACATAGGATTAAAGTGAATATGCTGCCAGTGAAAAATAATCAGCAATATACTAACAAAAAAATGCATACAAAAGGCCTAGCTGGCCAAAATTTAATAAGGTAATTAAGTTTGTCTCTTCGAGACCATATGCTTTATATGCTTTGTTTTCTAGTACATAACGTGGAAAACACAGAAGTCCAAAAAGAATATGCAATACTGTAAGTCAGCTATTAAAAAAATCTTATTTTTCTGTGCTCTTACATCAAAAAACTTCAATTGTCCTTTCCCACAGTTATTTTCCCCATGTCTGAAGACATTCTGGCGGTTTCCAGAATTTAGCTTCACTTTTCCTTCTGTCTGGACACTTAAAATGTCTGAGTAAGTCAGGCTATATAATCACTTAACCAGCATACATCCCTTCTAACGCATGGTATACTACGAAACAGAAAAATCAAAACCATGGGTCACGTGAAACAAATCCTCTATTTAATCCATTTAACTTCCAAAACTGAATACTAAATGTACTTATTAAATAGATTAGGTTAATTATTCCTAACAAACAGGTTCTAGGATATCAATCAGCCTTATTTCATTTTAGAATTAAAAGAGGAGATAAAGCTGCAATTTTTCAAGTTTGTATTTCACAAAGACTTTGAAAAGGTTATTTTTAACAGAATTGAAGCACTTCACTTAGCAAAAGAACACAATCCAATTTAGGTTTTAAAAAGACCATTTACTCCCTACTTGCTATACACCAGGACTGCTGTTTGATATAAAGAAAGCTATCCTCTCTTTACCCTCAAGAAATATATAATCTACTGGCCATCACTCAGATTTTTTTAAGAGGGGTGGCAAAATCACACTGCTTTCAAGGGCTAAGTAGGAAATCTTAATAGATGAACAGATCTAAGAAAGTACTAGGAAGAATAACTACAGAATGTAAGCACCACCTAAAATAATTCTAAATCAACTTCAATGCAAATCTCAGTAGAGATTTTCAAACTGCAACCAAATAAACCCAGCAAAGAACTGGCAAAGTTGGTGACGTTTATGGCACCAATTGGTCACTGCTACCCAGAACATCTAGACAACTTTCCTCAAGAGTTGAAAGATCTGCTCTCCTACAATTACACTATCTTGAACACAGATCTTCCAATAACATTTTGCAAATCTTTGATCTCTGGGAGAAGAATCTGATCAACCCATCAAGTTTGCTCTTTTTTCTTTTTGAGAGAGAGAAAGAGAGCAATTAAGAGAGAGAGCACACAAGAGTGAGCAGGGAAGAGGCAGAGGGTGGAGAGAGAGAATCTTAAATCTATATGCCTAGCACAGAGCCAATGTGGGGCTCAATGTCATGACCATAAGATAATGACCTGAGCTGAAATCAGGAGTTGGACACTTAACTGCCACCCAGGCACCCCACTACTGTTCTTCTTTTAACTTCTACATTGCCATATAAGCTTCTAAGATTTTATACACTCATTTGTAACAGAATAGAATAGAACTGTGAAATACTGGGGCACCTGGGTGACTCAGTTAGTTAAGCATCCAACTCTTGATCTCAGGGTTGTGAGTTCATGCCCCTCACTGGACTCTGCACTGGCCATGAAGCCTCCTTAAAAACAATAAAAGAGGGGTTTTGGGTGGTTCAGTCGGTTAAGTATCAGGACTTGGCTCAGGTCATGATCTCACAGTTCATGGGTTCCAGCCCTACATCTAGCTGTGTGCTGACAGCACAAAGCCTGGAGCCTGCTTCGGATTCTGTGTCTCTCTCTGTCCCTCTCCCACTCATGCTTTGTCTCTCTGCCTCTCAAAAATAAATAAGTGTTAAAAAAAATTACAAAAAAAAAAAGAAAAAAGTGTAAAATACAAGAATACTAGATGGCTCAGTCGGCTAAGAGTCCGACTTTGGCTCAGGTCATGATCTCATGGTTTGTGGGTTCGAGCCCCGCGTCGGACTCTGTGCTGACAACTCAGAGCCTGAAGCCTGCTTCAGACCCTGTGTCTCCCTCTCTCTTTGCCCCTCTCCTGCTCATGCTTTCTCTCTCAAAAATCAACAAACATTAAAAAATTTTTTTAAAAAAGAGCCCGACTTCAGCTCAGGTCATGATGTCACAGCTCGTGAGTTCCAGCCCTGTATGGGACTCTCTGCTGTCAGTGCAGAGCCCACTTCAGATCCTCTGTCTCCCTCTCTCTCTCTGCCCCTCCCCAACGCTCTCTCTCTCTCAAAAATAAACAAACATTAAAACAAGAAGAAGGGGCGCCTGGGTGGCGCAGTCGGTTAAGCGTCCGACTTCAGCCAGGTCACGATCTCGCGGTCTGGGAGTTCGAGCCCCGCGTCAGGCTCTGGGCTGATGGCTCAGAGCCTGGAGCCTGTTTCCGATTCTGTGTCTCCCTCTCTCTCTGCCCCTCCCCCGTTCATGCTCTGTCTCTCTCTGTCCCAAAAATAAAAATAAACGTTGAAAAAAAAAAAAAATTAAAAAAAAAAAAAACAAGAAGAAGAAAGTGAATATACTATTGCAGAATTCCATATGCACATTTTAAGAGACAGCAATGCAACTGTAGCCAAGATATCTTTGAAAGTGATGACTGAACTCCAGAAGAAACATCTGAAATGATGCCAAGACTGCCAGTGTTATCACAATTCATGCTTCTCTAAGGTCACCAAAGTATTAGTTGCTACCTTGACCTTCCTCCTAGGAAAAAAAGAACAAGAGAAACAGGACAGTGACTAAGAATCTTAGTGCAGTATGCCATAAGGAAAACAGGCTCCAAATACAAGGAAAGGTTGAAAAGGTTATGGAAGTGCTTAGAAACAAAAGAAGAGAAAAAAACAGGTGTTTAACTTCTCAGCTATCCATTTGAGTCCTGATTCCCCAAGGTTTTGCAGAAATACTATTGCTGCTAAGGAGCTCTAAAGAGATAGTCTACAAACTTATCTCCAGATTGGTGGGAATTCATGAGCTTTTTCTAATTTCTATCCCTTTGTGCAAAGGTTTCTTTTTTTTTTTTTAATTTTTTTTTTCAACGTTTATTTATTTTTGGGACAGAGAGAGACAGAGCATGAACGGGGGAGGGGCAGAGAGAGAGGGAGACACAGAATCGGAAACAGGCTCCAGGCTCTGAGCCATCAGCCCAGAGCCCGACGCGGGGCTCGAACTCACGGACCGCGAGATCGTGACCTTGGCTGAAGTCGGACGCTTTTACCGACTGCGCCACCCAGGCGCCCCTGTGCAAAGGTTTCTATAGCAGCACCAAAGAGAAGGAGCAAGATCCTTCTGTTTGTGCACAAACATCTCATAAGCTGGTAGTCCCAGAGATCAGTCATTGCTCATAATTGAGGCCACCCATTTTGTTGTGGACAAGAACTCTGAGGAAATCATGACAGTAGGAATCAATGAAGGAGATTCTAAGAAAAAGATAACCGCTCAATGACTCCATTTCCCCAAATCCTGGCCTAGTATAAAACACTCAAAGTAAAGAATCTGATGATGTCTGCTGCAACTTTGACTCAGTTCTTCTGAACAATGAATTTCTCAGATGCAGAAGAAATTCCAGGGTAAGACTAGATAAAATCAAGAGTACAAGGATATGGAGAATTAAATGCTAAAGCTTATATTCTAGGAACAGAAGTGTTGGAAATTGAGAAAGAGGAAGAGAACAAAAAAGATGCATGGGGAAGTAGCTGTCTCAGTGAGGCAGAGAATGCTAATGGTAAATAGGTTGACGTGTTATCACGCTTCCAACGAAGAACAGCAACAAAATCTCCAAGAAGCTGAACAGCTTCAAGGAGGAGCCAGAATGTCCAATCAAAAAATAAGCATTCCTTCAGAGAAAAGCAACTGGCACTATAACATAAACTTTTGAAAAAGAAAAAAACAGAATGAAGTAACTTTCAAGCAACTTTTCCATTCCAAGAAGACTGTTAAATATGTGTCATTAATCTGAAAATTAGTGAAACAATGATGTTCATTTGCATTAAAAAGTCCAGAAGCACTGCATTTTGAAAACCACAAAGCACACTATAGAACAATGACTGTTTGAATCCCTTTTTAAAAAACAACTCTGCAACACAAAGAGGAGCCCTATTATAATCAGATCTTAATTAATGACAATGTAACAATATTGGTTCATCAATTGTAACAAATATGCCACATTAATACATGTTATTAATAAGAGAAAACAGAGTAGGTGATATGGGAACTTTCTATACCATGCATAGAAATTTCTGTAAACCTAAAACTTCTCTAAAAAATGAAGTCTATTAATTTTTTTAAGACCTGCACATGTGGACAGATTTGGGAATAAACATTTGTATAAGCAGACAAAGAGGTGGCAATCTCTATATCAAACTATTAACAGTGGGTTTCTACGAAGAGTGAAACTGAAATAAAGTGTGTAACAAATTTCTACATCATGTACCCCTGGACTATCTAAACTTTCTACCCTGAGCGGAAAGGCTCTGTAGCATATTGGGAGCCTGGGTCCTAAAACCAGACTGCATGGATTTAAATCCCAACTCCACTATTAACTAGCTGACAAACTTGGGCAGTTAATTTCTCTGTACCTCAGTTTCCTCATCTTCAAATATGGATACTAGTACATGTCTCTACAGAGCTGCTGCAGGTAAGTAAGTTGATACACGTAAAGTATTGGAAAAGTACCAGTACACCAGAAGTGCTCCCACCACCACCATCACCATCAAGCATCTTTCATTCTTGATTTTATTTTTATCTTAACTGGTAAACAAATTAGGAAAACTGGTTCATCCAGCCCCTTTCCAGTGAGCTCTTTGATGCAGAAGTACAAATGTATTCAATAGCGATGTAACAATAATCTGAGTTTGGGGGCACCTGGCAGGCTACATCGGTAGAGCATATGACTCTTTATCTCAGGGTCATGAGTTGAGCTCCAGGTTGGGCATGGAGCCTACTTAAAATAAAATAAACAAATACACAAATAAATATAAATAGACAATGAGGGTTTTTTTTAAACCAGATTACAAACCAACACTTAACAATATGAGCCCATTTATACAAAAACAACTAACAGATTCTATAAGAATAATCACAAAAACAAACCCTTCTGAGTGGTGTGATTCTAGACAATTTTTACTTTCTTCTTTATACTTTTCTGATTCATTTTAACTTTCTATACGGGGCGCCTGGGTGGCTCAGTCGGTTGAGCGTTAGACTTCAGCTCAGGTCATGATCTCGCGGTCCCTGAGTTCCAGCCTTGTGTCGGCTCTGTGCTGATAGCTCAGAGCCTGGAGCCTGGAGCCTGCTTCGGATTCTGTGTCTCCCACGCTCTCTGCCCCTCCCCCACTCACACTCTGTCTCTCTCACTCTCAAAAAAATGAATAAATGTTGAAAAAAATTAAAAAAAATTTTCTACATGACATATGCATGATTTTTAATAAAATAAACTAGGAGTCAGCAAGCTTCTTCTATTAAGGACCAGACAATACGTATTTTAGGCTCTGCAGGCCTATACGAGTCTCTGTCCCACTACTCACTCAGTTCTACCCTTACACTGCAAAAGCAACCACAAACAACATCAAAATGAATACATACAGCTATATCCCAATAAAAACTAAATTTACAAAAACAGCTAGCAAAAGTTGCCCCACAAGCCATAAAGTCTGTTCCCGGAGATAAAAAATAAAATTATTTTCATTTTGGAAAACCTGATGTGATTTATACCAAAGAAAGTGCATCAGCTAAATTGATACCATTTGTGGGGAAAAAAAAAGAATCCACCCATTTACTTATTCATAGTCTAGGAATAGAAAAAGACAAACTCTTAGGCTCTGGAAATCCTTTTCTCATCCCTAACATTCAGGTAAGAAGAGAAAATTTGCTACTAAATAGCCTATAAAGTGTAGATATAAACATATACTGGTGGGTATGTAGTTACAAATAGAAGCTAAAAGAAACGTCTTTCATATTTAAATCAATCTGAAATGTTTTCAAAGTTTGCAATAATTCACCACCAAGCAGCTGCCAACACATGTGCGGAAGTCCCAACTACTGATGAAATTATTTTAGCTACAGATCATCACAGTCAGCACTCTGACATATTTATGAGAAAGCATGAAAATATCTATGAACAACAGCAGTAGAAATGAAATTTCTATAAAATAAATACTATGGATGAAAATTTTCATTTCTATGAAATGAGAAAGTAGAAAAATCTATCAAATTCTAACAAAAAAAGTCAGAGGGTGGTAAAAGGAGACATAGAGGTGGCCTTTGGATAAGAGAACACTTCAAACTTCAGAAATAAGTTTAAGATCTCCCCTCCAAAATTAATTGCGTTGAAGGAAATTATTTTTAACATTTCACTGAAAAGTTCTGTGATCAAATTATTTTAAATGTTACAACAGATTTCTTCAAATTTTAAACAGTTTCTTGGGGATGGGGGCACTGTTTTTGGAAGAGATTTAATGGGGCTAACATAAGGCTGAGAAATCCAGCATCTAAAAATAAAAATATTAAAAGGCCAGTGTACTAAAAAAAATGCCAACAACCTGCACTGAAGTCATCATACCCAGTAAAATTCCAATCTGACATTTGAATCCTTCTACCAAAAGTCACAGTTGGGCCGTCTCATAAAGTCAAATTCCAGAGACAAACGTATGTGTATTTAATGTCAAAAACCAAAAAGAGGAAAAAAAAAAAAGTTACCTGACAGTTTCCAATCCAAACTCTCTCATGGACCCCTAGATGAACTGATTTAAACCCTGTTAGCATCAGTTTAAAAGAAGCAAGCAATGACAGACGAAAGGCCAAACCAGTTTTGGGAAAACAGGGCCCAAGGTACTAACTATTCCAAGTAGGTTGCCTGAAGCGCCACCAAAGAAAAGGTAAAGAAAATCTTCCTACCCCCAGGGACTAGAAAAGTAGCACTAAGCAGATCCCATTCGAAGCCTGCCACCAAAGAAATTCCTAGAGCTAATAAGAGACAAAAATGAAGAAAGGGAGGGCAGATTCTCTCGGTGGGCAGTAAGGCAGGGCAACTGCACGCGAAGGGGAGAAGAGCTGAGACAGTGCTCCGGACGCTGTATCAGGAGGGGCGAGGCAGGTGGTGGGCGCCAGGCGCCACAGACAGCGGTTGAAAGGAGGGCGGCTCCAGGCCCCTCTCGGTCGGTCCCCCCGGTCACAGCACAGCACGCCGTGCAGGGCGACAGGTCAGGTAAGGAGGCCGAGTTGAAGGCTGGGACGGAGCGCGCGCTCCCCGGCCCGCGCCGGGGACACTCTCCCCCTCAGAGCCCTCACCTCCTTCTCGACCCCGGGCTCTCCCTCTTCTCCCCTGAAACGGCGCTCACACTCCAGAGACCCTCACCCAGAGCTTGTCGCCGCCTCGCCGCGCGTCTCGGACTCCTCTGGAACCAGAGCTGAGGGGAGGGGGAGGAGGGGGGAGCGGAGGAGGGAGGGGACCGAACCCGGGGTAGCCGCGCCGCTGCCGCCGCCGCGATACCGCGTCTGGGATCGTGCTCGCGCCGCCGCGACCGCCGCCGCCGCGTCTTCCCGCCCCCACGACTGCACGTTGCCGTGACGCGCATCGCACGAGGCGGTTCGAACCAATAAAGTCAGAGCTAGTGCGCAGGCGCGCTGGCCAAAACCGGAAACTGCTCTTCTGACCGCTCTAGAACGTGGTGGCATCTTGGGAGTTGTGGTTCGGCCAGGAACTCAACGAAAACAGTACTGAGAAAGTGCTCCGCGGGCGTTCACACAAATCTCCTTCGTTTTCTTTCTCCCATAGAAAGCGGAAGCATTTAGATCGGAAGAGGCAGGGGCCCGCCCGGCTAGGGGACGCTTTTTCCGGTCTCTATGGATACGGGCTACACACCTTGGGCGGAAGCCAAAATTTTGGGATTTTTTAGGGTGGCTCGTGTTTCTGCCAACGGCCAGTATATTGCTAAGCGTCGTCTGTGAGAGCTTCCGAAATAAATCCGAAAGTATTAGCCAAGTCTTGTGCAAGACAATAGCGTTTACCTTTTATTACCCTGTTAAGGTATTATGATTTATGCCTTCTAAAAAACAAATGTGAACCCACTCACTCTTAAAATACATGTAATTCGGACTAATTTGTAAAATGTTTTTAACGTAATAGCAGATCACTATAGCAGAAATGTAATAGCAGAAACTAATCTGGCATTAAATACTGTGTCTACTTCCCAGAATGAGTGAGTTTCTATTGAGCTCTAACTTCTAAGAAACCAAGAATGGTTTGGCTACATACTTATTCTATAAGAAAAGAAAGTAAAAGCTCCCCACCCCCCAGCCAAAAGTTCGCTTTTTCACTAAGCGGAAGAATTAAAAAAAAAAAAAAAAAAAAAAGTTTTTCGCTTTTCCGAAATGGTAATTGTTTCTTTGTTTTTCGCCTTGGCTTTGGAAACGCTTCAGTGAGAACACTGTACTTTCGGATAGCCAGGTGAAATCGGTTGGCATAGAAAAATGTGTTTCTCACGTTCAGTTATAAGATGAATTTATCACACTCTGAAGAGGTAATTGTCTTAACTGTCAAAACTCTTGTTATTGATATAGAGGAAATCCATAAGCTTTCAAGAACACTTATGCCCATACCTTGCTTGTCCTTCCCTGAACCACAGCAGAAGAAAACAAAGAATTCTGGAAAAACCTGCACAGATCTCATAACCAAAAGGCCTAGAGTCTAATGTATGAGGAACCCGCCCCTAAAAAAAATAGGGAACTCTTCAAGCCTGGAAATGTAAATTCTAAGAAGTGATTAAAGTCACTAAAATCACAAGGAGCATGAATAAAATGCTCTTAATACGATAAATTAGGCCACCCAGTTAAGGTTGCAAGAGATAAAATTAATGCAAATAAGATTATAGAAATTAAAAGAATAAATTCCCTTCAAGGAGTAGTTTACACTGAAAATGTAAATTTTTTAAATTTACATATTTTTTAATTTACATAATTTGTAAAAGATATAACAGTAATGACCTGTTTTTCCAGGTAAAGACATAAAGCTTTTGAGATTGATATCAAGGAAGACATTGATACACTTCCACAGCACATTAGAAATGAAACACAGACACTTTTGGATGGCAAATTTGACCCGGTATACCAAATCACATAGGGAAAAGATGAGAAGAACAAGAGCCTGAGAGTTAATAAAAGGTCTGCTAAAGGGAACAGAGCTATATAAAAAAGACAATTAGAAAAGATCCAAGATCTCAAATTTTTTCTCAAAGCATTCTTCTCTTTTAATGATTTGCTTTGACAAAATGCTCAACTCAAAGAAACTTTCTCTGGAACAGTCCATTGTGTGCTAAAACATGTGAGAAAGAGTGTTATTTTCCCACCAAGATTTTACCTCCCATTCTCTGTCACCTTGATCCCATTCCCAGATCACTACTGCCAATTCTTGATGTTCACGATGATAAACCACTTCATTTCCTCAGAATGCTCACACCTTCTCAGCTATTGAGGGTATTGCCAACATACTTCACCTGAGGGACATTCCCCTGAGGCCCATGTCCATACTGGCTTCACCCATATCCCTTACCTAAATGTCACCATTAAATGTTCCAAAGCAGATTTCTCAGGACTCTCTCCCAGGCTGTACTTCAGTTGCTAATCTTTATATATTAACTTATGACTCGCTGTCCAAAAACCAAGGAGAATTCAGGACAATTCTGTGTCTTCAGTGTCAGCTGTGGATCTTTAGAATCTCTGCTGTCTCCATTCTTAAAGTGTCACACTTCCCCACCACAGGAGAGTGGAGTTCTTCATCTTCCACAGCACCAAGAAGAGTCCCTTCCACCCCTACTCTCCATACCAGTCACCAATGACACAATAGTGCCTGTGGCACAGCTAGTCTGATGTAGTCATCTCAACAATTATCAGATATTGTTGACAAAGAGAATGCATCACTGGGTGAGTAACGTTCATAATCTAGTTGTAGCCGTCCCAGAATGAGGCTTGAGTGACATTACAATATGTTGCCAAAATGTTGATATTGGACTCGTTGGAGGAGCAGGCTTAGGTTCCATTGTGATATGTGAGTCAATAGCCAATGGGAATTGAAGTTGTATCTAAAATGACAAGCAAATGAAGGTACAGCTTTCAAATTCTAAAGGGTAAGAAAAAAGTACTCTACACTCCATTGTGAACTTAAACTTGAGTTCACAACTGGTTTTTGTTACTTCTATAAAGAAAAGAAGAATTATTTCATTCATTATTTTCCTAATCAGAACAATTGCTATTTTCAAGAAGAAAAAAGGCCAAATTATCTGCTAGAGAAAACCAAAATTAGTAGTCTTCTTTGAGAGAACTGTTTGTATGACTTTCCCCAAAAGATTACAAAGGAAATCAGCTTCATTATTACAAAATACCTAAAACCAGCTAAACTCTTCTTTTGTGCCTCAAGATCTATAAGCTTTTGAAATATGAACATTAGAACTGAAGGAAAAAAATCTGGACAATATAGAAGTTGGACCATAAAAAAAAAGATAAACCAAAAGTAAATGCAAGACATGTCAAATCAGTCCCTGTGTCTGTGTCATATACATGTTGTAGGAGAGGAGAGATTGTCCTCTTATGTTCCATGGCTGGCATATGAATTAAACTGACATAGAATAGATTAGAAGGAGAAAAGTATGCAAATGTATTTAATATTTTTCATGTACACAGGAATCTTCAGAAAGAAAATGAAGACCTGAAGATGACTTTAGACACAAAAGCTTATATACTTTTTACACAAAAAATGAAGAACTCTAGGGATGTAGCAAGATCAAGGGGCTTGCGCTAAGAACAATAAACTGTGGGAAAATGACTAGGAACTGTAGTGGAGAAGCTAAGGGTTACTTTAGCAGGTTGTATATGTCCACTTGGGCATTGAATCCCGATCTCTGATATGAATGTTCTTAAGTGATGGATGTCAACTAAACTTTTCGTGGTGATCATTTAGCAATGTATACATATATCCAATCATTATGTTGTGCACCTGAAACTTATACAATGTTAAAATGTCAATTATATCTTGATAAAACTGGGAGAAAAAAAAGAATGTTCTCTTCCTGGTACAGAAAGACTACCTTTCTCATAGGAAATTTATGGCCTGCTTTTAGGTAAAAAGGGACAGGGTAGAGTGCTTCGTGCATTTGCTGTTTCTCAAGTACTCTCAGCTCAAAATAATCAACATGCCAAAGTTTCATATTTTGGAGTGGCATGTTCTGAACCCCTCCAATGCAAAACAGTCAAATGCAGCCAGCTAATTGGAGTTTGAAGCATTAGGAATCAATGGTGTTAGTTGCTTTAAAAATTATCTAGTAATCTAGGGGTGCCTGCATGGCTCAGTCAGTTAAGCATCTGACTCTTGATTTCGGCTCAGGTCATGATCTCACAGTTTGTGAGTTTGAGCCCATATCAGGCTCTGCGCTGATAGTACAGGGCCTGCTTGGGATTCTCTCTCTCTCCCTCTCTGTCTGCCCCTCCCCTACTCATGCATTCTCACACTCTGTCTCAAAATAAACATTAAAAAACAAATAAAAATAGGGGCGCCTGGGTGGCTCAATCGGTTGGGCATCCAACTTCAGCTCAGTTCATGATCTTGTGGTTCATGGGTTCGAGCCCCACATCAGGCTCTGTGCAGACAGCTCAGAGCCTGGAACCTGCTTCTGATTCTGGGTCTCCCTCTCTCTCTGCCCCTCCCCCATTCTCTCTCTCACACTCTCTCTCAAAAATAAATAAACATTAAAAAATTTTTAATTAAAAAAATAAGAAAATAAAAATAATCTAGTAATCTATATGGCAAAATTAGAGTGAAAAACATAAATATCTGCATTCTTGCTTAATTACAATTGAAATGATATCAAACATATATTGATAAATATCACATTAGTCTGAAAGTTTTCCAGGAGTCCATTTTAAACACTTAGAGAAACATCACAACACACTAAATTCCCATTTAAGCCACATTTTTGTAAAGTTTAAAACTGAGGATAAAGAGCAGTATAAACGTCCTCATAACTACATAAATTACGATAGAAGCTCCACAAACACAGGTTAGGTAACATAGTCCTGGAGAATGAGCATATGACTGGGAACATTATTACCAGCTGTGCTGCTAACTGACTCCCTGTTTAACTATGACCTATACACAGTTCTTGTCAAGCTTTGATATCTTCATTAGTAAAATGAGGATGTCTATTAATACATTTTATTAATGGACAGAGAAAGAAACATACAACTTTATGAATGTGCTTGCTGGTGGGAAGGGGTGGAAAATAGATCTGGGAACTAAGAATTCACCTTCATTGGTAATAATTCATTTCTCCTATATGGAGAAAGATAAAGCAAATGACAAAATGTTTAACATTTATTAACCCTGGGTCGTGTGCACGTTGATGTGTGTGAGAGTCTTCTTTAAACATTTTTTGTAGTTTATAAAAATCAACTTTATTGAACTACGCTTTACATACAATAAAATGCACCAATTTTTTGTGCACAGTTCAAATAACGGAATTTTTTTCAGCTTTATTGATGTATATTGAGCAAATAAAATTATAAAATATTTAAAGTTTACAACCTGACAATTTGATATACATGTACATTGTGAAAGGATTCCCCCACACACACAGTGAGGTAACACATACATCACCTCACATAATTACGTGTGTGTGTGCGTGCATGTGTGTGTGTGTGTGTGTGTGTGTGTGTGAAAAGATTTAAGTTCTATTCTCTTAGCAAGTTTCACTGATATAATATAGTATAACAACCGTGGTGACCATGTTATAATTTAGATCCTCAGACCTTACTCATAACAGAAAGTTTGTACTCTTTTACCAACCTCTCCCTATTTCCCCTACCCTACAGCCCCTGGCAACCTCTCTTCTACTCTATGATTTTACAAGTTCAACTTTTTTTAGATTCCACGTGTAAGTGATACCATGCAGCAGTATTTGTATTTCTCTGTCTAGCTTATTTCACTTAGCATAATGAACTCCAGCTTTACCCATGTTTAGCAAGTGACAAGATTTTCTTCTTTTTAAGGCTGATAATATTCCATTGTGCATGTGTGCATGTTTGTTTATATATACATATATACGTATATACATGTATATACCACATATCCTTGATCCATTCATCCATTGATAGACACTTAAGTTGTTTCCACATCTTGGCTACTGTGGATAATTTTGCAATGAACACAGGGGTGCAAATATGTCTTCAAGATAATGGTTTTGTTTCCTTTGGATATATATCCAGAAGTGGGATAGCTGGACCATATGGTAGTTCTACTTTTAATTTCCTAAGGAACCACTATAATGATTTATATTTCTACCAGCATTGTACAAGAGTTCCCTTTTCTCCATATTCTTCACAGCACTTGTTAGCTCCTGTATTTTTGAGAATAACCATCCTAATAGGTGTGAGGTTATATCTTGGAGTTTTTATTTGCATTTCTCTGAAGGTTAGTGATGTTGAGCCTTTTATGTATTTGTCATCCATTTGTATGTCTTCTTTGGAAAAATGTATATTCAGGTCCTTTGCCCATTTTGAAATTGGGTTATTTTTATTTATTTATTTTTTTTTGCTATTAGCTTGTAGGAGTCCCTTCTATATATTTTTTAAGTTTATTTGTTTATTTGAGAGAGAAAGTGCACAGAAGCCAGGGAAGGGCAGAGAAAGAAGGAGAGAGAATCTCAAGCAGGCTCTGCACTGTTAGGGTGAAGCTGGACACGGGGCCAAACCCACAAACCACAAGATCACGACCCCAGCCGAAATCAAGAGTCAATCACTTAACCTAGTGAGCCACCCAGGCACCCCTATATATTAGATATTGGCCACTTATCAGATATGTGGTTTCCAATATTTTATAACCTTTCATAGGTTGCCTTTTTATTTTGTTGGTGGTTTCATTTGCTGAACAGAAACTTTTTAATTGAATGTAATCCAACTTGCTTATTTTTGCTTTTGTTGCCTTTAGTTTTTGGTGTCAAATCCAAAATATCACTGCAAAGACAAATGTCAAGGAGCTTATCCTCCATGTTTTCTTCTAGGAGTTCTATGATTTCAGGTCTTATTGTCAAGTCTTTAATACATTTGGAGTTGATTTTTCTATATGGTGTGAGATAATGTTCCAATTTCATTCTTTTGCATGTGGATATCCAGTTTTTCCAACATCATTTATTTTTTTTAGTTAAAACTTTTTTTAAATTTTATACATATATATATAGAGAGAGAGAGCATGTTCAAGCAGGGGAGAAGGGTAGAGGGGGAGAGAAAATCTCAAGCAGGCTCCATGCTCAGTGCAGAACCCCATGCGGAGTTCCATCCCACAACCCTGGGATCATGACCTGAGCCAAAATCAAGAGTCAGTTGCTCAACCAACTGAGTCACCCAGGCACCCTTCCAATATATTAGAGAGACTATCCTTTTCTCCTTGTATATTGGCTTCCTTGTCAAAAATTAATTTAGCATATATGCATGGTTTTTTTCTGTGCTCTCTATTCTGTTCTATTGACCTATGTGCCTCTTTTTATGCCAATACTATACAATACTATATAGCTTTATCATATAGTATATATTATATGTAGTATAATCAGGAAGCATGATCCCTCCAGCTTTATTCTTCTTGCTCAAGACTGTTTGGCTATTCAGTATCTTTTGTGATTCCATATAAATTTTAGGATTGTTTTTCTATTTCTGTGAAAAATGCCATTGGAAATTTGATAGAGATTATATTAAATCTGTAGATCACTTTGGATACTATGCACATTTTAACAATATTAATTCTTCCAATCTGTAAGCATGAAATATCTTTCAATTTATTTGTGTTGTCTTCAATTTTTTTCATCAATGCCTTATAGTTTTTAGCATATAGAACTTTTACCTCCTTGATTAAATTTACTCCTAAGTATTTTATTCTTTTTGATGCTATGAAAAATGAGATTGTTTTCTTAATTTTCTCTTAGTTTATTGTTAAGGTATAGAAATGCAATTGATTTTTGTATACTGATTTTTTTTATCCTGTAAATTTGCTGAATTCATTGATTAGTTCTAGCAGATTTTGGAAGGAGTCTTTTGGATTTTCTACATACAAGGTCATGTCATGTACACATAGAGACAATTTCACTTCTTCTGGATGCCTTTTATTTCTTTTTCTTGCTTAATTGCTCCAAGACTTCTAGTACTGTGTTGAATAAAGTGGCAAGAGTGGCATGCTTGTCTTGTTCCTGATCTTAGAGAAAAGCTTTCAGCTGTTTACAATTGTGTATGATGTTATCTGTGGACTTAATAATGGCCTTTATTATGATGAAGTACATACCTTCTATACCAAGTTTGTTGGAAGTTTTGTGAAATGTTTTTTCTGTATCTATTGATATGTCATATGATTTTTGTCTTTCATTTTTTTTTTTTTAATTTTTTTTTCAGCGTTTTTTTTTTTTTAATTTATTTTTGGGACAGAGAGAGACAGAGCATGAACGGGGGAGGGGCAGAGAGAGAGGGAGACACAGAATCGGAAACAGGCTCCAGGCTCTGAGCCATCAGCCCAGAGCCCGACGCGGGGCTCGAACTCACGGACCGCGAGATCGTGACCTGGCTGAAGTCGGACGCTTAACCGACTGCGCCACCCAGGCGCCCCTCTTTCATTTTTTTAATGTAGTGTATCACATTGACTGATGTATGGATGTTGAATCATTCTTGCAACTCTGGAATAAATCCCACTTGATCATGGAGTTTGATCCTTTAAATGCACTAATTTGGTTTGCTAGTATTTGTTCAGGACTTTTGAACTTATATTCTTTAGTGATATTGGCCTCTAATTTTCTTTTCATGCAGTGTCCTTGTCTGGCTTTGGTATCAAAGTTATGCTGGCCTCATAAAAGTAGGGAACTGTTTCTCCCTCTAATTTTTGGAAAACTTCAAGAAGAAGAGATATTAATTTTTCTTTAAATATTTGGTAGAATTCACTAGTGAAGCCATCTCATCCTGGATTTTTGTTTACTGGGAGGTATTTGATTACTGATTCAATCTCTTTAGAGAGATTGGTCTCTTCAGATATTCTATTTCTTTACAATTCAGGCTTAAGAATGTATCCATTTCTTCTAGTTGTCCAATTCATTGGCATATGATTATGATTACTCATAGTAGTCTCTTTTTTTATTTTAAAGTTCATTTTTTTTTATTTTGAGAGAGAGAGAGAGGGAGAGAGACAGAGAGAGAGAATCCCAAGCAGACCCACACTTGGTGCCCCTTGTTCATAATAGTCTCTTATGATCCTTTGTATTTGTGTGGTATCAGTTGTAACTCCACTTTTATTTATAATTTTGTTTGCGCTCTCTATCCTTCTTATGATAAATATAGCTAAAAGTTTGTGGATTTTGTTTATCTTTTCAAAAAAAACAGCTCTCAGTTTCATATATTTTTTCTATTATCTTTTTAGACTCTTTATTTTCACAGTGATTTTTATTGCTTTCTTCCTTCTACAAAGTTAGATTGTTTAATGGAGATCTTTCTTTTTTCTTTCTTTTAAAAAAATTTTTAACTTTACTTATTTATTTTTGAGAGAGACAGAGAGAGAGAGACAGACAGAGAGAGAGAGAGAGAGTGCACAGAAGCAGGGGAGGGGCAGAGAGAAGGAAAAACAGAATCCCATGCAGGCTATGCACTATCAGTGCACAGCCCGATGCGGGGCTCAAACCCACAAACAATGAAATCATGACCTGAGCTGAGACCAAGAGTTGGATGCTTAACCAACTGTGCCACCCAGGTGCCCCCTTTCTTTTTTCTTACTATAGGCATTTATCACTATGAATTTCCTTCTTAGAACTGCTTTTGCTGCATCACATAAGGTTTAGTGTGTTTATTTCCATTTTCATTTGTCTCAAGATACTTTTTAATCTTTATTTATTTATTTATTTATTTTAATTTTTTTTTCAACGTTTATTTATTTTCGGGACAGAGAGAGACAGAGCATGAACAGGGGAGGGGCAGAGAGAGAGGGAGACACAGAATCGGAAACAGGCTCCAGGCTCTGAGCCATCAGCCCAGAGCCCGACGCAGGGCTCGAACTCACGGACCGCGAGATTGTGACCTGGCTGAAGTCGGACGCTTAACCGACTGAGGCACCCAGGCACCCCTCATTTGTCTCAAGATATTTTTTTATTTCTCTCTTAATTTATTTGATCCATTGGTTGTTCAGTAGCATGTTGTTTACAAGACCAGTGCTCTAACCCCTGAGCTATGGAGCCCAGTAGCATGTTGTTTAATCTCCACATATTGGGTTAATTTTCAGTTTTCTTCCTGTAATTGATTTCTAGTTTTGTACCATTATGCTCAGAAAAGATGCTTGATATGATTTAAATCTTCTTAAAGTTTTTAAGCTTGTTTTGTGGCTTAAAATAAAATCTACCCTGGAGAATGTTCCATGTGTGCTGGAGAAGTTCCATGTGCACTGTGTATTCTGCTGCTATTCAATGAAATGTTCTGTAAAATGCCTATTAGATCCATCTGATGAAATATGTAGTTTAAATCCAATGTTTCTGTATTGATTTTCTGTCTGGATGTTCCATCCATTGTTGAAAGTAGAGTACTGAAGTTGCCTACTATTATTGTATTGCTGCTATCTCTTTTTCCCTTATTAACATGTTAATATTTGCTTTATATATTTATGTTCTCCTATGTTGGGAGCATAAGTATTTACTAATGTTATATCATCTTGATGAATTAAGCCTTTTATATAAAACAGACAAATTTCCAGAAACAGATGTAAATGACACTACAGAGAAAAGTAATTAACCTGATCAAATTCAAAATAAGGGTCATAAAGATGCTCACCAAGATCAGGAGACTAATGCATGAACAAAGTGAGAATTTTAACAAAGATTTTTAAAATATTAAAAAGTACCAAACAGAGGCACCTGGCTGGCTCAGTTGGAAGAGCATGAGACTCTTGATCTCAAGGTTGTGAGTTCAAGACTTATATATAAGCCTTTTATATAAAAGGCTTTTATATAAAAGGTTTATATAATGGCTTATGTCTCTTGTTACTGTCTTTGGTTTAAAGTGTTTCCTGATATAAGTATAGTTTAGCTCTACTTTCTTTGGGTTTCCACTTGCATGCAATATCTTTTTCTATCTCTGCACTTTCAAGCTATGTGCGTCCTTAAACTTGAAATGAGTCTCTTGTAGGCAGCATAGAGATGGGAGTTGTTTTTATGCATTCAACCAGTCTATATCTTTTGATTGGAGAATCTAGTCCATTTACATTTAAAGTAATTATTGAAAGACAAGAACTTACTATTGCCATTTTGTTCATTGTTTTCTGGTTGTTTTATAATTCTTTTATTTCTTTTGTCCCTTCCTTTGTGTTTCAATAATTTACTTTTTAATTGAAGTATAGCTGACATACAATGTTACATGAGTTTTCAGGTGTACATGTGATATGATTATTTTCTTTCAGCACCATGAATATGTCATGCCACACCCTTCTGACTTGCAAAGTTTCTGCTGAAAAATCTGCTGATACTATCATGGGGGCTCCTTTGTTCATAACAAGTTGCTTTTCTCTTGCTGCTTTTAAGATTCTCTCCTGTCTTTAACTTTTGACAGTTTAATTATAATGTGAGTTGGTATGGGTCTCTTTGGTTTACCTTTTTGTAATGCTCTAGGTTTCCTGGATCTGGATATTCGTGTATTTCTCCAGGTTTGAGAAGTTGTTAGCTATTATTTCTCTGAATAAGTTTTCTGACTTTTTCTGTCTCTCTTCTCCTTCTGGGACCCCTATTATGTATATATTGGTCTGCTTGATGATATCTCATAAGTCCTCTAAAGAATCTTTACTTTTTTCATTCTTTTTTCTTCTTGCTACTCTGGATGAATTCCACTGCCCTGCCTTCTAGTTTTGCTGGTCTTTTTTTCTATTTGATGTAATCTTTTGTCAAACCTCTCTATTGAAATTTTCAGTTTAGTTGTAGTATTCTTCAGCTCCATATTTTTTGTTTTGTACTTTTATTTTACTTTTTTAGTAATCTCTGCACCCATCATGGGGCTAGAACTCACAACCTTGAGATCAAGAGTCTCATGCTCTTCCAACTGAGCCAGCCAGGTGCCTCTGGTACTTTTTAATATTTTAAAAATCTTTGTTAAAATTCTCACTTTGTTCATGCATTAGTCTCCTGATCTTGGTGAGCATCTTTATGACCCTTATTTTGAATTTCATCAGGTTAATTGCTTTTCTCTGTAGTGTCATTTACATCTGTTTCTGGAAATTTGTCTGTTTTTTTTAACATATTTCTTTTTCTTCATTTTCCTTGATTCTCTGTGTTGGTTTCTGTATATTAGATAAGACAGCCACCTCTTCCAATTTTGACAGAGTGGTCCCATGTAGGAAACCAACCTTGTCCATCAGCCTGGCCTGAGCTCCTGGTTGTCTCCCAAACCTGTGTGATTATCCAAGCCACCTTCTTTGTTCTTAGTGGCTCCCAGCAGTTGAGAGTGTGCCAAGACCCATCAGTGCCCCAAAGGGGAGGATCTCATTCAGCACCTAGATAAGGGCTGATTGGGAACCAGACCCTCAGGCAGGAGCTAAGAAAGTATGTAGTTAAGGGGTGCCTGGGTGGCTCAGTTGGTTAGGCGTCCAACTTTGGCTCAGATCATGATCTCACAGTTGGTGAGTTTGAGCCCCACATCAGGCTCTGTGCTGGCAGTTCAGAGCCTGGAGCCTGCCTCAGATTCTATGTCTCCCTCTCTCTGCCCCTCCCCTGCTCATGCTCTGTCTCTCTTTGTCTCTCAAAAATAAATAAACATTTAAAAAATTAGAAAAAAGAAAATATGTAGTTAAGCCCCTTCCAGGGAGAAACTAGGAGATGGGCATTTTTGTTTGCTCCTTCTGCACTGGGCCCAAGTCTAAAATTACAAGGAGATAACTCTTGCACCCATGAAGAGCTGCTTCTTGTTTGCTATAGTCCTGTGGGATTTACGAATGTAAATCCCATTGGCTCTGAGAGTCAGGTAATCTAGACACCTGTGCCTTGGGCAACAGCTGAAAAAGTTGGGGCACAGTGTGTACACACTCACTCAAGGGAAATACTGGTGACTTGGAGGGGGCTGGAGACAGAGAGTGGGGGAGGTGTCCACCAGTTTCCCTGGTCTCTGGGGAGGTCACAGTCAGCCTCTAGATGTGTGCTAAATTAGAAGCTTGACCCTCAGGAAATAGCTTTCAAAGTATACAAATGGACCCCTTTCAGGAAAAGGCTGATATATATATACAAATTTTTGCCTTTTTCTGCTCCGAGCCTGGGGGGATAGCTGTTGAGTGCTAACTGCCAGTTAACGACTGCTTCTTTGTTTGCTATATTCTTTTTTTTTATTTTTTTAACATTTATTCATTTTTGAGAGATAGAGACAGAGCATGAGTGGGGAAGGGGCAGAGAGAGGGAGACACAGAATCCGAACAAAGCAGGCTCCAGGCTCCAGGCTGTCAGCACAGAGCCTGATGTGGGGCTTGAACTCATAAACTGCGAGATCATGACCCAAGCTGAAGTCAGACGCTCAACCAGCTGAGCCACCCAGGCACCCCTGTTTGCTATATTCTTGAGGGTTTTGTGGATGCAAGCCTCATTGGCTTTCAGAGCTAGGTGCTTTGGGAGCCCATCCTTCAAGTGGAAATCTTAAAAGCTAGGGCACTAAATGTGAAGTCCAAATCCTTTGCTCTTCAGGGAGAAGCTAGAAGTTGGGAGTTCCCTCCCCATGGTGTAATGTTGTGCTGGGGGTGAGATTAATAGTAAGAGTGTATTTTGCCCTTACCTGCACATTCTGATGTGAGTATTTTCTCATTCACCCAATGTATAGGTAGTTTCTGGATTTCTTTCAGTTGTATTGCTCTGTGTGTAGCTATGCACTTGGTGTGTCCATGAGAGGAGAGGAGTTCAGCAGTCATCCAGTTCAAATGAGTTTTGACAAAGGTATACACTCATGGAAGATTCACTTCAATCAAAATATAGAATGTTCCAACACCCCCCTCCCAAATTCCCTCATTCCCCTTTGAGTCAATAGCCCCCTCCCAAACCAGGCAAGCACTGATCTTTCTGTCACTGCAGATTAGTTTTGCCTCTTCTAGAATTCCAAATCAATGGAATCCTGCGGTATGTATTCCTTTGTGTCTGGCTTCTTTCACTCAACATAACGTTTTGGAGATTCATTCATGTTTTTGTACGTATCAGTACTTCATTCCTTTCTAGTGCTAAATAGTATGCATATATCACAGTTTCACCTATTCACCCATTGATGAATGTTTGGGTAATTTCCAGTTATTGACTGCTATGAATAAAAGCTGCTATGAACATTTATATATAAATCTTTGAAAAGATATGTTTTCACTTCTTTTGGATAAATACCTAGGACTGGAATAGTTGAGTTATATGGTAAGTTTGTGTTTCTTGCATAGAACTTCTTTGCCCAAATAAAAAGCAAGCAGGATATATTTTTTAAGAATTTCAGGGTTACATAATATTCCAAAGTTACAAAGAGTTGTTTTCATTTAGTCTCTCATTTACTGTGAGAATGGAAATAGAAACAGAAAAGTTTACATTACTTTAAAAACATAGAGTAATATGAGGCACCTGGGTGGCTCAGTCCGTTGAACATCCAATTCTTGATTTCTGCTCAGGTCATGATCTCACAGTTTGTGAGTTTGAGCCCTGCATCAGACTCTGCACTGACAGCATGGAGCCTATTTGGGATTCTCTCTCTCCCTCTTTCTCTGCCCCTTCCCTGCTCAAGTTGTCTCTCTCTCAAAATAAATAAAGTTTAAAAATAAATAGATACAAAACATAAAAACACAGTAATAAAGCTCTGTGTTAAAAAGCTACAAATACTGGAGGGGGGGAGGACAGGAAACAGAGGTAAAAAATCAATAAAGATAAAATTTATCTCATAAGTAATTTAGACACAACTGCTAGTAAAAATCTGTCAGCTTTTTATTAAGAAAAAATTCAAGACAACATCTGTTCTGCTTAGTGACTACTTAAGCAATCACCCACACAGAGAAAACTGCGAGCCAGTAAGAAAAAGAAAAAAGAGCATTTATTGTGCTAAAGGAGGTTTCTTAATCTGGAAATATCTTGATGATGTACAGTTAAACTCAGAACTTACAACCAAGTGCTTAGGGTAAGTTGATAAGAATTCTCTCATCAGGTTACCCAGTATGAATTCCCGAGCCCTTGAGGTTGCAATTTAGTGAAGAACATTTTGCAGAAATAAGTGCCAAGCACTGACAGGCATTTACCATGAAAGAAACAGGACTGATCTGGAATTAAATTCCAATAAATGTGATCAAATAGTCACTGAGAGTGAGGCTGGAAATTGGGGGTTGTTCTCACAGCATTGTTTCTCAAATATTTTTCCTTTTCTATTTTTTTTGTTTTGTTTTTTTTCATTTTTGTTTTTAAGTAAAAGCAAACTTAGTAAGAAAAGGGGGCTCTGGCAAAACACACACACACACACACACACACACACACAATCCCTACAGAAAAAGTGCCTAAACCATTGAAAGTCTTACTCACTCTTCTCAAATTTTCTCTTTGTTTAATAGTTTCATATGCTTTGGGTATCATCAGCCAAGTTTAGCCATGCCTGGCGTACTACTGACAGGCCCCAAACAAATGTAGAATAGAAAAGCAAAGGGAAGAAAGAAAGTAAAGAGAGAAAGAGAAAAGAAAGCAAAAAGAAAAGCTGAAGGTGGTGTAAGGTAGCCACCTCAGGTAGCTATCAAGGCAAGTAAGCCATACACTTTTAAAAGATAGAATTGCTTTCTTCTTTCCAAGCAAATGAAAGAAATAGGTGAAAGGTTATCAGTTTTGTGTGTTTGTACAAAATTAACATTGGAGAGCTTCTTAAGAATGTTGATTCACAAACACTATCTCCAGAGATTCTATTTCATTAACTCTCTGGTAGGCCCCAGAAATCAAATTTACCAGTCAGATTCCATATTTTCTGATGCCATGGGCTCCACACAGGCTTAGTCTCATGGACATACAGCCTGTGCCATTGCACAGGGCTCTGTGCTCAAAAGGACTCTTCACTTGTGTTTAATGCTCTCTTGTAGCTGTTGAAATTCTTACTTTTGAACAAGGGACCCTTCCCACTGGGTCTTGAAAATTATGTAGTTGGTCCTGTCCCCAGGGACCACACTTTGAAAAACATGCAATAGAGTTTAGGCCTTAGGCTTCAATCTTTCACTACTGAAAATATTCAGGCAACTATTTATAGGTCTATTGGATTTTAAGACTGACAGATACCCAGCATCTGAATAAAATCGCTTTACACAATTTCTACTTGGCACTCTTGGATCAGGGGTTCCTAAGTGGGTTTGTTTCCAGAGGGAGAGCCCAGGGAGAGAAGTAGCCATTATTACAGGAAGCAAATTCCTGGGGGCAGTTGTTACAGGAATTGGAAATTATTTGCTCAAGGAAGAAAGAAAAAAAAAAGGTAGAGACCTCAAAAATAATACAAGGAGAACAATCACTCTCAGGCATTTGAGGGGAGGCAAAATTGACCCCACAAAGGTGAACAGATAACCCTGAAATTCAATTGTCAAAAGAAAACTTTGGTCATCAAAAGCTAGAAAAAGTTAAAGACCTTTGGAATAAATTTTCATCTAATCTAATTCACCTAACCCTTTCAGCAGTAGAGATGAGTGGGTAGAGATGGGGACTTAAAGAAAATGTTTGTCAGATTGTCACAGTATTTTATAGGAGCACTGGGACCAAAAAACCTTGACTGCCAATCAAAAGTTCCCATTTCCCCATTCAATGTTTACCATTGGTAAACCATCAACAATGCACATTCCATGGGGTAAAAAAACAACCGAGGCAGTGAGTCAGTTCCATTCCAGGCTAAAAAATAGAACCAGTGGACATGTTAGTTAAATCTAAGAGTCAAAATGCAACTTGAATACACTCATCTCAGCTGTCAAATAAGATTACCCAGGCTTAAGAGCCTAGCTATCCTTAAAGTAGAATGAGAAAAGCTGTATTAGCTTCACCCAAAATGGTCAGCTGGTTATTCAACATTTCTTATGGTTGCTCATTTTTATTCACTCTTAAGTGGCTTTGGGAAGATATAAGTCATCATGATTTTCACCATCGTTATCATCAATGCCACATGCATGTAATAATTATAAAAACAATAGCTAATATAGATAGACTATGTACTATGTGCTGAGCATTTTCTGAGCTATTTATACATATATATTATATATTTTACATATATATTAATATACATATATGTATATTAATATATATATATTAATATACATATGTGTATATTATATATGTGTATAGTATATATATGTGTGTATATATATGTATATATATGTATATATATTAATATATTAATTAATATATATATGTATATTAATATATATATACTAAGTCATGTAATCCTTACCACAACCCCATGACACAGTACCATTGTTATCTCCATTTTACAGATGAGGAAACTGATCACAGAGAGGTTAAGTGACTTGTTTAAGGTCACACGGCTATTACATAGCAGAGCCAAGAGTCAAACACAGGGACTATGACTATATTACTCAAGCACTTAACCACTAGACAATGTAGCAAAGAGCACTAGTCAGGGAGCTTAATGAAGCAAAGCAAACAGAGTTGTTTGGAACATTTTTGGGGTTATGGACTCTTTTGAGAATCTATATCCCTCAGAAAAATAAATATATACAGCACATATTTACAAACTGTCAGAGGACTGCCTTTGTTCCTCCAAGACCATACATTTACCTTTATGACTCAGTCTCAGGCTAAAAATGCCTACTCCAGACACTAATTATTTAAAATCGTAAAATAGCTATAACTGCCAAAGACAAAAATAATTTAAAAATATAATGGTGGGGCACCTGGGTGGCTCAGTCAGTTGAGCAATGGGCTCTTGATTTTGGCTTAGGTTATGATCCCCCAGGGTTATGGGATCGAGTCCCACATAGGGCTTTGAGTGTGGAACCTGCTTAAGATTCTCTGTCTCTCTCTCTGTCTCTGTCTCTCTCTCTACCCCCTTTCCTCCACTCATGCTCTTTCTCTGTCTGTAAATAAATAAATAAATAGAAAAATCTAATGGTTCTGTGAAGTGTGGACTCAGACCATTAATAAAATTCTAAGCCTTATGCTTGTACCATATCATCAAATCCAAAAACAGCCTATTTTTAAATAACAAACTTTTTTTTTAGTGTTTATTTTCAGAGAGAGAGAGAGAGAGAGAGCCCGCATGTGCACACAAACACGGGAAGGGCAGAGAGAGAGGGAGAGAGAGAATCCTAAGCAGGCTCCGTGCCATCAGCTCAGAGCCCAACACGGTGTTCAATCTCACCAACTGTGAGATCACAACCTGAGCCAAAATCAAGAGTTGGACACTTAACCAGGTGCCCCTAAACAACAAACTTTAAAGCTTTTTATCAACTGCCAAGTTATTTCAAATTGAAAGAACAAATCACTGTAATTTCTAGCATGTAACATGGTACTTACCTATACTAAGTGCCAATAAATGTTGATAGAGAAGAAAAGGGAGAAAAGGAAGGTAAAAGTATCTTAATGTTCCTTAGTTGTGTAGTAAATGTGATTCCAAAATATCATTCAACTTTTTTTTTTTAAGATTCTTTTGAAGTAATCTCTACACCCAATATGAGGCTCGAATTCACAACCCCAAGATCAAGAGTTGTATGTTCCACTGGCTAAGCCAGCCGGGCACCCCTCAGCTCCTTTTTAATAGTATTCACCTATTCAAATATTTATTTAATAAGATTTGTTGAATATTTATTATGTAATATAAACCATGCTAGGCATCAAGGGTATGAATTTAAAAGGCACTGAGGAACAAACACACCAAAAATGTGAAATCTGTGAAATGCAAGTTGTCACATGATGAACAAAGCTAGCAATTAGAAAAACACACAAAAGAATATATAAAGGTTGAAAGCAAAATCTACATAGGTGTTGCAAATCTGGTAAGGGAACATCAATGTTTGCCTTTACTTTCCAAGTTCTTTCTTCCCTCAGTCCACACCCACACCTTGACAACTCATTCTCAAAATTATTTGAGTTTTGCTCCAATAAACTTCTTAGCTTGATAGTTCTATTCTTTTCATTAGTTCACTCATTAATTAAATACTAAATGTGGCATTTCTGAATAGCAGGTGTCCAAATTTAGCCAATTAAGGGGCACCTGAGTGGCTCAGTCAGTTAAGCGGCTGACTTTGGCTCAGGTCATGATCTCGTGGTTTGTGAGTTCGAGCCTTGGGCTTGCTGCTGTCAGCACAGAGCCTGCTTCAGTTCCTCTGTCTCCTTCTCTCTCTCTCTGCCCCTTCCCTGCCTCACACTCTGTCTCTCTCTCTCAAAAATAAATAAACATTAAAAAAATAATAAATAAATAATTTAAAAAATTAATTTAACCAATTAAAAAACAAGTTAGAAAACAACCCACAACAATTTGGGGAAGGGAGACTCATACTCAGGACACGTGTATGACAATAACCTTAGAATATACCAGGGTATTGAGAAAACAAGTGCAAACAAGACAGTTTATGTTGTCATCATGCCAGCTAGACATATGACCCAGTAGAAACAGGTGATTAAATTGGCCTGCTAAGAAATTTGGTGATAGAAAGTCCAGATCAATGATTTCAGAAGATCTCGTTAACAATAGAAGCAAACAACAGGGGACCCCTTAAAACTCTTACTGCTGATGCTAAGAACAGTTTATACTCTGTAGAGCAATGGATCTCTCTGTTTTGCTCTACTTTCCCTGTTTTTTTTTAAATTTTTTTTAATGTTTATTTTTGAGGGAGAGAGAAAGAGAGTGAGCAGGGGAGGGGCAGAGAGAGATGGAGACACAGGCTCCAGGCTCTGAGCTGTCAGCACAGAGCCTGACGTGGGGCTCAAATCCACGAATCATGACCTGAGCCAAAGTCAGATGCTCAACAGACTGATCCACTTAGGCACCCCTCTATTTTTCCTGTTTTAAAACTATTTTTCAAGCTGTACTGATGCATGTTTTTCAAGCCTGGGTTCAATCACAGGAAAGCTCTAACTAGCTCAACAGGCTAATGAGCAGACATTTTATAAATAGCATGTCTGAGAGTTCATAATGCTACTCCATTGGGAAGCAACTTAGCTCTAGAGAATGCTATCATTTGTCTATAACAGCATCTTTTGTCAGCCCCAATTTGGTTAATAACTACAATTATGCTTTGATCATTTCAGCAGCTCTGAGTCTTTGTCAGGCTTTACCCCTATTATGTGCCTTCATACCTTCTTCTTGGGCTACTGCAATAAGTTCCTAATTGGTCTCTCTGCTATCAGTCTCACCACCCTCTAAACCATTCTATATGTTACTGCCAAGACTAACCTTTAAAATGAACCAAGTTTGAAAACTTTCAAAGACTTTCAAAGTCCAAATTCCCTTAAGCTGACAGCCAAGGCCCTCCACATTCTGTCACTAATTTACTATTCCAGAAATTTGCTCACATCATTTCCTGTACCATGTACCATGTATTCCCAGACTATGTCCTCCACTCTCTGCCTCTCTGCCTTTCCTTCTTTTGGAAAACCTTAGCTTCCTACTAACTTATTAAGAAGTCCTTTCTAATACTGCAGCTAAAATTGGGCACCCTTTTTGCAGTTTTACCCATCATTAAAAGCTAACTCATAAATTTTATGGTATGTATTTTACCACAATTCAAAACTTGTTTAAATTAACACACATACACACAGTTAGTTAATAACCTTCAAGTTTGGCAAGTTGGCAGACTAGATGTCCTGAAATTTCTCCTGTGAGGAATACCGAGAACTGCTGAATAAATTCAAAAGCTTCCTTTTAAATGCAACACTGAATACTCAAGAAAGAAATTTAATTACTCAGGTTTCACAAAGGGAATGAAAACCACTGTAGTAAATGTGAATTAAAGCTTAACTTTCCCCTGAAGATAGGGAACAGGGAAAAGAAAAAAGTCTTCCCTGAGAAATTAATAACCTTACAATAACCATGTAAGCCTAAGATTTAAATGTAGAACAATATTATTGATGCTAAAAAATAAGCATTTTAAAATTATAAACTATCTAAAAGAAAAATGTAAGAACAAGAATAAATGAAACAAGAACAAGTAGAAATGCAAAATAATCAAATTTCTAAAAATAATAAACAATCATCTAGTGAATAAGTTGAACAGCAGATTAGATATAGCTAAAGAGAATATCAAAAGACTGGCTGGATTAACCTAGAAGACATCACAGATGAGACAGAAAGAATAGACTTTTAGAGAAAAGAGGAATATATGTTCATTATAAGTCTAATGAAAGGTGATCTAGAAGGAGAAAAGGGAGAAGAGAAGATGGTGGCAGAGTAGGAGGACCCTAGACTCACCTTGTCCCATGAATACAACTAGATAACTACCAAATCATCCTAAATACTCTAGAAATTGATCTGAAGACTGGCAGAACAAACTCTACAACTAAAGGTAGAGAAGAGGTCACATTGAAGAAGGTAGGAAGTGCAGAGATGTGGTTTGGGAAAGAAACAGATTGTGGCTGCTGCAGTGAGGAGGGAGCTATGGACTCAGAGAAGGGTGAGAGATAAACTAGCACACAAAGGAGCACACAAGGAAAACAAATCCCCGTAGCAACTGGCCTGGAAAGAAAGAGGACCCAAATTTTGCAAATTCTTGCAACCAATGGGGCTTAAAGCCTGGAGTTTTAAAGGTCAGTGTGCTTGGCTCTAGGAGAGCTCAGAGGCCATTGGGGCTGCTCTTGGAGAGAAGGCAAGCAAACAACCCATGGACATACAACAATCTGAAGAGTATCCCAGGCACATAGTGGTGAGGACAGTTGCTCATATCGGAGCATGTCCCAGAGAGGCAGCATACATAGAGGGACCCCTCCAGAAACAAAGGAGCTAGCTGCTACCATTTCCCTCTCCCCCCACTCAGCATAAACACAGAGCCACCTGCAGGTACCAGCACAGTGCCCACACTTGCTACCTAACTTGCTTACACCAAGCCTCTTCCTCCATGCTCCAGAAAACCACTCTTCCCAGTCAGACCTGCCTCAGTCCCAGTGTGGTGGGACCCTCCCCCAGAAGACCAGCCCACACCCTTCCCAACACAAAGTCTCCTGACTCAAGAGTTTTGTGAGCCCTTTGTTGTGGTGGTGGTAGCAATGGGTCTCATTTCACAAGCTGACCAGAGCACACATAGTTAAACTCACCATATTCAGGCCAGGGACCAAACACTGCCCACACAGGCAAAGAGAGCCTCTGCAAATGACTGGCCAAAAGGATAAAGTGGACAGGACACAACAGCAGAACACATGCAGCACACATTGGAGACACCTTCAGAAGTGTCAGGCCCTGTGGAAAAGAGGACATTACACTGCAGGGCACTAGAGGACCTCTTCTTCATAAAGCCATTAAACTCAAGAACAGGAGATGTAACTGACTTTCCTAACACAGAGAAACTGGCACAGAGATTTAGACAAAATGAGAAGACAGAGGAATTTGCCCGAAACAAAAGAACAGGACAAAGCTGTGGCCAAAGACCTAAGCAAAACAGATATAAGTAACATGCCTGATAGAGAACTTAAAGCAATGATCATGAAGATACTCACTGGACTTGAGAAAGAGTGGAGAGCATGAGTGAGACCCTTAACACAGAAATACAGAATAACAGGGGCACCTGAGTGGCTCAGTTGGTAAGTGTCTGACTTTGGCTCAGGTCATGATCTCACTGTTTGTGGGTTCAAGCCCCACATTGGGCTCTGTGCTGACAGCTCAGAGCCTGGAGCCTGCTTTGATTCTTTATCTCCCTCTCTCTCTGCCCCTCCCCCATTTTCTCTCTCTCTCTCAAAAATAAACAAACATTAAAAAAAAAGAAATATGGAGTGACATAGCACAGATAAAGGACTCAATAGATGAAATGGGAAACATACTTGATGGAATGAACAGCAGGCTGGAAGAAGCAGAGGAACAAATTAATGACCCAGAAGACAAAGTGATGGAAAATAATCAAGCTGAATGAAAGAGAAGAAGGAATTATGCAAAACAAGATTAGACTTAGAGAACTCAGGGACTCCATCAAATGTAGTAACATTCATATTATAGGAGTCCCAGAAGAAGAAGAGAGAGAAAGCAGGCAGAGAATTTATTTGAAGAAATAACAGCTGGAAGCTTTCCTAATCTGGAGAAGGAAACAGATATCCAGATCCAGGACTCACAGAGAACCACTATCAAAATCAAGAAAATCAGATCCACACCAACACATATTGTAATTAAAATGGCAAAAATATAATGATAAAGAAAAAAATATTAAAAGTTGAAAGACAATAAAGACAGTAACATGCAAAGGAAACTCCATGAGGCTATCGGTGGATTCTTCAACAGGATCTTTCCAAGCCAGGAAGGACTAACATGATATATTCAAAGTGCTGAAAGGGAAAAACTTGCAGCCAAGGATATTCTATCCAACAAGGCTATCATTCAAAATAGATAAAGAATTCCCCAGAAATATAAAAGCTAAAGGAGTTCATGAACACTATCTAGCCCTGCAGGAAATACTAAAGGAGACTCTTTTTGAGAAGAAAGACCAAGAAATGACAATATGAAGTTGGAAACACAAAAGCAGTAAAAATGAATATTTCTGTAAAAAATCAGTTAAGGGACTCACAAAATAAAAGGATGTATAATATGACAAAATATACCTAAAACATGGAGAGGAAAGGAGTAAAGAATGAGTTCAAACTTCAATGACCAACAACCTAATATAGACTATATGTAGAAGATATTGTATACAAACCAAATGGTAACCACAAATCAAAAACCAGTAACAAATATGCAAAGAATAAAGAGAAAAAAATCCAAATATATCACTAAAGAAAACGAGCAAACCAGGAAAGAGAGAAAGATAAGAAAGGGTCAGAGAAAACCTTCAGAAACAACCACATAACAAGTAATAAAATGGCAATAAATACATATCTATCAATAATTACTTTGAATATAAATGGACTAGGTGCTCCAATCAAAAGACATAGGATGACAGAATAGATCAAAAAACAAGATCCATCTCTATGCTGCCTACAAGAGACTCATTTTAGATCTAATACATGCAGGGGCACTTGGGTGACTCAGTTGAGTAAGTGTCCAATTCTTGGTTTGGCTCTGGTGATGGTCTCACAGTCGTGGGATAGAGCCCTGTGTTGGGTTCCACACTAAACACGGAGCCTGCTTAAGATTTGCTCTCCCAGGGGCACCTGGGTGGCTCAGTTGGTTAAGTGTCCAACTCTTGGTTTCAGCTCAGGTCACAGTCTCATGGTTTTGTGGGTTTGAGCCCCACATCAGGCTCTGCATTGGCAGTGTGGAGCCTGCTTGGGATATTCTCTCTCTCTCTCTCTCTCTCTCTGCCTCTCCCCTACTCGTGCTGTCTCAGTCTCTCTCAAATAAATAAATAAAATTTAAAAAAAAGATCCTCCCCCCAAAAAAAGAAAGATTTTCTCTCTTCCTCTCTCTTTGCCCCTCACCCCCCTCTTCTCTCTTTCTCAAAATAAATAAACATTTTTTAAAAAAAAAGGAATTTAAAAAATACATGGAAACAAATGAAAATGAAAACACAACAGTTCAAAAACTTTGAGACTCAGTTGGTTAAAGGTCCACCTTTAGCTCAGGCCATGATTTTATGGTTCATAAGTTTGAGCCCCGCATCAGGCTTTGTACTGTCAGCTCAGAGACTGCTTGAGATCCTCTGTCTCCCTCTCTCTATGCCCTTCCCCATTCATGATCTCTCTCTTTCTCTCTCTCAAAAATAAACAAACATAAAAAAAACACCTTTGGGACACAGCACAAGCAGTTCTAAGAGGGAAGTGTGTAGCAATATAGGCTTCCCTCAAGAGGCAAGAAAAATCTCAAATAAATAACCTAAACTTACACTTAAAGGAGCTAGAAAAAGAACAAAAACAACAACAACAACAAACTAAAATTAGCAGAAGGAAGTAAATAATAAAGATTAGAGCAGAAATAAATGATATAAAACTAAAAAATACAATAGGACAGATCAATGAAACCAGGACCTAGTTCTTTGAAAAAAATCAATGAAATTGATAAACCACTACCCAGACTTATCAAGCAAAAAAAAAAAGACCCAAGGAAATAAAATCACAAATTGCAGAGGAAAAATAACAACCAACACCATAGAAATACAAACAATTATAAGAGAATATTATGGGGGCACCTGAGTGGCTCCAACTCTTGATTTCAGCTCAGGTGATGATCTCACAGTTCATGGTTCAGGCCCCACATTGGGCTCTGTGCTGAGAGTGTGGAGCCTGATTGGGATTCTGCCTCTCCCCCTCTCTCTCTCTCTCTCTGCTTCTTCTCCCACCCTCAAAAATAAATAAACTTTTTTTTCAAAAAAGAGAGTATTATGAAAAACTATCTGGCAACATATTGGACAACCTAAAAGAAATGGATAAATTCCTAGAAACATACAAACTACCAAAACTGAAACAAGAATAAATAGAAAATTTGAACAGACCCATAACCAGCAAAGAAATTGAATCAGTAATCAAAACTTTTGAAACAAAGAAAAGCCCAGGGCCAGATAACTTCCCAGGGGGATTCCACCAGACATTTAAAGAAGAGTTAATATCTATTCTTCTCAAACTTTTCCAAAAAATAGAAATGGAAGGAAAACTTCCAAACTCATTCTATGAGGCCAGCATTACCTTGATTCCAAAACCAAACAAAGACTCCACTAAAAAGGAGAATTACATGGGGCGCCTGGGTGGCTCAGTCAGTTGAGCGTCCAACTTTGGTTCAGGTCATGAGCTCACGGTTCGTGAGTTCAAGCCCCATGTCGGGCTCTGTGCTGACAGCTCAGAGCCTGGAGCCTGCTTCAGATTCTGTGTCTCCCTCTCTCTCTGCTCTTCCCCTGCTCACATGCTGTCTCTCTCTCAAAAATAAATAAAGATTTAAAAAAAAAAAAAGGAGAATTACAGGCCAATATCCTTAATGAACATGGATGCAAAAATTCTCAACAAGATACTAGTAAATCGAATTGAACAGTACATTAAAAGAATTATTCACCACGATCAAGTGGGATTTATTCCTGGGCTGCTGGTGTGGTTCAATATCTTAATCAATCAATGTGATATACCACATTAATAAAAGAAAGGATAAGGACCACGTGATCCTCTCAATAGATGCAGAAACAGCATTCATCAAAATATAGCATGAATTCTTGATAAAAACCATCAACAAGGTAGGGACAGAGGGAACATACCTCAATATCATAAAGGCCATATATGAAAGACCCACAGCTAATATCATCCTCAACAGGGAAAAAATGAGAGCTTTTCCTCTACGGTCAGGAAGAAGAAAGGAATGTCCACTCTTACCACTGTTATTTATCATAGTACTGGAAGTCTCTAGCCTCAGCAATTAGACAACAGAAAGAAATAAAAGGTGTCCAAATTGGAAAGGAAGAAATCAAACTTTTCACTATTCACAGACAACATGATACTCAATGTAGAAAACCCAAAAGACTCCACCAAGAAATTGCTAGAACTGATACATAAATTCAGCAAAGTTCCAGGATATAAAATCAACATACAGAAATCTGTTGCATTTCTATACACCAATAATGAAGCAGCAGAAAGAGAAATTAAGAAGGCAATCCTCATTTACAATTGCACCAAAAACCATAAGATACCTAGGAATAGACCTAACCAAAGAGGTAAAAGATCTGTACTCTGAAAACTATAGAACACTTATGAAAGAAATTGAACAGGATGCAAAGAAATGAAAAGACATCCCATGCTTATGAATTAGAAGAACAAATATTGTTAAAATCTCTATACTACTCAAAGCAATCTACACATTTAATGCAATCTCTATCAAAATACCACCAGCATTTTTCCCTGAGCTAGAACAAACAATACTAAAATTTTTTTTTTTTTTAATTTTTTTTTTCAACGTTTATTTATTTTCGGGACAGAGAGAGACAGAGCATGAACGGGGGAGGGGCAGAGAGAGAGGAAGACACAGAATCGGAAACAGGCTCCAGGCTCTGAGCCATCAGCCCAGAGCCCGACGCGGGGCTCGAACTCACGGACCGCGAGATCGTGACCTGGCTGAAGTCGGACGCTTAACCGACTGCGCCACCCAGGCGCCCCAACAATACTAAAATTTGTATGGAACCACAAAAGACACTGAATAGCCAAAATAATATTGAAAAAAAGCAGGGGCGCCTGGGTGGCTCAATTGGTTAAGCATCCAACTTCAGCTTAGGTCATGTTCTCACGGTCTGTGTTCGAGCCCCAGGTTGGGCTCTGTGCTGACAGCTCAGAGCCTGGAGCCTGCTTTGGATTTTCCCTCCCTCTCTGCCCCTCCCCCACTTGTGCTCTGTCTCTCAGAAATAAACATTTTTTTTTAATTATAAAGAAAAAATATTTTTAAAAAAAGAAAAGAAAATCTGGAGGCATCACAAGCTGTAGTCATCAAGACAACATGGTACTGGCATAAAAACAGACACATGCATCTGTGAAACAGAATAGAATACCCAGAAATGGACCCACAACTATATGGTCAACAATCTTCAACAAAGCAGGAAAGAATATCCAGAAGAAAAAAGACAGTTTCTTCAACAAATGGTGTTCAAAAAACAAACTGGACAACAACATGCAGAAGCATGAAACTGGACCACTTTCTTATACCACACAGAAATATAAATTCAAAATGGATAAAAGACCTAAATGTGAGACAGGAAACCATCAAAATCATACAGGAGAATACAGACAACAGCCTCTTTGACCTCAGCCATAGTAACTTCTTATTACACACATCTCTAGAGGCAAGAGAAACAAAAGCAAAAATGAACTATTGGGACTTCATCAAGATGAAAATCTTCTGCACGGTGAAGGAAAAAATCAACAAAACTAAAAAACAATCTATGGAATGGGAGAACATATTTGTAACTGACATATCTGATAAAGGGTTAATATCCAAAACACATAAAGAACTTATCCAACTCACCACCCAAAAAATAAATAATCCAGTAATAAATAGGCAGAAGTGGGTCACCTGGGTGGCTCAGTCAGTTAAGCATCCGACGCTTGGTTTTGGCTCAGGTTGTGATCTCAAGGTTCATAGGCTCAAGCCCCACATTGGGCTTTGCATTGGCAGTGTGGAACCTGCTTGGGATTCTCTCTCTCCCTCTCTCTGCCCCTTCCCTGCTTGTACCCATGTGCACATACTCTAAATAAATAAATAAATAAATAAATAAATAAATAAATTTTTTAAAAAAGAAAGAAATAGGCAGAAGACATGAACAGACATTTTCCCAAAGACATCCAGATGGCTAACAGACACGTGAAAAGATGCTCAACATCACTCATAATCACGGAAATGAAAATCAAAACCATGATGAAATACCACCTCACCCCTGTCAGAATGGCTAAAATTAACAACACAGGAAACAATAGATGTTGGCAAGGATGTGGAGAAAGGAGAACCCTCTTACACTATTGGTCGGAATGCAAATTGGTACAATCACTCTGGAAAACAGTATGGAGTTTCCTCAAAAAGTTAACAATAGAACTACCCTATGACCCAGTAATTGCACTACTATGTATTTACCCAAAGGATACAAAATACTGATTCAAAAGGGTACATGCACCCTGATGTTTATAGCAGGCATTATTAACAATAGTCAAATTATGGAAATAGCTCGAATGTCCATGGACTGATGAATGGATAAAGAAGTGGTGTACAGGGGCGCCTGGGTGGCGCAGTCGGTTAAGGGTCCGACTTCAGCCAGGTCACGATCTCGCGGTCCGTGAGTTCGAGCCCCGCGTCAGGCTCTGGGCTGATGGCTCAGAGCCTGGGGCCTGTTTCCGATTCTGTGTCTCCCTCTCTCTCTGCCCCTCCCCTGTTCATGCGCTGTCTCTCTCTGTCCCAAAAATAAATAAACATTAAAAAAAAATTTAAAAAAAAAAAAAAAAAAAAAAGAAGTGGTGTACACACAGACACACACACACACACACACACACACACAGTGGAACATCACTCAGATATCAAAAAGAATGAAACCTTTCCATTTGCAATGACATGGATGAAGCTAGAATGTATTATGCTAAACAAAATAAGTCAGTCAGAGAAAGACAAATACCATATGATCTCACTCATATGTGGAATTTAAGAAACAAACCAGATGAACATAGGGGGGAAGAGAGAGAGGGAAGCAAACCATAAGAGATTCTTAACTACAGAGAACAGACAGGGTTGATGGAGGAAGGTGGGTAGGGGATGGGCTAAGTGGGTGATGGGTATTAAGGAGGGCACTGGGTTGTGATGCCAGTTGTGATGTTGTGATAAGCACTGGGTGTTATTGTAATTGATTAATCACTAAATTCTACACCTAAAACCAATTTTACTGTATATGTTAACTAACTATAATTTAAATAAAAACTTGGGAAGGGGTGCCTGGGTGGCTCAAGTCAGTTAAGCATCTGACACTGGCTCAGGTCATGATCTCACGGTTCATGAGTTCAAGCCCCATGTCGGACTCTGTGCTGACAGCTCGGAGCCTGCATCCTGCTTCAGATTCTGTGTGTCCCTCTCTCTGCTCCTCCCCCACTCATGCTCTGTCTCTGTCTCTCTCCTCCTCTCAAAAATAAACGTTAAAAAAAAACTTGGGGAAAAAAATCCCAACAAACAAAAGTCTAGGACCAGATGGCTTCACAGACAAATTCTGCCAAATATTTAAAGAAGAGTTAATACCTATTCTTCTCAAACTATTCCAAAAGACAGAAAAAGAAGAAAATATCCAAATTCATTGTATGAGGCCAGCATTACCTTGATACAAAAACTGGATAAAGGCACCACACAAAAAAAGAAAACTACAGGCCAATATTTCTGAAGAGCATAGATGCAAAATTCCTCAACAAAATGCTAGCAAACCAAATCCAACAATACATTTTAAAAAACATTCACCATGATCAAGTGGGTTTGATGCCTGGGTTGCCAGGGTGGTTCAATATTTGCAAATCAATCAATGTGACACATCACATCAATAAGAGAAAGGATAAGTATCATATGATGGTGGGGCACCTGGGTGGCTCAGTGGGTAAAGCGTCTGACTTTGGCTCATGTCATGATCTCACAGTTTGGAAGTTTGAGCCCCGCATCAAGCTCTGCACTGACAATGAAGAGCCTGCTTGGGATTCTCTCTCTGCCTCTCTCTGCCCCTCCCCCACTTGTTCTCTCTCTCTCTCTCTCTCTCTCTCTCTCTCTGTCTCTGTCTCTCCCCTTTCCCTCTCTCTCTCACAAAATAAATTAAAAAAAGAGAATTGTATGCTTGTTTCAATAGATACAGACAAAGCATTTGACAAAGTACAACATCCATTCATGATAAAAACCCTCAACAAAGTAAGTTTAGAAGCAACATACCTCAACATAACAAAGGCCTTATAGAAAAAACCCATAGCTAACATCATCCTCAATGGGGAAAAACTGAGAGCCTTTCCCCTAAAGTCAGGAACAAGACTAAGATGTCCACTGTCACCAAATTTATTCAACATAGTACTGGAAGTCCTAGCCACAGCAATCAGACAACAAAAAGAAATAAAAAGAATCCAAACAGGCAAGGAAGAAGTCAAACTTTCACTATTGCAGATGACGTGATACTATATAAAGAAAACCTCAAAGACTCCAGCAAAAATATACTAGAACTGATAAGCAAATTGAGTAAAGTCACATGGTACGAAATCATTCTACAGAAATCTGTTGCATGATTGTACACCAATATTGAAGCAGCAGAAAGAGAAATTAAGAAGACAATCCCCATTTACAGTTACAATAAGATACCTAGAAATAAACTTAAGCAAAGAGGTGAAAGGCCTGTGCTCTGAAAACTATAAAGCACTGATGAAAGAAATTGAAAACGGCACAAAGAAATGGAAAAATAACCCATGCTCATGGATGGGAAGAACAATTGTCTATATAACCCAAAGCAATCTACACATTTAATGCAATTCCTATCAAAATATCAACAACACTTTTTACAGAACTAGAACAAATAATCCTAAACTTTTTAGGGAAACACAAAAGATCCTGAATGGCCAAAGAAATTTTGAAAAAGCAACCCAAAGCTGGAGGCATCACAACTCCGAAATTTAAGTTATGTATTACAAAGTTGAAGTAATCAAAATGGACATATAGGTCACAAAAACAGACATATAGATCAATAGAACAGAATAGAATAGAAAGCCCAGAAATAAACCCCTGATTATGTGGTCAATTAACCTTTGACAAAGCAGGAAAGAATATCCAATGAGAAAAAGACAGTCTCCTCAACAGATAGTGTTAGGAAAACTGGACAGCAACATGCAAAAGAATGAAACTGAACTACTGTCTTACACCATGCACAAAAATCTATTCAAAACGGATTACAGACCTCAATGCAAGACATGAAACCAGGAGCGCCTGGGTGGCTCAGTTGGTTAAGCCTCTGACTTTGACTCGGATCATAATCTCACAGCTAATGATTTTGAGGCCTGAATTGGGTTCTGTGCTGACATCTCAGAGCCTGCTTTGGATCCTCTGTCTCCCTGTCTCTGCCCCACTCACGCTCTCTCTCTCTCTCTCTCTCAAAAATAAATAAACATTAAAAAAAAAAAAGACCTGAAACCATAAAAATCCTCAAAGAGAGCACGGTCTGTAATTTCTGTGACACTAGCCTTAGCAACTCTTTTCTAGATAGGGTCCCGAGAGGCAAGGGAAATAATAATAAACTATTGGGACTACAGAAAAAAAAAAGAAAGAAAGAAAGAAAGAAAAGAAAAGAAAAGAAAAGAAAAGAAAAAGCTCAGTGAAGGAAATAATCAACAAAACTAAAAGGCAACCTTTGGAATGGGAGAAGATGGTTGCAAATGACATATCTGATAAAGGGTTAGTATCGAAAATATATAAAGAGCTTGTAAAACCCAATACCCAAAAAACAAATAATTCAGTTAAAAAATGGGCAGAGGGGCACCTGGGTGGCTCAGTCAGTTAAGCAACCTACTTCAGCTCAGGTCATGATCTTGAGGTTTGTGAGTTTGAGCCCCGCGTGGGGCTCTGTGCTGACAACTCGGAGCCTGGAGCCTGCTTCGGATTCTGTGTATCCTGCTCTCTCTCTGCCCTTCCCATGCTCATGCTCTGTCTCTCTCTGTCTCTCAATAATAAATAAACGTTAAAAAAATGTTTTTTTAATGTGCAGAAGACATGAATAGAGCAGCAAATTTTGGGTAGCCACACACCCAGAGGCTACAGAAATGCTCTCAGGGAACGTAGCCTGGGGATGCCATCTTTGCACTGTCTCTTGGCCTGGCTACAGTTTTCTGGTACCTCCCAGAAAGGACTCATCTGGAGTCCTGATTTTTGCAACTGTCTCCAAGGAGACACTTTCAGATTTCCTGATCTGGAGGCCAGCAAGGTTAACCTTTATGGTACCACAGGACTATATATGTTTGCATACTTTTAAAGCTGCTGCCTGGGGGTCTACTTTCCAATTAGCCTGAAATTAGGGGCTGAGACTGTCCCTCTGGAACTGGAAGCCTCTCAATAACTGGGACCTATCAGGAATAAATCAGGTTGGGGTGCCTGGGTGGCTCAGGCAGTTGAGTGACCGACTTCGGCTCAGGTCATGATCTCATGATCTGTGGGTTCGAGCCCCATATTGGACTCTGCTAGCAGCTCAGAGCCTGGAACCTTCTTCAGATTCTGTGTCTCCCTCTCTCTCTGCCCCTACCCTGCTTGCACTCTATCTCTCTCTCTTTCAAAAATAAACATTAAAAAAAAATTTTTTTAAAGGAATAAATCAGGTTGCTTAGACAATCACTAAAGTTGGAGAAACAACCAAGAACTAAGGCAAAGTTAAACGATAGGTTTTCTTTCCTACAAAAGGCCACTCCTTTAAGACTGGAAAAGATAGCTGTTTCACCTAATGTATAGAAAGAGAGAGTTAAGCAAAATAAGGAGACTGGGGTATATTCCCTAAAAAAGAACAGGATAAAACCCCAGAGGTGAAAAATCTTAATGAAACAAAGATAAGTAATTTACCTGATAAAGAGTTTAGGATAATGATCATAAAGATGCTCACTGAACTCAGGAGAAGAATGGATGAACACAGTGAGAACTTCAACAAACAGACAAAATATAATAAAGTACCGAACAGAAGTTACAGAACTAAAGAGTACAATAACGGCACTGAAAAAAATACATTAGAGGGGTATAACAGCAGACTCGATGAAGCAGAAGAAAGAATCAGTGAGCTGTAAAAGAGGGAAGTAGAACTCACCCAATCAGAGTAGCAAGAAGAAAAATTAATTTTAAAAAGTGAGACAACATCACGCAGAATAACATCTGCATTAGAGGGGTCCCAAAAGGAGAAGAGAGAGGAGAAAGGAGCAGAAAATTTCTTTGAAAAAATAATAGCTGAAATATTCCCTAACTTGGGGAAGGAAACAAACGTCCAGGTCCAGGAAAGCCAAAAGACTTCCAAAATAGATAAACCCAGAGAGAGCCACACCGAGACACATTATAATTAAAATGTCAAGAGTTAATGGGGCGCCTGGGTGGCTCGGTCGGTTAAGCGTCTGACTTCAGCTCAGGTCATGATCTCTCAGTCTGTGAGACAGAGCCCTACGTCGGGCTCTGCGCTGACAGCTCAGAGCCTGGGGCCTGTTTCAGATTCTGTGTCTCCCTCTCTCTCTGGCCCTCCCCCATTCATGCTCTGTCTGTCTCTGTCTCAAAAATAAATAAACGTTAAAAAAAAATTTTTTTTTAAATGTCAAGAGTTAAAGATGAAGAGAAAATCTTAAAAACAGCAAGAGAAAAAACAAAGCACAATGTGAAAAAGAAATGCTGTGGCCAGAATGGAGTGTCCTGATATATTCAAAAGTGCTGAAGGGGAAAATCTTCCAACCAGGAGCACTCAATTTGGCAAGGTTATCATTCAGAATTAAAGGAGAGATAAAGAGGGGCACCTGACTGGCCCAGTCAGTAGAACCTGTGACTCTCAGTCTCAGGGGGGTAAATTCAAGCCCCATGTTAGGAATGGAACCTACTTTAAAAAAAAAAAAAAAAAAAAAAGAGTAAAGGAGAGATAAAGAGCTTTCCAGACAAACAAAAGCTAAAGGATTATTTCATCACCACTAAACTGGTCCTACACGAAATGTTAAAGGAATTTCTTTAAGCTAAAAAAAAAAAAAGGGACAAATTAGTAAGAAGAAATTAGTAAGAAGAAAACATACAAGAGTAAAATTCCAATATAAGTATATAGTAAAGGTAGTGGGTTGATCACTTACAAAGCTAGCATTAAGGTTAAAAGGCAAAAGTAGCAAAAATAACTATAACCACAATAATTAGTTAAGGGATGTACAAAATAAAAAGATGTAAATTGTGATGTCAAAAAGCAATCTATTTTAAGTTGATAACAAGTTTGAATGCATTCTAAAACTCTACATTTTTAGTCCCTCTCCATAACTTTTTATATTTTTGATGTCACATTTTGCATTTGATAGCAAAGAAATACAGGGAATCATAAGACACTACTATGAACAATTATATGCCAACACATTTGACAACCTGGGAAAAAACAGAAACATTGTTAGAAACATATAGTCTTCCAATACTGATTCATAAAGAAATAGAAAATCTGAATAGGTCAATTACTGCAAAGGATTTTTTGAAGTGGTAACTAGACATTGTGGTGATCATTTTGCAATATATACAAATGTCAAATCATGTTGTATATCTGAAAACTAATATGTTGTACATCTAAAAACTATACTTCAATTAAAAATTTTTTTAACATTTTTTTATTTTTGAGAGACAGAGAGTGAGTGGAGGAGGGGCAGAGAGAGAGGGAGACACAGAATCTGAAGCAGGCTCCAGGCTCTGAGCTGTCAGCACAGAGCCCAACAGGGGGCTTGAACCCATGAACTGAATCAAAATCATATGCTTAACCGACTGAGCCACCCAGGTGCCCCTGCTATAAATTGCAAAACATAATGTGTTTTGAGGTAAGCAAGTTACAGTAGAATACATTCAATATGATCTCACTTACACAAAAGTTGAAAAAAAATAGATCTCAAAAACACATAGACTAGGCAAACCATAAGAGACTCTTAAACACAGGAAACAGAGGGTTGCTGGAGGGGTGTTGAGTGGGGGGTGAGCTAAATGGGTGATGGGCATTAAGGAGGACACTTGTTGGGATGAGCATTGGGTGTTCTATGTAAGTGATGAATCACAAAATTCTACTCCTGAAACCATTATTACACTGTATGTTAACTAACTTGGATTTAAATAAAATTAAAAAGAAAATAAACATATACTATCAAAAGAACACACACTTGGGCACGCCTGGTTGGCTCATAGTTAAAAGTGTCCAACTTCAGCTCAGGTCATGATCTCACAGTTTTTGAGTTGCAGCCCCACAACAGGCTCTCTGCTGTCAGCACAGGTCAGCACAGCTGTCAGCACAGTGTCTGATCCTCTGTCCCCCTCTCTCTGCATCTACCCTGCTCATGCATGCTCTCTCTCGCTCTCTCTCTCAAACACATACACACACACACACACTCTCACACACACACGAACTAAAACCAAGTGGCAAAACAACCTGAACAGTAAAATGGCATTGATTTGAATTAAAAAGAACTTATCTGCTCATGGGATGGAAAGGGAGAGGGAAAAGAACTAAGAGTCGTGGTTAAAGGGACTTTAGCTACATTCATAATGTTTTATTTCTCTGCAGGAAAAAAGATAAAGCACATAAGACAAAAATTTAACAGAAATCTTGGATTGTGAGAGTAGAGGTGTTTGTTATATTATTTGTGTTTTCTATATTATTATCTGTGCTTGAATTTTAAAAATATATTATAAATGTCTGAAAATTATATACGTGTTTTAAAAAGAAGAATTAGGGAGTCTAAAGAGCAATCTAAAGTTTTGGCCTAATGTCATCTATGTTCTATAAATAATCCTTGCTAGCATGTGGATTTTCTTGGAGCTATGCACCTGCTCCATGGGAGGACATACACCAATTTTGCTCTCCATCCTCCTATTTCTAGATTCTGACCAAGTTGATCCACATTTTCAGATTTCCTCTCCTCACAAATTTAACTCCAGAATAGAATTCAGGGTAAGTTAGAAAAAAAAACATTCTATTTGCAGTGCAAAGATAACATCACGAATTAAGGTGAAATGTTTATCTTGCACTTATTTTTTATATTTTCTATATTTACATTGTCATAGTAAAAGTGTATTCTGTTTCAGATATGTAGGTTTGTGGGCAAGAGTACAGCCAAGTGTTAAGTAGACACTGTTTCTGAAGAAACAGATCCAGTGACTGAGGCTGGATCTAAAAAGGGCAGCATCCAAGGGTTAGGGCAAGTTCAGCTGTAGTTAGGACAGATATCCTTAGGACAAAGGACAGATGATTATTTGGCAGTTGGAATACACCAGCTCTGTTAAAAGTGTTGGGTGTTGGGTCAGATTAAAGGTCAGGCTGTGGCAATAGTGTTATTGCTTGTGATCTGACCACTTACGTCAGGATGCTAGCAGATATACAGAACCAATATTCTGAGGGAGTGATTTGGTAAGGACTAGTGAAGATTATAAGACTATATCCTGCGAGCTTACGAAGGATTTTTGCATTGGTTGGGACCTGTTTAGTTCCTAATAATAGAAACTCACATAATTGGGTGGCATTAACTTCAGATGCAATGTGATCAAAGGTTTAAATGATACACTCACAACTCTTTTTCACTGGCCATCTATGTTAGTCACTTTTGCTGTAAACATGTTTTGTAGCAAGTTAGCCCCCTCACCTCAATGCTATGTAACAAGTAACTCAAAATCTCAGTGGCCTACAACAATGAAAATTTATTTCTTGCTGACAAGTCTGTAGATTGGCTATGTTTAAGCTAATATTGGCTGGTCATGGATGGGCTTAGCTGGACTACAGTGTTCAGGTTAGCTACAGATCTGCTCCATGTGTTCATCCTGGGACCAAAGCAGAGGGATGAACAGCTATCTGTTCTTTCCATGGGAGAGAGCAGAAGATCCAAAATTGTTGGTGGAAACTCATAAGGCCTCAGCTTAGAATGGGCGCACTGGTCATTTCTTTCTTTTTTTTTTTTTAATGTTTGTTTATTTTTGAGAGAGAGACAGAGAGACAGAGTGTGAGCAGGGGAGGGCAGAGAGAGAGGGAGACACAGAACTCAAAGCAGGCTCCAGGCTCCATGCTGTCAGCACAGAGCCTGATGTGGGGCTTGAACTCATAAACCATGAAATCATGACCTGAGACAAAGATGCTTAACACACTGAGCCACCCAGGAGCCCCTGCACTGGTCATTTTCATCCCTGCTCTACTGGTCAAAATAAGTCATATGGCCAAGTCCAAAGTCAATGGGCACGGATGTAATTCCATTTACTCTAGTGGGAGGCAATGCAAAGTCAAATGGCAAAAGATTAGAGAGAGAGAGATGGGTAGAGATAGATGATAGGTAAATAGATAAATCTATCTCTCTCTATATATATATATATAATTTCAAATTAAGCATGAAGGTTTGGAAGCTATAATCCAATCCACCACTCACTCTATCTCTGAACTTTCCTTGCCTCTGCTTGGCTTCCCTAGCATGTAGGCTCTGTTGCCAAAGTCAAGATGGCTGTTAACTGTTCCTGTTTCACTTTCCCCAAGCTCAGCAGTCCTAATGGATAGAGAACATCTTTCCAGGTAACTTTAGTTAAAAAAAAAAAAGTCTAAGAAGAGTTCTGATTGGGCTGGCATGGGTTTTACCTATTCCTGAACTGACTGCCACCACTAAGGAAGATAGGGCCCTCTGATTGGCCAGCCTAGGCCACACACCTATCGCACTTTATTATCCAGGGATTAGGAGGAGGTCTTCATAGCCTCACCAGGATCACATAAAACTTTAGAGGGGTCCTTAAAGGAACCAATACGGAAAGACAGACACTGCAGTCTTTAATCTCAGTAGGAAACTAGAAGCCTAGACAGGGAAACCAAGTAAAAACCCAGCCCTATGGCATCAATGTGAAAAAACTAGGAAGGAACAGCAGACCCTTGAGCACCAGAATTACAGCAATGGGACTTAGGCTGAAGCTTCTGTGTACTTCTTATCCCTACTGTGGACCTGAGATAGGCCTGGTAGAGACATAGAACTCCAGGAACATCCAGCTTTAGGAGCAACTGGGAGGAAAAACAATGTGTGTTTAGCTGTATTGGTAAAGTTAAAATGCTGGGGTTTTTAAAGGTGAAAAAGTACATCCGAATCTTAGGGAAAAGCTATACTGTGCCAGCTTCAAGATTCAGACATTGGTGCCAGTGAGAACCACAGGGTAAAATGAACACTGCACTTACAGGTGTAAATACACTGGGGCCAACGTGGCAGACCTTTTACCAGATGTCAGGAGTAGACTTGTGACTCACAACACTGTCCTGAACACTAATAACACACCAACAACTTCATACTGCAAAACAAAACAAAACAAAACAAACCAACTATAATTTAGTTGAAGTGAGAAACTTAACAAGCAAAGTCTTTCCAAATGAGTTGTAAACTATATCATTTCTTAAATTAATGGAATGAAGTCTAAACCTCCAGTGGTTTGTAAATTATGTGCTCAGCAAATACAAGGTGAATGAATGAACAAATCATCAGGATTCCCTCCGTTAACCGGTTTTGTGGAAGACCTGTACCAGTAACGAGAAAAATGTAGGGATAAAAATAGAGAATAGGGGGACAGAGTGCCTGTCTGAGGGACGTTATAAAGAATTGCTTGCAGTGGAAACAAAGTCAGGCACTATTAGCTTTGGAAGTGAGTGAAGAGGAGGTGACAACTGTGGTTGCTCCAAGATAAAGAGGCTTTTGCCTCCAGGCAAGGTCTTCAAGGAAAGCTTTAAAGGGCCCAAACAGGTCCATGAATCCCCTTTCTGGTTTGGTTCATTCTCCCTCCTTAAGGAGCTGATTCTCCTCCACCCTCAAATCTTCAGCCCACAGAAGGAGATGTGATATTAGTACTTGCCTCTCCATGTTCTTCAGAAAGAGAGTCGGATTGGAGTGTGGAAGAAGCCAAGTATCCCCTGTAGCCTGAATGTTTGGAGGTAGTAAGAGTATAGAATGAGCCCTGTTTTTTCTAACACCAGAAGAAATAAGATGTGTTGAGGGGTTCTTTGGTCTATGAAAGCAAAAGCTTGTGATGTTTCTGATAATTAGAGATTATTTGAAGGTAATACCAAAACAACAACAACAACAACAAAACAAAACAAAAAGAACAAAAACACAAAAAACAAAAAACCTAATGTGTCAAGGATTCAAATTGTACCCAATTGCTGTAATAGTCTGTTTCTCCCCAATCCTCCTCCCTGAGCCAGAGCTCCCATTTGTAAGACAAATAAACGCCAACTGAAATAAAAGTTCTTTTTAGACAAGGGTCAAGGCAGATTAGAAATATTCTAGCTAGGTTTCCCAATCAAAGATGGGTATTTCAATTTCTCTCTAGTCAGAGTCCAATGGCAATGATGTTTCCATGCCATTAGGCCATGTACGGATCCCGTGGTGCTGAGTGGGAGGCTCGGGGACCAGAGCACAGGCCTGGGCTGGGCACACCAAATGGGCCCTGTCATTGGTAGAGGCGGTATAGGGTGACATGCCACAGGACACCTTGGCTCTCACTCAGACTGTTATTTTGAATAACAAGAGCACAATAAAGTGGGCTAATCAGTGTTGGGGCAAGCAGGGATTGGGTCATGGCTACACAAAGTTACAAAACCAGCATTTGGCTGGCATAAGTAGACAGCAATATCACTTTCAGATACCAGACTCCCTCTGCCCTAGTTCTGTTCAAAGTCCAGAAACCAGGACTCTCCCTAAAGTCTAGAGCTTGAGATATGCTCGCTCACACATATTATGACACTGTCTTTGAAAGGAAATTCAGTTAGGACACTGGTGGAAAGGTCAAAAAGCAGTGAAATGTCATTCACCTGAACATTACCAACGGATAGTTGCTGTGTGGAAGGAGTGAGGGGCCGGGGGGAGGTCCTCCCACAGTTGCAATGTTTCTCCCCTCTTGGCCATTACAGAAAACAGAAATGGTTTCATTTGGTTCATCCAATGGTTTATTGGATGTTTCCACCTGTGTGAAGGAAATCTGAGTAAGGCTCACTGTCTTCATCACTTGAGAGCTGTTTGTTTAGTTTAGTTTTGTTGTTGTTAGTTATATATATATATATATATATAGTTATGTTAATAGCTCACACATGCACGCCTGTTTATGTCCGAATGTCAGAGTTGTAACTCACACTCTCATCAAAAAATTTATAGAGAAAAAAATAAAGGAGGGTTTGGTTAAGGTTCATGAGGCAATAAGACCGGTTAAGCATTGCACCTTTTTTTTTTTTAAGTTTATTCATTTACTATTTGAGAGAGAGAGAGAGAGAGAGGAGCACACAAGTAGGGGAGGGGCAGAGAGAGAGACAGACAGACAGACAGACAGAATCTGAAGCAGGCTCCAGGCTCTGAGCTGTCAGAACAGAATCCTATGTGGGTCTCGAACTCAGGAATGGTGAGATATGAGCTGAGCTGAAGTCTGAGTCTTAACCGATGGAGCCACCCAGGTGCTCCACATAGCACCTTTAATGACTAGTTAATGGTTTTATGCTCGTCAGGACTGTCAGCTCGGTAGGCAACTTCTTTTTTTTAATTGTGGTAAAATGTACATCACATAAGATTTATCATTTTAATCATTTCTAAGCATACAGTTCAGTGCAGTAAGTACATTCACATTGCCGTGACTCCATCACCACCATGCATTTCCAGAACTTTTTCATTTCCAACTGAATCTCTGTTCCCATTAAACACGAATTCCCCCTCCCCTACTCCCACCTCATCCCTGGCAACCTGCAGTCTACTCTCTGTCTCTTCTGACTACTGTAGGTCCCTCATAGAAGTGGAACCACATGGTATCTGTCCTTTTGTGACTGGTCTGTTTCACTTAGCATAACGTCTTCAGGGTTCATCCATGTTTGTCATAAGGTTTTCATAGTTTATTTTCCATTGATTGGACTGTTTTGTTTTCTTGCTGAGGACTCTGACTTGAAAACAGAATAACTATCTGAAAGTTTGCCTGGCCATGGGCTTCCTTCTCACTCCCTAAAATATACTTGTCTTTGCCATACTGGACATTTTTCAGTGTTTTTTCCTGCCTGTGCACTACATAACTGGTGTGGTAATAGCTGCTCCCGACTCTCGGCAGGGGTTGAGGGTGTGCACCCCAACTTTCCCCTTCTCTCTCTCCTCAGGCAAAGACTTCAGAGAACCAAAAGATGCCCTTTCTTCTCTTGGTAAAGTCAAGGCAACTCCAGATCTAGAGGGCAGGCAATGCTTATCTTGCTCTCTAAGCAGAGCTGGCTCTTAACACATGCTTTTTGTTTGCTCTTTATGATTATTAAGTAATACACTCACATGGTTAAATATATACAGAGTCAGAATGTGCAGTGAAAAATTAATCTCCTTCCCACCCCTCACCCACTTCCTTGTTCCCCTTGCCAGCGATCAACCATTGTCACCTTGTCTATCTTTCCAGAGATGGTTCCATGTAACCAAGCACACAGGTGCCTTTTTTTTTACACAAAAGATATCACCTTATACCCACTGATCTATATCATGCCTTCTGGAAAAATACAGAAAAGTAGGAGGCAATACACAAAGTTTCAGAGCTGATGAGAATGCTTAGTCATAATGGTTTTTTTTTCTTACATAAATGAGGTAAAATGTTACAGAGAAAGTTGAAATAGTCTAAGACCAAAAAAAAAAAAAAATTTCTATGATCTTCACAGTCAATCCTGCCCTCCTCCTCCCATCCAGTGCTATCATGAATTTGTTATATCCTTTCAGTAAGCTTGTATATTTTCACATGCATTCATAGATATGCCCATGAACCATTTTGTGTATTTTTCAATTTATATAATAGCCATGTTTAATATTCATTCCCTCTATTGATAGGCATTTAGGTTCTTTCAGACTTTTCCTCCCCAAATAATGATGTAAGAAGGTTTTTTGTGCAAACATCTTTGTATACACATATGTTTAGGATAATTCTATAGAGGTTCGTTCACTGGATCAAAAGATGCGTGTATTTTTATTTTGATAGATTATTCCAAAGTTGTGGTACCAATTTTTACTCCAACTAACAATGCATGGAGTACCTGTTTCTCCACATCCTCTCTCACACAGTGATTTATCCAAAAATTGTTCATCTTTACTCATCTATTAGGTGAAAAATTACATCTCTTATAATTTGAATTTACATTTCTTTTGTTAAAAATGAGGTTGACCAGGGGCACCTGGGTGGCTCAGTCAGTTAAGTGTCCAACTCTTGACTTCAGCTCAGGTCATGCTCTCACAGTTCCTGAGGGTTCAAGCCCCCACTTCAGGCTCTACACTGGTGCTGCTGGCACGGAGCCTGCTTGGGAGTCTCTGTCTCCCTCTCTCTCTGCCTCTCTCCACCTCGTGCTCTTGGTGTCTCTCTCTCTTAAAAATAAATAATAAATAAACATTTTTAAAAATGAGGTTGATCAATTATTTATGGTTTGAAAGCCATCTGTATTTCTTCTTTTATGATTTTTTGAAGGTCCTTTGCCCATTTTTCTTTTGGGTTTGTCATGATATACACTACAAATATTTTCTCAGTTTATTGTGTGTGTTTTGATTTGCCTTCATTATTTTTGCCACATGGAAATTTTAATTTGTATGCAATCAGCTTAACAATCTTTATGACAGCTTTAAAGTGATGATACATTTATTGCTTTCTCTTCCTTCTCTGTCTCTCCTACCTTCTCATTTTCTCCAAATACCAAAATTAATCTGATACCAGTCTAACCAAAAGCTCACCTCATATTCCTGGGTCTAGGGTTAGATCAACAGGAGGAAGTCACCCAGAGTTAAGCCATGTGAACCCTGGAGGTTTGACATAATCACAGAGGCACCAGTTGGCTTTGGCTCAGCTTTGCCCTGGTGTGCATTTAAAGGGTGTCCTAAATCGGGGCGCCTGGGTGGCTCAGTCGGTTGAGCGTCCGACTTCGGCTCAGGTCATGATCTTGCGGTCCGTGGGTTCGGGCCCCGTGTCGGGCTCTGTGCTGACAGCTCAGAGCCTGGAGCCTGTTTCAGATTCTGTGTCTCCCTCTTTCTCTGACCCTCCCCTGTTCATGCTCTCTCTCTGTCTCAAAAATAAATAAATGTTAAAAAAAATTTTTTTAAGTACATAAATAAAGGGTGTCCAAATCAATCTGAAGCACTGACACATCTGGGACTTTTTACAATCTGGGGGTGCACCCACAGCCACGCTGGTCTGCTTAGACTGCTTCTGCCCTAGTCTGAGCTACGCCCTTGCAGGCATTACAAGGAGGCTGACACAGGAGCTAGGATCGTGGTGACCCATTGCTTCTTTTTTATTCTTTTCATTGGAGCCAGTTTCTCACTGTCAGAGAAAATGAAAATGAACTTTATGGTGTTGACTGGAATTGGAATATGGCTATCAATGCAAACGCGCAATTTCTAATTCCTAGGGAAAGCCATAAAGGTAAATACAGGTGTACAGGTGAGTGCGCAACTAGGAATTTGCTTTAGTGTATTCTTTGAAGGTTTCACCCACACACATCCTTTTCATTTTTTTCGTCAAATCCTTCTTCCCTAGTTTGTAAAGACAAACTGCCCTGGTCAGCTATTTCCTTTGCTCTTTCCATATCTCTTCTATCACAAATACAAAGGGCTGCACAAAACATCATTATTTAAGCATTGAGTATTAAAAAATAAGACTGAAAAAAAAAGATCATTAGTTGTTCTGGACTGAGTGGTGTATTCCCTCATCGTTCTTGCCTTCAACGGCGCTTCTCAGTAGAAGGTTCCAATCTGGGGGCGCCTGGGTGGCTCAGTCGGTTAAGCGGCCGACTTGGGCTCAGGTCATGATCTCGCGGTTTGTGAGTTCAAGCCCCGCGTCGGGCTCTGTGCTGACAGCTTGGAGCCTGCTTGGGATTTTGTGTCTCCGTCTCTCTCTGCCCCTCCCCCACTTGTGCTCTGTCTCTCTCTATCAAAAATAAATAAAGTGTTGAAAAAAAAGTAAAAAGAAAACACCATAACAAATCACTAAATAAACTCCCTTCAGTAGCCAATCCCTCACTGGAACAGGGGTTATTAGCAGGTCCCAACTGTAGCCTCAAGATATACAGACACCTCCACTGCACATGATGAGGGGGATCTAGTGGAGGTGTGGACAAAATCCCATTGGGACCTTCCTTGAATTCTCTCTTCTCCACAGTGAAGGCTGTCGGGGAGGAAGAGTGAAGTTAATGGACAATTCTGGAGGGAAAAGGGGTTGCGAAATGGCAGGAATTCGTGTCGCCCCCAGTCTCAGGGCCAGGGCAGAGCAGCATCAGCGGAGAGGATGAGGACACCAGTGGGGGGGCAGTGGGGAGGCAGGGGTGAGAAACCGAAGAGGGGAGAGGGGCACATCTGAGGAGAAGAGAGGTCCAGCCGCAGGAGTCTGTCTGAGGGTGAATGCCTAGGTCTGTGGTTTTTCTTCAGCAAACCACAGCAGGAGAAAGGAACAGAGAGAAATCAGACAGTGGGTGGCCAAGGTAAGGAGGTAACCATTCAAGGTCATGCCCCGGGAAAGCACTTTGAGCATTTGAAAGCTGTTTTTATACAGGTGCAAAAGACCCTTCCTACCCTGCAGGGGTCAGGAATCGGATCTGAGAAGCCTCTTTGCCCCAGTGGGAGAGAAAGTGAAGTGTATTTCCTCAGTGGCTGGATGCCACCGGCTCACCCCTGTAAGTCACACGCTGCTGAGTGCTGCTTCTCAACAAGATGGCCAGTGGAAGGTGGAATCTGAGGGTGCCGGTGGGGTGGGGTGCTCATGACTGGCCATGAGGGCCCAGTCCTGAGAGCAGAAAATGAGGGCAGGCAAGGGCAGACAGCCAGGAAGTGTAGTAATGAGAGCACGGGGCACGTTTGGAAGCCATGAGGGCGAGGCAGGGGAGCTGGGGCTCAGGGATCCAAAGGGGATCTAGGCTTTGAAACTGCCAGATAATACAAAAATCAGGGGACAAGTTCCACAGGTGTGGCCAGCTTGTGAGTTGCCAACATGGCCCAGCTTGCTGTCAGGAGACTGGCTGGGAGGAAGAGGTAGCCACGTGCCTCAATCCCACTGCCTTTGCAGAGGAACCCCCAGGTGCGGAGAGGGGAAGGTCTGACTGGAGGCTTTGCTGGCTAGTTCTGAAATTGTGGGGTATGCATGCAGCACCTCCCCCTCCTCAAGCCCCTTAGCATAGGGGCATGAGAAAAGAAGAGTCTTTACCCTAGAAAGCTTTTCTTTCTTTCTTTCTTTCTTTCTTTTTTTTTTTTTGATAGAGGGCTCAACTGAGCAAAGGGCAAAGAGAGAGAGAAGGAGAATCCCAGGAGAGGCAAAGAGAGAGAGAGAGAGAGAGAGAAGTGGGGCTCCCCCAAAACAGAGCTGGAGTTCACCTGATGGGGACTTGAACTCACGAACTGTGAGGTCAAAACCTAAGCTAAAGTCAGATGCTTCATGCCTGAGCCACCCAGGCACCCTAGCAAGTTTTCAACTGAGGACATTGTCAAGGAAATTCCAGAATTCGCTTAAGGCAAGAAGGAGTGAGAATGTTTTACAAAAAACAACTTAAGCTTCTATAAGATTTTCATGGAATCTTCTGGATGCTTCCCCTAGAACCAGAGTGAAGTTTAAGCTTCAGGGTGTCTCTCTTGCTATTCATAATTTGGTATTCATTATTTTTTTTATTGTCTCCCCCACCTCCATTGTATAGCCTTTAACTCCCACAAAATCTTAATCTATGTCTGCCTAGAACTCTACAAATTGGGATTTGGAAAAAGCCCGGGTTCTATAAATGAGTCCTGGGGACGTAATGACAGCGTGATGGCTGTGGTTAACACTGCTCTATGCGGTTCATCTAAAAGTTGCTAAGAGGGTAGATCCTAAAAGTTCTCATTATGAGGAAAAAAAGCATTTTGTCTTTTTCTTTCCTTTTTCTTTCTTTCTTTCTTTCTTTTTTTTTTTTTTTTTTTTTTTTTTTTTTTTGGTATCTATCTGAGATGATGGGCGTTAACTAAACTTACTGTGGCAATTATTATACAACATAGGTAAGTCAGGTCATTATGCTGTATACCTTAAACTTGTACAGTACTTATGCCAATGATGTTTTCTTAAAAAGCTGAAATAGAAATAAATAAAACTCTCTACATGAAATGCAAAAAAGAAAGAAAGAAAAGAAAAAGAAAGAAATGCAAAAAAGAAAGAAAGAAAGAAACTCTGTACATGAAATGCAAAAAAAAGATAACCTCAGTGTTTTGATTTCCAAACAGTTTCTCTACTCCTGTATTGTCAAAAGACAGGAGAGGGGTGCCTGGTTGGTTTAGTCGGTAGAACATGCTACTCTCAAACTTGGGGTTGTGAGTTTGAGCCCCATGCTGGGTGTAGAGATTACTTAAAAATAAAATCTTAAAAAAAAAAAGATAAGCAGGAAAAATGATAAGTGTGCTACTTGGGAGTTAATTTTTTCTAAACATTGTTAGCCTGAATAGTATCTGAAGGTGTGTTACTATGACCTCAGTGGAGGTCACAGTTACCCAATATTCTTCAGCTCAGAGCAAAGGTTAGGTGACACGTTAGGACGTGTGACTGTCACATGCACAGGGCATGTTCCTCTGGACAGGTCTGGACCTGTCTTTTATGTTTATGCATCCCTAACAAACACTAGGAGTTGAGTTTCTAAACACACCCCACTCTGTAGGGGTGACATGCTAACCACCTCCCTGTCCTGAGAATTGTGACAGCTGACCAGCCATTGTTTGTACAGAATGTCCCCAACTCATGAATGGGCATTGTTCTCGGAAAGGGAATTTGTAAGTCAAATGTTTAGAATTGGGAGGCATTTCCCCTAGATAAACAAGGGAATGTGTAATCTTAATTATTCAGAACAGCCCAAGAGAATTTCCTGTGTCCTTGAAATCATCATTTGTACAAGGGTAACACAACCCCCCGCCCCCCGCCCCGGGGGAGTTATCCCTCAGAAAATGCCTTCCAACGTCCAACCTGAGATCCTGAGAATCTTCTTCCCCCATCAGAGAACTTTTCTCGAGGGCGGGGGCACTTCCCCGATTCTCAGCCCTCTGTGTGACTGCCACAGCGTGGGATGGAGGCCACAGAAAAGAAAGAGTTATGAGCAGCGTGGCCAGAACCTGAAGAAGGCAGAGTAAATCCCAGAATTCCTCTGAGCATCTGGCTCCCCGTCCACATCTTCTGAGAGCCCCAAGGATAACCCTACTTTCCTTCTGCTTCTTGTCCAGGTTTCTTGGTCCTTTTGAGGTTTCCTAAGGTCTTTGTACCCCAGAAACAATGGTAAGCAGACTGGAGATTTAAAAAATGGCTCCCTTTTGAAGAAGAGCGGGTTTTCTACTTAATTTTGAATTTTCACGTTTTTGAAATTCTAATTTATAAACATTCACTTATTTTTCAGTTAATGACCCTCTCAGGAAAGACCAAAGTTGACACAGGAAAGAACGGTGGATTTCCGGGTATACAAGAGACTAAAGAAATCCAGGTGAGATTCCTTACAGATGTAGTTGGCTTCAATCAAGAGATGATTCCCAAGATCTTACATGTCATAATTCTGTACTTTTTAAAAATCATGCTTTCTTTGCTTTTGCCTCGATACAGTCTCAATGTATCTATACCAATATCTCAATCTCTCAAAGGATTATATTTCACAAAAGGTTTTCACATCCATTATCTTATTTGAGGTAAAGATATTATTATCCCTGTTTTATTGCCAGGGAAACTGCATGAGATCACTTAGCTAGTTGCTTGGGAAGCCAAGTATCTGCACCAGATCTGTGCCCTTGCTAATGTTTTTTTAGAGGTTGGTTAATTCCCTAAGGGAGGCAGGACTCACAGAGTTGAGTAGCTGAGCTGAGTCTCCAGAGTGTGTCTGGTTTTCTCCCTGTCCCCAGATTGTACTAAATTCTCCCAAACATCTAAATGTATCTTATTTTCTTAACTTTCTTAGGGAATGAGATCTATAATTCTCAGTTACCTGTCCTGGTGACAAATAGCCTCTGTCTGGCTATTCTATATCCACCTTGGGGTTTTTTTTGTTACCAAAAAAAAAAAAGTTTGTTTGGCAGAAGAAGTGTTTTTTACTACTTTGTTGGGAAAACGTAATAGAAGGCTTAGAAACAGGGATTGGGTCAGTTCACAACACTCCACAGCATAACTGAAATTAACACCAGAATGGATTGTGTGCATTTTCAACATTACTTCCTCATCTTCTGTGGCAGCTAAGCCTTACACAACCCCTGAGTGGTAGGTAGAGCTGGCCAGGAGCTGATAAGCAAGCTAACGCCTGGAAGCCTGATGTTTTTGTCTAAGGTTCTTACACAAATTGTCAACAGAGCTGATGAGAATTCTGGTCTCTGGCCCTGGGTCTCCATGCCCATCAAAAGTTCATATTGACTCTACAGGTTAACCAAGTTTTTATTGGGGTGAGTTCTTAATTTGGTGCCAAACCCAAATTCAGGACTGCTGAAACAGAAACAGAGATGCTCCCTGGGGACTTTGCTTAGAGAACACAAAGCCCCAGTTGGCTTCTGCCAGTCGGTCCTGGGGCAGAGCCAGCCAGTGTGTGCAACTGTTCAGTTCAGCAGAGCTTTGCCCTGCTCTGGCTGGCATGGGAACCCACAACGTTCAGAGGCTTCTCTTGAGCTCTTATCTCTCAGGTCTGCCCAGATCTGCACACAAGGCGTGTAGTCTTGTACAATCTGAGAGCAGTGCTGCTTGTGCATGCTGTGTCTGGTGCAACTCTCCAAAACTAGGGGAGTCAACTGACCACAGTAGAGATTAGAAACGGGTCTAGGAGATTACACTTACACATCTTCTCATGTAGGAGGATCTGGGGACAGACTGTACTGCTCTTAGTCTCTTGGGAGATTCTAATCCGGAACAGTTTACCAGTCTCCCTCCCAGTTCACCCTTTTTCTTTCTCTTTTTAGGCCTTTGTCAAATGTAGGGGAGAATTCTTTTTTTTTAAGTTTATTTATTTTTGAGAGAGAGAGAGAGAGCACATATGTGCAGGAGGGATGGAGAGAGAGGGGGAGAGACAGAGAATCCCAAGAAGACGTGGCACTGAAAGCATGGAACCCAATGCAGGACTCGAACTCAGGAACCACGAGATCGTGACCTGAGCCAAAATGAAGAGTCCGATGCTTAACTGACTGAGCCACTCAGGCACCCCTCCCAGTTGACTCTTGAGTGTGTAGACATTGATGATTGACTCTGAATTCCCATCCTCAGACCTCTAACACCCTGGGACTTGGGTCACACTTCTAAGCCCATCTGTTCCTGCCAATAGCCAATCTTACTGCATGGAACACTTGGGTGTAGTCAGACATGGTAACCTATCAGCAATTCCCAAACCTTGCTGATGAGCACAATCACCCAAGGGTTTTTTTTAAAACACAGGTTCCGAGGCCCCACCCCAGATTCACTCAGCGGTATCTCTAGGTCTAGATCCTGAGAGTCCCAAGTTTTCAATTCAGCCAGATCGAGGGCAAGCAATGAGGAACCAGTGCCTAGCAAGCAATGAACTCCCTCCTTACCAGCACCACCAAAAGGGGAACATAACTGCTTATTTCACTGTTTCCACACACTAGATAGAGAGAGCATTGCTTCAGACTGAACTCAAAATAACCAGCTGCAATCCAAGCTCTGCTCGATGTCCATTTCAAGCTTCCTCTCCTGTGACACTAAACCCCATCTTGCTTTGACCGGGGCTCCTTTCTCTCTGAGCAGCTGGAGGATGGGGAACCCCAAGAGCTGCTCACTCCACAGCACTCCCCTACTCTTGCTCTGAGCCCAGATGCCTGGGTGAGCCACTCCCTTGGGCACACCTGGCAAGTGTGACGAGAAGAGCTCCACGTTCTCACTTGGCATCAAAACACCCTCTGTGTCCTGCCCTCAGTGTCCAGCCCTCAGTGTCACTGTCCCCACAGTGCCTCTGACCCCATTGTGGAGCACACAGCCTCCACGCTTTGACTGGTCTGGTCAAGGGCCAAGGCTATACTGGGTTTGGAGATGGGGCCTTTCAAATGGCTGAATGGGTCACGTAATTCAAAAGTATTTCAGATTGTCTCCTTTCCTTGTGATAGAAATTACTTCTTTGTGAAGAAGAATTAAGTCCTGGCATAGAGACTGGACAGCTGGAAGAGCACTTGGGGAAGGGAAGTTCAGAAGCTCAGCTCATGGTTTTGTCTGTTTGCCATCAGACATTTTTAGAGCCCTTGTGAATTGTAAAGACCACTATTATTCAAAACCTCAGACTCCTAATACCTGGGAAAGGCAATGGAAAGAGAGTTTTCCTGGGGCGCCTGGGTGGCGCAGTCGGTTAAGCGTCCGACTTCAGCCAGGTCACGATCTCGCGGTCCGTGAGTTCGAGCCCCGCGTCAGGCTCTGGGCTGATGGCTCGGAGCCTGGAGCCTGTTTCCGATTCTGTGTCTCCCTCTCTCTCTGCCCCTCCCCCGTTCATGCTCTGTCTCTCTCTGTCCCAAAAATAAATAAACGTTGAAAAAAAAAATTAAAAAAAAAAAAGAAAGAGAGTTTTCCTTTGGGTAAATACAGGGGAAGCAGCAGAGAAGAGAATGGCCTCTGAGGCCCCTTCCTGAGGATTGGCCAGATTTCCACCCTGCTGGTAGGGAAAGGACATTTCTGCCAGGAGACTTGGCTGCTTTTTGACTGGAAAGGAAATTCCTGGAGAGAGACTTTACTGTTCCAAGGCTTTTGAGATACAAGGGAATCCCAGTAACCAAGGATCATGGGGAAGGCCAGAAAGCTGATGCATCCAGTCCTGAGAGCTCAGGCCATCTCCTCAGAAGGAAGAGATGCTGCTCTGGCCTTGGGGGATGAAGGCCAGCACAGGGACTGACTCATAAACCCGGGAACTGTGTGACTCCCCTTCCCACCCCTGCTCTCCCACCAGCCAATCCCCATTCTTTCCTCTGTTCATAGACCCTGTAGGTCCATAGAAGGGCAAGCAATGAGCAACTTGACTTGTCCCCTTCCCCTCAGACCTGTCCTTAATAATTGAAAGGAAGGGTATTTTTTTCTTTTAAAGCTCCACATTAAGGCTGGTATAGTTCCTCCTCTCCCTCTTAGCACTTGGGATTTGACACATGAAACCTACCCATTGTTCATCAGTACAGCTCATCCCCTTTCCATGAAGAGTCCATCTCACCGCCTCCTGCCAGCTTGGTGCTTTCTCCAAGGGCCACAATGTCTCACCTAGCCTGAGGGCTTAAGTCCTAATGCTGTGTTACTTACATTGCCAGAACAAATTAAGATTCGCAAAGAAAAAAAAAAAAACTGGGGTGCCTGGCTGGCTCAGTCGGTACAACACATGACTTGATTTCAGGGTTGTGAGTTGAAGCCCCATGTCAGGCGTGGAGCTTATTTAAAAAAAAAAAAAAAGCCACTTCTCTTGTGTACAATGACCCCACCACAAAGGCAGCTCTGTAATTCATACTGTGAGTTGCCTAGTTGGTTGCACTGTCCTAGACATGTAACTCCCCAAGTTCAGCAATACACAGCTCTCTCTTAGCTTCAACACGTACATAAATATACTCTGGTCATTTTGTGCCTGATTTCCTGTAATTGGCTCTGTATGCTTTGTCCTTTTACTTTATCTTTTCAATTTTTTAAAAAGATTTTATTTTTCAATACTCCCTGCACCCGACATGGGACTCAAACTCACAACCCTGAGATCAAAAGAGATCAAGAGTCACATGCTCTACCAACTGAGCTGGCCAGGCACCCCCGTCCTTTGACTTTAGATTTGAGATCACCAAGTTCCTTCCACCGTGTGCCCCATCAAAAGAAATTTCCTCAGTCGCTCTTCTCATCCAAAATTCATGCTGGCTAGATGAGGAAGATTACTGTACACACCTTGAGACTTAAAAGGAAATAGGCACCTCTTATTTCAGGTGACTAGATGCTATAATTACCCAGAAACCCACTAAGGAACCAGAAAGAGCTCCGGTGTCAGCATCAATTATTAGCTGTGTGAGTCAAATGATATTACATAGCCTCTCTGAGTCTTAGTTTTGCCATCTGTCACATGTGGATAATAATGCCTAGCTTACAGAGGTACTGAGAGAATTATGTGTAATATATATAAAGCAGCCAGTATACAGTAAGCACTAGATAATTGGTAGCTATAATTATTCCCCACGTCTATAATGATAACCTTCAAGCAAAGCATGCAAAGTATTTCGCAGCATAGAAACTACTTAAGAGCAAGGAACAAACTTTGGCTAAAGGCATGCCCAGTATGCAGCCACTTCCCTGACCCACACTCCATTGTCATCACTCAAGTTCAGTGGCCCAGCCAAGCAGGACTAGGCATTGTCCTCATGGTTTCCTTCTCCCTCCCCCAATGGTTGCTTGATTTAAATTTTTTTTTTACCAGTGGGGAAGAGGGGCAGAGGGAGAGAGAGAAAGAGAATCCCAAGCAGCTACATGCTCAGCACAGAGCCCAACATGGGGCTTGATCCCACAAGCCTGTGATCATGAACTGAGCCAAAACCAAGAGGTGGACATTCAACCAACTGAGCCACCCAGGCAGCCCGGTTGCTTGATTTTTTAATCTCATGGTTTCCTTAACTCTATTACTTTCCACACTCATCTCTAAAAATAAGTAAAATAACACCTCTTTCCAAATTGGTTCAAACAAATAAAAATCTAAAAGTCAGATTTCGTTTGGTGTTCAGATTTCGTTTCTGCCATTAATTCACCAGGACCCCATTGCCCAACTGTTGAACTAAGGTGTGAGCCACGCAGACGTCTGGCTAGAACTGGTAAAACAGCGACCCCGTGTGGTCAGACAGAAGCACAGCCCAGCGCCCAGAGGGAGCCTCATGAGCCCACAGTCTTGGCGCCAGCGGATGAGCCGTTAGATCTGTCAGTCAGAACGTCAAATGAGGAAGGAAACATAGCACCTTGCAAGTGTGAGAGGAATTACTTTCTACCTTACAAATGGGTCTTCCCTGTCCGCAGCTCAAGATCTGAAGGCTGGATGGCTTGTGCTCTCAAAGCAAAAAGGACAAAAGAAGGCTGGCCACAGGGCATGGGTAAAGTTTGAGATGTTTGCTGTGTCACTCCTTGGGAGGTATGGAAGATTTACAGAAAAATCTTGTAATCCTTATCTCTCATACGTATTCTTTTTGTTTGTTTTTATCTCTTACATGTTCTTTTTGGCGTGTACTTAGACTTCGAAGAACTAGGGAAAGTATGAAGGAAGCATTTGACATTGTAGTTACACCACCAAAAGGAAGATATCTTTAAATCATTAACAGGAATGGCTGACTCTTCAAATAGAGTTCAGTGTAAAAAAAAATTGCTACGTCTGTGGGATGGAATGTCAGCCAGGCGTTGTCACTGAGTCTCATCTAGTCATCTGCTTCTTAGCATCCTCATCTCCTCTGTGTCTGTCAGACACATCAATGGGCATCCATCTCATCCCTGCAGTGATTTAGGGAACAGGAGCCTTCCTCTTCACACTGTTGGGCTCAGGTTTTTACCTCTTTAAGAAGAGTCTCAGGACTTGTCCCATAATTATGCATTTCCACAGATAAAAGGGCGAATTGCCTAGGTTATTTCAGAAAAACAAACAAACACCTAGGTATTTCCATGCACAACAAGCTAGATTATACATGCTGTCTGATCTGTCATCAGGGAAATTGATGGAGGAAGGAGTGGCTTCTCCTGCTTGGATGAATTCCTTTTTTTTTTATTTTTTTTTGTTTTTTTTTTTTTTTTACTTTTTTTTTTCAACGTTTATTTATTTTTGGGACAGAGAGAGACAGAGCATGAACGGGGGAGGGGCAGAGAGAGAGGGAGACACAGAATCGGAAACAGGCTCCAGGCTCCGAGCCATCAGCCCAGAGCCTGACGCGGGGCTCGAACTCCCAGACCGCGAGATCGTGACCTGGCTGAAGTCGGACGCTTAACCGACTGCGCCACCCAGGCGCCCCTTTTTTTTTTTACTTTTAAAAAATATTTATTTTGAGAGTGAGAGAGAGAGAGCAGGGGAGGTGCAGAGAGAAGGAGAGAGAGAATCCCAAGGAGGCTCCACACTGCCAGCACAGAGCCTGATTCAGGGGCTCGAACCCATGAACTGTGAGATCATGACCCTAGCTGAAATCAAGAGTCCGATGCTTAACTGACTGAGCCACCCAGGTGCCCCTTGGATGAATTCATAAACTCCTCTACTTCATTGACCCTGAACCACTGTAAGGTCACAGGATGGTGGAGAGAGCCCTGGCCCAGGAATTTGGCACAAGGTTTAGGAGAGATTCAGAGTCACTTCCCATGGCTGGAGCTGGAGCTTGTTAACTCAGATTCTGTTGGCTGCCACGTTTCCCTATGAGGGGCAGAGGAAGCTGGTCTGCAGAGGCACAGAGGAGAGCAGACCACAGAGAAGAGTGAGGAGGAGGCAGAGAGAGCCAAGGTATCTGCCTTCAGCCCCACAAAGACCCTGGAGTCAATGAGACTCTCCTAACTCTTATACTACCTGACTCCCTTTAAACTGATTCAAGTTGATTTTTGCTGCTTACAACTGTGAGAGCACAAACTACACAATGGCCTGGGCAGTTAATCTCATCTGTTCAGTAAGAATCATCATTCATTCATTCATTCAGAAAATATTTACTGAACATTCCTCTGCGCTAGGCACTTTTTAAAGTTCTGGGAGACATAGTTGGAAGCACGGGAGATTTTTCAAAATCCTTTCTTCATGAAACTTCTCTTCCACTTAAACAGTCTCTGGAAATGGTATAAGTATATGAGAGAAGATATAAACTTCAAATCATGTACTAGCCAAAGGACTGATTGACCCAACAGATAGGGCACACGCCGGGCATCTTAGAAAATGTACTGGAGGGCCAGGGACACTTAAAACAATATTCATTCCTTTTAGCTTTACAATATGATTGGATTAAAAAAGGTTCACCCTTGCCATTTGCAACTACGTGGATGGAACTGGAGGGTATTATGCTAAGCGAAATTAGAGAAAGACAAATATCATATGACTTCACTCATATGAGGACTTTAAGATACAAAACAGATGAACATAAGGGAAGGGAAGCAAAAATAATATAAAAACAGGGAGGGGGACAAAACATAAGACACTCTTAAATATGGAGAACAAACAGAGGGTTACTGGAGGAGGTGTGGGAGGGGGATGGGCTAAATGGGTAAGGGGCACTAAGGAATCTACTCCTGAAATCATTGTTGCACTATATGCTAACTTAGATGTAAATTTAAAGAATAAATTAAATAAAATGGTAAAAAAAAAAAAAAGCTTCACCCTTTCTATAGTGTCTTTTCTTTTACATCTTAGGCCCTTTCCGATGCTTTGCTGATAGGCTCCACACCTAGACAAACTCTTGATAGATACTGTGATTTCCTACCTGCTTTGGCTGTGGACAGCTTCAGTCTATTTTCAGTTATCATGGGGAGCAGCAGATAATACACATAAGTGACACATTAAATTCACAGATAATTTTAAAATCTAATTTTAGCCACTCCTTTTCCCACTCAGTTATTTATCAAAACTACTTAGGAGGCCCAAATGAACTGATTTGGTTCTATCTTCTGTTGCTGCCTCTGGTAGAGTTGCAAATGAACAGATTGAAGAGCAAAAGGCAGGCAGCAGGAGGGAGAAAGCAAAGAATGTGGATAATCTACAGGATGAATGCCCAAACTCTCAAACAATCTAGAAAATTAACCGTGGGAGAGCTCAGTCTTCCCTGTTGCCTGTCTGACCCTCATATCTCCCTACTTATGGGCAAATTACCCATAGTTCTCATGTAAAACCAGGAATGAAAGCAGCCTTTACTTATTGTTTTGGTACAAATACAGCACAGGGATTCCTTCGCTATAAAGGAGTAAGAAAAATATTTAGCAAGCATGTCTCTGGTGGCCCTTCTCAGCTTCCCAAAATCCCTTCTAGAGATAGGAAGTTTGTCATCACTAGCCAACCAAGGCACAAAGATTTCCAATAAAGATGGACAATCCACATCCTGCAACATCTCAGCCAGAAAAAATGATGGTTATTTTTACTTTTTTTTTTTTTTACAGCTTCCTTGCCTCAAGTGCCTCCCCATCTCTCCTCCCAAATTAATGAAAAACATTCATTCCTGTGTGCATGGGTGTGCATGAGCACGCATGCACATGCCCACACACCCACCCACAGACACACATACACACACTGAAGTTCTCCCAAAATACATGTGACCAGTGTCAGTGGGGTCTGGCTATGCGTCAGAGCCTGTTTTAAGATGGAAATGACTATTTTCTTCCACCTTCTCTGGATCGTGTGGCTCTCTGCCCAAGAAATAGATTTCTTTTTTGATAAGCTACTGCAGCTGTGAGATCTGTATCTCGTGGAGCAATCTCAACCACAGATGTCTTGCTAGCTCCTAGAACTCCAGCAAATGACAAAGCTTAAGTAAGACAGTGAGCAGAGCAGAATTTCAGAAGCAATAACTAATTTGGGGTTTTAATACAAATAGCAGGTTTTGTCTCTGACCTCAGATGATAGGCAGCGGATGACCACTGAGTTCTCCAAATTAGGGTTTCGAACCCAAGTTCTTGACAGACTTGCATCAGAACGCTTTTATGAATGGAGGCCCACCCTCATCTTAACCCTGGTTGTGACTGCCTTCCTACCCTCTTATCTACTTTTTTTAAAAATGTTTTTTAATGTTTATTCATTTTTGAGAGACAGAGAGAGACAGAGTATGAGTGGGGAAGGGGCAGAGAGAGAAGGAGACACAGAATCGTAAGCAAACTCCAGGCTCTGAGCTGTCAGCACAGAGCCCGACGCAGGGCTCAAACTCACGAACTGCGAGATCATGACCTGAGCTGAAGTTGGACACTCAACTGACTGAGCCACCCAGGCGTTGCCCCCCGCTTATCTACTTTTAAGTGGAGGCAGTCAGACATACCTTTCTCCGAATTTTATCTTGAAGACAAGGTGAATACATGCAGACAGTTAAGCAAATATGACCGTACTATATTTGTAATAGATCTGTAGGTTTCCCCCGACCAGTTCTAGGCAGAAGAGGGAGGTAGAACATCCCAGGGCAAATCAGTTCTGCTCTATGCCAGAATGCTCTTTCCCCTCTGAATAAAAAGGATCCCTGAGATGGTTAGGACTGCTTGGTCCAGGCATTATATACAATGCAGTGTGCTTTCAGTCAGACTCTAGGTTAACCATAATAAATTTCAGGTACCAGGAAATAATCCTGCACAGCGTTGCTGAGACGACTCAGATGCCTGTCTCCCTGTGGATGTTGGGCTCACTTTTACTGACCATAGGTCCAGTGTAGTGTCTGGAACACCAGCAGAGGATCCCCTCAGGGTCTTGTTAAAGGTTCAGACAGTTGTTCTGGCTCCACTCCAGACCAGCTGAATAAAAATCTCTGATGCTCGAGGCCCAGGCCTCTGCATTTTTACACACACTAGACTTTGGGACCTACTCAAGATTTGGAGGTCCTTATCTGGAAACCCAGGAGCAGGAGATCTGACTGCCACCTTCTGTTCCTGCTCGAACACTGTGTGGTTCTGAGCAGAATCTCATTTTCTTAGGTTGGTATTTTCCAGCCACATTCCTACAGCATTACTGGTCACAACACAGACAACCGCCAATTCATCAGGATTTAACAAGCATGTAACTATTACTCCATCCCAATCTATTTTGAAGGTTAAATCTTTCCTAACCTTGGTGGTCAACGGCTGCAACAGTCACATTGGTATTGGAACATATGACTTGCTTTCTCAAGAAAACATTTAATATTTACTCAATCCCCTTGCCATGACTCTGCAGGAAAACCTCAACACAACAGGGATGATCTATCTCCTTTTCACGAACGTGAAAGTCACTTTTTGTGGACCAGTCACTCTCACCTAATTTCCTGAAGTTTCTAAAGATGAATTGGATTTCAGCTCTTAGACGCTTTGAGCACCTGACATAAGGTAACTCTCCAGGAGTTACAACAGTGATGTAGGAAATAATGCCAGCCAGTGTTTCAAAACCCTTATTGTCATGGCTGGTCTGTGTGACCACGTTAGTTTGGCTAAATGCCAACTAATGAAGATGAGGACACAGCGTTGATCTTGTGTATGCCAGATGAGTTCAATCCCTTTCTTTCATGGACTACTCATCTTGAAAATGTCAACCAAAGAATCTGAGTAACAGTGTGAGGAGCAGTTACTAGTGAAATAACCCTAGGTCTGGTGTTCTTTGATGTCGAGTCAGAAGGTTCTTCTTTAGGCACTGAAGATACAAGTAGTATACATGGCCATGAATACCCTCAGACAGAACCTCTTTTACATTGTTTTGCAATATAATTTGTTCATTACAACCTAAAACTCCTTTAATTCCATTATTTCCCCAGAAGTAAACTTTTCTAGAATAAAACTGGTGTTTTTATGTGGTTACTTACTGGGTCACCTGCAGGCTAGCCACTCCGTTGCACCTGGATCAATGTGTCTCCCATAACTACTTCCTCCTGTTCTAGAATATAACATCTCCCTTTGTGGATTACCCCTGAACTCTGTCTCCCTCTCTCTCCCGTCTCCACATCCTGGAGTCCAAGACAGGAGATCACAACATAGAGAAGGCTGCAGAGAGTGTCCCCATCACCTGTGCTTTACCAAGGACCCAGTGACCAAACCAGGGATAACTGGGTGGGCTGTAAAATGGAAGAAGGGAAGGTAGACATGAGGTTTAAACTGAAATCTCTGAATTCTTTTGCTTATAATTGTGATATTTTTTTCATAATAGTAATACTAATAGCTATCATTTATGAGTATTTAACTTTGGGCTAACCCTTGGGGAGAGTGCTTAAATGCATAAACTTACTTAATTTTCATACTATTCTGTCTCCAACCACCAGGCTAGAGTTCTAAAGCATTTCCATGCCCTTACCTTCTCCCATACGTGCACCGTGGAGCAGGGTTCTAAGGATCAGATCAAACATAAAAGGAGACTCATGAAACATAATCGCATGTCCAAAAAGGAAAGGGAGAGAAATTCCAGTGAAGGGTATTTAATATCAGAGAGAAACTGTACATCTGGGGCAGAGATGAAAAGACGGTGCCGGGCCAGCGGAGCCTGACTTGGCCACGCGCCCTGTCATTGGTGGGGCCCCCGTGATGGAGGAAGTGACAGCAACACCCCAGCTGCCCCTCCCTGCGGGAGCACAGTGCAATGTTTGCTTGGTCCAGTTACGCTCCTGGCTCTCTGCAGCTGTGGCACAAATACTCCGTTCACATCTCTCCTAACAAGTCAGGCCAAGGGACTCGCTTTCCCCTCGGCGCAGGGAATGGGTGGCAGGAGCTAGTGAACTGTGGAGGGAGAATAATTCTCGCTGGAAAGTCAGGCCCAGGAGTCTGGGGAGATGCAGGTCTACTTCGTGGCCACCGGTCAGAGATGACATGGGACCTGTCCTCATTCCTGTAACTGTGGATTCTGCAAGGGTGCACATAAACCCAAGGGTAAGCAAGCCCTGGGCCTCTTACAGAAATGATCGGTTTTCTGGACAAGACCCTGAGGATGCGATGGTTTGAGCTGAGTTCTGCCACCTTGCACAGGGGCTCCTGGCTAACGACGGGGGTCACAGGGCGGCTGTCCACCCAGCAAAGACTCCAGACTTCAGACAAAAGCATCTTCTCCATGTAACCACCATGAGTCTCCTCGAGGCCGTGGTGGCCTGACAGTGAATATCCCCGAGTCCCTACCCACTGCGACGACCCACCAGAGGGAGGGGGAGAATCCCCTTTCCCCACCCACCCAGAGTAGAGAACCAGCACAGTTCAATCCTCAAAGGTCTCCAGCGTCTCTTAAATAAGCTTTTCCTTTCCATTTTCTTCTTTTAATTATTTATCATCCATCCATTTATTTATACAAATATAAAATAGATTTATATAGATTTCTATAATATAAACTTTGTGAGGCAGAGCAGAGGCGAGGTCAGAGGAGTGGGCCCTCGCTGGCTATTTGCACACGTACTGGTCGACGATCTCAGTGCATTTCCTGCACTTGACGAAGCAGCACCAGTGGAACTTGCAGTGACAGCGCTCCACCTGGACACTCTTGAACTGGTCGTAGCCACGGCCACAGCACATGAGCTCGCAGCCGTCCATGCCCTCCGAGGTCTTGTTGCAGAGGCGGCCCTGAGTGCCCAGGGAGCCTGTGGTCTCGTTGCGCAGGCAGTAGTCAGGGCTGGGGTCCACGTAGACCAGGTCCTCCGGGGTGGGCTGGTTGAAGCGGCTGTTGACCAGCTCCAGCTTGCCTTTGCGGGTGATGCGCATGGCGGCCGCGCTGTCGTACTTCTCCTTCAGCTGGTCCCCCACCTTGCGGAACTCGGCCAGCTGCAGCCAGCACGTCTTGAGGCTGCAGGACCCTGAGACGCCGTGGCATTTGCAGGCCACGTCTGCCATCTTATACACAGCCTGAGGGGAGGAGAAAGAAGGCAATGAGAGGGAGCACGCTGCTGGAAGATGTCAAGAGGGTGGCTGGGGGTGCCACAGGCCAAACACTGAAGATGGCTAATGGTTGGGGAGGTGAGGATTAGTTTTTCAAAAGTATAGAAAGATCTTTCCAGGATCCTCAGTCACCCAAATCGAACGTGGATAAAGGGAGCACCGCATAGAAAAACACAGGGGAGGCAGTGTCTGTGTCTGATCAGCTATAAGGATGGCATCTGGTGCACTTGCCCTTTCTACTTTGTCCATTTCTTTTTTGTGCTTTTTTTTTTTTTTTTTGAGAGAGAAAGGGGGCATAAATGAGTGAGGGGCGGGCGAGGGGTGGAGAGAGACAGAAGTGGGGCTCGAGCTCACAAACCGTGAGATCATGACCTGAGCCAAAGTCAGATGCTTAACCAACCGAGCCACCCAGGTGCTCCCTTTTTCCCATTGCTTATTACTTGAAACTTGTTATGATCAATGTGTCATCTTTACCATCAGGAAAACAGGGATATTTCTATCTTGACCAAAGTCTCAGACAAACAAACACAAATCAGCAAACAGTGTCCAGCTTTTGCATCATATGGAATACAATCGGGGGAAAAAAAATCCAGTCGTACTGCTAGCCTGTCGCAGAAACTGCTGGCATGGCCCTGGTTAGCAAAAAGCTCTCTCTGACTCTGCCAAATCCCCTAAGAACCAAACAGTCCCTTTTTCTGTGTTAACATTTGGTCCTCAACTCCACAGTCACAGGGGCCTCGCCACACACCACACGGTGTTTGTGAACAAGACCGTTTTCTTGCACCACAGCACCCGCAGACCCCCCCGCTGGAGGGACTGAGTGTGGAGGCAGAGAGGTAAGGCCCTGTGCACTGCAAGAGTAGGTCAGTGGGCCCACTAACAGAGGTGATGTATTTGAAAACAAATCCCTGAGGCCACTGAACCACAACAATGTGGAGTGGATTTGAACTTGGGTTATCCCAAATCAAAATTTTAAAAGCAGGCGTAGACCAAAAAGCTGCTTACAAAGTGCTTTTCAATGAAAGCATACTGATGCATTGTGTCCAATAGCCCTGGAGGCAGGCCCGGGTGTACAGATGGCAAGATAAAAATGCAAGCCCGCTGCAAAACATTTTCTTATGCCACAGCTATTGTCATGGACGGAGTCGGGACTCATTTTTTCAAGGGTTTCTCTAGGATTTCTTTTCAAGAGTCCCCAGATTGTGTCTTTATTCAGCACTGCGCAGAGACCACTGCAGGTGCAAGAAATAGCTTAACCATCATCAGCTCATCTTACTATTGTCAAAACTCTTCCTGATTTTTTTTCTGGTGTGGAATTATCCCCACTATTTTGTGGTGGAGGAACTGAAGCTCTAGAGAGGCTCAGTAATCTGGCCAGGGCCACCCAGAAGGGAGTCAGGATGACTAGCACTTTTGCACTCCAATCTTGGGGCTTAAAAACAGCTTAGGGTGGAGAAGGAAGGAGCCTCCTCCCCAGCGTTAAAGGACCAGCACTTGGCTGGCAGCTCCAGGCCCAGGGCATAAAGGAACCAACACCCCATTCCAACAGGCACTTCAAAGACAGGGTCTGCAATTACCCTCTTCTGGCACAAATCCCCCAGTCTGAGCCGGGGCCTGACATTCCTCTGGAAATGGTCCTCGGTTTGGAGAGGGAGGTCAGGCATCTGGTGCTGCTGGAAAGAGGAAACATTAAGAGCCTAAAACCGTATACCCCACCACTAAGTGACCAAGGGAACAGGATAAGCATCTCTACTGGAAGCAAACACTTAGGGAGATTTGGGGAAGGAAAGCCGGAGACGACTCCGCAGAGTAAGAACGGAGCTTTCGTAAAACAAATCCAAGAGGAAGAGTGTCACGGATCTTCATATGCAGACATTCATTCCACCCTTCATCTATGGAGACACTGTAATATTTGTATATTCAAATAGTTCACTATTGATAATATATATAAGCTCCTCTTACAGGAAAAGGGGGGAAAATCTCAATGTTTGGCCTTTTCTGCTAACTGAAAAAGCAACAAAGTTTTAAAATATTTTCTTGGTTCTACGTCTTGCTCCTTGGCAAAGCCCTAAGTCCCTCTTCTGCACTAATGGTGTGACTGAGCTTGGTAACTGATAGGAATGTCACAAGGATTAGGCAGCTTTTATCTGGAAAATGCTTAAGCCCTTGAGTGACAAGGCAGTATCAACCCACTGCTCTTGCCATCGATGTCTAGAATGGGGTTACTAGAGACTCTCAAAGGCCAAGAGAAATTGCTTGCAAAGTATGCCCAAGATTTATTCTGTGGCCAACATGTCAGATCCTGGATAGTCTGTTAAAAAAATGGTTTGGGGCTCCTGGCTGGCTCAGTCGGCGGAGTGTGCAACTCTTGATCTTGGGGCTGTTGTGAGTTTGAGCCTCACGTTAAGTGTAGAGATTACTTAAAAGTAAAATCTTTAATTGGTCGTAGAATACGAGTGCAGGACATTTTTGATCCCTGCCGCCATTTTAGTCTTTCTTAAGGAACTGTTTGTGTAGGTGTGAGAAGGTGGGAGGTGAATACCTTTGGCCTCAGATGGTGATTGATGGCAGAGGCCTGCTCCTCAGAGAGGGGAGAAAAAATAGAGAGGGACAGGAATTCCCAACCTGGAGCAGACAGGAGCAAAGGGAGAGATAAAGGCTGTGGAAGAGGTGTGGAGACTGGAGGAAGGGGGCCCAAAGGCAGGGAGACAGACAGAGGAAGACAGGAAAGGTGTGTAAGTGAGAAACAAGGCAGATGGAAGGAAGGTTTGCCAAGATAAGGGCCAGAACAAACAAACAAACAATTAAGGGCAATAAAATGAGGAGCCAGCAGAAGTGGGGTCAAGACTGTGACTGAAATGGAGTCCAGATTAGGATGAATGCCTAGTCACCTCAGCATCTGCCACAACGCCCCAAGGATAGCACAGAGCAGAGACGGGAAACAGCCTTCCATGAATTTGACCTCTTCCTAGGAGGCAATACGGGGGCTTTGCTCTGCACATTTGCATGCGCCCACTCATGTAAAGCACAGTGAGCGTTGTTTCAAAGAGCTATAGATGGAATCCCTGTCCTCAGGAAGTCACAGCCAGTGGGATGAGGTAGAGTAAGGAATACCTCAAGAAACATAGCAACTGCTCTACTGTGGTTCAGAGGCAGAGAGACTACTAATTATGGGGGGTGGGGAAGATTTTAAGGAGTAGGTGCTGTTTGAAGTGGGATCTTGAAAAATGGATAGAATCTGGGCATTCAGGAGATAAAGTGAAGATCCTAAACTTTTTTGCCAAATGTCTCATGGTAGATACGCAAAGACTGGCAAGCAGACTGCCAAACAGAGACAAAGTCCTGGGGGACGGCGGAAGGAAGTGGCCCCGGAGATGCCCTGAGAATGGAAGGTCATCTAAGACAGTGCTGCTCTCTCTGCTCTGGTTTGTACTGGAGCAACACCCAGAATTCCTAACATCACCACAGATTAATACCACCCCCCACACCCAGATCCATAACCACCCCCCCCAACCCCAGATTCAGCCTCCGGGTATGGGCTTTGTAAGAAAGATACTGGCCAAGTAACCAATTCTAATTTCAACTTGACATCACACTATTGATGATACTAAGTTTACACAAGTGCACCATGTTCTACCAAGCCAACATCACAGATCCCAGTTCCTATAAAAGACATTTCAGTTCCGTTTATTGAATATGTGTTCCTATGAAACATGAGTGGATTTTTTTAAGTTGATAAACTTTTTAAGAAATACATCCATATCTTATTGCTGAATCACCAATGAACCAACATTAAATTTCTCAATTTATTTCTTCTCAAGAAGCTGCTGGCCCCACTGTTTAATGGGTTCATCTCTGGTGTCCCTACAGTACCTTGCAAACTGGCTTGATGCAGACCTGAGTGCAGACAGAGCTCCCAGAAAGAAGTCTGTGTGGTTTCCTAAGAGGTCTGCAGTCCCCTGGCCCTGTGCCAGGAGGGACTCCCACCACCCAGTGCTCAGACCTCAGACCTCTCTAGGAGGAGACCTGGACGCACATCCACACTCCCCTGCACACTCCCCTGCACACGGGATGTACCAAACCAGCAGAAGGAGAGCTTCTGCCCCAGCGAGCCCTCTGGTTTCCTGCAGCAGAGACAGATCATGTCGGGAGCAGCAAAAGGAAGGGGAGGCAGAGCATGTGCTCAGCGGTGAGGCCTTCATGAGCGAGGGGCAGGCAGAGAAGGCCCGTGCTCCTCAGCACACCACAAAGGAAAGCTAGAGCCATCGCCCAGGTATGCTCTGCATGTGCAATAAACCACGCTCACCTCAAACCCCACATTATAGTTTCCACTGAAACGGAGGCTCACCCAGGTATGCTCTGCATGTGCAATAAACCACGCTTACCTCAAACCCCACATTATAGTTTCCACTGAAACGGAGGCTCACCCAACAGTCACGTCTCACATCACATTGGTGACACAGCCTTGAGAAGGTGGTTACCCATCCTGCTTCCACTCATGCACAGAACTGTGTTTGATGTTAGCACTTGCATGTGCTTTTGGATTGGGCTTCTGGATACGCATGGTGGCAGCTCTTAAAAGTCAGCTCTGCTTTTACCTGAGCCTCCAACAAATCATAAACCCTTGGCTAGGTCAAATGGCCTAAACTTCCCACCGTCCTATCTGCTCACGTTACAAAGGAAGGGCAGACAAGAACTCTACTCTGTATGCCTGGAATCCTGATTCCAGGAGCCTCCTAAGTCCCATAGGGACAGATGTCCTGTGAAAAATAAATGAGGTTTACAAAAATTACACCTGCATGTGTCCGTTGGGAAACAGAGCCTTGTGAAATGGAATGGGGCATTAATGCAGGAATCCAGGTCAGCCACGGTAGGTAAGAATCACCATGGTCAGACCTACCCCCTTTTTCACAGCCAGGCCACTGTTCCTGGCTCAGCCCAGGAACAAGCCAGGGACCCCACGGTATGTGTGGAGGTGGGAGAGCTCCAGCTTACCCTCCGACCCGCCTCATTGTTCTGCAGGTTCATGAGTACTCGGCCCTGCTCCTCCGACCCCTTGGCAAAGTTCTTCTCCCGCTCACGGGCATCCACGAACTCCTTAGCAAAGCGGTAGCCATATTCCACATTGTCCCCGCAGCCGCCCCACAGCCAGTCCCGGGGAAGGTCCTTGGGCCGCGCTGTCCGGCTGCAGCCACACGTGGAGAGCTCACCCTCGCGGCAAGCTCGGCTGATGGCGTTCACCACGCCTGCCGCGCTCACTGCGTAGGTGAAGGCCGTCTCCCGGCTCCCTGCAAGAGAAGGCAAGAGAGGTGGTGAAGGATGCCAGCTCTCTGGGAAGGCCCCTTCCTTCCTTCTGTCTCTCCTGGACCCAACACCATCGCCTGGGCCTTAATACTCCAGGGGAAATGATGTCAGGAGAAGCACCTTTCACTTCCCATGGCTCTAATGGTCAGAAACTTCTCCTGATAATGAGCATAAATTTGCCTTCTTGGCCCTGTGAACACACACAGTAGAATGAACCCCTCCAGCCTTGGCCCACACTAACATCCATTCCAGGGAAGGGTACATAGCCAGCAGATTCCTAGGAGGCAGACCTAAGTGGAGGGGACAGTGGGCATTAAGGAGTTTATAGAACCTGTGGGAGGAAGATGAGACAGAGTAGCAATCATGGGACCAATAGTAAGACTGTATCCTAACACAAACCTCTCCCTCACAGATGCCAAGTTCTCACCACTCTATGGGCCATGCATCTGCCTTTTTTATTGCTGCCATTATCTAGCTAGATAGTGGCAAAGACCAGGAGTAGAAGTGAACCCGAATTACAATGTCCAGGATCATCCAAGCTGTTTCCCTCTGTCTTCTATGGGGTCCACACTGCCTCCCAACTCATGAGCACTGGGAAACCACATCTATAGGACCCTCAGCATGGTCTCTCCAAATATCCAAATCACTCCCAGTAGAAAATCTGAACTGTATTCCTCTAACCACTTAAAAACTCATATGATGTAGGAGCGCCTGGGTGGCTCAGTCGGTTGAGCGTCCAATTTGATTTCGGCTCAGGTCATGATCCCAGGGTTGTGGGACCGAGCCCCACATCAGGCTCAGCATGGGCTGTGCACTGAGCATGGAGCCTGCTTGGGATTCTCCCTCTCTCATTCTGTCTCTGCCCCTCCCTCACTTGCATGCACACTCCCCACCCCCAAAATAAATAAATAAACTTAAAAAGAGATCTTACTGAGATTAACAAAACAAAACAAAAACACAAAAGACTCCTGTTATGTTCCACTTCAATAAAAAAATGTTATGAAAAAATAATGTTCAGCCACTAGGGAAATGCAAATCAAAATCACAGTGAGATACCACTGTGCACTCACGAGGATGGCTATAATCAAAAAAGCAATAGTAAGGTGCCTGGCTGCCTCAGTGAGTACAGCATGTGACTCCTGATCTCGGGATTGTAAATTCAAGCCCCACAGTGGGTGTAGAGATGACTTAAAAAAAATAAACGCTTTAAAAAAAAAAGGCACTAGTAACAAGTTGGTGAGGATATGAGGAAGCTGGAATGCTCATGTAGTCCTAGTGGGAACCTTAAGCTTTGGAAAACAGTCTGGCAACTCCTCACAAGGTTAAACACAGAATCACCATATGACCTAGCAATTCCACTCTTAAGATATATCCAGGATAAATAAAAATACACTCACACAAAAACTTATACATGCATGTTCACTGAAACATTATTCATCATAGCCAAAAAAATGGAAAGAGCTCATATTGTCCATCAGTGGATGAATGGGTAAACTCAAGGTGGCATTATCCAAGCAGTGGAATATTATTTAGCCATACAAAGTAATCGAGTGCTGGTACAAGCTACAATATGGATGAACCTTGAATCATTATACTGAGTGAATTTTTTAAAAGATTTATACTTAACATTATACTTATATAATGTTACTCATTATACTCATGTATACTCATATATACTCACTATACTTAACATTTTTTAAAAGATTTTATTTTTCAGTAATCTCTACACCCAACATAGGGCTGGAACCCACAACCCCGAGATCAAAAGTCACATGCTCCACCAACTGAGCCAGCCAGGTGCCCCTAGCATTTGGCATCTGTACTGAACCAGATACAAAAGACCACATAGTGTATGATCTCATTTATATGAAATGTCCATAATAAGAAAATTCATAGAAGCAGAAGATTTGTGATGGCCTAGGGTTTCAGCAGAAGGGGAGGGAGGGAGAGTGATTACTAACGGGTATGCAGGTTTTTTCATAGGGTTACGAAAATGTTCTGGAATTGGACAGTGGCGATGGTTGCACAATCCTCTGAATATACACCAACCTGTATGTACTCTTTAAAATGGTGATTGTACAGCATGTGAATTCTGTTTCAGTAAGGCTGTCATAATAAATACCACTCATAAAAACTCAGGTATGGAAGAAAAGGGCTAGGTTCTTAGCAGGAATCTGAGATCCAATCTTGATCTCAGGGATTAAACTAGGCAGAATCTTCTGTTCTCCATTTCCTCCTCTCTTGAGTCTTGTGGTCAGAAGCAGACATCCCATAATCCTGTCTTGGCAGGTGGACAGGGAAGTGACCTGCATTCATCAATAGGTCTAGAGTGATCTCTCAACTTTGCCCTATTTCTCAATTGTCTGGGCAGGACACGGTGAAGCTTGCAACCAGACCAGACTGGGCAAGTCAGTGTTTCTCAAGTAACCAGGGGTCAGCTTCTGGTCAGATGTGGACTAGGAGCCACGCAAGAAAAACCCAGGTGATGCAGGAAGTCACTCTCATGATTCAGCCATCAAGCTCGACATGTAGTCAGTGCTGAAACCACTGGAGCTTTATCTAATCTAGGGTAGTCAGACTATGAGAATGAGCAACCAGGATGCTAGGGTGACCAAAAGGCCTTTAGGGAGGAGGGCCTAGGCCCCTCTTTGAGGGAGCCACGTCTAAGAAGTCTTGCTAAAATGGAGCCTCAAGCCCCTGACTGGGCCTTCTGGGACAGGAAGGAGCCCCTGATCTGCAGCCCAATGACAACCCACCCACCGTGAGTCTTCCTTTCACGCATTTTTCAGGGGAGCAGGCTGGATTTTCAAGGCAACCCATCCCATCCCATCATCTATTAATGACTCTACTCACCAGAATATTCTTTCTTACAGTAAGTTGAAAAATGCCTCCCTATAACTTCCACCCACTGGAGCTACACTGTCTAATCCCTTTCCGTTTGACAGCCTTTCAGCTTTTGAAAACAACTGATACGTCTTTTATGTTTTCTCTTTTCCAGGCTACACGTCTGATTTCTTCCTCGGTTTTTTAGGAAACATGCTTTTCAGAGCCAAATCACTCCTCCCAGAACTGCCTTTCAAAATAACGTACCCGCAACTGAGCGTAATACTGCAGCCACTATGTGCTCTGATGGTCCTGGTCTGTCCTGATGGTTTCAGATCCCAGTCTGTCCTCAAGTGGATTAGCTGTCCTTGCAATTACTCTGCCTCTTTTGGTTGGGGGCGTCATTAGGTACTGAGTGTGGGTAGCTCTGCATTCAGGGGGAGCATTTGGGTCCTCCGACAGGCCTGGTTAGTACAGACCATAGTGCCATTCCCAGAAAGCAAGACATGATGCAAGGCTTCAGAATGGACGAGCAAGGTGGGGAGTTTCTCTATATGCGGAACAACTCAGAGTGGAAACTCAAACCATCTCAAGTAAAAAGTCTAAGAAACCAGCAGCCATGGAACTGCTGGAGATACCTGCCATCTATCCCCTAGAAGGAGACAGCAGGACAGTTCCATGCTCTCTGTCTCTGCTCCACACCCACTGCCAGGAAGGTGCCCCCATGTTCCCCTGACCAAGGCTGGGGGCAGTGTCAGTAGCTCCCTCCAAGCTACTCTGCTGCCCTCTGCTGGTGGAGTCTTGCAGCAGCTTCAAAAAAGGCAGGACTTTCTGGGAAGTTGTAACACAAGATAGCAGACAGAAGACTCACTAGGAGCCACCCTGGGCCCAAGGGGATGACTGGAGGATAACTTCCTGGGTAGTATAAGTCTGTCTGCAGGGAAGCTACAAAAAGAAACTGTGGAAAGAAGGCAAGCGGAGGGTTCCATTTGTAACAGAATAGCATACAGAGGCAATGGTAGGATCTGCTTTCATAGGTCATTCCCCCAGTCAAATCTGGATTCTTTCCTGAAGTAAAGCTCAATTCTTGGCCTTCACTCAAACAAAATTACACATGAAAAGGATCTAGCCAATGTCAGGCACACATGAGGTCCCAAAGAAACAGGAGTTCCCTTACAGTGATTAGTGGATGCCTCTCTCTATACCTGGGTCTCCTACTTTCCTCCCCCAGAACCCAGAGCAGGCAGTGCTGCTAAGACTTCACCATATACCGAGTGTATTTAGAAGAATCAATAAACTACAAACAATTCTCACTTAACCCAAGTCCATTCTTTTTTAGGAAAACTGCCTGATAAGACTGTTGCAGGAACACATGAGAATTCCTTGTATGGCCCTTGAGTGAATACTGAAGGAAGGAAGAGAACAGCAAGGTTCAGAGCATACTTTCCCCTGGTCCTCGCTTGTCAATATGGGGCAGGGGAGGTAGGGAAAAGGGTCAGGAAGGAGAGGTCTTCCAAACACCCTGCTTGCTGCTAAAAGCATTCTTTGGGGAAAACTCAGCCTCAGGTAATTCCGGAATGCCATCCTTGGAGGAGAAACTTTTTTGGGAGAATGGCAGACAGAAGAATACAGTGCTCTAACACCTTCCTTTTATGGCCCTGGGGATCAGACCCAGTAGAATAGGGCCGGATTTCTCAATTTCTTGCCAGGGAGAGGAGGATTGCATTTCAAAAGGACCTAAAACAATTAGACCCCAGATCACACCTCCATCCAAGCAATAGGGCAGCCAGAGGGTCCAAGTGGGAGAGGGGAAGGGACAGGAATCCAGGAAGAGGTGGCCTCTCCTCTTTCTTCTGGGTCTGTCCCCTTCCCCCACTTTCACACACATCCCCTTTGGAATGAAAAAGCCAGGACTGGATCTGGGTCAGGTTAATGATAGCTATCAGCAATTTGGCTCAAAGTTTCTATCTCTCTCAGGGTCCAAGTGGAAGAGGCAAAAGTCATACAGGCTTTTTTGGTTTTCTACCCAATGCTGCCACCGGAGCAGGAGCACGGGAGCTGCCCTGCGCTGGGGCGAAGGGCAGTGGCGGCAGGCAGTCTTGCTAATCCACTCTAACTCAGCTCGGCTGTTCTGCCACCTTCCTCGAGTGAGGAAGTTTGGTTGTCCCAAACAGGAGGAGGCCAGCAGCGGAGCACCAGCTGAGCACTGAGCTGTGCCACCCACACATCATCCGAGACTCTGCTTCCTGAGTGCTTCCCCGTCGCCTTGCACACTGCTTCCCAGCCTCGAGAGAACTGGACGCTTGTGAGGGCTCTCCGCACCAGTCCCGAGGTACTTGCACCCAGGCCGGGTGAGCCCAGTTCCTTTAGCCAAGCGGTGTCTGGGAGGCCTCTTACCTATCTGCATGACTCTCCCGAAGACAGACATGTTGTCCACGATGCTGCAGTTCCAACGCCTCTGCCGGAACTGGTACTGGCATTCCTTGATGCCTGTCTTGGCTCCCTCCCCTATGTAGGCCATGTGCTCCTGGTACAGTTGGCACAGCTTTCTCTGGCCAGGGGACAGCCCGGGAAGCTGGCTGCACACGGGCTGGGCACCGATGATAAACACCTCAGGTCTCTGCACCGGGTTCACAGCTAATGACCTACAGCAGAGATCCAGAAAGCGGAAAAAAGGCCAAGGAGTGAGCATATGCCATGTGCAGCATTAAGTCATTCATTCAACGCATTTATCACACACTTTCTGTGTACAAGGCCCTGTACTAAGGGCTTGGGAAGAAAAATTGGTAAAACAGAGCACCTGCCTTCAAAGGGCAACGGAGGAAAACTGAGGCACGGCCACAGATGACGCGTGAGATGTCAAATGCCAAAGGCAGACTTGAACTTCTGCATCCACAGTGATCAGATAGAGAAAGAGGTCTTACAGCTGGAGAGAAGCTTTTACAAGGCGATGGTGTTAACCGGGTCTTAAAAGGGGGAGGGCGGGGGACAGGCAGAGAAGGTGACAGAGAGGGCAGAGGACATTGATTCCAAGCAGAGGACAGAAACGGCCAAACCTCAACAGGAGAGCATGTGACTTGTTCAAGGGGTAGGGGCGACTTGTTCACTTTAGCCCAAGTGCAGGATATGTGATGGAAAGCGAAAAACTCCTTGAAATAGAACTCCCCTTATGCCTCGAAAACAGAAGCCAATTTTCATACATCACAACATAGTCTAAATGTTTTCGCTTCCATATCCCACCCACAAATCCCCTAACCCACTCTATCAGTTCACGGGCTCTCCCTTTGGCTCCATCCTCTACCAGATATAGTAAAGTGTTCAGTTAAATTTGCCATCAGAATAAAAATGTGAGCGGGGCGGGGGGGGGGGTGCAGACCATGCAAAATAGGTGGGGTGTGCCTGCCATTTCCATGTTGACTTGGCAATGACATTAGTCTTCAAAACACAAAAGAAAGCCACGTACAGTCCTGCATATCTCTCAATTTCTCATCTGGTCATCAGACTTCTAAAATAGGAATTCTATTCTCCTTGCCCCCACCAGAAAAAAAAAAAAATCAATATCCTTATTGATCCAAGAGCAACACAAGAGCTATTTCTAACAACCCATGAGGACGGAGGAAGGTCCAGGAAAAGGGGAATGCAGACAGGATCAGAGGAAAACACCAGATGAACTAATCCTTTATTCTTGGTGAACCTTTACCTCTGGGGGCCTGTGAGAGAAAAAGCTGTCCTAGTTTTCCTGGGATAAAAGCAGTCCTCAGGATTCCTACGAATAAAGGAATGATCACAACACACGGTGACCCTTCTCCACATTTAATTACCAAAGGAGGCGTAGGTTGTAGAGAAGGACTTCAGCCCCTCTCACTCACCACCAGGAGCTGGCTTCGGCCGGAAGCTGAGCCCAGCTGGACAGCAGTGCAGCGGCGAGCAGCAGCAGACTGGGCATGGTCGGCCTCGGCCTCGGCCCTCCCCAGTGCCCTGGGAAGACCCCGGGGGCAGTCGGCTTCTGAAATGGGGCTCCCTGGAGAAAGCAGAACAGAGAGAGAATCAATGTGGAAATGGAGCAGATGAGGCAGGACCAGGGGAGAGGAGGAGGGAAGCACAAAGGATGAGCTCTGGGTGGGTCTAATGTCAAGTTCTGCTCTCCCCCCCCCCCACCTCCCCCAAAGAAATTCAGCCTCTTTCCAACCTCCATTTCTTACTGCTACTCTGTTCACCATAGGAGCCTCCACGTCTCTTACCCCAAACTGTGGGAACCCTACTCAGGACCTAATTCCAAAGGAAACAATGAGCTGAGAAACTAGAAAAGAGAAATGAAAACAAGTCATTCCAAGAATGGTGCTCCGTGCACCATGAAGGAGGATGCTTTGGTTGCTGCAGCAGACACCTGCCGTTCCCCAACATCCAAAGAAACCAGGGTATCCATCGCCTCCTCTCTCTATGTCTCACTGCAGTCAGAGGCTCTCCTTCGCGGGCTAAGAACAATTGGTGAGTTGGATTTACCTATAGCCAAATAGGTGTCTTCCCTCCCAATCTGTACTCTTCTCACTCCAAGAAAGTTCCCACATTCCAGCATTCCCACATTCCCATTACCAGGAATATAGCAGACAGAAGGGCGAGGATTTTGCACCTTCTCAAGACAACTTCTCTGAGAAATGTGAAAGCCACAGCCAGCCGTGTGCCCCTAAAGCCCCTGCGGATGAGGCGGTGTCTTCCTGGGTGGCCTCTTTCCCCTCCTGTGCGCTGTGGCCCTGGAAGGGCAGCCAGGAGCACAGACAGCAACAGTGGGGCACAGCCAGCTTTGGTCTGCAACTTTTGCCTCAAATGTCTGTGCCCAGGACGCATCTTCCAGAAGCAATGGCCCCTTCCCTAGTAGCTCAAGAGCTTCCCACATCTTTGCCATATTTTTTGTAACTGACGCCTGTGCCTGTATCCGCGAAAGAACACCTTTCCTCCAGCCCTTGGAAACATACGAAAAATCGTTGCTTCTGGATCCTGGAGTAAGTCTATAAAAACACACCCCCTCCCATTCACCCCCCACCCCCATCTCGTTTCTCCCTTAGCTTCCATCCAGGGCGTGACCCCACATCCCCAATGTGTCTTCTTCCCAGGACCCCTTAACACCTCCGACAATACACGCGCAAACACACACTGGCGCGCACGCTCCACGCCGCCCCCGCATCATCTCACCGCACTGCTCCCGCAGCCCTGGGTCTCCAGGCTCTCCGGGAGGGGGCGGCAGGAGCTTCGGGTCATCAGCCTAGGAGATATTTTTGTCCTGGGGCCACCAAGAGAGGAAGGTGGCCTGAGCAGGATCCAGGGAAGCTGGGCCACAGCCTGGTCCCCACCCCCTTTTGGTTTTCCTTCTTGAGATCTCAGCTGGGGCGGGAGCACCAACAGGCAGGTGTGTGGGGCCGGCAGGGGGCAGATCAAAGAAGAAACTTGCTCCTTTCCCCTTTGTCATGCAGAGCCAGCTCGGAAATGATCCGGCCTCTAGCCCGGCTGACTAACAGCTCCCCACACCCTACTTTCCTAACAGACCTCTCCTCCTCTAAAGGATGCCCCCTCCCCCTCTCCCCTCTACCCCCCATAAATCCTCCCCCTCCCTCAGGGCAGGAGGTCTGTGAATGCACCGACTGGAACCAAGAGAGATGGAGCAGAGATAGGGCTGGCACCAGAAGCTAATGGCTTTATGGAGGGGAGGGAACCAGGTCCAGAGTGGGGAGGACCAGAGAAGAGCTTCAAAGAGTTTCCTTGTGCAAACATCCTCAACTCCACCTACCAGTCCTTCTTGGGGACTGAGGAGTCAGAGCTGCCCCCATTCCCTGTGGTCCTCCTCCCTCCCCCACCCCCGCCCTCCCACCGCCCTGCCTCTTGCAAAGCCCCTGCTCCCGCCTGCCCCACATACATCCTCATACATTTCCACTGCCAGAGTGCTCAGTTGTGTCTCCCCACGGGTGACACTTCTTATCCCCGGGGATGCCCCCTTCATACCAGTGTCTCTCACTTCTGTCACACCTTTTCTTCAAGCTCCTGTGAAATCTTTCTGGTTCTGCAAATCCTAGGTTCAACTGAGGCCATGGCGGGGGGGGGGGGGGGGGGGGGGGCAGTGTACTGTTTCTGAGCCAAGGACAGGAGTCAGTGCCTGCTAATGGTCACTGTGGCTTTGACTCCCCAGTGACAGGCCAGCTAAGGCCAAACTTCCCAATAGCTTCTAATCCCGCCCCTCGCAAACAAGAGCTGAGACCGGACTCAGACACGGACTGAGATAGGACTCACTGCTGACAGCTGTTCCTACCACCCTGCGCTCTCCATCAAACTCTCAGCTCATTAAAAAAAATATATGTTAAAAACTTGAAAAAGAAAAGAAAAAAGATGGTAGCACATGTGGGGACTTCTTTCTCTGTCTTCCAGATACATGACACCTGAAACTGAACCCCAACGCCCTCCCCCCAGGATGCTCTCACTCAGGATGCAGGCAGACGTGAGCTGCCCTCTGCATGGTCACAAAACTCCAGGGCCACTCTGCCCTCACTTACATTCTTTGCTTTCCTTGTGCGGAGCTAGGAGGAGAAGAGAGAAGATTGGGGATTGGTTTCATCAGCATGGGCAGCATAGAAACTTCTGCCTCAATCCCACTGGGGTGGAAGGAAGCTGAGCAGGGACTCATGGTTTGGTCTTAATGAGTGAGACACATTGAAAGCTTGGTTTGTGGGTCATTGGTGAGTTTTACAGCAGGACTCAACCAAGGGATGCTGTCCTCTGCATCGGGAGAAAGAGCTTGTAAATACTGAAAAGACAGGGAAGGGAATTCCTTGTGCTGCCTTTTGTCATAACTACAGATCTCCTCAGAGAACCAAAGCAGCTCCCCTTCCTAGGAGAGGTGAATGTCATGTCAAACAACAAAGTTAAGCACAAGAGAATCCAGGGTCTCTGTCCTTCAGTAGTAGAGGTTCGGGGATGGGAGAGATGCTTCCAGAGGGCCAGAAGGAGCTGGTCAGACATCTGCTCTGCCCTACTTCTTCAGTCAGTTATTCATTCATTCATTAAAGTCATTAATCAGATGCACACAGGGGGCCTAGTATGTGTCAGCTACAGCTCTAAGTGCCAGGGATATGGCAGGGAACAAGTGAACACCCGATGTGTTAGGGGACAAGGATCAAGAATAGTAAGGGGTGATGGCTTACATTATTTAGGGTCCTTTATGGAATCTAAGGAAAGCCCTACTCTGCAATGTCTGCCCAGCCCACCTCTCTTCAAACTGCTGTGGGGACAGGCAGGTGGCGAGGGGGTGGGGGTGGGAGAGACGCCGCTGCACATCCCAGACCCTGCTGTGCCATGTCTGAGGTCCCTTACTGAGATGTGATGTCCACCTTTACCCAACCAGAGGGGTGCATATTTGAATACAGGGCTCCAGGTCCTCTTCCTTTTGCTGGGTGGACTCAGTCACCAATTTGCATTCCTTTAAGTGGCCACATGCAGTTAGTCCAGAGATAGGAGACCAAGGAGAGAGACGTGGGCAAGTGGGGCTGACCCCAGCCAGGCTGTCCTCAAAGGGACACCTCCGTGCTTCCACACACACACCTCAGAGCAGTCAGCAAGGGCTGAAACCATGAGAACCCCACCCAGTTGGCAAGCTTGACATGGTCATGAACTGTTCACAAAAGCCACCACCACCGGGTGTTCAGGACTGACCTGCCCCAGAGCCTGAGGACTCAAGTGACATACAGGAGTCGCACATGAAATGGTGTCACATCCCACACCTGCCCTCTTGCCCCAGACAGGCACCTCACACCTAGAAACGTACCCAGAAATAACCAACAGCCTCCATGGGAGCCTTTTCCTGGTTGCCACTGGCTAATTCTTTCTGTGTGACCCAAGGAGGAGCTATGGAATGTGTAATTACAAAATACATTTGCAGGGTGCCTGGCTGGGGTCACTAGGTAGAACCTGGGACTCTTGATGTTGGGGCTGTGAGTCCAAGCTAGAGTGTGGACTCTACATAAAAAATACATTTATAGGGCGCCTGGGTGGCTCAGTCAGTTAAGCATCTGACGTCAGCTCAGGTCATGATCTCACAGTTCGGTTCGTGAGCTTGAGCCTCGCATGGGGCTCTGTGCTGACAGCTCGGAGCCTGGAGCCTGCTTTGGATTCTGTGTCCCCCTCTCTCTCTGCCCCTCCCCCACTTGCACTCTGTCTCTCTCTCTCTCTTTATCACTATCTATCACTCTCTGTCTCTCTCTAAAAAAATTAATAATAAACATTAAAAAATACATTTCCAATGTTGTTAACATTCCTGACATAACAAGAGAGACCCTCTTAACAGTCTTTGGGAAGGGAGTGCCTCCTTTTGTGACCTTCTAGCTGCACTCATGTCCAGGTATCTGCCAGTTATTGGATGATCTCCATGGCGGTGCAGGGGTGGGGGAGGGAAGGGACAGGAGTGATAGACCCTTCTCCTCTCCCCGTGGCTGCTTTTACCACTGTAGAGAGAGATTCTTTTTTTTTTTTAATGTCTATTTATTTATTTTGACAGAGGGGAAGAGAAAGGATCGCAAGCAGACTCTGTCAAGCGCAGAGCCTGATGCAGTGCTCTATCCCACAAACGGTGAGATTATGACCTGAGCTGAAATCAAGAGTCAGACCATTAACCAACTGAGCCACCCAGGTGCCCCTGTAGAGAAAGATTCTTTATGGATCTCAAAACACTTGACAAGCACCTCCTAAAAGGAACTTGGTTCACATATTTCCTTTCCCTGTTTTCAGGTAAGTGCTCACCCTCCTTACACAGACCAGTTCTCTGTGGTCTAACCCATGGCTCCCACATAACCCATGTTAAAATACTAATCCTAAAATACTAATTGTGCATCTTAATATTCCCATTTGAGGACCTACAGTGGTTCCCGGGTCTTCAATCATTCTAAACTTCCCAGCCTGGCATCATTTTATATTTCATCCTTCTCCTGAAATTCCTGCTATGGGATATCTTTTCCAGTCTCCCTCTGCTCCTAGAATAAGCCCTCTTTTCTCTCAAGCCCTCCTACTGATCCTCTTCCCAGGATGCTTTCTCATCTACAGCAATACTTCCAAATCCGTGCTCAAGATTCACTTCCTCCATAAAGCTGTCTTTGATTAATCCCACGCCATGAAAATCTTTCCATTGATTTGGGACTTCCTTGGCACCTGTGAAGACAGGGAACTAGTCTGCAGCACCCCATCCCACACAGGCTGTCTTGGTACTGTGCATATTTCTTCCAGTAGATCCAAAGCTCCCTGAAGGTCAGAACTCACCTCCCCTACTTTCCTGTATGCCCCCATTGTGGCTGGGATAGTTTTACTAGACAATAAAAAAAAGGCTCTTGGTTGATAGCCGGTGACAATACTAAATATGAGCGAACACTTACTGACACTTCCTACATGCACTGAGCCAAACATTTTACATCCAATTCTCCCATTTATTCTTCACTAAAATTCTATGTGGTATATGCCATTATTATCCTCACTTTGAGTATAGGGAAACTAAGGTATAAAGAGGTTAAGAAACTTGCTCATACAGCAAGTGAAGGCTAGACCCTGGCTTGGAATCCAGATCTTTCTACTTCTCCCCAAACACAGGCAAATATATCCCATGCTTGGTAGTTCCTCTGTCACTGGAACATAACACCTCTCCGCTTTGTTTTTGTTCTTTCCACCATTGTTCTGCTACTGGGGCTGTGAACAGTATGACTGTCAGATCACAACATCCTGATATATAGGAAGTAGCACAAAAAGCAATGTTTATCAAAAAAAGGCTGATTGCAAAGTTACTAGTATAAGTGTGCGCGCACACACACACACACACACACACACACACACAAAGTGTGTTTGGGGGGAATCCAGACTTCTCTTCATCCAAAATGATATCTGGATTGTGAATAGGTTTGGCTGTTTAAAGTTGGAGATACTAAAATAGAAAAATAGAGGCGCCTGGGTGGCTCAGTCAGCTAAGCATCTGACTTCAGCTTCATGATCTCATGGTTCTTGAGTTCAAGCCCGGCGTTGGGCTCTGCGCTGACAGCTCAAAGCCTGGAGCCTGCTTCAGATTCTGTCTGTCTCTCTCTCTCTCTCTCTCTCTCTCTGTTTCTCTCTGCCCCTCCCCCACTCACACTCTGTCTCTCTCAAAAATGAATAAACGTTAAAAGAAAATTTTTTAAATAAAATAAAACAGAAAAATAGTTTTTAGAGAGCTGGAGTTTATGTATATGTTGGGTGGGAAAAGACAAACCAAGAGATCAACGTCAGGAAAGACAGCATGATGTGAGGTGCTCATGGGAAACCCTGGCAGAGGTGAGGAGCAGAGTGGTTATGTGAAGAAATGTAAAGTTCGGAGAGAGCATGGAAAGAAGTTTTAGATGCCTCATAGCAGAGAAGCTAAGGGACTATGTCTATTTGAGAGCATAAAATTGCATTACCTTTCAATGACTATAGCTACCTAGAAGCTCCTTTCAAAACTCATATTTGACCATGTGACTCCCCTGCTTACAACCCTTCAAAGGTTCCCCACCTCCTAAAGGATGAAATCAAAACTCCTCACCACATTATGCAAGGCTTTGCAAAAATCTGACCCTTGTCAACCTTTCCATCCTACTTTGGTTTTCACTTTGTGCTCCAGAAACTGCAAACTGCTATATATACTTCCTTACCCACCCCTCATGCTGTTTCTCCCCTCTGTGCCTTGCTGACTTCTGGGAATTGTTCCCTTCTCTCTGTGCAGATCAGGCTCCTTTGTCCTGAGGTCACACCTTCAAAGAAACTTTCCCTGCCCGTCCTATCCAGAGAATGGCTCCACCTCCATCATCCTCTCCCTAGCTTCTTCCATGTTTTTGTCACAGCATTTACTATAAGGCGGCATAATTTGGCATGCTACCCGTTTATTTGTATTTTGTTTCTTTCCAACGGTCTTGTTCACCATTTTCTCCCCGGTGGTTAGGAGCGTACCCCAAGGGTAACTGGAAGGTGCTCAGTAAGTCTTTGCCAACTGAACAACAAGAAAAGCCCTCTTTGGCTCCCACGAAAATAGAAGGCAGGCCATCAAGGCCAGCCTCTCATGGAGACAAAGGAGCCCTTTTGGCTTCCATATGGCCCAGCCCACAAAAAAGCCGTTTCTACTGACGTATCTATCCCCTTAATTGGGGACAGAAAATTTCAAGGTGCTTTGAGAAAGGTAGGAGAGGTACTGCAATAAATAAGGACTTCAGGGGCTCCCGTGTGGCTCAGCTGGTTAAGCATCTGACTTTGATCTAGGCTCAGGTCACGACCTCATGGTTCATGGGTTTGAGCTCTGTGTCGGGCTCTTTGCTGACAGCACGGAGCCTGCTTGGGATTCTCTCTCTCTTTCTCTCTGCCCTCCCCTGCTGGTGCTCTCTCTCTCTCACAATAAAAAAAAAAAAAAAAATTTTTTTTTAAAAAAAGAAAGAAGGGCTTCAATGATTTCCAGTGTTCTCAGAATCATTCTTATTCGTTAAATTTATGTAGTCCCTCTGAACACTGTTACTGAATTCCCACTAGGCATTCATTATCAATGGCCCAGGAAAACTCTCCTGATCTCTGGCTTTTGGTTTCACCCTGCAAGAATGGGACCTGAAGGCAATAATCAGTCACCTTTTGACAGTGAATTGATGGTTGGGGAAATCCTCCCAGAGAGTCAAGAAGCGCAGAAGTTGAGACACTGATAGACCACCCTCTTCTCTTCTTTCATGATCTTGCTCCATCTTGCTAGTTCTCTGCCAATTCTCTCCCTGGATCCAGGCCTAGAATCTTGCTGCCCGTTTTGACTCCTCCCTGTCCTTTACCCTCCAGGCCAAACCAACTGTCAAGTTCTCTTGACTGTGTCTCCATAGTATTTACAGCACATATTTTCTCCTCTCTTTCCTGCTGTCAGACTCTGAGCTACTACAAGGACCTGTGAATTGCCTCCTTTCCCTTCGACAATTTGTAAGTGTCTTTTTCCTAATTCTTATCTATTTAATAATGGAATGAATTCCTTCTGCCCCCAGTCCTCTAATTTCCAAGGTAATAGCCAGCTACCAGAAGTACGGTCCCCAGACTAACAGTATCAGTATCAGTTGGAAACTGATTAGATACACAAATTCTCAAGCCCCACCCAGACCTATTGAATCTGAAACTCTGAGGCTGGTGCTTAGCAATCTGTTTAAACAGGCCCTCCAAGCAATTTTTTTAAGTAGGCTTCACACTCAGCGTGGAGTCCAGTGCAGGGCTTGAAAACTCTCCATCCTGAGATCAAGACCTGAGCTGAGATCAAGAGTCTTAACTGAGCCACCCAGGCACCTCCAGGTGATTCTGATGGACAATAAAATTTGAGAACCACTGCCCTAAAGCAGTCTGTAGTACTATGGAATTAATTAACGCAGCAAATCTTTCAAGGAACATGTATCTATTTTAATGACAAATTTCTACCTGTCAGTTCCTTAAAGCAGTGGTTCCTTACCTGGGGGGCCACAGAACCACAGGACATACGCAAACCAAGCATTACCTCTGGAATGAATAAATATGTCCACCTACTTTTACTGCAATGGTCTACATGTATGTAGACCCTTGTAATTAATCAAATACTAATTCATTTAAAAGTGTTACCGATGGAGGATCCTGGGTGGCTCAGTCTGTTGAGCATCCATCCGACTCTTGATTTTTTTCTCAGGTCATGATCTCACAGTTTCATGAGTTCCAGCCCCATGTCAGGCTCTGCACTGGCAACATAGAGTGTCTCTCTCCCTGCCTCCCTCTTTGCCCCTCCCCTGCTCGTGCTCTCTCAAAATAAATAAATAAACAAAAAAAAATTTTAAGTGTTACTGATGATTGTGGTAATGGTTGCACAACTCCAGGAATATATTATAAAACACTCAATTGTATACTTTATACAAGTGAGCTGTATGGTCAATAAAACTGTTACATTTTTTAAAAAACATTCATTTATTTTTGGGAGAGAGAGAAAAAGGGAAGGAGGGGCAGAGAGAGAGGGGGACAGAGGATCCAAAGTGGCTCCATACTGACAGCAGAGAGCCCAGTGGGGGGCTCGAACTCACAAACCGTGAGATCATGACCTGAGCCGAAATCAAGAGTTGGACACTTAACCAACTGAGCCACCCAGGCTCCTCAGTTACCATTTTAAAAAAGTGTTCCTGGGGCTCCTAGGTGGCTCAGTTGGTTAAGTGTCCAACTTCAACTCAGGTTATGATCTCATGGTTCATGGGTTCAATCCCCGTGTCGGGCTCTGTGCTGACAGTTCAGAGAGCCTGGAGCCTGCTTCGGATTCTGTGTCTCCCTCTCTCTCTGCCCCTTCCCCACTCACACTCTTTGTCTCTCTCTCTCTCTCAAATAAATAAACCTTTTAAAAAAAACAAACCAAAAAAAGTGTTCCTGATGAGGCAGCAATTCCATTTTCCTGGAGACATCTGCCCACGTGCACACTAGGACACATGTCAAGAACAGCTGTGCTATTAGCAGTTTCATACTGGAAGCAACACACATATGCATCAACAATGGATGGACCAATTAATTGTGATATATTAACACGATGAAATATTAGGCAGTGATGAAAATGAATGAACTACAGTTCCATGCAACAGCATGCATGAATCTTACAAACATCATGTTGAGAAGAAGCAAAAGGATATATAACAAAAGGATATATAAACTATGATTCCATTTACAGCGAAACTATATTGTTTAGGGACCCATACATGGGTGGCTAAGCCAGAGAGAAAAGCAGGGAAACAATTATGGTAACTGTCATCAAGAGAATGGTTTCCTTAAGGGTGGAAAGGGAATTGTGAGGAGAAGAGGACATAAGAGAATTAATTTCTGGAGCACCAGCAATGTTCTATTTCTCAACCTGGGTAATGGGTACATGGCAGTTCCCTTTATAACAACTTATTAAGTTGTGGGTATATGCTCCATGCACTGTTCTGTATAGGTTATGTTATACAACAAAAAATATTTTAAGATAACAAAAAATCGGGTGCCTTGCTGGCTCAGTTGGCAGAGCATGTGACCCTTGATCTGGAGGTCAGGAGTTCAAGCCCCATGTTGGACCTAAAGGGTAGTTTTTAAAAAAATAAAATAAAATGAGAAAAAAAATCTCATTAATACCTAATGAGGGGATCTTTATGTATTTTCTCAGTGGAAAGTACAACTATAGTCTCATGGGGCACATGACCTTTTGGTGGGGAGCTTAAAAGAGGGTCCTCATACTCAAAGAGAAACCTCTGCCTTAAATGCATGTTCAACAATTCAGGCACAGAGACAAGCACCTGGGATAACTATTTGAGGGCAGGTTCAGTGCAAACCACATGGGTACTGTACACGGAGTACAAGGCCTGGATTAACTATACATGTAACAGCAGCTGCCATGACCATGCCAGGGGCTGGCTCAGCATTTTGTTTCTTCTCTTCTCACTCCAGGAAATGCAGATCTGGCAAAATCACCTTCTGGCAAAACCAGCGCTGTCTCCTCCCCTTTTATTTTTTCTTCCAATATTTACCATTTAGTCCTATAGCTAGCTGTTTCTCTTATATGGATTTTTTTAATTTATTTTGAGAGAGACAGAGAGAGCACAAGTGATCGGGGGAGGGGCAGAGAGAGAGAAAGAGAGTCTCAAGCAGGTACGCTGTCAGCACAGAGCCCGACGCGCACGTTCAAACTCACAAACTGTGAGATCGTGACCTGAGCCGAAGTCAGATTCTTAACTGACTGAGCCACCAGGTGCCCCCCAAAAATATATTTTTAAAGTAGTGATGAAAGATGAATGCAATTATGTACCCAAGACTTGATCAGACAATCCTGCAACCTCTCAAAAGAATCCCCAGGTGCTCATCTTTCTTCTCAGCTCAATTAACATAGCCTTTCCCCGCCAGCCTTAATTATTTCTCCCAAGGGTCTCTCTCTCTCTCTCTCTCTCTCTCTCTCTAGGTGTCTCTAGTTTTTCCTTCCAGGCTTTTCTCAATGAATCCTCTCAGCCCGAAGTCTGAGCATTCTTTTGTGTGATCTACTTTGCTGAGGCTTGGTAGAGATGAAAATTAAAAAATATTTTTTGGGGGGCGCCTGGGTGGCTCAGTCGGTTGAGCGTCCGACTTCGGCTCAGGTCATGATCTCACGGTTCGTGAGTTCAAGCCCCGCGTCGGGCTCTGTGCTGACAGCTCAGAGCCTGGAGCCTGTTTCAGATTCTGTGTCTCCCTCTCTCTCTCTGACCCTCCCCCGTTCATGCTCTGTCTCTCTCTGTCTCAAAAATAAATAAACGGTAAAAAAAAAAATTTTTTTTTTTTTTTAAATATTTTTTGGGGGGCGCCTGGGTGGCTCAGTCAGTTAAGCGTCTGACTTCGGCTCAGGTCATGATCTCACAGTTTGTGAGTTCCAGCCCCGCGTCGGGCCCTGTGCTGACAGCTCAGAGCTTGGAGCCTGCTTGGGATTCTGTGTCTCCCTCTCTCTCTGCCCCTTGTCTGCTCATGCTCTGTCTCTCTCTGTCTCAAAAATAAATAAAGCATTTAAAAATATATATATTTTTGGAGCAGGTATCCCAGCTACCAACATATTGCTCATCTCCCAAATAGTGTGTGTGTTTTGTTTCTCTCATTTGCAGGAGAAATAATGCCCTGGGGACGGGGGATGAAGGGGATTAGAAGGGGGCAGGAGCTCGATGAGATTTTAATTCTAGCCCTCAAGAAAAATGCAAAACTGCCCGTCCTCAAAACTGTGTTTGCCATTCCCGATGAGAAATTTCCCACAATGTGGGAAATATGGAGCAAAATGGATGCAATCACAGCACAGGATGACAAGGACACAGAAATAGATCCTGAGGCCTCCACACTAAAATCTAGTTCTTGATGTTTCAGAGAAAAATGATTCCTGAGTCTCCAGTTCCTAGTGTCTGGAGAAGTGTGAAAGTGGCCTCTCCTACTGGGCGAGAATAACCCCACACCCCAGGCAGAGCAAATCCCAGAGACTTCAGGCCCTGTGTGGTTCCCAGATGTGGCCCATCCCAGCTGACTCTTCCTCATCTGTTACAGTTGGGGGGGGGTGGGGGTGGGCAGAGGAAGTCAGTCATTTCCCTGGGGACCAAGCAAACCCTCATCAGAAGTCTTATTCTGCACAGAAGATAAGAAAGGAATTTTTCCTTCTCCTAAATCCTGAATAATTTCAAAAGATGCTCTAGCAAAGAAGGCAGAAAAGGTATAGCCACAGATCGGTGTGGTACAGGAAAGTGTTCAAGAAGCATGGCAGCCATGGGTGTGGACTTTGTTTCAAGAGACTTAGGGAGTTGAGGCGAAAGCTGTCTGGATGCACTCATCTTTCTTCAAAGTAACCTATTTTCACTGGGTCTGGTCCTATGGGGAAAAAAAATTTCCTGGGAAATTGCCACCCACTTCTGCAAATTTCCTGGCTTGGATAGTGAAAGAAGCAAAGAAATAGAATTCTGGATCCCCATCCTGGGCGGGGTGATGACCTCTCTATGCCACAGGCTAATGAGAATAAAAATGTATCTTGTGCTGTTAAGTAAACGTGTTCCTGTTTTTGCAAACTGAAGTGTATTGTAAAAAGACCTGGGGCAATCTTACTGTTTAAAAAAGCAGGATCACCAACTGGCAGACAACAAAATCTCTTTGGCCAACACAATATTTTTAAATTTGGGGAATATGACTGCCTCGGTGAGTGGGTGAGAGGTACACAGCCCTCCTCATCTCCCCAAATCCCTGCTGTTTTCTATTGCATCTCTCCTGGCTGCTTCACAAACTCATCCTGCTTGTCAGGTGCCCAAAGGCTTTTAAGTATGCCACTGTTAGTTAAAGGAACTGTAATACGTGTATTATATATTATAATTATATATATTACATATACAACAGTCATTTTACTAATTGAGTAGTCATTCTGAACTATTTATAAATCTGGATTTGCACACATGGAGTTTTAGGAACACAGTTATTCTAGTTCTTCTTTTCTTCTAAACAGTTCTGTAATTTCATCCCAGGAACTAAGTTTGGATGAGAATTTATTGCCTCACCTCATTCTAGTCTTCTTGCTCTCTTGGAATCTTACTGAAGCTGCCAACCTTAGGCTTCAAAAATTGGCAATTTCCAAATGGAAAATAGGATAGTTACTTCGTTTTTTATAAACAAGTGGGAGGTGACTATTACAGTGGAAAGAACAGCAGAAGCAGCCGCCCTAGATCCAGAGGCCTTGAGTGGTGAGTGCCAGGGCCTGTCTTCCAGCTGTCCCGGGTCAGGTGTGCCCGGAAGGAAGAAGGACTGGCTGGCAGGGCTCCAATGGCAGTGTGGGAACAGACAGACTGCAAGCTAATTCCCCCCCAGAGCTTACTGCTCATGCAGAAATGACACTTCGATGCTTTTTTTTTAAGTTTATTTATTTATTTATTTTGAGAGAGAGACAGAGTGAAGAGACGGGGGAGAGAGAGAGAGAGAAAGAGAGAGAATCCCAAGCAGGCTCTGTACTGTCAGTGAGGAGCCTGACACGGGGCTCAAACTCACGAACCATGAGATCATGACCCGATCATGACCCCAGCGAAATCGAGTCTGACGCTCAACCGACTGAGCCACCTGGGCACCCCTACACTTCGTTTTTATGTGGGGGGAAACCAATAACTAAGTTATGCGGGTCTACCTATTACTCACCCTAGCTGTTATTCCTGCGTTTCAAACTGACCCTTAGGTGGTGCTGTGGCTCAAAGGGAAGAAGTGCCAGGCAGCTTTCTAATGAAAACCATAGACAGAAATCCTTCAGTCCCTCTCAGATGCAACCTCACTTCCTTCCTCACCAGGTGAGAAGCCACGCCAGCCACCTTTCTCACCTCCGCTCATGCTGAACACATGCCCATCTCCTTCACCACCGCTGGAGTCTCTGCCAGCTGTCTTCAGGCCAGGTTTGTGGGGCTCACAGGTTCTGGTTTGGGGAATTCAATAAAATCCAATTCTGAGGCTTCTTCAGGAAAAAGCATGATCACCAAATTCAGGCCTGGGCACGTTAAAGAGGCTTTTGGTTTACCGCTGAGATTCTTTCATTTCTTTTATGGCTCTGCCAGGCCTCTTTCACAGAGCTCCAACCCTCTTGCTAAATGGCTCCCAATTGCTGCCTGCTTCCCTGGTGAAGGTTGCAGTGATGGACGCCAAGCCTCAGGGTCTGGGCCACCTCAGCTCGGGGCTCCGCAGAAAATGGAGGCAATGCACAAATGGCCCCCGGCAAGCACCCTGAATTCAGCAGCCATTCGATGAATGTTAAATGTTCATCATTTCACACATATTTATTGTGGGCCTGCTGAGCACCTAGCACTATATAGGAGATTATAATAAATTATTAAGATGTTACTCTCCCAGGAGCTCGATATCACTGTCTTGTCCAGTATGGTAGCCACTGGCCACATGTGGCTTTTCAATAGGACATTTCCATCATCACAAAAAATTTATGGATGGTGCTGGTCTAGAGTGGAAGCTAAGCAAATAAACAAATTATTACTCATATGAAACCAAAAGCTCCATTTGAAGTCTACTATTTAAGGTTGGCACAACAAGGGCTGTAATAGAGGGAACATGTAAACTATGGGCACTTGAGTCAGGGCAACTAACTCTGGAACCCATGGCCCAGGACCAACATCCCACCTACCAGCTAGGGATATAGACATTTTCTACTTCAATGACAACCTCCACTCATCATCTTTAGAGTTGTCATTAGGAAAAGGAGACAATGTAATGAAGCAGGAAGCAATTTTTCATGATCAGAACTAAATGAGTAGCTATTTTACATTTGCTACTCAAGAAAAAAGGAAAAAGTTCAGACCCAGTGAAAATGCCAGAAAGTAATGTAAATGGAATTCTTTCTGTGACTCCAATTCAAATCAATAATATATATTTTTTAATGTTTATTTATATTTGAGAGAGAGAGTGCGAACAGGGGAGGGGTAAAGAGAGAGAGACACAGAATCCGAAGCAGGCTCCATGTTGTCAGCACAGAGCCTGACACGGGGCTCGAACCCACAAAGATCTCGAACCCATGAGATCATGACCTGAGCTGAAGTCAGATGCTTAACCAATCGAGCCACCTAGGCGCCCCCAAATCAATAAATATTATTGAGCACCTACCAGATCTTACTCAAAGAGTAAGAGAAATTGTTATAATCTTGTAGACTTGAGACAAGACATGTACGAGTTACAATATTTAGCCGAGTGACATGTTACAATGGAGATACCAACTGCTATCCAATTATTATGCTAATATTTGTATCCAAGTATTAGTTCTACAATCAACTTATTAATTCCAAAGGAGGGCATTCTTCATGATAGAAGTGGTATTTGAACTTGTCCCTAAGAGGACAGGCAGAATTCCCACAAGTGGAGATGGAAGAGGGAGACCCTCCCATTGGGCAAAGGTGCAGAGGCCTGAAAACACATGACACATTCTAAGAATGAGAAGAACATCACACAACAATTTCATGTCCACAGAGAAAGGGAGAGAGAGAGGGAGGGAGAGGAGTGGGGGAGAGAGAGAGAGAGAGAGAGAGAGAGAGAGAGAGAAAACAAAGCCAAAATGCAAAGAAAAACAAATCATTAATTCTTGGTGAAGCAGGACCTTCATACTGGGACTTGCCCATGGAAGACTTTGAGGTCCCACCTGGGAGTTTGGGCTTTATTCTGTAATCCTAGGAACCATCAAAGGCATTTAAACAGAAGAGATGCATCATCAGATCTGTATTTAGGAAAACTGCTTATAGTTTGCCAGCAATAATGATTGATGGAGTATAGAGGATGAGAGTCTAAGGGTTGAGAGCCCAGCTGGGAGGACTAATCCAGCAGAAACATGATAAGGGGCAGAAGGAGAACACTGTCAGCCTGAGTGGAAAGAAGGGGAGGAGGTGTGGTCTGTGCATTATGCAGCCATGAGAATAATGAATGTTAGTGGTGGAATCAACCACCAGTACAGGCCCTCAGACCACTTGCCTTTGGTCACTATTGAATTGAAATAAAAAATACTGATGATAGTATATGTGCATGTGGCTTTGGGGAGATCCCACTATTTAAAAAAATTGTTTTTCAATATTTATTTTGAGAGACAGAGAGAGATAGAGCGTGAGTGGAGGAGAGGTAAAGAGAGAGAGACACACACACAGAATCTGAGGCAGGCTCCAGGCTCTGAGCTGTCAGCACAGAGCCCAACATGGGCTCAAACTCACAGAGTGTGAGATCATGACCTGAGTTGAAGTCAGATGCCCAACTGACTGAGCCACCCAGGTGCCCCAGAACAGTTTTGATATCCATGAAATCTGGCCATCTTGCAAATACATGTCATTGATCAAAAAGTCACCACTACTAAAGAAATAAACAGGGGCGCCTGGGTGGCGCAGTCGGTTAAGCGTCCGACTTCAGCCAGGTCACGATCTCGCGGTCCGGGAGTTCGAGCCCCGCGTCGGGCTCTGGGCTGATGGCTCAGAGCCTGGAGCCTGTTTCCGATTCTGTGTCTCCCTCTCTCTCTGCCCCTCCCCCGTTCATGCTCTGCCTCTCTCTGTCCCAAAAATAAATAAATGTTGAAAAAAAAAAAATAAAAAAAAAAAAAAAGAAATAAACAGCTTGAGGTATGTATAACACCTCGAATGAGTCCGCAGAAATACCTATATAAAAATTAACAAAAAATTATAGTTAATAGTAGAAATAGGGGTGCCTGGCTGGCTCAGTCGGTGGAGCATGTGACTCTTTATCTCAGAGTTGTAAGTTTGAGACCCACATTAGATTAAGAGATTCCTTAAAAATAATTTTTTTAGGGGCGCCTGGGTGGCGCAGTCGGTTAAGCGTCCGACTTCAGCCAGGTCACGATCTCGCGGTCCGGGAGTTCGAGCCCCGCGTCAGGCTCTGGGCTGATGGCTCAGAGCCTGGAGCCTGTTTCCGATTCTGTGTCTCCCTCTCTCTCTGCCCCTCCCCCGTTCATGCTCTGTCTCTCTCTGTCCCCAAAATAAATAAACGTTGAAAAAAAAAAATAATTTTTTTAAAGTTCATTTATTTATTTTGAGAGAGAGAGAGAGCAAGAGAGCGGGGGAGGGGCAGAGAGAGAGGGAGAGAGAGAATCCCAAGCAGGCTCCATGCTGTCAGCGCAGAGTCTGATTTGGGGCTCCAACTCACACACTGTGAGATCCGACCTGAGCCAAAACCAAGAGTCAGACACTTAACCGACTGAGCCACCCAGGCACCCCTTAAAAACAATCTTTACAAAAAATAGTAGAAATAATTATCAATAACTTCTACACTCCTGGGTTTGTGTGTATATACACATATATGTATATTTGCCTAAGAAGATACTTCACCCCATATGCTGTCTTCCTACTTTGGACACTCAAAGTTATTCACGGCAGAGCTCACTTAACAGTCACTGAAACCGCACACGGCTTGACTACATCCTCCAGCCTCCACTGCACTAAGATGCCATCATGTGATTGGGTTCTTTCTAATGGAATGTTAGAAGAAATGATGTCTACCACTTCCATGCCTCGCCCACAAAATCCACCCACAAATAGTCATCCATGCTCGCTTTCCTTCTTTCACCTTGATGCAGATAAGCATAGTGGCTTTCTTTTTTTTTTTTTTAATGTTTATTTTTGAGAGAGACAGAGACAGAATATGAGTGGCTTAGGGGCAGAGAGAGATGAAGACACAGAATCCAAAGCAGGCTCCAGGCTCCGAGCTGTCAGCACAGAGCCCGATGTGGGGCTTGAACCCACGAGCTGTGAGATCATGACCTGAGCCGAAGTCGGACAGTCAACCGACTGAGCCACCCAGGCTCCCCAAGCATAGTGGCTTTCAAAGTGAGAGCTAAGGATAGAGTCACAAGACAGGCCCCAAAATTACCCCTTGGAGAACTGCCTGCCAATAAGGAACATGCATTTTGCCTTTTACTTGGGCTAGAAACAAACTTTGATGGTTTTAGAGCCAACTTACATTGGGGTGTTTGTTCATTACAGAAGCTAACATTTACCTTAACAGAAACTCTGCCTGATGTTAGAATCATCTATATACTTTTAAAATATCCCCCTTTTGGACTGTAAACACCCTATTTTTATTTATAATTGCTCAAGTGGTTTCTAACTAAGACTATCAAAGGGACTTCAATTACAGATAGATTGCTATCCTCATTAAAAATATATAGAGGTATCCAGCCACTCAGTCACATAAAGGACAGATTGAGTGAAGGTAACAATGCCTGAATTCCTGTTCTTTGAGGTCTATGACATTTTGTCTGCCTAGAAAGATAGTAAAGCACAACATCCTTGAGGTATTAAAAAAGACAAAAAAAGTTGAATCCTGTATTAAGCTCTTTATCTACAGCAAGGTCTAAATAACAGCCCATGATATTTTACGAATGCAGTCCCAGCTCTTCATAACTGTGCGACCCTAGACAAGTCACACAGCTACTCTAGGTCCCTGATTTCTCAATTACAGAATAAAAGGTTGAACTGTACGATTCCTAACGTCTTTTGCAGCCCTAACATCTCTGGCATCTATTGGCCAGTCCACCAATCCAGCTAAATTGGCTCATTAAGTACATTGGGCAATTTATTGCTCTTTGAAAATAAACTACTTTTAAGATTTCCAACCTTTAATGAAAATAAAGCCTAATAAAATACTAGACTAGGTTATAGTTTTAAATGACAAAAGGTAATTAAGATATTTAGATAGTGTCATTTAAAAAAATCTTTTCTCATAATAGGTGAAAATGCCTATCTGATTTTAAACTGCATTTCTTTGATTATTAGTGAGGGTATATACACTGTTAGATGGTTATAGACATTTGTATTTCCTCTTTCATAGGTCATTTAGTTTTAAGACTAGAACACTGGCAGTAGGATCACAGAAGAGGATATTATTGCCGGCATCTTTCAGCCAGTGGCCAACTAAAGGGGCATAAAGTGTCTTGCCCACAACTGTCACCAGCTCAACCGACAGAACTGTAGGGCTCCTCGCATTGGTTCAGCCCTATGCCTCCCAGAGTATGCCTGCCTTTTATTATGTGTCCAATTCAATGGAATAAAAGTAGCTGCAAGCATAGCATTGTGGGGTTCCATATTTATTCTCTTTCTGTGACAGCCGCATCCAATTTTCTCAGTTGAGAAGTCAAAGGGGTTACAAATTCCACTCAGGACCTGGAAATCCAGCTGGGCTGTTAGAGCTTCTTTCTACTTCTCCATGAATAAAGATTCTATGGAGAGGCCCTAAACCAACAATGCTGCTAATGATGTATGAGGCAGATGGGTCCTCAAACTCAACTGGCCAAGGAGACACTGGCTTTGCCCGGCTAACTCTCACACAAAAATTTGTTTTTGCCAAAAGAAACCCTGTAACTAGATATGTGCTGAAGTCACACAGAGAACGGAAGTGTTGAATCAGAAGGCATTTTTTTGGCTCCGCTGCTTTCCTGAGCGTAACCAGGCTCTGTGGCCACAGCACTGTCCTGACATCACCCTTCTGTGTCCAGGTGATACAGTACATGTGCAGCGATTCAAATGATGGAAAAAAACAACTCTCTCCTGCCATCTGGGTTCTATCAGCAAAATAAAACAACACTGTGGGTTTCAAAAGCATTTAGAGATTTTGTTTAAAAAACAGATTTAAAACACTGACACAGAGGGGAATTCTAATGAGGATCCTCTGCAAAAAAATGCCCAGTAGCCAGTGCCACCGAGCTCAAATCAAGAAAACATTAGCAGGAGTGCTGTCGGATCTCAGCCACTGGAGCACGAATAAGGGAGGCGTGTCCTTGATATTCTGCAAAAGGGCCTTGTCCTTGTGGATGTCACTGTCTGGGATGGCGGTAATAGGGAAAGACAGCTGGACCTGAAGCTCTGATAGACCACAAACAAATGTGCGTTAATAGCACACAATATTACCATGGTTTCCTTGTCTTCTTGGCTGCATCAGAAAAGCTGCATTTTTCTACTTACATGTAGCACATCCACCACACCACAGAAAGCCTAATGCCACGGGTGGCACACAGATGAAAGCAAGAACAGGAATGTGAAAACGTATCCCGAAGACAATTTCCAGCTTCAAATGACCAGACCCCTAGGAAAATTTCAGTGGTAAATGTGTTCATGTTTGTGTCAAGAGAAACCACACACCAAACCCTAAAAGCCAATATCAACAACCAAAAAGTCAATGAAAAACAGCACGGGATAACATAGCAAGTATAATGTGGCCTGATTTGGTTCGTAGGGAACAGCATGGAATGGTGTGCAGCAAATGATAAAACTATTGCATTTTTTCAACATTAAGAAAACATTCTCAAAGACTGAGGCAAAACCAGAAATGTCTGTGTGTTCTCTATTCCAGCTCCTGCCCCCACCCCAGATTGCTTCCCACAATACAGATTCATTCACTGATCTATTCTTTAAAAAAACAGCTTGGGGCGCCTGGGTGGCTCAGTTGGTTAAGCCTCCAACTTCGGCTCAGGTCATGATCTCACAGACAGTTTGCGGGCGCATCGGACTCTGTGCTGACAGCTCGGAGCCTGAGCCTCCTTCGGATTCTGTGTCTCCCTCTCTCTCTGCCCCTCCCCAGCTCGTGCTCTCTCCCTTTCAAAGATAAATAAATAAACTTTAAAAATTAAAATACTTAAAACATTTAAAAAAACCAGCTTCCTCTTCCCCTCCCACTCTGGTCCCCACCCTCAACACATATTAACCAAAGAAAATGATCAGAATTAGAGGCAATATTTGTTGAGTGCAGACTGCACACACTGTACCAGGGGCTGAGGGATAGGGATGAGGCTTGCAGGTGAAGAGTAACAAAAGAGATACAACTCTCGCCCTAGTTCTGGAGTGAGAGCAGCCAGGTCAGGAAGGTCCAGGGTGAGAGTGACAGTTACAAGCAAGACAGGGTTGCGGGGTTGAGGGGTAGGGCCGAGTTCCCATCACAGTTAAATTCTAGGCAGCAGCTGCTGCAGAATCTCTACCTGTTTGGTTAGCCTGTTGAACAAACAGAACTTGTGATAATTTGTATGCACAGAAGTAAACTTTCCTTGACCCATTAAACCCCCTTCTGACTTAAACACACAAACAGCTTTTTAAAATTATTATTACTATTGAGACAAAACAGAAAAATGCACAAATGTTAAATATACAGCCTGATGAATTTTTTACATTTGTATACACCCATGAAACCATCACTCAGACCAAGAACCATTTAACCATGAAGCACATCAAATTGATATGCTACAGAAAAATGCAGGAAGAGAATGCAGTTGGATCTCTAACATGCCTTTCCAAAATTGTTTTATTGTTGTGGATTTTATTTGGATGTTAGAGATAGTTTACTCTTTTTTTGTGAGCAGGAGGGACATTAAAAGGAGGTCCACTCAGCAGGATCTGGGACCACAGACACTCATTCAAAGTAGAATTTTCTATTTGTTTGGGAATCTTTCAGGATCCTTAACATTTAAGAAATGTTTAAGAAAACATTCAGGCTTCAACCTACTGCTGCCACATATTTGCATATCCCTTATGTTTAGGAACAGGGTGTGAAACAGTTTAACTTTTATATGTAATCTGCATGCCTTCTCTTGCATAACACCACAAATTTAATTCCTGCCAACCTCCTTTTTTTTTTTTTTTTTTTTTGCACGCCATTTCTTTTCCATGGCAGAACAGCAATGGCAGACAATGTTGTTTTCAGGTCTTCAATTCTCCTGTTTCCAGCTTTGTCTTAGAATTTAAATAAACAGAATTTTAAAACTTGATTTTTTAAATTTTATTTTTAATTTTATTTAAATCCAAGCTAGTTAACAAATACTGGAGTAATGGTTTCAGGAGTAGAATTTAAACTTGATATTGTTAAAAAACAAAACAAAACAAAACAAACAAACCCCTCAGTTTGGAATATGATCTATGCATTAGAATGAAAAACCAGTTCTCTCCCAGAGCCATGGAGAATTTAAGACGATCTAATGTTAAGCATGCGATTCTTTACGTTGGTCAAGGATTAAGAAATACTCAAATTTTTTTTTTTAATTTTTTTTTCAATGTTTATTTATTTTTGGGACAGAGAGAGACAGAGCATGAACGGGGGAGGGGCAGAGAGAGAGGGAGACACAGAATCAGAAACAGGCTCCAGGCTCCGAGCCATCAGCCCAGAGCCTGACGCGGGGCTCGAACTCACTGACCGCGAGATCGTGACCTGGCTGAAGTCGGACGCTTAACCGACTGCGCCACCCAGGCGCCCCAGAAATACTCAAATTTTAAGCACTTACTATCTTCATGCTACAGAACACAGAAAAACTTTAGTTCACATATTAATTCATGTAGTAGTTGCAACTATCTACAGTTTAGGCCACCTTACAGAATTTTTTTTTAATTTACTTATTTATTTTAATAATCTCTATACCCATTGCACAAGGGCTCAAACTCATGACCCCAAGATCTAGCATCACACACTCTTCCGACTGAGCCAGTCAGGAGCCCCCAGAAAGTTTTTAATAAATGCTATGTTTATATTGAAAATTATGATAATTAGGATATTAAGGGTAGCATATGACAGCTGATATGCCATCTGTATAGTGAAGCATTACAGACTAAGGCATGTTGCTGGTGAAAACACAATGCAAGCTAATTCACTTGCGAGCAAATCTCTTAGTCTTCATATTGTTTTTCAAACTATGCCAAACTTTTAAAATTTATAGCGTTAAAATCAGAAAAATGGAGGACTAGGCTGAAAAAGGATTCCAAAGATTGTTTTCTATTTTCCCAAAGCACTTTGTCAGTAACATGGTTGGGTGACACGCATAATCACTCTTTCTAAAATAAAATGTTCACTTGTCCTCCTTTATTGTAGTTAAATCAACTGGCAATCCTAATCACTTAGTAGCATAAGTGATCAAATTTAATTCTATGTACTTCTGCCAATAACTGATTATGCTTCCCACGGCATACGAGTTTTCTTGAAACATCGCGTACAGAGGTGATCCTGAGTGCGCACCTGAGTGAGGAATTCAAAGATGCTCGCAGGTCAGAGGAACGATGCACTCAACCTCAACGGTTCCTAGGACCCTGAGAAAATCCCTTCTTTATTCTATGCCTTATTTTCTCCATTTGCAAAACAAACAAATAAGTGCCGTCATCAAATGTCTACACAGTGCTCTCAAAGCTTTAAAGGGAAGGTGTCACCTAATTACTAAGTTTTGTTATTATGTCAGAATGTTGACAACTCCAATTTCGGGTCATGCCCTCACCCAGCTAAATCAAAGAATTCTTGATGGTTACAACAGATCTTTTGAGTAAGTTACTTGAACACTTTGGCCTTAAATGGTAAGTGAAGTTTAAAAATAAAAAGTAAGGGCGCCTGGTGGCTCAGTTGGTTAAGCGTCCAACTTCGGCTCAGGCAGGTCATGATCTCACAGATGAGTTCGAGCCCCGCATCAGGCTCTGTGCTGACAGCTTAGAACCTGGAGCCTGCTTCGGATTCTGTGTCTCCCTCTCTCTCTCTGCTCCTCCCCCGCTCATGCTCTGTCTCTCTCTCTCCTTCAAAAATAAATAAAAACAGGGGCGCCCAGGGGGCTCAGTCGGTTGAGCATCCTGAGCGTCCGACTTTGGCTCGAGTCATGATCTCACAGTTAGTGAGTTTGAGCCCTGCATCGGGCTCTGTGCGGACAGCTTGGAGCCTGGAGCCTGCTTCAGATTCTGTGTCTCCCTCTCTCTCTGCCCCATCCCCACTCATGCTCTGTCTCTCTCTGTCTTAAAAATAAATAAAACATTTAAAAATTTTTTTAAAAATAAAAATAAATAAATAAAAACATTTAAAAAATGTTTAAATAATAAAAATAAAAAGTAAACAACAAATAAACTTCACTGGATTCTAGGTCTCAAAACTAAGAGAAGTTGTTTTAACTTTAGAAAAAATTTGAACAGAGTTTTTGTACTGTTTTCACATCCCTCTTTGAAGAGGGGAAAGCCAGTGCTTGGTGTATTGGCAGTTTGGGGAATGACTGGTATCCAGGAAAACAACAGTATCACATGATGTAAAGATTTGCTTTTTATCTCTTTATTTTTCTTTTAATTCTCTTTTTTTAAAAATTTTTTGTAACTATCTTTTTTCTGGGGTGTGAAGAGTTAATTCTGGCTATTTTCTAAACCTTTAACCCTACCCTCTTGGCAGAAAAGGGAAGCTGGCTGTGAGCTCTGCAACAGAGCTGGTGCCTCAGACTCCTCTGAGTCTGGCATTATGTAAGAAATGTAAATGCTTTGGTTCATCCACATAGAACTTTCCAGAAAAACCTGGCTCAGCCCCAGTACCTTTTCAAAATAGGAATAACCTTCAAACTCTGGCTCAGTAAGGTTTTAGACAGCAGAGTTCCAGACCCGATGTGGAGTTACAAACCAGTTCTGAGGAAGATTGATCGTGATTCCATCCTTGCCTTTTGAAATATTTATCAAGATATGACAGATCTATGAGGATGACCTTCACTGGCAGAGAGAACACAGCCTCAGGCTACGGAGAAGGAGGAAAGTTAGCTGTCCATTCCAGGGTGGTGAAAACCTGGAAAGTAGCCAGCCTTTGTTAGCCCCACAGTCTGTGCTTACTTCCCTTGGAAAAGAGAATTGAAACTGGCTAAGAATATTCCTTGTGTAATCCCACTTCAGCCCTCAGTACTGAAGCTCTGGAAAGAGCTCTAGATGCACTAACTGTCCCATCCCATAAATACAAATGGTACTGAGTGAAAAGTGGTATCAGGACTCTCACTTGAGCCCATCTTCCTTCCTTCCCCCCCTTGCTCCAAAATGTTCTGCCTTTCCTGCCTCCCCTTCTTCCCCTGCCAGAAGTGAACTACTGGTTATTTCCAGTGGTGCGTTCCCTTCCTTCACACTCTTCCTCTCTCTTCTTGCCCTGGGCCATGCTCCCCTTCTCTCAGCCCCTCCGTGCAGTCTCCCTCAGGTTCTGCTCACTGAGTCTCATTTCGAAGAAGCACTGACACGGAGTGGCGGTTTCATGGAGGAAGGGCTAATGGAGAAGTAACCACTAGAGGGTGACATAATTACACACAAGTGCATTCCTTGGGGACACTACAAGGCCAGAGCCAGCCAGGCATCCAGCTGTAGGTCTGGAGATGTAAAATGGATTATCAACATATCTACCCACAGTGTGCACATCACACAGGCTTGCACATGTTCTCTCTCCCTCTCTCCCTCTCTCCCTCTCTCTCCCTCTCTCTCTCTCTCTCTCTCACACACACACACATACAGGCACACAAATACCAACCTACCTTGGCTAGCAAATCAAACAGTGTCTTCAAGCGTTTTGTGTGAAAGCCACACCTTGCCCTGGCCCAATATTGCTTACAGTACAGTCACTATCTCATTCACTGTTAACAAATTTTTTCCTGGACCCCTTCTTCTTTGATGTCATACAGAAACCACATCCTAGCAAGGTATAATGATGTTCAGTATAATGAAAGTTCAGATTCCAGTTCCGCTACCTGTTTTGTCTTGAGCAAGTTACTTCTCTGTGCCATAGTTTCCTCATCTGTAAAATGGACTTTTCTTCTTAGTTCAGATTCCACTTATTAACTGATTAGCTGTTGCTAGCCTGTACTATTTAGCTGTTGTGAAGAATAGATAAGTCCATATATGTAAAGATCTTAAAAGAATGATTAATACACAATAAATGCTCAATAAATATTAGCTATTTTCATTATGGTCAGGAACTGTACTCTCACAAAACCCCCAAGATACAAAAATCACTAGTCCCATTTCATAGTAAGAAAACCAAGGCTCCAACTGATTAAAATAATTTGTCCAATGTCACAGAAGTAATAAGTGATAGAATCAAGATTTTAAACCAGAATCTGACTACAAAACCTATATTCTTTTCACTCTATCACTGGGGGGAAAAATTCAGTCATCATGAGCTTATGATCTAAAAGATGAAAGATGAGTGGTGGGAAACATCGTTTTTTTTCTTCTGTGAATTATTTTTATTTTGCTAAAAAGGGAGAGACTTTAGGAAGTATCATTTAATGGAAGTCTTTAATCTTTTTTTAATGTTTATTTATTTTGAGAGACAGAGAAACAGAGTGTGAGTGGGGGAGGGGCCAAGAGAGGGAGACAACAGAATCCAAAGCAGGCTCCAGGCTCCGAGCTGTCAGCCCAGAGCCCAACGCGGGGCTCGAACCCACAAATTGAGAGATTAAGTCGGATGCTTAACCACCCAGGCGCTCCTTAATAGAAGTCTTAAAGCAGGAGAAAGAAAACTGGGTAGTAGGAAGTTCACCAGGGTTGTCAGTGCTGTGATCCCAGTCAACAGCATCAACATCACATGGGATCGTGTTAGAAATGCCAATTCTCGGCCCCACCCCAGACCTTCTGACTCAGAAGTGTTCAAAGTCATTCTGCTCAAGTTTGAGAACCGTGGCTCCAAGCAAGAGTGTGAGAGTTGGTAGTGAGATCATACATTGAAGGCAACAGGATGGATGTTGTTCTGGCGGAAGTGGTCTGGGACCATTTCTTGGTGACTGAATGGAATCTGCTGCTCTTCCTGACTTTTGGAGGAGAAAATGAGATGGAGAGAGATAGATGGCTTGCTCTAACTGAAAGATCATTTTATTATGTTCTTGCACTTTTGCTGTGTTTCCACCCCTTTAACCTGCACATTTCTTAAAAACAGGAAATAACGTTTAAAAAAAATGTTCAACTGTCAGCAAATGTATATCTGTACAAATTGAGGGCACACCTGTGTGGGTTTTTCTTTTCCCCCACAGTGCATTTATAAAAGAAAACCCAAAACACAGCATTTATTTGATCTCTACTATGTGCCAGGTCCTACACTAGGTCCCTCCTTTCCTGTGGATTGTTTTTTCCTCAGGGAATTTGGACAACAGCTCTGTGAAAGGAATTACTTTCACTTTATAGATGAGGAAATTGAAGCTCAAAGAATTTCAGTCACTTTGCCTGAGGCCATGTGTCTATTATAATAGGAGAGCTAGGATTCTAATGCACAACTTCAGACTCCAAATCTGGTGTAGATTTAGCTCATGATGCTATCTTGGGAACAGAGGTGACCTCAGGGGCTGCCATGTCGCAAGCACTTACGGGAGACACACGTGGGAACCACCTTTGCACCTTTTAAGGGGCCTTTTAAGGGGCCAGGCAGAACACTGAATGGCTCCTCTTCTCCACCCCTGCCTGGATGTGTACTATCAAGCTCTATTGTCAGAGAGCAGTGAATTGGGCAAATGAGGAGAAAGACTGCCAATCAAGAAAAAATTTTTTCAGGGCAATCGGGTTTGTAAACACAGCAGAAAATCCAAACCATGAACTAAAATTTTCTGACTTCAGATACTGAATTCTAATTCCAGATGAATAAGAATTAAAGTTTCCTGGGGCGCCTAGGTGGCTTAGTCGGTTGAGCATCCAACTTCGGCTCAGGTCATGATCTCACCATTCATGAGTTCGAGCCCCGTGTTGGGCTCTGTGCTGACAGCCGGAGCCTGGAGCTTGCTTCTGATTCTGTGTCTCCCTCTCTCTCTGCCCCTCCCCTGCTCGTGCTCTCTCTGTCTCTGTCTCTCTCTCTCTCTCAAAAATAAATAAACATTAAAAAAATTAGAAAAACAAAAGAATTAAAGTTTCTTTATTCTTGAAGGGAAAAAAAGCCAAAAATTCTTTGAAAAGATGATTTTTAAAATTAACCTGGTGTCTCAAAGGGGAAGAACCGTAACAAAGTATGACAATGTATGGCTGCTGTTACAGTGTTCTTATTTCTTTCCAAACAAGTAAGGAAAAATTTCAGCCTGTTGTCTAAACAAGTTTCTACTTGATGTAATGACCTTCCTTCCATCAAAACGATTCATAAATTCTAGGCTTCCCTATGGTTACCCTCTCAATGGAAACATTTTATTTCTATCACTCTGTCGGCACTGTTACACCAACAGACACATCACTATGAGTAGGCGTTTTCTAGCTCATTGCTTGGTCTAAATCGTTAAAGACAGAAACATCACTTCAACATCTTTGTCTGCTTCAAAGCACCGAGCAGTGCACAAAAATTGTTTCAACATTCCCTGAACTACTGAATGAGTGAAAATCCACCTTTTTAGGTGTTCATTGCCCTGGAAATAGCTATATTTACAACACAGGTTTGTTTCGGTTTTTTTTTCGAAGATGCTATCTGCTTTGTAACAAGTATCTAAGGTTTTTGTTAATATTAACAAATAATAGCTGGTATTCTATCAAAGTATTTCTTTTTTTTTTAAGTTTATTTATTCATTTTGAGAGAGAGACAGAGTGCACGAGCAGGGGAGAGGCAGAGAGAGTGGGAGAGAGAGAATCCCCAGCGGGCCCCACACTGTCAGCACAGAACCCAACTCAGGGCTTGATCCCATGAACCCGTGAGATCATGACCTGAGCGCAAATCAAGAGTGGGATGCTTCATGAAAAGATGCTCAATGTCACTCCTTATCAGGGAAATACAAATAAAAACCACACTGAGATATCACCTCATACCAGCCAGTCAGAGTGGCTAAAATGAACAAATCGGAGACTATAGATGCTGGAGAGGATGTGGAGAAACGGGAACCCTCTTCCACTGTTGGTGGGAATGCAAACTGGTGCGGCCGCTCTGGAAAACAGTGTGGAGGTTCCTCAAAAAATTAAAAATAGATCTACCCTATGACCCAGCAATAGCACTGCTAGGAATTTACCCAAGGGATCCAGGAGTGCTGATGCATAGGGGCACTTGTACCCTAATGTTTATAGCAGCACTTTCAACAATAGCCAAATTATGGAAAGAGCCTAAATGTCCATCAACTGATGAATGGATAAAGAAATTATGGTTTATATACACAATGGAATACTACTTGGCAATGAGAAAGAATGAAATATGGCCTTTTGTAGCAACATGGATGGAACTGGAGAGTGTTATGCTAAGTGAAATAAGTCAGGCAGAGAAAGACAGATACCATATGTTTTCACTCATATATGGATCCTGACAAACTTAACAGAAGACCATGAGGGAGGGGAAGGAAAAACAAAAAGTTAGAGAGGGAGGAAGCCAGACCATAAGAGGCTCCTAAAAACTGAGAATAAACTGACGGTTGATAGGGGATGGGAGGGAGGGGAAAGTGGGTGATGGGCATTGAGGAGGGTACCTGTTGGGATGAGCACTGGGTGTTGTATGGAAACCAATTTGACAATAAATTTCGTATTTAAAAAAAAAGAGTGGGGTGCTTTTTAAAAAAAATTTTTTTTAAGCTTATTCATTTTTGAGAGAGAGAAACAGAGCATGAGCAGGGGAGGGGCAGAGAGAGAGAGAAAGAGAGAGAGAGAGAGAGAGAGAGAGAGATGGAATCCAAAGTAGGCTCCAGGCTCTGAGCTGTCAGCACAGAGCCCGACATGGGGCTCGAACTCACGAACCATGAGATCATGACCTGAGCTGAGGTCGGACACTTAACTGAGCACCCAGGTGCCCCAAAAAAGAGTGGGATGCTTAACTGAGGCACCCCACTATCAGAGTACTTCTAATCCTTTGGTTAGGTGCCTGAAAATATGAAAATATACATTAAAGTTAATACTCAAAAGTTGCAAATTACAACTTACAAATGGCAACCCCACTTCCAGGGTAGAAGGAGGGAGTGACCATTCATCTGGGGGTGATCATTATTGGCAATCCCTTTCACTCTCATGAATTTTTCTAGTTCAGACAATAGAGTGCACAGTCGCCTTTCATGGTGGTGGCGACAGGCCGAGAGTGCCCCACGAAGGCCTCGGGCACCCTACAACGGTCCAAGGTGGTGGGGGGCGGCCTGCCCACCCCCAATGCAGCACTCAGCCCCTCTATGGCCAGGGAATCTTTTGCACCTAATCATATTGGGACCAAGCCCCCCCTTCTGGTACTTTGTGTCTCAGCTGAGGAAGACGAAAAAGTCTTCAGGCGCAACTGTCTGCTGCAGACAGGGGTGCAAGAAATGCTCCTTGTGGGGGAAGAGCTTCAGAGCCTGGCTGCGCTATGACTCCAGCAACGGCACCCACGGCACGTACCCGAAGTATGGGGACCGACCACTGCAGGCTCTGGCACCCGGTGCTGTCCTGACATAGGCACTGGCACAGCGCTCACTCGATCCAGATCATGAAGGTGAGGACTGCAGCCAGCAAGGGCAGCCCACTGGCAGCCAAGCAGTTCCAGGACTCCAAGATCAAGTTCCCACTGTCCCATCTGGTCCTGTGGCCCCAGGGAGAGCCACACTTCACCACCAAAAGGCCCAACATTTTCTTTCAGATGCAAAGCTTCCCTGTCCCCAGGTTGGCCCAAATAAATTCCTTGGGAAACCTCCCTCTGCCCCCCTCAAATAATAATAATAGTAATAATAATAATAATAATAATAAAGTGCACAGCTATCCTAATGAGAGGGCTCTAGCTACCCAGACCCCAAGTCCTTATTTTTATTGTGGTGGATAAAGCCCATGTTTACAGGATATAGCAAATTAATAACCTAGAAAGAGTAAACAAATATTTCAGGGTATTCCTGGCAATTTGTTGATATGAGAACAATTTTCACCGATTTTTTCCTTTTATTCACATCTTTATTTCAAAATGTTCGTTCTGTTTAATTTTTTTTTTTTTTAAGTAGGTTTCATGCCCAGTGTGGAGCCCAACGGGCTCGAACTCACCATCCTGAGATCAAGACATGAGCTGAGATTAAGAGTCAGACCCTCAACCGACTGAACCACCCAGGCACCCCTATGGTAATTCTGTTTTTAAGTTTTTGAGGACCCATGATACTAGTTTCCACAGGGGCTGAACCATCTACATTCCCACTAACAGTATGCCAGGGTTCCAGTCTCTCTACATTTTCACCAACTCTTGTTATCTTCTATTTTATTAATAGTATCCATCCTAATAGATGTGAGTGGTATCTTATTGTGCTTTTGATTTACATTTCCCTAACAATTACTGATGTTTAGCATCTTTTCATATGCTCATTATCCATTTGTATATCTTCTTTGGAGAAATGTCTGAGAGATGCCCCAAGAAACTCTCATTTAGTAATACAGTAAAACCTTGGTTTGCGAGCATAATTCGTTCCAGAAACATGCTTGTGATCCAAAGCACTTATATATCAAAGCAAATTTGAAGAACCATTGGCTCAGTTATGATCATGTGACATTCGACCTCACATACTACTTGTATTGCAAGACATAGCTCTTTTTATCAAGTTAAAATTTATTAGAAATGTTTGCTTATCTTGCGGAACACTTGCAGAACAAGTTACTCGCAATCCAAGGTTTTACTGGACTAGGAAGGAATAGAAAGAATGTTTCCATCAAGAAATCTTGGAAGTTGGAAAGTAGTTGGAAAGGTACCATTTTATAAACCTCAGATGTCCGTTGCTATTGGTTGTCCAGATTCTTGGAGACGTTTTGATATGCATGAAGTCTTTCATAAAGATATTATGTTATTACTGTTCTCATTCATTTCAGTTCAAAAACCTTTACAGAGTGTCTACTACACAGTAGTGCCATGGATACTTTAGAGTTAATACAAAACACACACAACATATTTTAACTCCTTTGATCCAACACTTACCAGCTAGACTCAGGGTCACTAGTTTTGGATCTATATTTTTTTGAATGACTTTAAAAAGCTGCAGATCTCTTCCGATCTTTCCTGCCAGATCTTCCTTCTCTGAACGAGGAAGTACACACACCCTTAAGTAAGCTTGATATCCGGGTTGGGCCTCTCAATTTTCCCAGGCCTCACCCAGATGAAAAACACACCCATCTGAAAATCTAGTTCCTTTAAAATTCTTGATAAAGTTTTGGAGAGACTTCTTATACAGGGCTCTCATTTTTGTTTCAATACAGAATAGCTCATTCAGAAAAAAACTCCTTTCTGGTTGCAACTTATTGAACCATATACGAAAATCTGAACAAGTCCTTAGAACACGAACAGTGCCTGTGCTGCCTGCCCCTCCTTGCCTCCCCTCTCCCAACCCACGCCCAGGGAACCAAAGCAAGAAGCAGGGACCACGTTCCAAGGCAAGCTGATGGCCCTCAACTACCACAACCCTGCTAGCTTCAACTGAAAAACTGAAACAGAATTTACAAACCTTATTGTTTGACTTGAAGACCAGAAAATCAAACACCACAAGATTGAAGGCAGAGGTAGTTTAAGAAACATCCACAGCAGTGACTGGTCCAAGTCCTTTGAAAAGTATCTCAGACATGTTAACTGTCCTTTCAGGATTCAAGATCAACAAGAAGTAATTGACTGGCTTCTTGGTTTAGCCGTTAGACTTGAGTATGGAGACAATGCTGAAAAATACAAGGGCTTGCTACCTGATAATACAAAAAATGCTGACAGTGTAGAGGCACTGATCAATTTGGATGAAAATAATCCTTATCTTAAGGCTGGTGTAATGGCTTTGGCTAACTTTCTTCAGATTCAGCATCTTAATGGTTACCTGGTAATGCTTAAGGCAACTCGCATTTTGGTCCAGGAGCACCTGAGCAGGATGCAGTTGCTAAAGCAAATCAAACAAAAGAGGGTTTGCCTGTTACTTTAGATAAATATATTCTTGGTTTTGACACTGGAGATGCAGTTGTTAATGAAGTGCTCAAAATCTGTAATTGCTGCACATAGAAGAGCTCAGAGACCTACAGGCAAAAATTAATGAAGCCATAGTAGCTGTTCAGGCAATTACTGTTGATCCAAAGACAGACCACAGACAGTTGGAAGATGTACATCTTAGGATTTCAGCTTCTCACTGACAAGTATAGTTGGGAACCATGTACACTCTAGCATGTGTTTGGAAATCAACTGTCATATTTTTGAGGGAAGAATCCCAGAAAAATGACTATGTTCTAGAGATTTACCTTTGCTTTTGCTTTAATAAAGTTCAGCAAAGTGGCGGGGGCGGGGGGGGAATGAACAGCTATCCACAGGATTTTCTACATTGGTATCCATCATTCTCAGATAATCAAGGTCTCTGCTCTCTAATATGCTCCATCCATTTTTGTGTCCCAAATCTGAGCCTAAACCAAAATCCCCAAGGAGCCATTGCATGTGAAAATATTTTAAACTCTGGCCTGTCTTAAGAACAATGCGCAAGCTCCAGCGTTGAGAAGCCAGTAGGACTAATCTAGGCTCATGGTCTCCCAGGGTGTCAACACTGGAAAGGTCCCTGAAGATTATCCAGTCAAATCACCCTACTGTTACATAAGGAAACTGACACCCAGAAAGGGGAGACATTTTCTCAATGCTATAAAAAGTCACCATATCTCCAGACAGCATAGGGCTCATTTGATGCCACACTTCCTTTTCTCCACTAATGTTCATTTTCTGAGATGCTTCTTGATGTTTATTTTCCTATTTGTTGAACATGAAAATAATCATATTACTGCAAATCCTTGAAATATGTTTGAACGTCTTCAACAAAAGGCTCTGTATTAATAAAACTCAGGAAAAAGTTTTGGTAGAACTAGGATCAAGTGGCCAACTTCTAGAGAAAGTGTTTCTGGGCATCACTGAATGACTCTTCAGAATTGAGAACAATACCCTGTCTAGAGGAGGAAAACCAGTAAGCTCCTTTTCTTCAGGTCATGCTCCCAGTTTACAAATCCGCTCCCCCTACCCCATGTGTGGTCTAGCACTTTGTTTTGTGTTAAGTAGGATTAAGTTGTTTTGGACTGATACTTTGACATCAATACAAATACATCTACATCTACAGAACGACAAAAAAGTGACTTTCATGTAGAGTTTAAGGTAAAAATTTAGTCATAAGTGACTGAGACAAACATAAGGCCAGATACACTCTAGGAGAAGAGTGTTGGCTCAGGTATGGCCTGAAATTATTGCCTCAGCACATCTGTATCATCTAGGTGACTAACAGTACAGTCCATTACTTCAGAGAGGTTATAAAAATCTATGGGCCTCACATCATGTGTAATGTGGGTGAGGTGGCAAATGTGTAAGAGTTTTTGCTTCTGCATTTCCTGATTTATAGACAGGAAAGGTAGGGGCACCTGGGTGGCTTAGTCAGTTGAGCGTTGAGCCTCTGACTTTGGCTCAGGTCGTGATCTCACAGTTTGTGGGTTAGGGCTCTGCACTGAGGGTACTGAGCCTGCTTAGGATTCTCTCTCCCTCTCTCTGCCCCTCCCCCACTTGTGTGCACAAGGTCGCTCTGTCTCAAAATAAAGAAAACTTTAAAAAAATTTTAAGAAATAGGAGAGGTGGATGGGGTGTGTGTAATATATATTATGCCTATTAGTGAATCTGTATGCACTTGTATTGGTCTCTTGAGCAAAGAGAAGTGGCCAAAAGCTAATCTCATATACTGAAAATGGAGCCCATTCAAAATTTTGTTCAGGTCCTCAAACAATCAATGAAACCATTTTCCTTTTCCGATAAACAGATCAGGTTGTCCTGTATCAAGTTGTACGGACCCATAAGTTCATTAAAAATAGGGTCATTTTGGGGCGCCTGGGTGGCGCAGTCGGTTAAGCGTCCGACTTCAGCCAGGTCACGATCTCGCGGTCCGGGAGTTCGAGCCCCGCGTCAGGCTCTGGGCTGATGGCTCAGAGCCTGGAGCCTGTTTCCGATTCTGTGTCTCCCTCTCTCTCTGCCCCTCCCCCGTTCATGCTCTGTCTCTCTCTGTCCCAAAAATAAAATAAATGTTGAAAAAAAAAATTAAAAAAAAAATAGGGTCATTTTCTCTGATGCAAAGATTCATGGTTTGGGGATAGTTAAAAGGAAACTCTGAAATCCTATATTCAGTGTGGCATTTAAGACTCAGGAGCCACATTGTAGAAGAGAGCACTGCCCTGGTTCAATGAAACAGTTGACAGACCAACAGACATTTGCTTGGAGCATTTTAAACCAAGCCCAATAGTCATTGTATTTTATTTAAACAGTATCTTTGTGTTTGTACATACAAACATACTATCATACAACTGTCCGTAAAACTGTAGGTAGTCTAAAAGGCTGGGGAGAAAGGAAAAGATCACAAAACAAGGCTTAGGGACGGCTGCTCCCTTCTAAGTGTAAAGCAGGCTGAGGAGATGGGAGGACATCTGTGGCGCTCCCGACAGTTCAGTTCACAGTTCAGCAGCCAAGTGCGGAAGTGGAGGGAAGTTTTGATGTATAAAGTACTCACAGAGGCGTATGGACACAACCAGAAGACGCTAGATGGAAGCAGTAATGGATACTTCTAGCATGAGGGCCGGAGAGGGTCAGTGATAAGCTAGGGCAGAGATGAATAAAGTCGAGTTTCTTCATAATTTGAGGCACAAGACTGGAGAGAAAGGAATCGTAGGAAACAGCCCCGTTGGAAGAATTGGGGGTGTGATAGCAGAGACATGTTAAGGGGCATTAAGGACAGTAAAAGAAGGAAGGAGAGTCGGAGTGATGATTATTGAGTACTACCACTGGAAGAGGGTCTTGCAAGGATAATAAAGGGAGAAGGGTGTAAAGTAGGGGTCAGGAATTGCAGGGGTAAACTATGGGAAAAGACTGCGCAGACGTCAGCAGCAAAGAAAAAGAGAAGGAATGGGGTTGGGGCGTGGCCCAGAAAGGGAATGGCTCAATAGCGGGCTACGGGGTGAAAAGGAGAAGGGTGGGGAAGAGCCTGGCTGACAGCTGCTCTCAAATGGCGCCTACAGGGTTAAAAATCGGGGCGGCTAGACTAGGAAGAACTCGGTTTCCAGGGTAACGGCTCCGACAGTTCCGGCAGCGCAGGCTCGTACCATTGCGCGAGCGCGCGCGGGGGGAGCGCGGCGGGAGTGAGGGAGGGGACGCGCGAAGGAGCAGTCGGGCAGAGGGGTCCGGCCCGGACTCTACCAAACGCGCGGCCCGCCTGCTCGCTCCGGGCCCGGCGCCGAGCCGCGCTCCGGCCGCGCCGGCCGCGGCGTCCTCCGTGCCCGGGCCGGCAGCTCCCAACTGGCCGCGGACGGCGGGGGGGAGAAGGAACGTGCGCCCGGTGGCCCGGATTGGCCTCCAGGTCCCCCCGCCTGGGCGGCGGAGTGCGGGCGGCCCGGGCTGGGAGGTTTGAAAAGCGGGCGAGAGACAAAGGCAGCAGGAAGCCTCCTCGGCGCCCGGAGCCCGTGCTCGCAGCCCCCGGGGCCCCCCGGCCCGGAGCAGCAGCGGCGGCGGCCGGCGGCGGCAGTGGCAGGAGGCAGAGGATGCGGCAGGGGGCGTGGGAGCGGCGGCGGAGCGGGCGGAGCGGCGCGGCCCGAGCGCGGCGTGGTTAGACCCGAGGCGGCGGAGGCGGCGGAGGCGGCGGCCCGGCCGGGCTCGGGAGTGAGTGAGAGGGCGCCTTCCCCGCCCGGGATGTGAGGACCGAGCGGAGCCCGGGGCGGGGGGAGGGAAGGGAAGGGAGGCGAAGCCGGCAGGAAGGAAGGAAGGACGGACGGACCAGGAGGAGGAGCGGCGGCGGCGGCCGGAGCCGGAAGGCGGGGAGGAGCCGTCCGTTGGGCCCGAGGCGGCGGCGGCAGCGGCCGGGGCGAACCGCTCTTGTCGCCTCTCGGGGCAGGAGCGGCGGGGCCCGCGCCTCCTCCCCCCGGCGCCGCGGAGGGGGGAGGAGGAAGATGGAGACCCACATCTCGTGCTTGTTCCCCGAGCTGCTGGCCATGATCTTCGGCTACCTGGACGTCCGGGATAAGGGGCGCGCGGCGCAGGTGTGCACGGCCTGGCGGGACGCCGCCTACCACAAGTCGGTGTGGCGGGGGGTGGAGGCCAAGCTGCACCTGCGCCGGGCCAACCCGTCGCTGTTCCCCAGCCTGCAGGCCCGGGGTATCCGCCGTGTGCAGATCCTGAGCCTCCGCCGCAGCCTCAGCTACGTGATCCAGGGCATGGCCAACATCGAGAGCCTCAACCTAAGCGGCTGCTACAACCTCACTGACAACGGGCTGGGCCACGCGTTTGTGCAGGAGATCGGCTCCCTGCGTGCCCTGAACCTGAGTCTCTGCAAGCAGATCACCGACAGCAGCCTGGGCCGCATAGCCCAGTACCTCAAGGGCCTGGAGGTGCTGGAGCTGGGGGGTTGCAGCAACATCACCAACACCGGCCTCCTGCTCATCGCCTGGGGCCTGCAGCGCCTCAAGAGCCTTAATCTCCGCAGCTGCCGCCACCTCTCGGACGTGGGTATAGGGCACCTGGCCGGCATGACGCGCAGCGCCGCCGAGGGCTGCCTGGGCCTGGAGCAGCTTACGCTGCAGGACTGCCAGAAGCTGACTGACCTTTCTCTAAAGCACATCTCCCGGGGGCTGACGGGCCTGAGGCTCCTCAACCTCAGTTTCTGCGGGGGCATCTCGGACGCGGGCCTCCTGCACCTGTCGCACATGGGCAGCCTACGCAGCCTTAACCTGCGCTCCTGCGACAACATCAGTGACACTGGCATCATGCATCTGGCCATGGGCAGCCTTCGCCTCTCGGGGCTGGATGTGTCGTTCTGTGACAAGGTGGGGGACCAGAGTCTGGCCTACATAGCTCAGGGCCTGGACGGCCTCAAGTCCCTGTCCCTCTGCTCCTGCCACATAAGCGACGATGGCATCAACCGCATGGTGCGGCAGATGCATGGGCTGCGCACGCTCAACATCGGACAGTGTGTGCGCATCACAGACAAGGGCCTGGAGCTGATCGCGGAGCACCTGAGCCAGCTCACTGGCATAGACCTGTATGGCTGCACCCGAATCACCAAGCGCGGCCTGGAGCGCATCACGCAGCTGCCCTGCCTCAAGGTACTCAACCTAGGACTCTGGCAGATGACGGACAGTGAGAAGGTCAGGTGAGGGCAGCAGCACCTGCTCCCCTTGTCCCACCCTGTTCATCCTCCGGTCACCACCACACCCCCCCCCCCCCCCCCCAACACTTGACATGCACACTTACACATAGATCATTGTAGTGGATGAGATGGGGGCAGTGACACGAAGCCTCAGGCTCATTTTCTCCCTCCTCCAGCACCTCGGCCCACTATGCACCCATTCTCATTGCATCTGGGGTTCCTCTGCTACCCCTACCTTAACTCCCCTCTCTTTTTCCCTGAGGATAGAGAGATTGAATCAGCTACTTACCCACCCACTCCTCTCGGCAGGGGGATGGAGGACTGTTTGAGCTACTGTATCCCCCCACTGCTTTGCATTTGGAAATGGGGGAGGGGGTGGGGAGTGACTAGTCCTTAAAACCCTGGGGAGTTGAGGAAAATGTCTGCCTTCACTTAAGCTTTCATTTGAATACTGTGATCTGGTTTTTATTTTGAAATGTATAAAGAGCAAACCCAACTACCACGGCCTTTTCACCCTTCTTCCTTCCACTTTGTAACTAATCCCAGGCTCTTCTCCTCCCTTCTCCTACAGTGCTCTGCTATTCACGTTCATTTCCTTTTTATTGTCTTTCTTTTTCTTATTTTCATTTTTTAGAGAAATTCGAAATCACGGTCCTTTTTTTTTCTGCTGAATATAGTCTATATATTATATATATATAAATTATATATATATACATATATATATGTCTGGCTACCTCGTTTTAGTTTACTTTTTTCTCTGAAGCCCTGGAATTCTACAAGAGAGATATTTTGAGACTGAAACATTTTTGTGCCTAGACTGGAAAGATGCCCATTGGGTTTGTACGTCCATTTTGTTTTGGCTTCTTCCCAAACCCCATCCATCCAGTGTGTCCACTTCCACATTCTGGCTAGAATTTTTTCTCCCCGTCCATTGGGATTTGAGGGCCCAATGGTGTCCATAAATCTTGACTTAATTTATAGCACAAACGTGTGGAAGAAATGAGAGTTGAACTTTTGTTTGTTTGCTTGAGACGCAGATTGTGTCTTGAAAATGATTATTATATATGCAAATTCTGCCCTACCCTCACCCTCTTCCAAGTTTCCCCACAAAAAGGTCACACAGTGAGGCTTCCTGTTGGAAGCAGAGGGGCAGAGTTGGCCTACGGAGCCCCTGGGGCTGTAACGTGAAGGGGAGGAGACTGAAACTCCTGTCTCATCTCTGTTCTGTTAATAAAATGGGAGTTTGTGGGTTTTACAAAAATCTGTTTCTAAATGGAGGAATAGATGGCTTTCTTTATTTTGGTGGGGGTTGGGACTCGTGGCTTTAAAAAAAAAATTGCTTTTGAGTAGGATGTATATTTCTGTTGGAGTTTTTGTTTGTTTGTTTATTTTTTTAGAATCCTCCACAGCAACCTGCGAGACCATGGAGTTAAAGAAACCCAGAGACCTTTATCAATTAATTGTACTGTTTGTGAATTTGTATAAATAATAACAAAGATCCTCTTAAAACGTTTATATTCTTACAGTAAAAGGTTAAACTGATATTTATATAATAAAAGAGGAAATATGAAGTATGTTTTTGAAAAAAAAAAACAAAAACAAAAAACCTTGTATCTGTGAATTATTTTGAAGGCAGTGTGTGTTTGGGCCCACGCCAAAGTAGGAGGTGCTGTTTGTGTACTCTAAGAGGAAATAAGGTATAGGGTTTGGTGCATCCTATGTGGTGTGAGTAAGCTCACGGTTAAACATTTATTCTGTATGAGGTTTACCACTGACACCTAAATGTTTTGTTTCTAGAAATGTGACTGGACTGGAGATTGGTATAATTCTTGGTTTTAAACTGTCAACAACATGGAAATTTTAAAAAGCTGAACAAAATGGAACTTTTTAAAAACGTGATCTGTAAGAGTCACGGTTTCCCCAGGGTGGAAATGAGATCGAGGGGTCCTGTTGAAAAATGGCTCATGGGATGTGGAAGTGGGGGAGAAAGAGGGGTTTCTTTCCACTCTGAGTGGGTGTGGGGAGGATGTGAAATGGTGAAGGGTGGAGGGAACTGAAGCCATTGTTCAGAAAGTTAAAAGAGCGCTGTCCTTGCTCGCTCTCTCTCTTGCTCACTCATGCATGCTGAATCTCACAGTGTGAGTGAGGGTCCTAGTGGAGAGGAGGAAGGCAGTTCAGCCCCTCTTTTTAACATTCTCCTCCAGGCCTGGCTGTATTTAAGCACTTTCCTGGGGGATGGGGAGGTTGGCCAGGAGTTCTTGCACATTTGCATTTTAAGCACTTCCAGCTCTGAAGCTGGCCACTCGATCCACTGTGGTGAGGGTTCTTAGAATTCTTCAGGGCAGATAAATGAATACCAACAATTCTAGCAAAGAGTTCCCTTTGGTAGACATTAACTAAATAATCGACACCCTGTGGAAGTGGAAGGGTATAAGTGCCCAAACAGTGGAGCAGTGCATATTCCTGGTTTCACATAGGTCTTTCTCGTTGTTTCTGAGATTTTTTTTAAACCAAAAATACTGATCCCAGCAAGAGCTAGTAAGAGTGGTATAAAACTTTCCTGCAAAGACCCCTCTTTCCAGGAAGAGAGCTAGAACCCAAGTTTCTCTCGGGGTAAGGTTGTTTTGTAAAATTTCCAAGCTTTCTGCTGGAGCCTATCACAAAAGCTGCATTGTTCCTTTTTGGAGAGCTATCACAATTGGGTCTAATTGAGCCTGACACTAGATCCATCTTCCTTTTCTTTGGGGAAGGTGTGGATCTCTTTCTTCCCTCTTAGGTTGCAAGTGCTTATGGCCTGGGGCGGGGGGGGGGGGTGATGTGTGAACCCTAATAAGAAGTCTGGACTTGGAATTAGGGTCAGCTTTCTGATTTGGCACTATAATGCATGAAGGTTCCATAAGCTCTAAGTTCTTAGAGGATCTTTCTTTCTCCCAGACTGCATGACTGTACAGATTCAGTCCATCAAAATTTGAGCACCTCCTAAGTCTTAGACTCTGTGCTCACATTCTTCATTTTAATACACAGTCCTACCAACTAACAGGAAGTTTTCCACTTTTCTGTTTGGTTTTGTTTTTTACTTGCAAGGCTAAATAAATATAAGCCTGATTAAAGGTCGGTGGATGAATGTTTGAAAGTTAAGATCATGGGCCTACTGTCCTCATGCTGAACTGGGTATGCTTAATATATCTGGAGTGTCTCTGGAAACGATGAATAAACCATTTACTTTCATCAGTCAAGGTTAACTGTTTATCTCTCAACCTTCATGGGTAGAAAGAAATGAATATGTGTTGAGAACCTATGGTATGCTTTGCATGGTACCTGAATATTTCTCCTTTTAGTCTTCAAAGCAACCTGTTGAAACAGGTATCCTTATTTCCAGATAAGGCATACTACTTGCCTTAAGTCACCCAGCCACTAATTGAGGGGAACCAGGACTCAAACCAAGTCCAATTCCAAAGTCCAGCTCCCTTCCGTACCTAAGAAGGTTTAGTTACTAATCGTACCTTGGTTTCCAGTAAGGTGACCTCACAGAAATGAGTGGCAACTGATTGATCACAGTGTGGACAAGCTCATGCCACAGGGCACTACTTAAAGGGAATATGGGTGGATCTGATCTCCGCCATACCTACAGGAATTAGAAGCACTAAAGAAGATGTTTTGTGGGCGCTACAAAAGTTAAAAAGCACTTCAGGGCAACTTTTAGAATAACAGGAAAACCTGGTTCAGGTATTTGCTGAAACTTCAGAAGTGAAAAACCAAAACAGGACCTTAGTGTAAACTTTATCATCTAGAAGTAATAAACCTCATAGAAACTGGGTAGTGGTGAGGACAGGGCTCCACATACCTTTCTTTTCTGAGCCTCATTGGGCAATAGCCCTTGAAGTCTGTCTGGAAAAGATTATCAGTGCAACCTCACTGGGGTCCAGACAGTTTCTGCAGCCCCATAAGGACCATGCTAGGCCTCTAGCTAGAAGTGCTGGGCATTGTTGCATGATGCTCCCTGCTGTGGACTCCCTCCTGTGGGATTCCTCAGTCCTAAAGTGGGGGAGCCCCCCCTGCCCCACACCTGATTTACCCCACATTTGGCAACAGAGACAGGGATGCTTGCCTAACTTACAGCCTGTCTTTAAATAGTTTAGAAAATTCAAACTGATCATATTCTTTCCTGATTCAAATCAACAAAGATCTGAAAAAGCAAATGTTTCTTTTATTGGAGTTTCCTTTTAAAGGTAAGGACTTTTCTCTTTAAAAAGGACACTTGATATGGAAACTGAAGTATGGCCTGTTCCCTAAATCCTGGTGCTTTCCTGCAGCAGTTACTAGATAGACGCTGGTCTCAGAATTAGTAAAACCTTTTTTACTTTTGACTTAGAAAATGTGAACTCAAGTTTTCAAAGGGGAAAGGTATGGCCCCCAGAGACCACTGTGTTTTCAAGGAATAAGAACCTCTTGATTAAAAGATCAGATTTGTAAAACAAAACCAAGACCTCATGCAGCCTCTGACAACCGTCTTTTGCCAGTCCCCTGAAAGGGGGAGCCCCTGGCCTCTGCTCTCAGCTGCCCTGCTGGAGAAAGGGAGGCTACAGTAAGTCATGTATCAGTCGCCCTCTCTGGTGCCCTTCTCTTCCCTGCATCTCACATCAGTCCCTTTTAAGTTCATTCTATCCACTTAGTAGAGGGCAAGGCCTAAACTCTGTATGCCTCTGAACTCCTGTGGAGGCAGGGGTGAGGCTTTCTGTTGAGATAATGTGGAGCACAGGATTAGAAACTGGAAAGCTATGGTCAAACACAGGCCTATGCTTGGGTCACATATCTTGTTTTTGTTCCAATATGATGTAGCAAGTTAAAATATTTTGAAAAGTGGTATCAAACAGATAAGACATTCATATTTGGGTCACTGGCAACTACTAGTTTAGAACTTAGCAAAGGTAAGTGCACAGCTAGAAAGAGCAGGTACTTTCAGGTCTTGCATAGAAAACAAGTATTTCTAGACAATGATAAATTTAAATGTCCACAAATGATCAGTTTCAGTCTTTTCCTCTTTTCCAGGGATTGCTCTGATTTTGCCTGGTGGAGTTGCCTGTACCAACCCAGAACATTTGGTACTATGTAAAGTCAAGTCTTCCTATTAAGGTGGAAGAGAAAGTAAGCTTGAGATCTTAACTGCAGCACTAGTGTGGGGGTATGTTGAGCATCCCCACAAATAAAACAAAACAGAAGTGGAATTCCTCTGCTTGCTGTTTGTTAACCCAGAAAATTGCACATTCTTTTCTTAAAAAAAGACTTCTGTTTTTATTATCTCATTGTGCTTAGACTATAATTGTGTAAAACACAAATGCCACATATCCTTGTAAGTTCACTTTTATTTGTGATGGTGGAAAATAGTGTCAGTTGCAAAGAAAAGAATGAGGTCTTCTGCAGCAGCAAAGAAACTTAAGGGGGGACAGTGTTAGGGATGTGAATGCAACCTGCTGGAAGAATTTAGTCATGACACAGTGTTCACTTTCTGTCTCAAATGTTTGTTTTCACAAATCTGGTTGATACTGCACACTTAATTTTATAAATGGGGAGAGAGGCTTGACAAAGGTAAGGTTTTGCCACGGTGATATGAGGAGTACTTATCAGAACCGACTGCTGCAGACTTGACTGACCACCTCAGAGGGTGATAAGCATGCCGGTAGCTCTTTGATCTTTCCCTGAGGTATTGTAAAGGGCCACCCTAACCCCTGGCTTCAGAAAGGTGCTAAACCAGGGCCTGTTTTCATTGGGAGTAGGGAAAAAACAAAAACAAAAACAAACCCCACCAACTGCTGAAAGTTACTACTATTTAATATGTATTATTACGTTGTGCAAACTTAGATATGTCTTGTCAGCATCATATATAGAGTTATTTGAGAAGCTGGAAAACTAGTGCAAGTTGGTAAATGGGCTCTAGGGTACTGAAGTAGCTAGTAGTGTTAAATCTGTCCCCTGTTGTCCTCAGAGGAATTGAGCCGGTTTCCAGAACACTGCTTTGTCACAAATAGTGATGCGAAGTACGAATGCTGTAAGTCTGTGCTGGTGTTAAGAGTTCGCACATGTTCAGCACACTACAATGCCTGTCACACAATCCTTATAAAGTAGAATCAAGTTGCAGGATCACCAGCTATTTCCTCTTCATTCAAAGGTAAAAAGGCTTGACTTACCAGATGTTTTAGTTACAAATCCCTCTTGTCCAGAAAGAGTACAAGGGTCTAATTTGTTAATATCAGGCACTCTGTTATGTTTATTGCTCCTCAGTTTATGTAATCCACACTCCAGAAGGACGGGGCCTCGCACACAGCTGTCTGTCAGTAATTACTACTCATATCATGGATTCGAGTCACTGGACCTGGCCTGTGGGAAAATCATTCTTTGAGACCAGATTAACTTGTTATAAATAGCAAGGGATAACTCAGCATGGCTTGCAAGTACTATTTTCCTCATCTGAAAAGAATATGAAAATATTTGCAAACGTCCATAATAATATTTCTCCTTAGGAAATCCTTACCCTAAACTGGCATTTTAATGCACACATTTGTGTGCTACCATTTGCTTTTTGAGAAATGGTCTCTAAATAGGGAGGAACCAAAAGAATTAGTCATAATATTCCTAGACTCTTTAGTAAAATCACTGAGGCTAAAAGTGGACAGATGGATGAAATAAGGGAGGCATTAACAACAGTTATACCTCTCAAATTCTTAATGTTCTTAGATGGAAGGCAACTAATTTGCACCTTCCATTATACTTCAGTGTTTTAAACCTTAGCTTCATAGCTCAAAAGCTCACTACTGTGAACCAAAAAAACAACAACAAAAAAGAGGACCAGACCAGTAGGTGTGTCCAAAGGAAACAACATGGAAATGAAAAAATTAAAGCGATAATTTCTAGCTCTTCTTGTTCATTCCAAATGCACACAATTTCGAGAGTTTCAGGAATACTCTGTAAAAATGGTCTGACCAGATTCTCTGATGTAAGCTTTATCAGGCTCACAGCTTGCTGCTGCAGGAAGCAGACAAGGTCTCCTCATTCTGTGAATCTGGAATAGATGACTGGCTCTTCCAACCCTAGCTGACGTCTGTGCACTTTAGCCAGATGCCCTGCCATTGTACTCAGAGTCAACTGGCGACAATTAGAGCAGCATGGCCCAAAGGAAGACAGCTGCCCTATCTTCTTCCCACACATGAAGGTCTAAATTTCAGTGGACTCACAAGAGGAGCCGCAGAAATTCACTTGAGTAAGTACGACATAGGATTTAGCAGCAAACAGCCTCATTACTGCTTAGTTTAGAAACAAAAATTGAGTCAGTAGAGCATGCAACTCTTGATCTTGGGGTTTGAAGTTCAAGCCCCACGTTGAGTATAGAGATTACTTAAAAATAAAATCTTTTTAAAAAATTGAAAAAATGCATATATGCGAGTTAGGAGACAGAAGTCAAGCACTACATTTTACTGAAAGGCAGGGGTGGAAAATAAATGTTGACTTCTTCTACATTGCTCCTTGACCTTCCCCCTCCCCGCAAAAAACAAGAAACCTTTCCCACTCACCCAAGACTGATCCTCCCCACTGTGACGCAGCTATGAATTAGGTTTACACCAGTATCAGAGGTAGCTGGGAGTCCAACCTTGTATTTTTCTTTCCCGCTAGTCTACTAAGATGATTTTAAGATCCACTATAAGGCAGAAAAATAGAGCATAGTTACTACAAATGAATGGAAATTTGTTTTCCAATGTGGAAGATGGAAAGTAGAAAGAGGAAACATTTATCCACAAAGCCTGCAAGCCCTATGTTTTGTCAGCAGGCGGCAGCATTGTCTGCGAATTGGAGGTTATTTCCAGTGGGGCGCCCAAACCTTCCCCCTCAGACAAATGCCCTCCAGTCACCACCCCCGCCCCATCTTCCCCCCAACCCAAAGAATTTCCCCAGGGTCTAAGAGCTGACAAAGGAGGGATTATTACCAAAAAGATGAAATTAAATTTTAAAACATCAGTGAAGCTCTTCAAAGGAGCCCAGGTGTACAGCACTTTGTTCTCTGAGCAAGGTAACAGATGTGACCTCAGAAAGGTTCCCTGATTTAGCTCACAGTGCTCTGCTTTTGGAGGCTGTGGGAATCAAACATCAATTTCTAATTTTTCTTAAAGACCATCTTGTACAAATCTGGTTAGATTGTCATATTTGGGAAGTTTGGGAGAACAAATGGGCTGAAATTTTAGTCATACGTGGAGAGAGGTTTTTTTTTTTTTAATTTTTAAAAATGTTTTTATTTTTATTTTTGAGACAGAGAGAGACAGAGCATGAGCAGGGGAGGGGCAGAGAGAGAGGGAGACACAGAATCCGAGGCAGGCTCCAGGCTCCGAGCTGTCAGCACAGACCCCAACGCAGGGCTCGAACTCACAGACTGTGAGATCATGACCTGAGCTGAAGTCGAACGCCCAACCGACTGAGAGAGGTGCCCCCGTGGAGAGAGTTTTAACAGCAAGAGTAGAAGTTCTGGCTTTTTTTATGGCAAAAAAAAAAGAGCACATATCATCTGTAATGAAAAATTCTAGACAGCCTTTGAGGAAAAACAAAAGTATTTTTAAAATTTTAGGAGTGTCTATTTTTCTTACAAAATGAGCATCTTTATTACAGATGAAGACGTTTTCATAAGATCTAAAGGACTCTATGACATTGAAAATGTTTAAGAGCCTGATAAAGGTGTGAGGTTGCTCACATATCTAAATTCCTCCTATGGGGGCGCCTGGGTGGCGCAGTCGGTTAAGCGTCCGACTTCAGCCAGGTCACGATCTCGCGGTCCGGGAGTTCGAGCCCCGCGTCAGGCTCTGGGCTGATGGCTCAGAGCCTGGAGCCTGTTTCCGATTCTGTGTCTCCCTCTCTCTCTGCCCCTCCCCCGTTCATGCTCTGTCTCTCTCTGTCCCAAAAATAAATAAACGTTGAAAAAAAAAAAATAAATTCCTCCTATGGAAAACAGACATTAGGAAAAGGTAGGAGAAATTAAAACAAAAAGAAAAGAACTTCTAAGCCAAGTTGGCCAGATTCCATAAACCACACAATAAGGGGCAGGCTGAGGGCTGGAGAGGCCTGAGGGCTCTTGCTGTCCAGGTGCTCCGTAGTCTGGCCTCAGGGAATCAAAGCGTGGATCTGAAGAGCAGTTGGTGCAAACACGGAATGAAAATGTGGAAGGTGGATATCCCCCGTGGCTACTTCTACCAAGCTGCATTCACTGTGGAGGGCACAGCTTTATTAACTAATACAGAGGATAGTTTGGGTTGGAGAATGAGAGAAAAGGAAAAACTTCTGGAACTCAGGGCCCAGCCACGAAGCAAATTAGCAATCCTGGCATCATCCATGAATGTCTTACAAAAGCAGAAAATCTCCCCAGACAGCTCTACGGACATTGTAGCTGAAATATGCCATTGTTAGTGACCATGCCAAACACAGCCTGAGGGACAGCAGCCCAAATAAAGAAAAGAGGTGGTAGCAAGGCCGGGGAGCCTGCATCCCTCCACGTGAGGCTGAGGACAAGACAACACGGGGCAGGCTGAGGAGCCAGAATAACCAAGAGCGATTGCAATGAAATTAAGTGAGGGAAAGCACAGACTAAAGACTCGCAGTTTCTCAGGACAGTCGTTGGAAGGAACTAGCAGGGTTGCTCTTTGATTCACAGCCTCCAAGAACAGCTCTCCTGGGCTAGCACACATCTTCAAGAAGACAGGCCCTCTTGCTTTGTGTGAATCCGACTTGAGACAAACATTCCGGCTACCAGGCCCCCAGGCTGGCCTGAGGTGAGCCCGAGGCTGAGGATGTGCACGGAAGGTGACGGCCCTGTGCACCTGCCAGCATCCTGCTCCGACACAGGGGCCACCCCACCCCCCACAGCCGTCAGCGTCTGCGGTCAGGAGAGCGGTATGTTCTATCCCGCATCCTGGTTGTACAGGGAAAGCAAGCTAGGGCGACAGTGTACACGGGGAGAAACAGAAAACAGGCGTTTCCAGGGCCACTGGCGAGTGACAACCCTCACACGGGCCCTACAGGCAGCAGTTGGCTCCAGTGGCCTGAACGCTGCCTACCAGCTGCCTACCAGCTCCACGCGGCTCAGCTTTGCATGCTCGGTTTCAGCAAAGAAGGTATTGCGACAACTCTAGTAACCCAAGAAGACAATTTCAGGTAACTCCGCAAGCCCTGACCCAAGAGGGCTGCCAGTCCACACAGCCAGACTACTTATTTGCACACAGGGCAGCCACTGACGCTGCTCTCCTAACCTTCTTCTGTCCCCTCTGTTGCTGCCCCACAGAAATAAAGGTGTCTACACACACATCCACGTCCTTAATTTAAAGTGATCCAGGGGCGCCTGGGTGGCTCAGTCGGTTAAGCGTCCGACTCTTGGCTTCGGCTCAGGTCATGATCTCATGGTCCGTGTGTTCAAGCCCCGCATCGGGCTCTGGGCTGACGGCTCAGAGCCTGGAGCTGCTTCCGATTCTGTGTCTCCCTCTCTCTCTGCCCCTCCCCCATTCATGCTCTGTCTCTCTCTGTCTCAAAAATAAATAAACATTTAAAAAAAAAAAATTAAAGTCATCCAGCACAGCCCCTTCCAGGCTCCTTGAGTTCTGGTTGCCCCATCTACAGAGAGTGTAAAGAGGGGCCCAGAGAGTGGTGTATGTGTGTGTGTTGTGGGGGGAGGGTTCCAGGTGACATAGAGGCACATAACCTACAATGAAGCACGTCTGGGGCCTCTCATATACCACCCAGCAGGTACCCTGCATTTTCTTGCAATCCTCCTTCATTTGGGTTGCCTCGCACTTGATGCCCTGGAGGTAAAGCCCCATGGACAATTCCCGAGCCCGGCAGCTCCCACTCCTGTGCCCACTCCTGCCTCTACACCTGCCAGGGAATTACAGAGAAACCACAGCACTTGTGTGCAGGGCTGCAGACACCTTCCCACCCCTCCACCAGTGCCCAGAACAAGCCTGCTAATGCTAATCTACCCCCTCACTTGCAGCTCAACAGCTTTTCTCCTTTAAGCCCCTGATAATGGTTTTACTAAAATCCCCTTTTGATGGAAAAAAATCCCAGCTGGACATTTCAGGCCTCAGCACAATGTACAAGGCCGCGGGTCCCTTTCCCGACCTCACAAAGGCCTCTAATCAAGTGGAAAATGTGCTAGAGGCCAGAGGTTTGGGTCTGCAATTATTTTTTAAGGGATTACTAGAGAAGAATAGGGGGCAGCAAAGGACCCCCCCCCACTTTGTTTTCCATTTGGTCCTTCTCTTAGACATATTGAACCAGTACAGCCGTCCAGTTCCCCAAGCCCAAGAGCCCCATGCCTCCCTTCCCTGGTGGAAGGGTGTCATCTCTGAACGCCATCACTTCAAAAAGATTTAGAGGGTTTGGAAGCAATATGCAGGTCCTATTCTGACCCCATTTAAGCCCTTATTTATAAAACCACCATAGAACAGGATCTCGTGGGTGAGGAGAGCACTCATTCATTAACCTCTAACCCCCACTCTGTATGCAGAGGGGAGAGTTCACACCGTGTCCATACACTGCTAAGATTGGGAGCATTCACTAGGGCTTCCCAGGCTTTGGAGGGCAAGAGGTCATGTTCCCAATCTTGCCAGATATCCTTCTTCTTATTTATATACATTGACCCTTCCCCTCAACACAGAGCAAATATCCATGAAAGTCCTAATGCAAAACATAGATGAAAATATAAAACCCCAACCATTCTTATTAGCCTATTTTAAAAAGTACACTATGGAAGACAGTTTTCTTCTCTCTATATTTTCATGCTACATAAATGCTCATTAAGGGCTAACTGAGAAATGAACATTTCAGGTTGGTCCTAAATTCACATCATTCTATTTCAGCACAGAGAGACTGCTGCTCATCCTTCTAAACCTAGCTGGTGAGTGATGTATGCAAATACCCAGTAAAAAGGAAATGATCACAATTCCTAAACTCATTCTGGGATGATCAAGGATTAGGCTGGTCAGCTCTGAAAGTTAGAAGTCAGCATATGTTGCAAAATAAATACCAGGCTGAGTGATAATTTTCAGGTCCTTTCTTCAAAGTCCCTAAAATATCCCTAGTCAAAAGCAAAAACCAAAAAATCCCAAACCAAACCAATAAACAAAAACCAAAAAACCAAAAAAACAACTCCTGTCTGTTTTCATCAGTATAAATGCCTTATTGATATATTTTGCCTTATTGATTTTTCAGTTTTCCCTAAAACCCTAAGCAATAGAGAACCAGATGGATAAAAGCACAATTATTATATTTAATTTATTACATTTAATACTAACACCATAGCAGTACATTATGTTGGCCTTCATACTTCTTTTGGTGGGTGTTGCAGGAGGAGGGGGCCATATAGTTTCCCTAAAGAAACTCCACCCTCTGGAGTCCTCACCAGATAATGACAGACAGGCTTGCTGAATCACTTCTGCTGGTTATCAAAATGTTGTGACAGCTTTCTCCAGGAGCGAATAATCTTCACCCTGCTTTACATGAGGATGAACTTGTTCAGCAAGGTGAAGTGATACATTCAAGGGCATCAGAGAGGACAGTGGACTGTCTCTAAAGAAGAGTCTAAGTGGGCCTGGTTCCTTAAAGAAGGAGCAAATCATGAGGTAAGTCTGCCTTACAGGTAGAGTTGTTCAAAATCTTCCTCTCCCAGATACGCTTCCCGAATCATTACTCAGAATGCCTGTTTGCTTCTTTCCTGGGCTTATCAGTATTATCTTAATACTCATCACTATTCTTATGCTTCTCCACCCTTTTAACATACTATATGGAACAAAGTATGGGTTGTTTCAGAAGTCACTCTTCCTACCAAAATCAGTTTGGGAAAGGGTAAAATAGCAATTTGAAAACAGTAATTTGTTAAAACAGTGATGACAATGCATCTCCGATTTTTCAGGGCGGTTGAATATTGGGATGTAAACATCTTTCAGACTCTTATTAGATCACAAAAGTATGTAAAAACCAACCTAAGGCCATTCAGAAAAGAAGATGACCACAATTAGAACTAAGAAGTACAAAGTGTGGGCTTTCAAATTAACTAACAGAAAATTTTGTTCAAGGCCTCCTGAGAGAAGGAAATTATATCTTGAGGCTGAAATGTTATCGGTCCAGAGTTCACTGTGTCTAGCTGGCATACCTAAAATAGTTGGGAAGTGCCCTTGAATCCATGGAGAAAATATGAAGTATTCTTCAGATTGCACCAGGCAGGGTAGCCAACGGGGAGAAATGGAGCCTCGTTTCTCTACAGTGTTTTTCTCTAGATCCTTCTCTCATGCTCTTAATAACCAAGATCTGTACCTAACTCCTGCTCAAATCACCTGTGCTGTATTGCTTCTTATTTCTGAAATTCTCCCTGTGCACTCATTTTCCATTATTATGGGCACACTTATCATCTGGTTCACCTAACTCCCTAAACCACCGCTTCCATGCCTAACAATCTGGTTTCAGCAACCACAGACCCTGCTTGGGATTGCTGTGCACCTGACTCTGGTTCCCTGCTTCCCCTGCTCTGCCCCAGCACCTCCCAACAGCTATGGAACTTTCCAGAATCATCCAGATTGTTGGTGGCCAGATGAGTGACAACTGCCATGACTATATTTGATTGGCAATCTTGACACCACAGTTTATTATTTTTACAAAAATATGCCTACTTAAAATATGCCTGCTGTTCTTAAAAGTGATACATAAATCCTTATCTTAAAAAATCATCCAGAATAGAAAAATCTGGATGACAAGGTAAAATTGCCCTTCAGTCCCCATCTAATACCATCTCCCTGCCCCAAGATGCCCTAGGAGATGGAGTGGTCTGTGTCCTTTTGGACCAACTCTAGCTTTCAGAGTTGCCAACAGCAGTGAGGTGACAAAATGCCCCAAATTTGGATCTGATGCAGAATCTTATCCTTCATTTGTATAAGATCTTGAAATTAACCTTTTGTCAGAATATGTTAAGCCCCCAAAGGGTCTATGGTAATGAGGCAACATTAAGAATCTCTCTCCCTTGGTTTCCTGCTTAAGAATCTCTTAAAAAGTTCCTCTCTGGGAACTATTATGAGTTTATCTACATAGTGCTGACAGTCAAGTGGCAGGACTGATAAAGCTTGTGCTTGGCTTTATCAGTTTTAGAGCTAAAACTACTTTGAGAGCCCATAAAAATGCTAACAAATATTCCTTCTGCCCAACCTACAATAACGGCCCTTTGCAATCACAAGATCCTGTTGGCTTATTGGGATTAATTGCCAACTAATAGTTAAAATGCTAGAATTTATGAATGACTGTTCAAAAATACAAATTAGTGTGGATTCAGGCTATCTTTCACTTAGTAAATATTTATTTGGCAGCCACTATTGGCCAGAATCCTGCACCCAGGGCTCGGGATACAGAGTAACGTCTTACACTTACTTGTATGGAGGTCTGAGTGGGAGAGAAAGAAGTGGAGTTTCACTGGGAACTGCTCCCAACCCACAGCCTGATTTATCTGTGCCGCAGCCTGTAATCTGGATATGCCCATGGGAGTGTGCCTTATGTGTGTTTTAGGGGGAAAAAAAAGAAAGTTGGGGGCTGCTGCTTTACAGAGTTCTCTGCGCAGGAGGAACCAGCCAGTGACAGATAAGGAGGCAGAACTGAGGTTTGTAGACATACAACACTAAATTCTTTCCAGCTTCCCCAGAGAGTGACAGCCTAGTCCGACTCCACACCGGAACTACTCTCTTCCTCATCTCTCCTGACCTCCTGGTCTCTCCCCCACCTCCTGGAGGCTGCCCTCCATGTCAGCTTCAACTTGATTTCAATGGGACAAAAATATTGAGTGAGGGGCCAAGTGAGCCACAGTGGCCTACAAGACCCCCTCCCCCCAGCCTCTGGAACGGCCACTCTGCCTTTCACTCAGGTCAGCTTAGCCTGCCTGGCCTTTATTAGCACAGCACAAGCTAAAACGTCTCCAAGGGAGGCCGAGCCAAACCAGGTCCTTGATTTAAATGACTGTTTTAATTATTCCCTGCTTTATCTCCAGTAATTTTATTAGAGAAAGGGTTTGTGAGAAGAAAAGAGACATTTAAGGTTTCCTCTTGCTGTTCAAAGCTAGTTAAATGTAAACAGAAAAAACCTGTTGGTCTGTGTTGAGGCACTGTGTACACTTTGTCATGTGCATCTCAGTGTGGACACAAACACACATGCCCGCAGGCTTCACAAGCAAGGGGAAGTTTCCCTGAGTTGCCTTCTTAGGACGGGACCTTCTCCACTGAAGACCCTGTGAAGGGAGGAAGTTCAGAGTTTGTGCCCAACCTGCAAACCACCTTGTTTATTTGTTATTATTTTTTATTAAAAGAATTTTTTTAAGTAATCTAACCCAACCTGGGGCTCGAACTCACAACCCCAAGATCAAGGCTTGCTTGGTCTACCTACCGACTGAGCCAGCCAGGTTCATACCACTTTGTAATAACTCCCCAGGACCCAAGTACAGACAATTCCCCAAAGACACGCCCACAGAGATGGTAACCCTCTGTGCGCTTCCTCCAGTGCACATGTGAAAACTGACCACACACTCTCCACTCACTGTTTTCCTCCCGACCAACCACCAGGTGCCTCCATAAGCTCCCACGACTGTCAGCTCTAGATGCTGACACAGCGTGGACAGGAGCCAAAAGCAACTCCAGGGGCAAGGATCACAGTGTGCCAGGCAGTGGGGGTGGCGAGGTGCGAGGGGTGTGATTCGGATCGCAGAGCCCTCCACAAGCTTCAGATGTGGGCTTTTGATACTCTGGTTACTCTTCAGATCGTATAAATCTTTCGCCTTTTACTAAATATTTCCGTGGACGGATATGGGCTTTTGGATGGGGGTAGAAGCGGTGAGCACAGTATTCTCACTGATCAATGAGGAGGATGGCTTTTTTCCTGAGTGGCAGTGTTAGTATTTACTCAAAGTGCCATTATCCCAGCCACGCACGAAGTTCTATGCTTATGGCTGGAAGATTCAGGGCCAGAGATAGGTAGGCAGGAAGGTAGGTAGGTAGGTAGGTAGGTAGGTAGATAAATACATAAAAATACTTTCTTTTTGTTCAACTCTTAATCAGCATCCCCTGAGAAACTGAAGTATTTTTATCTCAAAGTGGAATAAAGGGACCCCAGTGAGCAAAGGATAAAGCTGTGGGGAATCTTTATTTTTATTTTAATAGAAGTTTTTTCTCCCTTGGGGTTTTGCTTAGCTGTCCATATATGTCCACAGAAAATATTATTCTTAGAGTCCAGATTCTGTTCATGTTTGTTTGTACAGATTTTTAAGGGCAAATAAAGGCAAGTGGAGATACTTTTGATACTGTTGTGCTTAGATGATGTCCTTAGATCTTTCCCATCTAGTTCAGGAGCAATTTGTTGGTCATTGCTGGCAAAAAAGTACCTTTGAAATACACTGTTAAGCTCGTCAAACATGACTTATAAAGAAGACCCCTGCCTTTTCCAATGAACTCCTACCAAAACTTTTCTGACAGGAATAATCATGCTCACATTAGACTAAAACAGTCATCAGAACACCAGGAGCTGTGACCAGATTACGTCTGAAGTAAGGTAGGATCCTTCTGGCCGTGTCACTAAGGTTTTCTGCCCACATCCGACCACTAAACCATGCCCGTGGCAGGACCACAAAGTGTCGTGTGACATAAGCATCACTGATGCTCTAGGCCCTAGGAGGCCCTGAGTTTTAGATGCCTCAGAAGAGGGTTCTAAAAGCTCCTCTGGATGACTAGCTGGCCCTCAGCTCCCAGCAGATTCCTGCCTGCCTCCCAAGGCACCTCTCCCCTCCCCCCTTCTCATTCATCCCACTGCTTCTCCAGGTGTAGTCTTGTGTTGACTTGTGGAAGAACCACCTGGGTGCTTGGTGCTTGCCCAAAATGCATTCTGCAGGGGGAGGGGTTCACAACCTCTCTACTCTATCCCAGAGATTTCTTCCTAAAACTGTAATCTGATCATATGGCTATCCTGCTTAGAAACCTCCACTAACTTCCTGTTACATTATTAAGAGTCAAGTCCCAACTCCTCGCTATCAGCTGCCATAAGCCTGCAGGGGCCCCAGTTACTCCTCAAGCTGCATCGCCTGCAAGTCTTCATCCTTCCAAATTCCAGCCTCTTCTGCTGGTCACATGCAACCTTTTCACGCTTTTGTGGCCTTGTGTATTTCGTAGCCCCAGGCCTAGAATGTTCTTCCCTCCCAGCTTGAAGAACTTGTCCTCACTCCTCAAGGCCTGGCTCAAATGAACTTTGTAGAACCTTCCATTACTTTCTGCTATGCATCCTTACAACACCTTGTATGAGGCTCTGGTCTTAGTGCTTCTGGCCTGTCTGGTAGTGTCCTCTCTGCGTCACTCCCTCTCCCTAGAAGGATCTCCTAGTCATGGTGGTTCGGGAGACATTCAGCTGACAGGCATGCAAATATGTGTTGAGTTTCTACTAGGTGCTCTGTGAGAGGGGCTGAGGATATAGCAGTGAACCAACCTTAGCACCAGTGTCACAAGCCTATAGTCTTGTGGAGAAAGGAAACAATTCGTAAGTAATTACCAAAATGGGGAGTGAATGTTTTTTTTAAAAACATTTTATTTTTTATTTTAAAGAGAGAGACAGAAAGAGAGCATAAGCAGGAGAGAGGGGCAGAGGGAGAGAGAAAGAGAATCTCAAGTAGGCTCTACTCTCAGCATCGAGCCTCATGTGAGGCTCGATCTCACAACTGTGGGATCATGACTTGAGCCAAAATCAAGAGCAGGACACTCAACCGATGGAACCACCCAGGCGTCCCAGGATGAATGTTTTGACAGGAAAAGTACCTTGTATAGGTTGGGGGTGAGAGACTCAAATCAAAAGGCCCTAACCTGACCTAGGAATCAGAGAATGCCTCGCAGACAATGCCAGGACTTACCTTTGCTTTGCTTTTCTAACTGTTGCTTACACATTGAGACAAGAGTCAGACAGCCTACTGAGCCACCCAGGCACCCTGAGTTTTAAAAGGCACGTTATTTGCATTAAAATGTTTGCAAAGGTACAGGAGGAAACTTTGGGATGAAGCAAAGTTCTGTATGTTGATTGTGGTGGTGATTTCATGGGGCATACACCTGTCAACACTCACCATATTGTATACTTTAAATGAGTGCACTTTGTTGTACATTAATTAGATCTCAGTAAAGTTGTTATAAATAATGTTCCCTCCAGGGGTGCCTGGGTGGCTCAGTCAGTTAGGCATCCAACTTTGGCTCAGGTCATGATCTCGCGGTTTGTGGGTTTGAGCCCTGAATCGGGCTCTGCACTATGGATCCTCTGGCTCCCTCTCTCTCTCTGCCTCTCCCCCACTCATGCTCTTTCTCTCTCCCAAGAATAAATAAACATTAAAAAAATGTTTCCTCCATCAAAACCATCGCATGCATTGTCATACCACCACCTACACTGCTCCATCCCTGCCTACCTGCCTGTAAATCTTCCTTTCCTCTTTGCTACCTCCATGAAGCCTTTCCTGACTCCTCCAGGCAAACTTGGTTGTCATTTCTCTTGTTCCCTACAGTTTGGATCATCCCTCCCCATCCTTGATGGTGAGGTCTCTGAAACCCCCTTGGTAAAAGCATTTCCAGTCATGGAGCTTAAGACTTCATAGAACCACCAGGCTCAGGGCGGTGAGGTCTCATGGGACCAAAGCGCAGGAACTGTCTTCACCCTAGTGGCCCCTATACTCAGGGAAGTGCCTGCTATGTTGCAGGTGTTCAGTAAATATCTGAGGAACAAGTGGAGTAGAAGACACATACTTTGCACACTAGGTTCAAATGATTTTGACTTGAAGGAGGCAGAGGAAGCCTTTAGTGATGACTACAAACTTGCACTAACCTAAGTAGTGAGATATCTATTAAAAGCCCAGATTTATTAATAAGTCACTCTTTGATAACTGCTGTGTCCCTATCCCAAGGTAACCACTTCAAAGTCAAAGCAACAACATAAGATGATTAGAATGTTTCAAGGATTTTTTTTTAAGTTTATTCATTTATTTTGAGAGAGAGAGAGAGAAAGGGAGAGAGGGAGTGCATAAGCAGGGGAGGGGCAGAAAGAGAGGGAGAGAGAGAAGCCCAAGCAGTCTCTGTTCTGTCAGTGAGGAGCCCTATGCGGGGCTCGAACTCATGAACCATGAGATCATGACCTGAGCCGAAATCAAGAGTCAGATGCTTAACCGACTGAGCCACCCAGGCACCCCAAGCATCTGACTCTTGATTTCGGCTCAGGCCATGATCCCAGGGTTGTGGGTTTGAGCTGGGCCCGCACTGGGCTCTTTGCTGGATATGGGGCCTGCTTAAGATCTTCTCTCTTCCTCTCCCTCTGCCCCTCTCCCCTGCTCATGCTCTGGCTTACTCGCTCTCTCAAAAAAGGCAAGAAAAGAAAAGCAAGTGTTTCACGACTACGGCTATACAAAACATGCTTTGGGAGATATACACAAGTATATCTAAAATCTAAGATATACACAAGATTCAAAAACTGTGACTGAAGGACTGTCCAGTCAAACGGTCATGGCAATGACTGATCATTATTAGTAATAAATGCCACACGGTACGAGGACTGTTGACAATAATGTCATATTTAATGTGCCACTGTCTTGCAGGGATCTCTCACTCGATTCAGCAGACAGGGGCAGAGGAGCTGAGCTGTGACAAGGCTGGTGTCTCTCCTTGCCCCTGGCTCCACGACTCCCCCCAGCATTACCACAATCACTCGGGAGACCACTGAAGGGGTAAACATCAAGAGAGACAGAGGAGAATTAATACCATTTGTTCTCCATGATCCTATCGTCAAAGATTTATTGAATATTTAGTGTATGCTCAGACTAAAATAAGTGAAATTGTTAAGAAACTTGGGTTCTATTCTGCTTTGCTCACTTAGTCCTTGGCTTAGCTTGACTGGCCTTCCCTTGCCTCATTTTTTTTCACTTGTAAAACCACACAAAGTACAACACATAATCCTTGCCATTAGATCCAGGAAAGACTGTAGGGAATCACAAAGAGTGAAATACAGAACAATTCAGCAAATACACATTGCAGGTGTAGAGCACGCAGCTGGTGCCCACCCAGGCCCCTCCCCTCCACACTTCAGGACACAGAAGCCCACCTTTTAACTGCCAGATACCACATTTCTTAGCAAAGCTCTCTTTGCCCATACTGGTAGGAATTAGGCATGGGGAATTAAGGGCTCCCTGGGATGGCCCTCGGCCACTAACAGGAGTCCCTGGGCCGTGTGTTCCATTCTGGCTACGTTCTCCAGAGGATTTAACCTCAAAGGCCCCCAGCAGTAACCAGCTTAGCAGCTCACCTGCTCCTGGCCGTCTTCCTTCCCCCGCTTACTCTTCCACTCCCTGACCAGTGGCTCCCTCACCACACAGACGATCTGCACAAACCACCACTACCTTTCCTCAACTTAGAAAGAGAAGAAAAATAAAACGGAGAGAAATGCTAAGGCAAGACAAAGAGATGGGATGAGCTCAGGCTATCGCATTCTTTGACTTACACAGTCTCCATAAATACATATACATTTGCACATAAGGGTAATACTGATTATATTAGCAAGTATAGAGATAAAGATGCATCCTTTTCTGTTCTGTAGTTCTTTACACCTCATCCTCATGAAGATGCTTTTAAGATTACTATGATTACATTATAAAAGGTAATTCTAGGTTATTCTTTTTTTTAATTTTTTTAAAGTTTATTTATTTATTTTGAGAGAGAGACAGCGCTAGTGGGGAGGGGCAGAAAGAGAGGGAGACAGAGAATTCCAAGCAAGCTCTGCACCACCAGTGCAGAACCCGACACGGGGCTCGAGCCCATGAAACTGCGAGATCATGACCTGAGCCAAAACCAAGAATAGGACGCTCAACCAACTGAGCCACCCAAGCACCCCTATTCTAGGTTATTCTTAATGTTTCAGGACTACATTTTGTACTGCCCAGCCCAAAATGACCTCAAAGAAGCACACTTTAATTATATATATATATATATATATATATATATATATGTATATGTTTATATATGTACATATGTATATGTGTATATGTATATATGCACATATATACATAAAATTATGATACATACAATGATGACATATATTTCTAGAGAGAAAACTGAGATTACACAGTGACAGCTGACACACAAGGAATTCACAACCCCCACCCCCACCCTCAACAGCATCTGGATGGTCTGCCTAGCAATTCCCCATGGAGTATAAGAATGTCTCCATTTTTCTATCCCTGTTCCTTCCCTGAAAACACTTTCAGTCATGTGACAAATCATTATCATTCATTAATAATGTTTCCTGAGTGTCTATATGTGAAAGAAATTCACCATATATTTCACAGTTGCAATGGTCTTCCCCATGGAGCTTTCGTTTTAATGGAAACTACAGAATACGTACGTCTTCCTTTCACGTATTCTGTTTGGGTTTGTTGTTTCTTGTTTTTCTCTCTTCTCTCTCTCTGGTCCGGAGGAATAATTTCCCCGTTTACAATCCAAATTGGATCATTTCACTTCCATGAGTCAGGGAATACTTCATGAAAGAATAAACATTTAAGAGAACTGGGGACAAGGGGTGGAAGGAAGTGGAGTAGAGGCAAACGAGGCAGCTGAGCAGTGATGGCTGCACGTTCTCAGTACAGAAGAAGGTTCCTAGTGGCGGGTCATTGTAAGCAGGGATCAAGGAAGAATCACTGGGGACAGAATATGCATACACCAAGGGGAGGCCAGGCTGATAACAAGAAAGAATGGTCCCATTGTCACATCTCACATTGCCTTTTCTCAAATTACCTTGTCAATTTGATGGGACCAAATTCTCCTGGTCCCCATCTCAGAGCCAAAGAGATTGATTTACATACTACACAGCTTAGGAAGTCCGGAGAGGTGGAATCTCAAGTTCTCTTCCAAGTTCTGTTTTAGTAGAGCCAGGATGGCCAAGGTGTTGGAGAACGTTGTCTCTTATGATTGTTCTAGAAACTGCTGCCTATGCCCAGTATAAGGACTCTGATAAAAATCCTCTCCCTGCTGCCCAAAAGGACCTCCTGGCTTGGACTCTAGTATAAGGACCCCAAGGTATGAGTTTGAATACATGGTGAACGTGGCTGACTTGTGCTTTTGGTATAGAGACCCTTCCCAAAAACATGAAAGTAGGGACACCTGGGTGGCTCAGTCAGTTAAGTGTCTGACTCTTGATTTTGGCTCAGGTCATGATCTCACTCTTTGTTGAGGTGGAGCCCTACATCGGGCTCTGACAGCACAGAGCCTGCTTGGGATTCTCTCACGCGCTCTCTGCCCCTCCCCTCCTTGTTCTCTCTCTCTCTCTCTCTCTCTCTCTCTCAAAATAAATACATAAATAAACTTTAAAAAAAAAAAACATGAGAGGGGCACCTGGGTGGCTCAGTTGGTTAAGCATCCAACTTTGGCTCAGGTCACGATCTCACGGCTTGTGAGTTTGAACCCTGCATGGGGCTCTGTGCTGACAGCTCAGAGCCTGGATCCTGCTTCAGATTCTGTCTCCCTCTCTCTCTGCCCTTCCCCCACTTGCACTCTGTCTCTCTGTCTCTCTCAAATATAAATAAGCATTAAAAAATATTTTTAAAAAAACATGAGAGTACTATCCAGTGGTGTAGACAATTTGATGGGTAGACCTATTTATAGTGCATCACAAAGAGAGAGATGGTGATTATCTACTCTAGTGGCTTTAAACTTTTTTCCCCTAAGAAATAGAACTCTGCTTTTCCACCAAAAATTGTATGTTGAAGCAAAAGAAATAAAAGCAGGGGTGCTTGGGTGGCTCAGTTGGACACTTAAATGTCCAACTTTAGCTCAGGTCATGAGCTCACAGTTCATGGGTTTGAGCCTCACGTTAAGCTCTCTGCTGTCAGTGTAAAGCTGGCTTTGGATTCTTTGTCCCCCCCTCTCTCTGCCTCTCCCCTGCTCATGCTCTCTCTCTCATAAATAAATAAACATTAAAAAAAGAAAGAAAGAAAAGCATTTATGCAGTTGAACCTTGGAGAGGGAAAGGATCTCCATACGAGTTCCTTAGTTAAGAACCCTCAAAAACCACTTGTGCAGCCCGGTCCATCTACATTATAGGTGACTAAATGGGAACACAGAGAAGTCAGGTAGACTACCCAGCATTGCAGAGCTAGGGACCAATCTACTTTCTGGATGCTTCATCTCTTGCTCTTTCTACTATAGCATCCTGTCTCGGAGAATCCATTCTGAGCCTACAAATCTACATGCGGCAATATTGAGCCACAAAAATTACTGACTTGATGCTTTCATTACTCACTCCTGTTCATATCCTGAGAATGAGAAGCTTGGGGTTCTCTGTACCACATTAACTTCAGTGGTTAATTCTGAATTCCCTTGTGGTGGAAGTAACATAGGTCAGATTCCATTTAACACATATCACTACAATAAAAAAAAATTAGAATCCAGCTCATGGTCTACAAACTCCAGTAAGATTTAATGAGCAAGAGCTTAGTACTGTTCTACAAAGAAATGGGGATAGCGTTTTGGATTTTACTGTAAAAAGACTTTGCCTATAGTGTAAATATTGGCCTTGTGGTGGTAGATCTGATAACTCAGATAGCAGATGGCTTCCAAGTCCCTCACCATAAAAGGGCCATGTATTCCACAACCCAACACTGAAACACCACTCCCTGGGATCCCTGACTTCATTCAGCTTCTCCAGGTAGTCAGACATGATATGCAATTTGCTATCCTGGCACAGAGGAGAGGAAAGGAACCGTCAGCACTCCCAAGGCCCACCCATGGCCTCAGTGGGACCCCTCCAGGAGTGCGCTCTTGATCCCAGCTTCGTCAGTAAGGAGCCTTAGGTTATTTATAAGACCAGAGTCCTTAAAGTAATTATGTTCAAGTCCATTAAAATGAAAAGAGGAGGGGTGCCTGGGTGGCTCAGTCGGTTAAGCATCTGACTTCGGCTCGGGTCATGATCTCACGGTCCGTGAGTTCGAGCCCCACATCAGGCTCTGTGCTGACAGCTCAGAGCCTGGAGCCTGCTTCGGATTCTGTGTCTCCCTCTCTCTCCGACCCTCCCCCATTCATGCTCTGTCTCTCTCTGTCTCAAAAATAAATAATAAAAACATTAAAAAAATTTTTTAAATGAAAAATAAGTAGGAATTTGAATGAAATTAAGTGAAAAATTTAAATGAAAAATAAGTAGGAATTTGAAAGAAATGCATGTACATATTTCAAAAATTCAGGGACAGAGGGGAAGTGGGCTTAGAAGTAGGAGGAGGTAGGGTATCAGAGTGGGAGGCTGGCCCCTCTGGGAAAGAACCTGCAAATGGGCTTCCTGCTTACTCATTCCCACACCTCTGAGGTTGGGTGGGGGAGGGAAGATGTTGCAGCCTCAGAAAGGATGGTCACGGAAGTAACAAAGAGGAGGCCACAAGGAACGAGGAAACTGTCGACATGGAGAATAGACTCAAGGCCAAGATCCAAGTAAAACATCAAATTGGAAAGAAAGAAAAAAACAGAAACATTTCAGATGACAGAGCTGAAACTGTCTCTGGGATGTGGCTACTTAGGTTTCCCTCTCATGCCTGACAGCTAGGATCAGAGTGCTGCCATTTCTAGCACTGAGTCCTTGACATGTGATGCCTCTGGTACAGATGGAACCCACTCACCGCGCAAGTGATCTGGGCAGGGGACGGGGTGTGTGGAGCCAACTTGCACCCCCGACTCGGGTTTCCCAACCATTAGTTTGTATTTGAAACCTGGCATTAGAATAGTTCATGCTGGGACACTCTCTGAACTCTGCTTGACCTGGTCCTGGCACTTCTGCCCTACAAAGGGAGGGGAATCTTAAAAGCATTTTTAAAAAAAAGCAAGGAAGAGGATGAAACACTTGTAAAAGCTTTTGATAGTACTGAGTCACACACACAGAAGCAATCAAGTGGTCAGGGTACTGTATGTTCTGTAACAGACACAGTAAAACTCTCAGTGTATCAACCTTTCATATTACCTCATGGGGCAGCAAGGCTGAGCTACAGCTGAGAGCTACACTGAAGTTTCTAAACATCTGGGGCTTTTAAACACCTTTGTACTAGATATTGGTTTGGGGTGACGTACAGCTTCGGCAGAGAGCTGAGCCCTGAGTGAGTGTAAATTCTGCAACACTGAATACAGAACTGGGGTTTAAAATTCAGTTATGTCAATTATTGGCTGCATGACTCTGAGCAAGTTATCTAACCTCCGGTCCTCAGTTTCCTTACCTGTAAAATGGGAGTATTAAAACCTACTTCAGAGGGTCATAGTTGAGATAAATGAAATGAGATGATATATGCAAAGCATCTACTATAGTGCCTGGTAGGTGGTAGATGCTTCGTTCATTCAACCAATATTAACTGGGCACCTTACTATTTTCCAGGCACTATGCCAGACGCTGCAAATACAAAGTAGCAAAGACAGCCTTGGCACCTGTCTTCTGGAAGCTTTCGGCATGGCCACTAGTCTAGTCACCTAATAGTAGCACTTACTGTGAATTGCTCATCTTGACTGATGTATGTGGATGGTAGTATGTAGGTTACAGAAATAAGAGAGGTCCAGGCTTTGTTCGTCAACTGCTTCCACTTGACTGAGAAGGTAAGAGAACCATATAACTGGGTGGCTCTGCTACTAATTATGTGACCTTGGGCAAGTCATTTAACAATTTTGGAGCGGGGCGCCTGGGTGGCTCAGTCAGTTAGGCATCTGACTCTTGATTTCAGCTTAGGTCATGATTCCATGAGTTTGAGCCTCACGTTGGGCTCTTTGCTGGCTGTGTAGAGCCTGCTTGGGACTCTCTCTCTTCCTCTCTCTCTGTCCCTCCCCAACTCATGCATTCTTTCTCTCTCTCAAAATAAATAAATAAACTTAAAAAAATCTTAAAAAAAAATAATTTTGGATTTCAGTTTCCCTGTAAGTAAAATAAGGAGCTTGGATTGGATGACTCATTCTCAAACTTGACTGGGTATCAGAATCTCCTGGAGGAGCTTTGGAAGTATAGATTCCAGACCCCCACCCACACCTGCTGGTCAGAATGTGGGGCTCAGGGATCTATCATGATTTTTTAAATGTTCCCAAGTGATCAAATGCAGACATCTTGGTTTTGGTCCATTTGTAAGATCCCTTTTAACAGGAGTAAAGTTCTGTGATACCTCACTGCCACACGAAGCTGAAGCTAACAGAGCCACAGAAGAGGCACCAGCACAGCATTATGAGCGAGGGTGAGGAGAAGGTAGACAATGGCTGGGCCAGTGGCAGCACGGAGTGAACTCGAGATGGGCCTTGGCTGAGGGCTAGAATCTGAACCTGAGAAAGGGAATAATAGCATGGAGAACAGAAGCCAAAAATTGGGCCAGAGGACAATGCGCTTGAATGGGAATGATGGGGCAGAGGTTGCCAAGTTGGATTAAGACCAACTTCATTCATTCATTCATTTATAATGTGACCTCATTCAGAAATAGGGTCTTTACAAGGTAATCAAGTTAAAAGTGAGGTCATTAGGGTGGGCCCTAATCCATTATGACCAGTATGTTTATAAAAAGGGGAAATTCAGACAGAGAGACATTCATGGAGAGAAGACTATGTGCAGAGACACAGGGAGACTGTCACGTGAAGAAGGGGGACTGGAGTGTGTGTGCAGAGGCCAAGGGATGCCAAAGATTGCCGCTAACCCACCAGCAGCTGGGACAGAGGCATGGTACATTCTGCCTCACAGGCCTCAGAAGGGACCAATGCTGCTGATGCCTTGATTTCAGGCTTGTGGCCTCCAGAACTGTGAGATAATACATTTCTGCTGTTTTAAGCCACCTAGTTTGTGGGGTTTTGTTACTGCAGCCCTAGGAAACTGACACATGATGTAACAGAAATAGAGGCAAAAGAGCTGTGAGAGACTGTGGATTAGAGGCTTGACAATTCATTTCCTGGAAAGGTTGGATTAACCCACTAATTATGTACTGAGAATGTTGGCACTCACCGTTTGGTATCATCCAGTATCAACAGATATTTGCTGGGTAATTAATGAGATGTTGGGGGTCAAGGAAAAGAAAAGATGGATTCCTGGGAAGGACGGTGGCAGGTGGGAAGAAATGTAGGTGTCGTGTCAGACATGTGAACTTCTCCAGATAGAAATATCTAGAGGCAGCTGGAACACAGAAGTGAAGCTCAGGAGAGAAGTCCGGGCAGAGATTAAGCTCTGGGAATCACCCATATCGAGAAAATAGGTTAGATGCAGTGAGAAAAAATTATCTAGGGAAAGAAAAGACAGCTAAAGGCAGACTCACCATAAGTTAGGGTCTCCAAAGAGTATGGAGAAAAAGAGGAAATAGAGAATCTGGTGGCTCAGAAGCCAGTCATGGGGGAGGCCCTAGCTATGGCAGAAACAGAAAAAAAGACATGGATTTTGGGATATTTCAAGGCATTTTCTTTCCATATTACATCAGGTCCTTTTTTTTTTTTTTTTTTAACATAAATCCATGACAAGTCTTGAATGGTTTTAAATGGAGCAGGTTTGAATTTCTTAAATTCAAGTAGAGGTTCTGGGGAAAAAGAGTGTTAGTGTTGATGTCTTGAGTGTTTTCAATAGCAATTTTAACCTGAAAAGCTCAAAGAGCATTCGATCAGGCAAATGATCTAATAGCAAGTACGATGTCCTAATGTCACAGATACAAAGGCTCAGAAAAGTAAAGATTTGTAGCTCCATTTGCCCAGAACATCAGGTTCAAGTGAAGAGCAGGTTCTGATTCAGGGGCAAATGTTCAAATCCAAGCACCAGCCAGTTCATCCATTTATCCACTCATTCAACACATTATTGATCACTGCACTGCACTAGGAGCACAAAGATGAATAAAATCATCAAGGAACTTACAGTCCAATGGGCAAGAGAAACATATTATCAGGTGTTAAACATCTTAACTAGAGAAACTTTAAAAAACAATAATGTTCAAACATGGATGACCAGATAAACAAAATGTGGTCCAGGGTGCCTGGGTGGCTCCGTCGTAGAGCATCCAACTTCAGCTCAGGGCATGATCTCACCGTTTGTGAGTTTGAGCCCTACATCGAGCTCACTGCTGTCAGCATAGAGCCCACTTCGGATCCTCTGCCCCCCCCCCCCCCCCACACACTCTGCCTCTCCCCCACTCATTCTCTTTCCCTCAAAAATAAAATAAACATTTTAAAAAAAATGTGGTCCGTGCATACAATGACACATAAATGAACTTTGAAGACATTATGCTAAGTGAAATAAGCCAGACACTAAAGGACAATTATTGTATAATTCCACTAACATTAAGTACCCACGGTCGTCAAATTCATAGAGGCAGAAAGCAGAATGGTGCTTTCCAGGAGCCAGAGGGAAGGGAGAAGATTGGAGAGTTAGTGTTTAATGGGTTGAATTTCAGTTGCGGATGACAAAAAATTTCTAGGGGTAGATGGTGTGATGTCTGCAAAGCAACATGAATGTACTTAAAGCCACATAAGTGTACACTTTTTTAAAATCTTTATTTATTTATTTTTGAGAAAGAGAGAAAACAAGCAAGGGGCAGAGAGAGAGAGAGGAAGAGAGAGAGAATCCCAAGCAGGCTCTGCACTGTTAGCACAGAGCCTGACTCAGGGCTCGAACTCATGAACCATGAGATCATGACCTGAGCCAAAGTCGGACACTCAGGCGCCCCCACAGAAGTGCAATACTTAACAGTGGTCAATTTTATGTTGTATACACTAAAAATGTTGTTACTGTGTTTAAAACGACAACAGCAACACAGTAATGTTTGTGACCCTGTCAGACGATAATTGAAAAATTAAAGGTCTTTTTCCATGATTCTGATCAGAACATACATCTTCTTCAGCTCAGTGAATAGCTAAGTCCGTATGCCACCAGATACAAAGTTGGGTTGAAAGGAGAATGTCCCACTTCTATTGCCCAAGTTGATAGGTAGCAGCACCCCAAGGATCAAAAGACACATGGAGGTCTTCTTGACTGTGACCTCATGTGTAATCCATTCTTACCTCACAATCAGGGATCCAATGGACCTGATATAATGTTCCAGGGGTTCAGGAATTGTTGCCCATCATCAGGGAGAAATAAGGACTCTCTCAAGTGGCCTCCTCTCTCCCACTGCCACAGAAGTGAGATTTTGACCACAGCCCTCTCAGAAAGAAACCAAACTCAGACTGCAACCAGGGGTACTGTCATTGAATTTCAATGGCACTTTACCACTGGCATTAACTGTTAATATTTGTCTTAATAGATGGCATTCTAAATTTCTTTTTTTATGTTTATTTATTTATTTAGGGAGGGGAAGGGGAGAGAGAGAGAGAGAGAGAGAGAGAGAGAGAGAGAGAGAGAGAATCCCAAGCAGGCTTCATGCTGTCAGCGCAGAGCCTGACAAGGGGCTCGATCCCACAAACCATGAGAACATGACCTGAGCCAAAAACAAGAGTTGGCTGCTTAACTGACTGAGCCACCCAGGCTTCTCCTAAATTTCCTTTTAATACACGGGAAAGGTATGGAGAAGCTGGCTGCCAAATATTAAGTCAATGTCAAAGTCAAGTAAAGAGCAGGTCAAATCTGTTATCCCAATACATACTACATGTTTTCAAGTTTTATTACAATTATTTAGCATTTGCATACTTAAAAGTAACTTTTCGGTTTTATTTTATTATCTCTTTACTTTTAGAAATGTTAGAAAATAAGAAATAGGGAGAAATAACACTTAAAACTCTACCATTTAGAACTTTTTAAAAAATTTGATCTTTTTTTTAAAGTTCATTTTGAGAGAGAGAGCACAGGTGCACAATTGACAGTTGGGGAGGAGCAGAGAGAGAGAGAGACAAGAGAGAGAGAGAATCCCATGCAGACTCTGCACCTGTCAGTGCAGAGCCTGATGTGGGGCTTGAAGTCATGAACGCTGAGACCATGACGCAAGCCAAAATCAGACACTTAACTGACTGAGCCACCCAGGCGCCCCTAGAGAGAACTATTATTAACACTTTGGTGTAGCATCTTTTAGCTGAAAAATGTCCTATATTCATTTTTTTAAGTTCAACCCTTTGTATGGGAATTTGCAATTCTTCCTACGTACAAATGGCAAAGAGTGATCTAGAAGAAAGGATCAGGTGGCTTTCCCAGCACCTCACGGTCTGTCAGGAGGAAGGTCAGAATTAGAATTCAATTCGAACTCGGCCATCCAAGGCTCTCTGACACTCCAGTAACTATCAGGATGATTAGAGTCATTGCTTACCACAGCCAGAGCCCCTGGCTAAAAATACACCCTCCTCTGAGATGGTTTCCGTTATTTAAATGTTTGAGAGCCAGCCAGAGCCTGCCCTGGGCACGGAGCGAACATCTGGGCAAGGGATTGGCCAGAGAACCACCCGGCAGCTGGAGGCCATATGGGTCCAGAGCCTCCCCAGTGGGCAAGACCTCCCTCCACCTCCCTTCACCTCTCTGCACAGCACGTTGGGCCTTCAAAGCCCTCCACCTTCTCTTTTGCCAGATCACAGCTCTCCTTTGCTCCTCTGCCCTACCTCACTTCCCCACTCTGTCCAGGAGAATAAGTTCTTCTGCCTTCTTTGTTCCTTTTCCCTGTCATGCCTCCATTGACTTCCTTTTCCACTCTACCCTGCACCTGGAAGAGTTTTTCCCTCTCTTGCTTGTCAGTCTGATGGTTTCCTCCAAGTGCTTCCTCACAAGCCATTTGTCTCTGAAAGGCTTCCATGGATTTCCCACACTGGTGGCTTTTCTGCCACTTCCTCTGACTGGTTAGCCTCACCAGAGAGGGATCATGCATTTAACCAAATTCACCAAGATCTATTCTGGGTCAAGCACGGTGTGCTTCTGCGGGCACAGTAATGAATGGGAAGAGGTCTCTGCCTTTAAGGGCCCAAGTCCAGTGAAGGGAAAGATGAATACAAATAGTCAAAGGGATGTGCTAGATGTGTGTTAGAGTTTGGGGGGACAATTTTGTTAGATTTTGGGAGCTTTGAGAAGAAAGCAACCTTGCCCATGGAGGTCAGGGAGGCATGAAAAGAGCACCCCTCTGAGTGAATCTAGTGGTAAAGGTCATCATTTCACGGGTTTGCAAGGTGCAAAGGGGCATTGCCAACAGTGGGGAGGGCATGTACAAAGGCCCATGGGCAGGCTAACTCAGGCAGGAAGGGCTTGGAACTCCACACTCAGGAGTGAGGGTCCAGCTCCTCGTGGGGCCTCACTGTTGCTCCTGGGTCCCTAATAAAAGGGCTTAAACTGGCTGTGAGCTCTTCAGAATCTGTGGCTAATTCTTATTTTCAGTTGGGAAAGTTCAGAACAGTTTTCCCCAGACATCACAACAGAGTTAAAACCATTGCCACATGCATTGTCAGAGGTTCATAAACATCAAGGAGTGGCCATGATAGAGTCACTGGAGTCTACTGGAGGCAAATAACCTCAGTGATGTCAGATTCTCAGAACTTACGAGTTGGCTCATCTACTAAATATGGTGATGGACGAGGGCAGGGACTTGCTCAGACAAAAGAGGGTTTCATAGTCAAGTAAGCATGGGAAACGCTCCCCCTCCTGAGGGATTCACATTGCATATGAACACATTAAAGTTCTGTGGTAGGGGGAAACAAAAGTGTTTAATTTGGTTGAAACCAGCATTTCTCAAACTTATGTAATCATGCAATTCTCCACCACCCCTCTCTCCCCGGACCAAATATCTATTAACCTCTAGGGAGAAACACATGTGGGAAAGTGCTGGATGAGATGGTTTCCAGCCTGCCTTTCAGCCATTAAAACCCACTGCTGAATGGATTGAGAATAAGTAGTCGGGCTGGAACTAGAGTAATCGAAATACAATTGGGTTTTTCTATACACTAACATTTATTCTAAGAAGATAATGGAACTAGAAGCAGGCATGACTCTGAGAAAGGGTGTGATACTAACGATGAAGGGTCATGCGGGAGGCCCAGAGTGAGCAGAGAAATAATACAGAAAGCCTGAAGAAGTCCCACGGGGAAGACAAACTGGTTAAACGCTGAAGCCAGGAAAACTTCGATCAGAAGGAAAAAAGGACCCAATAAGTTAAGGAAAGTTTAGAAATCCCACAGAGGTTCTTTGGGCACCAAGAAAGGCTGAGCTAGGGATCAGGAGAAGGTGGGTGGGTGGGGGGGAGGGATGGGCTAAGTGGGTGATGGGCATCAAGGAGGGCACTTGTTATGATGAGCACCGGGTGTTGTATGTAAGTAATGAATCATTAAATTCTACTTCTGAAACCAATATTATACTTTTATGTTAACTAACTAGAATTTAAGTAAAAATTTGAGAATAAAATTTTAAATAAAAATTTCCTGTGAGAGGGAAGCTCGGCAGCCCAGTAAGGGTATGCTTTCTCCCAGTGAGAAAGCATAGCATGATCACAGGTAGGAGGGGAAGAATCAGATAACCTTGGGGTGAAAGAGCTACTGAATATCTGGGGCTGAAGGCTGCTGGTGACCTGTAATCTACAGCCCTTCCCCTCCCCAGGCCTCTGGGACCTTGCTCCACTGCCCACACTGGTCTCTCAAGTATCTTATGCCCCTTTCTGACCCACCTCCAAGTTATCCTTACCTCTGCTGACCCCTCATGTTACCCTCAGTTCCTGACCTCCACAGCTCAACTTGAAAGGGGTTCCAGGGCCATATTTATGACTTCCTGGATAGACTAGCCACCTCCAATTCAACATGTCCAAAAGTGAAATCTCCCACCTCCCCTCAGTCCAGCCCCTAACATCATCATTCACTTGAGTGCCACAACCATGTTCCAATCAGGCAGACTTCAAGTAGACCAAGTCACTGCCCATGACTACATAGGTGACCAGTCTTATCAAATCTATCCCTGTGCCACACTTGGTGGAATCTCATTGTGCCACCTGACCCCTATCATAGTGGTCTTCTAAATGTTCTCCAGACTCAAACCCTGGGAGGGCAAATCGTCACATATAGGCCCCTCTCCCTCTAACCTTACCCAGACGCCAATCATAAGACATCAGGAATGGATCACAGCAATCTTTCCTGCTAAACCCATACCTGGCCTCACAATCTTTCTTAACAAAGTATACAATCCAAGGAAGCCAGCATCAGTCAATGAAAGTTGACACTCAAGCACACATTTTATCATAGTTGAACAACTCCGAAATCTGTATGCAAATGTCAACACTGCCAAATAAATCTCAATGTTGCAAATTATGCCATCGTGACACAAAACTGTTATCACCTCTGAATGGCAGAATTGGTCACAGTTCTTCATATTGTTGTCACTTCATGTGAGTAATGTGACTGAAGAAATGACTGAGTTATTCATTCGTTTATTTATTATTTTTAATGTTCATTTATTTTGAGAGAGAGAGAGCATACTCATGCAAGGGGGAGAGGGGGAGAGAGAGGATCCCACGCAGGCTTCGTGCTGTCACCACAGGGCAAAGGGTGGAGCGCCAGAATCACTGTGCAGGTCCTGGGATGGCAGTGGCTCCCTGTCACCGCATCAGAGCCATTGTCTGATGCTGGACCCTCCGTGGTGGCAGGGCAGGGCATCTGCCCCGGTGACTGGTGAATTGACTTCAGTCTGTGGAACCCAGAGCTGCCATCATGATTCTAAGCATATGTGCACCTTCACCGTAGGACTTCTTCCACGACAGTGCCCTGAGGGGCCCCAGTGTATTTCAGGACACCCGATTTGCCTTCTGCTAGAACAACCGGACACAGTAAAATCCCAACTGTCTACACTCAGCCTAATGCATGGGTGTGAGCCACATGGCTCAGTTATCTGTCTTAAAAAGGGTTTTTATTTCCCCTCTAGAGAAAGATCCCCTCTGAAGAAAGCACAGCGTATGTTGGAGGGAAAACGGCTGTCCACAGGAATTCATTTACTTCACTTCACTTCATGTACCCTTCTAAATCCTGAAGCTGAGGCACGGATGCATGTTTGATATGGGGTGGCTGACAGAAAACGTGTCCCCAGGGAAAGAGCCAAGAAGGAACTCCATAAGGATTAAATGGATCTGCCGTGCCGCCATGCTGACAAGCCTCTGCAGCTCTGAAATGACAGCAAGTTCAGAACACAGGATTCTCAGATCTCCCGAGACCACAGAAATCACCTGGGGGAAGTGACACGTGAGACAGCCTAGTAAACAGGACTGTACAGAAACAATCTGGGCCCACGTTGTCCATCGGTTTGGAGAACTCGCAAAAGCCCCAAAGTGGGAAGTTCCCACATTCCTTGTCCCGGGCCTCCCGGGCCTCTCTCAATGCCCATTCTGATGTGGGCAATCTGTGCAACAAGGTGGCCACCGACAAAAAGCCCTAACAGTGCCTCTCGTGATCCTTCGCATCTGAGGACAAGAGGGCCATTTTCAAAGTCCCCTCACACATCCCTGCACTGATCCTCACAACACCCCAGGGAAGTGGGGGCACACACATGAGCTCCTCAAGAAACTGTTCCTCAGGAAAGGCAAGTATCGGCCTGAGGGCAGATGGTGAGCTCTCCAATCCAGACCTCTCCAAGTCAGGACCTGTCTATCTCATCTTAAATCCGAACACCTCAAAGCCTTCTTACTACCATACAAATGGGCAAATGGCAGAGTGAAATGATTTGCCTGAGGTCACACACACATGTAAAGCATTATCGTATTATCACCTGCTCTGGGAAAATGATTCCCATGAACTACAAGCTTGCTAGTTGATGGAAAGAACAGGCTGGCGTGGGAGACTTGACTCACGCTCAATGATGGACATGCCATTGAAATATGACTCCTAGAAATACTTTCCAAAATATTTAGCAAGATGATAATGTTCAATTAGAATCCTGTGTTATCTCTAATTAGCTCCAATTATCTTGAGAGGTGTCATGAAACACAGAACTAAATTAATTTCAATTCACATTTAACAGACACACACCATGTAGTATTTTGTGGGAACGGAGGAAGAATTCTCACAACACATAATGATACATGCTTCCATTACAAAAAATTTACTTTTATTTTCAGGGGACTTTCATTCACCTATAAGCTTCTAAAATTATGCAAAGACACTATGGACATAAAGCTCAAGTTACTGTGGAATTTGGACATTTCTAAGATCCCTGAGCTCTAACTACTAGGTGCCTCATTCAGCCAACACTCCTACTCAACAAGCCAACTGTCAGATGGGGCTTTGATGCACAAGTCATCTGTTCCAAAGGAAAGTCCCTAGGCTTCTGAGCTCCTGGAACCTTAACAATATTAGTGACAATTACAGGATTTTCTACTTATTAACAACATTAAATACTCTCTCTATGTAAGCAATTTGTATTTTGGCAATTTATCACAGCTTAACCAGCTTCTCTCAACACGTTCAGGTCACTTCATCTATTGATAACAATGCAGGATGCCTCAGAGACCTGTATTAGCTGCTCAATATGTTTTGAACTTTCCTCTTTAGTGGTGCAAACAATGCTCCCAAGAGGAAGCAACCCACAAAACAGGAGAAAATGTATGCAAATATAAGATCTAAAAAGCCATGACATATTAACAACACTCACAACTCGGGGTGCCTGGGTGGCTTAGTTAGTTAAGCGTCTGACTCTTGATTTTGTTTCAGGTCATGATCTCACTGTTCATGAGTTTGAGCCCTGTTGGGCCCTGCACTGACAGAGTGGAGCCTGCTTGGGATTCTTCTCTCTCTGCTCCTTCCCCAAACACAGGTCCACGTGCTCTCTCTCTCAAAAATAAACATAAAGAGAGAGAGAGAGAGAGAGAGAGAGAGAGAGAGAGAACACTCACAACTCAATAATTAAAAGACAATCCAGTTTTCCAAATGGGCAAAGGATCAGAATAGACATTTCCCCAAAGAAGATATACAAATGGCCAATAATGCAAATCAAATCAAGCCCATAATGAAATATCATTTCAAATGTGTCTTAATCTGCTCAGGCTGTCATAACAAAATACCATAGACTGGATGGCTTAAACAACAAGAATTTATTTTCTCACAGTTCTGGAGGCTGGCAGTCCAAGATCAAGGTGCAAGCATGGTTAAGTTCTGGCGAAGTCTTCCTTCCTATTTTGTAGACAGTCACCTCCTCAACAAGGCAAAGACAGAGTATGTGCATTCTGGTACCTCTTCTTATAAGGACACTAATCCCATCATGAGAGCTCCACCCTTATGACCTTCCAAAAGGCCCCATATCCAAATCCCATCATATTGAGAGTTATGGCTTCAACATGTGAATTTGAGGGGAACATAATTCAGTCCATATCAATACCTACTAGGATGGCTATAATAAGAAAGTCAGATAATAACAAGTGCTGACAAGGATGTGGAGAAATGGGAAGCCTCATACATTGCTGGTGGCACTGTAAAATGGTAGAGACACTTTGAAAAGCAGTCTGCCAGTTCCTCAAAAGGTTAAATACAGAGTTACCAAATGGCCCAACAATTCAACTCCTAGGTGTCTGCCCAAGAGACTCAAAAACTTGCATACAAATATCGGTAACAACATTGTTCATAATAGTCAAAAAGTAAAAACCCTAATGTCCATCAACTGATGAAAGAATACAATGTGATATATCCATACAATGGAATATTATTCAGCCAGAAAAAGAAATGAGGTGCTATAACATTGATTAACCTTTAAAAACATTATGCTAAACAAAAGAATCCAGTACAAAACACCACATATTGCATGATTCCATTTTTTGAAATGTCCAGAATAGACAAATATGTAGACAGAAAGCAGATTGGTAGTGGCCTGGGACTGATAGGGAGACTGGGGAAAATGGAGTGACTACAAATAGGGGTGGGGTTTCTTTGAAGGGGGGAGGATGAAAATGTTCTAAAATAGATTGTAGTGATGGTTGCCCAACTCTGTGAATATAATAAAAAACACTGAATGGTACACTTCAAATAATTGTATGGAATGTGAATCATATCTCAAAAAAACTTTATGTATATGTATATGTATATGTATATGTATATGTATATGTATATGTATATATGTATATATATATAGTAAGTGGTAGTTAACACCCCTGGAATCCAGCTGACACATGCCATACGAGTAAGGGCCATGCCCTACAGTAAGACTCCTTCTAGACTCAATCTAATAAAGTCCAAAACTGAGCCCTAGGGAACTTGGGTGGCTCAGTCAGTTAAGTGTCTGACTTCAGCTCAGGTCATGATCTCACTGTTCATGGGTTCAAGCCCCAACATCTGGCTCTGCGCTGGCACTGTGAAGCCTGGAGGATGCTTCAGATTCTGTCTCCCTCCCTCTCCGCCCCTCCCCCACTTGTGCTCTGTCTTTCTCTCTCTCAAAAATAAAATAAACATTAAAAAAATTTTAAAAATTTAAAAACTTTAAAAAATTAAAAACGCTGAGCCCTAACAAGACCTGCAGGAAAGATGAAGTTACAGTTTGAGTCCTGCTACATTAAAATTTGTGCTTTCTACAGATCCTCACTAACAAAGTGTTAAACCAAACCTACATTGGCACAGTGATTAGCCAGCAATTTAACTGTCTGCCAAAACAGGAATCAACACACTTCAGAGAATGCTAACAAAATCCAGAGTCTTTAAAACCTATTATCATCTAATATTCAATAGAAAATCACCAGACAAAAATAAACAAACAAATAAATAAATAAATAAATAGGAAAAATTTGAGACAAAATAGTCAAAATAAATCAAATTTGACAGGCCTAGGTGTTCAACTTAGCTGACAAAAACTTTGATGTTGCTATTATAACTACATTTAAGTAAGCAAAGGAAAGTATGTTCAAAGAACATAATAAAAATGTGGTCTTAATATGGAAATAAGGGAAGCTCAGCAGAGAAATGGGAACTATATAAAGAACCAAATGAAAATTTAAGATCTAACAAGTACAGTAACTACAATGAAAAATTCACTGGATAATCTTCACATCACATTGGAGATGGCAGAAGAGTCAATGAGCATTAAGACACAGCAACAGAAACTAAACGCAATTAAAAGATAACAATAAAAGGATGATAGTGGGGCATCAAAAAAAAGAAAAAACCCATCAGAAGAAATAATGACTAAAATTTCCCAAAGTTGATGAATCCTGCTATAACTGATGGATCTAAGAAGTTCAGCAGATTCCAAGAAGGATAAACGTAAAAAGAACCACGCCTAGGCACATCATGGTCAAAATTCTGCAAGATAAAGATAAAATCTTGAAAGCAGTGGGGACTGGGGCTTGTGGAAACACATTGTGTCCAGCAACAAAAAACGTTTAAAAAGCTAGCCAACTTCTCATCAAAAACGGCAGAGGTCAGAACACAACGAAACAACAGCTTCGATGTACAGAAAGAAAAAAAAATTATACCCCGCAAAACTAGCCTTCAAAAACAAGGATGAATCGGGGCGCCTGGGTGGCGCAGTCGGTTAAGCGTCTGACTTCAGCCAGGTCACGATCTCGCGGTCCGTGAGTTCGAGCCCCGCGTCGGGCTCTGGGCTGATGGCTCAGAGCCTGGAGCCTGTTTCCGATTCTGTGTCTCCCTCTCTCTCTGCCCCTCCCCCGTTCATGCTCTGTCTCTCTCTGTCCCAAAAATAAATAAATGTTGAAAAAAAAAAATTAAAAAAAAAAAAAAACAAAAAAAAAAAACAAAAACAAGGATGAATGAAATAAAGGCATTTTCAGATAAATGAAAGCCGAGAGAATTCACTTTCAGTAGACCTGCACTACAAAAAAATACTGAAGCATATCTGTCAGGCTAGAAATGTGGATCTGCAGGAAAAAATGAAGAGCAACCGAAATGATAAGACCGTAAAGTAGAAAAAACTGTTTTCCTTCTTCTCATAATTTACCTAAAAGACAACCGACTGTTTAAAGCAAAAGCAAAAACTATAAATAGGGGTTTGTAACCCTATAGATTAAATCTATAGGTAAAATATCAACTCTGTAAAGTGTGGACTGTGAAGAGGTGTGATGTTGATTCTAAACAGACCCTGAGAAGCAAAGGATGTTTGCAGCCGTAGAGGACCACCAAAACCAAACAATAACAACAACAAAAATGGGAGGAGATCAGTGGAAAACAAATAGCAATATGGTAGACTTTAATCAAAGCATATCAAAAATTAAATGATTAGGGGTGCTTGGGTGATCAGCCAGCTAAGCCTCTGACTCTTGATTTCAGCTCAGATCGTGATCTCATGGATCCATGGGGTCCATGCTGACAGCACAGAGCCTCCTTGGGGTTCTCTCTCTCTCTCTCTCTGACCCTCCCCCGCTTGCTCTCTCTGTCCAAATAAACTTAAAAAAAAAATTGAATGATCAAAAGTTAACATCACCTGTAGTAAGAAATACTGACTTTATGTACCTTGTGATATGATGCATTGAGAAGGACACAGCATCACGTCTGTAGTATTCCTGCCAGAAATGCATAACCACAATCTAATCCTGAGAAAACATCAGACAAGCCCAAACCGGAACATTCTTTAAATGTGCACATCAAAAATGTGAAGGTCATGAAAAACAAAAGAAACATTGAGGAAGTGTCACTGACTGGAAGTGAGATACTGGGTTGAATCCAGGGGCAGAAAAAGACAATAGGAAAAAAAATAGGCGAAATTGGAAGAAGATCTGTGAATTACTTACGAATACTCAAACGATACTAATTTCTTATTGTGGACCATTGTTCTGTGCTTGTGTAAATTTTTTGTTTTTAAGAGAGAGCACAAGAGTGGGGGAGAGAGGCAGAGGGAGAGAGAGAAACTACCCCAAGCAGGCTTCACGCTCGGCATGGAGCCCAACAGAAGGCTCCATCCCATGACCCTGGGATCATGACCTGAGCCAAAATCAAGAGTTGGACACTCAACTGACTAAGCCACCCAGGCACACCGGTTGTGTAAAATGTTAATATGAGGGAAATTAAGGGAAGTATATACAGGAATTCTCTGAACTATTTTTGCAGCATTTTTGTAAATCTACATTGATTTCAAAATAAAAATTGTAAAGATGGAACTAAATGCAAAGACTAAATATCTCAATTAAAAGCCAGATTATTGGGGTGCCTCGGTGACTCAGTCAGTTAAACATCCGACTTTGGCTCAGAACATGATCTCACAGTTGTGAGTTCGAGCCCCACATTGGCCTCCCTGCTGTCAGCACAAAGCCAACTTCAGATCTTCTGTCCTCCTCTCTCTCTGCCCCTGCCCTGCTCTCCCTCTCTCTCAAAAATAAATAAGCATTAAAAAAAAAAAGGTTGTTATATTAACCAAATATCTAGAATGATCCAAATATCTACCAAAAGGGGATACACTGTCTCATATTCATTCAATAAAATACTACTCAGCAATAAAAAGGAAGGAACTACTAATACCTCAACAACACGGGCACATTTCACAGATACTGTGCTAAGCAAAAGAAGCCAGACACCAAGAAAAAACTGAGAATTCTGGTATAATTCTACTTGTGTGAAATTCTAGAATAGGTAAAAGTGACTTACTCACATAAATCAGATCAGTGTTTGCCTGAGGTGGGGGGGGTGGGGAGTCTGTGGAGACTGCAAGTTGCCAGCGGACTTTCTCAGGAAGTCAAAATATGATTGGGGTGTGGTTGCACAGTTGTATATATCTGCCCAAATTTATTGAAGTGTGTGCACTCACAACCTGTGAATTTTATTGTATGCATATTATATCTCAATAAAGTTGACTGAAAAGGAAAAGTAAGCATCGCTGCTGCTCAGCTGTGGCAACAGAGGGCGGCATGTGAAGGAACAGGGCAGAACGTATGAAGTCTGAATTGGGGCACTAAGACTTTCCCTAACCTGCAGCTATAAACAGACTGTGGAAGTAGTTCATGGTATTTTTTCAGAAGCGTGTGTCCCCTACTGAGCCAGACATCTCAGCCGGACACCATCTCTCCACAACTCCCTCTCTGAGGGCAGGCATCGCAAGTTGTTTTTTTTTTTTTTTTTTTAATGTTTACTTATTTTTTTTTTTAAATCTTTTTTTTTTTTCAACGTTTATTTATTTTTGGGACAGAGAGAGACAGAGCATGAACGGGGGAGGGGCAGAGAGAGAGGGAGACACAGAATCGGAAACAGGCTCCAGGCTCCGAGCCATCAGCCCAGAGCCTGACGCGGGGCTCGAACTCACGGACCGCGAGATCGTGACCTGGTGAAGTCGGACGCTTAACCGACTGCGCCACCCAGGCGCCCCTAATGTTTACTTATTTTTGAAAGAGAGAGAGACACAGTGCGAGCAAGGGAGGAGCAGAGAGAAGGAGTCACAGAATCTGAAGCAGGCTCCAGACTCTGAGCTGTCAGCCCAGAGCTCAATGTGGGGCTTGAACTTGTGAACTGTGAGATCATGACCTGAGCTGAAGTTTGATGTTTACCTTGACTGAACCACTCAGGCACCGCCAGGCATCGCAAGTTTTTAAGGATAAAAAATGCCACTTAAGGCTACTCCTCAGCACATGGATGGTTAACAGGACGCTTCAAGAATCTCATATGAAAGAAAAATATTTAAAAGCTACCTGGTAAGCTTTTGACCAGGATTCTCTTGATTTGGCTACAGTATAATACACTGTCCGTATCTGAAAATGCAATGTTATTGAGGTCAGATAATTGCTGAATTGACATGCTTGTGTAGCTTATTAAAGCCCGTGCTTAACTATGAAAATAACACCAACTCCATCCCTTCTTTCCAGACACAACCAAGCTTTGGATAGTGTCAGCAGAACTAGTTACTGTGACTGCACAATAGCATTTCTCATGGTTGTTCAGGAGCACAATTAGAGCAAACATCTACTGAGTGATTTCTATGTGCAAGGCCCTGCTAAGTGCTTTCCAAGCATTCTGTGTAATCCTCACAACGGCCTTTTAAGGGTTTCAGCAGATGACAAAACTGAGGTCAAGTTTGTGGGTAACTTGTTCAGGGTCACCTCTGTGCGATATTCCCACTCCTGGTCAGTTTTGGGGCCAGGATTGGGCCAGTACCTTTTGGGCTCAGAATTTGATTTCTTAAGCACTGTACATAAGAGATTAGACTTACTCTTTCATGAAAAAGGTATCTGTGTTAATATTAATGATACTTTATCTGACTAAATTTCCAATGTCAAGGCAGTGAAACAGGAAAATACGAAATGGAAAAAAAGCAAAAAAGTGCATATTCTAGTTGTAGGATGTTACTTCTCTTTGATCCTTTGGGATACTATTTTACCTCACCAGACAAGCTTCTGCAAAGTTTCAAAGACTCTTTCCTAGAAATAAAGAAATAAGACAAGTGCCAGGTATGAATCACTGCTGAGTCACCTGGAGCTGCGTTTTGTCAGTGGACTTAAAAAAGTCTCTGTCTGGGTCACATTTCCACTCCACACATCTTCCTACAGGTAGGCACAATGCCTTACATTGGTTAGAAACCACTTTCACACACACTGTCTCAATCCTAATAACTACTCTATGAGTTAGACAAGGCAGGGCTACGTTATAAACCCATTTATGGATGAGGACAGAGAGACTTGTCCAAGGTATCTTCTGCCCAAGATCCCTGGTAAACAGGGGCAGAAACCACAAACTTCTGATTCCCAAGTGACTGCCTGGGAGACTGAGAGTCCTCGAACACCAGCGTCCAGGATCCACGGGACATCTGGTCTTTGCCTACTATTTCCTATCTCAGTTTTAACTCTTAGTTGGTAGATGCTCAACATGAAGGTGACTCTCTAACTCTCCTATTTGGCAAAATAACAGTAGCACATTTCCAAGGGAGCACTAAGGCGGGTACCAAGAAATGACATCAGGTCATCTTAGTAAATAGTGATCAATGACATTACCTTATTTATGAGATGCTACGGATTCTAAATTGCAAAGTTCTCCCAAATGAACTATGACACATACTGATTTTAAGTTGCATCCTACAGGCACCTGGGTGGCTCAGTCAGTTAAGCATCCAACTTCGGCTCAGGTCATGATATTGAGGTTCATGGGTTGGAGCCCCGGTTGGGTTCTGTGCTGACAGCTCAGAGCCTGGAGCCTGCTTCAGATTCTGTGTTTCCCTCTCTCTCTGCCCCTCCCCTGCTCACACTCTTTCTCTCTCTCAAAAATAAACATTAAAAAATGTTTTTAAGATGCATCGTAATCTCAGATATATGAAAATGTATCTTAGTATTGATGATATAAGACAATTCAAAAAATAAAATAAAATAAATTTAAAAAAAAGACAATTCAAGACCAGCTTTCTTAAACTGGGGATTATAACCTCTTTAGAAGCCACCAGCTCAGGGCACCTGGATGGCTCAGTCATTTAAGTGTCAGACTTTGGCTCAGGTCATGATCTCGTGGTTCATGATGGGTTTGAGCCCCACATTGGCCTCTGCACTGACAGTGTGGAGCCTGCTTGGGATTCTTGCTCTCCCTCTCTCTCTGCCCCTCTTCCACTTGTGCTTTCTCTCTTTAAATAAACAAATAAACTTAAAGATTGTTTTAAAAACATTGAAGCTACCAGCTCACTAATTTATCAATATTATTAAGCAAGTAAAAACAGTGCTGAATGCTGGGACTGTCACTGGGAAGAGAGAAGCAAAGATACGTAGGGTATCATTTCTGCTATTCAGAACCCACCTCTCAGATTGGGTCCTCATGGAAAATTCTAAAGAGCCAGGAGCTGCAGAGCTTTGAACAGTACTTTGATAAAAAGTTGCTGGCACATAAGTGAATTTTCAGGTCTCCTTTGCCTCCTCAATGTTGAAACAAATCAAATTATACAATACTCAATTCTTCTGGTTTTTTTTTTTAATGTTTATTTTTGAGAGAGAGAGAGAGAGAGCAAGCACACACATGAGCAGGACAGGGGCAGAGAGAGAGGGAGACACAGAATCTGAAGCAGACTCCAGGCTCTGAGCTGTCAGCACAGAGCCCCACGCAGGGCTTGAACTCACAAACTGTGAGATCATGACCTGAGCCAAAGTCAGACACTTAACCAACTGAGCCACCCAGGCACCCCAGCTGATATTCTGTTTAAACAAGTACATAGTAAATAACAAAGCCTCTTCTGGCTGGGCACCCATTTAATCAGTAGGATGGCTGAGGGAAATCACCTGAGGTGATTTGGGTACATATAGTCCTAGCTGCACGTGGGAACTCACCTAAGTTCTTCTACCTGAGAAGACAGCTTAGCCAACCACATAACTAGTGGTGAAAATAAGACCCCATCACAAGTAATTACAATATAGGGCAAAGTGTGAAAAGGGCCATTATAACGAATGTCTCCTGATATAACAGCTCTTCGGGAAGCCAACTCCAAGCCACAGAGAAATCATTTCTGACAGAGGTGGCCAGGAGGTAGCATCTGAGCCATACCTTGAAGAACAGGTAGGTTCTTCAAAAAGGAAGGGAAGGGGTCTGAGAGGAACAAGAGGCGTGAGCAGACCCTGAGAAGTAGGGGAAGCAGTAGGAGAGAACTCTGGAAAGGTGGTAAGTTAGGGTAAGATTTTGAAGGGCACTGAACAGCAGAGTAAAGATGTCTGTTCAGTAGGCAAAGGAGGAGTCACCCAAGAATTGTGAGCAGGAGAGGGACCTAGAGCGAGCAGGGTGAGGGGTGCCCTTGTGTGGGTAGACCAGGGACAGACAGCAGGTGAGAAGGCTGGGGCCATAATTCACATCTGATGCATAAAAACTCACACTCAGGCAGTGGCACAGAAACAGGATGCAAGACGAGTGACAATTCCAAAGGATTTAGGGGGCGTGGAAACAAGGGAGACAACAGAGACACTTTAGGACAGTGGTGCTTAACCAGGGGGAGGTTTTGCCCCCACAGGACAGCTGGCAATGTCTAGCAACACTCTGACTTAGCACTACCGGCATCTAGCAGGCAGGGGGCAGGGATGCCGCTAAACATTCTGCAATGCACGGGACAACCCTCCTCAACCAAGAATCATCAGGTCAAAAACAATCAATAGGGGTGAGATTTAGACATATGGTTTTAGAACTGTAAGGAAACACAAGTGGTAGAGATGCTACGCTGGTCCTGCGGCTCATGAGACGAAAAGGCAAAGAAACCCAGGGCCTGGCTCCACACAGACTACAACTGCTCACCAGGTGACAGACCACACACTTGTTCCTCGGCCCTATGTGCACCCGCTCCAGCCAGGCCCTGCGAGGTACTGAAGGGGAGGGGCACGGGCACCATCCTCATCCTCAAGGTGTCACCATTGGGAAAGGAGCAAGCACGTAAGGAACACACACGTCTACGAACACATATGTGCCTGTACACGTATGTGCAGAGAAGACTGAAAAGGAATGCTCCAAAATATTATCCATGATTACCTCTAACTTGGAATTAACGTTTTAATTTTTCCAATATTTTTCCCTGAAAATATGAATGGATTGAAAAAATGAAAAAAAAATTCTGTTTTTCAATGAACCTGTCTTAATTTCGTCAGTTAGAACAAAGAGAGGTATGCCACACAGTCTCACCAGCTGCCCCGCGTGTGCCCTCCAGTGAGGGAGGGGGAAGAAGAATGGGGAAACCACAGAGCCGAGGAAGGACCACCTCTTCCACTTGTAGCCCTTCCATGTGATGTGAGAGACCCTCACCGTTCTTTCAATTCCTTCACCCACTACGAGTCAGGCATTGTTCTACGTAACAAAACAGACAAAATCCCTGCCCTTGTGATGTGTATATTCTAGAAAGAGGAATCAGACAAAGAACAAATATGTAAAATATATATAAATATGCACGTCCAATGGTTATAAGTGCTATGGAGAAAAGTAAGGCAGAGAAGGGGGTGGGGAATAGGTAGGAGGTTTGGGGTTTATACAGTGGTCAAGGCAGATCACAAGCACATGACATTTGACGGAAGGCCAGAGGAAGGAGCATGAGAGTGGGATGCAGTGCAGGTAGAGGGAAAGCAAAGCGCGGAGCCCCAAGGCAGTTGCGTGCCTGCTGGGCTCACAGACCAGCAAGAAGGTCACCGTGATGCAGCAAAGGGAGAGAACAGAGGTCACGGAGGGAAGCAAGGGTCAGATCGGCCAGGCGAGTGAGCTGTCGTAAGGACTCTGCATTTCTCCTGCACCAGATGGAAGGCCAGCGGAGGGCTCAGTGGCACAATCTGATGTGGTTCAACAGGGAGACCAGGGATGAGTCCGTCCATCACTGTGATCCCACAGAGAGCTGCTGGTGGAATGAGACAGGAGAGGGGTGGGGAAGGTGAGAAACAGTCAGGGATCTGAGTATCTTCTGAAAGTAGACTTGGCAAGATTCCCTGGTGGGTTGGATGTGGGCAGTGAGAGAGAGAAATCAAGAACGACTCCAGGGTTTATGGTGGAGCAACTGGAAGGGTGAGGAGAAGAAGCCTGTGCGAAGAGCAGGTTTAAGGGAAGGGGTCAGAAGGCAGGCTGGGATGCCTCTTCGACTTCCTAGATGAGACACTGCTTACGCCGTTGGGCACACTTCTCTGAAGGTCAGGGGAGACCAGCAGGCAGGAGATTAAAACATGAGATGGGAAGGAAGGGGATAGTACTTACAGCCATCAGAATGGATGCAGAGGAGAGAAGAGGTCTGAGGAGATAAAGGAAACCAGGACAGCCGCTGCCAGTGACAGAGAAGGGAAACTAGGCTATGACACATCACAGGAGGTAGTGGTACAGTTGCCTGTGGCAAACTAGAGAGCTTTTCCTATCAGTTCTTTTCGAAAGATACTCGATGTGGCTTTCCTGGATGCTTGTGCTCAGCAGTCTAGGACCAAAGAGATGAGATCTAGTAACTTCTAGATGGTGCCAGTCTGGAATGACTGAGTGCCTGGGATACAAGATACCCAGGGAACTCCTAAATCAGTTTCTTCACTGTCTCTCAATCTGGTCACACACATGGGTGAAAAATATCCCACCAGTAATGGCAGCATGGAGGGATGTTCCAGATCCCCTTGAGAGCAAGTGAGGACCCAGCTTGAGCAACAGGTCAGGTCAGTGCCACAAGTCAGGGATCTACCATTGGGCCTCGACGGCTTCCTCTGGCTTCCTGTTCCTTCTGCATTTCCGCCCTCTACTGCATCCCCAAACTGCCTGTGATGCGCACAATCAAAGATGGGTCTAACGCATAGGCTGTGGGAGAATAAAAGAGTTGAGAGCTTCTGAAGTACTGCACACTTGCTATCTGCATGCAGTAGAAGTTTCTAGAACAAAAGCTACCGAAGTTCAGGAACTATGTCTTATATCTCTAGCACCTGGGACATGCCTACATCAATATTTGTTATATGAATAATTCAACCATCATCAGAAAATCAGTAAGGGATGGCATACTTATTAGGCAAAATGGGCCTATTTCTAGCAATGAACATGCTACACAATTCATTGCCCTCAGATCAACAGTAACAAATATAGCTTGACTTTTTTTTAACCTCAGACACCATCCAGACACTGTTTTCACTCTGAGGATGCAGTGCAGAACAAGACAAACATGGGGCAGGGGCAGGGGCAGACTTTTAACAAGAACTAATAGGGGCACCTGGGTGGCTCAGGTGGTTAAGTGTCTGACTTTGGCTCAGGTCATGATCTCGAGGTTCATGAGTTTGAGCCCCATATCGGGCTCTCTGCTATTAGCACAGAGCCCACTTCGGATCCTCTGGCTCCCTGTCTCTGTACTGTACCTCCCCTGTGAGAGCTCTGTCTCTCTCAAAAATAAATAAACGTTTAAGAAAAAAAAAAAAGAATAAACAGGAGAGTTACAGATGGTGGTAAGTGCTCCAGAGGAAACAGAGTGCCTGGGGGCAGGTGACAGTTCTGCTTGGCAGGATCCCTCTGAGAAGCTGAGACCCAAATGGGTGGGTGGGGGGGGGGGCATGAGCAGTCCAATCAGAGGGAGCAGCAGGTGCAAAGGCCCTGAATGAGGTGGGGGGGGGTGGGGCGGGGTCTGTAACATCATGCACACCTACGTGTGGCAGGAAGTGGATGTGGAGAGGGAACTGCTGGAGGCTGTGGTGAGCTTGGGAGACCTTTGTGCAGGGCTGGGTCGTATTTCTTTCAAGTTGCAGTGAAGGCAAGGAGGGTATTCTCTGGGAGGTGTGAGAGCTCCCTGTGAATATCACGAATGATACACAAAGTCTATAAGAAACCCCATTTGTAATGGCTCTGTTTCTGACACCTCTGAAAGAGGCCCCATTCTCTTTGAGAAACTGGGAGATTAGGTTAGGAGATTAGGACTAGGGATGGGTAATCCCTGGGTTTTGACAAATTAAAGGACCCAATGCAACCCTCTAGAGGCAGCCTCACGTCCATTCTGGAGAAGGGATCTTAGCTGGGAAAGCAAGGGGGTCCCTGCTTGTCAGCCTGAGGCTCCCTAACACAGAGAGAGGTGTTGGGAGGGTTGACCATGAGTTTAAAAAAAAAACATTTTTTTTAGTTTATTTGTTTTGAGAGAGCGGTGCATGCACAAGGACGGAGCAGAGAGGGAGAGGAATCCTAAGCAAGCTCCACACTATCAGCACAGAGCCCAACGTTGGGCTCAATCCCATGAACCAGATCAGGACCTGAGCCGAGATCAACAAGGGTCGTTGCCTAACCAACTGAGCCACCCAGCCCTCCCCCCTCCAACAAAATGAATTTTAAATGTCTCAACTGGAATGCCTTTAAGTGGGAATACGCTCTCAATTTGCCACAGGGAACTCTCCTTCACTCACTATTGTATTACAAACTCTCAGCTCCTCCCTCATGCATTCTGGCTACCTGCTTGGCCTTTGGGAACACAGGAGAATGAGACCCTGAAAGTGTCTCTTTTCTAAGTAACTGTACTATTTGTTCTCACGGTGGTAGACACATCCAGCCCAGGGGAAAAAGGAAAAGTCTCAAATCTGATCTTCCCCTTTATATTTAAAGCTTATTTGAGATTTGGTATCACAGAGGTTACCTTTTTAAGAATAAGAAAACACAAACGTCAAGAATTTGAGTGGTTTCAAATACAGGGAATGTTTCAGCATCTGCTTAGTAAAAACAACAGACTTTTTGAGATGGGTCAGCAAGACCCCTTCCCTCTCAGCTGGAGACTTGTTCAGTCCTCAACTCTACAGGACCACATCAGAATCCACTCTCCTCCTAAGAGTGCCCCACTTTTCCCTCCCTTCACGACAGCCACCCCTGAACATCTATGCTCTCCTGTTATGGGTCATTACACAAACAGGGACCCTCAATTCCCACTGATGCGACGATCAAAACATCTATGCCTGATTGGACAGGGTCGGTGTTCTTCATGAGGCTCCCTGGAGAACTGGAGGGCACATGCTGACTTAAGCAATGAGTGTGCTGCTAATATCCCACACAAAACAGCCTCCATCTTTAAATGCAGAGCAAGTAGGGGGCAGGGGCCAAGTAGTTCTCCCTGTCCTGCCAACAGGCCTTCATCAGTAGCATGGTAACATTGCACTTCTACAGTCCTACAAAGTCCTGGACACAGTTTTAGTGCTTTATATACACTAATTCTTACTACACCCCTCCACACAGCAAACACATAAGTATCATGTTACTGTTTCTACTTTACAACTGAGGAAACTGAGGCACAGAGAAGTCAGGTAACCTACCTGGCCGGAGGTTCTACCTGTGCTGGGGTTCCACACCCAGGCAGCCTGACTCCAAAGCCCAGGTCTTCATTGTCTTCGCCTTCTATAGCTTCAGGTCTCAGGGCATAATCTGATAGTGCAGTCTAGAACTCCTCCCCATTCTCTTCTCCCCTCCTCCCAGCCTGAGTCCCATTCACCAGCTCCTGCTCCAGAGTGCGACCTGGAATTTTCCAGTTTTAACCTTATATACAAAATCGCTCTAAGGTTTAATTACCTTGATTGCAACTCATGCGCCCCAAACAAGATCTGGGTGAAATATTTAGTAATTCATTACTCAGTTTTTTCCAGGAGAACTTTCTCAATGAGTATAGGTGAAGTACATAATCTTAGAGATGATCTATGAGGAGATTCCTCTGAACTGCAGCCCCCTGCAGCAATGGAAGATGGATCACGTGGGATATTTGCTGGAAAGAGAAACGCAGGAGGGTGCAGGAGTCCTGGTTCAGACCCAGGAGATGCCCCAAGTGCAGGGAGCCGAGCTCCCCTTCTGTGGAAGGAGAGCAAAGGACCCTCAGCAGCACACCTGATCACCCCCAGCTAGTGTCAGAAAAGCTTTGTTACCGTATCTTTTGCTCTCCCAGCAGGAATCAGCAAATCTACCCACTGAACATTCTAGATAACTCCACAGTGACCTTTGGGGACTAACGTTTGCAAACCAAAAACTTCTAACCCACTGCCTTTTCTAACTAAGCTTTCCCAGGCCTGGGGAAATCCTCTCCTGACCCTTTATCAATTAGTCAGACAAGAGCAACCTTTGAGGGGTTCGCATTTCTGGGGCTCAAGGGGGCTGTAGAGGAGAGAGGGCTGGAAACCCAGCCTCAAGTCACCCGAAGCTGGAGACGGAGCCTCGCGGTAATCCTCTCCTCGGGAGGCCGACTAACCACAGAGGCCCCTGCCAGGCCGGAGCCCAAAGCCAGGAGCACAACCAGAGCCTCCAGCGCGACCACAAACCCTGCCTGCTCGACCACGGTTTGTGAAACAGTAACTCTGTGAAAGCAGCCGGCCGGCCCGCCCCTCCGGTGGGAACGCACCTCCTCTGATTGGCGGCTTCCCCTCCCCAGGCCCGGCCAAGGCAGAGGGATTTCCGAAGCGGAATCGGCTAAAGCTGTTGAAGACGACAGAACGCTAGCACGGGAAAGGGCCTCCAGCGCCCTCATTTTATGGAAGAGAGAGCTGACACCTCAAAAGGAGAAGCTGCAATGCACCTCGCTCCCGCCCCCCTCCCCTGTCCCCCATCCCCACCAGGGTAAATAACCTTCCCTGCAACACCACAGGAAAAGACGCTGATGCCAAGAATCGGACATACAGACAGGTTGGGATCTAAGGGGGGCCGGGGGCGGGGGTTGGAGGTTTGGGGGTGCAAAAAGAAATTGAGAAAACACTCCTGTGCCTTTAAGGACTGCAACTGCCGCCAGCACTGTACTTGCTCTTAGGGGGTCCCAGACCAGGCGGGCGGGGCTGGGTAGTGGTCAGTCAGCACCGGCAGCCCTGGGGACCTTCGGTGACAACATGTGTCTACGTGTCCTAAAACCTCCGTGCGCGGCACTTGGAGGGTCTCCCTCGAGGACCAAACCAGGTTCCAAGTCACCCAAGAGGAAAGGAGTTGGGACGAACGCCACATGGGTGGAGAAGCAGGGAGGAAAGAGACCAACTTTAGAAAGTCTGGAAGAGGATTCATGCAGCACGAAACGACCCAACTGCAACCGCAGGGGCAAAGAAGTCAGGAAATGCTGCCGGATCAGCCAGCCCAGTGGCCAGACCGCCAGCCAGAGGGTCAAACTGGGATGGAGGGGGCGGAGGTTTAAATTTAGCCAGGTAAACAGAGCCTCTGCCGGGGGGGGGGGGGGGGGGGGGGGGGGGCTCGGTAGGAGCGGAGCAGTCACCTGCTCTGCGCAGTTGGGGGACCTGTCGCTGAAGGAAGGGCACAGGAACTACCCCCAACAGCAGGTGGGCTCCCAGGTTGGCTCCTGGCTCCACCAACAAGCTAGAAACCATGCCCCTCAGAGTTGGATAGAAGGTTATTATTACTTTAAAAGGTGGTTCAGTTTGGAAACAACCAGACCTTCTCATCTCTATCATGGTATCTACTCCCAACCCCTCTGCTGGATTTTTCTGGATTCCTACATACGTTTAAAGATGCTCAGTAGAAACCAGGCAGGGATGCCCAGATGAGGCTGGGGGGCTTCCATATTCTCTCCTCCTTAGAGGATCTTTATAGCTTAGTGCTGTTGTGAGTCTTAAAGAGACCTGAAGGAGTTACAAACACTCAGGATTGTGTTCAGGTGTGGGGGTGAACAAAGGTGGAGTCTGAAGGAAGACCTGTTTAGAAGACTACAGAGATAAATGGCAGGTAGTTTGAAAAGGAGCTAGGGAGGACCAAACCAGAAGAGTGAACAGGAAAGCTTTTGTGGACATGTTGTTTTTTTATTTCAGAGAAGGCAAGGACTATCACCTCATATAAAAATTTCCTCCCCTGCTGGAGATGCCAGATGTGGCAATCCAGAAACCAACAGAACTATCTTAGAAGTAAAAATTAGAACAGACTAGCCTAGTCCTCTGCCCTTCTTGAAGAAGAGCAAACAAAAAAATCTTTCAGCTGCCACTAGAGTTAAAAGGGGGGGTGGATATTCAGGTGAATAACAATCCCAGATTTTTGCTTTTCACAGCATATGGCGGCCAGCAATTTGGCAGTATCCCTTTCACTTACGCTTTTGGGCTTTAAAAAAATTTTAGAAAACTTTTTTTTTTTCAAGTCAGTGAGATACCCTTCGAGATATTATAGCCACCAAAGGAACTTAAGAGGGGACTGGTTTCAGACATCCTGAGCAAACACCTAACACACACACACACACACACACACACACACACACACACACACCCTCACTCACCCTCACTCATATATTCATACTCAAATACATAAGAAGCGAAAGCCTGGGAAAGTAGGAAATCCACGGATGGAAGAGGGCCAGCAAGCTCTCCAAGGCTGACTTCTGCACCCCTGGCAGTCAGAAGCCCCCGCTTCCAACGCCCTCAGTGTGCCACACACCCTCTGTCTGATTTTCTTCAGGAAAGAAAGAGGAGCTGTCTCTCACAGCTGCCCTTAGGTATTTATCCACCACTGTCTCTTTAGGTCCTTGTATTCCATTCAGCTCCTACCCTGGTGTGAGTTCCACCTGCATGTTTGAGTGTGGAGACAGACCCCCTGTTAAGTCTGCTTCTTCTCTTGGGCTCATGGACTTGGCATCACAATGAAGGGCCCAGCTACATTGCTCCTGGCTCACAACTGTGCAAAAGAGGTCTCTTGGCATTGCCTTTCCTTCCCAGGAGACACACCTCCCTCTTGCTATTTATAACCACAAATCTTCTGTGTCAAAGACAGAACAGACACTATTTTGAAATGGAGAAAAACCACCACTCATAGGTCGGTGTGTTTGCCAGGACTTGTGTGTGTGAGCCTTGGACAGGCGTGTGGGCACAAGCTTGAGGCCTGGCATCCACTCATCCCTGGCTGAGATTGGGAGTCTTGCCTTTGATAAGTAAAGCCCACAGCTGAATCAGACAGCAGGAGGTGTGGCTGGGTCCAGGAAAGGGTCCTCACGCTTTCTGAGGGTGTGTCTGCTGCTCCCAGGGCCCTATGTTGCCTTAGGGGCCAGCCACAGAAGGAGTCACCCTAAGGTTCCACCCACGTGTGCGCATTAAGTGCTGGTGTTTGGCCCTGCCCTGCTGGCCCAAGGTTTTCTGCACCAACATGGATGACATGGCACAGATGCCCCATGACAGCTCTCTGTCAAGTGGGCACATTCCTGGGCTACTGTAGCAGTTCAAGGGACTGGTAACATGATCCTGAACCTTTCTCTCCAGGTACCAGGTTAAAACTCTGCGCAGGGTGGTAGTAACTGAAAGCTATTGCCAATGTGATCAGGTGGCAAAGCAGTGAAGGGGGGGGGGGGACAGGGTAGAGAGCAAATGCCTCCATTCACAGCTGGGTAACCAACCCACGGCCTGAGCCACCTCAGTTTCCCTCTTGCAAAACAGAAGCAATCATGCTCCAAGCAAATTGAATCATCTCTCACAGTGATTCGCAGGATGGAAATATCTAGGAAATGTGGCTCTGACTAGAGTGCATGGCCAAATATCCACTGAGGTTCCACGAGAAAATGGAGAACTAGGGCACCCTCCCCCCACCCACCCACCCGCCTTCTCCCAGGGCTGGGATGGATGAGGCACAGGAGCGGAGGAGCAATGAAAGAAAACAGAAAGCTCCCAATTCCACTCAGCGCCTTACCTGCTCTGAGGCTTAGGCAGGAATTCGGGCACCAAAGTAACCCCGCTCCTGGGGGTTAAAAAAATCCAGATGTAGTCCTCGCTCCAGTCTGCTGATGCAGGGCGCAGACCTCAAGCACAGAAGTCCAGCTGGGCCGACCAAGCCCGGAAAAGTGACCAAGAAGCTCCAAGGGGCTCGCACTCAGCAGGGACCAGAGACGGTCCTTGGGCGCGCCCGGGGGCTACAGCTGCCCCGGCCCCCTCCTCGGTCGCCCTACCCTGGGGAAGGACTGCGGCGGGCGCCGGGGCTGCAGGGGGAGGGCGAGCAAGCCCTAGCCTACCTGCCCGCGGCCAGGAGCGCGCCCTCGGTGCCCAGCCCCGCACGCTCACCGGAGGCAGTCGCGCGCGGAGAGTCCGTCGCCCCAGCTTTGTTCGCGGCCGGGGCACTACGCTTTCCCCGGCGCTCCCTGCCCCCCACCTGACCCGGGGCCGCCACTCGAGCCAAGCGCCGCGAGGTTCCCCGCCGAGCGCAGGGCCCCGCTCCCCGGAGCCTCCGCGCCGCCCCTTGGCCCTTCCCGCTGCCGGGAGCCGAGCGCAGGCGGACGCCCAGGGGGCCGCTAAGTCGGGGCGCTCCGGGAAGTTTCGGCCGCCGAAGCCAGGACGAGGACGCCTCTCGGGCGGCGACAGCCGGGGGCCAGGGTCCGGGGGCGGCGACGGAGGCCCGCCGGCTCCCTTTCCCACAGCTGGCAGCCGGGCGCTTACCTGCATGTCCCGCCGCCTGGCAGGCCCGCGGGCTCTGGCTGGCCGCTCCGTTCGGCCCGGGTCTTCCAGCGCCCGGCTGCGCTGGGTCGGCCGGGCGCGCCGGCGTGCGGTCTGGAGGGCTCTGCCCCGCCGGGGACGCCCGGAGCAGATCCTACCGGCTCCTCTCAGCGAGCGGGCCGCTCAGGCCCCCGCACCGGACTCTTCATCCGCCGCCCGGCGCGGGGCTGGCGGCGTGGACACGCGCGCTCCGCTCCGGGGGGCCCGCCGGGGCGTCTGCTCTGCCCCCCAGACGCTGGAGCCAACTCCGCGGGGGCCGCGGAACCTCCCCTCCCCCGGCGGTCCCGGGTCTCGGAGTCCGCGCACCGGGCTGCCGCCGGGAGGGCTCCCTGCTCGGCGCCCGGGATCCCCCGAGCTCAGCGGTCGGGGGCGGTCGGGGAGCGGAGCCCGCGGCCGAGCCGGAGGGAGGCCCTGGGCCCGGGGCGCCTGGCTCGGGCCGCCGCCGTCGGTCGTCGCAGGGCTGCGCGCTCTCCTCCGGAGCGCGGGACCCGAAGAAGTTTCGGCCCCAAGTTGGCTGCGGGGCGGGTGGCGGCCGCGGCTCGGAGTGCAGAGGCCGGCGCTGGGCGAGTGGATCCCGGGGGCTCCGCCGCCTCCGCCCCGCCTCCCGCGCCTCCTCCCCGCCCCCCGGCAGCCGCGCCGGCCCCTGGCTCGCTCCTTCCCACCAGCGGAGCCCGCGACACCCCTCCCCAGGGCTCCTCCCAGGCGCGGGGACCGTGAACTCCGCACCTGCCTCCCGCCCCACGGGCGCACTCGCCTTGCCCCTCCGCCCCTCGGCAGAGCGGCCCCGGGCTTGGACGCGGGGGTGCCGGGGGGTGGGGGCCCGCCCCAGAGGCCCGCCGCCCTCCCCCTTCCCCCGGCCCAGCACAACCGCGGCCTCCTCCCGGAACTCGACCTGGTCCTCTGCGAGGACCTGAGGGACTCACCCTGTCCAGCAGCCCCCTCGGGGCACCCCGCGCTCCTGGCTGGCGCTGCGGAGCTGGAGGCGCTGAGAGCAGGGAAGGTTCCGGCCATAGCTCCTGAATTTACATCAGCCACTCGCACGCGTTCGTCCTCCTTTGAATACCCCCAGAGAAGATCTGTTATATCCGCTTTACAAACTCAAGTTATCCCCTCTTGATCTTGGACCGCCCCCCCCCCCCTTCTCCTACAGCACCCAGCAGAAATCTCCGGGACTAGGAAATCTGGTGGAGGAGGGGGTACACCAAGTAAAATGTTTCCCAATGGGAAATGCATTCTCCGATGGCTTCTGCGACAGCTCTGGGGCTGAAATATTCGCCTGCCTTTTTATGAGGAAACTGAGGCACAGAACATTGGCACGACCAGTCCATAATCACTGAAGGGAGTTAGTAGCCTGAAAAGTCACTAGAGCCCAGTTTTTAGCCTGAGCTCAGACCGAAGTTTAAATACTTTCATTGAGGTCCCCAAGTCCTATTGGTAGATTAGCTCATAGCACCTCTGGGTGAGCTGTCCAAGGAGTTAGCGAAGGCTTCCCAGGAGGCGGGAGCTCCAGCCCCGGCTGCTGGACCCTAGTAACAGGGCACCAACAAACAGCAGCCAGCAAGGTTTGAGGCGTGCCCTCCAAATGCCTTTTCTTTTACATTCTGAGACCCAGTCTCTTCCCTGAGTGAGTAGGAGGTCACCCTGCTAAAGAAATTGCCTTTGAATGCAGTACAGTGAGGAAACAAAACAAAACAATAGTAATAATCGAAGGCTTTGCCTTTTCTTAATTAGTAACCAAACAAGGTGACAGCCTCCCCTTTCAGTGGGGGAAGGGGCCACAGGGAGCGTGAGGGAATGAGGGACCAGGAACCCACCACATTGGCCTGGCTATAAGGACCTATTGTCCTCTGGCTTTTACAATAAGGAAAGTAAGAGCTGTTTTAGCAAATACCTGACTAATTAGAGGGAAGGGCTTCCTTGGAATTGTGCTGCCTTGGGCCGGAGGTTCTCTACGACTTTTCTCACCTCACAGTGAATGGGGTTTATGAGACCAGGTCCAGCAACTTTAAATGAATAGCCTATAATTGCCATTGCGGGGGATGGTCCTGCATTCACTGAGGGGAGCTAGTTCAAGGCTTTATCTTTGGGGACAGATGGAACTGGGAGCAGAGCTGGTCTAAAGCAGCCATAAAAGCTTTGAATCCACTTTGTCAAATTACAAATAGGCTCAGTTCCTCTCCTCCTCAGAAGAAAGCATCAGTTCCGGGGGTAGGGTCTTTGCAGGAGGTCAAGGGAAAGTCTCGTCCAGGAGGCTCCTATCACTCTGGACTGCAACCTGGGGGGATTTGGAGGTCCCCTTCATGCATGCGTTTATTGAGCCCTTAACACACAAAGATGACTCAGACCAGTTCCCAGCCCAGGGAAGTTTCCATCTAAAGGAGTGGGGTGGAGTTAGGGGCCAAACTTCTCATTTGGGGCGTAGAATGAGCACAAGAAGGGATACCTTTGCTTGGTCCCCAGCTGATGACCCAGGAGAAGAGCAGGTGACAGATGACAGCACTCCCACCTGAATGCCGGTACCTACGTAGTCTCTTTCCTCCTACCGTAGTCTCTGTCCAGGATGAGTCAAAACTTGTGGCCCACAGAGGAAAGCTGCAATGGCCCCAGGAAAGGGGCTTGTGGCCCAGTAACTGGGAAAACATTCGAATGAGGAGCCAGCAGAGTCCTGGGCCAGATTCCCAAGGGAAGTGGTGAGCGCCCCATCGCTTGAGTCACTGAACTGCTGGGGAGTCTAGAGCCAGCCCTGGAGGCAAGCTGATGGGAATGCGGACAGATCTCACCCATGTTTTGTCTGTGATTGCTGGGTGGGGTCTCTCGCCTTCTCCCCCAAATAAAACATATCCTGACTTGGCATTTGTGGTTTAAACAAAGAAAGAAAAAACAAATATTTGGGCCTATGAAAACGTGTACTGATTCCTGCTCCATTTGTTGGCGACACTGCCCCCCCCCCCCTTCCTGGCCATGCCCTCACAGGCCACCAACCACCCCCAGAGGTCTCTTCCAAGCCAGATGGGCTAACAAAACCTCGTCGGAAAGAGAGAGGAGCCAGACTCCATCTCCTAAGCTCTCTGTGGCTTTCCCATGGGGGTCCGTCTAGGGCTGACCTCTGGCCCTTGGACTGTGCATTCTTAGGGCAATTGCCCCCTTACCCGCCCCAGCCCCAGAAGGAAGGGCTTCAGGTAGCACTGCTGCTCTGGCTCCTTGGCGGTCCCTGTTGCTGGAAAGTTCTTCATTCTGCCCCAGTCTGTTCTCTGGCCCCTTTCAAAGGATTTATTTGGGATGCACCGAAAATTTCTTGGGGAACCAGCCTGATGAGCGTCTGCAGCCCCAAACAATCATAGAGGCAAAGCTAGTGACCTTATATCCTGACAGCTGGTTCATGGTGCTGTACCTCTGCTGTCTAAGCTACTCAGGGCTCCTTTTGTGCTTGTTATCTGGATGTTTTTTTAGGAACAAGGGCTTAAAAAAACTGGTGGATTCTTTTTTTTTTTTTTTTTTTTTTAATGTCTTTTGGGGCACCTGAGTGGTTCAGTTGGTTGAGCTTTCGACTTCGGCTCAGGTCATGATCTCACAGTTGGTGAGTTCGAGCCCCAGGTCACACTCGGTGCTGATAGCATGGAGCCTGCTCAGGATTCTCTCTCTCTTCCTCTGTCTCTGCCTCTCCCACATTCTCTCTCTCTGTCTGTCTCTCTCTCAAAAGTAAATAAATAAACTTTTGAAAAAACAACAACCCCTCCCCAAGAATCATGCCTTGTGTGGTATATGCTCAATAAATATTAATAATAGTCTTTTTACTGTTAAATAGACATGACTTGATTTTCCATTTAGATAGTCTAATGTTGCTCTTGTTTCTTGAACTCTTGGATTTTAATCCCCATTTTTTTCACCCAAGAGAAGACAGAGTCCTAAATTGTCCCTTGAATGAATTCCTGCTTTACAAATATCTAGAATGAAGGAGGTGAAGGTGTCACTAAAAATCGGCAAAACCCAGAGACCCCCACTGACTGGGACGGCAAGAATTTCACGTCTGTACCACCTGTCAAGGTCCAATAAAGGGACAACCAGAAGGGCTAATGAATGTGGTCCTGTTAATAAGCTGCTCCAGGGGCACCTGGGTGGCTCAGTTGGTTAAGCGTCCGACTTCAGCTGAGGTGATGATCTTATAGTTTGTGAGTTCTAGCCCAGCGTCAGGCTCTGTGCAGACAGTTCAGAGCTTGGAGTCTGCTTCAGATTCTGTGTCTCCCTCTCTTTCTGTCCCTCCCCCACTTACATTCTGTCTCTCTCTCTCTCTCTCTCTCAAAAATAAACATTAAAAACAATTTAAAAAATAAGCTGCTCCAATGCTTGACCAAAAATGAGGCACTAATTGGAATTGTTATCAGGAAATGATATTTTTCCTTGTGACAGTTTAACAGTGCCACGTCCCTCCTGTTTTCCCCTTCTCAGCTTTGACTGAAGTCCTCTTGTGTATTCTGTACTGAGGAACCCACTGAGGAAAGGGGGACAGAGCACCGCCCTCAAGGAGCTTTGCTCTAGTGGTGGGGCCAGGGTACAAGCGGACAGAAACAAAACAAAGGACCAATGCCACATACCCCTAGGTGCTGAAGCCGTAGCAGCTTACGGCCATCGGGACTAAGGGTAGAGGCCTGGGCTGTCCCCCCTCTTCCTTCCTTGAAGAGCTCTTTTACCCTGGACACTTCATCTCCTCTCTCTGGACCTCAGTGTCCTCACTGCTAAAGAGCATGGATCTCACTAACTAATCCCTAAGATTTCTTCCAGAACTAAATGAATCTATGGTTGAGTCAAAGGGGAAATGGAGAAAAATGGAAGTGTGGGTGGAAGATCATGAATTTGACTGCAACATTTTGTGTTGCAAAATGTGTGTGTCAGTAGGGCCATCAAGTGTTGACAGCAAGAAATAGAGAACGGGAAGGAGGGTTAAAGGTCAGGGTGGTGGGAGATGGGGTCTGAGTGAAGGGAGCTGGGAAATAGGAGAGCGGGTGTGAGGGTCAAGGCTGGAGGAGCTGGCAGAGCACTTGCTCAGTAGGTGTGGATAATCCTTGCAAGTTTAGCTAAGGAGGGTGGGGGAGGGACCAGACCGTGTGGCGGGGGCGGGGGGGTGGTGCATGGGGTCAAGTGATGTGGTTTTCACGGTAAGGGAGCCCTGGACACGCTTGAAAGCAGAGAGAAGAAAAGCGGGGAGGGTGGGATATCCCTGCCGTTAGAAAGGGAGGGGGCAGGGCTGGAGCAAGATCCCACTCCCTGGGGGGAGGGAGGCCAGGAGCTCAGCTGGTGGGGGGGGGTAGCATTCCAGAGCCTGAGGGGCCCCTTCTTCCTTCTTCTCCAGAGACAGGACGCCAGGAAAGGCAGATACCCTGAGAATGAGGGGGGAGGAAAGGAGGCTGCCTTTGCAGTGAGGAGCACTGAAGTGGCCCCAAGCAGGAGACACACCTATGCCAGTGTCAAGGTCACTAGCTCTGAAGTAGCTCCTTGGGAGGCTTCCTAGGACACTGATGGGTTGAATTGCTGGTTTATCAGAATTTCTCAGGAAAGAATGTATGTTAAAACCAGATTCCAGGCGGCACCTCCAGCCTTCTACGTATATGTGGTTGCAGTCTGTAACTGTTAAGGCCCCACAGATGATTTCTGATCCTCAGCCCAGTGTGAGACTCAGTCACAGGGTCCCAAAGGTCCGGCACCCAGCCTACAAGGTGGAGAGGCACTGGCTGGAATGTGTAAAACCCTGGGGAAGGCTGTGGCCACCCCCAAGCCTCAGGAAATTACTAGTTAAGTCCTCTCAGGCTACACTGCAGTGGTGGTAGAAAGAAAGGGGGTGGGGTAGAGCTCAAATCTACCTGGTTTTCCACCAGCCTGGTTTCTTCCTGCATTGGCCTTGGCCAGGTCTAGCTGGGGTGCGCTCTGCCCAAATGACACTGGATTCCAGGTTCCGCCATCGTCACCGTGTTTGAGTTAACTTTTGCTAAATGGTACTAATAAGGATGATAAAGGAAATCCACAGGTAATCCAAACATCTCAAGGTAAGTAACAGTTTGTCTCCTGACCTGTAATTATCATCAAAAGCATTTATAAACTCCTGAATTCCGCTCCATGGGGCCAGGACGCTTTGCTAGGCAGTTTCCTATCTGAAGTGTTTGTTGGGCTTGAGGAAAGTGGTTGTGTCCCAAGAAGCAAACAGTGACAAGTGAAAACATATCATTGTAATGGACAGTTGTTAAGGTTAAACTTAACATATGTAGTCTGGTTTTCACTATGCATTTATGCAGCCGCCTGGGTCCTAACGCAGAACTAGCTTGGGCATCCTGCATTAATTCTTGAGGTTCTTAAATATTTTGGCCAATAGGATCACCTACATCTGACTTTGGCTCAGGTCACGATCTTGCCGTTCATGAGTTTGAGCCCCGTCGAATCCCGTGCTGATAACTCAGAGCCTGGAGCCTGCTTGGGATTCTGGGTCTCCATCTCTCTCTGCCTCTCCCCTGCTCACACTCTGTCTGTCTCTCTCAAAAATAAATAAACATTAAAAAAATTAAATTTTTTGATAAAAAAAATGACTCCTAAAAAACAGCAACCAGCTCCATTGTGAATTAGATTTGAACATTTCTCCAGTCCTGAAAGTCCTTGAGACTTCATGTGTCTCCATAAAGACACTGAGATCCAGGGGCACCTGGCTGGCTCAGTAGGTGGAACATGTGACTCTTGATCTCCGGGTTGTGAGTTTGAGCCCCACACTGGGTGTAGAGATTAGTTAAAAATAAAGTCTTTAGGGAAAAACAAAAAAGACACCAAGGTTGAGAGAGATGGATCAAAGGAGACAGAGTGCGAATTTCCTTTCCTGCCAAGTTTCAAATATGGGCCTTGAACACCTTGAGATCTAAAAGGAGAAGGGACAGGGGCGCCTGGGTGGCTCAGTCGGTTGAGCGGCCGACTTCGGCTCAGGTCATGATCTCACGGTCCGTGAGTTTGAGCCCCGCGTCGGGCTCTGTGCTGACAGCTCAGAGCCTGGAGCCTGTTTCGGATTCTGTGTCTCCCTCTCTCTCTCTGCCCCTCCCCCGTTCATGCTCTGTCTCTGTCTCAAAAATAAATAAATGTTAAAAAAATTTTTTTTTTTAAAAGGAGAAGGGACAGATAAATGCCAGTGGTTTTTACAGGTTTAGTAATGTGCGGGAGGTGCTGACTTGCTTTTCCCAAGCCTGAGTAGGAAGGAGGGAAACAGATAAGGAGAGAACAGGGCAAGAGGCAACTGGCCCAGGGAGGGGAAGAACTGGTAGTGACCTCACCCTCATGCAGAGTGCTGAGGTCCTCCTTCATGCCTGGCCTCCTACCTCCCCCTTTAATTTCCTTTTTGCCTTCTTGTAGCCTGATAACCATACCTGTATCCCCACCTGCCTATCTCATTCTTGGGCTGCCGTCTGTGGTGTGCTTTAACAGGAAATTCTGGAAAGAGAAGATCCACCAGATCCACAGCAGATGATTCTCCAGTGGTGGAATTTTAGGCACTGAGACCTCTGAGTGCAGGAGATATTTCAGGGCCCCAGGGATAGGTAGGGGGACCCACGGGAGCCTCCCCAGTGCCTCTGGGTCTTACCACCCAGGCAGCTACTTGCCTCTGTTGGTTCCCCACTGCCCCAACCACTGGCAGGCAGCCAGGAGCTGCTCACTTGGCTTCCTTAATTTAAATGTACTTTTGGGGGGCACCTGGGTGGCTCAGTGGGTTAAACGTCCGATTTCAGCTCAGGTCATGATCATGAGTTCGAGCCCCACATCGGGTTCTGTGCTGACAGCTCAGAGCCTGGAGCCTGTTTCCAATTCTGTGTCTCCTGCTCTCTCTGCCCTTCTCCTGCTCACACTCTGTCTCTTTCTCTAAAACATAAATAAACCTTAAAAAAAATTTTTTTTAAATGTCCGTCTGGCTTTGCAGTAAGTTCAGGGTCTCCAGAAGCTAACAGTGAAGGCCCAGGTAATTGAAAGCTAAGCCAGGCAACCCAGTCCTCAAGATTTTCCCTCCCTGGGAGGGGTTTTGAGTGTGTGTTTCAAAGATGCCTTCATTCTGCCAAATAAAGGATCCGAACAAATCTGGTCACAATCGGTATTTTAAAACCTTCTCCCTTTGCACTTAGAGAATTCTCGGCCTGGCCCAGCTTGCAATGATGGCTGATGACAGTGACCCAGGCAGACAGAGGCCACGCATTTGCTCCAAATACCAAGCACATAAATATTTACTGCGGTCCAAGCCAGATCCGTGTGCCTTTTATGTGGTGGGAAAGATGAATGAACCAGGTAGACTGGCAGTTGGGCCGGGAAAGGAAGAGGAAGGGGAGTTTCTTCTCTGGGGAGCAGCCATCTAAGAGCTGGCAGAAGTAGGAGAGGGAGGTGTGCAGCCAGGGCTACTTGGGCATGGGGTGTCCTGAGAGGGTGCACAAGAGGGGAGCCTGCAGGCACTGTAAGGACTGAGCCTCGCCTGAGAGGGCTTTGGGTCACTCTTAACAGCAGATGCCAGGGCTGGAGTGGCCGCTGCGGCATTCTCTCCACGGTTTGAAACACTGTGATCTCAGCCTTGTCAAAGGGCCAAAGACAGGAGGAAGGAAGGGAGTCAAGGGAGAGTATTGACCACAGGCCCTTGCTTCCTGCCCCAGGCCAGCAGTGCCACCTGCTGAGGACTGGGTTTCAGAGTCCATGCTGCTAAGAAGGCGGTCCTGATGTAGGTCGTGCCAGAGATGGTGTGTCTTCCCCTACACGAGTAACACTAACACCGCACTCACACCCCAGCCCCCAGGGTGAGATTCACAGAACCCACTGCAACTTTATTTCCAATCTCATTGGGGTCAGGGAGGGGCTGGCTGGGAGCAGTAAAGGATGTTCTGAGCAGCTGACCTCACAGGTAGAAACTCGGATCCCGGAGCCCCAGGATGAGATACCGGGCAGCCCCAGCGTGCCATCCTTTCTGTCCACTAACTCCTCCCCACACAGGCTGCTACAACAAGGGGAACCACTTAACCCGGGGCTGTTTCTGGGACTTCCCACTTGACCTCTGCTCTGCTCCAAAGGGTGGCCGAGAGAGACAGAAGCAAAGCAGTGGAAGGAACTCCATTCGGCCTCTGTTTCTAACTAAAGGAGATGTCCATCTTCTCCTGAACCAAGCCCGGAAGCCTCCTCCTCTCTGGTTTCCCTTCAGGGGCCCAGGCATGGTGGTCGGGGTGGAGCTGAGGTCTTCTGTGGGTGGGGGAGGGAACACCTTCTCCAGCAGAACCCAGCATTAGAAGCACAGTCTTGGTAGCATGGATTCAGGAGTTCAGTCCTCAGGAAAAGTTTTTGGATTAGGGTAGTTTCCATGGCTGCTGATGAGGGGGGCACTGTCAACTGTGCTGTACCGTATAGATAGTTGTTCATTTTTATAAATATTCTATTGGCCTTTGGTGTGAGAAAGTATGCCTTAGTCCAGGACTCATTTCTGCAGGAGAATTATAATAATACCAGCACAACAATAATAACGACCTGTTCTAATTAAGCACTTGCAGTGGGCTAAGGGATTTAATCCTCACAACAACGCTATGAGGTTGGCGCTTTTATTATCCCATTTTAAAGATGAGAAAACTGAGGTAAAGTTACCTACATGCAACTCCGTGGCTAGCAGAGATCCAGGTCAGCTGCACACTGGCTGTAGAAGAGCCTGTCTGGAGAGAACCCTTGCAGCTGGTTGGGTCAAACTCCCTGCCCCAGCCCACCACAGACCAGAAGTTAGTCTCCTTTCCTACCTCTTACAGTCATTCAGGGACAGGAAATCTACTCTGGCCCTAATTCTATAAATCATGGGAGAGGAAGAGGGGGGCCAGGGAACTTGAGAAAAATGCCGAAGATCAAGTGCTTTTTATATATATAATCTGTTCAAGTTCACAATGAGGCGGGAAACCAATTTTCCCCACACTAAGAATTGAGGAAAGGGCAGTTCTTTGATTCTTACCTCAATCTCTCACCCCTGGGGGCTCAGACGTGTTCCTTTTAATAAAGCAATTTCGAGGGTGTGTTTGGAACTCCAGGGAACAAAAGCCCCGAAGTCTGCCGAGGATGTGAATGGGTCAGACCCATGAGAATTGGCCTCTGAGAGCGTGGGAGGGCAGCCATTTCCTTCACTGTAGTCTTACTGTGTCCTTTCTCACCTCCACCAAGCTGCAAACAAAGGAAGACCCCACCAAATCCCAGGGTGGGGAGCTCCCCCTAGTGGCCCAATGGACCCACTTGCTGATGGCCCCTGGGGTCTTGAAAGGAGAAGGAAGCAAATGTTTGAACAAGTCCGGAGTCAGGCCTAAGAAAGAATGGGCCACTTGTAGGTATTATGCCCAAAAGAATTGAAAGCAGGGACTTGAAGGCATATGTGTACACCAAGGCTCATAGCAGCAGTATTCACAAGAGCCAAAAGGTGGAAACGATTTAAATGTCCATTGACTGATGAATGAGTAAAAAGGAACATTATTCGGTCTTAAAAAGGAATGAAATTCTGATACGGGCTACAATGTGGATGACCCTTGAAGACGTTATGCCAGGTGAAAGAAGCCAGACACGAAAGGACAGATATTGTACAATTCCACTTACAGAAATTACCTACTTAAACTCTTAAAAACAGAAAGTAGACTTGTGGCTGCCAGAGGCTTGAGGGAAAAGAGAGTGGGTTTTTAGTTATTTGATGGGCACAGAATTTGAGTTGGGGATGATGAAAAAGTCTGGAGATGGATGGTTGCATAACCATGTGAATATACTTAATGGCACTGAATTGTACACTTAAGAATGGTTAAAATGGTAGGGGCTCAGTCAGTTAAGTGTCCGACTCTTGATTTCAGCTCAGGTCATGATCTCACAGTTCCTGAGTTCGAGCCTCACATCAGGATCTGTGCTGACAGCATGGAGCCTGCTTGGAATTCTCTGTCTCCCTCTCTCCCTGCCCCCTGCCACCCGCCCCTACTTCTGCTCATTTTCTCTCTCTTTCTCTCAAAAATAAATAAATAAACATTGAAATAAAATAAAATAACTAAAAAGTGGCTAAAATGGGGCACCTGGGTGGCTTGGTCGGTTAAGTGTCTGACTTCAGCTCAGGTCATGATCTCACGGTCCGTGAGTTCACGCCCCGTGTCGGGCTCTGTGCTGACAGCTCAGAGCCTGGAGCCTGTTTCAGATTCTGTGTCTCCCTCTCTTTCTGCCCCTCCCCTGTTCATGCTCTGTCTCTCTCTGTCTCAAAAATAAATAAACGTTAGAAAAAAAATTTTTTTTAAGTGGCTAAAATGGTAAATTTTATGCTGTGTATGTTTTACCATAATAAGAAAAACAAACAATAAAAAAAGAGAAAGAATGGGTTCACTCATTTTCGTGGAAAAAACACACCTTTTTACAGCTTCCTGAAAAAATTTTCAAATCACCCCATTTATGTGGAAATTTCCTGTGCCTGGTCTCAGCCTAATATGAAATCTAAGATGAATATTGTCTTAAAATCCACTCAGTTTCAAAGAATAAAGTGGGAGAAATTACTCTACTCGATGTGAAAACTTACTATATAGTTACAGTAACTGAGACAGTGTGGTCTTAGTGGAAGGACAGAGAACCCAGAAACAGATCCCCACAAGTGTGCCCAACTGACTTTTGGTAAAGATATAAAAACAATTCACCTTTTCAACAAACGGTCAGTGCTGGAGCTACTGGACATCCACAGATTAAAAATGTGAACTTCGATCTACATCTCACACTTTATACAAAATTAATGTGTGTGTGATTAACTACTAGGGAAATGCAAACTAAAGCCACTATGCGCTATCACTACACACGTATTAATGAGTAGCTAAAGTACAAATAAGTGACAATGGCAAATGCTGGCAGAGTATGGAGGAACTGGATTTCTCATACATTGTCAGGGAACATATGAAATTGTACAGCCACTCTGGAAAGTGGTTTGGAAATTTCTTAAAAACCTCAACATACACCGACTACACAATGCACAATTGCACACCTGGCCATTTATCCCAGAGAAATGAAAACTTATGCTCACACAGAAACCTGTATGTGAGAGTTCATAGCAGCTCTATTTGTAATAGCCAAAAATTGGAAACAGCCCAGATACCCTTCAGTAGGTGACTGTTTACACAAACTGTGGCATATCCACACCATAGAATACTATTCAGCAATAAAAAGGAACCAACTATTGGAACATGCAATGATTTGGATGGATCTCAGAGGCATTATCCTGAGAAAAGCCAAACTCAAAAGGTTGCCTGCTCCATGATTCCATTTATATAAAAGTCTCAAATGGATAACATTATAAAAATGAGAATGGATTAGTGGTGTCAGGGGTTAAGGATGAGGTGGGAGGGAGGAGGATATGTGTGGCTATTTAGGATAGCATAAGGGGGTGGCAATGAAGCAATTCTCCATCTTGACTGATGACAATCTACACGTGATAACATTGCTTGGAAACACACATGCATGCAATGAGCACACTGGTGAAATCTGAGTAGGGTCTGGAGATTACACCATCTCAGTTTCCTGGTTTTACTACTGTACTATAGTTATGTAAGATGTGGCCATTGGCAGAAACTAGGTGAAGGGTACAGGGGACGTCTCTGTACTATTTTTGTAACTTCCTGTGAATCTATAATCATTAAAAAAAAAAAAGACTGGAAAAAAATGCACTTAGCTCTTCAAGAGACAAAGAAGAAAAGGGCCAAGTAAGTGTGATGGAACATTTACCCTTTGCCCAGACCTGAGCCAGGCACTCTCCAAGGATCAGCAATTGACCTCCTCATGGCCCTGCAAAGTGTGTATTATCCCATTTTATAGACAGAGAGACCAAGGCCGAAAGTGGCAGAATTGTGTTGCAAACCAAGTCTGTCTGACCTTAAAGCCTGTCCTCTTTTAGGGAGCTGAAATGCATATGAGCTTCCGAGGTTGAGTGTGAGAGGAGGAATAAATGATCATCTTTGCTTTGCCTGCCAAAGCACTCAGAAATGAGCCCTGTGCACATATTGCAATTATTGTGAATTGAATGGCTCACTCCTCAGGCTATCCTGTTTGATGGCATCCATGTAAGCTAATCAGAACAAACCCTTGCCTTCTGAAAGCTCATGAATTTTCTTCAACACCACTTTTGCATGTTACTCTCCTGCCCATAAGTCTAGGTGGCCACTGAGAATGAGGGCTGAATCTTTGACTTGGTGCTTGGGCACTTGAGGCCCTGACCGACTGTCTCCTTAAGAAATGTCCAGGGGGCGCCTGGGTGGCTCTGCCGGTTGAGCTTCCAACTCTTAATTTTGGCTCAGGTCATGATCTCACGGGGTTCGTGGGATCAAGCCCTGAGTTGGGTTCTGCGCTGACAGCACAGAGCCTCCTTGGGATTCTCTCTCTCTCTCTCTCTCTCTCTCTGCCCCTCTCCCACTCACATGTGTGTGTACATACGCACACACACACTCTCTCTCAAAATAAATAGAAAACTTTTTAAAAAAGAAAAAGTAATGTCCAGTGGTCCCTCCCGCTGCTGTCCATATGGACTGTCTCCTCCAGCTGAAATATTTTATGCCTACAGACTGACTTACACACATCATTGTTTCCAGAGATCCTTTCGCTGTCCTTAGCCTATCTAGATTCTATCCATCTTCACAGTCCTCACTGTCTGCGAAGCCCACTCTGCTACCCCAACACTCAAGAGCTTTTGTCTCTACCTAGCACACGGGAGGCACTCAGGTGCATTGAAACAGTGAATTATGATCTTATCACATATGGCCTTGTGTTGACACTGAATGTCTATTTATATGTCTGTTTTACCTTTCTAACAGGATGGTGAGTTTCTTAGCTAATTAGCCCGCTTTGTATTCTCAACAGCCCTTAACCCAATTGGTTAACTGATTTTAAAACAGCCACTAAGGGTGCCTGGGTGGCTGTCAGTTAAGTGTCCAACTCTTGATTTCAGCTCAGGTCAGGATCTCACAGATTCCTGAGTTGGAGCCCCACATCAGGCTCCACCAGGCTGTGCACTGATGGCACAGAGTCTGCTTGGGATTCTCTCTCTCTCTGTCTCCACCCCTCCCCTCCCCTCTCTCTCCCAAAATAAATAAATAAACATTTAAAAAATAAATAAAACAGCCACTAACAATGAGAGCTTATTCTCACACCCACGACTGGATATCCATCTTTACCCCTGGTCACCTATTTGGATGAAACTGTCTCAGACACAGTCACCACAGAGCATAGTGGTGGCCTGAGATACAGCCGCCAGTGATGTTCTAATTCTTTCTTCTTCTCTTCTTTCATGGAGAATTCTGAGTTGCAAAGGTCCCAGATGTGCAATATCTTCACCATAACCCACCCCCCCACCCCTCTCCTCATGATTATTTCCTTCAGCAATTATAACCTTCCTTGGGGGGTTGACTTGGCTCCTTCAGTTTCAAGACATGAGTCTGGAATGAACTCAGACACCAGCACTTAGCCGCGGTCATCCATCTCTCGGGATGAGCACATTAGGAGGGGGCCATAGAACGTGTGACTGAAGAAGAATTAGTGGCTGGGGAAAGGGCTGGGCTGTTACTGAGTGGGCCTGATCTCATCGCCTTTCATAACATAAGTCAAGGCTGAGGCTCTGAGGGAGACAGGCCAGCAGGAGGAGGGTGTTTGTGAAACTCAGATGCCTGGAGTAGCAGCTTGTGTCAAAGGCAGTGAGTGGGAAAGGCCGCCTCCCCTTTCTGTCTCCATGTTCTTCTTGGAGGGTTCTTGAGCCAGTAAGCTGTAGTGGACATCTGCTCAAGGATGCCGTTAAGACAGAAGTTCTGGGTGTTCCTGAGCCTTGATGCACTGGGGCCAGACTGGGGTTCTGCCATTAACATCGCTTCCCAGAGAAACACATGTAAGATGCTTTCAGGAAGGATTCAGCACATGTGTTGACACTGAGGTCTCTAGTGCCCCTCCTGTTCTCTGATCAAGCAGAAGAAGCAGACCCAACAGCACAACTTAGAGACTAAAGTGGCTTTGTAGGGTGAGGGAGGTGGAGTGGTGGCTGAATCTGCATCTCTACTTTCATTGGTTGGGTCAGATCCAGGGTGTCAGAAGGAAAAGGTGAATTCCCTGGAAAGGTATTCCCAGAAGGTACATTTCCCTCCTCTCCACCATGATGCAGACACACACAGCTCTTAACTGATAACATGCCATTCCAATATGGCGGCACAGTAGCATGACCTGTGTGTAAGCCCAGTAACTTCCCGGGAATCCTAGCAAACATCTGGAATTTCAACAAGAGGAAAATGGCGGTCTCCACAGATTTTTCTCTAGACTAAGTGTTGGCCAACTATATCTCAGGGGTGAAATCCAGACTACTACCTATTTTTGCATGGCCTACAAGCTAAAAATGGCTTTTACATTTTTAAATGGTTGGAAAAAATTTTTTTGAAGACTGATAGTTCATGACATGTGAAAATTATATGATATTCATGTTTCAGTGTCTACAAATAAAGCTTTATTGGAACACATGCAATTATTTACACATTGCTTATGGCTGCTGTAGTGCTGCAGCAGCTTGGCTAAGCAGTTGTATTAGAGACTATATGAACCTGAGAGCAAGCATGGCTACCAAATTTACCGTACAAAGTGAAAATGTGTGGCCACTTGTTAAAAAATTATTAAGAATTCCACGATGGCAACAATACAGCATTAAACCCAGTGTGATGGCCCCTCTAAAGGCAGGGTCCTGTGTGACTGCCCATGAAGCCAACACTGACTAAAATATTTACTTTCTGGCTGCTTTCAGAAAAAGTTGGCTACCTTCTGCTCTAAGGATTCAAACACCAACCTAAAAAAAAAAAAAAAAAAAAAAAAAAAGATTAGGTCCCCTGGGTGGCTCAGTCGGTTAAGCTTCCAACTTCAGCTCAGGTCATGATCTCATGGTTTGTGAGCTCAAGCCCCGCACTGGGCTCTGGGCTGATGGCTTGGAGCTTGGAGCCTGTTTCAGATTCTGTGTCTCCCTCTCTCTCTCTCTTCCCTTCTTCCGCTCATGCTCTCTCTCTCTCAAAAATAAACATTAAAAAAAAGATTAATGTTATTCTCCAGCAAAACATTTAGAGAAAATTACTAAATTATTTCTGGACACTTTGAAAATAAATTATTACATATTAGGACTCAATTTAGAGTCACTAAAAATCATTCCAAATTACACTCATTTTCTTTTATTTTTTTTAATGTTTACTTATTTTTGAGAAAGAGAGAGAGAGAGAGAGACAGAGTGTGAGTGGAGGAGGGGCAGAGAGAGAAGGAGACACAAAATCTGAAGCAGGTTTCAGGATCCAAGCTGTCAGCACAGAGCCTGATGTGGGGCTTGAACTCATGAACTGTAAGGTCAAGACCTGAGCGGAAATCAAGAGTTGGAGGCCTAACTGACTGAGCCACCCAGGTGCCCCAAAAGCATAAATATTTTTTAGTCTTCTTATTTCTCAGATACCACAATAATTCATTTGAAAGACTATTCCAAATACCTTTATAAGGTTGGAAAGTTAATTCTGAAAGTTATTTCAAAGTTATTTGGGCTTTTTTTCCTCAAGCCATTTCAGGGGCTCTCTGTGAAGCTGAATATATATTAACATTTTATTCAGATACAGAAATTGAATTTGGTGCAAACCTAGGTAGCAGATATAGTTTATGGTTCCAAAATGGAGAAGGGGTGAATCCTCATCTAATCCCCAAAGGTTCGTATCTACTGACAATTTTAGAATCTAAGTGAACATTATAGTTTGGAAGCTGCACACAGTGTTTTGCTGTTTCCACTAGATATCATCAGCTTATTAAATAAATGTGAGCTGCAGTTTCCATAAGAGGCCCTGATGGGGTATCCATTTCTAGGTGCAGTAAATAATATTGATCTTTGCTATTTCTCGTAGAACAGATTTATTCTTGTTGAGGTAGAAAGAAAGGGCTGGGGGATGGTATCCAGGCTCAGGCTGTGTCTCGCCTCTAGCAGACTGGCTCTTGGGTTAACCTCAGGGCAGATGTGCTCTTCGTTGCCTGTGGACAGGGAGGTTCCCTGAGCAGGGAGGCATGTTGTCGGGCTACGGCAGGAGGAAGAACTGGCTGTAGTGGGGGAACTCTAGCCAGTGTCTAGTTTAGCTGGAGCTGGGTCACCCCAGCTCAGAAGTCTCATGTGCCATGCTGGAGGGAGCCCAAGGCTAAAGAGCAGGGGCCTGGGTGTTGCCGAAAGTGGGATCTTGACCACATTGCTTATTATTTCTAGACCCTCTTATATTTATCTTTATTTAGTTTTTCAAGTTTCTTTATTATTTTTTGAAAGAGAGAGAGAGAGTTGGGGAGGGGCAGAGAGAGGAGATAGAGAATCCCACACAGGCTCCACACTGTCAGCAAAGTCCGATGTGGGGCCTGAACCCACGAAACCATGAGATCATGACCTGGGCTGAAACCCAAGAGTCAGACGCTTAACCAACTGAGCCACCCAGACTCCCCTCTTCTGTTTAAAATGAAGAGAGTGGACAGGATTATTTCTAAGATCCTTTCCAGCTCTCGTTATCTATGAACCTCTAAGGAAGCGTTTTCTAACATACATATCTGTTCAAAAATAGAACCGGCTGCTTTAGAGAGTAAGAGGGGAAGTTAGGGCAACCCCCACTGTTCTCTGACGATGCCCTTAATCGAAAGCAGCCTTTCTTTAATAGAAAGTGAATTCCTCAGGAGCATTCTGCTCTAAACCAAACAAATCTAATAAAAGGTAGTTGTTTCAACCTCCTAGTGCCCTATTCCCCATTTAGAAAATGGAAGAAGCCCTCAGGTGTAGTTTTAGAGCAGACAAGAGGGAGCAAGAGTGGCCAGACAGCCTGGGCATCAGGGATGGAAGCCCCTGGGCAGCTTGGGGAGATGGCCGGGGCTGGCATGGTGCTGCCTGAGCCATTCACTATTCCAGAGACACTTGCTTTAAAGGGGCCAACACTGAGCAAAGGAGGTGGGAGGCCCGATGAGCAGTGACCAGACCAGTGGAGAGGCCTTGGTGCCAGGCTGATGAGTTCAGGCTTTATCCTTGGCTAAAAGGAGCCTTTGAAAGATTCTAGTCGAGGGAGTGACAAGGACCAAGTCACTTGGACCAAGTGCCCAAGACTGTAAGAATCGGGTATGGGAGCAGCTTTTAAAATAAAAAACATAATTGTGGTAAAAAATACATGACATAGAATTTATAATTTTAACCATTCGTAGATATACAGTGCAGTGGCACTAAGTATCACAATGCTGTATAACCATGGAGCACAGTCTACACCTAAAACTTTTCCATCATTCCCCAGAAAAACACTAAATTAACTCTATTCTATTTTCTGTTTGTATTTATTATTGTTATTTAAGATTTTATTTTATTTTTTAAAGTTTATTTATTTATTTTGAGGAGGGGTTGCAGAGAGAGAGGGAGAGAGAGAGAGAATCCCAAACACTGTCAGCTCAGAGCCCGAGGGAGGGCTTGAACTCACAAACCATGAAAGCATGACTTAAGCAGAAATCAAGGGTCAGACGCTTAACTGACTGAGCCACCCAGGCACCCCTAAGATTTTAATTTTAAGTAATCTCTACACCAATGTGGGGCTCAAACCCACAACCCCGAGACAAGAGTCACCGGCTCAGGGAACCTGGGTGGTTCAGTCAGCTGAGTGCCCGACTCTTGATTTTGGCTCAGATCATGATCCCAGCATCATGGGATCGAGCTGAGCATGGAGCCTGCTTAAGATTCTCTCTCCCTCCCTCTGTCTCTCTCCCTCTGCCCCTCTCCCACCCTAAAAAAAAAAGAGTCACATGCTCTACTGACTGATCTAGACAGGTGCCCCCGTATTTATTATTTTTAATTAAATTTTATTATGATAACATTTAGATAACATAAAAATGACCATTTTAACCCTGTTTAAGCAGCTCAGTGGCATTAAGCACATTCACATTGTGGCCCCACAATGGCCACTATCATCTCCAGAACACTGTTCATCTTCCCAGATTGTAACTCTCTGCCCACGAACCACCAACTCTCTTTCTGCCCTTCCTCCAGCCCCTGGTAACCTCTAATCTACTTTCTGTCTCTGTGAATTTGCCTGCTCTAGGTCCTCCATATAAGAAGAATCACACAACATTTGTCCTTTTGTGTCCATCCTAATCACTTAGCATAATGTCTTCAAGGTTCAGCCACATCGTAGCATGTGTCAGAATTGTCTGCCTTTTTAAGGCTGAATAATATTCCACTGAGGGATATTTTGCTTGATGCATTCATCCATTGCTGGCCACTGGGGTTGCTTCCAACTTTTGGCTGTTGTGAATGATGCTGCACAAGTGTACAAATATCTCTTTGAGACCCTGCCTTCAATTCTTTGGGGGATAAATACCCAGAAGTGGGATTGGTGGATCATATGGTAATTGTATGTTGAATTTTTTTTTAAAGTAGACTCCATGCCCAGCGTGGGGTCCAACATGGGGCTTGAACTCTGTTACCTGGGCTGAGATCAAGAGTTGGACGCTTAACCGACTGAGCCACCTAGGTGTTTAATTTTTTGAAGAACCACCATACCGTTTGGGGGAATCTTTGAAAGAGCCCCATGAGCTGCATCCAGAGAAGATGAGGAAGAGCCATGGAAGGTGGAAAGGAAGGAGCCTGGGCTGAGGGCCAGGCAGGCGTAGACCGCTATCCATCTGGTCATGGCCAGGATGCGAGATTCCACACAAGCAGCATCCCCCTCTGTGCCCCTGTTTCCTTTCCATTCGTTTATGGAACACATTTTTATTGAACACCTAGAATGCTCCAGCCACTCTTCTAAGCACGAGGATGCACTGATGATAAAACAGATGTGGGCCGTGTTCTCGTTCAGCATCTGTATAAAACGTGGACAGTGATCTCAGGAACATATGAAGGGGTTCGCTCAGTGTCTGACTCATCATAAGCACTTAATAAAGGCTTCTTTCCTTCCCTTTAACTCAGCAGCTGGATGATCAAGGATGCTGTATGTTCTCATATAAATAACCTCTTGTTGAGGTATTCGTATAAATAACTCTCTTCTAGTTCTCATTTTTAAAATTCACAGAGGGCCACTGTGAACAACAACAACAACCCCAAGGGGTGCTTTGTGTGAACTGAGAGCTGTGTGCAGTGAAGGGGAGGAAGAGGCAGGCACTGGTGGCCTTGCCACTTTGGGTCAGCTTGCCGCCTCTGGGCTGGGAGGTGTTAGGAGGCGCAGAGGGGAGCTGGCGGGGCCCAGGTTTGCCCTGGTAACTAAAGTTACCCACAGTCAACAGTGGCTGACGCAAACCTGGAAACAGACACATATCAGCAAACCTCAAAAGGCATCCCAAGAAAAGCTGGTGAGAGGCACGAACGTAAATGATGGAGTTTCTCCACCAACCTGGCCCAGCTGCCAACAGCTGGGATTCTGTGTCCTGGAGACTCAGGACACATTCCTTCCCAGACTTGCTGGGAACACCTCAGACCTTGAAACCATCCCTAGTCCGCACCTGAATATAGTGACCTCCAGCTTGCAGACCAGCGTAATTCCCAGCCCCTGTGTTTTCCTAATCTGGTTGCTACATATGGAGGAAGAGAAGAAAACAATTGTGTGTGTTTGTCTGTGTGTGTGTGGTGGGATCTTTTTAGGCAAAGGGAGGAAATGGAAGAGAAAGAAAATAAGGGCAGCTGCTGGGAAAGGCTGGGCAGGTTTGGGTTGGAGAAGCTGTCCCCATGGGGCAGATTAGTGGCAGGTGTGGGTGAGGAGGGCTTAGGTAGAGCAGCCCAGCCTTCCTTCGGTCACGGGCTATCTCCCAGCTGTCAAGAGGAAGTGTGACCCAACACTACAGCCTGTGTGAGCCACCTCTGGGCCCTCATTTCATATGCGGGGCTTGAGGCACACACCTCTCTTTTCTTCCTCTCTCTCTCAGGAGGGAGAATGCAAAGAAACTCCGGGAGGAAGTAATTACATTTAATAGAAGCCCTGCTTTGCAGACACAGATATCCAGGCAAGAATATTTAATCGCTATTTACAGAGGCACCCACAAACACACATATATGGGAAATTGTGCCAAGAGGATTAGATGGAGTCCAGCCGGACCCACCCCCACGTTTCAGATCTTTGAAGGTTGCAGAGATTCTGGGCAAAGGCCCTCGGTGCTCCCAGGAGATTACATGAAGGAGACTTAGAAGAATGCTGTGGCTAGTCCCCAGCTATGATTTTTTTTTAAGAATACATTTTATTTTATTATTATAGTAATCTCTACACCCAACCTGTGGCTCAAACTCATGACCCCAAGATCAAGAGTCTCTGTTCTATTAACTGAGCCAGTCAGGTGCCCCTGTGCTGAAGATTTTAACACGTTATAATAAAACCAATATTTTTATTAAGATAGGAAAGATGGCTGAATTCTAGCTGACCAGAAGAAGACCAGTGTGGTCCTGTTTCTACTGACCACAGCTCCTTGCCTTCCTGCCCCCACCAGTGTTGCCTGTGGGTCCTCACCAGCCCCCTCAGATCAGAGATCCCACAGGGGCCAGCTCAGGGATGGAGGGCTTATGTCATGTATAGAATGGGATGGCTTATGCCAGGCACCACAGGGCTCTGCAGAGGCAGGCTCTTGTCCTTGGCTGGCTTGTGTTAGAGACAGGAGATGAGACTCTTCAAGTTCAATGACACAAAGTCACAAGAGACTCTACTGGTTCAGAAATGTCCTCAGAGCTGAAACAGATGGAGGACGGGAGCTGGGCTAAGTGTTAGTGAAGTGCCCGGGGTTGGCAGAGCCATTTTAGGAAGACATCTTGGAGCTGAACTTGGGCTGGAGCTAAGAGTGGTTCCCTCTGCACTGTAAAATCTCCTCCTCTTGGTCCCCTCCACTCTGATCCCATCCTGAGTTATGCTGCTTACTGCTGATTCATGTCTTTGTTCTGATCCCTCAACTGGATTCAGAACTCCTTGCACACAGTGATTTTGCTTATATTTCTGTGTCTTGTGGGCATAGTCCCTGCCCCCAGTAAAGGGGCAGCTGATCTTTGGAGGAGGGAGGCTGCCTCAGGTTGGGTGGAGAGGGGCTTGGTAGCTGAGTGCCTGGGGCTTCCATTTCCCGCTTGTCTCTCAAAGGCTACTCAGTGGGCAATTCGGGCCAGTTCTGGGACTGGCTGGACTACAAGTTCTGCTGCCCTGCCATGAGTCCTTCAGGTATAAATGAGTCTCCATTTGTTAAGGAAACAGTAGGAAAGGTAGAAAAAAATTCAGTACCCTGAAGGCCTTACCTGGGCTCCGGCCGCATCTCCTCACTCAGCCAGGGTGTGTGGCTGGATCGGAGCGTGGCAGCCCCCACTCCGCCTTCCATAGGTTGGATAGCTTGGCTCACTCCCACTCACTGTCTTCCTCTACTTGATTCCTTCTGGATTAGCTCAGTGTAGCTTTACCCCAAAGACTCTGTCCGAGTTGGCAAGAGTCACACATTGGGCTGTTTGGCTTTTAATAAAGTTTATGATTTAAATCTTGTGCTCTTAACACCTTCTTTGCAAGCCTCAGAGGGAAACAGAAATGTTGAGGTTGTTTACTTATTTCCTTCATAACATGGAGACCCTCACACTTGGCCAGAGCCTACATATACGTGTGTGTGTGTGTATTAACATAGAGTTAGGGTGTATGGCTGTATGTATACACACACTCAGAGGGACAGGAGGAACCTTTAGAAAGACTGGCTGCATTTCAGTCCTTGGCAAGTTCCCAAGACTTTAAACGAGCCCTTCAGCATGAAGATTTTCCTCTGAAGAACTAATACCTGCATTAGATTCTGAGTCTTTGCTCCCTCACCAAGGTCAGTGAGGTCCAGAAGGAGCCCTTATCAGACTTCTTAAGAGACAGTGGAAGGAAATAAAAGCTCAAAGACACCAGAGGACCCAAGCGAAGAGTTCAGCACAGGGGAGAATAGAAAGGCCCTGGTAAGACCCTCAAACGGGATCTCGAGGCTCGGAGGTCAAACCCGAGCTGCTTTTCTCCCAGCTGTTTGTGTCTGAGATGCAATAACAGGGAGCCTGCTGCTCCCTGGCCTGGCCTGGAAACAAATAATCTGACAGAAGAAGCAGCCGACGGGACTCCCCATGACATCAAGTAGCTCTGGCACAGGCTTGTTCTGACCTGTCCTGCCCACAGGGGAAGTTGGGTTCATGACAGATGTCTGTGTGAATATTTCAGGGATTGATACATTTCCAGTGACATAGGCTAAAACCTGGCCAGCTGTGGAAAAGCGTATCCCAGAATACAAACCTCGAGGGAAGCCGACAATGGAGCGAACCAGCTCAAAAGGCTTCGTAAGCTCTGGAGTATGTGCTATGGGCCCGCAGGGGAGCCAAAAAGGAGGCAGACACATTTCCTGCCCTCAGGGGTCTTCCCGGCAGAGGGGACAGGGAGAAGAAGACAGGGACAGAGCAAAAGGAAATGGAGGTCAGTGTCCTGTCACTTCTGGGGTTGAATGGGGACAACTCGAGTGCCTTTTGCAAGTTTTAGTCCACGTAGGAGAGCTCAGAGGTATTGGACCCAGGGTTTGTTTGCACGCTGCGGCCTGGACTCCACGACGTGACGTCCTGGCCAAAGAATCCAACGTTGGGCTCCAGTCTCCCTGGGTCTCTTTTGTCACAGTGACTAACAGGCAGGGCAGACAAAGCTTGCATTCAAGAGCCCATCCCTGCAGGAGGATAACACGGCCCCAGCTGATGAGGCAGGCACATTGGCATCTGGGGTTTTTTTCCTCCTAAAGCAGAAGCAATATGATTGTTGGCATCTGGCTCCCCTGGGGGAGGGCACTGCAGCCTAAGCCCGGGGGCCAGACTCCCAGAAGGCAGGCCCAGAGCTGTCTGATGTGCTTTCCTGAGTTCGGGCAGGGCTGGGAGGGAGCCTGGGACAGGGGGAGGGGGTGGAGGTGGGTGGCGATTCCCCCACCTGAGACTCCCCATTCCAGGCCTCAGTTTTCCCATCTGTAGGATTCCACGCAGTGGGAAATAGCACTTGTAGGCTCTGGTCAGAGTGAGATGAACTTTTAAACAGGTGATGGTTCATTTTCAAGTCTTGAGGCAAAATAGTATGTAGATTTACTCGTAGGCCACGGGGATAATTCTACCCTACCATTGGTGGGTGCTGCCCAGCAAGCGGTTCCCAAGCAAGGGACAGCCCCCCTCCCCCCCACCGAGCTTATTAATGCAACAAATAGCTGCTGGGTGCCTCTCCTGCACTTTCCTGTGTGCTATCTCGCGTCACTTCACCATGCACCTGTGAAGTAGACACTGTTATTTCTATTTAAAAAATGAGGGGCACCTGAGTGGCTCCATCGGTTAAGTGACTCTTGATTTTGGCTCAGGTCATGGTCTCATGGTTTGTGAGTTCCAGCCCCGCATTGGGCTCTGGGATGGCAATGTGGAGCCTGCTTGGGATTCTCTCTCTCCCTCTCTCACTGCCCCTCCCCTGCTCTCTCTCTCTCTTAAAATAAATAAATAAATTTCAAAGAAAAACACATTAAAAAAGTGATAAAACTGAAGGCCAAAGAGGTCTAGTGAATTCTCCAAAGCCACACACCTAATGAGCAGTGCAGATAAGACAAGAACTTAGGTCTTCTTTCATTTTCAAAGCCAAGGTTTCCACATGCCAATCCCTACATTGCCCTTGTTCTCTACCCAGTAAGAGGGATAAGCATCGTGTTCCCCACAGCCATTTGGCCCCACAGACGCTGTACTTGGGCAAGGAGCTAGTGTGGCCCAGAGACAGCCTCCCTGGGGTAGCACAGCCTCTCCTGGACAGGTGTCCTTTCAGAAGCTTCGTGTGGTGGGAATGTCCAGGAAGATAGACTGGCTTCTTGAGTTTTCTTCTTTCCTAGAGTCAGATGACTCCTAAAGCTGTAGGATCTTCCTGACATCCATACTCATGATAACGATCAAAGAAAAACTTCAGTCACTCATTCACCCTGGAGCCTGCCCTGTGTTTCCAAGGTTGCTGCCTTTGTCCACTTGGTTCTCCATTTACCTGGACGCCCAGCTCGCTGCCATGGGAGGGACAGCAGGGCCGTAGCACGTCACACAGAAGTTCTCATCGCTGGGCTTTGTTCCCAGCACATCTATGCCACACAAACACACAGTAAGGAGTTCAGGGATGCCACCCCATTAAATTGTGCACACAACTCCAAGATTGCAAATGGACTCCCTCCAAAGCTTCATTTCCGACAATGCTAAAGAATACAATCATAATAGGGGCACCTGGGTGGCTCAGTAAGTTAAGCATCCGACTTCGGCTCGGGCCACAATCTCATAGTTTGTGAGTTCAAGCCCTGTGTCTGGCTCTGCTGACAGCTCAGAGCCTGGGGCCTGCTTCGGATTCTGTGTCTCCTTCTCTCCGCCCCTCCCCAATTTGTGCTCTATGTCTCTCAAAAAATAAATAAATGTAAAAAAAATTTTTTTTAAAGAATAAAATCATAATAAAAAAATCAAGCCCAAGACAAACCAAAAAGGAACGACCTCTTGAGTGTGAATTCCACCAGGGGCCACAGAGGTGGCTTTTTGGCATGGAAACTCTGTGGACATTTGGTGGACATTTTTTCCTCGTGTCCAACACTCCCTCTTAAATGAACATGGTTCAAGTTCTTCACCCTCACAAGCAAGGTTGAAGGGCTGGGGGCACTGAGACTGAGAGACGGGAAGGAGTGTTAATGCAGGAAGGGAAAGATGAAGGTCAGCATGCTGTCGTGGCACAGCTGGAAGCAAGACAGAGGACCAACGTGAGGATGTGCGGATCCCTCAGTCACCCTGTGAATGTTGCTTCTGGTGGGGCAATTACTTCTTCCATCAGACATGGCAAGGGAATGGTCTCTGTGGACAGGGAGGGCTGACGTGGTATTACCAAGGCTTCAAACCTCATTTCTTTCCCATCAAGGGCCGAGAGCATTCATAGTGCTTCATTGCCTGATTCTTGGGGAAGAAATGGTGCCCAGAGCTTAAGAGCACAAAATCCTGTGTGACTCATCCATCCTGCTTGTGAAAGAGCAAGACACATTATTTTCCTCTTCCTTTGAACACCCGCAGCCCCCAGGCTGGCCTCGATGCCTCACAAGGCTAGCAGGGAGTCTCCTCAGAGTCCCGGATCCCACAGAGCCTTCTGGAGAAGGGAACCAAGGACAAAGATTGGCAAACAGACAGACCCAGGTTTGACCCTAGGCCCATCACTTCTTGGCCTTGTAACATTGGGCGATTTCCCTCCAACAGCTCCAGCTACAGCCTGCTCCTATCTCCAGCAGCCTCCATGGTCACTAGGACTGGAGACTTCCTGGAGTTGACCCACCCAGGTGCTTTTCTTTTTCTTTTCTTTAATTTCTTTCTTTCTTCTTTCTCTTTCTTTCTTTCCTTTCTTTTTCTTTCCTTCCTTCTTCTTTCCTTTTCTTTCTTTCTTTCATCAGCTCTTGTTGTGGCTGTAGTTATGGTCACTGGTGGTGTGGGTAATGCTCTACCTTGCCTTCCTTTCCAGGATGGTAGAGATCTCTCACAGTATGGGCCCATCCAACCTCCTTTTAAGCTATGTTTGCAGCCTCCCTGTCTTCTCCTCCATGGTTTTGAGCCAAGCAGTATTTGACCTATTGACATTAGACTGCTTGCTATCCCCAAATACATGGTGTCCTTTTCCACCTCCCTGTTTTTGCTCAGGCTCTTTTCTGCCTCCTCCATCCTTGAACTCCTTTGCTGGCAAAATTCAGTTTATCTTTCAAGGTCAAAGTTGAGATTCTGTGAAGAGCATTGCCTGCTCCTCTGTGTTCCCACAATTTATTGGGATTCGTCCTGTACTGACTGTGAGCTCCTTAAGAGAAGTGGCCACAGGAATGGGCTGAAAAGCACAAGCTCTGGAGACAGGGCTGGGTTTAAACTCCAGCCCTACTACTTACAGGCTGCAAGACCTGGGGAAAGTTGTTTAACTGGCCCGTGCCTCATCTGTAAAATGGGGGTAACAGCACCTACCTCATAGGATTGCTATGAAGAGGAGATAAAACGTGTGTGGTACTGAGAGCTGAGCCTGACACATGGGAAACGTGCCCCAAGCTGGTATTACTTGCATGGCTGGTACCCAGAACACAGCAGAGCATGCACACTGAACTGAGTGCTCTGCTGGCAATTTGTGAAGGTGGGTTACTTGGAAACTCGGGGAAAAGGTGCATGTGTGATGACTGGGCAAGTATAATTGGAGGATGTGACTCTTGAACTCAGGAAAATTCCCAGCACCCGCAATCACAGAATGGTATAATGAAGCCGGTGCACCCAGCCCCCAGCTTCAACAGTTACTGATTCGTGGCCAATATTTCTGTACTTATAACCTGCTCCTCACCACCTCTCAACACACATACTGGATTATCTTAAAGCAAATTGCAGACAAGAAAAAAGCAATTTTATGCTTTACACTCTTAAAGGAGCTTTCAAAAGGGAAACACATAATCATATATTATCCTCATTATGGCTGTGGCTTGTGACCTCGATGAAGGCGGCCTTATTTTCAAGGGGAAGGTTGAAAAGAGGGTGAGAGATCAAGGGGCAGCCAAGGGCTCTGGGCTGGGAAACTAGGGCTTTTTCCAGGACATCTGGGAAAGCTCGTGGATCTCAAACCAGCTCAGAACACTCCCTTACCCCCGGATCTAGCTAGTTCTTAATCATCTTTGAGCCAGCCTGGGACATTCCACCTCAAAAATCAAATAATAGCAGTCTTTTCCCAATTCAGAGAAAAAAAAAAACCAAGTTAATGGATGGAATTCTCAATTGCAAGTTCTCTTCTCACATATTTTCCTTAAACCTTGTGGTCTCTGTGTCCATTTGTCTGCAACTGAGTGCTGGTAGACCGCAGAGTGAATAAACAAATAGTGAAATAAGATTAATGGAAAACCCTGGAAACAGCTGACCAGTGTAATCTGACAGCTTCCTGTGGACACATCTGCTGGCGGTTGGGATTTTATATCCTGCAGTATGATACACGTTCTGCAAGTGGAATCACTCCTGCTTTGTGACGAAATGACGAGCAACGTCAGGTTTCCAGTCCTGCAAATAGCACGGCCTCCCAGGTGCTCCTCCACCTGGTGGGACTTCTCAGCAGCTGTGCCAGCTGGAGGCAGGCAGGGCTAGAGCCCAGGTGCTGGGAGAACCTGCCAGGAGGGGCGACGTCTGACTCTCCTGTCCAATTCCCAAGTGCCAGAGCACAGTGGGCAGCAGTTTCCATGGGAGAGGGAGTGCATGCAGCAAGCAGGTTGATTCCCTTCTGGAGTAGACGCAGAAACGGAGCTAAGTAGAAAGCAAATTCTCACAAAGAAGTCCCCCACAGTAACTTCTTATTGAGCGTAAGACCAAGACAAATACCAAAGCTGGGGAATTTTCAAACACAGGTTCTCTAGCTCCTTGACTCTTGGTATTGGCACTTTCTGTTGGTTCCTACAAACCCCACATCCCTGAGCTAATACATCAGATGCACCCCTGTGAAGCCCGAGTCCCAGTTAAAAAAAAAAGGTCATTTATTTAGAGAGGGCAAGTGAGCATGAGCAGGGGAGGGGAAGAGAGAGAGAGAGAGAGAGAGAGAGAGAGAGAGAGAGAGAGAGAATGAATGAGAAAGATCCTCAGTAGGCTCCCCTCTGTCAGCGCAGAGCCTGACTCGGGGGATTGATCCCACGAACCATGAGATCATGACCTGAGCCAAAATCAAGAGTCAGACGCTCAACTGATGGAGCCGCCTGGGCGCCCCCTTAGTCCCAGTCCTGAATGAAACCACCTCAGCTATGCCATGGCTGCTCCTTCACCTGAGTACAAGCTCTGGAAACGCAGTTAGATGCGGAACGGGGAAACTGGCTCAGGGCCTAGCTTGTAAGGGAGAAAGGAAGGTGGAAATTGACTTTGAAAAGCAATTCAGGGGGCTCCTGGGTGGCTCAGTTGGTTGAGCATCTGCCTTCGGCTCAGGTCATGATCTTGCGGTTCATGGGTTAAGGGCCCCACGGCAGGCTTTGTGCTGACAGCTGAGCCTGGAGCCTGCTTCAGATTCTGTGTCTCCCTCTCTCTCTGTGCCTCTCCCGCTCACATTCTCTCTCTCTCACTCTCAAAAATAAATATTAAAATAAAATTTTTTTTAATTAAAAAAAAAAAAAAAAGGAACTCAGGGGTTGCCAATCCAGAGTTCAGATGGGAGCCTGAAGGAGGCCTACTCATTTGGGAGCATCACCCCGCCAGGCCCTTCAGGACTGAGCCAGCCTTGGGCTCCTCCGGCCCCACCTTAACCTGGAGCCCCACTGGTTCTTGGCTTACTTACCAAAGCGTTAATCTCTGGGAGACCACTGGCTTCTCCCTGCTTTTCTGGCATTTGAGGACTAATCTCACTTGGATAATCAGACTGAATGAGACTCAAAGAAAGACACAGCACACAATTTTTAAATAACTTTATAATTTCCTGATGGATTTAGTTTGTGAATAAAAAAGAAAAAATGGACAAAGTGTTTACAATAATTATCAAGGCAAAGTTGACTATAACACAATTTCTTTGTAATGTCATTATCCTGTCAGTAACATGACTCTGGCCATCACACACACACACACGCAAACACACACGCACGCACGCACACACACACACAGTTGAAGGCAGCAGGTGCATCTGCATCACAGACACCATCATTGCGGCTGCTACTGTCACCAAAAGGAACTCAAGCTAGGAGTCAGTGCCCAGTGCTCCTCAGCTCCTCACTAAAGTGCAGCTCCCCTCTTCCAAAGCAGAGGGGGCGAGTCCCAGGGAGACCCCCGAGTCCCCATCCTGGACATCCCGGTGTGCTCAGCAGGTTCCTGGGCTAGTCGGCTAGTCCTGCGTGGGCAGACAGGCCAGAACGGATGGTGTGTTGCCCTCAGGTAGGTCTGGCTGCATTGGAGCGTGAATGCAATACTGGTGCGGTGTGGAAAGAAGGGCTGGGCTCAGAGCGCTTGTTCTGGCCCGGGGCGAATTCTCTGGCTTCAGCAGGGTTCCTGTCCTTTCCTGATCAGGGCATCTCTAGGGCCAAGAGAGACAGCCTGGGCCTGGGAGATGTAGGGTCTAAAAAGCTTAAAGGGAAGGAATCTAGGGACTGAAGCCAGAAGGAACTGAGATCTGAGTACAATTCATTCACCTGGATTGCAGGCTCCAGGCTGGCCACTGCTTGGCCCATAGTGGATGAGTCACTGGATGATATAGCACCAAGTGGGCAGGAAAGAGGTTCTGTGGCCTGTACAGGGCTGCCGGGTGTGGCGCTTCCGAGTCAAGCCTAGGTTACCACACAGTATTAGGCACACTGAGCTGGGACCAATGTGGGTTTGAGGGTGGTTATGGGGTCACAAAATTTGAAACCTCTACCCAGGGGTCCTGAGGATGTATAGGAAATCTCTGGCACAGTGGGGACTCTCTGAGCCCCAGATTCCAATTCCTTTTACGCAGCAGTTGTCTCTTTCACTCAGGCAGTCCCCTACCTAGAGTGTGGTCATCGTGTTTCCCAAGTGGCTAGCCCAGGTGCCACCTAAGCCAACTTGGGAGGAGGGGGAGGAGTTGGGCTGCCCCATAGCTTGAATTCCTTTATTAACATGATATCATTTTGCATTTTTAAAAACACAGCTCTTTAACTTTTCAGTTCTACAAACTACTTTTTAATATCTTAATAATCTCAACAATGGACACAATGTAACTGCCCCAGTGCTCTGAGCCACACAGACAATATCGACAAGCAGAGAAACAAAGAGGAGGTGGGATGGGACAAAAATCCGCTCCCCCCAAATCAATCCCTAAAACCACCTTTCCCCCAAAAGAGTCAGAAGAAATACCTACAATAGGGTCACAGCACTCACCAAACACGTTGGAAGAAATCAGGAGACGCTTGGTTACAGTTTTGACACTAAAAAGTTTGGAAACAGTTTTTGCTTAAAAAGAGTAAATAAAGACAGCCATTTTGTTCAGAAGGATTTCCCTGTAATGTGTGTGTGTGTGTTTGCCCAAACATTCCCCTAGTCCGCATGGGGAAAATGCCAGATTCTTTTTAGAACATGTCTTTGACCAGTTCAAGTCGCTGTTCTGAGAAGCCCAGGGACTGGCAGTGATGGAGGGGTCGGCCTTGCAGGCTTGCAAAGGGTAGCATCCACACCACATCTACTGTCTCCTTACCTGCTTCTCCAGTTCTGAACTCCTGCAGGAGGGACATGAGGCTGGGGAGGCAGACGTGGGAGTTACTGATATTGCTGACACAGGGCCCATGGTAACTTAGGAAGTGCCACGTGAGGGTCACATTCGATGCGACAACATATTCTTTGATTTGCTCTTTCCTCAAAACCCCCGAGAGGGGAGCCAGCGGGCCTACGCTTCACTGCTGGGGTCAAAGGGGAGGGCAGGATGGTTCTGGGATCAGCAGCAAATCCAAATGCCAATCCTGAATGTCGCAGGGGAGGGATGACTAATAAAACTTTGTAATGACTTCCTCTTCTCTCTGGGGAGTGGGTGAGCCAATGAGCTCCCGTGGAAAACCAAACAGACTTTTATTGACAAAAGGTGTCAAGTCCCACTGCTACTACTGACACCAAAGGCAGTCTTGGGTCCAGTTTGCTTCACTAATATTTCTAAAGACCAACTGTAAGGAAGAGAGAGAAGCACTTCGATCTTTGTTAGGTTATAAGGTACTAGGTTAAAGGTTAGAGCTGAGATGGATTTAGGGATTCCCATTCATATTTCTTAATATATTAAAGCCTATTTAAAATCTTTTCCATTTCAAATAGTATCCAAGTCTTTGTAAATCTCAATTCAGATACTTCATCAAGAACTCAATGAGTACCTGGAATAGAGGTATATGAAAAGATGAGAAAATCACATTGTATTTCTTCAGCCCCACATTGGATTCCACTCACTCTTCTTCATCTTGTCCCCTTTTGTGATGACCTTGATTTGGGGTACAGATCTTTAGGTGCTAAGGGGCAACTAGACTTGCCAATGGAATGGATGAGTTTGGTGAACATAATAGGCAATGTGCAGTGAGCTTTCAAGGCTCTAGACCTTCGGCAGCAGTTGAGTGACCTAGTGAAACCATGAACACCAGAAGAGTGTCATGCAATGATAAGTCTTTGTGTGATGGGAATAGTGCATTTAGTAAAAGTTGGCTCAATGAGTTATCTCAACTCAAGAAGATACTCTAAGTGCTGGACACTGTATTAATTTTGTCCCTATAACATACAGTCAGGTCATGTTCACTACTAAAGTTTAGCCAGAACCTACTTTCATCTAGAACCAAACAGTCCCCAGAACCATTTGAGATGCTAGAATGACCACCCAAGAGAAATCAAGGAGATCCCTGCTACGGTTCACAGAGACCACGCAGATAATGTTTGCCCCAGATATTTTTCTTACTAGAAGTGTTTGTCCAGAGGACTTCAATAAAGTTTTGGAGAAGAAGCAACAAGAAGGCTTGAAATGAAAAGGGGAAGAAAGGAAGTGCAGTGAGAGTCATGCACCAAGTGGGCAAAAGTGACAGGTATTGTATTTGACAGCAAAGACAGAATGAGCAGGACCCAGGGAGACCTGCTGATGCCTTCCCTTGCCAAAGCTGCTAGAGAACAGCCAGAACCAGGCCACTTCTTTGTGGATGGCCTCTTCTCCTGCCTTCTCTGTTCTGCCGTAGTCCTGTGAAGGCTATTATCATACCTCAGTTCCTTGCATTATGGTAGATAAAGTGAGATGCTAATACACCAGGCTGAAAATACTGGGGGCTATCTACATGATTTATGGGCAGTGCAATAAATACATGGAATTGAGGTGATTGACCACAAACGACCACCACTTACTATCTTACCCCTACATCTCCCACTTCCCCTGCTTCTGGCCAGCCTGGCTATCAGGAAGCATCTCAGTAAGAAGTTTATGAGCAGAGTCCACTTAAACCTTCGATAAGAAACAGTCTACAGCTTCTCATAGGAGAGGCTGTTTTACAGCAGGGAATCAGGGCAGCTGGAGATATGACCATATAAGTTAATGGGACAGTCAAGGGCTGCTGGTGGGAAGATACTGGACTGAAGGCTTGTGATGACTTTACAGGCAGCATCATTCTTTGGGTGAGTAACTGGGGAGGGGGAAAGGACAAAATGCAAGACAAAAGCATTTAAGCCCAGCAACTCTTATCAGAAGATGTGAGTATCTGGTGGGCGTCTGGCTGGAGAGGTGGTTAAAGGCTACATTTGGGTTAAGTGGTCTCTTTCTTGGTGCCTGATTATTTATTTATGACTGTCATTGTCTAAGCCTGGGAAAAATGCCCCTCAAAATGCCAATACCTTCAACTTGATTTGCAACTTTAGGGTCAATTTTTTTGATCCACAACATGGAGCTGGCCAAGTTCCATGTGGTGTACACAGATGTGTGAAGAAAACACTATCTACTACTGCAGCCCCCCCTAAACACTATACTCTTGCAGGGTAACGACGACAAATAAAAATCCCGAACCACCAAATAAGATCCTGCAGGCAAGTAAGTGACTCAGCTCCCTGCCCCTGAACTCATCAATTACATTATAGTGAGAAATGCTCATCTGTAAAACATTTTTTTTATGAAAAAGATAACTTCTACTCAGAAGGAGTAGGGAGAGGATAGGTATACCTTTTACTGCTTTGACTCAAACAAGGTATGTCTCAGAGTCCTTTACATTTCTCCCTCACGAAAAAGAGACTTTTTTTCAAGGATGGATACCTAACAGTGACTTGCACATAGTAGGCATTTCATACATACTATTTGAATGAAAGAATGGAGGAAGGAATGTGTGTGGGATGAGAAACATTCATTTGTGCCAGAAGGGAGGTTCCAGACAATGCACGAGGCTATGGTTATGGGAGTGCACATCAAGAGTAAAGCTAAAAGGGTAGAAGGTGGGTCATAAACTTCAGCAACCGCTGGGCCGCAAGAGCATACATAGAACATGGATGGTGGGAAGGCAGAAGCATTCTTTAGGGGCTCAGGGGACTAGAATGCTGATGAGGGAGATGTTTAGGAGAAACCAGCCTGGGCCCAAGGAGCGGTCATCTTCTACAGAAGCAGAGCAGCAGGTGGTTGATGGCAAGGTTCGTGTCAAACCCCTCTTCTCTTTCAGACTGAGACGTATAATCTGACAGATTAAGTATAATAAGGTCAAAGGTCTTAAACAAGAGGGACCGGGGGAGAACTGTTCACACCATCTTCTTATTAACTGGTTGAGAAGAGCAAGGATGAGTGAGACAAACAGGACTGGGTGAAGACTCCAAACTTGTGGTATTAGTGTTCACTAAGCCCTCATGAGGCCTGCTTGCAGCTCCCCTGCATAAAACATTACATGTGAAAGTGAGCAAAAGAAACAGTAAGAAGAGTCAGTTTCTCTTTGTCCCTGTTCTCTCTTTTCCCCCTCTCTCTTTTTAAGATTTTTTTTTTTAACCCTTTTAGGAGAAAGCACCTGTTGTGATATTAGAACACTCAGCTCTCTGGTCCATGGGGAAGTTTCTTTCAATATGTTGAACTCCAAGGAGATTCCAGATTTAGTTCTCATGTCAAGGACAGAAGGTAAACAGGCTACCTACTCCATGTCCCACTGTAAGGGCAGAACCACCAGCTTCCACAGTCCTCCACTGTTGATGACCAGATGGCAGTTCTTCATGGAAACTTGGCCACTTACCTACCCTGGACATCAAGAAAATTAGTGTAGAGACAATATCCAAAGTAGAAAGGCAGAGTTAAGATGAGAGCTGTAGAAAGGGTGCTGGAATCATACTTGAAGGACCAACCAAGATGGGATACAGTCTGTAGTGTTTGCTGGGTGCCAGAAGCTCCTGGGAGCCTGTTCCGTCCAGTTCTTCTTTCTTGGCACCTGGATTTACTATAGCAGGCTGCTGGGCTGGCTACTCCCCATAAAGCAGGGTCAGGATGACTCTTCCAATGCGTTGACCACTTGCTCCAGGATGTCGGGGCAATGATCTGCTATCTGCTGGAGAATGGCATTGGCAAACTCCTGCAGTTCTGCATTGTCCCGTTCACCTTTTTCTAGCTCATTCTGAAGCTGAAAGGGAAAGAAAAGATGGATTTCAGATAAAATAAAATTATCCTGTTTGCACTGGGTTAAGAATTATTGTCCATGAATAAAGAAATTGCATTTCCAACAACATGGATGAACCTGGAGGGCCTTTGCTAAGTGAAATAAACCAGACAGAAAGGCAGATACTGCATGGTATCACTTATAAGTGGGACCTGGGGGGAAAAAGTCAAACTCACAGGTTGCTATCAAGGGCTGGAGGGTGGGGGAGATGGAGCAGGTTGGTAAAAGGGCACAAACTTTCAGTTATAACATGAATAAGGTCTGAGGATCTAATGTATAATACGATGACTACAGTTGATAACATCATACTGTAGAATTAAATTTGCTGAGAGTAGAACTTAAGTGTTCTCATAAGGGGAAAAAAGGAAGTATGTCAGATGACAGATGTATTACCTCGACTGTGGGAATCTTCACAATGTCTATCAAATCATCATGTGCACTTAATAGATCACAATTTTGTCAATTAAACCTTAATAAAGCTGAAAATTAAAAAAAAAAAAGAGAGGCACTTTCTATGTGAAGTCTTCCTGCATCAACGTTAACAACCAGGAAAGTGTGAACGTTAACATCAAGTGTTTGTTCGTGAAGGTGTGACTAGTTCACCAGTAATCTGCGGAGCTGGAGCCCCAGCTCCAGTCCCCTCATTCCAGATGGAACATTCTCTCCACTGTGTCCCAATGTCACACCTCTGTCCAGGATGGGGAAAGGGATACATGCATGACCTCAGGTAGGATTTTAATCTTGTGTAATGGTTCTCATCCTAGGGAAACTTACAATTTAAAAGATTTTCCCCATTTGCTATATACCACTTTTGTTCAGTACATTAGACTATCTGCTCATATAGCTAAAGAGATTATTTTGAGAAACATTTAAGATGCTTAGAAATATAATTCTAACTTCCTGTTGGTTTCAAACACTCTCTTGGACATTCCTTCAAGCATTAAAACAACATTTATGGAGGGCCTACTACTTGCTGAAAGATGGAACGGATCTGGTCTTTTCCCTGAAGATCCACTTGGGTTAATGGAAGAAAACACACAAACAGATCATTACAACACAGGATGGTAGGGGCCATGGCCGAGGCTCAGACATGCACTGTAGTGGAAGACATAATAGGGCTGTTTGCATCCTGCAGGAGTGTAAGAAGATGCTACTGAAGGCAGTATGTGGTGTGAATCTTGAAGGCTGAGCGGGAGTTTGCTGGGAGGTCAAAGGCAGAAGAGGCTTTCAAGCACATGAAACAAGGGCAGGTGTGTAGGGCTAAGAAAGGGCGTGGGACCTTGGGGATGAGGGAGCTTCTCAGCATGGCTAGAGCATAAGGTAAGGGGGCTGGGCAGAGAGTGACAGAAAATGAAGCTGATTATGCTAACTAATTTGGATGTAAATTAAAAAAATAAAATTAAAATAAAATAAAAAAATTAAAAATAAATTAAAAAAAGTAAATGAAGATGAGGACAACAGACAGGGCCAGACTGTTTGTAAAGCTAAGGAGTTCAGATTGAATCTGGTTAAAAAACAAAGAAAGAAACACCCACAAAAAGGAAGTCCAAGAGTTTTCAGACAGTGTAGTAACATGGTCAGCTTCATTTTTTTAGAAGAGACCTGTGAAGATAAAAACATGTTAGCCTGAGTGGAGGGAACACTAAGCTAAAAGAAGTTTTGTGGCAAGCCCAGGTGAGAGTTAAGGAGGGCTAACATGGGGGCACCTGGATGGCTCAGTCGGTTAAGCATCTGACTTTGGCTCAGGTCATGATCTCATGGTTTGTGGGTTTGAGCCCCGCGGCGGGCTCTGTGCTGACAGCTCAATAGATTGAGCCACCCAGGTGCCCCTGTTTTAAGGACTGAATGAGCTATTTATATAAACTGCAGTACAATACCTGACACACAGAAAATTATGTATGTTAGATGTTGTTACAATTATTGTTGAATAGGTAAGATTACCTAGACAGAGCATGTAGATTAAAAGGCAAATAGAACCAAGTTTTTTTTTTTTTAAGAACCAAGTTTTAATTACACTGCTGACAGAATCCACATGCTGTGAGCCAAGAATTAGCATGCTGCGTCTTCAAATATATCAAAGAGTTGGGAACAGATTTTGCAATCTTTATTCTGTTAAATGTTGACTGAATACCAGGACATGCAAGGACCAGATTTAGACTACTCTAAGTCTTGACGCATCTCAAGGTCTGACTGTGTCATATGAATATGAATCTCTGAAATGGGGAAACCAAAGAAGCAAAGTGCCTTTTAAATACAGCTGCAAAGAATATAACCCAGAAATACTGCTAGGTGAAAAGGCCACTATTCTCAAATCTCTTGAACAGAACTGAAGTCAATCACACAAAGTAACAGAGGAGGTTGTGAGGTTGTATTGCTTCAGTTTCCCATCTCAGTCCTTCCTAAGAATATTGTGAACATCTTTGGTTTATATTCTGAGTCGGGTATCTGCACTTTACTCTCTACAAGTCACATATTCATTTCCTATAAAATATTTTTCTAATTTGGCTTCTGCTAAGCAGATAATCACGAAGTTACTTAATGGATTCATTTTAGTTTAAAAATTTTCAGGTTTTTTTTTCTAATTCAAAAAGTATTACGCATGCATTGTAGAAAAATTTTAAAACAAAAACACCAAGAAAAAAAATCAACTGTAATATTAGCATCAGGAGATAACCACTGCTACATATTTTGTCATATATTCTTTGAGACTTTGTTTTATTACACACATACACACACACACACACACACGTGTAATTTTAGAAACAAAATGGCAATGATAGTATATAGATTATTTGTAAGCTGATTTTGTTTTCACCTAAAAATATACTATAAATACATTTCAGACCAAATCCCAAAGGCTCTTTCAGAGCTTGCTAATTCTAAAATTTATCCCTATGTATAAATATACAACAGGAACCAAGAAAATATTTTAAAGGAAGAAAAACAATGTGTGGACTGGCTTACCAGATTACAAAACATACTGTAAAAAGCCACGAATTAGAAGAGTATTGTACTGATGAAATTAGATCAATGGGATTTAGAATCTGATCAGGAGGCATTTGAAATCAATTAACTGTATTAGGTCAACTGGGCCCAGTTGTGGTCAGATTCTTGCTCATATCATACATAAACATAAATTTGAAATTACCTAAAGATCTAAATTTAAAAATTATACTGTGAATTCATATTCTTCTCATGTGCATACAAAACATTCTCCAGGATAGATCATATGAAAGCCACAAAACAAATCTTAATAAATTTAAGACTGAAATCACATCAAGCATGTTTTCCAACCACAATGATATGAAACTAGAAATGTTACAAAGTGAAAACAGGAAAATTCACAAATATTTGTAGATTAAACAACATGTGACCAAGGGCTAAGAAAGAAATCAAAAATTACTTGAGGAGCGTCTGGGTGGATTAGTTGGTTAAGCGTCTGACTCTTGGTTTTGGCTCAGGTCATGATCTCACGGTTTGTGGGTTTGAACCCTGTGCTGATTTGTGTCAGCTCTGTGCTGACAGTGCAGACCCTGCTTGGAATTCTCTCTCTCTCCCTCTCTTTCTGCCCTCCCCTGCTCGCACTCTCTCAAAATACATAAATAAACTTAAAAAAAATTACTTGAGACAAAAATGAAAATACAACATACCAAATCTATGGGCTACAGTAAAAACAGTTCTTAAGAGGGAAACTCATAGTGACAGATGCCTACAGTAAGAAGCAAGAAAGATCTCAAACAACCTAACTTTATACCTCAAGGAATTAGAAAAAGAACTAAGCCCAAAGTTAGTAGAAGGAACAAAATAACAAAAAAGACTAAAAAAACAATAGAAATGAAATTGAGACTAAAAAGACAATAGAAAAGATCAATGAAACTAAGCTGGTTTTTTGAAAAGATAAATAGACCAACCTTTAGCTAAATTTACCAAGAAAAAAAGTAAGAGAACTCAAAATTGGAAATTAAAGATGAGATGTTATAACCTGTACCAGAGAAAAGCAAAGAATCAAAAAAGATTACTACAGAAAATTATATGCCAACAAACTGGACAACCTAGAAGAAATGCATAAATTCCTAGAAACATACAACCTACATAACTGAATCATGAAGAAATAAAAAATTGGAACAAACAGATTTTTAGCAAGGGAACTGAATCAGTAATCAAAAACCTCCCAACAAACAAAAGCCCAGGACCAAATGACTTCACTGGTGAATTCTATCGAACATTTAAAGAAGAATTAATACCAATCCTTCTCAAACTCTTCCAAAAAATAGAAGAGGAGGGACAGTGCCAGACTCATTTTACAAAGCCAATATTACTGATACCAAAATCAGAAAAGATACCACAAAGAAAGAAAATTGTGGCCAATACTGCTGATGAACATAGATACAAGATCCTCAATAAAATATTAGCAAACTGCATTTAATACTACATTAAAAGGATGTACACCATGATCAAGTGGGATTTATTCTAAGCATGCAAGGATGCTTCAACATCTGCAAATCAGTAAAATGTGATAAACTACAGTAACAACATGAAGGCCAAAAGTCATATGATCATCCCAACAGATGTAGAAAAAGGATTTGATAAAATTCAACATCCATTTATAACAACTCTCAACAAAGAGGGTATAGAGAGAATATACCTCAACATAAATTAAAATAAATAAAGGAAAAAAAGACAAAGGATTGGGATCAATGTATTATGAAAGTATTAGGCTTGTATACAAGCCTAATAATAGAAAAATGGGCAGAGGATATGAACAAAAAAACTCATTGAAGAAAAACAAATGGCTAATAAGCACATAAAAAATACACAACCTCACTGAGTATTAATAATTACTAATGAGTAGTTAAAGAGATACAAATTAAACAAGATAGAGTTTTGTTCCCCCTATCACACTGGCAAAAGACTGTTAATCTGTGTTGGTATAGATTTGGGGAAGTGGGTACTTTGATACTGCTAAGGGATGGAAGGACTTTCAATTTTACTCTCTATACTTTTTTTTTTTTTAATTACAGTTGACACACAATATTACATTAGTTTCAGGTGTACAACAGAGTGATTGAACATACCTATATGTTTATGCTATGCTCACCACAAGTGTGGCTACCATCTGTCACCATTACAACACTATCACTATACCACTGACTATATTCTCTACGCTGTACCTTTTATCCTCATGACTTATTCATTCCATAACTGAAAGCCTGTATCTCCCACTCCTCTTCATCCATTTTGCTCAGTCACCCATCCCCATCCTCTCTGACAACCACCAGTTTGTTGTCTGTATTTATAGGTCTGTTTATGCTTTTTATTTGTTTATTCAACTGTTTTGTTTTTTAGATTCCACATATAAGTGAAATCATATGGTGTTTGTCTTTCTCTGACTTATTTCACTTAGCATAATGCCCTCTAGGTCCATCCATATTGTTGCAAATGGCAAGATTTCATTCCTTTTTTACGGTTGAGTAATATTCCATTGTATATATGTGTATGTGTAGATACGTCTCTCCCTTCCTCCCTCCCTCTCTTTATCTTCTTTATCAATTCTTTATCCATTCATCTATTGACAGACACTTGGATTGCTTCCATAATTTGGCTATGGTAAATAAAGCTGGAATAAACATAGGGAAGAATGTCTCTTTTCAAATTAGTATTTTCATTTTCTTTGGGTAAATAGCCATTAGTAGAATTACTTAATCATATGGTGTTTTATTTTTAATTTTTTTAAGGAGTCTCCACACTGGTTTCCACGTTGTACCAATTACATTACTTCCAAGAGTGCACAAGGGTCTTCTTTTCCCCATAGCCTCATCAACACTTGTTACTTCTTGTCTTTTTGATTCTAACCATTCTGACAGGTATGAGGTGATACCTCATCATGGTTTTGATTTGCATTTCCCTAATGATCAGTGATGTTGAACACCTTTTCATATGTCTGTTGGCCACCTGTATGTCTTCTCTGGAAAAATGTCTAGTCCTCTGCCCATTTTTAATAAGATTTTTAATTAATTAATTTATTAATTTATTTATTTTTTTGGTGTTGAGTTGTACAAGTTCTTTATATATTTTGGATATTAACCTCTTACTGGATGTATCCTTTGCAAATATTTTCTCCTATTCAGTAGATTACCTTTTTGTTTTGTTGATGGTTTCCTTCATTGTGCAAAAGCTTTTTATTTTGGTGTAATCCCAATAGTTTATTTTTGCTGTTATTTCTCTTGCCTGAGGAGACAAATCTAGAAAAATGTTGCTAAGGCAAAAATCCAAAGAAATTACTGCCTGTGTTTTCTGCTAGCATTTTTACAGTTTTAGGTCTCAGATTTAGGTCTTTAATTAATTTTGTTTACTCTATATACTTCTAATATTATTTAATACCACAAGCAGCATCAATTTTATAAGAAATTTGGATAAAAAGATATAATATAAATATTCAAAGCTGCATGTGTTTTTAATTTTTTTTTTTCAACGTTTATTTATTTTTGGGACAGAGAGAGACAGAGCATGAACGGGGGAGGGGCAGAGAGAGAGGGAGACACAGAATCGGAAACAGGCTCCAGGCTCTGAGCCATCAACCCAGAGCCCGACGCGGGGCTCGAACTCACGGACCGCGAGATCGTGACCTGGCTGAAGTCGGACGCTTAACCGACTGCGCCACCCAGGCGCCCCTGCATGTGTTTTTAAACATGTAATTCTGATATTCCAAGACTGAAAAGGGGCAAATAGAAATGTATAAAATATTCATTCAAAAAGTATTGATTGTTTTGCCAATGAAAAGGAATTTAGTTCTGATACATGGTATATAACATGAACCATGAAAACACTATGCTGAGTCAAATAAGCCAGTCAACAGAAGACCACATACTGTATGATTCCATTTTTATGAAATGTCCAGAATAGGCAAATCCAGAGTCAGAAAGTAGATTAGTGGCTGCCTAAGGCTGGGGTGGGATGGGGTAATTGGGAGTGATTGCTAATAAATATGTGTTTCTTTTTAGAATGATGAAAATGTTTGACAACTGATGTGGTGACAGTTGTCCAATTCTGAGAATGTACTAAACCTATTGAATTGTACACTTTAAACAGGTGAATTGCATGGTGTGTGAATTACAGCAAAATAAAACTGCAAAGACAGAAAAAAAGGAAAGAAGGAAGAGGAAGTTTCTTGAAGAGTGTGGCTGTTGAGATGAGGGCAGGAAAGAGGGTCTGGAGAAATAGTATGAACTATTCACAGAGGCACAGAGGAGGAAATGTACTTGGCTGTTCACTGAAGTTCAGGAATACAGGAATTACTGGGTCTTGACAGAAGCAGTACCAGTTCTTTGAAGGTGACAAAAGGTCCTTGGGCTGGCTAGGCTTGGGCACTATCCCTCAGAGGACCCTCACTCTATTACATGGTTTCAGTGAAGCCACACCTAGGGCACTGCGTTCCATTTCAGGCACCTTATTACCAGAAAAATGGAGACAAACTGGAATGAGTTCAAAGGAAAATGGCAGGCATGACTAAGAAGCTGAAAGGATCATTTTATGGGGCAGGATTAGAACTAAGTAGTAGACCTGAACTAACTGAAGACTAAGCGAAGGGAATGCGATTATTACCTACAAATGTCAGGAGGGTGTACACAAGAAGCTGGAGGAGTGGTTTAGCAGTGGAGGAGAAAGCATAAGTAGAAGTGGTAGAAAAAGATTAGGGGGAAAAAAAAACAGAGGCAGACTATAGGCTATGCTTTTTCCAAGGGCTAATGAATGGTTTGCCTGGGAAAAGGTGTTTAAAAAGAGGATCAGAAGAATCAAATAGTTCAGAGAAGGAAAAAAAGAGTTTAGAGAAGGAAGTGTTCCTTCATTAGCTGGAGTTGCTTTCCATCTGGTGGAACTTTCTCTATTCTCCAGGGATTATGCATGGTTTGCATTTTATCTGAAAGCAGTATTAGATGTGGGCATGGCTGAGCAGGGAGAGAGTTTATTGGCACTTGATCCAATATATGCTAAAATTTCCTGTCTTGAAAAAAATCTCAAAGATCAATTTTTTGTGTGAAACCTGAATTACATTTAAAATGAGGCTTTTTATTTTGACTTCGAAATGCAAAGCTTTAGTCATTCTGAAGTCAAAGGAGTACAGGAATGTGTGAGAGAAAAAAAAGACCACTTAGGAAAGAAAGGCAATGTGAAGCCATCAAACTAAAAATGTAGACAGATGTGTTATACAGCACAGGTGTGAAAACAAATCTTGAAATATATTAGTACCTTGTTATTTTAAAATATTTCTTTAGCATACACATCGCATGTTTAAAAAAGGAAGTTTTTATACGGTATCAGTATGTAGTGGGTCCTATGGATAAATTGGGAAAAGTGTGTTCTAGCTTCTGAAGTATAATTTACCAGATATCTCACTCTTCTTGTTCCCTCTACCCCTGCCCACACCCTGCCCCTATGCCTGCCTATTCAACTCTCACCTCCTCCCCAAAGAAGGCCCCTTTAAACATCAGAAAAGAATTTCCCAAAAAGTACAAACATGTAATATTTGGGGTTTAACGTAAATTCTTATTACACCCTAGCTGCTAGGAATTAAATCCTTTCCCCTCCCCTCTTTCCCTTCCTTGTTAAAGCTACATATCCAAACTTAGTGGATATTAAGATTGAGTAATCCAACAAGATCTTCTATTTCCTACTCTCTACTTTCTAATATTGGCAGGCTAATTCCACCACTGCAAGTACTGAGGTGAAAAATACTGTCTTCTTGGTTTACTTTCTTAAAACACCATAATTATACGCAGCACCTAAGTTTGCACGGTGCCCTCTCTAGATAGAAAGATACAATTTTCTGTGTACATATTGAAAGCTTTGCATCTAAACCAAACAACAAACTTAAAAACACTTCCAACGTAAAATAATTTCTACAAAACTGCAAAGTGGATTTGTTCCCACGAATCCCGCAAGCTCCTGCTGCAACTTAAGCATTAAATCCCTTATCTCAGCACCCTCGTTTCCCTCCATATATAAAATATCACTACAAAATCTTCCTCAAATCTCTTGGGTACCTCAAGATTGAGTGGAAAAACCCAATTCTACTAAACCTTAATTTGATGAAGATACTCTGAAGGAGGAGGTTATTGTAGTAATAGATGAATAGGTATGTACAGTAGAGAAAATATAAAATAACATGCTTTGCTCAATGAAATAGGGATTTGAAAATGTGGATTAGGGATGACTATGAGGGCAACAAGTCTTGCTGCTCCAAACATTCTGCACATGGGGTCTGGGGCCATTAGTGACCAAGAGCACAGCACTCATGATGGGTTAGTACCATTCACTGAATAAGCAACCAGTGAGTCTGAGGAAATTGTTACTAAGGTAATGCAGACATGAAACACACTACACCTCAAAACAACCTCACAACACTCCTTGTTCCTAATCTATTTTCCAGGTACCCTGTAGCCACCCTTCTATGACCCTGTCCCTTCAATTAACTCTGTGTTTCCAATCTCTCCTCTCCCCCGGTCTTTCACCATGGCTTCAGAGGGCACTCTCATCCTGAAATGACCTGTTGAATCTGCTTCCCTCACAAGCTAGTCCCAATTTTTCTCTTTCTTTCACTGCCAAACATCTCAAAAGAACAGTCTATATTTGCTACCTCTGTTTCCTATTTTCCTCCTTAGCATCTAAGAATTTAGTTTTTGCTATTCACTGAAACTGCTCTCTCAAAAGGTTACTAAGCTAAGACTCCCACACTGAAAACTGTAAAACATTATTTACAGAAATAAAAGATATCTTAAATGGAGGAATACAATATGATCATGGATCAGAAGACTCAATAGTATAAAGAATTAATTCTGCCCAAACTAATCTACAGATTCAATTCAATCCAAATAAAACACTCTGGCATGTGTGCATGTAAACTGACAAGCTAATTCAAGGCGTAAGTGGAAATGCAAAGAACCAAGAAGAGCCAAAGCATCTCAAACAACAAAGTGATAAGAACATGAACTATGTTACTGTTATTAGCATAGCTTGCTATTGGCACAAGAACAGGCAAACAGACCAATGGAACAGACAAGGGGACCCAGAAAAACAGCCCAAATCTGGGAATAACCCAATGCCCACCAACAACTAGGTGATAAATTGTGATATATTCATTCATACAATGGAATATCATACAGCAATGAGAATGAACGTATATGTATATCATAATAGACACATTTCATAAACATGACATTGAATGAAAGAAGCTAGACACATACTCTGTGATTCCAGGTATATAAAATTAAAAAACAGGCAAAATGAAGTGTTAGAAGTCAGGTTACCCGTGGAGGGTGGAGTAGTGGCATGACAAGAGATTTCCGAGGTGCTGGTAACTTTCTGCTTCTTCAGGTGTTCATTATAGGAGTGTGTAAAAACTCATTGAGCTGCATACTTATGATTTGTGTAGTTTCTGTATGCATGTTATAAAAAAAACAAACAAACCAAACCTCAAGGATTACCTAACAGCACAATCCAGTGGTCTTAACTGTCTTATCCTTGAACTCCTCTGCGATACTTGTTCTGGTAACACCTCCTTCTAAAATCTCTCTCCCACTTGACTTTCTGGCTCTTCTCTGCCTGTCCCTATATTTCTTGTCTGTCTTGCTGCTGTTCCTCTTCTTTCTGCTTCCTCCCACACATGCAAAACCTGAGTTTTAGGGGACATTCCTCTGTTCTTCGTCTTTTGTCCTCTGCTTAGACTGTTTTCCTTGAGCTTTATTTATAAAGTGGTAATAATAACAGCAACTAACTTACTGGACATTTATTGTGGACCAGGTATTATTCTAAGTGCTTTAGTGCATTGACACAATCTACTTTCTTTGCCCATTTTATGATTTCTTTTGGGGTAAGTTTTTGTGGGTTTTGTTCAACTTTAAGCACAGAAAATTTCACACATACACAAAAGAAAACAGTAAACGAACCCTCACGTGACCTAAATTTAAGGATTATCAGGGTATGTCAACATAATTCTAATTCCCTTCTCTCCTGAATTTGACTATTTTTCAAATGCTTAATAAATACTTCTTTGTGAATGTTCCACTTATACATCAACTCGTACTGTTCATACTGTTTAATAAACTGTTGTTTTCACTTAATAATTACTACAAGGAGTTTTTCATGTGATTATAAATTCTTCTAAAATACAACTTGTATTTTTATTAAAAAATTTTAAAAAATATTTATTTATTTTTGAGAGACAGAGAGAGACAGAGTGTGAGCAAGGGAGGGACAGAGAGAGAGGAAGACACAGAATCCAAAGCAGGCTCCAGGCTCTAAACTATTAGCACAGAGCCTGACGCAGGGCTCAAACCCCCAAGCCATGACCTGAGCTGAAGTCAGACACTCAACCAACTGAGCCACCCAGGCGCCCCTAAAACACAATTTTTAAATGGGTCATATTGTAATCAAGTTTATTGACGTATTTTAATTTAAATAATTCCATTATTAGAAATTTAGTTTGTTTTCAATTTTTTCTTTTTATAAATAGTGACATGGTGAGTTTGCTAGTACATAAGTCTTTGCGTATTTATGATCGTTTTCTTTAAATTCCTGGATCAAAGGGTATACACCTCTTTAAAGCTTTTGACATCTTACCAAACTGTTCCAGAAGAGCTGAACTAATATTCAGCCCACAGACAACAAATATGGGTGCTCATTTCCCCACCCACTCAATATAGTGGGGCAACACACATGCACACACGCACACACACACCCTGATCTTGCAGATATGACAGGGCTATTTTCATTTGCAGTTCTTTGTAATTCTTTTCATTTATAGCGAAGCCAAAAATTGAGGCAAAACATTCATAAATATATTTATTGGCCATTTCTTCTTCTGGGAAATTCCTGTTAACGCCCTTTCCAGGCTATGTTTCTTTTGGTTTAGTTTCTTCCTTGCTGATCTCACGGTCACTACCCTAACACAAGCTATCTTATCCTAGATCTTTTGCTTATTGTAATAGCGTCACATGCACATCAACCCTGGTTTTAAGAGCACTCTTTCTAAAAACATGTTGGATTAGGTTCCCTTCTCCTCTTCCAACGTCTTAAATTATTTCCTACCTACAGAACGGAGGCCAGTCTCTTTGGCATGGCAACCACAGTCTGGCTCCATCCTACTGTCCCAATTTCATCCTCTGTTATAGCCTTGCCACGTGCAAATAGCCTCCTGGTATATGCTCTTGTCTTTGCTTTTACTTTGATGTGGTTCCCTCATTCTAGAATGTGGATAATCTTCCCTCCTACACACCTCTCTTCCCTGTCTTACTCATTCTTTATGATTGAGCTCAACTGGCTCTTCTCTCTATGAAGGTAGAGGTAAATATTGCTGTTCTTCTCTGTTCTCTTCAGAGGTAAATATCGCTGAAGTGTTAATTTTGTCTTGAGTTTCAAGAATTGGCTATTTAATTCCCCAACTCTTCTTCAAACTCCTTGATGGATTCTTTTTACATATCAATGCTGCCTAGCAAAATACCCTGCACATAATTAGCAATTGAGAAACGACTGGTGTATAGACGGAAGGAATGCATGCTAATCCTGGATGGGGGAGGGGGACACTGATAACTTTCCAAAGAGTTTTTTTTCTCTAAGTTTGTTTGTTTGTTTATTTGTTTAGAGAGCGTGCTAGCAGGGGAGTGGCAGAGAGAGAGGGAGAGAGAATCCCAAGCAGACTTTGCACTGGCATCAGGCCCAATGCGGGGCTTGAACCTATGAACCATGAGATCATGACCTGAGCCGAAGCCAAGAGTCAGGCGCTTAACTGACTGAGCCACCCAGGTGCCCCTCAAAGAGCTTTTTAAGATAAAATGTGAAGCATCTCAAAATCAAGACTGTGTGATGATACAGACCTTATAGCAGGGCACATAAACCATACACTGTAGCATCTCACTTTGTTTAAAGTTCTCAAAAGATGGAGTATGGGCCAAGTAAAGGATACTAAGGTGGTCTCTGGCAAGAATTTTCTGGCTTTGTCTGCTGAATGTTATTATAATGTATTCTGTTCCTAGTAGCTATTCCAGCCCTCCCTGAACTCAGAGTAGTAATATGATTTCTAGAGGGACTCGAGCCAAGAATCACAAACGCAAAAGCAACTCAATCTGAATGCTCGAAGCAACACAAGCTGGAAGTGTGTGAATACAAGGGAAGGAGAGAATGCTTCAGCCTCCACCACTGCTCAGGGGACCAGCAGGCAGTGGAAGCTCAGAATGAGGTTTGTCAGAGATGATGTTCTACAACCTCACACCCACCAAAAATATTCTTATGAAAGCCTAGCTGTAAGGGAAACCAACCGAGTTCCCTTTCTGCCTTCAATGTTAGGACTGTTCTCTGTAGGAGAACAGAGCTGATGGTATGAAGAATAATAAGGAACATAGCTGGACTAGATGGAGGAACAGAAGTGCAGCTGAGGGATGGGCGGATTTGTTCAGGGAAGTTGCCCCTGCTCAGCACAGGTCATGATTTCAGAATAACTACCATATCTCTCCATAGCCAAGTAAAGGCATAGGGAGAGCTAACAAACTCACTAATTTGACAGTCTTAAAGGAGAGAAAATAGCCTCATTTCAAGGTAAACAGCTCTATTCACAGTCATAGGGGATGAGGTGAAAGAAAAGGACGTATGGATGGATATACAGAAGAGATGGTTACAAGAGAGGTAACTGAATAAATTCAGTTGTGGTTGGCAGTGACTCAGATTAATTCCTTTCCGGAGATAGCTTTGTGGTGGGCAGAAAATTATACAGAGATGCTTAGTTTGGTTTAAGCAGACAAGAATCTGAACTTGAGGTTTTTAACAGCTAGGTCTCAGGATGCATGGGCCATGAGGTCTGAGCTGGTCACCGGCATGATAATTGGAGCCTTTCAGCGGTGATGGATCAAGCTGAAACAGTCCTCCACCCTGGCCAGATCTGGGCTAGAGTTCCCCAGCCCAAATCAGCAGGCTGTTCAACTACATCTGCTTAGGTGATATGAAGACATGAAATAACTTCTGAGGTTGGATTTTTGAGAAATGAGAATAAAATGAAACACATTTTTAAAAAGAGTCCTTCACTGTTTTGGCATCTTTTTTTTTTTTTTTTAAGTTTATTCATTTTGTGAGAGAGAGAGAGAGAGAGAGCGAGCATGTACGAGCAAGTGCATGCACGGGGGTGGGGGGAGGGGTAGAGAGGGAGGGAGAGAGAGAATCCCAAGCAGACTCTGTGCTGCCAGTGCACAGTCCGATGTGGGGTTAAAACTCACAAACCAGGAGATCATAACTTGAGCTGAACTCGAGTCAAATGCTTAACCAACTGAGCCACCCAGGTGCCCCTAAAATGAAATGCATTTTGCCATAATATCTATTCATAAAATACAAAATGTATGTGGTCAGAGGGATCTGAGCACACAGTGGGTATTTCTTGCCTAGTTATTTACTTTTCTAGAGGTATCTGGCCACTTTTTCACTCTGTAGAATCCCTCTAGCATTTAGTAACAGGGAAAACTAAAGTTGTTCTTGAAGTATTTGTCCTATGATTATTTCCCACAGATTAAGACCAACTCCAGGGGTGCCTGTGTGGCTCAGTCGGTTGAGCGTCCGACTTCAGCTCAGGTCATGATCTCAGAGTTTGTGGGTTCGAGCCCCGCATCAAGCTCTGTGCTGACTGCTTGCTCAGAGCCTGGAGCCTGCTTCAGATTCTGTGTCTCCTTCTCTCTCTGCCCCTCCCCCACTCACGCTTTGTCTCACTCTGTTTCTCAAAAATAAATAAATTAAAAAAAAAAAAAAAAAAAGACCAACTCCAAAACCTTCTCTTCCCTGGTATTCCAAGTCTGAGTTTGCAGCCTAAATCTCCCAGTTTTCTTCCTAAAGTCTCCACCCGCCCCAGTTGCTTGTCATGTTACAGCCTAAAGCAACTGCCACCACAGCCCTAGGCTCTGTGTAATGCTGAGTGGAAGTGGTAAGGACCATGAGGTTGCTACTGGGCCTTCTCCTTCTCCTTAACTTGTAATGAACTCCTTTGTCAGGCAATATCTAATTTTGTTCTCATAGGAAAAAAAGGCTTTTGCTGCTTAGGCCCAAAGTAAACAGATGCTGCTGCTCCTCCATGACTAATCTTAAACAAAATGGCATAATAAAAATAAGAGTTTAGCTCCATTCCAGCAAGGGGACCTGCATATACATCATCCAAACTCAAAATTCCCCTCCTGAACAGTGTGATATTCCAAAGTGATCTCCCCAAGATTCCTTTGGTTTTGTATCACTAAAGGAACTTCTTCCTATCATTCCCTTATGACAGAAGCATCAAGGTAGGAGGGAACTCCAGGTACTTAAGCCTTTCAGAGCAAGAAAATCATAAATTACACCCTACTATTTTCTAGTACTTTCAAGAGCATGTCATCCCTGGCACATATGAGGTGCTCCCTAAATATTGATTAAATGAATGCATGCCATTTGCCTTGGGGTAGCTAGATTTTTCAGTGTAATATCATCATGTATTTTTACCTTTAGTTTTCAAAGGTTAAAAAGAAAACAAAAACGAAGCAACTAAAAAGCTGCTCTCTTTCTTAGCTACAGCTCTGCAAATTCTGCAGTTCTACCCTGGCAGCTCCCCAACTTTGAAGGAAATAAAGAGTTAAGATTTTTAAGGAGTCTATATTAATACAAAGCATAAAACTTAGTTTTCTACACTAACCCCCACCAGTTCAATTCTCTAACCTTGTAAGTAAGACAACTACAGCCTAAGGGGATAAAGTGGCCAGTATAATTTAGATTGACAGAAATGTCTGCCTCAGGAACACTTATGCATCATCCTTCAAGCCCAACCACTGAGTAGCTAGGGGATCAAACTCTACTGTCTCCAGATGCACAAGGTCTCCATAGAAAAGAGGAAGTCTCCCCTGCCTCAGAGGAAAATCCTACGAGAAATTTGGTTTTGCTAGCTAATTATCAGACACCTAAGAGTTGTCATATTACTCACTGTTGCTTATTATTCTTTTGAAAGTTAGAATGAGTCATGATTTTGTGAAAGGCAACAAGTGAGAGGTCAAACAGCCCAGGTAAAATGAATTGGGGTCAGTGGCAATCTAAGGGACCAAACACTTGTTGCTAACACCTGCCACTCTAAATTAATCTCCTTACACAGAGCAGGAGCTGGAACCAGGCAAGTACAATGGATGTAGCAATCCAGATTTAGAAAGTTATGTGTACATAAAGCAGCACAAACTTTTGCTTTCTGATAACTCTAACTCTAGTTTGTATTTGCAGATGTCACTAACATTTTAATTTCTAAGCTACTTACGTCTAGACACCGCAGAAATGCTGGCTGCTGCTTTCCTGCCTAAAGCATTCTTCCCGCTGAGATAATTTGAGTTTTTTCTATGTGGTATTCTGTGCCTGTAAGAACCTCTCAGGTTACCAACTTTCCTACAAGACTGTATCTTGATATAGGTGTTATACCTTCTCTGTGCAAGTGAAGGGAGTGAACAGAGAAAGAGTAGGACAAGAAAAAAGAAGACGTGACTGCAAAAGGTAAGAGTGGAAATAGAAAGCCCCCCAGGAAACCCAATAGGAGATTTATATTGGTCTGATTGGTCTCTGATACAAGAGAATGGGATATCATCTTTAGTGTAAAAATGTTCCTGGAACATCAAAGGAACTGTGATGTATCATCCCCTCAAAGAATAAGCCTACAGTTGGTAACACCGTATTGTATAATTGAAATTTGCTAAAAGAGTAGGACTTAAAAAACAGTAGATATGTGAAGTGATGGATTGTTAATTAGCTCAAAGGGGGGAAATCCTTTCACAATGTATAGGTATATCAAGTCATTACATTGTATACTTTAAACATCTTACAACTTTTTCAGTTATACCTCAGTAAAGCTGAAAAAAAAAGAATAAGCCAGTTACCCATCTGGGTGGAGTGCTCACATGAAGCACACTCCTAAGGCAAAGAGATGGATAGGTTGGTCTCCACAAGGCTTTACCAGTCCAAAGACTTGTTGAGGTAAAACTTGAGGCTTGAGAAAGTGTAGAGTGTTATAAACAAATAACCATATTTTCCACTGAGGCAGAATTTTAATATGGCTGCCTAAGTTGATTTGGTAGTATCTCACATTATCTCTTACAAATCTGTTAAGTGAGGTGAATAGAGACATTAATATTAGGGGTCTGTCATTATCAAAATGGAGAAAAATTTCCCTCTTTGCCAAAGGGATCCATCAGAACAGCAGCACAGTTCTGGGAATCTCAGACACAGACAGGCCGGCCAGCCCAGTGTGTTTGGTTTGGCTCTCAGAAAAGAAAAGTGTCAAAAGGGAGAGAGTAAAAAAACAAAACAAAACAAAACCCAAACAACTAATAAGAAATCTAATGCCGCAACTGTCAGAGTGGTCAAGAGCAGGGTTTTGTTGCAGCTGAGATTTTAGTGCTAAACCAGCACAGTGCCTAATCCAGTTCCAGAGAATCTCTCTGGCCAAGCAGGAAGAGAGAAGGAAATTTCCTCCACCACAGTGGCAGTGGCATGTGCTCAGTGCACACTCTATGTTCAGGACTGCTGTGTGTTGTTTCCAGCACATGGATCGGATTCTGATGAGACTGTGGCAGGGAGAGACTGGAAAGCCTCCCACAGGGAACTGTGGATCTTGCTTGAGTTTTTCTTTTTAATTTCTTTAATTTTTTAAACGTTTTTATTTTATTTTTTGAGAGACAGAGCATGAACAGGGGAGGGGCAGAGAGAGAGGGAGACACAGAATCCGAAGCAGGCCCCAGGCTCTGAGCTGTCAGCACAGAGCCTGATGCGGGGCTCAAACCTATGAATGCAAGACCATGACCTGAGCCGAAGGTGGATGCTCAACTGACTGAGCCACCCAAGCACCCTAAGTTTTTCTTTTTTTACTGCCAACCTGACACATTCCTTGGGTGGTGTCTCCTGATTCCTTGGTGAAGATGACAGAATGATTCTTTGTGTGGCACAAGTTCCTGGCCCAGTAACAAGGGCCTTGGAAGGGGTGCCATTACTGACCAAGGCTCTGGAGTCATGTGGGCTGTTCTGAGCGACTCCCCTGGGTACACATGGCCATCTTATGGAGGATCATGAGCAGTGGTGAGAGGCAATGATATGGCATTAATACAATGATATGGCAATAATACAATGATATGGCAAACTGGGTCTCATGTGACGTGGAGAAGGTTGAGGATGAGGTGGGGGTCTGGAGTTGTATCTTGTGGCTCAGTCGGTTGAGCGTCTGACTTTGGCTCAGGTCATGATCTCACAGTTTGTGAGTTTGAGCCCCGTGTCAGGCTCTGTGCTGTCAGTTCAGAGCCTGGAGCCTGCTTCAGATTCTGTGTCTCCCTCTCTCTCTGCTCCTCCCCCACTCAAGCTCTGTCTCTCCCTGTCTCTCAAAAAATAAATAAATGTTAAAAAAATTTTTAAAAAATAAATTAAAAAAAAAAAAAAGAAGGGTGAGAATGAGAGGCTCCAGGGCCATCTCCAGGCCAGCCTGGCTCAGTGAATGCTGAGGTTCACCATGTTCATGAGCACAGTTCCCCCAAAACGTGAGGGAAAAGCCATAGCAGTCCAGAGCTCAAATGGCCTCACCCAGCTTTATTTCCACATGGAAGGAATGACCAAGCTTGTGAAGGAAAGTCCACACCAAAGCAAGTACTTCTGGGAAGTTTCACCTAGATTATCGAAGAGAAGGATCACCAGATCTTTTCTCTCTACTTCTCTTCCTGAGAAAGCAGCTGGAGGGAGGTGAGCTCAACCTTCAGAAGCAGCCAAGTGAGAAAGTGAGTTCTTCAAGAGAAGACGGAGAAGGCATAGGATCATCCCACCCCACACAACCTAAGGAGGCCAAATAAATAGCCCCAGTATCTCCTGCATGTGGCTCTTTCCAGTTATGCCCAGTGCCTACAGGACTGCTGCCTGTGGGCTGCAGTATCGTAGATGGTATTAAAGAGATAAACACTAAGGGTTCAACTGAGTGTGCAGGGCGCAAGAGAGGTGGTGGCAAAGATACAGCCCTCAAGGAAGTTAAAGAAACTTAATAGACATTTTAAATTATCTACTATTTACTTTTCTCCCCCAAAGAAAGTCACAGTGCTTAGTCTGCACACAATGCAGGAACAGACATGCATCTACGTGCTGTTATCTGTTGCTGACACATACTCTGCTTGGGCTAGAAGGCAAATGGCCTTGCAGCGTCCTGCAGATTATTTAATATCACTATAGGAGAATACAGTTATTACTAGAGCTTCCTCTGAGGGGCTAAGAACACCTTCTTCCAAAGAGGGCTACAAGGTGCAATAATGGGAAAATGTCTGAAATGGAAGGAGACGTCCAGTCCCAACTGTGCCACTAAGCTTTATCATCTTAGGCAGGTCACTTCACCTCTCTGGCCTCAGCTTCTTCATGTGCAAAAGAAAAAGGTGCGTGGGGGGGGATCCAAAGATCTCTAAGTTCTCTCCAGCTTTAATCAATCCATGAATAAATATAGCTCATTCCTGATATTAAAATAATATTAGAACAGTGATCCCCAACTTAAAGCCTGCAGGCTATTTCTAGTTAGAGGAGTTTTTCAGCTCTCATGAGAATTTCTCATTGTGCCTTCTGTGTGTCTCATCATAGGATGCTTGAGAAAACCCAAGCATGCAAATGTTGCAAAAGTTTCTTGCATCATCTTTCTGATGATTCCCTACCTTCCTGCTAGGTGCATCCTCACATCCAGCTGTGGTGAACTTCCTTCCTTCCTTTCCTTTCTTTCTCCTTTCCTTCCCTCCTCTTCTCTCCCCTCCCCTCCCCTCCTCACCTCTCCTCTCCTTTCCTTTCTTTCTTTTTAATGCTTATTTATTAATTTTGAGAAAGAGAGAGAGAGAGCACACAAGTAGGGGAGGAACAGAGAGAGCGAGAGAGAGAGAGAGAGAGAGAATCCCAAGCAGGCTCCACACTGTCAGCGTGGAGCCGGACACCGGGCTTGAAACCACCATGAGATCATGACCTAAGCCCAAACCAAGAGTTGGATGTTTAACCTTCTGAGCCACCCCAGCGCCCTGCTGAACTTTTTTTTTTTTTTTTTTTTTAGGAATAGTATCTGTTGGCTCAAATTTAGGCTAAAAGCTCCTGAAAGGTTGGTGTGATTTCCCACATACTCTTGATGTATCAAATAGCTGAAAATCAGAGAATTCAAAGTATAATGATGCTTTATCACCAGGCCTGGGTTATGCTGAGGAGATTAATGTTTTTTTATTTTTTAAATTTTTTAATGTTTATTCATTTTTGAGAGACAGAGACAGAGCATGAAAGGGGGAGGGGCAGAGGGGGAGGGAGACACAGAATCTGAAGCAGGCTCCAGGCACCAGGCTCCGAGCTGTCAGCACAGAGCCCGACATGGGGCTCGAACCCAAACTGCAAGATCATGACCTGAGCCGAAGTCAGATGCTTAACTGACTGAGCCATCTAGGTGCCCCTAATCTGGTTTTTAATCTGGCAATTTGGTCTTTTTTGACCTCTTCTGGGTTACTCACTATTCTAATCATTCTGGTGTTCAGATACCCCACCAGACATGCTAGGTGGTAATGTCAATGTGCTATCCTTCCTAGAAATTCCTGCATTTAAAAAGGCAGTACTTTGGTGGGATACATGATTCAAAGGAATAAATTGAACAGTGAAATTTAAGAACAGATGAAATCAGGCAGGAGCTTTATAAAACATTCTATGATACTACTTTTAAGCCACTACCATATCATGCTTTTCTGTTAAGTTGGCAATAGGATGTTAGCGTCTGACCTTTGGCTTAGGGTTTACATTAGAAAAGGGTAGGATTTTTTTTTTTTTACTCTGATAACGTTAAAACCTAATCTATCAATCAAAACCTAATCTTTAGGGCTTCTAAGCATCACTACAATTTATAGCAAGATCTGTTCAGTGTTAAAATTAAAGGCTCCCTTTCACCAGGACAGCATATGCTAGATAGGGAGATATGCCTAGGTGGTCTTTTGTATAAAAATTAGTAGACAAAGCAATATGATAGCATTCATACAGTGTAGAACACCTCCAAAAATTCCTGATTTGATTCATTCACTAAACAAGTGTCTACTTTATGTTTGGTGCTTTTATATCTATTACACAGCTTTTAAAGAAAGGTCCAGGGGCACCTGGGTGGCTTGGTCGGTTAAGCGTCCGACTTCGGCTCAGGTCATGATCTCACGGTCTGTGAGTTCGAGCCCGCATCGGGCTCTGTGCTGACCGCTCAGAGCCTGGAGCCTGTTTCAGATTCTGTATGTTCCTCTCTCTCTGCCCCTCCCCTGTTCATGCTCTGTCTCTCTGTCTCAAAAATAAATAAATGTTAAAAAAATTTAAAAAAAAAAAAATAAAAATAAAGAAAGGTCCAGTTGCTAACTTCTTTTCATAGTATTCTGGATTGAAGTCACCAGTACACCCTGCAACTCCCCTAAGGGAGTATTTTATAATTAGTGGGTGTGAGTAACAGATTGTGCAGTACCCTCCTACCTTTTAATAGGCAGGGCCCCAGGATTTATTTGGAATGCCGTTTCCAGAGTTTGAAAGTCAGTTGTTTGAAACCCAGAAACAATTACCTAAGTAGTAGTTAGGTTCCCAGTAGTCCCCATGAGACTACTGACCCATAATGTTTGTTACAGGCTGAATCATGCTCCCTCCCCCAACTCACATGTTGAAACTCTAATCGCATATCCTCAGAATGTGACTGTAGGTGGAGATGTGACTTAAAGAGGTGTATTTAAAGAGATAACTGAGTTAAGATGAGGCTGTTAGGGTGCGTCCTATTCTGATGACTGGGTGTCTTTGTGAAGAAGAGGAGGAAATCTGGACAGAGACATCAGGGATGCACGTACACGAAGGAAAGGTCACGTAGAGATATGGTGAAGAGATATGGTGAGGAGGTGGCCATCTGCAAGCCAAGGACAGAGGCCTCAGGAGGAAGCAAGCCTGCCAACACCTTGATCTTGACTGCTAGCTTCCAGAATGGTGAGAAATAAATTACTGCTGTTCAAGCCACCCAGTCTGTAATGTCTTGTTATGGCAGCTTTGCAAACTAATACAATATTGTTGGTGTAAGGAGTCACAGAACTTAACCACCATTCATAACGTTTTACATACTGCAAGATGCCTTCTGGGTTCTAACTCCAGACATCAAAAATACATCTTCACTTGCCCCAGTGGCAAGTGAGTATGGCCTAGTCCCACCTTTCTGACTTAGCAGAAAACCTCACTTCCATGGCAGTGGCTCCAGCAAACAGGCTGTTCTTATAAGGGGTGCAGGAGGTTCTCTTAGAGACTCGGGGAATACAGCAGTAATAGCTAGTGGCTGTTGTGAAGGGCTAGGTCATTCGAGTAGCAGGGACTCTTCAGACTAGTGAACAGTATAGGAAAAGAGGTTGTGGTAGCATTTCCCCTGTACTTTCTGGGGGAAGCAGGGCTTTACGTTATGGGGCACAGGAGAGCCAAGTCAGGAATGGCAGTACTGTCTGTATGGAAAGACTGCTTACATTTTACGGTACCCTTTTGATTTTACACCTAAGAGGTCATGTCCCACTGGGAGAGGGGTTTGGTCCCACACCTTTTGACTTTTCTTAAGTTTAAACAGGTCTCCCTTAGAGAATTACTTTTGTACCTCGCCACCGTTACTATAGGAGCTTTGAATCCTTCTGGTATGCTGGGCCAGAAACATGGCTGTGAGTCCCTGGCATACACCAGAGGAGATACTCTGCCCATAAAAAATTTGTTACTTCTATTTCTGGACTGTCCCACCAAACCTTTGGTAAAGAATTAAATAGTTTGGAAGAAAACTAAGGACCATTTATTTCAAATGCTCTGACTAGACCAAAAAACTGTCATTTCCAAGTTTCCGTGCCTATGCTGGTCATGTTTTTTGTTTTTGTTTTTTTTCCATCCAGAGCATTAATTTTCTTCTTTGCTTAGTTGGAGGAGCATTATCTCTGCAAGATGACATTGGAGACGACAGACCCGTGTTTAATGTACTGGACTGTAGTAATTGTTAAGACTCATTAAAATTCCAAGACGGTAAATAATTGCTCCTGTAGGAGCTCTACAGAATCAGGAGTGTTAACCTCTTCTCCCATGGAAATACTTTAAACACAAAGGAAAAAATGCAATTAGGGCAGCTAGAAAACATTAAGATCTCTATAAATATAGAGCTTTGTAATTAAAAAATATTCCATATTCATATTTTAGAACTCTAAAGGGTCCAGTGCAAGACTGAGGTAATAAAAACTGAAAAAGTTTCTTGCATTTTTTTGCTGCAAAGCCAAGGACACGTGAGACCTGAATTCAGAGTAGGTGTTTTATGTTCACTTTTATTTAGTCCAGGCTAGTTGGAGGTAGGCACCAGTAATGGGGACCAAGAGCTATCCTAGGCAAGAAGTGGAGGGCAAGATCTACAGACAAAATAGAAACAGGAGAATTCCCCTTCTCTGAGGCAAATTAAAAAAGGAAATGGTTCAATGGATCCTTTCTATCAAAAAAAGTTTTGGTCTAGCAGGGTCTCTTAACCTCTTTCTCCACAAGCAAGATTATTCTACATTCTGCCCCAAACCTATAGTTTTGTCCCTAGTTAACTGAAGCTTTTCATGTGCACACCATAAGGCTACTCTCACATTGAGAGCGAGCTGCGGATAATGCTTAATATCTGTGTAATTTCAACTATGTAAAAGAGGTCCTTATTGCTTTTATATTCAAATCCTCATTTCCTCTTCCTTTCCCCAACTCAGCTTTTGGGGATTTTATCAGCAGTTAAGGCAGTGCAGTTTTGTGTCCTATGGCCCAGCTTAGTACCCTGTCAGCCCCTGTCCTCTCTCGTGGGGTCTGCCCAGCTCTTCCCTATCTTTCTTTCCTTTTTTTTTTTTTTTTTTTTGAACAAGCTTTTCTCTGCCAAATTTTCAACATCCAATTGGCAAGATACTCTGCTCTTTGCACAAAAGGTTAATGGCAGCTGTCAGAAGGAGGAGAAAGTGCCAGACTGTGTGAGAGCAGATAGGAGAGAAACAGTGAGGCTACTCCACAGGATTTTTCTCATAAATTTGTTAAGACACGCACACACGCGCGCGCGCACACACACACACACACACACACACACACACACACACACACTTCTCAAGCCCAGTCCTGATACAGGCACACATTTATCTTCGCAGCTCTGCAGTTATTTTTGCTGGATTGCTGGTCTTGCCTCTCTCAGCCTCTCACACTCTGCTGCTCTTAGTTTTTTGGACAAGAGTTCAACATTGGAGCTAAGGAAACAAGTTCAAACATCACAAAAAGAAGAAAACCAGATCAGAAACATTCAGGCTGGGAACCAGAACAAAGTTTGTTGCCCCACAAAGAACCATTCTTTTTCTTTCTTTCTTATTTTCTCTTGCTGTTGCCCCCTGTCCCTTGCCCCCCAACAGCTCCTAAGTCCATTTGGCTCACTTCTGTGGTACAGCAATCTGTGCAGATGCTAAAACAGGAGGATGAAATGTCATGTTGTGACTGATGACTGATGCACTCCCTGAGTGAGGGAGAGGACTTTTAGGTCCTGTGCCCAATACTGGCCCCAGCATTTAACCCCCCGATTCACCACCTTGAAAAGAGAGGGATACATGCCAAAGAGTGATTGATCAAAATCAAGAAAACAAATGGAAGAAGGAATCCAGGGAGAGGGCAAGGTCTGAGCCAAGTTTTGGAACAATACTTCCCTGGAAATTAAAAAATGGGACAGAGTGCTGGGAAAGGGAGATGGAATCCAAAGCTCCATGACCCACAGAACAGACTGGCTGATACAAGTTCATTCCAGTGTGGTCGGGCCCCTGATGGGAGGCTGGCATTCATGGTGGAGAAAAGGAATTTGTACTCTAGGGAGAAATTCCATCTTAAGTTTTAGCAGGATCTGCTTATCAGTCCAACTTCTTCAAAAAGTTAAAAAGGAGCCTGGCAGTAGGGAATGATTTTTCAGTTTTCATTTTTTTATTCAAGTTTTTTTTAGTTTATTTAATTTTTTTTTTTAGTAATCTCTATACCCAATGTGGGGCTCAAACTCAAGACCCCAAGACCAAGAGTCACATGCTTGTCCGACTGAGCCAGCCAGGTGCCCTTCTGTTTTCATTTTAACTATCATTGACATATTGTGAAATGCACAGATCTTTAAGTGTACAATTTGACAAATTTTGATAAATACATATATCCATATAACCATCACCCCAACCAAAACACAGAACATTTCCAACATCCCAGAAAGTTTCTTGTACTATCTTTCAGTCAATTCCTACAGGAAACCAGTGTTCTAATTTTACCACCATAGATTAGTTTATTCTGCTCATACATTAATTACATTTTATTTTGTATCTGGTTTCTTTTGTTTGATATTGTGTTTTTGAGATTCATTCATAAAGTTGCTTGTATTTAGTTCATTGTTGTTTACTGCTTAGTAGTATTCCATTTCATGATATAAAATAATTAAAAATACCTGTTTTGTTAATGAACATGTGGACTGTTTCCAGTTTTGGACGTTTACAAATAAAGTTGTTATGAACACTCTTGTACACATCTTTTTGTGGACACATCTCTTGAGTAAGTAAGAAGGGAACTGCTGGATTACAGGATAAGAGTATATCTAATTAGGAGTATTAGAGTATTTCTAATTTAATAAGAAACTGCCTAATGGCTTCCCAAAGTCTTGTACCACTTTAAATTCTCACCAGTATCAGAGTTCCAGCTGTTTGACACCTAACAAGTGGTATTACCAGTTTTGTCAATTTTAGCCATTTTTGTGGGATTGTAGCACAATCTCATTGTGGCTTTCATTTGTGTGAGCATTTTTCCATGTGCTTAATTTGTGTATCTTCTTTGTGAATTGTCTATTCAAGTCTTCTGCCCATTTGAAAATTGTATTGTTTTGTCTTTTTGTTACCAATTTTTAAAATATCTTTGCGATAGAAGTCCTTTGCTCAATATACACACACGTGTGCACACACATATAAAGTGAATGTTCTGATGAGCACAAGTTTAAAGTTTTGATAAAGTCCAATTTTTTTTTTCATTTTTCTCTTATGTTTAGTGTTTTATGTTCCCTATGTCTGCCAAATTGGGGGTAATTTTAGCTATCGATGGGCCATTTGGCGAACATCTGAAATTAAAAAACATTTCTTTATTAAGGCTTAAAAACAACTACCCATTGCTAATCCTTGTTTACAAAGGCTCAATTTTGGAACCAAAAACACTGGCTTTACCAAAATTCCAGGGCTACTAAAGTTTTACAAATGAAAGGTTTACTTTCAAAAATATTTGCATTCAACATACAGGTCATATATATTTACTGACAGCATGAGATGATCTATATCAAATGGGCACAATATGATAAGTGTGATGGGGTTAGGGAGGGGGGCACTAAGTGTCTGGGACTCAACTTTAGTTTTTAAATCTCTCTGAAAGGAAATTCTACCACGTCCCTTTGAAATTTATTCCATGTCCACAGATTTTTCCCTATGTTTAACTGAAACATATCTTTTTGTAATTTAATATACTCTCTCATTCTGCCCTTAGATGAATAGAAAAAAGGAGAAACCTGGGCCCTCGCCATTTAGACAAAAGCCTTTACCCTATAATTAAGTTCTGTACTTTCAATTTCTCTATGTAAGCTGCCCTTTTGAAACAATTGTTTATTTTTAAACTATTCCTACCTTCTGCTTTTCAAATCTTTTACCTAATTTATTTTTTGAGTTTGAGTTACAATGTCATATTCAAATACAGTCTTAAAATTTTGGGGGCTAGGGCTGTTTACATTCCCTTTACACTAGAATGACAGACAACCAGGATTGGGGGCAGGGGGGAAACATCTTGGAAATAATCTGACTCAAATAATCTCCAAATGCTGAATTCTTTCTTTCTTTCTCTTTTTTTTTTTTTTATAAAACATTTCTTTTAAAGTCTTATTTATTTTTGAGGCAGAGAGAGACAGAGCATGAGCAGGGGAGGGGCAGAGAGAGAGGGAGACACAGAATCCGAAGCAGGCTCCAGGCTCTGAGCTGTCAGCACAGAGCCCAACGTGGGGCTCGAACTTACGAACCGTGAGATCATGACCTGAGCTGAAGATGGACACTTAACCAACTGAGCCACCCAGGTGCCCCAATACGCAAGTGAGCGGCTTCTCCAAGAAAGAACTAATTTCCTATATGGCTATCCATTTTTTTTTTTTTTTTTTTTGGTTGACAGATACAGAAGTTTTTCTTTCTGTTAAACTAAAAGCTGCCTTATAATGTCTACCCACTGGTTGTGGGGTTACACAATTAGTCTATATATAAAACGTTCATTCTTTTTTTTTCCCCGCAATTTTATTTATTTAAGTGATCTCTACACCCAATATGGGGCTTGAACTCACAACCCCAAGATCAAGAGTTGCATGCTCTTCCCATTGAGCCAGCCAGGTGCCACACCCCCTGCCCCCAACCCAAATTCATTCTGTAAAGGGTTGCATCATCTTCTTGCTGCCTATGGGTAATATTTTGGAGTCGTCTAGACTAATACACTTCTTAATATTTTCAATACTCTAAAGCACCTCCATTTTCACAAGATGATGAAAATCTGAACCCCATATTTACTGACTTAAATTTTTAAAACTTTTTTACTTTGAAATAATTTCAAACTTACAGAAAAGTTGCAAGAATACAAAGAACTCTCCAACCCTTTATCCAGATTACTTAACTGCTAACATTTTGCTATCTTTGCCTCTATCATTCATTTACTGTATCTCTATATAACTTTATATGTTTCCTAATTGTTAAATTTAGATTACATACTGTGTAGCAGAAAAACACCTGTGTTCTTCTCAGTGCATATAATCAGAAAGCATGTAATGTTGATTTGTACCACTAAGGGTGATGTTAAACTTTAGTTACTTGGTTTAAATGGTATCTATCGGGTTTTTCCAATGCAAATTAACTAAAAGAATTTTGTGCTAATTAAGTGGGATAGTTTTTTTGTGAAGAGATACTTTCAGACTATGTAAATACAAACTTCTACCTACTGTTTTTCACATTTATTGATGATTCTTGCCCAAAGCAGTTACTACTATGATGGTTGCTAAATAGTGATTCTCTAATGACATCATTCCTTCCACCTTTACTAGCTCACATTCTACTATAGGATACAGCTTTTTCCTTTCTCCCCCATTTGTTTATTCATTCATTTCTTCATACCAGTATAGATTCACAGATTTCTATTTTATTCAATGGGTTATAATCTGCTACTATCAATATTTATTTTGCTGCTCAAATTCTTCAACATTTTGCCATTGAGAGCCCCATGTCCTTCTGAAATATACCACCGCTCTTGGAACACTTTCTGGTATAACTATAAGATGTTCTGGATTTATGCTGTACTATTGCCACACATAGCCTTAGACTCTGTCATGGCTCCAAGGAGTCCTGAATACCTGAGTACTTGGGCAGCAATATTTAGGGTCTCCTGAAAATAATTTCTGTTGAAATGAACTCTGGTGTTATGATATTGTTGAGATGTTAAAGAAAAAAAGACTATGAAACTCATTCATAGTAGTATATACTGGAAAGACGATAAAGATGTTGCTTGTAATTTGATTCTGTATGAGCACCCATGGGGGCTCCTGGTATGTTTTAATCTTTCAGGATACTACAAACTGCATAAGTAATCAATTTTCTCTCCTGACAGTGCCTGAGAGTTCACTCCTGGATTCACCTTATTTTTCTCTAACCTCATTTCCCCTTGATTATTAGAATCACGAAGATGGGAATGTAGAGTAGAGGACAGTTTTTTGGGAGATTCTGATATCCTCTATCATTTCAGAGAAGCGCTGCTCCAGAAGTATTCACTCAATTTGGAGTACAGTAAGGTGTACAACTGAGTTTCTGGTTATTCATTCCATCCTTTTGGAACATGCTTCCCTTTAACCTCAATGCTGAATGAATACAATATTGTGAATATAACTTCTAATTTTATATGATAAGAAGTAAAAATGCATAATGTGAGTTAGAAAAAAAATTACCTGAAAGATAAAATAGTGGATGTTCTTTTGTGTACCCAAGATATTTAAAAACAAGGCTTCTCTGGCCATAAACTATCTCAAATGTGACCTGTACCAAATTTACTTGGTTGTTGGAACTTGACAAGATCACAGCTAGAGACGAAATAGCCTTAATTTCACTATTTGAACAATGTATGCCTGGTAAAGTGTAGAGATAAAAACCCAAAGGAATAGGACCCAAGTCTTCAAAATATAATTTCCATGTATCCATTCACTTGCAAACCAAAATACTGAAAGTGTATATAATTAACTATAGGTATTCCCAAATGAATCAATTTAGTCTTTGATGATTATATTGATTCTGGCCAGTGTGCATAAAATCACAATACACACAATTTCTTCAAACCAGGATACTTTGACCCATGAACAATATTATGCTCCAACCTGGTTACCACATTCACTTTATATGAGCCATTGTGCTGGTGACAAGTTGAAAGCTGTTCATTGTTGCAGGGAAATTATGTTATACAAAACAGAAGTGTATGAATAAGAGAGTCATAGGAGACTTATAAATGCTTCCTGTCCTCACTGTAAAGCTGAAGATAATCACTTGCAGCTATGTTATACATAGGAGTGTGGTCTTTCAGATATCTGTACCTACAAATATCTGGAGTGTCCCACCTTGTTACATCTTTCTGAAAACAAGGAACTGTTATGTAGCAATATAACCTTTAAAAAACATACATAATACTTATGTTAAACTCATTGTTATCCCTCCCAAATACACCAAGACCCAAATTCTCAAGCTCTATTGAAAGTAAGTCTGAAAACTTAAAGTCTCAAATTGTCTGCATATACAGAAAAGTTTTAGTTGAAAAGTTTCCACAATTTTCCCAACAGTTCTATAATACTTGCCCCAAGAACCAATAATCCAACTCCTTGAGTAGATGTTAGTTACATGTTAGCTAGTATCAATTCAGTGCTGGATTTATGGAGACACTAACAAGATTTCCTGCCTAAGAGCTGGCAAGAGGACTTGGCAAAGAAATGAAGGCACCTGGGGTGCCTGGGTGGCTCAGTTGGATAAGTGTTCGACTTCAGCTAAGGTCATGATCTTGTCATGAGTTCGAGTGCTGTGTTGGGCTCCATACTGACAGCTCAGAGCCTGGAGCCTGCCTCAAATTCTGTGTCTCCCTATCTCTCTGCTCCTCCCCTGCTCATAGTCTCTCGCTCTCTCTCTCAAAAAGAAAGAAACATTAAAAAAAATTAAAAAAAAAAAAAAAGGAACAAAGGCACCTTATGTAGGAGAAGAAGATAGAAGTGTAGTGTGGGAAATACAGACCTGTAATTTCCATTGTGAGCTGCGATACTGGAAGATAACAGACAGTGGTCAAATATGGGACTAAAATAAACAGAGAAGATGTTCAAATCTAAAATTGAACTTAATAAAACTTTTTCTTAATGCTAGGCACTTTGTACCATAATAGCATTCTACTTTGACACTATCTCAATCTATTTTTTCAAAGACAGCTTCTTTAGGGCTCCAGAACCATATGTAAAATGGTAAAAAATGTATATTTATTTGAAAAAATTTCAACAATGTCTCTTTTTCCAATACTAAGTGACTAGAGAGCCTGGGAATAGTAAACAATAAAGAACAGAAAGATGGTCTAAGTAGTATGATGCCACTTATTTCAAATTTGTATCATACTAAATCATATTGCATATTGTTTATGGAAACAAATATGTACATTATTAAAAAGGTAAAAAAATAGACTGCAAAAATGCATACCAATTTTGGATAGCAGTTGCCACTACAGATGAAACAGGAAAAATGCAACTGAGAAGGGGTATGAAGAAGACTTTAACTATATTTAGCATTAAAAAAAGCTCTGAAGGGGTGCCTGGGTGGCTCAGTTGGTTAAGTGTCAGACTCTTGATTTTAGCTCAGGTCATGACCTTACATTTCATGAGATCGAGCCCCACATCAGGCTCTGTGCTGACAGTATGGAGCCTGCTTGAGATTCTCTCTTTCCTTCTCTCTCTGCCCCTCCCCCATGCTCGCTCTCTCTTCCTCTTTCTCAAAATAAATAAGTAAATACTTCAAAAAAAATTTAAAAGCCCTGAAGAACCCTCTTACATGTTGGTGGGAATGCAAACTGGTAAAGCCACTCTGGAAAACAGTATGGAGATTCCTCAAAAAATTAAAAATAGGACTACCCTACAATTTAGCAATGGTGCTACTAGGTATTTACCCAAAGGATACAAAAATACAGATTCAAAGGGATACATGCACACTGATATTTATAGCAGCATTGCCAACAATATCCAAACTATGGAAAGAGGCCATATGTCCACCAACTGATGAATGGATAAAGATGATGTGGTATATATAGACAATGGAGTATTACTCAGCCATCAACAAGAATGAAATCTTGCCATTTGCAACAACGTGAATGGAGCAAGAGCATATTATGCTAAGTGAAATAAGTCAGTCAGAGAAAGACACATGCCATATAATTATACTCATATGTGGAATTTAAGAAACAAAATAAATGAACGTGGGGGGAAAAAAAGGAGGTAAACCATAAGAGGGAGACTCTTAACTATAGAGAACAAACTGAGGGTTGATGGAGGGAGGGGGAAATGGGCTAAATAGGTGATGGGTATAAGGAGGGCACCTGTTGTGATGAGCACTGCGTATTATACATAAGGGATGAATCTCTAAATTCTACACTTGAAACCAGTATTATACTACATGTTAACTAACTAGAATTTAAATAAAAACCTGAAACAAAAACAAATAAAAATTAAAAAACCTAAAACAGATATAACAAAGTAGTGTTTGTTAATTCTGAGTATAAAGCTGATGTTATATTAATCTCTATGCTTTTTCTGAAAGCTTGAAATGTTTCATTAAAAATAATTTGGTATAACCACAAAGAAGAACATGTGGACATAAAAAATGGCAACTATAGGTTTTCTCAATCTTCTGCAAACCATTTTTGTGATTCCTAAAATATCTATACTTAAGACTGCTCTCTTAGATCACAACATGGATACACAATGATAGGAAGCTTGAAATTAAGAAAGCACAGGTATAGCTAAAGATTTAGGGTCAGACTTTTTCATGCTCAAGATTCTAGAACAAGGCAAAATTCCAAGGTTGATGTGGAACTCAACAGGCAGTCTTAGTAAAATATTAACCAAAAATAATGAGCATGTAAACAGTAATAACTATCATCTACCATTTATCATCTCCCATGAAGCTGACACCTGTAGCACATGACACTAATGTATACATGCTTGCCTGTCATCCATGTCAAGTTCAATCCAATCAAAACTAATATATCACACAAAGACAACTCCAAAGAGTATAAAATTTGGGGGCAGACCTACAAAACCTCAGAAATTAAAAGTCACTGCTATGAACAATTTCAAGGTAGAGCCTAGAAAGAATATATCACATTCTTCCATCTAGCTATTCTATAATTATCATTAAGCTACCAACCTATTGATAGGTTGAGAAAAAACTTTAATAGTTCTATGGGTATACATAATCTTCCACCTTTCAAAAAAGGGATGTTTTTATTGGAGTAAGTCCATGCCAGTTCTGTGAACATAGCACGAGGAGTAAAAATGACATCAATCCTCGTATTTCCTAAATGGACCGTTAGAGAATTCTGTACAATGTTAAGACTTTACTTTCTAATTCTATTGGCTGTTACAGTGTGTTAGTTAGAAAGATTAGGGACAGAATGGGAATCCCAAGATAGCCCTACCTCCATGGTACAGGAAGCGGGGTCTGGCAAGGTTTGAGGGTAGAGCAGTAGCACTACAGAAATCTATCCATACTTTAGACGCTGTCTGAGCACAAGTTGCAATGCCTGCCATGAGAGGACAGGTACACAAGACCCACTTGCACCCTGGACTCTTTTTGGATATACAAGAGTAGTGTGCTAGGGGAGGCAAGAAACCTTTCAGTGCCTAGGGCCTGATTCTGCTTTGACAAGAAAAGCAGTGTGTGCTGGAAGCAGGGCAGGAACCCTGTTCCTAAAGACTGCTGCCACTGCAATAGTAAAAAATCTATCCCATCTTGCATTGACACTAGGCAAAAGAATCTATCACCAGAGAAGAGATAGGGAGTCCACTATGCCCCCAAATTCTGAACTGATTCAAAGCAGAAGTCTGCTGCTTCTGGAGAAGAGAAGGAAATCTGCCTGCAGTCTAGACCTTGAGAGTAGGGAGAATTGTCTGTCACTGGGGTGGGGCAGGAACACTGAAACGGAGGCTGCCTACGACTGAATCTGGAGCAGAAAAATGAAGAAACCTCCCCTGACCCAACCATGAACAATGGACTGAGTAACAAGAGCAGTCTGCTACTTGGAGAAGGGCAAGAGGATAAAGAAAGAGCCCTCCATGACACAGGCATGAGGAACGTACTGAAAGCTGAGAACAAAGTAGGAAAACAAAAAAAAGTCAATACTCTAGAACTTATATTAAATATATGATAGTGGCAATTTGCTGGAAAATTTAAAGCCTGTGTGCAATGAAGTAACCACTGCTAAAACAAAACTCAAATCCAGCTCAATTACTGACTTACTTGACTCAGTTCCCAACACTAATGGCCTGATGGAAGAGGAATGCCTATTTCCAGACATAAATATTATTGACTTCAGTTTCAACTGTTCTTTTACATATAGCATTTGCCATTTAATAAAAAAATTATGAGACACACAAAAAACGCAAGTGAACTTGAAGACAGATCAACAGAAATCACCCAAGTTGATAGTAGGAATCTCTAAATATAACATGAAAGACAAAACAAAACAGATATCCAAGAAATGTGGGACATGATCAAATGACCTAACAAATATACAACTGTAGTCAGAGAAGGAAAAGAGACAAAGAGGCAAAGACATATATAAAGAGAAAATTGCCAAGAATTTTCTAAAATTAATGAAAGACAACAAAATGCAGGTCCAAGAGACTCAGAGATCCAAAACAGGATTTTAGTCCAAACAGGAAATACAAAGAAAAACACAAGTAGGCACATTAGTTTCAAATGGTTGAAAACAAAAGATAAAAAGAAAATCTTGAAAGCAGTCAGAGAAAAAAAGAAACATGACAAAGAAAAAGTATATATATGAATATAAAAGACTTTTCATATGAAACTTATGTAAGCCAGAAAAAAATGTAACAGCATCTTTAAAGTATTAAAAAACAGAAGAGTCAACCTAGAATTCCATATCCAGACAAGAATAGCTTTCAAAAAGAAGGCATATTAATATGCAAGGCTGCCATAACAAAATACCAGACTGGGTGGTTTAATAACAGAAATGTATTTTCTCACTGGTCTCGAAGTTAGAAGTCCAAGATCAAGGTGTTGGTTGGGTTGGTTTCTTCTGAGGCCTCTCTCCTTGGCTTGCAGATGACTGCCTTCTTTCTGTGTCTTCACATGTTTTTTTTCCCTCTATGATCACATACCCCTAGTGTTTCTCCATATGTTCTAATCTCTTCTTCTTATATGGAACCAGTCAGATTGGATTAGGGCCCGCACTCTCAGTCTAATTTCAACTTAATTACTTCATTGAAGGCTCTGTCTCCAAATACAGTCACATTCTTGGAGTTTGGGTTTCAATATAAAAATTTGAGGGGACATAATTCAGCCCGTAATACCCCACCTCCATGTGTTTCTCACATGCAAAACACATTTACCCCCATCCCAATAGCCCAAAAGTCCTTTTTTTTTTTTTTTTTAAAGATTTTATTTTTAAGTAATCTCTATACCCAACCTGGAGCTCAAATCTATAACCCCAAGATCAAGAGTTGCACACTCCTCTGACTGAGCCAGCTGGGCATCCCCCAACAGCCCAAAAGTATTAACTCAGTTCAGCCTCAACTCTAAACTGCAAATCTCATCTAAATATTATCTAAATCAAATGTGGAAAAGACTCAAGGTATGATTCACCTTGAGGCAAAAATTCCTCTGTAGATGTGAACCTGTTGAAACCAAATTATCTACTTCTAAAATACAATGGTGGGACAGGCATAGGCTAGCCAATCCTATTCCAGAAGGGATCATGGGTCCCAAGCAAATTCAAAACCTCACAGGGCAAATTCCACTAGATTTTAAGGCTTGAGAATAATCCTCTCTGGCTGGATGCTCTCTCCTCCAGGCCCACTGGGGTGGCAACTCCACTCCTCTGGCCCTGGGTGATAGCCTAGCCTATTGAAACCTAGGAGGTAGCCTTGCCCTCTGGAACCACGGAGGAAGAGACAGCCCTTCCCCCTAGACCTGTGTCCTCTGGGTTGGTGGGATATATACTAGACAGTATATATCTGTGACAAGAAACTCATTTCACATATAAAGACATAGATAGCTTAAAAGCAAATATATGGTAAAAGATATACCATGCACGCACTAACCTAAAAAAAGTTAGAACGGTTATGTTAATATCAGGCAAAGCACATGGAATACCATCAGATTTCAAGAAAGACATACAATGATAAAAGAATCAATTCATCAAGAAGATATAATAATCGTTAATGTATATGCACTCAATAACAGAGCTTCAGGATACATAAATCAAAACCAGTGAGTAAAAAAAAAAAAAAAGAAATTCCAGGAACTCTTATAAATAAATCTTATAAATAAGATTATATTTCTATAGGCCAGGAGGTTGTAGATTATAGGATTATGACTCAGGATGAGTCTGAAGGGTTCCTGACATCAATAGTCAGATTATCCAAAGCTACTGAATGGCACTGAGAAAACTGTCTTGGATTGCCAAATAAATAATCAGCTAAGTATATAGTAAACATTCTCTATACACGTAGTATTCTGCTAGGCACTTTAGAAATATAAGACATGGTTCTGGCAGTGAAGGATCTTTTGTAGTTGGAGAAATAAGGATCTCAAATATGAAATACAAACTAGTAAACTACGCAGAACTCACTAGAATTCACTCACTCGTTTAAGTTACTGAGCAAGTGGTACTTGTTGATGTGGTGCTAATTTTAAGATGAAAATTATACAGCTCATGTCTTCAACAGACAGAAAGCTTAAAATGGGAAGACAGATATGAAAACAAGTAAGTGTAAGTGTTACAGGTACTACAAAAACCCTAAAGAGGGAGCAGCACATTCTGCCTGGGGTTTCAGGAAAGGATGCATAGAAGAAATGATGTCTTAGCTGAGCTTAAAAACACAGATTCCTGGGATGCCTGGGTGGCTCAGTTGGTTAAATGTCTGACTTCGGCTCAGGTCATGATCTCACGGTTCATGAGTTCAAAACCCTGCAAGGGGATCTCTACTGTCAGTGCAGAGCCAGCTTCAGATCCTCTGTCTTCCCTGCTCCCTCTCTGTCCCTCTCCTGCTCACACTCTCTAAAAAATGAATAAACATAAAAAAAAAACCCAAAAAACAAAAAACTCAGATTCCTATTTAGGTACTGTCCAGGGAGACAAAGTAGGGAAGGGCACATTAGGCACAAGGATCAATATGAGCAAAAGGACAGAAGTATAGAAACTGTAAATAGTTTAAAACAAAGTGGCTGGGTATGCTTCACGGCTAGGATGAGAAGGGATGTGTATTTAATAAATAAGCCAAATGAAAGAAAGTCTTGTAGGATGTGATAAGGAGTACAGAATTTACCTTACTGTCTTCTGTCTCTTATTCATCCAACAAATATTTACTGAGCAGATACTATACGCTAAGCATCTTTCTTGATATAGACAAGATTCCTGTCCTGTCCTCGTGAGGGTGTTACTGGGGACAGTGAAATACACTGGACACACAGATTTGGATAACAAATGTCAGTTGCAGAAGACTCTACATCCCCAAAACAAAAATGTAAACAGAATACATACACATAAAATAAACCAATGGGTGTATCTGGCAGTGATTCATGTCATATGTTTCTAGGGCTTCAAAAAGTAAAGTCAAACCTTGAACATAATACTTTCATAGACAAATCATTTTGTAGTATTAAGGGTCATCTTTCTCAATAGCCTGCATTGTTCCCTTAAATTCTTACTTGTGGTGAGGCAGAAAATTGATTGGTTTCTCCACCAATAGAAGGTGGTGTTGGTTGCTGTATTCTTTTACAGATAACCTAAGTCTCCTGTTTCCCAGGTTTTCCAGGGAAGCCTGCTAAAGATACAACTTCACACACTTCAAGCAATAACTTCAGTGACTGAAGCACATTCTCAATCAAGAAGAAACATATTAACACAATTCATGTATATGAGCAAAATTGTTTTGATGTTTACAGTAGCTTGATTTTAACATAACGTGTAATGCAAGTCTATTAGTGAATTCCTGGTTTCATTCACTCAAAACTTTTTGAAAAATTCTTAGTTCGAAATTTTCGATTTTGGTCTCATCCTGGAGATTTTTTTTTCCCCTTACAGAGACTGAGTTAAGCCCATTCAAGCATATTTGAAAAATGGAACTAAGCTAAAATACTTTCTTCATTTCAAAGACAGGCTGTTACACAAAGAAATAATTTAATGCCGGTTAAACTTTGATACATTACTATGGTCAGTGCTTTAAGAAGCATTGTTCTTCTGTAAAATTTTGAAGTAAAAGTTTTTTAAATAAAAAAATTTTAATGTTTATTTGAGAGAGAGCGAGTGAGCACGAGTGGGAGAAGGGCAGAGAGAGAGAGAGAGAGAGAGAGAGAAAATTTGAAGCAGGATCCAGGCTCAGAGCTGTCAGCACAGAGCCTGACGTGAGGCTCGAACTTCCGAACCATGAGATCATGACCTGAGCAGAAGTCAGACGCTCAACCGACTGAGCCACCTATGTGCCCCTGAAGTAAAAGTTTTGAAAATTAACCAGCCATGTGTTCTGCTTCCAGTGGGCTTTCAGTTGCATCTTCGCTACATGGTTATTAATATCCAAAGGAGCTACTTGGAATCCAATTTCATTCTGTCCTTTGGATTTTTCTCTTTCAAGAAGAGAGAAATTAAAATTTCTATGGCAACATGCTACATTTGAGAGGCAGGCCTTACCTTTTTACTAATTAAATAAGTGAGGTAGATAACTAATTAGGCTGTTAAATATGTGTTCTATGAGGCAATATCCATATCAGGGGTAAGTAAGTACGGCTCTACAACTCCAGTCTGCATTTCTTGATCTGTGGGTTAATACTGCTGTCTTTAACATTATACCATGGAAGTATCTGTATTTAACACAATTTTCCTTCACACATTGTAAGTGAACAAATAGTGCTTAACAAATAGCAAGGATTTAGCTGGACAACAGCATACCACTTCAAAATTCTGCAGAATTTTAGTAAATTTACACCACCAGTGCAGTTAAGTCTCTTGGTTAGTATGATTATAGCCTAGTTAGGGATATCATCAACCCCATCTATAAACTAGGAACAAAAGGAGCTTAGACTTAATGTTTTAAAAACTGTTCTCTTTCTCTGTATTTATTCAACTTTTCTTTCCTTCACTTTCTATGTCTGCTCTCTATAGCTCTCCTCATTCATTTTTATGTTTCTTTTATTCACAGTTTTTCTGTCCAGAATAGCCTTTCTCTATTAAACAAAAGAACAAAAAATAAAATAAAATCACAATATGAATAAAAGAGAATCACTGGGTATTTTACAGGCAACAGTAGGCAGAAAATGTAGCATGGGAAGCAACGTTAACTAATTCATCGAATGGTTCTTTTACTTAAAAACTTAAGTGTGTTGTAACCCACTGTTCCCTAGAGACAACTGAAGATATATGCTACTGACTTGTCAAGAATCCTTTATCCAAGTATCCTTAACTCAGATTTTCCTTCAGTACCCATAATTATCAGTGGTCATCGCTTCTATGAAACAACACATGGCATATGAGCAGACTGTCCTTAACCCTCTCCTTTCTAAGCAGCCCTTTTTTCCCCCCAATATATGAAGTTTATTGTCAAATTGGTTTCCATACAACACCCGGTGCTCATCCCAAAAGATGCCCTCTTCAATACTCATCACCCACCCTCCCCTCCCTCCCACCCCCCATCAACCCTCAGTTTGTTCTCAGTTTTTAAGAGTCTCTTATGCTTTGGCTCTCTCCCACTCTAACCTCTTTTTTTTTTCTTCCCCTCCCCCATGGGTTTCTGTTAAGTTTCTCAGGATCCACATAAGAGTGAAAACATATGGTATCTGTCTTTCTCTGTATGGCTTATTTCACTTAGCATAACACTCTCCAGTTCCATCCACATTGCTACAAAGGGCCATATTTCATTCTTTCTCATTGCCACGTAGTACTCCATTGTGTATATAAACCACAATTTCTTTATCCATTCATCAGTTGATGGACATTTAGGCTCTTTCCATAATTTGGCTATTGTTGAGAGTGCTAAGCAGCCCTTTTTGATACTTGAGCAAGTCACACTGAGGGAAGAATAAAGTGGTACTTTTGCAAATGGTAATTCCTATTATCTGTTGAAGAACTACCCTTTGCTAAGAATCCTGAATCTGGACACTGAGTTTCCAAAGGTAGCTCCTACTGCATCAATCTAAATAGCAGCTGAATTTTAACAGTGTCTTGTCAAAGTTCAAGTGAGAGACTTACCTGCTCCTGGGTCATCTTCTGCAGCTCATTCTCCCAAGCTGCCTGGTCATCGTCCAAGTTATAGGAAGCTGGTGGAGTGAGTCCACGAAGAATCAGGGGGTCTCGGTCATGGCAGAGGGCTGTCAGGTGTCCAATATACAACTTTAATTTGCTTCTATTCTGGTCAAGTTCTAAGAGGGGCTGGATGATCTGAAGTGAAAAAATTGAGGAAAGTCAAGGTCAATCTGAAACAAGAAGTTCAAATATCTTTGTCTTCCAAGTCAAAGAAAACTGGCCAAAGACTCAAACTGCTCTAACCACCACTGAAATCTTCAGGATTATAAAAAGATACAGTTCCACACACTTGCACATTTACACTGTCACATCTAAACCCCCTTTTGGGAGACAGGTAGGGAATGCTGGCTTAGTCTATCAAGATGAAACTGAGAGTTCCTTACTTAGGCAGGGGATTAAACACAGGACTAACTTGTTTTTACCACGATGACATTCATGATACAGAAAGACTCCAGTTACCTCATGATTTCTCTTCCCGTTTATTTATAAGAGGTTACAAAAAAAAAAAAATGCTAGCGAAATTTGCTCACTGAAAGCCTGGACAGCATATACTTCATGTGTTCCTTCACCTCCCGGAATGGAAGAAAAATTCTGTCTCTGGAGAAGGTGCAAGTTTTTCTTGGCCATGAGATGTGATGAGTGAACTCATTACTAAATCTGCCTCATCCTGGCTTAAGCGCCCCTCATTCATTTCACAGAGGTATCCAATATTCTTTTTAAACAGTGATTGATAAATTCTTATATAACACCAAACACCTGACTCACAGCCAAGGACTCTCTGAAATTCTCTCAGTTGTAACACTGGTTTGATGTTTATCTTGAAAAACAGTCCTGCACTTTTTTTTTTTTTTTTTTTTTTGGTATTCCCTTTACCCTGGATGAATAACTATCCCTTGATTCCACTTGGAAGCACATGACAGATGACTTCTACCCCAGAATTTCATTTGACAGCTCTCATGACAATACTCTGGTCAGGTACTTGGTAGTTGGTCAAAGCCTGGTGCGTTTAGGAAGAGTTGGGCCAGATCTCACAACTCAGAACAAGGAAATGTTAGAGCAGCACCTGCTTGATACATAGCAGCTGTGAGAGTTGCAAAGCTCCACCAAAATGCTGGCAATTCTCAAAATGTTCCCAGGGCTTAAAAGGCAGAGGTCTGCACCTGTTACATGTCACTAGGCTGGCATTTTTCATGTACAGGACACCTCTAACCCACCTAATGAATAAAGGAGCTCAGTAATCTTCTTTACAGAAACAAGGACTGGCATTACTTTCAAAAGTGACACTGATTTCTCCCTGGCCTCCCGAGAGGCCTGCTCCTGCTGCTTTCCTTTATTTCTCTTTAAGAGTTTTTTTTAAATGAATAAAGTTTTACATATTTTATGAAATTAATACATATTTTACTCTGAAAAATATGGGAAAAAAGTATAAAAGAAGTGACAAAATAGGCTATAGGCATTACCATTTGCAATGTTGGGTGATTTTCTTCTAAGTCTTCTAATAAACTTATATAAACCAACTTTAACAGTATCACACTTCATATTTTGCTTGATACACTGTTTATCCATTTAATGTTATAAACATTATGAGTACTATTCAAACATTACCTATTCCTGGAAAAACATGGTTTTTAACGGTGGCTTTATAAATACATCACATTTCCTGTGTTTTCTAATATTAATTCCATGAAATAATTGAGAGGGAAGAGCCAGGGGCACCTGGGTGGCTTAATCGGTTAAGCATCCACCTTCAGCTCAGGTCATGATCTCATGGTTTGTGAGTTCGAGCCCTGCATTGGGCTCTGCATCTGGACAGTGTGGAGCCTGCTTGGGATTCTTTCTCTCTCCCTCTCTCTCTGCCACTCCCTAACTTGTGCTCTCTCTCTCTCTCTCTCTCTCTCTCTCTCTCAAAATAAATAAAAACTTAAAAAAAAAAAAGAGAGGGAAGAGCCAGGGCATAGTGACTAAAACAATCTTTAGCTTACTAAAGAGATCAGAGTTCAGAGGTTAGGCCTATCTAGTATTACATATTATAGAAGTTGAAGCCTGGCTAGACAAACCAGAGAAAGTAAATCAACTTAGCATTATTTTGTTTTTTAAACTCATATACACAATTCTATAAGGATAAAGGTTAAACACTTAGGTGCTGGTATGGAAAGCTCTTGGGTTCTATAAGAAACCCCTAATCAGCAGGCTCATGGTACCAGTTTGTGCTGGCATTTCCTACCTATGATAGACATATTGGCCCTGCCAACCACAGAAGGAAGGGACTCTTTGAATAAAGCAGAGGATTTAGAGAGTGGGGAAGTTGGATAATTTTTCACTAACATCACCAATCTCTCAAAAAGAATTGTATTTTATTTCTGGCCACAAATGCACACTCACTGCAGAAAATTTTATAAAGAATTCCAAAGCATAATCTTTAAAAGCAATATAAAGGCAATATTCCCTTAAATGCATGCACACTTTGCACTTCAATAACTAAACTGCCTAGTCATGGTAATAGAACCATAACACACCACATCCCTGAGGCCTCCACACAATGTAGCCCTATTTCTTTTCTTTCTTTCTTTCTTTCTTTCTTTCTTTCTTTCTTTCTTTCTTTCTTTCTTTCTTTCTTTTTGGTTGTTGTTGTTTTTAGCTTGGCCTTGTCTTCCATTGATAAAAAAAATTTGGCGGGGGAGGGGGAATTCACTTTTGGGATACCACTTATTCTGTGTGTGTGTGTGTGTGTGTGTGTGTGTGTGTGTGTGTGTGTGTGTTGGGGGGGGACTATAGATGTTATCACATCTGGGCTGCAAGGCTGAAAAAGCTGATATTTTAGGTAATTACTGTTTGAATAAGCAAACTGGCATGAAAGAATATGACCACAGAGGAAGGGGACACTGTGATAAATGGTAGTAATGGAAAAGTCAAATTTCTGATAGTAAATGACATTTAGAAAAATACTACCTCATTACTACATGACTTGAAATGAAAAAACTTATTTTTCATGTCCTTGTTCTTAAAGGTAAATTTAAATTGATTTAAATGCATTTCATGTTGAAGTGCTAACTGACTAAAAAACATGATAGTCTTTTGCACTCTATAATTCCTCAAAGTCCAAATTGAAAAGTTAAAACATGATGGAATTTGAAATTCTTTCCAGAATAAAAATTCATCTATGCAACAGCCCAGATGTCTGTCCTTTCTTCCCATGGCTAAAGGAATTGCTTTAACAAAACAAAAAAACCCCATAGGGCTTACTATGTGAAGGCATAGGAAACAGCCCAAGTAGCACAGCTCTCAAATCTACCCTCTTAAAAAAATCACTTTGGCCTCTCTGGGACACATTTAACCACGTCAATCATGTGGGAAATGCCCTTATCTCTTCCTTTTCCCCCTATCTGACTTGGGCAGGCCACTTAGAAAAGAAATTGCATTTCCCACAAGGTAGAACTGCCACTGCCTAATCTCAAGAGGGAAAAGGGACGCTTGTCAAGTGGAATGAGGATGCCTTACAGGATCTGTAAGTTATGTCTTCTGTCCACATGCAACCTCAGTACATTGGCAAGAAGTCCTACCAAAAACTATCAGAAATGTGGTCAGGCTTAGTTCCATAGCTATGCAGAAAAATAGTTATACATCTTTTTTTGTCAAAATGAAGTTAAAAAATGAACTTATCAAGATTAATTTCTGCTTGTATCAAATGTAATGCCAAAAGGCAATGTTCCCCTAGTCTTAATATTTACCAAATTATTAAGGAAAAGAATTTAAATTACAAAAAGGGATAAGATATTTTTGGTTGACTTACTGATAGCTTTGTTTCTTCTCTAAAGGATTTATTTGCTTATGTACTAGATTCTCAAACTGACTTCAGAGGCCAGCATTTGATGACATATGGTGACAGAGGACAGTGATCTTCTGAGGTATTTATTTTAACCTCCTTTCCACTTAAGTGAGATTAGATGGGTAAAGGTCTTTTGGAAGACAGATGAATTGCTCCTGTATTGTTCAGTGTAGACTGTGAGTGAAAATTCCAGTTTTCCATTTCTGCAACCCATGTATCTATGATATCTGAACACACTTTCTTAGACCATTTGACTCTTCAATACCAGGATGGAATGTGCACAGTGAAAGACTTTTAACTAGTCCATTATTTAGCCTCCTTTTCTCTTCTCCCTCTACTGTTTCTTTGTCAGACACTTACTCTAAGTATAGATTAGTTCGTTGTAACACATTCTAGGCACCGGTTTTATTTTTTTAATTTTGTTTTTTATTTATTTCCTTATTTATTTTGAGAGAGGATGTGAGAGCATGAGCTGGGGAGGGACAAAGACAGAGAAAAGAGAGAATCTTAAGCAGGCTCCGCACTGCCGGCATGGAGTCCAACACCAGGGCTTGAACCCATAAACTGTGAGATCGTGACCTGAGCCAAAATCAAGAGTCAGAACCAACCGAGCCATCCAGGCATCCACCCTAGGCACTCATTTAAAAAGGAATGGCGTAGCTTCATCATAAAGGCTGAGTGAATAGGTACTCAATATTATTTGGAACTTAAGATTTTGGGGTAACTAGTATTTTGCTGTTTGGAAGATGCCATTTGTTATTATTTATTATTTATTTATGTTAAAGTAGTCTTCAGGCCCAGTGTGGAGCCCAACATGGGGCTTGAACTCATGACCCTGTGATCAAGACCTGAGCTGAGATCAACAGTCGGATGCTTAACCAACTGAGCTACCTAGGCACCCCAAGAAGATGCCACTTTAAAAAATATTTTATTTTTGAGAGAGAGAGAGAGTGCAAGCATGAGGAGGGGAGGGAGAAGCAGAGAGAGAATCTCAGCCTCCATGTCCAGCACAGGCCCAATATGGGGCTTTGAGATCATGACCTGAGTCCAAATCATGAGTTGGACACTTAATGGACTAAGCACCACCCAGACACCCCAAGAAGATGCCATTTTTAAAAATGTTTATTTTTGGGGCGCCTGGGTGGCGCAGTCGGTTGGGCGTCCGACTTCAGCCAGGTCACGATCTCGCGGTCCGTGAGTTCGAGCCCCGCGTCAGGCTCTGGGCTGATGGCTCGGAGCCTGGAGCCTGTTTCCGATTCTGTGTCTCCCTCTCTCTCTGCCCCTCCCCCGTTCATGCTCTGTCTCTCTCTGTCCCAAAAATAAATAAACATTAAAAAAAAAAATGTTTATTTTTGAGAGTGAGTAGGAGGAGGGGAAGAGACAGAGGGACAGAAGATCTGAAGCAGGCTCTGCACTGATAGCAGACAGCCCAATGTGGGGCGTGAACTCAAGAACCATGAGACCATGACCTAACCTGAAGTCAGACACTTAGTTAAGTGACTTAAAGTTAAGGGTGACTGAGCCACCCAGATGCCCTGAAGATGCTATTTTTTAAAAAGCTAACATTTATCCATCATTTACTGTGTTCCTGGAAAATTATTTTTACATTTGCTGTGATTCTTCTGTGGCTAGCTGACTACCCTTAATTGGCTATAAAATCTTCTTGTTCCTCTTTATATCCGCTGCTGAAGTCTTCAGAGACAGGTTCACCTGCCCATATATTAATGGCAAAAATGCTAGTTAGTGGTAGTTTTGATTTCTCACTGGGTTATCATTACACTTCTGTCCCCCAGTGTAGGTGTATCAAGAAAGTCCCAGAACAAATAACATTAACTGCCTAGAGACATTAGTCTCTTAACTGTACTTTTGTCTAGAGGCTCCAGCAGAGGGCTAACTCTGAAAAGGAAAAAAAAAAAAAAAAAAAAAAAGAACCAAATAAATAAATAAATAAAATTAATCAATCTAGTCTCAAAGTCTTTTCTCCTTCAATAACTAAGTTTATCTTCTTGGCCAATTATATACTTCAGGATAAGAAAGATGAAGGCTAGTGTTAAGTTTCTTTACAAAAGTCTGGAATTTTGTGTTATGTTCTCACTTAAATGCAGTTATTTGTGAAAGAATAGAGTTCTTTCAAAAAATATAGTATATCAAATGACATATATTGAAACCAAAAAGTTATATAATTCACTTAACAAACATTTAGTGAATGCCTTTGTGTCATGCCATATCCAGTTTAGCTGGTGGGAATATTAAGAATAAGGTGTGGTTCTACTCTACATTAAAAAAGTCATGAAATAATGGAGCTAATGTGTTGAGTGTATACAAGAATTAAAATGCATAAATTCATGGTTTATCTTCAAGTTTACTTTTGAAATCAACTTCAGGCAAACAAATTGCTAAATAAACCTCTGTGCCGTGCTGTGAAGCTTAGTTTAACTTTGTCTTCATATATAAGGTTATAAAATTCAAGTTTTTTCTTCTTTAAAAAAATTTTTTGAATGTTTATTTTTGAGAGAGAGAGAGAGAGAGAGAGAGGGGCAGAGAGAAAGTGGGGGAGGGGCAGAGAACGAGGGAGACACAGAATCCGAAGCAGGCTCCAGGCTCTGAGCTGTCAGCACAGAGCTCGATGCGGGCTTGAACTCACAAACCTCGAGATCATGACTTGAGCTGAAGTCAGATGCTTAACCGACTGAGCCACCCAGGCACTCCTCAAGTTTTTTATTCTTAATGGTCTCTGAGATCCAACTTCTTAATTAGCTTTCTCATTTGAAGCCCAAACAGAAGGACAATTAATGGATTCCCTAAATGTTTTTGGTGGTACAGTCTTACCCATTTTTAACCCTACCAAATAGAAAAAAATATACTTTTGAGAATGGCCCTCACTAGACACTTTTCCTGCAAGAGAGAGAATAGCTTTAGACTTACTTTGTACTTAGAGGGCTAGTAACTGAAAAACAATTCTAGTATAGCATAGCTGCCTTTCTTTTAGGGGTAAGTTAATAAACTTCCAAAATTCCAGGAAAAATTAACAGATAACCTAAAGTTAAAGGCAAGTTAAAGTTAAGGCTCCAAATCCTAACCCTTACTTCATTAACTATTTTTCATGTTTAACTATTTGACTCCCCAAATTTTATAGAATGTGACTTTCCTGTATTTGTCTCCTAAACCAAAAATAAAAATCATGACAAAAGCAAAACAATCATTTATATCATAAATATTTTCTAAGTACCTAAAATAGGTGTGTTATAGTAAGCAGAATCTGTTCTTTCAGCCTCCCTTACAGATGACCTACTATTACTACTATAGTAAATGAAATATTTGGACTGGGGAATCACTTAGGCTCACTTAACCCTCTCATTATGTTATCTATATACTGGTGGCAAAGATTCTCACCAAACTTTAGTTAGGTTCTCCCTGAACTCTCTTCTCAACTGGTCCTAATTTTGGGCTCATCTCTACATTGTCTAGCTCTATCAAGAATTCTGCTAAATTGGTTTATCAAGAATCTCTCATCCTTGATATTTGATTACTCTCAATATATGATAAGGTTCCTCATCCTCCCTCATTCTCCAGGTGATTGCTGGCCTGCCTTCAGCAAGGATCTTATTAGGTCAGTTTAGCCAGAATGTGCCCTTATCCCTGGTGTTTTGTCTTGGTAAGTGTCCATATACTGATCCCAACCCTGCTTCTTGGCCATGAATTTCCAGTTTTCCTTACTGTATTCAGTTCAAAGATTGTTGAGCACAATCTTTCTCCCCACTGAACAACTCCATTGCACTGCTTCCTATCCCTACCACAGTTGTCTTGAATAAAGTCTGTCTTACTGTTTTAAAAAGGGAATGGATAATTTTTTTCTTTAACACTGAGTAAAGGAAGAATAAATACTCAGTTACACTAGGAATTCAGGTTCAGGGACTATTGGGTCACTGAGATGAATAAATGTTAATCAGAAATCTTACTACAAACAGAAATATCTAGTTCTTAAAGTAAAAACTCTCTCCAAAGGTTTTAGATTTTAAAAAGGCTTTATGGTTTGTTAAAGTTTAAATGTGTCTATCAAAATTGCCAAAGGCTACAGGTTTTGAAGTACAAACAAAAGTGGTAATCATTTTATAAAAAACTGGGGGCTCAGTTGGTTAAGTGTGACTTCAGCTCAAGTCATGGTTTCACAATTTGTGGGTTCAAGCCCTATGTCAGACTGTGCTGACAGCTCAGATCCTGGAGCCTGCTTCAGATTCTGTGTCTCTCTCTCTCTGCCTGTTCCCCGCTCATGTTCGTTCGTTCTCTCTCTCTCTCTCTCTCTCTCTCTCTCTCTCTCTCTCAAAAATAAACATTAAAAAATTTTTAAATACCATGTGGTCATTTCCTCTTAGTTTCATGGCTCAGAAATCCGTTGTCAACTTTTCTTTAAGTATATACTACCACTTCAGCAAAACAAAACATTTTCTACTTCTTGATCTGGATACAGAGAGAGAGAAAAAAAATCTGTACTCAAAGTTGTAAGGAGACAGGAAACAGGGTACAGAATAAAATGAATCTTGAAATCTGAACTACAGAGCTGCTCACTATATTTTGCCTAGTTACTCTTCATTTAGTTAAAACCTATCCTATTTTATGCAGTATAATAAATGCTACTCAAATACAGCAAGAGTGTTGCGGGCCTGCCCACTGGTAAGGGAAGGGCATCTCCCACTGGGCCCTTTTATTCATATGCTCGTGGAGGATGTTAAAGGCTGTAGGTATTTCAAATACCTGCTTTAACACTTGGAAATTTGTAAGATACATGAAAATAAGATCATTTACCAATAAGGGGGCAGACAAGTATGTACAAATGAAGAAGTGCAGATAAATGGACATTAAGTGGAGAGAATGCTACTATGAGGCACAGAAGCTACTACAAGCTAACCAATCAGGGGGACACATAGTAGGCACCCTGAAGATATGGTCAGATGAGAGAAAGAGAACTAGATTCAAGAAAACCACCCACTCTGCTAGATTAAGAAATGCCAAGAATAGGTGCATGCTCCAAAATTCTTCCTCGCTCTTAAGAGCTAATAAAGATGGGAAAGCATCTTCAATTCAGTTCTTGGCTGAAGGCTTGCCTCTCCACAATAAGTCATTTATTGTATTTTAGTGAACAATGTAGGGGTTAAGTATTTGTGTGTACACCTAAAAGTGTACACAATAAAACAGGTAAGTGACCACCCCATTCTATACTAAAGTTCCATGGCTATTCACTCATGAATGAGAAATTACAGGGAAAAGATTCTAGGCATGGGGGAGAAAAATGAGGCAGAAGAGGGAGAAAAGAGGTTCACACTTTTGGAACAGGCGAGCGAGCCAAATGAATACTGATGCTGCATTGAAAAGGAAAAACTAGTTAGGCAGTTGGCCGCAAGCAAAAATGGTGGCCTCAACTCCTTGCATGCCTGTGCACCTACCTGAGTGTTGAAATTAATAACTCACACTCCATTCTGATCCTCTGAGGTGTGGGGCCTAAAGTACTCCTGCTATAATTGTTTGTTGCAGTCATGCACAACAACACTTCTTGGCATTATTACATGTCTGCTAGACAGATGGATCTGAAAAACAGCAACATGCTTGTTGCCTGCTGGGCAAACCACAATAACAACCTTATCACAACATTTCATTTTCTTCTCTTTCCAATGGTACATTTACCAATTGCACTGGAAGAGGAAGAGAAGGCCAAGTGGAGGTACCCAGGGTAAACAAAAGGAACCTCCTGGCTTTGACAGTCTTTCAATAAACAGGGAATGATCTAACAAAGAATGTACATTATAGGGAACACATCCACTAGCTCCTTCTCATAGTCTAGTCTACAGGAATACGGAGAAGAAAAGGGCCAAGTATGATTATCTAGTAACTATGAGATTTGATAACATATCTGTATAAGGGCTCCCAGAGGCTAGTCTCTGGAGGAGACTGTTTTGTGATTAGCTTATTTTAAGGTCAGGTTAAAGCTGTGTTGTGTGTGTGTGTGTGTGTGTGTGTGTGTGTGTGTACACACACCTAAAAGAGTTGGAGGAGTAGACAGAGACAGTTTGCCATTAGTCACATTATTATTTCAACTCTAGTGTCAAATCAAACACAGCAGGACCATGCAGATATTTAGAAGTCTACTATAGAATGCTCACTGATAGGCTGTGGCCACTGAGGGGCTCATTCTATCTGAAGACAGACATGGTAGACATGGCTCCTCATCAAACAGTGCTTAACAAGAATGTACCCCCTACGAGGGTACAGGTGGGAGAGGAGAGTTTATCTATCATTTGGAACGCAGGGGAAAATATCTATAGCTGTGGAGAGATATCAGAAATGGGTATTTCTGCTATTTAGAGAAGAACTAATTTTCATATAGGAATTTGATCTCTTAATGCTAAAGTTAGAAATAACCAGGAAACAAACTGTGACAGGTTAGACACGTGATTTGGTGTGTATAAGAAGGCACACGGATATCCTTGCAGTGGGAAGAGGACGGCAAGGGCAAGATGGAAGGAAAGATCTGAGCAAAATGGCCCTTAGCCATTATATTCAGGTTTAGCACAGCTTAGAAATCTGCAAACTGAGAGGATGGAAGTGTTTCTGAATATCATAAAAGAGCACTTCAAGAACTGAAACCAGTACCAGGACAGGAGACACAGGGTGTCTGTCTCTTTAACTTCTCCTTCTCATTAGTATACATTAAATAAAGCTAGGCCCCCAGTGAGCTAAGGCTAATTCCAGGAAAGGTGCCCTATTTTAGCCCCAGTAGCACCATCATTCTCTTCCTTTCCTCTTCTACCTCTCTCTCCTCCTGACCTACCCACACGAAGAATCTGTATTTCCACTCCACACATACATACCAAAAAATGTCAGATATCTGAGAATTGGAAAGGGATCTTGGCTGCTCTGACAGAGCCGTCCTTCCTGGATTTATGTCTGCCGTAGTCAATCAGGAAATCATATTTAAAAAGCAAATTCTTTCTGAAAATCTTATACACCGTGAACAAATCCCATGGATTAATGATTTCCAGACATTACCCTTTTACCTTGGGAGTAACCCAGGCTTTGGGTGGAAAAAAAAAGGATTTGGGAAAAACAAAAATTAAGAAGATGGTTTTCTCTACCCATTTTCTTATTTCAGAATAAAACCTCCCAAATAGTCACTGAATTAATCTCCCCTCCTCCTCCTCTCTGAAAGTTAAAATTGCTTAGCAAAGCACAAACTCTGATAGATATCACCATTACATTATTACTAGTAGTTGATGCTTAAGCAAAGCTTTTATTATTTGAGGATAGAAAAGTTACTATGACAAAATACCAGAAATCCTGTTATAAGTTAACAGCCAGAGGAATTCAGGATTAAGTAACCTGGGGCAAATCAAGCCTTTTTGTGTATATATGGCCCAATTTTTGGAAGAAGGATTCATGTGCCCAGATTCCCTCTGATCCAATACAGAGTTCAGTAAGTGCTGACTGAAGATCAGCTCTGAAGTACAGTGGCAGAGTGCAGCAGTCCCACTGGAAACTGAGGAACAGAGGAAAGAGCAACACACTCTGTGACAGAGCTGACAGATCCTAAGAGAAGAGCAGCGTAGTACTTGCAAGTAAAAGAATGGAGTGCCAACAGACCAAGGGAGAAAGTTCCAACGAATTAGAAATGGGGGTGTATCTAGACTGCAAGAAGGTAAAGTTACACGATATTACAGAGGAAGGAGGCTCTTAGTATAGTTATAAAGTGACTTGACAGTGGGGGAAAAAGGTACGTTTGTACAGAATCTTCCTAATTTGTTTCATCTACAAGCCTCTAGCTCCAGCTTTTGGTACTCATGATAAAGCTACCATACATATGGACCCACATCCAATTCTGTAGCAGTTTTCATGGGAAACACAAAGGACAGAGACCATGTTTCTAAAATAATCAGAGTACCTAATATTTTATTGGGCTTAGAAAATAGGAAACAATGAAAAAGTGCAGTGGAAACTCCAACCCTGAAAATCAACCAAAGAGGAAAAGCAACAAGAGAATGTAGAACACACCTTTCCTTTACCATGTTAATCTGTTCATGTCACTAGTGCTTTTCCTTGGTCTCTTTCCAGGGAGTATACTTTTAGTGTCATAGACTTTCACAGCAACTAACAGGAGGAACAGCTCTCTCCACGCTTCAAGCAATCTGCCCAAATACACACATCCCTCAGTTCTGGGGGATTCTTTACACTAAGTTGCTTTGTAGGCTTCAGCAGCTGTAATCTTCTGTATGAGATGCTATTGCTGACGACAATTAGAAAGCCCTAGATCATCCACAGGCAGCAAGGTCTCTGCCATTCTCACCTAAACAATAAAGTCTCACACCATTTGGTCTGGTGTACTTCTGTATTCATCTATCTAATACACCATCCATATACCATTTCCCAGATGTACCATTTCAAAGAATACTGCAAAGCCATCCTAAGGCTGACATTTGTGTCTCAGACTATCTTGTGAGTTCAGTGCTGTACATTCTATGCACCTGAAGGTTTTCAGCTCTGATTTAATTAACATGCCCATCTAAACAATCATACTTTTTTGTGCACAACAATAGAGCATCAGGTTCACATGTTACACATGCGTGCGTGCACACACACACACACACACACACACACACACACACACAATATGCGGTTTGATTACAGGGGCCAGGCTCCTCTAAACTGGAACTCTTGCATCCCAGTGTCTCCTGAAGCAATTACAACTTGTGCCTTCTAGGAAAGCAGAGTTGTTTGCCTGGCTGCTTGCCTTATCTGCTCTCATGTTAGTTACTTCACTCATGAAATTTTTGCTAATTAGCCATGGAATTAAAGTAACTTAGATGGTCTTCTGTATCTTATGATCTTACTAAGAATCTTATCGACTTGAATATTTCTCCAGAAAAAGCTGCTAGGGCATCTCATACTTTATAGCACTATAATCCAAGCAGACACAGTAGTCTCCATTCTTTACTGCCAGGGAAGGCAATGTGGCTGGCTGTGGCCACAAGCATGACTCATTCAAACACTGTAGCCATAAGCATGTAGGCCCTTGGCTGGTAATGTTAATTACTGGGCATCCAGTTTCAAAGACTGGTGAAAAAAGGCTTTTTCACCCAGAGGCTGTCCTCACCAGAAAGACAGATTTGTATTCCTCACATTATGTGGCTATAAAATGTCTGCATTGTACCAAAAACTCTGTGAGGAAGTACAGAACTACGGAGCAATACTGTGCAGTAGTTAAAAGCATGGCCTCTGGAGACAGACTGGTTTAACTCCAGGCTCTGCAACATTCTAGCTATGAGACCAAGGACAAGCTACTTTGGGGACAGTGTATTTTATGTGATTGTAATAATCCATGTGTCTACCACAGAGGAAACTTGTTCAATAATTATTAACTATTACTATTTTTTTTAACTATTACTATTTTCAAGAATCTGTTTCATCATCTATAAAATAGATCTGAATAGATGTAAAATACAAGTTATTCTTGATAATTTTAGCTGACACTCTGATCCCTAAGACTTTTTAACCCTATCACTGTGCTTCGCTCCACCACCAACCGTGGATGGTGAGACAACCACTGGATGCGGAGTAATGAGAAAAACAAAGAAGAGCTGGATCAGCAATAGACCAGAGGCTGGTAAATTACAGTCCGTGGACCAAATTTAACACCACTGCCTGTTTTTCTGTAATCCATCTTCTAAGAATGGGTTTTACATTTTCAAATGGTTGAAAAAAATGAGAGGAAGAATATTTGGGTGACATATGGAAATTACATACAAATCAAATTTCAGCATCCATAAATAAAGTTATATCAGGTTGTGAGTCATGCTCATTTATTTACATATTACCTATGGTTGCTTTTAATCTACAAACCTTTACCCAAAACTTTGCCAATCCGTACAATAGATCAATTCCAGACAGTGGGGTAACTATAATATTAGGAAATTCTTATAACTGTCTCACAGATTAGTTAAGAAATAAATAATAACTACCGTTAAAAAATTCAATTCATAACTACAATGAGACATCACCTCACTCCTGTCAGAATGGCTAAAATCAAGAACACAAGAGACAGTAAGTATTGGTGAGGATGTGGAGAAAAAGGAACCTTCATGCACTGCTGGTGGGAATGTAGCCTGGTGTAACCACTGTGAAAAATAGATGGAGGTTCTTCAAAAAACTGAAAATAGAACTACCCTACAATCGAGTAATCACATTACTGGGTATTTATCCAAAGAATAGAAAAACACTAATTCAAAGGGATACATGCACCCTTATGTTTATTGTAGCACTATTTAAAATAGCCAAATTGTGAAAGCAGCCCAAGTGTCTGAAAGATGAATGGATAAAGAAGATGTGGTGTATATATATACAATGGACTATTACTCAGCGATAAAACAGAATGAAATCTTGCCATTCGCAGTGACCTAGATGGAGCTAGACAGTATTATGCTAAGCAAAATAAGTCAGTCAGAGAAAGGCAAACACCATATGATTTCACTCATATATGGAATTTAAGAAGCAAATGAGCAAAGGAAAAGAGAGAGAGACAAACCAAAACAAAGACTTAACTATAGAGAACACATTGATGGTTACCAGAGGGGAGGGGGTAGGAGGATGAGAAAAATAGGGGATGGGGATTAAAGAGAGTACACTTATCATGATGCAAAAAAAAAAATAATATATATATATATATATATATATATATAAAAGAATCAATTCATAATGAATATTATTTGCATCAATAGTGATATTAACATAAAATAAAATGTTGATGTAATAGAAAAGTGAATTTGGCAATAGGCAAATGGAAAAGAAAGGATACTAAAATGATTCAGCAAAATACTAGAATAAGAATATTGAAAACGTTAGCCATTTTCAATCACATGTATGGAACACTGATAAAGAAATTAAATAGAATTAACTTAGTTTCAGCTCCCGCAAAAATTCAGTGAAAATTCCTTGACACTGGTATATCCTGATTTAAATGTTTGTGAATAGGTCAAATATTTCTATAGAGTCAAACATTCTCAAGGTTAAACAAGCGTGAAACACTAATTGGACCAAAACAGCATCTTGTACTCATTTTCATCTTTTAGATGGGAGGAATTTTAAAGATCATGTAGGTAATCTATTCCCCTTCTCCTTGCCCTACTTTCTAAATGAAAAATTCAAGACCTGGAGAGGTAACCTGACTTGTAAACATGGTTAGGAGCTATGTTACTCAGCTAGTGGCTGTGGATCACAGCTTGATGCTTCTCCCCTTGGCTTTATTCACTGCTTTTTATTTGAATAGTTCCTGTGGGCAAGTTAACTTCCTAAACCATAACTGGGCTTTTATACTATGTTCTCTATTTTCTAACCCAAAGAAGATTGGAAACGGTTGGAGACATTTCTTAGAAGAACCAAAGTTTCTTGATAATGAATATATTCCCACTTTACTAACTCTTCCATCCTTGCATCTATTCAGGCCTTCAGCATCACTCTCCAAGACAAAATAAGAAGCTAATCTTAACTGACCTTCTCGTTTCCAGTATTCTCTTTCTGTCCATCCTGTACAGATTACATGGCATACTAAGGTCTTCATGATCTACCTGCTGACTGCACCAGCTTTCATGGCTTGCCCTCCTCCTACTCTGATACTCTCTGGTGTTTTAAAATAACTCCACAAATTCTTTTGACATGCCTCTCTTCAAAAAGTAGAGCCTGAGATACTCTACTCCATTAAATGTGGGATGGTCTTAGTGACTTGCTTCTAAGAAACAGAATATGGTAAGAGTGCTGGTATGTACCCTCTGATTCTAGGTCACAGAAGGCATTTGTGGCTTCTTCCTTATTCTCTTCTCCAGATTCATTCATGTTGGCTGAAGTTGGCCACCATGTCATGAGGATATTCCAGCAGCCTTATGGAGAGATCCATACAGGGAGGAACTGAAGGCTCTTGCCAACAGCCAACATGAACTGTAGATGAGCCATCTTGAAATTGAATGCTCCATTCCCAGTCAAGCTTTTGGATAACTGCAGTCCCAACTGACATCTTGACTGTAACCCCATGAGACTCTAAGTAAGGACTACCCAGCTAAGTGGCTCCTGAATTCCTGACCCACAGATACCTCTGAGATAACAAAGGCTTATTATCTTTTATGCTGACAAGTTGGGGGTAATATGTTATATAGAAATAATTAATTACACCTTAAGCATTATCCACAGTGAACTACTAAGAGTATACCAAATTTGTTATGCTGTTTATGCTTCCTTGTCTAAAATTATATCTGTTTGGCAAATGAGAACTGCTCCTTCAAGAGGCAGCTCACTGTCACCTTCTCTGTGAAACCTTGAGTTTCTTGGAGAGGCCTGGGTTTTCCTACTGTACCTTGTATAATTTTTTCTGTTGGACAAAATGTGGTTTAGTATTTGTTTTACAGTCTTGAAACATATATTTTAATCCATATACCTAGTGCAGTATTTGGATTGGAGTAGACTCCCAAAAAATATTTTTGACTTAATTTTCTCATTTCAGTCAGTTTTAAACCAAACAATAAAAACCTCAAACCACACTTATGGAATTATTCTATGTGAACTTAGGACCCAGATGTCAATGATAAAGGAGTATGAAGAATATGCTTTTCAGCTTATTAAAACATGAAGTGAGGGATAAACATTCTGATTCAATTTCTGGAGGATATAACAATATGAATGTTAGATTCTAAATAGTGACCCACCAACAAAATGACTATGAAAATTTAAACATTTAAGATGTTTTCACTTAATATCCAAAATGACAAAAGCAAAATTTGAATAACTTATTTAATATTCACATGAAAAGGAACGCAGACAGTCCAAGTGCTTTCTAGGTTTGCCAAATCCCTCCTCATACAAAAAGTTTGTAATTCTAGTCTTGAAATTGAGGAAGAAAGAGTGGTACATATTCAATGTTGACTATCTTTCAATGAAAAGAAATGAAGTCTTGCTAACAAGTGGTTTGTCTTAAAACCTGAATTTTCACCAAAAAGAACCAGCCATCTGTTTCAAATATTTTAAAGACTAAGCCCCATTTTGTGCTCTGCTTTGATCTCCCAGGATAATAGGAAGACAGTGATACAGTCCAGCTACACCTCAATCAAGTGTGCTCATTTAATTTATCCCAGAAATGCTAACTGCCAAATCCAGCTGGAAACTTTAGCCTCGTCATCTTCGGATCAGGAAGAAGGAGGAAGACACATCAATGGAGAATAACTCTTTTGTTTTGGTTGATGATGCATTTTTGTATTTCAGAAAATATTCCTTTAACCCAAAACAGATAGTAATCCTAAAGACAGAGAGAATGTATAGAAAATAACAAATTAGTGAGAAGCTGAGGACAAGTTAATGAAAGGAATACTGTAGAACCCTATTGTAACAAGATTGTTGTTTAATAGTTCAGATAAAATGTGATTCAAATCATGTCCTCTAAAACATAACTCCACAAAATAAAAATGTGATATAATAGGCAACTGCTAAGCCTGTCTTCCAAAACTATTAAAAGGGGGCCCTATCATATGGTAACTGGTGGGTGTGCATGGTGAACTCAATGGCATATTCTAGAATGTGCGCTAGATACTGACTGGAGCTAGATCAGTCTGGAAAACTGATACACATGAATAGAGTCAGATTATAGGATAAATAACCTGTTAAGGTACAGAAGAATTTAAAAGATTAAAAATATCTGGTACTAATGCATACAAACTTAAACAAATTATATGCAACTTCCCTTTATGGTAAAAACTCACCAGCTTTTTCATTTGATAAATATATACTGAGCTCTGCAGGGTCTCCACATTTTCAGATGACTGTGAAAATCAACTGAGATGTGAAAACTTTTATTTTGCACAAAGTGTAAGGGTATTTTTATTGTCCAGGAAGAATGTCTCAATCACAAACTGCACCTCAAACAGGAGAAAGACAGCTCTTCCCCATTAGTCAAATGCTCATAATCATTAAGATAAGGACCAATGGTGGGGCACCCATGTGGCTCAGTCGGTTAAGCGTCCAACTTTGGCTCAGGTCATGATCTTGCGGTTTGTGGGTTTGAGCCCCACATCAGGCTCTGTGCTGACAGCTTGGAGCCTAGAGCCTGCTTTGGGTTCTGTGTCTCCCCCGTGCTCTGCCCCTCCCCCCACTTGCATTCTGTCTTTCTCAAAAAAAAATAAATAAAACACTTAGAAAAAATTTTTTAAAAGGATCTGAGAGCATATGTTCCAGAAACATTTAAAATACCGTAGTTCTGAGTCTAAGAAATAAATCACATGAGTCACAGGACAATGTCACCTTAAATCATTCAGCAGAAACTATAAAAATGTAGGATGTACCTATGGAACAGTATAAATGATGTCTTAAGAATACATCAAGAGAAAGGTTTCTCTCCCAAATTACTTACAACTTTCTCATGTAGTCTAAGAGGTCTTTGCCTCTGTGGAACTTACGTAATTTTCAACTGTGTCCAGAATTACTTTAGACTCCAGTATAGAGGTGGTGGTTTCTACTTCTTACTATTGCCTGAAAATCACCTTCAGGTCAGAAAACTCCAGAAGAAGAAGTCACCTGCCATCATGGGGTGCTCCTTAAAGGTAATCAGGTCTGACTTAATATGTATGGCTAACATCCCATGCCTTGAGGCCTTGGAGAGGTACCTATATTGTTGCTCAGGCACTACTGGTAAACTTTAACAATTCAATTAGAGATTCAGAAAAGAAAATTAATTTCTTTTGCTGCAGGAAAAAATAATTACTAGGATTGTGGGTTACCTGTGCAATTAAAGTAATGTTACTCTAGGGGCGCCTGGGTGGCTTGGTTGGCTAAGCATCCGACTTCGGCTCAGGTCATGATCTCACGGTCCGTGAGTTCGAGCCCCGCGTCGGGCTCTGTGCTGACAGCTCAGAGCCTGGAGCCTGTTTCAGATTCTGTGTCTCCCTCTCTCTCTGCTCCTCCCCTGTTCATGCTCTGTCTCTCTCTGTCTCAAAAATAAATAAACGTTAAAAAAAAAAAATTAAAAAAAAAAAAGTAATATTACTCTATTAGGAGGCAGGAAAAATCTATAAAATAAACAGTAGCATCAATGGATCTCATAAATATTCCAGGGTTGTATCACAGCCACTAAGAATGTCTTTGCTACTGTCATTTATTTAGCACTTCCTACATGCCAGGCAAAGGGTTAAGTGCACTAAATACCTTATTATATTTAATCTGCACAATAGCCTTTGCTGCAGGTTTTATTATTGCCATTTAACAAATGAGGAACACTTAGAGAAGAGGTTAAGTGATTTGTGGGAAATTACATAGCTACTGAGCAGCATTCAAATTAGGTCTGAAGACAAACACCCTTTACCACCAAGGTAAAAGGCCATAAAAATAATACAACTGCCTTATAAAGGACACAAAAGAAAAAATATTTTGTCAGTTTCATAGGTGGGATATAATAGTACATTTAAAAAAAATTTTTTTTTAACATTTATTTATTTTTGAGACAGAGAGAGAGCATGAACAGGGGAGGGTCAAAGAAAGAGGGAGACACAGAATCTGAAACAGGCTCCAGGCTCTGAGCTGTCAGCACAGAGCCCGATGCGGGGCTCAAACCCACGACCGCGAGATCATGACCTGAGCCGAAGTCGGACGCTTAACCGACTGAGCCACCCAGATGCCCCATAATAGTACATTTTTAAGAAAGTAGAAATTTTTTTCTTTTTTTAATTAAAAAAATTTTTTTTTCATTTATTTATTTTTGAGAGACAGAGTGTGAGCAGGCGAGTGGCAGAGAGAGAAGGAGACATAGAATCTGAAACAGGCTCCAGACTCTGAGCTGTCAGTACAGAGCCCCACGCAGGGCTCGAACTCACAAACTGTAAGATCATGACCTAAGCCAAAGTCAGACACTTAACCAACTGAGCCACCCAGGCGCCCCAGAAAGTAGAAATTTTTAAGTGCACTAATGTGCATGTATCACAGTTATGACAATACCTAAGAAAGAAATACCTAAGAAAATACCTAAGAAAAACAATAACACTGGACTATGAGACAAGAGAATGTTAACTGAGATTGCATCAGAGTGGTGGGATTATGGGTAATTCTTTCCCTTTCGAAGTTAAGTGATTAGTGTTGACTACAAATCCAATTTTTCTCAATCTGCCTTCCTTAAGACTCCTAGTTCTCACACAAAGAAAGTCCCCACACAGTCATTTATACACAGAAGTGTGCATTCTGACAAGTAGAGAGAAGAGAGTATATATAAATCTAGGAGATACAGTGAGACCTATTCCTTTCCTGTCTGCTGCTGGAATGGGGAAATGGGGCTGGGCATGCCTCTATCTATCTTCATGGTCATCCAGTTCTGGAAGACTGTCTAGGCTTTAAGGGAAAAAAAAAAAAAAAAGGTGAAAGGCCAGGGAGGGGGAAGTTCTGAGATACTTCTAGGTTGGTGACCAGTTATCAGAGAAATCCTAATTGGGAAGAAGATGTATAAATTCACCAGGAGTACCAGTGTGTTGTGGCTCCTGGGGGCCTAAATACCCTAGTGGGCTTTTAGAAGGAGAGCAGAGGCAGCCATCTTGAAGGAATCCCAACAGTTATAATACCTCTACAGCAGAAAAATGTTTTCATGAGAAAAAGCGGAGCTCTTGGGTGCTTGCTTCCAAGATGACCATGGAAAGAAGAAACAATTATCATGAAGAAAAGGGCCGCCAACATTATGTGCAGCTTGTTCATTGCATCCGCTGTGCCTGATGTGTGCCCAAGGACTAGGCCATTAAAACGTTCATGGTTTGAAACACAGCAGAGGCTATAGCTATCAGGACATTTCTGAAGCAAGGGTCTTTCACACCTTTATGCTTCTCAAGCTCTAAGTGAAACTACATTACTGCAGGAGTTGTGCCATTTGTAGCAAGGTAGTAGGGTATGACTTTTGTGAAGCCCAGAAGGACCAAACACCCCCCAATGGGATTCAGATCTGCAGGTGCTACCCTATCACCTCTGCCAAAGCCAATGTAAGGAGGTGAGTTTTTAAGTCTGAAGAAAAGCTATCCTCTCGAAAACAAATAAAATGGAAATCATACTTTAAAAAAAGGAAAGAAAAAGAAAAACATTGAAGATAAAATCTGGTTCAGTCACAAATCATTCTAAATCATGAAGGAAGAAAGAATGGTAAGCTGAATTTAGAAGTACAAAGGTACACAAAACAGTGAAAAAACTGGGGAATGATTACAGTTAGTAAATAAAAGCAGTATTCTATTTCTATGATAATGTTGATAGAGCTTTCATATTGTAGCTAGCATGCATTACTTTATCTTACTATATCAACTATTACAGTCCACAAAGCGTGTAACATAGTTGTAGTCTGAATTTGGCAAAAACTGTAGTCTAGAGCAAAGGTTCTAGAACTCTGAGAGTATCTGCAGGCTATCACAAAGCACAGTGACTTCAGAAAATGTTGACTAACGCTAAAAATACAGAAAGTTGGTGTTTAAAATACAGAGATTTGGTGTCAAACAACTATATCCTTTTCCTATCAGCATTCCTTTGATGTATCTGTAAAAAATGTTCTAAAACTAAAAATGAAGACTGCCTGTGTTACACTTCAAATACCACACAAAAGCTATCTGAAGTGAATGCTGGCTGTGCACCTACTACTTGCATAGCAGCTTATGGACTTATAAACACCTTTCACACTCACTACACTGCCTTAAGAGAAATAGGACAGTTATCATCACACTCATTTTAGAGATGAATAAACTAAGGATCTAAGAGGTTAATGAATTACTTAAAATATCTGACCTTCATTTAATGTTTTTTTAATTATACAAACAGCTGTCTACATTTTTCTTGGATAATTCATGTGAAACAGAAAAGACATATTTGAAGTTTGAGGAATTTAATATCTAAGGGCCAGAAAAATGATAGTTGATCCTAACAGTCAGTCTGTCAGAGAAAAAACAACTTTGGCAGTTGAAAGGTGCTAAAAACCTAACAGCTTTGTCCAAGTCATATAAACAGATCAACATTGTCCCACAGTTATTCTGGAAAGGCCAAAACACATCAAGGAGGAATGATGTGAACCTTTGTTCACAGAGGAGTGATTATTTTTGTGACGAATTCTTTTTGTTTCACTCTTTGCTGTGAGATAAGGCTCAGCAGGTATAGATGACTGGCACCTCTCTTAGTTGAATAAAAGAGTCAGGATCTGGTGAGGCTGGTGAGAACACTGGTATACAATGCTCGGTTCTCCACTCTGTTTATCAAGGGCTCTTATAAGTTTGGGGGAAAGAGGACAGCAGGAAGTAGAAGCGGAAGCATCCACTCTTGCAGGAAAATATTACTATCCCCACAGGAGAAGTAGCAAAATCACATACCAAGAAGTACTCTCACTCCCAACTATTAAACACAATTCAGTATAAGTGACTTAACAAAATTATATACATGTACCCTTTTATAGAAGAGAAATACCACTTTGAAAGAAATAATTCCTGACAGCAAAAAATCTTAATTTTCCTCTAGTCTAAGCAGAAAAGTGCTATTCCAAAGCTAAAAAGAGATTAACAACCAATTCAACAGAAAGAAAAGAAAAGAAAAGTTTCTTAGGTTTTAAAGATTCAAATAAAAGCTTCTTGAGGTCCCAAGCCATTCTGGTATTTTCTCTGGCTATGGGTTAGTGAGTTACTGTTGACCTGTGAAGTATATATATCATCAGCTCTTCTCATGACATAATGTTTCAGCAGATGGCCAGTAAAGAAAATCACAGGGGACTACTTCAATGTTTACTTTATTTCTCTTTAAAATGTTAAAACCAATCTAAGAGGGAAGTTCATAGTGATAAATGCCTACCTCAAAAGACAAGAAAAGTCTCAAATAAACAATCTAACTTTACACCTCAAGGGGCTAGAAAAAGGACAAATAAAGGCCAAAGTTAATAGAAGGAGGAAATGCTGAAGATCAGAGCAGAAATAAAGGAAATAGAAACCAAAAAGACAATAGAAAAGATCAATGAAACTAAGAGCCGGTGTTCTGAAGTGACAAACAATAGCTAGACTCTCCAAGGAAGAAAAGAAAGAGGATTTAAATAAATAAAATCAGAAATAAAGGAGGAGATGTTACAACTGATACCACAGAAATACAAAGGCTCATAAGAGACTACTAGGAACAATTATATGCCAACAAATTGGATAACCTAGAAGAAAAGGATACATTCCTATAAACGTACAACCTATCAAGTTTGAATAATGAAGAAATAGAAAATCTAAACAGACCAATATTGAGTAAGGAGATTGAATCAGTCATCAAAAATCTCCCCAAACAGAAAAGCCTGGGACCAGATGGTTTCACTGGTGCATTCTACCAAACATTTAAAGAATTAACAGCAATTCTTCTCAAACTCTTCCAAAAAACAGAAGAAGGGAAACTCTTGAAAACTCATTTTATGAGGCCAGTATTACCCTGATACCAAAACTAGAAGAAAACAGAAATGCCACAAGAAAGAAAATAATTATAAGCCAATATCTCTGATGAACATAGACACACACACACACACACACACACACACACACACACAAACCTCAAGAAAATATTAGCAAACTGAATTCAACAATACATTAAAAGGATCACATCTTGGATCTGGTGGGATTTATTCCAGGGGTACAAGGATACTTCAACGCCTGCAAGTCAGTCAATGCAATACACCGTTAACAAAATGAAGGATAAAATGATGATAGTCATCTCAATAGAGGCAGAAAAAGCATTTGACCATATTAAACATCCATTTGTGATAAACTCTCAACTAAGTGGGTATAGAGGGAACACACCTCAACATAATAAAGGTCATATATGACAAGTCCACAGTTAACATATTCAGTAACAAAAAGCTGAGAGCGCTTCCTGTAAGATCAGGACAAAACAAGAATGTCTATTTTTACCAGGGCTCCTGGGTGGCTCAGTGGGTTAAGCGTCCGGCTTCAGCTCAGGTCATGATCTCACAGTTTGTGAGCTCGAGCCCTGTGTTGGGCTCTGCGTTGTCAGCACAGAGCCTGCTTCGGATCCTCTGTCTCCCTCTCTCTCTGCCTCTTCCTAGCTTGCACACACACTCGCTCTCTCTCAAAAATAAATAAACATTAAAAAAAAAAAGAATGTCTATTTTTACCACATTTTTTTTAGTATTGGAAGTCCTAGCCAAAGCAATTAGGCAAGAAAAAGATATAAAAGCCAACCAAATCAAAAAGGAAGATGTAAAACTGTTACTATTTGCAGATGACATATTATGTATAGAACACCCTAAAGACTGTGCCAAAAAATTGTTAGAATACATGAATTCTGTAAAGTTGTAGGATACAAAATCAATACGCAAAAAACTGTTGTGTTTCTATACACTAATAATAAACTATCAGAAAGAGAAATTAAGAAAACAATCTTGTCTACAATTACATCAAAAAGAGGGGCGCCTAGGTGGCTCAGTTGGTTAAGCATCCAACTTCGGCTCAGGTCATGATCTCACAGTTCGTGGGTTCAAGCCCCGTGTCGGGCCCTGCGCTGACAACTCAGAGCCTGGAGACTGCTTTGGATTCTGTGTGTGTGTGTGTGTGTGAGAGAGAGAGTGTGTGTGTGTGTGTCTCTGCCCCTCCCCCACCTGTGCTCTCTCAAAAATAAATAAATGTTAAAAAAAAAAAAAAAGAATAACATACCTAGGAATAAATTTAACCAAGAAGGTAAAAGACCTGTATATTGAATACTGTAAGTCATTAATGAAAGAAATCAAAGAAGACACAAATAAATGGAAAGATATTCCATGCTCAAGGACGGGAAGAACTGATATTATTAAAATGTCCAAACTACACAAAGCAATCTAACCTATGGATTCAATGCAATCCTTATTTAAATACCAATGACATTTTTCACAGAAATAGAATAAATAATCTTAAAATTTCTAAGGACCCATAAAAGGTCATGAATTATCTAAAAGTAATTTTTTTTTTAACATTTATTCTTTTTTTTTTTTTTTAATTTTTTTTTCAACGTTTATTTATTTTTGGGACAGAGAGAGACAGAGCATGAATGGTGGAGGGGCAGAGAGAGAGGGAGACACAGAATCGGAAACAGGCTCCAGGCTCTGAGCCATCAGCCCAGAGCCTGACGCGGGGCTCGAACTCACGGACCGTGAGATCGTGACCTGGCTGAAGTCGGACGCTTAACCGACTGCGCCACCCAGGCGCCCCAACATTTATTCATTTTTGAGAGGCAGAGCATGAGTAGAGGAGGGGCAGAGAGAGAGGGAGACACAGAATCCAAAGCTAGCTCCAGGCTCTGAGCTGTCAGCATAGAGCCTGATGCAGGGCTCGAACTCATGGACCGTGAGATCATGACCTGAGCTGAAGTCAGACGCTTAACTGACTGAGCCACCCAGGCGCCCCTATCTAAAAATAATCTTGAGAGGGGTGCCCAGGTGGCTCAGTCAGTTAAGCATCCGACTCTTGATTTTGGCTCAGGTCATGATCTCACGGTTCAGTTCGTAAATTCTAGCCCCATGTTGGGCTCTGTGCCAACAGACAGGAGCCTGCTTGGGATTCTCTGTCTCCTTCCCTCTCTGACCCTCTCTCTCTCTAAAGTAAATAAATAAACATTAAAGAAAAGAAGAAAAGCAATCTTGAGAAAAACTAAAGCTGGAGAAAGTCAATATTCAAGAAGTATTCATTGAATGCCTGTTAATTTGCCAGACAACACTTAAGTGACCTCTACTGTTACTTTACATTGCTCCCTGTTGGTTTAAGACTAATAATTTAGGGGCGCCTGGGTGGCGCAGTCGGTTAAGCGTCCGACTTCAGCCAGGCCACGATCTCACGGTCCGTGAGTTCGAGCCCCGCGTCGGGCTCTGGGCTGATGGCTCAGAGCCTGGAGCCTGTTTCCGATTCTGTGTCTCCCTCTCTCTCTGCCCCTCCCCCGTTCATGCTCTGTCTCTCTCTGTCCCAAAAATAAATAAACGTTGAAAAAAAAAAAAAAAAAGACTAATAATTTAAAGACAAAGGGTATTATTAGAAATAAGGATATTTCATAATGACAAGAAGAATAGTTTAATAAGAGTACAATCATAAATGGGTATGCAAATAATAACAATGTCAAAATATATGAAGCAAAAATCGAAGAATTCAAAGGACAAATACAAAAATTCCAATTATACTTGAATATTTTAATATTTCTTTCTCAGCAACTAATAGACATCTCCATCTCATAAGTTTTTGGTAAAGTCATGCAATTTGTGAGCAATTTTATCAACCACCTGGACCTAACTGATATTTATAGAATACTATATGCAATAACTAAAGAATACCATTCCTTTCAGGAGCACATGTATTTTCATCAACGTGGACTGTATTCTGGGACATAAAATGAAAGCCTCAGAAAATATAAAATATTAAAATAATACAAAGTATATTCTCTGATCACAATGAGATTCACCTGGAAATCAATAAAAATATGACCGGGGCGCCTGGGTGGCGCAGTCGGTTAAGCGTCCGACTTCAGCCAGGTCACGATCTCGCGGTCCGTGAGTTCGAGCCCCGCGTCGGGCTCTGGGCTGATGGCTCAGAGCCTGGAGCCTGTTTCCGATTCTGTGTCTCCCTCTCTCTCTGCCCCTCCCCCGTTCATGCTCTGTCTCTCTCTGTCCCAAAAATAAATAAACGTTGAAAAAAAAAAAAATAAATAAATAAATAAAAAAAATAAAAATATGACCCAATTTGCAATTAGACACTTTAGCAAATCTGTAGGAAGAAGAGAAAATATTTTAAACTAAATAATAATAAAACTGCCAGGATAAGTGAGGTAAGCAAAACTGTAAGGTATTTCAATATAAAAAACAACAACTGTATTTTTATATATTTGCAGCAAACAACTGAAATAAAATATTGTAGATACAAGTTAAAGAAGATCTAATTAAATGGAGAACTATACTATGTTCATGGTTTGAAAGACTTAATAGTGTTAAAATGTCAACTATCCCCAAACTAGTTTACAGAATCAATGCAATCTAAATACCCTCCCTGCCTTTTTTGTCATAGAAACTGACAGATTAAAATCTATATGAAAATGCAAACAACCTGAAATAACTATAACAACTTTAATAAAGACTAACAATTTGATGTGGCACCTGGGTGACTCAGTCAGTTAAGTGTCCAACTCTTGATTTTGGCTCAGGTCATGACCTCATGGTTTGTGAGTTCAAGCCCTGCATTGGACTCTGCCCTGACAGTGTGGAGCCTACTTGAGATTCTCTCTCTTCCTCTCTCTCTCTGCCCCTTCCCCACTTGTGCTCTCTCAAAATGAATAAATAAACTTAAAAAAAAAAGATTAACAATTTGAAAGACTTACACTACCTGATTTTAACATATTATGAAACTATAGTAAGCAATTAAGGCAGCGTGGTAATATAAAACAGAAGAGGCACAAACATAGACACATATTTACATCTTTGATTTTTTTACAAAGGTGCACAGGAATTCTATAGAGAAAGAATAGTATTTAAGAACAACTGGATATGCATTTGGGGAAGAAAAAGAAACTTGACCCCTTACCTTACCAAAATATATCAAACTTAGAGGTGGATTACAGAACTAAATGTAGACACAAAATGATAAAGTGTCTGGAAAAAGGAAAAAAAAAACAGAATATTTTAGCTCTTATGTGTTAGGCAAAAGTTTCTTAGAAACTAGAAAGCAATAACCAATAGAAACTGATAAATTAGACTTCAGTAAATTAAAGACCTGATAATGAAAAAATACCATTAAAAAACTGAACACACATGCCACAGACTAGGAGAAAATATTTGCAAGATATGTATCTCAAAAAGGACTGGTATCTAAACCATATAAAGAATGCTTACAACTTAATAAAACAAAAATTCAATTAAAAATAAAAATGTGAACAGATGCTTCAGAAAGGAAAATATGCAAATAGCCAGTCAGCACATGACAAAGTGCTCATCACTAATCAGTGACAGAATTAAAATGAAAACCACAATGAAATACCTGTATACAGGTATAAAAATGGTCAAAATCAAAAAAAAAAAAAAAAAAAAAGGAAAGTATCAAATGTTTAGAAGGATGTGGAACAACCAGAAGTCTCATTTGTTGCTGGTGGGAGCAAAAAATATGATATAACCACTTTGAAAAAGTGGCAGTTTCTTATAAAACTCAAGAGATACCTATCAAATAACATAGGTAAGTCCATTTGTAGGTAGTTACCTGAAGAAATAAAGGCATCTGTCCACCTAAAGATGTGTTTAAGAATAGTTTTATCCATAATTGCCCCAAACTGGAGACAGGCCAGACATCAAAGAGATCCAAATGAACTGTGATCAGTCACCACACAATGGAATACAACTAAGCAATAAAAATGAACTACATCTACAATTAAAAAAATGAATGATTTTATTTTTTATTTTATTTTATTCCAGTGTAGTTAATGTACAGTGTTGTAATAGTTTCAGGTGTACAATACAGCGATTCAAAAACTCTATACATTAGTCAGTGCTCATCATGATAAGTGTACTCTTAATCTTCACCTATATCACCCATCCTCTCACCCATCTCTCTGCTGGTAACTACCAGTGTGTTCTCTATAGTTAAGGGTCTGTTTTTTGGTTTGTCTCTTTTTTTTTTTCCCCCTTTATTCATTTGTTTCTTCAATTCCACAGATGAGTGAAATCATATGGTATTTTTCTTTCTCTGGCTTATTTAGCTTAGCATAATACTCTCTAGATCCATCCATGGTACTGCAAATGATAAAATTTCATTATTTTTTATGGCTGAATAATATTCTATTGTATATATATACCATATATTCTTTATCTATTCATCTGTTGGTGGACACTTGGGCTACTTTCATAATTTGGCTATATTGTAAATGTTGCACTAAACACAGGGGTGCATAAATCCCTTTGAATTAGTGTTTTGTATTCTTTGGCTAAATACCCAGGAGTGTGATTACTGGATTGTAGGGTAGCTCTATTTTTAATTTTTGAAAAACCTCTGTATTGTTTTTTACTGTGGGTGCGCCAGTTTGTATTCCCACCAACAGTGCATGAGGGTTCCTTTTTTTCCCACGTCCTTCTAACACTTGTTATTTCTTGAGATTTTGATTTTACCTATTCTAACAGGTGTGAAGTGATATCTCATTGTGGTTTTGATTTGCATTTCCCTGATAATGAGTGATGTTGAGCATCTTTTCATGTGTCTGAGGGGCATCTGGATGTCTTCTTTGGAGAAATGTCTGTTCATGTCTTCTGCCCATTTTTTAATTGGATTATTTATTTTTTTAGTGTTGAGTTATGTGTAAGTTCTTTACATCATTTGGATACACCTTATCAGATATGTCATTTGCAAACATCTCCCATTCAGTAGGATGTCTTTTAGTTTTGTTGGTTGTTTCTTTGCTGTGAAGAAGCTTTTAATTTTGATGTAGTCCCAATAGTTTATTTTTGTTTTTATTTCCCTTGTCTAAGGAGACATATCTAGAATGATGTTTGTACATTCGATGTCAAAGACCTGTGCTCTCTTCAAGGACTTTTATGGTTTCAGGTCTCACATATAGGTCCTTACTCAAAAAAAACGAATGAAATTTAAATGTATTATGCTGAGTAAAATAAACCTTACACAAGAGGACAGACTGTATGATTCCATTTATATGTGGTTCTAGAACAGGCAAATTAATTTATGTCAAGCAAACACACAAACATTAACTGTGTTTGCTTCTAGGTGTGAGTACATAGGTACAGACTGGGCAACGACAAGAGGTGAGAGAAAATTTTCTTGGGAGATGTTAATATTCTGTATCAGGGCCTGGCAAACAACAATGACCAAATGATCTAAATCCAGACAGCCGTTATTTTTGCATGTCTGTTGGCTAAGAATAATTTTTGCACTTTTTAATGGTTGGAGAAAACTATTTCATGATATGTAAAAATTCTATGAAATTCAAATCTCAGTGACCATAAATAAAGTTTTATTGGAACAGAACCATTCTTATTTAATTACTTATTGTCCACTAATGCTTTCTCGCTACAGTGGTAGACTTAAGTAGCTGCTACAGAAACCTAAATATTTACTATGTAACTCTTAAAAAAATATTTGCTAACCCCTTTCTATATCTTAATAGGAGTTTAGGTCACACAAAACTCATAGAATAGCATAGCTTAAGATTGGTGCATTTCACTAATAAAAAAAGAAACCGTAAATTTTTGAATTTTCATAAAATTTTCATAAAAATTCATAAAATTTTCAATCTTAATTAATAAGCAGGGGGTGATGGATACAAGTGTCTCTTACTTTGAAATGCATGAAAAAATGAGACCGGTTGACATACAGATGGGAAGATGTGATAAAGTAAACATAACAAAATCTTAGAGACTCTAGGTTTAAGACACAATTTTTTTCAACTTTCCTGTATATTGGAAAAGTTTCATAATAAGATGTTGAAAAAAAAAAAAAAAGCAAAGATCCCATATAATTGAAGTTGGTAAAATTACTTAGCGTTTCAACTCACTTAAAAACTCAGCATGTAGCTGCTAGGTTGGCTACATAAAGTCTTGGTAGTAAATATGGGTTGTGTACCTTTGTTAAAGTAAGCCCCAGTGTGAACATATTTAAAAACAATAAATTATGTAAATGATCATTTTGGAGGAGCTTCCTATCCTAAGTAGTTCAACTCACGGAAGCCCCGCAAACAGTACAAATTCTTTAATATGCTAAGAGATCAACTACTAAAATCAATAGCTCTGTTCCCAAGTAGAGAACAAAAAGCTAAACAAAAGCTCAAAGGCAGTCCTTTTCCATTTCAAAACTTTAAGATATTTATCTGGGAAAGAAGGGTGCCTCTCTGTCTTACTTATATAATGTTTCAAATAAGAGTGCATATTTTGAATACATTTTGCCAGAAGATCACAATTAGTTGTTTTTCACTAAAAACGTTGTTTAAATTGTGGCAAAACCCCCCCCCCCCAAAAACAAAAAACCTGTAGTAAAACACACATAACATAAAAATTTCCATTTAACCATTTTTAAGTGTACAGTTCAGTAGTGTTAAGTATATTCACACTGGTGTGCAACCAACCTCTATATTTTTCACCTTCCAAAACTGAAACTCTAAACCCATTAAACAACTTCCCACTTCCTTCACTGCTTCTGTCTAAAAAAAAATTTTTTTTTACTTTGAACAAAATCTGATTAAAAACATAGCTTCCATTTTGATATGGAAAATTAATTGAAAAAAATGAGTTTCAATGCAGAAATTTATTTTACAGAAGACAAAATTTCCCCCCAAGAATAGGACTCTTCTTTAAACTTGGAGATGACTAAATAAAATAACAGGATGTGAGTGCCAGGTTTAAAAAGACCTTATAATTTTGGAGTCTTTCTCTAATACATGTTAGCGATATTTAAAGCAAGCAAGGAATATTGTATCTACATAAAGAAATTTATCTAGAACTTATAATTTTTTAAGGAAAATGCATTTGTAGTCTACTAACTGTAAGATATATTATTATAAAGATTAAGGTAAACATCTAAGAAAGTAGTTACATCAGATGGGTTAACTGATAAATTTTACCCATTTTCCTTAAATGGAAGAAATTATATCAATTCTCTACAATCCCTTTCAGAGGACAGAAGCAGAGGGAATACTTCCTAACTCACTCTATGAGGCCAGCATTACCCTAATACCAAAACCAGGCAAAGACATCAGAAGAACAGAAAACTACAGACCAGTATCTCTCATTTACATAGATGCAAAAGACCTCAACAAAATATTTGCAACTGAATCCAACAATGCATAAAAAAAAAATTATACATCAAGACCAAGTAAAATTTATCCCAGGTATGCAAGGCTGGTTCAACATTTGAAAATCAATTAGTGTAAGCCATCATGATCATCAACAGGCAAAAGAAGGAAAATCACATAATTGTATTAATAGATGTAGACAAAACACCTGACAAAATCCAACACCAATTCATGATAATAGCTCTCAGTAAACTGGGAATAGAGGGGGGAACTTCCTCAACTTGATAAAGAATGTCTACAAAAAATATATATAAAGCTAACATCATACATAATGGTGGGAAATTTGAGGCTTTCCCACTAAGATCAGGTATATACAAGGATGGTCCCTGCACCACTTCTTTCCAATATTGTACTAGAAGTTCTAGTTAATGCAGTAAGACAAAAAAAAACCAAAAAACAACAACAACAAAAAAAGGAAATAAAAGACACAGATTGGGAAGGAAGAAATAAAACTGTCTCTATTCAGAGATGACATTATTGTCTAGTAGAAAATCCAAATGACTGAAGAACAATAACAAAAACTCCTGGAACTAATAAGCAATTAATTACTGTTAGGATGTCCTTGGAACCACAGTAGAGGGGACAGTCATCTTGCCAGTGCAACCCAACGAAAAGCCCCTACTAGCTGCCAGAACGAATTGGAGGTCAACCAATCACCGAGCAACAGCACCACCTGACGCTAAAAAGGCCCACCCAGACCTAAACCCGGAACCGCTGCAGCTTAAAAACCCCACCCCACCACACCTGGGTGCGACTTCCCTGACTCCTCTCTCTCTCCCTGAGTCACCGAACCTCGCCCGAGACCTTAGTTCCCAAATAAAGCCTTTGACTGCTAAAATTTTCTAGCCTCTGACTCCTATCTTTACCCTGCCTTACGCCTGACCCTAACAATTACAATAATAAGGTTGTAGGGTATAAGGTTAATATAAAATCAATTGATTTCTGATATACCAACAATGAACAAGTGGAATTTGAAATAAAAAACACAACGCCATTTACATAGCATCCCCCCAAATGAAATACTTAAGTATAAATCTAATAAAATATGTACAAGATCTATATGAAGAAAATTACAAAATTCTGATGAATGAAATCAATGAAAAAATTAAACATGGAGACAGTCCAGGTTCATGGATAGGAAGACCCAGTATTGTCAAGATGTCAGTTCTTTCCAACCTGATCTCTAGATTCAATGCAATCCCAATCAAAATCCCAGCAAGTTATTTTGTGGAAAACAGAAAACTGATTCTGAAGTTCATATGGAGTGCCAAAAGATACAGAATAGTCAACATAATTTTGAAGGAGAAAACAAAGTTGGAGATCTGACACTACCTGACTTCAAGACTTACTATAAAGCTACAGTAATAAAGATAATATAATATCGACAAAAGAACCAGCAAATAAATCAGTGGGAAAGAACAGAGAGCCCAGAAACAGACCCACATACCTAGAGTCACCTGATCTTTGGCAAAACAGTATAGGCAATAAAATGGAACAAACACAGTCTTTTCAAAAAATTATGCTAGAACTGGACATCCACATGCAAAAAGATCAGTCTAGGCACAAACTTTACACTTTTCAAAAAATCAGTTCAAAATGGATCATAGACCTAAATGTAAAATGCAAAGCTATAACATTCCTAGAAGATAATATAGGACAAAACCTAGGTGATCTTGGGTATGACGATGACTTTTTAGTCACGAAAGGCACGATCCATAAAACAAATAATTGAAAAGTTCAACTTCATTAAAATAAAAAACTTCTGGGGGCACCTTTGGTAGCTCAGTCAGTTAAGTAAGTGTCTGACTTTGACTTAGGTCTTGATCTCGCAGTTCATGAGTTCGAGCCCCATGTCAGGCTCTGTGCTGACAGCTCAGAGCCTGGAGCCTGTTTCAGATTCTATGTCTCCCTCTCTCTGCCCCTTCCCCTTTGCACTCTCTTTCTTTCAAAAATAAAAAATAAACATTAAAAAAAATGGGGTGCCCGGGTGGCTCAGTCAGTTAAGCATCCAACTTTGGCTCAGGTCATGATCTCCCAGTTTGTGGATTCTAGCCCCGCGTCGGGCTCTGTGCTGATAGCTGGAGCCTGGAGCCTGCTTTGGATTCTGTGTCTCCCTCTCTCTCTACCCCTCCCTCACTCCTGTCACTCTCTCTCTCAAAAATAAATAAACATTAAAAAAAATTAAACATTTGTATTAAAAGTTTGTCTTAACAGTGATATCTCTAAGAAAGAAAAAGTTTCATAACATACTGGTCCAAAACATGTTTTGAGATGCTATAGTGCTGATCGAATAGTCACGCAACTCATTTTCAGATTTTTGGTCTTATTCCAAGACCAAATGCTAAGTCTCTTGACAAGTACATCCTTTATTTGAGGGGGTCTGCTGCTTTACATAAAGCGCTTCCACGGAATGAAGTATACAAAGAGCACATGGCCATGGTACCTACTATGCTCCAGGTTCTTTCTAATGGCTATGAGTCACATGTTCTAGGAGGAAAGTTTCTACCCGAAGGATGTTCAGTTTTCAACAGAAAATATTTCTCAATTATAGTCAACTCTTTTTTATTTAGAATGAAATTATGGGAGCCTGATTCTAGGGCTTAATTATGGCTTTCCTTTAAATTCTTAACATTTCTCTGTACAGGTCTTTTGTTTCTAGACACTTTTCCTATCTTCCTTTTCAAAACTTCCCTTTCTTGTACTGGTAATGCTGACATTAAAGGTAACAGCTAATTCTATGCTCTTGGTTTCAGTGTAAACTTTACTGTTTCTTCTCTGGATTTCATGAATTCAAAAGTTAACTAATTTAATATAAACTTACTGAGGGCCTACTATATACTAGGCATTATTCTAGATGATAGAAATATACATTTTTTTAAACGCTTATTTATTATTGAGAGACAGAGAGAGACAGAGCATGAGCATGGGAGGGGCAGAGAGAGGGGGAGACACAGAATCTGAAGTGGGCTCCAGGCTCTGAGCTGTCAGCACAGAGCCAGATGCGGGGCTCAAACTCACAAACCGTGAGATCATGACCTGAACTGAAGTCAGACACTTAACCAACCGACTGAGCCACCCAGGTGCCCCAAGATGATAGAAATAGAAAAGTAAACATATTGAAGTCCCTGAGCCCATGGGGACCACTTTCTACTGTAAGGGAAAAACAAGAAAGAAGAAAACACAAATTAAAGGGATGGAAAATAGTGGGAACACATTTCACATGGATTTCCTATAGGCTGAGGGGAGAGAGAAGGGACTCTCATGCTTTCTTTTTAAATACATTTTTAAAAAAAATGTTTACTTACTTCTGAAGGAGAGAGAGACAGAGCATGAGTGGGGTAGGGGTAGAGAGAGAGGGAGACACAGAATCCAAAACAGGCTCCAGGCTCTGAGCTGTCAGCACTGAGCCTGACACAGGGCTCAAACTCACGAACCACGAGATCATGACTTGAGCTGAAATTGGACACTTAACCGACTGAGCCACACAGGTGCCCTGGGGCTTTCATGCTTTCTAACTGGAGGTAACACTTGCTTTATTCTGTGTGTCTCAGGAGGGTTTCTTGACAGCAAACTCTTTCAAAGAAAGTTTCAATGAATAAATCTCTTTTATAGAAAAATTCAAGGTGCTTTCTCGAGGGAAAAAAAATTCCTCAGCATACAAGAGATTAAACTTTTGGTGACAGAAAGGGAGATATAATCATCAATATGTCTTAGATTATCTCTTTCACTGTCAGCTACTAGTTCCTCTTTCCATACCACAGAAATGCCTGGGGGCTTTAATGTCGTATCTAAATCTTTTTTTTTTTTTTTTTTTTTTTTTTTTTTTTTAGCACCCTTACAATATAAAATGAGGGCACTGGAATAGATATTAATAAAAATAGTAACTGACACTTACTGAATGCTGACTACTTCCTGGAGGTGGATTCAAGTTAATGATGACAGCAACAACAACAAATATAATAATATAAGCAGAGTATATGGTGGAAGACACTGTTCAATTCATTTTACATACATCAACTTATTAATCTGTCCAACAACCCTACAAAGTAGTCCATTAATAAACCCATTTTTACAAAAAACTGAGTTAATTTCCCCAGGCCACGAGGAAGGTGGAGGAGTCTAGATGCAAAGCAGTGCTGTCTGACTCCACAAAGTTTATGCCTCTCACAACTCATCTGCTTCTCACAACAACACCCATTTGAAAGATGAAGAAATTGAACTGCGGGGATATTAAGTATCTTGTCCGAAGTCACAAGTTAAATACATGGTGGTGTTAAGATTTCACCAGAGACATTCTGCTCCAAAGCCTAGAGTCTTAACCATCATGTTCTGCCACTTCTTATGAAATTACCGAGACCCCTCTCAGCTCCGTACTTCTATGATTCTCTTCCTGAGTATTGATTATATCTAGTAAGACCTAGGTTTTGCTGTTGATATGTACTGTGTTTTACAAAAGGTTTGAGATGTAAAGTATTATTTATATTCTTAAGTTTTATAAGGTAAATCATCAATTTCAAAAGTTTAAAGTTTTGTTAGGAAAAACTTCTCTGCAAGAAAACAAGTGAGGAAAACTGGAGGTCAAGTCATTACATCTGCAGTCACTCACGCATTTCTTATGAAACCCTTATGATAATATGACATTTATAGCACATTTTAGAAAATTGGAAGTATTGTATCATAGGAACTCCACTTAAGACCAGCTAATTACAACTCCACTGTGTTAAACCAATGGTAGTTAATATTTTAGTGCAGTAAGCTGTACTTTTATTTGGAAAAAATAAACTTTTGGAATAAACTTATTCGGAAAAAGGAAACTTTTATTTGGAAAAAAAAATTAATAGCATTTCAACTCTCTGTAGGAGTTATTCTACTAGGGAAGTAGAGAAAATACAGTGGAGACTTTAGGAACAAGTGTACATGAAGGTTTGTTCATTTTTCAGTCTCCTGGTGAAGTTATATATGGGCCTTCTTCCTGTACCACTAACTTGTTTCTTCTGATTGGCTAGAAAAAGGGTATACAATCACTACAATCCTATTCATATACATCAGGTACGTGCTTCCTGCTAAGGCATGCCAAGAGGCTCCTATGTTCTGCCAAAATAGACATGGCAGGTTCATTTAGAAGGAGGGGACTGGTAAACTGTATTCAACTACTGTATGGCCCCCACATCCTTCACGATGACAAATAGCTACCCTTACAGGGGGTAGTGTAGATAAAGAGAATTAGCACACTAATTTTCTCAGCTTTAGCTCTGTCTGGCATGCAACACTCTAACTGAAAGAGGTTTTTGGCTGGTATACATTTCGCCTTTTACACCCTCAGGATAAAGTCATTTGGAAAGCTTCCCATCTTCACAGTATATGCCCCTTTCCACAACTTACCTCATCATCCTTCTTGGCTGTGTTTGCTAGTGAGAGGTCTACACATGTTCTCATCATTTTAAGAAGTATAACACTAAGACACAGAATTTTCAGGGAGAACTGACTCCAAAAGAGTGAGATCACCAATAAGCAAGGGCAGTGAATCCAGGGAGTGCAAGGCCACCAATATGTGTGAACTTATTAATTGTAATTATTTTTTTTTCTAAGAAAAGGATTTCCTTAGTCAAACCTCCAGGGCATCAGATCAAAGGGAGATACTGCCACAGCTGGACTGTGTTTTCCAGCCAACTGGCCTGGAAAGGAGAATCTAGACAGTGTCCTGGCAACTGTTTAACACAGCAGCAATCCATAAAAGAGAGGGAAAGAATTCTTTAGACCGATTTTTTAAAAGGTCTTCCTTTACTTCTTTACTTCTTAAAGGACAGTTTGAGAGTAATGTCAAAGCCCTAGGGGATGTAGGCACTCTGTAAGAACCACTGACCCCGGGAATTCAGAGCATCCTTCTACAGATAGAAACAAAAAGTTTTAGTTCACAGCACAATTTTTTTAAAGACATATATTTATAATTAATTATCATAAAAAGTATGTCCCAAACCTACTGGCAGAATATTTGAACAATTTTCTACTTCCAGTTTGATGTAAGTCACTATGAACCTTACCAGGACACTGCTGAATCACACTAGATAAGGTAGTTTATTAATAAAATCACAAAAGGAGAAATTTATTTATATGCCCTGGAAGTTCTCCCAAAAATGTACATAAAAAAATTATAAAGGTGACTATTAACACACAAGAAAAAAAAGCCACAAAACCCAACCCCACTATGTCAGAAGCATAGCAATACACACAGGAGTCATGTGAAAATGAGAACACAGAAAGCACACCAAACAATTTCATGAATTACAAAGAAACAAGATGTGAGAATGATTGTGTAAAAAAAAAAAAAAAATGAAAGCAAACAAACAGAAAACATTTCTATAGTTAAGGAAAGGTGTTTCTCACCGTTCTGAACAAAATGGCTGAACTAAGAGCATCTGATTGGCTATGCCCATATACCCTCCTCCTCATCCTAGGGGAGAGAGTTGACAAAGGGAACAATGTCCCAGAGCAGCATGGGAATGAAAAAGAGTTGGTTAGTATTTAAAACAAAGACATAAGCATAATGTAGTAGAAGAAAATGGTCTCTAAATTCTTGACTCTTCTTATATTAGATTCTAATTCCCTAAATTCCCTAACCTACTCAAATTAGTAATTAGTTTGTTGTTACACTTCTACTCTTCCTACCTTTCCAGGATACTGTCTCCATTTCAGAGCAAGATCTGGGCAACATTGTCAGGTTGAAGGCTTTTCTTTATTTTTGCCTTTTCTTCAAACTTTCCCCATTTCTGTTTGCCTCCCACTACTCCCAGGCATCCAATTCTTATATTTATACATTATCAAAACCTATTTCAAGGAAAGAATCTAATACTCATCTTATATGCACTGGCATAAATTTAATTCTGGGTATCAAGAACAGGCAGAGATAGCAAAAGTATTTCTTGGCAAAGAAAGACTGCTGACCTCAGACAGACAGTTCTCCATTCTGCCTACATTAAGATTGGTATTGTTTTCCCTCTAAAACATAAGGCTTGCCTAAACTGGTTTAGTAAATGTCATCAAACTATGACTCTGCCTTCTGTATCTTACAAAAAAAATCACAATTTGGATATTATTGCTGCTTTCATCTGCAATATTTCTTCTTCTAAGACAATGCCATGGCTATCATTCAGTGGAGATGTTTAGTGGGGGAGTTTCCCTTGACTTTTTAGTCATATGGATGTAATTACTTAACTATTATTATTATTTTTTTCCTTCAGCTATACATTTTAAGATTGAGTGTGATGGAGATGTTGAAATCTGATTTTTGGCAATGGGATATGAGGTAATCTGTTCACCACTCTCTCCCATCCATCATTTTCAAGATCTTGGGAGAGTTCAGTTCTTCCAAAAGACTGGAGTTGAATATGGCTCCCTTTAGACTCATCAATGCCCCTTTTGCATTGATGAGAAGCTGAAGGCAATAATTTTCCTTAAGAATGGCAAATACTGGAGGGATCAACCAAGGAAATGAGAGAGAAGAAATTTTCACTCTTTATAATGGGTGATGATCAGAGATTTTAAAATTTGCAATTAAACAATAGTTATCTCTAAACAGAGTTGTGCCTTATTGAACTCAAAAGAGTTTTTTTTTTTATAAGGCATTGTTTTAATAAGAAAAGTAGGACATTTACAAATTAGTATATATCTGTGAGATTAATCTTTTTTCTCAACCCAATTCAACGATTTTTTATAGTCCTCAAACTTTTGAGTATCTCCTCTTAAAATATTCAAAATCATCCACCACCACCTTCCTATACAAAAACTGAATCTGTGTTTAAAAACATGAGTGAAGGAGATATCAGAAACTGATGATTTAATTTCATTTTTGTAACTTATATTCTGGAATTTGTAACATGCTGGTACAAAATACAAGGAAATAAAAGCACATTTGTTTCTATAAAACATTCAAGAACAGTCTTACCTGGTCTGGGGAGGGCTTGTGATTGGTTTGATTGGAACGGGAGGACATGAAGCGGTCATCCTCATAGTTGTCCGCCATTAGCTTCATTCTATTTTGTGTCTAAGAAGAAATGGTCCATGAAGTTAAAATGAGATAAAAATTTCTATGATACACTGAAAAGTAACAAGTACCTTAAGAATGTCATAAGAAACAGGGGTGCCTGGGTTGCTTAGTCAGTTAACCATCTGACTTTGGCTCAGGTCATGATCTCGCGGTTTGTTAGTTCGAACCCTGCCATCAGGCTCTGTGCTGACAGCTCAGAGCCTTGAGTCTGCTTCGGATTCTGTGTTGCCCTCTCTCTCTGCTCCTCCCCTACTTGTGCTCTCTCTCTTTCTCAAAAATAAATAAGCACTAAAAAAAATTAAAAAAAAAAAGAATGTCATAAGAAACAATAAAACTAATTCTGTCTGAAATAAAATGAACATCAGATTTCTGAAGATATCAGGGAAAATTTAGGCACTGCACTGAATTGAATTGTGCACCCCTCCTCTGTCTCCATTCATGTTGGAGTCCTAACCCTCAATGTAAGTATATCTGGCTAGAGTCTTTAGGAGGTAATTAAGGTTAAATAAGGCTATCAGGGTGGGGTCCTAATCTGATAGGACTGTGGTCTTTTAAGAAGAGGAAGAGATCATTCTCATTCTCACTTTCATTCACCACCCCCCCACCCTCACTATAGGAGAAAACATTATGAAGTTGGCTTCTGCAAGCCAGGAAGAGAACTCTCACCAGGAACTGAATCAGCTGGCACCTTGATCTTGGACTTCTCAGTCTCCAGCATTGTGAGAAAATAAATTTCTGCAGTTTAAGCCATCCAGTTTATGGTATTTTGTTATGGCAGCCCAAGCAAACTATGACAGGCACCAAAATTAGTATAGAGATTTTGGAGGGAAAGAGTAATCTTCCCAAATTAAGCCCTCTATGCAGTGCTTGCTTTATTTTTTATTAAAAAAAATCTTTTTAATGTTTATTTATTTTCAAGAGAGAGACAGAGAGACAGCATGAGTGGGGGAGGGGCAGAGAGAGAGGGAGACACAGAATCCAAAGCAGGCTCCAGGCTCTGAGCTGTCAGCACAGGGCCCGATGCGGGGCTTGAACACACGGACCATGAGATCATGACCTGAGCTGAAGTCGGATGCTTAACTGACTGAGCCACCCAGGTGCCCCAGTGCTTGCTTTATTTTTAAAAATAAAGACTGGAATGGTGTGCCTGGCTGGCTTAGTCAGTACAGCATACAACTCTTGATTTCAGATTCATGAATTCATTGCCCCACATGGGATTTAGGCCTACTTAAAAAAAAAAAAAAAGGTTTAAAAAAATAAAATACAATAAAGACTGGATTATATTATATCTAGGATAGGACTCTGTAACTCTTTTTTCACTTCATGATATGTATGACCCATATTTCCATGTTACTATAAAAACTACTCATTTTTTAAACAACTATTCAATTTGGGGGCATGTTATATTATATACAGACCATAAACATTGGGGGGAATAGTTCTGTAAGTGAAATGACATACCTACAAAATCTAAGAGAATCAATCAAAAAACTTACAACTTATAATAAAGTTCAGTGAGATGATTAGACAGAAGCTACATATATAAAATTCAATAGCTTTTCTTTACACCATCAATAAGCATTCAGTTTTTCAAAATAAATCACATCTCCCGACCAGAGAGTTCTATAGGGCCTCAGCTCTGGTGGAGCTGGTGTCAGGTTTTATTTCACAACCAGACCAGAGTATACCTGGCTAAAACTTGCCACAATCAGGCCAGGGACCAAACACTGCTCACAGCAGGCAAGGAGGGACCTCCGCAGATGACTGGCCTGAAGGACAGATCAGCCAAAACACAAGAGCAGAGTGCATGCAGCACATACCAGAGACATTTCTTGAAGTGCTAGGCCGGGGCACTACATGACTCCTTCTTCCTAAGGACAATAGTTTGAGGAGCAGGAGACATAACTGGATTTTCTAACACAGAGAAGAAGGCAGAGACTTAGACAAAATGCCATGGTGGAGAAATTCATCCCAAATGAAAGAGCAAGATAAGGTCACGGCCAGAGATCTAAGCAAAACAGATGTAAGTAACAGGCCTGATGGAGAATTTAAAGTAACAATCATTAAGGATACCCACTGGGCTTAAGAAAAGAATAGACGACATCAGTGAGACCCTTATCACCAGTATAAAAGAGTTAAGAAAGAATCAATCATAGATGAAGAATGCCATAAATGAGATTGGAAACAGGCGTGATGCAGTGAACAGCAGGCTGGAAGAAGCAGAAGAATGAATTAGTGACCTAGAAAAAATAACGGAAAACAAAGAAGCTGAACAAAAGAGAGAAAGAAGAATTATAAAACACAAGAACAGACTTAGGGAACTCAGTGACTCCTTCAAACATGGTAACATCCATCTTATAAGAGTCCCAAAAGAAGAGACAGAAAAGGGGGCAGAAAATTTATTTCAAGAAATGATAGCAGGAAACTTCCGTCATCTGGGGGAAGGAAACAGACATCCAGATCCAGAAGGAACAGAGAACTCCCATCAAAATCAACAAAGCAGGCCAATACCAAGACATATTGTAATTAAATTTGTAAAATATAGTGGTAAAGAAAAAAGTCTTAAAAGCAGCAAAAGAAGTCCCTAACTTACAAAGGAAAACTCAAAGCCTAGCTGGACATTTCTCCACAGAAACATGGCAAGCCAGAAGAGACTGGCATGATATATTCAAAGTGCTGGATGGGAAAAATCTGTAGTCAGGAACACTCTATCCAGCAAAGCTATCATTTAGAAGAGGAGAGATAAAGAGCTTCTCAGACAAACAAAAACTAAAGGAGTTAGTGACCACTAAACCAGCCCTGCAAGAAATATTAAAGGGGATTCGTTGAGTGTAAAGGACAGCCCAAAAGTGACAAAGACAAGGAAGGATCTGAGAAAATCTCCAGAAATAATGACAAAACAAGTAATAAAATGGCAATAAATACATATCTACTTATAATTACCTTGAATGTAAATGGACTAAACACTCCAATCAAAAGACATAGGGGGTCTGAATGGTTAAAAAAACAATTCCATTTTTTGTAAGATTTTGATAAAGATTATCTTTATTATTTTTTTGTGATACAGAGTGAGAGAGAGAGAGACCTGAGCTGAAATCAAGAGTTGAATGCTTGACTGAGCCACCCAGATTGTCATTATTTTTTTATTTTTTACTTATTTTTAAGTTTATTCTTTTTTTTTTTTTTTTTTTTTTTTTTTTTTTTTTTTTTTGAGAGGGGAGGAGGAGGCAGAGAGAGAGGGAGAGAGAGAGAATCCCAAGCAGGCTCTGCACTGTCAGCACAAAGCCAAACTCAGGGCTCAAACTCATGAACCGTGAGATTATGACCTGAGCTGAAACCACGAGTCGGATGCCTAACCAACTGAGTCAACCCAGGCACCACTGTCATTATTTTTTTTAATGTTTAAAAAAATTCTTTTAAGTTTATTTATTTATTTGGGGGGGGGGGCAGAGAGAGAGAGAGAGAGAGAGAGAGAGAGAGAGAAAGGGAGAGAGAGAATCTCAAACAGGCTCTACTGTCAGTGATGAGACCCATCAGGGCTTGAATTTGCAATCTGTGAGATCATGACATGAGCTGAAATCAAGAGTCAGACACTTAACCGACTGAGCCACACAGTAGCCCCAGTTTTTAAAAAATTTTTAAAGGTTTGGTAGAATCCACCAATGAAGCCACATAGTCTTGCACTTTTCTGTGCTGGGAGATTTTTGATTTCCTAATTCAACTTTCATTCTTTCATGTTATTGGTCTAAGAAGATTTCTTATTTTTTTGGAGTCAAGATTTATGATTCATTCTCGGTAACGTGTTTTTAGGAATTATGTTTTTTTCCTAAGTTATCTGATTTGTTATTATTATTGTTTACAGTAATCTGTTATCACACTATGTATTTCTGTGGTTATCTGTTGTATTATTTTCTCTTCCATTTCTCATTGTGGTTTTTGAGACTTCTCTTTTTTTCCCTTAACTAATGAAGTTAAAGCATTGCCAATTTTATTTTTTTTTTTAAACTGGTCATTACTTTCAATGTTATGTTATTGTTTATTCTGGTCTCTATTTTATCTATTTCTGATTTTTTCTTTGTTATTTCCTTCCTCTACTAAATTTCAGCTAAGTTTCTTCTTTGTCTAGTCCTTGTGGTGTAATGTTAGTTGTTTATCTGAACTTAAAAAAATTTTTTTTAACATTTTATTTTTTGAGAAACAGAGTATGAGCAGGGGAGGGGCAGAGAGAGAGAGAGACACACACACACAGAATACAAAGCAGTCTCCAGCTGAGCTGTCAGCACAGAGCCTGACACGGGTCTCAAACCCATGAACGTGAGATCATGACCTGAGCCAAAGTTGGATGCTTATCCAACTGAGCCACCCAGGTACCTCAATGAACTTTTATTTATTTTATTTATTTATTTATTTTATTTGTTTTTAATTTTTTTTTAACGTTTATTTATTTTTGAGACAGAGAGAGACAGAGCATGAACGGGGGAGGGTCAGAGAGAGAGGGAAACACAGAATCTGAAACAGGCTCCAGGCTCTGAGCTGTCAGCACAGAGCCTGATGCGGGGCTCGAACTCATGGACCGCGAGATCATGACCTGAGCCGAAGTCGGCCGCTTAACCGACTGAGCCACCCAGGCGCCCCCCAATGAACTTTTAAAAATAGAAATAACAACATAAAAATCAGGTTCTTTGAAATTAATAATAGATAAATGTTCAGCAAAACATGTCAAGAATAAAAGACATAGACCCATAATAGAAGGAACCAAATTGGAGGGTATAACTATAGACAGAAATTTTAAAAACCATCAAATACTGTACGTATGCCAATACATTTGCATACTTAGGTAAAGGGGATACTTTTCTTAAAAAATAACTTACCAAAAATGATGCAAGAAGAAATATTAAATATTAATAAATCAACAGTAAATGAACTCTCTCATTTCACTATGTAGGTAATGCAAACATCTTGCATAATGGTAAAAGTTTTGAAGTGAAAGCATTAAATTGAAGGACAAAAAAGAACTATCTTTTACCACTGCTCCAATTCAACATTATTTTTTTAATAAAAAAGTTTTTTTTTTTAATGTTTGCTTATTTAGAGAGAAAAAAGAGAGAGAGAGAGAGAGAGAGAGCAAGCAAGCAGGGAAGGGGCAGACAGAGCTGGAGACACAGAACCCAAAACAGGCTCTAGGCTCTGAGCTGTCAGCACAGAACCCAATGAGGGGGTCAAACTCACAAGCGATGGGATCATGACCTGAGCTGAAGTTGGATGCTTAACCGACTGAGCCACCCAGGTGCCCCATCCTATTCAACATTATAATGAAAGTCCTAGCCAGGGCAATAAGGAAATCAAATGAAATCAAAGATATAGAAATTGAAAAGGAAAAGATAAAACTTTCAATATTTGCATTATCTCACTGCCTAAAATATCCATGAGATCTACAAATTATGAGACAGATGACAGTTAAATGTAAGTATTAACCAAGTAAATATGTAATATGAAAAAAGAAAACATAGCAATAGCTAGTAAAATATGAAGAAATTGGGAAAGTACGTATTTTTCTAAACAAAAATGATCTGTGAATGAAATCATAAAATAGTAATTAAGAGCACCAAAGAATAACATCAAATGGAAAGACAGAACATGTTTTATAAGTCATGATACCCTTCACATAAAGCTTAAAAGCATATGAAATAATGGTATCAGCTGCTCTGGAGTATGTACATATACAGTACAAGTTACAGAAAAGGAGATATTAGTGGTGTGGAAGGTGGGAAAGGGTAAAGGACTGATGTATGTGATCAGGAATGGGTGACACAGTTATCTCTAGCAGTTTCACATATGTTTCTTTCTTAATCTGTGTGGTGAGTATATGGATGGATATTACTATTTTCTGTACTGTCACAGTCCTATTTATTTTATGTATCTTATTGTTCTCTAAGCTATTTTTTTATTACATATGTTTTATAGTTTAAAAATATTCATGGAACAATGTGGTCCTTCTACAGGGTTTAAAAATTACAAGCAAAAAATGTGAGTTATAAAATTTTTAAAAGTCAGTAGGCTGACACATTCATTATATTAAATTTATTCCTGCAGTGAAGAGGGAGAAAAGAGAGAGAGAGACAAACCAAGAAATAGACTCGTAACTATAGAGAACAAATTGATGGTTACCAGAGGGGAGATGCGGTGAAATAGGTGATGGGTGAAATAGGTGATGGGGATTAAAGAGTCACTTATGATAAAAACAAAAGAACTGAAAGCAAAAAAAAAAATATTATTTTAAAATCTAATTTTAAGTGGCTGCACAGTATTCAGTTGAATGGACACTGAGTCTCATATAGTTGGGCATTTAGGTTCTCCACATTTTTACCTAACAATACATGCACATTAGTAAGTCGTTTCCTCTCTCCAGTATATAATGTCAGCAAAGAAAATACTTAACCAAATTTCTCTTTTCTGAGATGACTTAGGGCGACCTTGAAATATGTAGGGTAATTTTTCTTATGTCATGTGGTATTTCATGACAAATGGAAAGTTTTCTACAAAGTAGCTCTTGGGAGACAGGAGAGAGGAAAGGGCAAAGAGGTGTACCCGGAAAGTGAGCAAAACACTTGCTCACTTTTGGTTAAGAATGTGGTTAAGAAACTTTTTCATGTTGACTTTAGTAGTAATGTGCACTGAAAATAAACTTGGCTAGTTATTTTCTTAGAATACAACACAATCTTTAATATGTGATACCCAGTTTAAGTTTAAAACCAACTTAAAAGAAGTGCTAATAAAGAACATACAAATCCACTTTGAAGGCAGAATGTATTTCATATATTTCTTAGGAATGAATATGAAATCCTCCCAAAGGAATTGATCACCAAAGATTACTTATTAAATACATGTAAGTGAATGAAGACAGTCTTATGACATAGTCATAAGAACTTAGTTCTCCATTTCTGTAAGACATAAAGATAATCAAAGTCTAGTGTTTCTATGTCTAGTATTCAGAAATTTGATTTTTAAGTTTGCTTCCTGCATAGTCATGAGGTTGAGCTCTAAAATACTGACAGCTCACAGAACATTAGAAATTATACAGATTGTATACATGATTCTGTGCTCCTAAGGAGCTCTTGTTCTATGCTCTTCTAAAGATAAGACCAACAAGCAAAAGGAAGAAGTCCTTTACGTTTTACTGACATGAAAGATATTTTATACCCAGATATTTTCCCTCTTAAACCATGCCATGTGCATGTGCAGATAGTTAAATTCCTCTGGTCCTAATGACATACAGAATAAGATTGTCTGAAGAAAAGAAGGGAGAGAAAAAGAAAGGAAGAAACTTACTAAAATAAAGTTCTGTAGTTGTAAATGCATATCCATGAATATAGGCATACATACTCACTCAGAGGAAAAGGAGTTTATTATTTATTCTGTAATCTTTTCTTTTAAGATTAAGATGCCAGTGCTCAAACAAGGTATTAGAGAAACTGTATTTCACAGAAAAATACTTAGTTAAGGTAAGAAATGGTGTATGTTAGTTATCTGAACCCAGGTAGTAAAAGAAAAGGTTTGAATTCTAATCAGTTATCTAGTTCACTAATCTTTGCTTTTCAGTTTGTGATAACATTATTAACCTACCTAAATAAGTTTTAGAAATAATAATAGTTGGAAATATTTTGATATATTTTAGAAAACATACTGTGAATAAATTTTACCCTTACTAATTTGGGTTATTTCCAATTATAATTATTAAGAAAATATTAAAATTACTTCTGCATATATTTGTTGAGCTTTGGAAATAATTTTATCATAGTGAACTGTAATTAAACTTTAGTTATATTGATATCTGATACACAAAATGAAAAAAGCATAACTCCTAACAATTTCAGTTAGGTGTGTCAAATTCAGTGCTGGTTATACATTTAACAAAATCTCAACAGATTACCTTCGAGCTTTGTTTTAAACTTCGTTTCATGAAAAAATGTAGATTAGTCATTAATTTTTTTTTTAATTTTATTATTTTTTTAGTAATCGCTACACCCAACTTAAGTTTGAGTTTGGGACTCAAACTTAAAACCTCAAGATCAAGAGTTGTATGCTCTAGCGACTGAGCTGGCCAGGCGCCCCAGTCATTAAGTATTCTTCAGTTGTGCTATATATTTGTCTTTTTATACACAAATGACTGAACATTATCTTTGTAGTTGGGAAAATTTCTTTTCCACTGGTTGAACAGCTTTTGAAAGAACAATGTGAGGCAATGTAATAGGAAGGGGATGGCAATAAGATTAGAAGAAACATGTGCTGAATTTAGCCCAACAGCTGTCATAGTCAGATTACCTTTACATCCTATTTTATTTTCTCAACTGGCATTTAAGTTCTATAACAGTGAAGTGTATTTTCCACTGATTCCGTTTTGACTCTTAAATAAATCGGTTTGGTAGTTTAATTTTGGTCCTGATTACTATTTTTAGTTTACTGATGAAATCTTGAAGCTTATTATCCGGCAAGCACTTTCTATTATACACCAAGAAAAATGAAACCATAAAGAATCTCAGCTACAGAAACCCAAACTGACCAATTCTCCCCATCACTGCCTTGTTATTTTAAATAACTTAATTATTATTCTTTTGAATATTTTTGTACATTTATGTGATACAAGAATTTACAACCATAAAATTATGTCTACCTCCTACTCCTGACAGTTCCTCTTCAAGGGGCTACCACAGTTACTAGCTCTTTGTGTATACTGCAAAGATTTCATGATATTCCATGGCTATGTAACTGCACAGCCACGTGCACACACACACACACACACACACACACACACACACATACATACACTTGCCTACACTGACCCAAACTAATGTCTAAAATGAGGCTGTTCAAAAACAAAGTACGACTGAAATTTTATTCCCGATCACTACCTTACTTTCTAGCACATATTTCCTCATCCTTTAAGAAGCCTAAAGTAGCCCTATTCCAGTTTTAATATCATCATGATCATTTCTGCCAGCTATATTTATTCTCAAAGATATGGTTACTCTACATTCTGGAAAGCAATCAGAATGTTTAAGGGGAATATTAGCTAGATCCAGTGAGAATCACCATAATAAGGAATCAACAAAGGCCAGGATTTGGGAACATTTACCACAGAGTTTTATCTATGGCTAAGGCTATCTGGGTGGCTGAGTATAAGTTAAAATTTTCTAGACATAGAAGGCCAGGAAAAAAGAGAAGTGACACTAAATTTCTTCACATGTAATCGGAAAGACACTTAAAAAAAAAAAGAGCACTTTAACATATAAAGGAACCAGAAGCAGCAGAACAGCAGAGAAACCCCAAAGCCAGCAGAAGAAGAGAAATAACAAATATTAGAGCAGAAATAAACAATATAGAATCCAAAAAACCCAGCAGAACATATCAATGAATCTAAGAGCTGGTTTTTTGAAAGAATAAAAAAAATTGATAAACTCATATGTGTAATTTGAGAAACTTAAGAGAAGACCATGGGGGAAGGGAAAGGAGAAAAACAGTTTCAAACAAAGAGGGAGGCAAACCATAAGAGACTCTTAAATACAGAGAACAAACTGAGGGTTGATGGCGGTGGTGGGGGGCATTGAGGAGCGCACTTGTTGGGATGTGCATTGGGTGTTGTATGTAAGTGATGAATCATGGGAATTTACTCCTGAAGCCAAGAACACACTGTATACACTGTATGTGTATATTATATTAGAAATTATATTAAAAAAAACCACTTTAGATCATGTGAATCAGAAATCCTTAAAGTAATAGGTTTTGAGGAAATTTTATGTTTTCTTTTTACAAAATCATGGTTCACGTGTGGGAAAGTAAGGAATGAAACTGACTCAAAATATAAGTTATTTACAAATTGTACACTCAAGTGTATGTACACAGAAGTATATTTAAATAAACCCAGGGGATATGAAAGTATTCAGATTCTTACTGGAAACCATTCATACTGAGAGCAACTGACATTAAGGCCAAAGCTTGCAATACCACCTTTTCTTCCTATTCTGTGAGAATTCAGTATGAAAGGCTTTCTCTGTACCTATGTGATTGTACAAACTTTTATATGCGGGTAAATTGTTAAAACTGGTATATGATGATTCTTGGTGTCCTCTCCATTCTCCCAAGTTACTTCTTAAATTACAGAGAAGTACTTTAAAATGATCTTATATATTTATGATTCAAATAATTCACTTACAATTTGATAAACTCAAGTATCTTAAAAACTTTGATTTCTAGGGGCAACTGGCTGGCTCAGTCGGTAGAGCATGTGACTCTTGATCTTGGGGTTGTAAGCTTGAGCCCTACTCTGGGTGTAGAGATTACTTAAAAATAAAATCTAAAAAAAAAAAAAAAGCAACTTTGATTTCTAGAAATAAGAAGCCGCAGGTATACAGATACTAAGAAGGAATGGATACCGATTAAGGACCATTGAGAAGAAATTAGACACTGAATGAATCAATGATACTAGACAGCAAAACTTGTCTGCTACTAGAAGTAACATTTACTAAGACACATAAATATATGACTGGGGCTGGGGGAAGGGTAGTGATGAAAATTACAATTCCAAAAACACTGGATTATCTAAAATATAAGCGCTACAATTTAGCCTATTGATTACTTGATGTCTAAACCCAAAACACACCTATGTTTTCCTAAATAGAAAAGGAGTTCTGCCTGTCTTACTTCAAGAATAAATGTTAGCTTTAACGTCCACTTCCAGAAGATGGAGCAGATATACTTTTCCCTAAACCTTGTAAGAAATACAAAAGTACAACTAAAAACTGTCTATAAGCTATGTATATATACATATAAAACTATACCCAAAACAAACCCAAACCCACACAAACATAAAAATGGTGGAGAAAAGGTAGTAGATTGATTAGGGAGACTGGGACCCAAAGAATGATACAAATGGTAAGTTCCTTGGATTTCCTTTTTGTTCATATATCTAGACTTGGAGCTATAGAAACCAGCAATCTGGAAATACCAACTGTTAACAAATAGCAAAAGCCTCTGTTCTCTAGCAACAGATCTAGAAAGGAAAGGGGCATGGTAGCAAAACAAAAATTTTAGACAATAATCACTTGATTCCAAAGACCACAGAAAAATACTATGGCCCTATTGTTAAAACTGGGTTCATCTAATCACCCAAAACTCATGTTTGACATTAGTTTCATTTTAGAAGTACAGTAAAACCTTGGATTGTGAGTAACTTGTTCTGAGAGTGTTCGCAAGACAAGCAAACATTTCTAATAAATTTTAACTTGATAAACTAGTGATATCTTGCAATATGAATAGTATGTGACGCCAAATATCATATGATCACACCTGAGCCAATGTTATTCTCTCTCTCCCTCTCTCCCTCCCTTTCTCTCTCTCTTTTTCTCGCTGCTGGATTGTGGGTGAGCATCAATGCAAAGTCACATTTCTGTGAAATCCTCAAAAGGAGGCAAAAGCAATTGGATCCAACCTATCATTGGATAGGTTCCTTGTTAAAGCTGCACATAAAAAGATTTCATTCAGCCAATAGATAGCAGTGATTCCATTAGTGACAGTGAAAGACATCCTACACAGTAACCCTCCTCTCTCTTGTCTCCCTCACATGAACCATGAAGGTTTTCAAAGGTAAGTGCAGGTTAATTTACTTTTCTTTATATTTTGTCTTTTATTATTTTGTATTATAGTATTGTAATAATTTTTATATGAATATTTTTGGGTTGTGGAATGAATCATCCATTATTTCTTATGGGGAAATTTGCTTTGATATACAAGTGCTTTGGATTACAAGCATGTTTTTGGAATGAATTATGCTCGCAAACCAAGGATTTACTGTAATTAAATGTCCTCTACACCCTTCCAGACGAATTGACAATACCTCTGGGCTTCCTAAGCATGTTGAGGTGGGTATGTTGAATTTTCTTTCCTGTTTTAGGTTAAAAAAAATTCCTTCTTTGTCCCACATGTAGCTCCTTCCCATTTAGATTTATGATAATAAATACTAATTTTATCAACTCAGTAATTTATCAATACATTAATATTTACTTTTATAACTTAAAAATTACTAATTTTTAAAGTTGTTGACTTATTAATCAATGTTAATGGACATTTGGTGTTTACTATATAATTGATTTTTTAAAACCTATTAATTTATGTTATTGGGGATTACACTGTTTTAGAAATATGCAGAAATTTACTGGCTAAAGATCAGTTCTAATTATATCAAGAGATAGGATCATCACCAAACACGCTGACTTATCTCTGTTAAAATGTTTTTTAATAAGACATTTACTATTCATAATATAGAATTTTTATTATGATTAGAAGGAAATAATTTACCAAAAAAAAAAAAAAACAAAAACCTTCTACTGGTATTTTGAAGTTCAACTATCTACATATATCAAAGAATTAAATGGCACTTAAAATGAATAGGTTAACCGGCCCAAGAGTATAAACAAAAGGACATTTCAGGGGCGCCTGGGTGGCGCAGTCGGTTAAGCGTCCGACTTCAGCCAGGTCACGATCTCGCGGTCCGTGAGTTCGAGCCCCGCGTCAGGCTCTGGGCTGATGGCTCAGAGCCTGGAGCCTGTTTCCGATTCTGTGTCTCCCTCTCTCTCTGCCCCTCCCCCGTTCATGCTCTGTCTCTCTCTGTCCCAAAAAAAAAAAGGACATTTCATAGTTTTGCTAAGGAATCAAATGCAGAAATATTGAAAACTTAAGACGCTTTAAGAGAAACAAAGAAAATAACCTGCAACTGATAGGATTTGGACTGAATTATTTTAAGGAATTTCTTTGGCCTACATTTATTTTACCTCTTTGAAATATTAAGTGTAGCATTTATACCCCCATCCTCCTTGGGACATATTAAATTTATAATGTCAAAACAGTGAAATGACTATGGGGTACATAATATCACAACTGCCTGTGATATATTATGCCATAAATGTTTGAGGCATTTTTAAGACATACAACATGGAAAAAAGGTCTTAAAAGCCCTGAAATCTCATTAAAAAACTGTAGCAGTTCATATCCAATAAAGTAAATTCTGAAATTAGTTAACAATAAGTTGTATAGTGGGCATATGCTCACTGAGTTATATTATGTAAGGATGAAGAGAATGGGATGTGTTAATTAACATTTTAATATAAATCTCAGAAAACAGTAAAAAGTAAAATGTGCCTGTATTTTCTCTTGAATAAGGTAATCTATTTTTATGGTGTTAACTATAGGCATTTCTGTTTTGATGACTCCAAAATATCTAGCTCTCATCTTTATCCAAAACATCATACTTAGCAGTCTAATAGGCTTCTTGATATCTCTACCTGGGTATATCCCATAGATACATTACATTCAACTCTACTAAAAAGCAATGTGCCATATTCTCCTCCATATATGGTCTTTCTTCTGGAATAATTGTCTCAACTAGTGGAACTACCTCCACTTACTCACCCAAAACAGACACTTGACTGGCGGATGGTGTGTGGGTAGAAGTACCTCAGGGTTTAAGCATAGAAGAAACAGCACTCAATCTTCCAGCTGTCTCTTCCTTTGCCGCAATGACTAAGGAGACTTCATAGTGACAGAGTTAAGATATAAAAACTTAAGTAGGTTGAGATCACTGAATTGCTGCATGGAGAGCAACACCTCAGAGTCAGCAAGAAATGCAGTAGATTCTACATAACTGAGAAATTAACTTTTACAGTGTTAAACCACTGAGATTACGTGGTGTTTGCTATCATGTTATAACCTATGGTATATACTATCTCTTCATCTCAACTGCCCTATATTTTTAAAAAAATTTACCTTAAGACCTTTTTCTTTTTTTATTATGGTAAAAGATACATAAAAAAGTGTAAAACCATTTTTGCACTTACAGTTCAGTGTTATTAAATACAGTCACACTGTTGTGCAACCAATGCTACCATCTAATTTCATAACTCCCTTTATCTTGTAAATCTGAAACTCTATACCTATTAAACAATAAGTACCCAATATCCCCTCTCCCTAGTGCCTGGCAATCACCATTATACTTTTTGTCTTTATTTATTTTGATTACACTAAGGACCTCATATAAGTGCAATCATACAGTATTTGATTTTTTGTAACTGGTTATTTTTATTTAGCATATTGTCCTCAAGTTTCATCCACGTTGCAGCATATTACAGAATTTCCTTCCATGTTAAGGCCAAATAATATTTCATTGTATATACAGTTGACCCTTGAACAACATGGAGATTGTAGGCATTAACCTACCACACAGTTGAAATCTGCATACAACTTTTGACTCCCCAAAAATTTTACTAGTAACCTACTGGTGATCTAAAGACATACTGATAACACAAAGAGAAGATTAACACATATTTTATATGTTGCATGTATCATATACTGTAGTCTTACAATTAAGGAAGCTAGAAAAATGTTAAGAAAATCATAAAAATATATTCATAGTACCATATTTACTGGAAAAATTCATGTATAAGGGGATCCATGTAGTTAACACCTATGCTGTTGAAAAGTCAACATTATATACCACATTTTACTTATCCATTCGTCCCCTGACAGACACTAGGGTTGCTTCCACATTTTAGCTATTATGAATAATGCTGTTATGAGCATGGGTTTACAAATATCTCTTTGAGATCCTACCTTCAATTCTTTTGGGTATATACCCAAAGGCAGAACTTCTGGATCCATAGCTGGATCACATGTTTTTCATACATTCTGCCAATCTGTTTTTTGGAGAGCTTAATCCATTTACATTTAAGGTAATTACTGATAAGGAGGCACTTACTTTTGTCATTGTGCTATTTGTTTTTCATATGCTTTATAGCTTTTTTATTCTTCAATTCTCGTATTATAGTCTTATTTTGTGTTGGCTTATTTTTGTTCTGTAGTGAAATGTTTAAATTCCTTCATCATTATCTTTTGTGCATATTCTATAGCTGTTTTCTTCATGGCTACCATGGGGATTACATTTTAACATCCTGAAGTTGTAACACTCTAATTTGAATTTATACTTAACTGCAATAACTTAAGAAAACTCTGCTCCTTTTCAGCTATGTCCCCAAGCTTTTCAGTTTTTGATGCACAAAATTACATCTTTATATGCTATGTACCTTTGAAAATATAAACTAGTAATTTTTTTAAATTACTCATCTCCTTGGGGCAGCTGGGTGGCTCAATCATCTGACTCCTGATTTCAGCTCTGGTAATGATCTCACAATTCCTAAGTTCAAGCCCTGCATTGGGTTCTGAGCTGACAGTGTGGAGCCTGCCTGGGATATTCATATTCTCTCTCTCTCTCTCTCTCTCTCTCTCTCTCTCTCTCTCCCTCCCTCCCTCCCTCCCTCTCTGTTCCTCTCTCTCTGCCACTGCCCTGTCCTGCTCTCTCTCTCTCAAAAAATAAATAAACTAATAAAAAAATTTTAACTCATCTCCTAAATTACACAGAAAACAAGATGTGGAGTTACAAACCTATTAGAGTAATATGAGCTTTTACATTAATAACTGTTTTCTGAAAGTGTATTAGCCTCTTAAATCATACAGAAAACAAAAAGTACAGCCACAAACTACTGTTACAATAATACTAGATTTAAAAGTCCCCTTTTATTTACCTATATTGAAATCTTTATTTCTCTGTAGGGTTTCAAGTTACTGTCTAGGGTCCTCTTATTTCACCTTGAGGATTCCCTTAAGCATTTCTTGTAGGGCAGGTCTGGTGGCCATTAACTCCTGCAGCTTTTGTTTAATTGGGAATGTCTTCATTTCTCCTTCATTTTTGAAGGCCAGTTCTACCAGACAGAGGATTCTTTTTTTTTTTTTTTTCTTTTATCTCTTTGAATACATTGGACCACTGTCTTCTGGCTCCAAAGTTTCTGATGAGAAATCTGCTGAAAATCATACTGAAAACCCCTTGTATGTGATGATTCACTTCTCGCTGCTTTCCAAGTGCTCTCTTTATTTTTTGAAATTATAATATGGCTAGGTATGATCTCTTTGAATTCATCCTACTTGGAGTTTGTTGAGATTCTTGCATGCTTATGTTCATGTCTTCCATCACATTTGAGAAGTTTTAAGCCATTATTTCTTGAAATATTCGAATCCTTTCTCTTCTCCTTTTGGGACTCCTCTGATGCATATATGTTCATTCATTTGTTGATATCTCTTAGGTTATGCTCACTTTTCTTCAATCTTTTTTCTTTCTGTTCCTCAGCCTTGACAATTTCCACTGTCCTATTCTTCTGCCTTATTGTACTTATTATACTACAAAAGTTATTGTACTTTTCAGCTCCAGAATTTCTTTGGTTTCTTATTATATATTCTATTTACTGATTGATATTTCCATTTTATTCATACTTTTCTGGACTTTTCCCACATCTCCCTTTAGTTCTTTCAGCATCTTTAAGACTACTGGTTTAATGTCTTTGTCTAATATAGCTGCCATTAAATTTTTTTCAGGTACAGTTTCTGTTGATTTATTTTTTTCCTTTGGCACACACTTTGCTTATTTCTTTGTGTGCCTTGTGATTTTCTTTGCTGAATACTGGACATCTGAATCTAAGGCAGTAACTCTGGAAATTAAATTATTCCACTTCCCTAGGGTTTGTTTTTGTTTTTTTTTTTATTTTTTAATTTTTTCTATTTTAAAAATATTTTTTTATTGACTGATCGTTGTAGGCTGTGTATGAGCACGAGGTGTAAACTTAAGGTCTTTTCAGGTCTTTTCTGAATGCATGGTCATTTTCTAATTTTTCCTGTATATTCAATTGTTTTTGATGTCCTGGTCTTTAAAGTCTGGCTCCCAATAGTGAAAAATGCAAAGAATGAAAGCGGGGAGAATGGTGCTAGCTGGTTAGGTCCCCTAGAAGACATTTCAGCCAGAGGAGGAGGGCCTTAGGACAATGGGGGTAAGGAAGAAACAACAACAATAGCTACCTGCTTCTTTGTCAGCACCTCAGTGATCAGAAGCAGCAATCAGTGATCAGAACACAGATCCCAAGAATTTGGAGGATGGGGCCCGTTTGCCAATCCTGTCTCCCAAAAGCTGTGTGCAAGCTGCTCCAGGAACACATGCACATCTGCTTGCCACATGGCTGGTAGTGGAGGATGGGTAGCTGTTAGTCTGCTAAGAGCTGAAATTGACTGTAATTAACCATAATTTACCAAGTCTTCCCCTGGAAACTGCAAGCCTTCAACAGATTCCAGAGTTCCAAAACAGTTACACTGACAGATTCTGCCAGTTCAACTGTTTTGGTGGGGATTCCTGGTGCTTCCTACTATGCCATCTTACCAGAATCCTCTTGATTCTGCCTTGTATTCTTAGTTTCATCATATCATATCTGGATAAGTGGAAAAGACTCTTAATCTTCCTGTTTTTAACCTTACCATCCTCTTATCACTTCAGGCTCCCTCCAACTTCTATTAACTGCCATAGTGAATTACCTCAATATTCTGAAAACATCAGTGAGACTAAAAACCTCTCCACAGGTTGGCATTACCTACATCAATTCCAAACTAACCTCAAGCATTGTTAATACAAGGCTTTCTACGATATTTTTTTCTAGTTCTAGAGTCTCATCTTATGTCACTCCCATGAGCAGTATATACTTGGTAATAATGAATCTCTTATAGTTCTCTGATCTCATGATGCTTCATGCTTTCAGCACTCCCGGTCATGTTGATGCTTCTGCCTAAAAAGGATTCTTTTCCAGTTTTCTTTTTCTTCTACCTCTTGTTAGTCTTTTAGGATTCTCCTTTCTCAGAAAATATTATTTGACCCAGGCTACTTCCTGGTTGTCTCAACAAGGCCTACTGATAGAATGCATACTTCTATCATTGAATGCTAATCATTACACAGAAATAATGTATACTTCTCTTTCAAATAAAGAGCAAACCAAACGCATTCAAAGGCAATAAATTTGTACCATTCATCTTTGCATCCCTACACCTAGAAAAATGCTTGGCACAAAATAAAAGGTTAAACTGAATTCCTATTCCACATCCCAGAGTAAACTTGAGACAAAATAAAATTCAGAATATAAGTGTTAGAAGTTCTATATTTTGGGGGCGCCTGAGTGGCTTAGTCAGTTGAGCGTCCAACTCTTGATTTTGGCTCAGATCATTATCTCACGGTTTGTGGGATTAAGCGCCACACTGGGCTCTATGCTGGCGGTGTGGAGCCTGCTTGGAATTCTCTCTCTGCCCTTCCCCACATACACGTGCTCTCTCTCTCTCTCTCTCAAAATAAATAAACATTTAAAAAGTTATATATTTAGAGGCACCTGGGTGGCTCAGTTGGTTAAGCATCTGACTTCGGTTCAGGTCATGATCTCACCATTCCCAAGTTCGAGCCCTGTGTCAGACTCTGTGCTGACAGCTCAGAGCCTGGAGCCTGTTTCAGATTCTATGTCTCCCCCTCTTTCTCTGTCCCTCCCTGACTCCTGCTCTCTCTCAAAAATAAATAAACATTTAAAAAAAGTTATATATTTTTATAACCAGTTCTATTTATATATTATAGAACCCTGAAGATATAGGAGAATAAAACTGTTAATATGAAGGACCCAAGAAGCTATATCGTGTACACCCAAGTATTAATTTCCTAAAGCTACCATAACAAATTACCACAAACTTGGTGGCTTAAAACAACAAATTTATTTTCTCATAGTTTTAAAAGGCAAGAAGTCCGAAAGCTGGTAGGGCCATACTCTCTCAGAAGGCTCTAGGGGAGAATTTTTCCTCATCTCTTTCAGCTTCTGGTGGCTGCTGGTATTCCTTGGCTCATGGCCACATCACTCTCGTCTCTCTGCCTGTGCCTTCACACCACTTTCTCCTGTGTCTGTCTTCTCTTCTGAGTCTTATAAGGGCTTGTTATTGGATTTGGGATCAACCCAGATAATCCAGAATGATCTCATCTTGAGATCTTTAAGTTAATTCCATCTGCAAAGACTACTTTTCCAATTATTTGGAAATTATTTGGACCTGATGGTCATTTACAGGTTCTAGGGATTTGGACATGGACATATGCTTTTAGGGAGTACCATTCAGCACATTACAGCATGTTCTCTAGCCCCCCAAAATTCATATCCTTCTCATATGCAAAATACATTCACTCTACCCCAACATTCCCCAAAGTCCTAACCTATTACAGTATCAATTCTACCTTTAAAATCTCATGTAAATACCATCAGCTCAGGTCTCAAATCTCATCATCAAAATCAGATCAAGAATACTCTGGGTATGATCCATCTTAGGGAAAATTCCTTTCTATCTGTAGACATGTGAAACTAAAAACCAAATTATCAGTTTTTTCTAAACTACAATGCCAGGACAGGTATAGACAGGATAGACATTTCCATTCCAAAAGAGAAAAACTGGAAGTAATAAAGAGGTGATCAGTCTCAAGCAAGTTTGAAACCCAGCAGAACAAATTCCATTGTTTCAAGACCTGTGAATAAGCCTGTGAGGCTCAAAGCTCTGACCTCTGAGCATGAGCTGGCTCTACTCACCCTTGCCTCTGGGACCCCCTACCTGAAGCAGCTCCACTGACATAATATCTTAAACTTAAAATTTTGATTTTAAGGTAGAACTAATCAATACTATTAGAAGTCAGGAGAGCAATTACTCTTGTAGGTCTAGGCAGAGGACAGTGCCTGGAAGGGAGAATGAGGGTTAGTTTTTGGGGTGTTGGTAGTTAATGGTCTGCTTTTTAGATGTGCATGTTGGTTACACGAATATGTTCCTTGGTGAAAATTCACTGACAAGTACACTTATGATGTGACTTTTCTATGTGCTAAATTATATTTTAATACAAAGATTTTTTCAAAAGGTTGTATCATAAGAAGCTTTAAGCAAGAGAGGAAATAATCTCTGATGGAGAGTCATTTCTTTCAATTATAACTCATGTTTTCTCTTTTCTGTAATTATAATATTATGGTAATGTAAAGATGCTAAGTTATGATTACTCTCACCAACTGACATAAAAGTGAGAAACCCATCTTAGTCTCAGATTAAAAGATGTAATTTAGCTTTCTCTCCTAATTATATATTAAGAGAAAAAAGTTATTTCACTGCACAGCCATAGGAATAGCTGCCAGGGTGGTAGCTAGTAATATCGTTACTATTCAAGATGATAATCTGGGATTAGGAAATACTGCTATGACCATTGTTTCAATGTCTAAATACAGTCAATGATGGCAATCAGCTGAAGTGCAACCAGCAATGAAAACTGGTTTCCTGTACCGTATAATTCTGCTTGGTTATTTCTTCTAAATAATAAGGCAGATAGAGAGGCAAGTGTGGGAAAACCATTACAAAAGATAACTTGATTTTAAGAAGCACCTATTTAGCAATGACTGATATTAACAAATGTTGAACACAGACTAGAGGGATATAGTATAACTGTGTGCTTTCACTGGTTTCAGGCCAGTGACTGAGAGCCAATGAAGAGTCAACTAGGCTCCTAAATATGTTCATTGTGAGTCTTAATAGACAATTTGGTATTGGTTTCAGGTACGCAATTTGGGTAAACTTGTTAAGAGAACATCTATATAATTAAACATAGTACTATCAATACAATCTCTCTTGTATTTCTGATGAATCAGCTAGTTAAAAGCTAGGGAGGTCTAGAAGGTACATGATCAAAATTGTTTTCAGAGATCCCATAATTTTAGATTTGGCCATTAGTAGGTTGTAATTTTATACAGGTCCAGGAAAACCATCATATCCAATTCAAAATGCCCTATTCAGAAACATGACTGGTGATACCATAAACTTTAAGCACTGAAAACCAACTATCACACATACTTTTTTTGTACCAAAGCTCACCAATTTACTTAATTAAGCTCTTAATTTTGGGGTTTCAATAACAACTTTTCAGTCTCTCATCTCTATGAGTTCTTCCTGAGAATGCAAATTTATTGTTAAATCTAAAAAATTTTGGTGAACAAAAGCTATTTTAATAAATTCTGTGTCATATTTTGAGGCCAGATTTCCATGTATAAGTATATATGGTAGTAACAGTATTTTAATACCAGAATTATTTGTGATGGTAATTTAGGGTTACTTTTCAAACTGGGCTATCTGATTTCAAATACTCTCTGAATCAGAACTCTCTGACCTCTAGCTTTCATTAACCTAGTCAATAATTTCTAAGATTATTGCTGAAATGAGAAGACATCTTTTGATATAAGATGGGGAAGAGATCTTGACCTGTCAAGATTCTGAATAATTTTTCAAAATTGAGAGAAGTCCTTTATGGTAATTTATATATTTTTACTGTAATTTAAAATAAGAGATGATTACTCCAAACAAACAGAAGTCGAGGACCAGAGGGCTCCACAGGTGAATTCTACCAGACATTTAAAGAAGAGTAGATGCCTATTCTTCTCAAACTATTACAAAAAATAGAAGAGGAAGGAAAGCTTTCAAATTTATTCTATGAGGCTAGCATTACCCTGATCCCCAAACCAGATAAAGACACTACAAAAAAAAAAAAAATAATAATAAAGAGTACAGGCCAGTATCTCTGACGAACACAGATGCAAAAATCCTCAACAAAATATTAGCAAACCGAATCCAACAACACTAAAACAATCATTTATCACAGTCAAGTGGGATTTATTCCTGGGATGCAAGGGTGGTCCAATATTTGCAAATCAATCAACATGATACATGACATCAATAAGTGAAAGGATAAAAATCATATGATCATTTCAACAGATGCATAAAAAGCATCTGACAAAGTACAACATCCATTCATGTTAAAAACCCTCAATAAGGGAGCTTTAGAGGGAACATACCTCAACATAATAAAGGTCATATAGGAGAAACCCACAGCTAGCATCATACTCAATGGTAAAAAAACTGAGAGCTTTTCTCTATGGTCAGGAACAAGACAGAGATGTCCACTCCCACTACTTTTATTCAACATAGTACTGGAAGTCCTAGCCACAGCAATCAGAAAACAAAAAGAAATAAAAGGCATTGAAATTGGTTAAGGAAGAAGTAAAACCTTCATTATTTGCAGATGACATGATACTATACATAGAAAACCTTAAAGATTCCACCAAAACACTACTAGAACTGATAAATAAATTCAGTAAAGTCACAAGATACAAAATCAATCTACAGAAATCTGTTGCATTTCTATACACTAATAATGAAGTAACAGAAAAATAAATTGAGAAAACAATCCAGGGAACTTGGGTGGCTCAGTCAGCTAAGTGTCTGACTTTAGCATAGGTCATGATCTCACAATCTCACATTTCATGGGTTTGAGCCCCATGTCGGGCTCTCAGCTGTCAGTGTGGAGCCCACTTGGGATACTCTGTCTCTCTCTCTCCCTCTGCCCCTTCACTGCTCCTGTGTGCGCCCTCTCTCTCTCAAAACTAAATAAACATTAAAAAAAGAAAACAATCATATTTTAATTGCACCAAAAATAATAAAATACCTAGGAATAAACTTAACCAAGAAGGTGAAAGATATGTACTCTGAGGGGTGCCTGGGGGGCTCAGTCAGTTGGGCAGACAACTCTTGATCTCCACTCAGGTCATGATCTCATGGTTTGTGGGTTCAAGCCCTGCATCAGGCTCTGTGATGCCAGGGTGGAGCCTCCTTGGGAGTCTCTCTCTCTCCTTCTGTCTCTGCCCCTCCCCTGGCTCGCATGTGAGCATGCACACGTGCTCTCTCTCTCAAAATTAATAAACTTAAAAAATGAAAGACAAGTACTCTGAAAACTACAAAATACTGATGAAAGAAATTGAAAATGACACAAACAAATTGAAAAATATTCCATGATCATGGATTGGAAGAATAAACATTGTTAAAATGTTTGTATTACCCAAAGCAATCTATAGACTGAATGCAACCCCCATCAAAATACCAACAGCATTTTTCACAGAACTAGAACAATCCTAAAATTTGTATCGAATCACATGAGACCATGAATAGCCAAAGAAATCTTGAAAAAGAACAAAACTGGAGGTATCACAATCCCAGACATCAAGTTATACTATAAAGCTATAGTAAACAAAACAGTGTAATACTGGCACAAAAACAGACACATAGATCAATGAAACAGAATAGAAAGCCCAGACATAAACCCATGATTATATGGTCAATTAATCTTTGACAAAGGAGGAAAGAATATGCAATGGGAAAAAGACAGTCTCTTCAACAAATGGTGCTGGGAAAACTGGAGAGCTACATGTAAAAGAATGAAACTGGACCACTTTCTTACACCATACACAAAAACAAATTCAAAACGGATTAAAGACCTCGATGTGAGACCTAAAACCATAAAAATCCTAAAAAAGAATATAGGCAATAATTTCTTTGACATTGGCCAGAGCAACTTCTTTCTACATATGTGTCCTGAGACACGGGAAACAAAAGCAAAAATAAACTATTGGGACTACAGCAAAATAAAAAGCTTCTGTACAGCAAAGGAAATAATCAACTAAAAGGCAACCAATGGGATGGGAGAGATATTTGCAAATGACATATCAGATAAAGGGTTAGAATCCAAAAAACGAATAATCCAATTAAAAAATGGGCAGATGACATGAACAGACATTTTTCCAAGAAGACATACATACAGATGGCCAATAGACACACGAAAAGCTGTTCATCATTGCTCATCATGAGGGAAAAGCAAATCAAAACCACAATGAGGTATCACCTCATACTTGTCAGAATGGCTAAAACTAACAACACAAGAAACAAAAGGTGTTGGTGAGGATGTAGAGAAAAAGAAACATTTGTGCACCGTTGGTGGGAATGCAACTGGTACAGCCACTGTGGAAAATAGTCTGGAGGTTCCTCAAGAATTAAAAACAGAGGGCGCCTGGGTGGCGCAGTCGGTTAAGCGTCCGACTTCAGCCAGGTCACGATCTCGCGGTCCGTGGGTTCGAGCCCCGCGTCAGGCTCTGGGCTGATGGCTCGGAGCCTGGAGCCTGTTTCCAATTCTGTGTCTCCCTCTCTCTCTGCCCCTCCCCCGTTCATGCTCTGTCTCTCTCTGTCCCAAAAATAAATAAACGTTGAAAAAAAAAAAAAAAAGAATTAAAAACAGAATTACCATATGATCCAGTAATCGCACTTTTGGGTATTTACCCAAAGAATACAAAAACACTAATTCAAAGAGATATATGCACTCCTAGGTTTACTACAGCATTATTTACAATAGCCAAATTATGGAAGTAATCCAAGTGTCTATCCAATAGATGAAATAATAAAGAAGACATGGTATGTATATATACCATGGAATATAACTCAGCCATAATAAAGAATGAAATCTTGCCATTTGCAACAACATGGATGGATCTAGAGGGTACAATGAATATAAGTGAAATAAATCAATCAGAGAAAGACAAATGCCATATGATTTCACTCATATATGGAATTTAAGAAACAAAATAAATGAAAAACAAACAAACAAACAAGAGACAAGCAAAAACCAGACTCTTAAACACAGAGAACAAACAGGTTGTTGCAAGAGGGATGGGGGGGGGGGTAGAGGATGGGGGATGGGTGACACAGATGAAGGGGTTAAGAGTACACGTATCATGATGAGCACTGACAAATGTATAGAACTATTGAATCACTATACTGTACACCTGAGACTAATAAAACACTATATGTTAATTATACTGGAATATAAACAAATAAGTAAAAGATTATTAAAGTAATATTTATCACAAGAGAATTATAGGGTCATTAATAATGGCTGACGGCTACTGAAATCTCTAACCAAAAGCACACAGTGATGGCAACATATTTTGGTGGAGTGATTAGTAGTGTCAGCACTGGAGTAATAGCATCTGTTATGATTCCTAGCTCAGTCACTTACTAGCTACGTAAACTGGGGGAAATTACTTAACATCTTTCTCTCAGGATCTCCTTAGTAAAATGAGGATTTCTACTTAACAGCGTTGTTGTAAAGATTAGTTAATTCATGTGAAGCACTCAAAACAAAGCTTAGCTCTATAAATGTTAGATATTATTATCTGTGAAGTGACTAATGGCATGAGTACGGTTTTTTTTTTTTAGTTTTTTAAAACGTTTATTCATTTTTGAGAGAGAGAGAGAGAGTCCGAGCACGAGTTGGGGAGGGACAGAGAGACAGGGAGACACAGAATCTGAAGCAGGCTCCAGGCTCTGAGCTGTCAGCACAGAGCCCGACCCAGGGCTTGAACTCATAAACCGTGAGATCACAACCTGAGCCGACGTCAGTGCTTACCCGACTAAGCCACCCAAGTGCCCCCTTAGTACTGTTTTCTAGAGAACCATGTAGCAGTACAGATGATTTAATTGGTTGTGTTAACTACCCATGTAAAGGGCACTCTGTGATAGTAAATGTTGTAGTTTACCTAATACCATTCTTCCTATTCTTGAATATAAGTATCATTCAATTCCACATTCACTTAAAAATTTTTTTTAAGTTTTTATTTATTTTTGACAGAGAGAGAGCAAGCGTGATCTGGGGAGGGGCAGAAAGAGAGGGAGACACAGAATCTGAAGCAGGCTCCAAGCTGTCAGCACAGAGCCCGACATGGGGCTCGAACCCACGAACCATGAGATCATGACCCGGGCCAAAGTCAGACGCTTAACCGACTGAGCCACCCAGGTGCCCCTCCATATTCACTTTTAATAAGTATTCTCATTAGTTAAAAAGAGACCAAAAGAGGCAGTAGGAATATTCTCTGTGGAAAATACTGGTCTGACTGATTCCTACTAAGAAAAGTTTAGTAGAGGAAAGGGGAAACATTCTCAAACCAATCTTTCTAAATTCTACTTATGCTTAATGAGATCCTCAGACCAAGGTCAATGAGCACAAGAAACAGTTATAAATCATGCCACCTGACAGACATAGACCAAGAAGCAGGAATAGGAGAGGTACAAGCATGGGGACAGGAAACCTAGGCTGATTTATTTGCATTGAGACAATTCAAGAGGGATCAGGAAACTCAGAAGATTTATAAATTCCCTGTTGCATCATAAAAGGCAGCAGTCTGACAATAGGAAGGGCAAGTTAGATTTGATGCTAGAAAAAAAGGGAAGAAAGAGTCTTATCAAATTTTTGTGAAGAATTTTCCTACATCTGGAATTGATGACAAAAAAGATGGAACAGATGGATGAAAGAAGACTGGGAGGAATCCAGATTTCCCCATATCTCCAAACCTCTGGACTTCACTTAGCTCCAAACAAGCAAAACTCATCAAAAGATGATCTATTTCTTTGTAGAATACAAAAAAAGGCTTTAAAGGGATACTAAGTAACCAGGATTTTTTAAAAAAATTCAAAATGCAATACTTACTACTTTCATAAAGGAAGCAAATCTCTATAGACAGATTTAAGCAGTCTGTTTTCTTATGCTTTATAATGGCATCTTTTAAAAATACTCCTAATGTCAGCAATTAGCAGATAATATCACTCTAAGTAATTAATTTGTCAAAACATGGAAAATAAAGAACTTTTAGACTTCAACACTTCAAAATTAATTTTATCTATCCATACAGTATTATAAATGAGGAAGATAAAACATAGACAGGTAAGTTAGGCAGCTTATGGCCTGGCTTATATAAAAAACAAAAAAAAATTAATTAAACGCCAACATTCAGGTATTGAGAGATTTATAGGTGAAGAGGGTCAAAAAAAATACAAACTTCTCGGGGCGCCTGGGTGGCTCAGTCAGCTAAGTATCTGACTTCAGCTCAGGTCATCATCTCACAGTCCTTGGGTTTGAGCCCCACGTCAGGCTCTGTGCTGACAGCTCGGAGTCTGGAGCCTGCTTCAGGCTCTGTGTCTCCCTCTCTCTCTGCCCCTCCCCCACTCATGCTCTGTCTCCCTCTGTCTCAAAAAAAATAAATAAATAAACATTAAAAAAAAATTAAAAGAAACCACAAACTTCCAGTTACAGTATAAATAAATCCTGGGGATGTAATGTACAGCATGGTGACCACAGTTAACAATACTATGCTGTGTATTTGGAAGTTGCTGATAGCAGGTCACAAGAAAAAAAAATGTGTAATTGTGTGATGGATGTTAAGCAAACTTATGATGGTAATCATTTCACAGTACATACATATATCAAATTGTGCTCACACCTAAAACTAATATGTCAATTACAACTCAAGAAAAGAGATTTATATAAATTTGTGGACTCTGAAGAAAAGAATGGACGCCTGTGTAACACAAAGCTCACATCATGTATGGCCACAAGTTGGAATTAAAACGTGGCGGCTTCTACTACTAGGAATTTATCCAAAGGATACAGGAGTGCTGATTCATAAGGGCACATGTACCCCAATGTTTATAGCAGCGCTTTCAACAATAGCCAAATCATGGAAAGAGCCCAAATGTCCATCAACTGATGAATGGATAAAGAAGATGTGGTTTATATATACAATGGAATACTACTTGGCAATGAGAAAGAATGAAATCCTGTCATTTGCAACAACGAGGATGGAACTGGAGGGTATTATGCTAAGTGAAATAAGTCCGTCAGAGAAAGACAGATATCATATGTTTTCACTCATATGTGGAAATTGAGAAACTTAACAGAAGACCATGGGGGAAGGAAAGGGGGAAAAATAGTATCTAACAGAGATGGAGGCAAACCATAACAAACTCTTAAATACACAGAACAAACTGAAGGTTGATGGCAGGGGGTGGGGGAGAGGGGAAAATGGGTGATGGGAATCGAGGAGGGCATTTGTTGGGCTAAGCACTGGGGGTTGTATGTAAGTGAAGAATCATGAGAATCTACTCCCAAAGCCAAGAGCACAGTGTATATACACTGCATGTTAGCTAACTTGACAATAAATTATATTTAAAAAAAGAAAACATGGCTGCTTTTACAGAAAAAGCATTTGGCCCCTACTTAATCACAGAGTCTCTCTCTCTGTTATTGTCTTACACACTTTATTCACTTCTTTAACTTACGATATTTGCCTGGCCCATTTAGCCACAGGGTTAGGTGCTCTAAGGTATTTGACTAATACTTTGTAAACTGTAAACTGCATATTAGATGGTATTACTATGGTTTAAGATTATATGCTTAGCTATCAATAGAGTTGGAGCTAGAGCTCAGGTCTCTTGACACTCAGTTTGGTGTTATTTCTACTGTACCACATGGCTTCATACAACAAGAAAACCAGACAGCAACAGCTACAGAATGGGAATTCCTATATTTGAAGAAACAGCCACACCAATGAGAATAATTTGTCTTAGAATACATAACGTTAAAAACAACTGTAGTACAAGTGAATAATTTCTTTTTCTTTTTTCCTCCCCTCCCATGTTTCAACTCATATCCAAAGGAGGATGAATGTGTGAGTGAAAAAAGGCACAGAATGAATTTGCTAATGGTTAAAAAAAAAAAAAAGAAAAAAAGATTTCATGGCTAGGAAATTCCAAACTACAAAGATGAGTCTTGAAGTGAAGATTAAAGTAGAGATTAAGATGAGGAAATAGAAGGCAATTCCAGAGGTGAGGACAGTGAATGGAAAATGCTTTGCATCCAGTTCCTTTCAAATAAATCTGGATATCATCAGTAGGAAAAATCTAGCTGATCTTAATGTTTGTAGTGGTATAGAGAAAGAAGTATGTATACTGAATACCTAATACAAAACAACAACAACAACAACAACAACAACAACAACTAACCCTAGAATTGAAGGGAGATAGGATAACTAAAAAGAGATTAACATTTTTATCTGACCAAATCAGAAAGGGCCACTGAATCATTAAATACTGACTGAACTGCAATCTTCTTTTCTGGCAATGTCTGAATACTGTGTATTTTAACTAGACAGAAGGTTTTCACTTCCTCTGATCATAAAATAACAGTCACTATCAGGAGATAATGTCATACAGGACAGCTGAGACGTGGAACATGTGTATATGGCCAATACAGGACAAAGCAGGCACAGTCAAATGCAACATCAAGGGGTTCTCCAGCAGTGCCTAACGTATATGTCTTCTCAGGAATGCCTGCCCAGTCAAGCAAAAGATACCTGGCACTATATATGTGTGGTGGACAAGTGGATACGTGAATGCTCTCTTGGGCTGGTCTCATCATCAAGAATTTAAACTGCTTAGTGAGACAGACAGATGCCTACTAAATTCTGCTTTTCACCAACAGCTACAGAGTAGCACTTGAGTTACTTCAACACTTGCTATTTATTTTCCCCTTTGTTCATTAACAGCTCAGGAGCTCTTTGTAGCTTTACCTTATTAATGTTCTCTTTCTAAAGAATGCAACACAATTTTATTGTTCTCTCTCCAATTTTAGATGCCACTTTTAAGCTAGTTTTAATACTGTGATGAATGGGTTTTTCCAGCTATTCCAGAATTAGTGACCAGGGACCAAAGCTGGGGACAAAGAAGAGCTAACCAAGCCATATTATATAGAGCTACTAAGAGGTGGCAGAAAAGGCATGACTGTCCACTAGTTCAACACGTCAGCACATACCTTTTTAGCCTGAGATGGCTAGGAGTAGTCTTGATGGCACAGGGATCTATGTAAGTGTACACTAGGGTCCCTGTGTCCAAGCTAAGCGAGAGGGCTCGAAGAGAAGTCAATCCTAAATCCTAGTATATTCAATCCTAAACTCTGGGTAAGAGTAAAAGAAAAGGAAATTGGCATCTCGTTCCTGTCTTTGGTACCTCCTTAGGCATCAATCAGCCTTGTTGATTTGCCTTGTGCTCATCCGAGAAGGAAAAAAGAAACTGGCGATAGATGAAGAATGGACAGAGAAGTACTGAGGCAGCCTATAGATTCTCACTCTCACTATCTGGCATGGCAAGGATATAGAACTTTCCTGTGAGTCAAGTAACATTACAGAAAGCAGCCAGGTTTGTGTCTTTCAGTTACTGCTTTCCTCAAGGAATTGGGGGCCAATGTTGGTCAGAGAGGCAGCATCAGCACTGAGGACCCCAACACCAACAGAAGCGGAAAAAAAAAAAAGAGAGAATGGAACTTGTTCCTTTCCCAATGTAGGCCCCGCTTATGAGTCGAGGTAGGGAAGATGAAATCAGTTCTGCCTTATTGTCTTACCTGTTTTCTGAGGTCATAAATTAAAAGTCTTTTCTAGAGTTTAATATAAATATGGAATATTCTTCTGTCTGGATTCTTTTGTTCAGTTGTGTTTTTGAGAATCACCCGCATTGCTGTGTTTGTAGTTCATTCCTATTTATTGTTGAGCAGTATTTCATTGCATGAGCATACCACAAATTGTTTATTCATTCACTTGTGGTAGCCAACCTTCAAGACAATCTGCAAAGATCCCTGTTTACAGTTATTCACACCACTGTGTTGTTCCCTCTCACATCATAGACAGTTGGTTTATGTAATTAATAGAATAAGGTTGAAGTAATGGTATGTCACTTCTGAGATTAGACTACAAAAGACATTGTGGCTTCTGTCTTTGTTGCTCTTTTCCTCTCTCCTGGATCACATGCTCGGGGGAACCAGCTACCATGTACTGAGTAACCTTCTAGAAAAGCCTTAAATGGTGTAGAGCCAAGAGTCATATGGGTGAATCTGGAAGTGAATCTTGTAGTTCCAGTCAAGCATTCAGGTAGACCTGGCCAATAGCCTGACTGCAAATTCATCAGGGATCCTGAGTCAGAACAACCAGCTAAGCTGCTCCCAGATTCCTGACACTAAGATACAATGTGAGATAACAGATGTGTGTGTGTGTGTGTGTGTGTGTGTGTGTGTGTGTATGTGTGTGTGTGTAAGATTTTATTTTTATTTTAAGTAATCTCTACAACCAACATGGGGCTTAAATGTACAACCAGAGATCAAGAGTCACATGCTCCACTGACTGAGCCAGCCAGGAACCCCTAAGTGTTTGGTGTTTTAAGACACTAAATTCAAGGTATTTTTTTATGCAGTAACAGATAATAGATTTTGGTAACTGCCACAACAAAAACCTAAAATGTGGGAATGGCTTTGGAATTGGGCAGTGGGGTGGAAGCTGGAAGAGCTGGAAAGATTTTGAGGAGAGTGTTAGTGAAAATGTAATGTGCCTTGAATAGACTGTTAGTAGAGATACAGGTTTTGATGAGACTATCAATGGGGTCTTCAAAAGAAGTGACCCACATGTTATGGGGATCCTTGTTAAGCAGGAGCAGAAAGTTCAGCAACAACATTACCAGCTGTAATGTGAAAAGTAAAAAACTGCACTTAATGAACTGAGTGGTTTAGTTAAGGAGACTTCCAACTAGAGGCCTGAAGGTGTATCCTTGTTCGTTCTTGCTTCTTATGTAAGAGGAAAGAAAATCAATCATGTTTCCACCCCAAAGACAGCTTGGTCCTTTTTTGTGTTTATTGGGAACTTAACAAATAATAAACTTACTGGCAACACACTTCCATGACAAATTTCATTCCTATGGAAAAATCTTTAACATGAGTAAGGACCCTACTGAAATGTCTATTTTCTTGGCTAGTTAAAAGGATTTTTCATAATTTTTTTTCTTTTAGTAAAAGAAAATGATAAATCCAAAGTCATGGCTTTCACCAAACTGAGTTCATATTAATAGATGATTAGTATGTCCTCACATTATTTTAGCTCTGTTCAGAAACAACTATGCATACTACAGAGAACCAACAATAAGTCTGAAAAGTAAGAATCCAATTATTTATTATCATGCTCTAACTCAGCAGTTCTAAATGTCACTTCAGTAAGTGGGTTGGGGCCTGGGGCTAAGAATATGAAAACCAAATCTGAGTTGATGTGTTTTTTTCTTAACATACCTGACCCATAGTTTCATTTTTCAGAACAAACTTGAGCCAGTTCTTCCCAAAACTTAGTAAATAAGAAGCAATCACATTTTTACATACAAAGCACTAGATTTACATTCTTTACTCAAAACTATGAGATAGGCAGAGGAAGACACTTCAAACAAAATAAAATTATTTAAGCTTGGCTTACTTAGAATCAATATTGAAATAGCATTTTCTTTCATTGAAACTGTGATAAAAACAAAACAAAACAAAACATGTGCCTCAAAGTTGGAGTTGGAACAAATGATATTTTTTTGCACCCTAACCCTCAGTACCAAATAAAAGGAATTTACTGAACTTTCAAAAATTTATTCTCCTTTGGACCATGGATAAGCATGAGAAATTTAATCCAAAAGATAGTTTATTTGGAAAGTTCCAAATGCCTGGAGTGGTTATGAGAAGTACCTTTTCAACTATAACTTCACAGTTAGCATATCATGCTACTATAATGGTAGCCTTCAATGCTATGAGGAGGAAGAGATGACATATCTCTCTTTGTCATCTGGGCCAATGGTCAGCCTTATAACATGAGAAAAGGGGTCTACAGTCAAAATAAGAACGGTGTTAACCTATACACACATTCAGTTTACTATTAACAAAAGTAATAAAATAACCCAAATAAAGGAAGCAAAAGAGAACAAGGCTATATTATAGAATAAGTTGTTTCTGAGTGAGCTATGTGGATAGAACATTGAATACTGTCATTATCAGTAACCAGCATTCTAACAAGGATAAGGAAGTCTGAAGAATGTATAGATACGGGTTTACAAATGCATGAAGGTATAATGCTAGATGCAGTAAGTGCCAATTCAAAGCACAGGCCAGTTTCCTGGGCCTAATTAGTGGCTGTCAAAGTCCTTAGCACTATCCAATAAAGCAATAAATAAAAGTATCATGCAAGGTATCACATATGTCACATGTAGCTCCTTGCAAGAGACTAAAAATCTTATCTAGAGAGTGAGCAGAACTGAATAAAAGACGATTACTTAAAGTATAATTCACTTCAGATAGTTTTCATACTGTGCTTCTTGAAAATACTTGGAGCAACACTGAAGAAACTCAGAGATTAGGGAAATAAAGTGGTCTTGTGAGGGTTAAACAAATAAAATACACACAACACAATAGAAAAGTAAGAAAGTATATGGAAACACTTGACTGAAGAGTATAGGATTACCTCCAGTATCAATAGGGATCACCTGGGTGTAACTGCAAGGCAGCAGAACTGGGACAACTGGGAAAGGATTGTGTGAACAGAAAGGGATATTCAGACTGAACAGTGAGAAGAGATCAGGAGCAGGCTCTGGTCAGCTGAGCACTGTGCAGATGAACCTTGGCATTAGTATCTGTCTGACAGCTAGCTTCCCTGAGTGATACATCTGTCTGTAGGTATATATACACATCACACAGCTCTGTACTTATGTATTACTGTTCTCCAGAAGATCTTGGTTCTAACTCATCTTCAAACTTCCTGAACAGAAACAGGAGAGAGATAATAATCATTTTACTTGGGGGAAATGAAGCACAGATACACAGCAACTTATCCAAGGTTTTTCTGTATCCACTAAAATATGTATATGCATTATTTATGATTCTTCACACCTACTCAGCTAGTGAACTTAGCTATCCTTAATCTATTTATAATTCTTCTATTTGAGCATTTTGGAAACTGACAATTTGTTGAGAATATATAAAATAAGGACAAATTAAAATTAGTTTAGAGTTCTTAACATGAGACAGATTGAACAATCTGAAATTGTGGGACAAATCACTGATATATGTTTTTGCTCAATTTTCTTGTGTAGTGTGAAAGAACAGCAACTTCTTTGCCACATTAGGTGACGTGAAAATTCTTATGTGACAAAATACCTAGAAATGCCTAAGTAGTTGAACATACAATAAAGAGAAGTCTCCAAGAGCCATGTTTGCTTGCACCCTTCTATCACCAGCACCTAGAAGAGGGCTTGGTACATAGTAAACACTAAATAATAATTGGCAAATGTTGCTAAAATTAATTTAGGTGAGTGTCTAGAAGGATCTGTTAACTGTAAAGGGTGTGGGTCAAGGAAGAAGAGATTCCTGGACAGCAGGGAAAATGTTAAGGTTGTCTTGAATTATAGCCACAGAGTTCCAATTAGGAACACTGATATGACGGTGTATGCTATCTGTGCTAAAGTACAGATCTACTCTTCTTATAAGCCTTTGACACCTATAGGTGATTTATGCTGTTAGCTGGTCAGTGGCCTTGATTTTACCTTCTGTGAAATGGAACTACACTATTTTTTTTTAATGTTTATTTTTGAGAGAGAGAGAGAGAGAGAGAGAAAGAGAGAGAGAGAGAGAGAGAGAGAGAGCGCACACACATACAAGCAGGGGAGGGGCAGAGAGAGAGGGAGATACAGAATCCCAAGCAGGCTCCAGGCTCCGAGCTGTCAGCACAGAGCCCGCCATGACGCTCAAACCTACAAGCTGCGAGATCATGATCTGAGCCAAAGTTGGATGCTGAGCCAGCCAGGCGCCTCTGGAACTACATTATTGTTATTTTTTGTTGTTGTTGTTACTGTTTGTTTTCCTGGGGTAGGTTTATTTTATTTTATATGAAATTTATTGTCATACTGGTTTCCTTACAACATCCAGTGCTCATCCTAACAGGTGCCCTCCTCAATGCCCATCACCTACTTTCCCGTCCCTCCCACCCCCCATCAACCCTCAGTTTATTCTAAGTTGGAACTATATTATTAATAACCTCTTTTCCTCACAGGAGATGTTGTTAGAAAATGATGACAATATTTTGCCAAATTTTTCTTCCAAAGGGGAGCAAGATGAATGTTCCGCGTCACATATAGCCAAATGTGAGGGTATAATAAAAGGTGTGAGGCCATTCTGACTTTATAAAGATCTTTTAAAAACTCAACTGATTTTTGATGTCAGTACACCACACAGGACATTTCCTGATAGTTGTATTAATACATCATCAATGAGAATAGTTCAGGTCTTGCAGGAGAATGAGAATATAGAAGGTATAAAGAATCACAGGTTTAATGCTGACAATGATTTTCATAATAAATTATGAATATGAGAAATTAATATTTGAGAAGAAAAGGTTAAACCTTAAAACATTTTATGTGATATAACTCAAAAGCAATGATTAAAAAAAAGGAACCAATCAAAATTCTGTGCTTCTCATTATGAGTGAATTGACTTGACTACTTATCTTACTTAGACCTAATTTAGCATTATCCTATTATAGAAAGTAGAGCATTTGCCTACAGAACTCAAGAGTTGAAAAGTTCACAGTGGATAACATCATCAAGTTTCCAGGGTAATCTGTGATTATGAAAAATTAATATTTTAGAGGTAGAGCTACTACAGATTATTTTTCTCATTTTTGTTTTCTTCAAAAAGAAACTCAACCCGAAAAGCAACTAAATTAATTCTGTCTAAATCTCAAGTGGGTGGTCAGCTAAATATTCTTTAAGAACAATAGTTTTAAACCCATAGGACCCTGAAATGACTACTATGACTGTCTGCTCTTAGAAGGAACCTGTAATTGTTCTTTATTTCATGCATGTCATGTTCACACATGATAAAGGTCAGGGATAGCAGAGCTTATGTGGGCAATTTTCTTAACCCCACATAAAGGCCAAACAAACTGGCCACAGAGGCTACCTGCTGGACAGCTGCAGGGTTAGAATATCTCTTCACTACCCGTACACTGGTCAGGGATCCAGGGGACCAAACACTCTTTTATAATCACTCTGAAGTTGGAAAGTCTCCATATATTCAGGGTGGTCAAAGTCTCTGAGAGGCTGGCTCCCAGCTGGTGCTTTTAGGAGCCATTTGCAGCTGGTTCAAAGAAGGCAGGATGTGAAAGTGAAGGTGCACTGTTAGAACAACAGCATGTTTAGTCTTGATAGAGTACTGCCATCTCCAAAGACAGAAAAGAAGCTAAATTATACCTCACCGTACTTTTGCAGCTTCAAGTTCATATCATTTCTCTTAGTAATTTGGAGAACAGAGTCAAATCACACCATTTCTTTTTCGTTTCAGGTTCTTCAGAGGAAGAGAGGGGAAGTATTGAAATATAAAAAATACCCCTTCCCATCTCTCAGGGGAACAAACAACTGTCATAAAAACTTAAAACAACATTGTTTGTATTATTCGAATTGCAATACAACTTTCCTAATTACCAACTGTCTGGAATTTCCATGTAAGATGGAAAGAGTAAGAAGAGAATGAACTCTGGTCCTTCCACTTAGTCCTTGTGGAAATTTAGCCAAGAAATTTAATCTTTTGGGATCTGAGGTGCTTCATCTACATAATGGAGATAATACCATACAGAACTGTGGTGAGGATTAGATATGATGTGTATAAAGCAACTATGCCCAGCATATTATAGTCACTTGATAAGTGGTAGCTATTTTTGTAGTTATCCTATTTTCACATATTTCTGAGAACTTGTATGAGTCAGGGCTAGAAGAGGCATGTATGCAAGCAGAAAGTCACAGAAGTAGAGAGTGAGAATACATGTTTGGGTGTGGTAACGTTCCTAGCCCTGACAACTTCAGGCAGGTGGGCGTTTAAACAATGATCTTCTATGATGAAACTATAAGACTTAAAAAAGATATATCAGAATTATTTTTGAAAAATGCTGTATTATAGTTCTATCACTGAAGAAACAGGTAAAAAGAAAAAGGAAGGATAAAAAGTACCACTTATTCTCTTAAGTGCTCTGAGAAATATGTTCTTCCTCACAGGAGTAGAACACAATGTGCTGGCTATATAATTCTAAATACAATAGTCATACTGAAAAGTAAACAGCTATCAGAGATGACTGAGAAGGAGAGCCATAGTTACTGAAGCTCTCCCCTCCCTCAATGTAGCATGTATCACCTAGAGATAGCACAGTTCTCACTGTGAAACAGGGATCTCTGAAAGTGGAAATCTAAGTGCTATGGGTTTGCTGTGTTCTTTAATTTCACACCAACCCTGTGAGGCAGGTAACATTATCCAAATTCTATAGATGAATCTCAGAGAAATAATTTGTCTCTTTGGTAAAAGAGACAGCTAGAGAGAGGTACAATCTAGGTCTGATTAGCTTTCTGCCAGGTTGTTAACTAGGAAGACATTCATTTTCCATTTATACAATATTTGACACACAGTAGATACTCAAAGAATGTGAAATGAATGGGCAAATAAATCACGTAATGCGGGGATGATTTGCTGAGACTGTCAGCAGGAAATGATGGTAAGACTACTTTCTACAGAATGGTTTTGCCAAATGTTTAGAACAACTAGTATTTTAAGCACTACCCTGTGAGCTTCTTCTTTAAGGCAAGTACTGTGTCTTTATATCCCTCATGCCTAGACAATGCTGGAATAAAAGAATATACTGTTGACATTTCATCCTAATGCAGAGGATTCCAAAATTATAGTTGTAAATGAGACTGTCTAGATTCAAACCACATCAGTTTAAGTTTGTAGCATTTACTCATAAAGTTATAGCTGACCTTTAAAAAAACAGAAACAAAAGAAAGCAAAACAAAACAAACCCAACCATGTAGCTTGTCTCAAAAAGCCCAATCTGCCCATGGCACATCTGCATAGAGCACACACAGGGGCAGAGCCAGACTTCACACTAACAGCAAATACAATATGGAGGCTATAAAATTCTTGAGGTGAAAAGAAGAAAATAATGCTGAGAGAAAGGCCATCTTGTGACAGCTGCTGTGGCTCAACAGATTGTGTTAATGCTTTCCAGGGTTCCATGTGAGTTTACATTAAATCCAGCGTGGGTGCTTGACAATCACAGCAGGGGCTTCTTCATGACTTATAATCCGAACACACTGGTTGGCACCCACCACAGCACATCTGGAGTTTGTTAGACAACCTTTAGGTTTTATTTTTTTCATTGGCTCTGGCCCCTTCCTCTGATGCAGCCTCTCCAAGTGCTGCTTTGCCATGAATGAGTCACGGAAATAAGTTACCCTGGGGTGGGTATGTAAATTGGGACCATCTTAGAGGGTGACCCCCAAATCTGTAAATCCCTTGTTGCTTCATCTCTTTCTGACAATAGGAACTGCCCATGAATGCCAAGAGCCCATCAGGCAGTGGCAGCTCCATTTACTAGAAAGCCCGGTCAACGTTGCCTGCTTCCTTGTTAGGAAATGGCCTTTAGATTGAGGCACATTCCAGCAAGTCAAGGACTAGAAGCTTTAAATTAAAACAATATTGATGCCATATCCGCTTTCCAAAAGGCCTCTCCCTTGTCTAAAAGTTAGTACACACACTTAGAAAAATTAAAGAATCAAATATCTTTGGCAAGACCAGTTCCTTCTTGCTCATAGCATCCTAGATACTCTTTGAGACAGCAGGAATATGAAACTTTACATGGAAAGGAGACAGGAAAACACTGTTAGGAAGGACTCCCAAGAACTACATTTATCTTCCTCCTTACATAGATCACATCACTATAGAATTCTCAGGGCATATAGTTAGATGTAAAGGCATTAAGCCATTATTTTTAAAGATTATAAGTTCATATTTTCAACTTTCACCTACTGAAAACATACAGCCTTGAGAACCAAGTAATCAAAAGCTACTATGAATGAGATGCAGTACTCTAGTCTGCTAGACATTTTATAGAGATAGTGTGAGCAGGGGAGGAGCAGAGAGGGGGAGACAAGAATCTGAAGCAGGCTCCAGGCTCTAAGCTGTCAGCACAGAGCCTGATGTGGGGCTTGGGCTCATGAACCACAAGATCATGACCTGAGCCAAAGTCAGATGCTCAATCGACTGAGCCACCCTGGGACCCCCAGATGTCCTTAAAATTAAGCACCTTCTTCCTGCTTTACTTAACCGGTATCCAAATACTGGTTGATGTCCTCTTCTTACGACAAATTATTTTAGGACACTGGAAAAGTTTCTTTTGCTTATAAATGAGCAGTGGGTTGGGTTTTCTTGCTGGTCATCTATCTATCCTGTAGAAAGGGACATCCTCAGAGAAAGACAGATACCATATGTTTTCACTCACAGGTAGATCTTGAGAAACTTAACAGAAGACCACTGGGGAGGGGAAGGGGGGAAAAAAAGAGAGGGAGGGATGCAAACCATAAGAGACTCTTGGGTACTGAGAATAAACTGAGGGGTGATGGGGGGTGGGTGGGGGAGAGGGGAAAGTGGGTGATGGGCATTGAGGAGGGATGTAAATGTAGCATGTATGAACACTGGTTGGGATGAACACTGGGTGTTGTATGGAAACCAATGTGTCAACAAAATTATATTTAAAAAAGAAAAAAGAAAAGAAAGGAAAAGAAAAGAAAAGAAAAGAAAAGGGACATCTTTTGGTATTTTCTCAGCAAAGTTGGCCACATAAACATAAAATCTAGTTCTACACAGTTTTAATAATGGCCCACAAACAATTATTTTTATTGTGTAAATATTGATTCTTGTTAATTTGAACATTAAATATTATGTAAAAATACTATCAATTAATGATCCCCTAGAGTAGAAAAGAAGAAATTCCTTCACTTGAAAAACTCTTTCCCAGTCTTATTACTTCAGACAGAAGAGGAAATGAAGGCAGACACAACGCACAGAAAATGTATCTGAGAATAAAGGAGATGATACTAGAAGACATGACTTGTGGACACTGCAAACAGTACAAGAATGGCCAGTGAAGAGCATTAAAGATAAAGAAGGGGACTTAGATTCAGCTTTCTGTTTATTTTCAAAGATTTTCCCCCCAGTTTAAAAATTGTGGTAAAATATATATAACAAAAAATTTATCATTTTAACCATTTTTAAGTATATAGTTCTGCCCACTAAGTACATTTACAACATTGTCCAACCATCAACAAAAGGGAAGTGTTTAGCTTTTATTTCCACAGGTTTTACATAAATATTAACCATTACATTTGGGGAGGGTTTAGGTTGGAAAAGAAAAGGGCAAAACTTTGCCCTTACCTTCAGAACATACTTAGCTCTGAATAGCTAGAATTGTTTAAGTAAAAATATGCCTTCTACAGTGGGACTCTGGTTGGATCATTCAAAAGAAATGAGCCTTTTTCATTTCACCCGGGCAGAATTTCATTAATTTCATCCAGCCATTGCACAAGTTAAAAAATGCTCTCAGGAATGCCTGGGTGGCTCAGTTGGTTAAGCAACCAACTCTTGATTTCGGCTCAGGTCATGAGCTCATGGTTGTGGGATTGAGCCCCAGGTCGGGCTCTGTGCTGGGTGTGGAGCCTGCTTAAGATTTTCTTTCTCTCCCTCTGTTCCTTCCCAGCTTGAGCATGTGCACGCTCTCTCTCTCTCTCTCTCTCTCTCTCAAAAACAAAACCAAAAAAACTTTCTCATGAGAGACTTGTGACATCTCTAATTCCTAGACATAGCCAGAGATTTGTGAAGATTAAAGTCTCTGCTTACGAAAACTAACTAGATACAAAGATCAGATGTCTAATATGAGACACGAGACCTTAAAATACAAGCTGGCAAAGATACAGGTAGGGAACGGTGTGAAAGCTGGGGCTCTCCCTGGCATTTAGTTATACCTGCTGTTTGAGCTGCTGTACCAGACGATCCTTCTCCCGCTTCAGTGCAGCCACTTCCTCTTGGGTCTTTTTCTTAGAGGATGAAAGCTCCAGAAGAGCTATGTTGGCATCTTTTTCACTAATGGCAGCCAGAAGAGCTTCTTGCCTACAAAATAAGGAAAATTCCAGGGCTTTCATTTATCCTGAAAACGATCCTTTGAAGTTACTATTATTATCATCACACCACTTTATGGGTGATGAACCCAAAGCTCCGAGAGCTTATATAGCTTGCCCAAATTCACACCAAGTAATGGTGCAGCCAGGAATCCCACTCAGGTTTCTCTGATTGTAATGTCTTTATCACATGTTATACAGACATCTTAATAAAGAGCTCCTATAGTTAAACTCAAAAAGTAAACAAAACTAACGACTTTTAAACTAAGAATAATACTGTCACCCATACATTTGACTCATTTAACTTATTCTTTTGATAAGCATTTGGTACCTTCCAGGCAAATTGAGGCATTACTGAAACTGAAAACATTTTTATGTACAGAGTGAATAACAAATTGTAAACATTAGTAGATAGGATTTAGAAAATCAGCCATCTGTTCTTGGAGCATTCTAAACATCTACAATTCTCTTTCTCTCATCAATGCAAATACGTTTCCAGTCATGGCTTTATTTGGCAATGATCTGTGCACTTTGAAACAATAACTTAAACCTTACAGATTCCTTGTGGTTTGGCTAACGACTTTTTGGTTCACATCCAGAGGAAAAGAAGGTGGGATTTAAAAAAGGGGTGAACAGGAGAAATTTACAAAATAATCAGAATGAAGTTGGTGAACAATTAGTCTCACAGTCAAAAATGCATTCCTCAATAGCGCATCTTTTATTTAAGTCATCTCTAAGAAGGCAGATTTGACTTACAGGAACTATTTAAGTGGCCTGAGCTTTTGACCTAAGGAAATGCTGAATCTGAGAATGAACTGCCCAAGTTTAACCTTGCTTCTGTCTTTTGTTAAGATAATTATGCTTCAATAGCAGTCATCTGGAAGAGTTTTAGTTTAGCCACAAACTGGAAGACTATCTTTTGCATATTCTGACAAGGATTTTCTATTTTCTGGATGGGTAGGTCTGGAGAACTCTGAACAAGCAGTACTAACAAATAGAGGATATAGATCAGCTTACATCATGGAAATGAAGATTTGTTTAACCAGTCTTTGCTGTTGGAAGGAAAGAAGATTCTCAGTGACCCCAGTCTAATTTTCCACTGTCCCCACACTCTATATAATTCTAAAAAAATGGCAGATGGCTTATCTCGTGAAGTTCTAATCAACACCAAAGGGATAACAATAGTCTAAATATATCCACTGACCACTTGAAAAAAATGTTAAGTGGTGAAATGAGCTTAAAGGTGGAGGAGTTCAAGTTGGTCTCACTATGCACAATTTCCTGCTGATTGCTGTCATCTGTTCCCTTTGGGGAAGCTCAAAGACTGACAACGCTGGAATGAGAAATGTGTTTTCTCAATAAGGTTGCTGCAGCATTTCTGTGCACCAATAGTCAGAATTACACATTTAGCAGCAGGCAAATAACAGAAGATGAATGAAAGATAAATGACTGTATGCAATTAGATCAAGTAATAAGCATCTTTGCAAATGTGAGATACAAAGGTGATGGGATCTGAGTTCCATTCTGTGCTCAAGGAAAGCCTCATAATGTGCAATAGTAAACATTATTCTATGTTGGTGAAGCATCTTGACCGAATTCCAAACTCTTTTATAAATGATATGCTTGGCCAGCTAGTGCGGTACAGTTAATCTCTGGGGTAAAATGTCACATTCCCAAACTGCAATATGATATAACAGGTGACAATTCAGATTCTAAATTTTAAAATAAAGGATGTGGCACTAGAGTGTGAGCCACTACAATAATGCCTTTTTACTAAGATATATCATTTTAAATCTTTTTCTCTTTTTATATAAAATTCAAATTGAAATTTTATTATTTCATTTGTTATTTTTTATTAAGCATTGATAATATGCTACAAACTGCACAGAATAAAACTTCATCTCCCATACCCATTGCTCACAATCACTGAAAATTCCCTAACAGTTTAACATACCATTGTCCTTTCCATTTTAAAAGTATACCCTTCATACTGATTTCTACATGTGTATGTGCCTACAAAGGACAATTGATAGTCCAGAATAAAATATTTTTATTATATATTGCACATATATATTGGGTAATGTCAGAATCTTTAATGAGTATATTAGTTTTTAGGTTTTTCTTTTGTTTTTGGAAAGAGATAGTATTGTTCTCTTGTCTACAATTTTGGTAAATTTGAAATGGACAACTATAGGGGAGAACAACTTCATTAAAAATTCAGAAGAAAAAATTCCAAAGAGAGGCAAGAATATTAAATGTAATAAATAGTAACAGCCATCTAATTTTTGGGAATAAGAAAAATTGTTGTTCTCTCAATACATCTGGTAGTAAAGACCATGTGGTATAGGTGAACTTACATGGTTAAGTTTTACAGAGAGCACTCAAAAGTGTCCAAACAAAAAAATTTTAGCCAACACCCTGCTTTTCAGAGGAAATGGAATTTAGCGTGGAAAAAAAAAAACAAATTACAAAAATAATCTTATTTCAGTAGCCACTTAACTCTTAAATATAACTGGTTCTTTGGGAACAAAAAGGGTAACTTTGATAAAAGTAATTTGCATTCATGGAAGAACTGGAAGATACAGAAAACTATAAAGAAAATAAAAATACCAGAAACAGCTCCTTTTTATTCAGAGTCAATTGCTTGAGATGTGGAAGTCACCTATTCAAAATCAAATATGGCTATTTTAAAGAAAATGAACCTTGATGGGGATTAATAATTACTGGCTTTAAGAGTCTTACTAACTCAAGTCTATCTACAGAAGAGGAAGACTCGCTAGTGAAGCACATTCTGACTTCATTTCCCATGAGCCCCAAGGGAGTAATATACGCACATATAATATGAAAGGTAATATATGTATGCCACAGCGCAGAGCAAAATAAGAACTGCAATGCTCTTCCTGCTAAATTACTCTCCTTGTTCTTCTGTTAAAGTCTTTCCCTCAGTTAAAAAAAAAAAAATGTATACACAGAACCTTTCAAAGTGATTAGTGACCCCCTACTGCTTGACTAACATGCCATATTACTTGCATAATGAGTGGGTAGTAGCAGAAACCCAACTTTAAGTCATTAAAGAGGTCTTTTCACTCCATCCCTGGTGCTTTAAACTACATAACAGTTGAACCTGCCCTTTGACCTGAAAAATCTAATAGAATCAAGATGTCTCTAAAAGTACTCTTCTGTGTCATTTGAGCTTCAAGAAATAGTAAGACCACCTCCTTCGTCCCCTTCTCCCTTCTGAGAAATTTTGGAAACAGGAGGCAAATACTCAAAGCAAATGGAGCTCAAAATCTTTTTGAAAATGCCTGAATCCTTGAGAACAACAAAACATTAGACAGCTATCGCTAGTAAATAAGAAATATAATCAGTGTTGGAATGATGGTGGTTAATTTAACAGTGAATCCCAAATATGTGTTTTTAGTAGAAACACCAGACAGAAAAGGAGTGTGGATGAAGGGACGCCACCAAGGTTTATTTTTCCCTCTTCCTCCAACTGGATATTTCAAATTGAATGATTACACAATCAAGTTTCACAAACTCCTGAAAACATTGGGAGATCAGACGAAAGCAAGAATACGTCAGTTGCTTTGGATGTATTATTGTCATGGACATGTAAGCATAGTTTAATCTACTTCAATTTTAAGATAAATCTGAAATCTAGATTCTCTTATCGATGCCTCCTTGATTCTAATGCCTCCTTTACTTGTTATTTAACCATTTAACTATCCAGAGTGAGTAGTAAACTACTGTGATATCTCTGCCACTCTTCCATCAGTGAGATGAAAAAAAAAATCCTTTTATTATTTTTTCCAACTTCACTTACAGAAGTCTCAGAGTATGGCACACATACTACCTTAATTAAGCTCAGTAAAAACCAGTTTGCAGGTGAGGCTACTTGGGCAAGCCTGACTGAAATGCCTGATCTTTCAAGCTTCGGTCAATGTCTTATTATCTCCACTGTAGGTACACAGAAATATCTTTAATGTAGAATGTCAACACTAAATAAAATTTTCCAATCTACCATAACAAATTTCTCTTTCAGTGTTAATTAAATCACCATATTTCTAGATCCACTGGCTGACAACATCTAAATAATTTGAGTTCTTTGCTTTCCATAACCAATATTCACATTTTGCTGGTTCTTCCTTTCTAATAATTTTTAATGATATCGTGGCTTCGTATCTCCAGATTCACTATCACAGTCACTACCATCCTTTTATCATGGGTCAATATCATTCTTGAACCCATTCTGATTTCTCTGTCCTTGTATAATGTCCAACTCTCCCAATTCATTTTAATCTGGTTTCTTACCACATCAAGTGCTTTGGCTTAATATTTAACCAGCTACAATTTTCAACCCATTTCTTCTTCACTGTCCTTCAAGGACCCTATATCACTGAGTTACCACTTTTCACTCAGATTTATGCTATGCTTTCTACCTGAAATGCCTGTAGCTTTCTTGCCTTTAAAACCTGACTCCTCACTTGACTGCTAACTTTTCTCTATTTAGCATTTCCTGTCAATTCACAGTTTAAATGATACTAACAGGTATGTGCTCTGTAAATATCAGTCAATTCATCTACATGTGAGGGACTGGCTTCCCCAACTATATTATGTTTATGGCTTATATCTTTAAATTTTTCTTCTAATGTTTCTATGGGTTTGTTGGTCTTTCAATTTATTAGCTAACTTAATTTTTTTTTAAGTTTTTATTTTTAATTGTGATAAAATACACATAACAAAAAGTTTACCATTTTAACCATTTTTAAGTTTACATTCGGTAGTGTTCCATACATTCACACTCTTGTGCAGCCAATCTCCAGAACTCTTTATCTTGCAAAACTCAAACTGTAGCTGTTAAACAACTCCCCATTCTGCCTCCCCAACCCAGCTCCTAGCAATCACCATTTATTTTCTGTCTCTATGAATTTGATCTCTCCAGGAACCTCATATAAAGGGAATCCCACTGTATTTGTACTATTGTGTCTGGCTTACGTCACTTAACACAGTGTCCTCAAGGTTGATGCATGGGTAGCATGTGTCATAATTTCCTTCTTTTTTGAGGCTGAGTAATAGTCTACTGTAGGTATACACCACGTTGTTTATCCATTCATCAGCTGATGGGACTTTGGGTTGTTTTCGCCTCTGGCTATTGTAAATAATACCCCTATCTTTAATTTTTAAAATATACTATTTTCCTTCTAGAGTCTTAATTCATGGCTTTGAACACCAGAAGCTTGTAAGCATAATTAATTTTCTGTATTTCATGTGCCTAAAAATTTACAATTTTTTTCTTTTATTTGGTATGAGTTACTCTCTATACTTTGGTATTATTATTCACCAGTGTTCCTTTTTGCCTAAAGCCTTTATTTTGAAATAGCTGGAATGCAAGCTCCATAAAGGCAGAATCTTCATCTGTCTTGTTCACTAATATACCCCAAGTGCCAAGAATAGTTCCTGGCATGGAGTAGGTACTTCACAAATGTATTCTGAACTAATACCTCTTTCAACTCTGACTCCATTTCTATCCAATGTGGTGGTTTGTTTTCCCAATTATTCCAATGTATTCCCTTATTTTAAAGCTGTGTTTCATTGTATTTTTAAAGTGGGTTTTTTTTTGGGGGGGGGGTCCCAGTAGCATGGAAGGCAAATGAGCAGTGAGAACAGGGAAAAATTTGAAAATATGAAAGAAACCAAGACTGGAAAGAGACACTAACTTTGGCTAATTTACATTTCATTTAAAGAAAGATTTGTTTTACTCTAAGTAGACAGATGACAACTAGAGTTGTAGGCTCAATTCTGGATGACATAATTTAAGATACAGTGTTAGAGGGTATCCAAAGGAAGGTGACAGGATAGGGTTATAAAAGGGCATGTTAATCCAAAAAGATTTATCCATACAACATGATAAAGGCTGTCCGAATAACAAGGAATAGCAGAAATAAGACATTTAATGTGTATTCCTCTAGAGGGCACAAATGGCACTGAAGGGAGGAAAGTCACAAAGAGATTTCAGTTTATATAAAATGAACACCTAATGTGTTAACTCTTGTTAATAAGTAGAATTGGGAGGCCTAAAAATTGGTAGAGCTTCCCATGACTGGGTGTTTGGAGAGCTTATTAGAGATACTGTATAAATGGTTTTGTTTTTGAGTGGTATGTCTACCCTCTTTAACTGTAAGATTTCAATATAACTAATAAGATGAGATAATAAATGGTAAGTGCCAATAAATCATATGGGTAGTGGATGCTCAAGGAATACAGTAGACAAAGAAATCACCTTAGGCCAAGGACATAGGAATTGAGAGGGACCTTATTCTGACAGAGATAATGAAAAAGACAGAAAAAGTGGCAAGTGTAAAAGCACAGGCATATGCGAGGACACATGGCGTAACTGGATTAGAGGGTTTCTATGGGGAAAGGAAACAATGAGAGAAGCTGAAAAGGTGGCTTTGAATCAGAGTAGAGATGGTCTGGAATAGCAGAAAGGAATAAACATGGATTATGAAATCCTTGAGGGTTCGGACCAAAACTTGACATATAGGGGTTACTCAAAATACTGAATAAAGAGTAACTTGATTTTGATAAAATGGAAGCACCAAAAGTACTAGAAAAGTAAAATAGAGGTTTAGAAAGACTGATTCAGAGGCAAAGAGGGGAGACTGGAATGGATGATATTCAAAGCAGAAAGGTCAGGATGCTATTGCTGGAGATTTATTACGAATCAAATTCCCATATTACAAGAATAATTTTTAAGGAACAAAGAATAAAATTATGTCTAAATTTTGGATTCAAGATCACATGTGGGACTATGATAAACTGATATATTATACAATGAATATGAAATATAAAATAAATGTCACATTTATGTTTTGATGCTGGAAAGTAACTTTCAAATGTCACCAAACAGAGACTATCTTAGGGCATTTGATCCAATAGTGTCTGCTGGGGTTCTGCCTTGTGTAATCTTCATACATTACAGTAGCCAGGCCTTTGCCCAGAACAATGTGGAATCTTCTCAATCTTCTCTTGCTTTATATCTACTGCCTGAAATAAGGGAAGAAAACTGATTTATATTAAGAAATACACTGACATAAGAGTGGGTAGAGGAGCTATCCCAATACGGACTACCTTATTTTTCAGAAGTCCTTGAAAAGAATCAAAGTTAAAAGAAACTGGTAGTAGTTATAGCTTAGTAAGTACGGTTGATTAAACAAAATTTTGCAGGGAAAATCTGTATTCAGTTTTTCTCCTCACTTTTTCTAAAATATGAGGGTTTTGATATCTCCACACACTACAGATTATGACAAGTTTGGAAAATTTAGTTCGACTGTGACATTATTGACACTTCTGTTATGAAGCTCTGCCTGCTTCTCAGACTGGCAAAAAACTTGATGTTTGTATCTACATTTGTTTGAAAAAAATAAAAGCTCGTACCTTTTCCATTTGTTTTAAAAAATAAAAATTAATTGTAATTTAATCCACAAAGAGAAAGGAATTCAGAGGTTCCCAGAGGTTGGAGCTGGGGGCTGCAGACTGACTAGACAGGGAAGCAAGAGAACTTTCTGGAAATGTATTATAGCTTGACTATGGTGGTTGTTACACAGTGTATACATTTGTCAAAACTCCTATACTGTACCCTTAACATGTATACATTTTATTGTATTGATATTGTAACTTCATAAAGTTATTTTTAAAGTCATTAAGATTTTCTAAAAGAGGAATGTTACACAGCAAACACAACAACAATAAGCACAATGTATTTTTTCATTATGGTAAAATATACATAACATCAAATTTGCTTTTTTAATCATTTTTTAGTGTATGATTCTGTGGCACTGTATATTCACAATGGCCTGCAACCATCAAAATCATGATCTTTCTCCAGAACTTTTTTTTTCCAACTGAAACTCTGTATCCACTAAACACTATCTCCCCATTCCCTCTTCCCCCAGCCAGGGCAACTACCATTCCACTTGCTTCTCTACAAATTTAACTACCCTAGTTAACCTGATAAGTAGGACCAGATAGTATTTGTCCTTTTGTATTTGGCTTATTTCATTTAGCATAATGTCTTTGAATACAATGTATTTTTATTCCCCCCAATTTAAGTGACCTTTAAGATAAAATATACACTGTTAAGTATTTTTCCCAAGTCTTCTTTCAAACTTCTTTTCTTTACTCATGTTTTGAAACAAGAAAATCAGATCTCTAAGAATCTATGCCTTTTATTCAGTCATTGTTGGACTAGGAAGTGGCGGTGGCAAGAGGCAAAATCTGACGGACTGAACAGATGGGGAAAGGTCTGAGGTGGAAGCACTGACAGGACTTAGTGAATGAAACTGGCCTTCTGCTCTCCCTTATTAAGTCTAGTTTAAGAGTATAATATAGAAACATGGTTTCAGCGCTACATCTACAGACTGGAAGTAACTTAGAATTTCTGTGAAAAAATTGTTTTCTGTCAATGTTAACAGTCATTTACAGTAATACTAAAAATCTGTTCAAGAAATAGAAGGTAATATTTATAGAAGTTCTACTATTTGGTTAAACTTGAAATAAATATTAAATTACACAAAAGCTTCTCTGCAGCTATAAGACAACACCACCTGAAAAAGTACTAGCAACAGAATAAAACAATCTGGAGATAAAAGGTCTAATAAAGAACTTCATGCAAAAATAGAATGGCTTCCTTTTAAGAAACACCAGAATCCAGCTCTTCCTCCATGAATATTTTAAGTAAAATGCAGCTTCCCTGACTGTAAATAAGGTCTCAATAAACTCTGGACGTTCTTTCTACTCTTTCTCCCCTTGTTTCGTAATGAAGAATCAGCTATTAGTTTCATCCTTTATGGGGCTGATTAGCTGACAATAAGTAAAAAGTTCAAAAACTACACCTTCAACTCAATAAATAATCACAATCATATAAATGATGCATTATGTGGTGCAACGCTCCAGAGTTTTGCTTTCCTGGAGACACTTTTATAAAACCAATTTCATGAAAATTCTAAATAGTAAAATAGACCATATACCTGGAATCTAAAAACTAGAAATTAAGAGATCAGAATTAGTCTCAGAATATGTATGTATATATATACATACATACATATATACATACATATATATATGTATATATATATATTGTTTATTTATATTAGAGAGACAGAGTGTGAGTGGGGGAGGAGCAGCGCGTGCGCGCTCTCGCGAGACAAAGAATCTGAATCAGGCTTCAGGCTCTGAGCTGTCAGCACAGAGCCTGGTACGGGGCTTGAACTCACAAACCCTGAGATCATGACCTGAGCCAAAGTCAGCGCTTAACTGACTGAGCCACCAAGGCACCCAACTCAGAACACATTCTTTAAAAAAATGCTAGAAAAAAAGGATTACTTTAAGATAATATCTACTCATTTAATGTGTCATTTTACTTGATTAGAATATGATCCACTAAAAATTTACAGAATCCACACTAATTTGTAAAATAATGGTACATAGTACCTATCTTTAAAAGAAATCTAGAGGGGCGCCTGGGTGGCTCAGTCGGTGAAGCGTCCGACTTCGGCTCGGGTCATGATCTCACGGTCCGTGAGTTCGAGCCCTGCGTCGGGCTCTGTGCTGACAGCTCAGAGCCTGGAGCCTGCTTCAGATTCTGTGTCTCCCTCTCTCTCTGACCTGTTCATGCTCTCTCTCTGTCTCAAAAATAAATAAACATTAAAAAAAATTAAAAAAAATAAAAGAAATCTAGAGCTATAAATTATTCAAATACCAAACTGTATATAAAATGCATCTACATAATCTCCATATTAAAAGATTCTAGTGAGTGATGTATTTTTTTGTGATATCCAGATATGCAGAGATCAAAACTCCCTTCAATATTTTATGCAGTTGGTTGAGCGTCTAACTCTTGATTTTGGCTCAGGTCATGATCCCAGGGTCATGGAATGAAGCCCCACGTCAGGCTCTGTGCTGAATGTAGAGCCTGCTTAAGATTCATTCTCTCTCTCTCTTTCTCTCTGCCCTTTCCCCCTGCTCATGTTCCTGCTCTTGAAAAAGAAAAAAAAAAGTGTACTTATCACAATGAAATTAAAATGAACTACAACTTATAATGAAACAGATACAGAAAGAAAAACAATATCATTTAGGTAAGAATCTTAGACTTTGTTCTTTATGTAGTCACAGTTCATTAGAGTGAGTTGTCCCTATCTCTGGTTCTGTATAGAAGTGATTTCTACCTAATGTCCAGCTATTTCCAGAGAGAACTCATATAAATAAAAACATATGTTTTATTTGATCTAAAATGACTCACTGTTCATGCTACAATTCCTCATGCTACAATTATTGATGTTCATCTTAAAAGAAAAAAAAAAAAAAGACTCCACCGACCCTACTTTTCCCTAAACTTCTATGCCTTCTCTTTTTCCCTCCTGGTCAAAATTTTAAAAAAACTCTAATAGAGTTCTAATTAAAATTTTGGATTCCTTATTTCAAGATGGCAGACCAAAAACCTCTCAGCTCCCTTCTCCTTTAGAAAAATCACTCTCAAATATCAGGATAACAACAAATAGAAACAAATCCTAACCTTGAAAATACAAGAGTTATGGCAAAGTGTAATATAAAGAGAAAATGGATAAGCAAATTCTTAGAACATGAAAAGCAATCCAAAGTGTCTACTGAGGAAAACAGCTATGAGAGGGAAATAGATTTACCTGCAAAACCCAAGAAGAGCTCAAGAATGATTAGGTCAATAGCTGTGGAAAGTTGTATAACTTTAAAAAATGTTTCAGACTTGCCTTACAAATAATGGTTCTCCATTATTTGGTTCTCCAACATAAAATAAATTATTAAAAATGGGAGTCTCTGCTCTACTGCTGACCTACTACACCTGAATTTCAAAGGATGGGCATCTATAACTTTTAAGAAGCAGTCAAGGTAATTTTGAGACCCACTACTTTACAGAAAGATGAACTAATTTAAAAGACCAACAGTAAGGTATTATAGGTACCCCTGATTCCTCACATGCTTGCCAAGCCTCAATTTTTATTTAGTATTTGCATTTACTGTTCCTAATTCAATAAATACATAAAAACCTTCTAATTCTATAGTGAAAATAACCAGTTATTTTAAACTCTTAAATTCTGATGATACTGCAGACATTAGTAATATTGACCATCACTGGACTCAGAAATATCATGCAGAGATGACTTCTGCAGTGTAATTCTACCCAACAGATTATTTGAAAAAAGGTTTAGGCAAACATCTCATAATGCATTCATAGGCAAATTTCCTCCTTTATGGCAAGGGCCATCACAAGACAGACAGGTGAACTCAGAATCTTCTACTTTCTAAATCTCTGTCTTTAAAAATAGCTGGCAGTCAAGGGAGTTTTTGTTGGGGATTATTCAAATCCTATCAAAATCCCTAGTGAATTATGTTCTTAAACCCACTGATTTCTGCTGGAAGTGCTGGGGGTGGGGGGAACAGCTTAGCATGAGCCTCAAGAGATGAAGCTAAGTGGTGGGTTCACAGTAACATCTGGGGATGATATGTACAAAAAGATTTATAGTTTTTTTTTTATTTTGTCTTTACTGTTTCATAATAGTATGTCTGTTCTGCCTCAAGGTTAATGGTGTGATATGAACAGAAAATTTCAGAATATGAACCTCTCTTATAATGATGTAGTCCCTTCAAAATAAGGCACACCTGTTATTGTCCTACTCACACTTTCAGGCTATACCATTTATTGTGTCTTCTTAAGGATGTCTCTATTTCCAAAGGAAAATAAACTCTTAACATTGTTTCTCAGAATTCAAACTCCAGCATACCTCCATTTATTTAGATGTCTGTTTTAAGAATTATTGAATGCTTTAAGCAATTAATCCCTGTACTTTGTCACTGTCCCACTGTTTAGTTAACCTTTTCCAGTCATAGATGGATAACATGTCCATACCAGCTGTCCACACTATGCTACCGTGGAAGCTTGCTTTTTTTTTTTTTTTTTTAAGCTTCCACTGCATTCCAAGTCTGTTTGCTATGACATTTGCTAGAAGAATGCCGATGGTATCATGGCACTCATTTCTCCACCTTGCAGAATGATCCAGAGCTAAGTGTGTCTTGATTTCACAAAATATCCAATATCCAACATTATACATAACATGTAACGTTTGAATTGTTGGTGCACTGCCTGAAAAAAGTGGGTACTGTTCCCATGACTAAATACTCACAATATTCCTCAGGTTACAGATGAAATATATAAAATTTGCAGGCATATAGATTAGTAATGTGAGGTGTGCTGAGAGAGGACTAGAGACACTGGTGTTGCTGAGATCTTGAAGGCGATCAAAAGCATTTATTGGCCAAAATAGACGAAAACAAATTCAGTAATTTATTACCTTCCTCTGTTAATTATTCAACAATTGTATTATCCATCTGCTATTAATTTGTTGGCAAAAATTGTAAGACCAACTCCTCTCCAACACAGCTTTGGAATGAAACATCTGGTGGAGAAATTCTATAGGCATGGGCAAGGAGTTGTGCCTGCATTTGGCAGATGAATTATTACTGTTGCCAGCTTGGATGATCCCACCTTCTCTGCATCTCTTCTTAGGTTCTAGCTACTTGTAAAATGCCAAACATAATTTGAAAAGCATGGTTATTATACCTAATTTTTCACATATATATATATATATATATGGCACATATATATATATATGGCACATATATATATATATATATATATATATGGCACATGATTACAGTAGGCATAAAACAATGGGAAATGCAGAATTTTCTGATAAGTGTTTTTTGACATTTTCTGCATAGCAATGGTATTATTTTTAATAGGAAAAATATTACTCAAAAGTAGTAAAGCAATAAACATCACTGCTTACTAAGTCACACATTTACTTCTCAAAGATATAGGAAAATGACCACTGAAAATATATATTTTTTTAATATTTATTTTTGAGAGAGAGAGAGACAGAGTGTGAGCTGAGGAGGGGCAGAGAAACAGGGAACACAGAATCTGAAGCAGGCTCCGTCCAGGCTCTGAGCTGTCAGCACAGAGCCTGACATGGGGCTCGAACTCACAAACTGTGAGATCATGACCTGAGCTGAAGTCGGGACGCACAACTGACTGAGCCACCCAGGGCCTGAAAATATTATTTCGAAACAAGTTTTGGGATTTTACTATATGTAAACTTAAATAAAAAATTTGGGTCGGGGGCTCCTGGCTGGCTCAGTCAGAGGAGTGTAAGACTGTTGATCTCAGAGTTATAAGTTTGAGCCCCATACTGGGTGTAGAGATTACTTAAACGCAAACACACACACACACACACACACACACACACACACACAGAGTAAAGATTTTAAAACTAGAGAAAATGATAACTATAACTGATTATATTTTGTTTATAGCCTCTGGGCCTCTTCCTCCTCAATTGAATATTTTATTTCTCTTAGAGTCCCTCTACTTTGTCTTATGTTATAGCAATATATGCATTTTCTCTATTTCTGAAAGCTGATTGATGTCATAAATGTTATCAAGTCTACCTTCAACTCAGCCAATCTGACTTGGCTATAGCACCTAACTGGTGCCTTCCTTATAGGGGTAATTCCATTTTCCATAGTGCATCCTCTCTATGACTGGTTAGCTCACCTGATCAAAGGAGTAATAAAGACAAGATACCTTCTCTTATTTCCAGTCTGTTCCACAGCCCCAAATTTCACTTCTAGCACACACAGTTGTTCTTTAAGTCAGTATTTCTCAAAAGTGTATTCCACGGAAGTATGGAAAGAGATGTTAACAAATGTCCCATGAAAAGAAGATTTCCATGGTCAAATAAATAGAAGGAACACTGGGCATAATAGTACCCTGGTGAAGAACTCACAAGAGCTTTTTATGGTGTAGGTTACACATCTTTAATGGGAGGCTACATTTTAAAGCAGGGGTAGCCAAACTACTGCCCACAGGCCAAATCAGACTAACCATCTGTTGACATACAGCCTGTAAGCAAATAGCTTTTACATTTTTAAGTGGCTGAAACCACAAAAAGAAAATTATTTTTTTCTAAATGGTTAATTTTATGTTATGGGAACTTTACCTTATTTTTTAAATGTTTATTTATTTTTGAGAGAGTGAGAGCAAGTAGGGGAGGGGCAGAGAGAGGAGGAGACGGAAGATCCAGAGCAGGCTCTGTGCTGACAGCTGAGAGCCCGACATGGGGCTCGAACTCACAAGCCCTGAGATCATGACCTGAGCCGAAGTTGGATGCTTAACAGAGTGACCACCCATGTGCCCCCCCAAAATACTTTTATGACATAATGTAATTTGTAGTATATTTTGTGAATATGATTTGAAATGCAATTTTCAGTGTCCATAAACAAATTACAAATGGGAAAAAGCATATCCATTTGTTTATGTATTTTCTATGACTGCTTTAGCAAGGCAACAGAAAATCAGAGTGGTTGTGACAGACACCAAATTGTCCCCAAAGTTCAACATATTTACTATCTGGTGCCAACTCTTTTATAAGCCATTTTCCAAACCTAGGTGACCACGGAACCCTACTTCCTCAGTTTTCTGGGGAATACCAATAAATAACTGTAGGAATACCAGTATTCCAAGAAAACAGTTTGGAATATGATGACTTAACAATAAGCCAACGATCTCAAAAGAATGAATAAAAGAGTATAAATGCACTGGGAAAAAATTCACCATGATCAATACAGCCAACTTGATTACCACAGAGTTGGCTACTCTGTTAAGCATTTTAAATAGATTAAGTAATTTAATCCTTACAATAACCCTATGAATTTGAGAAAAGAGATATCTAGTAGGCAGATGTACTGATGGGCCTGGGGCCAGGCCCTGAATTAAAGATGGATGTGGAAATGGTCAGTAAAGAAGGTAGCTGAAATAATGAAACCACCAAGACCAGAAGAGAGGCATATAGCACTGGTAGAATAACAGTCTATAAAAGAACTAAGGGGAGGGAACAGTCTTAGAGGAATAAGAAAACAAGAAGACAGTGGTATCTTGAAAGCCAAAGAAAGTATGTTTCAAGCAATAAGAAGTCATCAAATACTTTAAAGTGTTTATAAACAAGTCAAAATAAGGAATGCAAAATTTCCATTTGATTTAGTTTTTAGAATATTTCTAGTTACTGTGGAAAGCAGTTTCATGGCTAGGAGTAGAAGCCATATTGAAAAAGGTTGAGGAGTAGACACACACACACACACACACACACACACACACAGTGAAATACTACTCTGCCATGAAAAAAAAAGAAATCTTGCCATTTACAACAGCATGGATGTACTTTGAAGATGTTATGCTAAGTGAAATAAGTGAGACAAAGAAAGACAAATACCATAAGATTTCATCCATATGTGGAATCTAAAAAAATCAAAACAAATGAACAAACATAACAAAATACAGAAAAACTCATTATCTATATCTATATTGATATATAGATAGATATAGGTAACAGATTAGTGGCTACCAGAGGAGGAGGGTGAAAGTGGGCAAAATGAGTAAAGGGATCAATTATATGTATGTATGTTTGTATGTATATATGTATGTATGTATGTATGTATGTGTATGTGTGTGTACACACATACACAATATTTTCTTTATCCATTAACCCATCAAGAAACATTTAGGCTGTTACCATTTCTTAGTTATTATAAATAATGCTACAATAAACATACCTCTTTTTAATATACTTTTTCAAATCAGCATTTATGAGTTCTTTGAATAAGTACCCAGAGCTGGTTCATATGGTAGTTCTATTCTTAATTTTTTTTTATTAATCTCTACACTGTTTTCCCTAGTGGTTATACCAATTTTACATTCCCACCAAGAGTGTATCAGATATCCTTTTTCTCCACATCCTCTTCAACATTCGTTATTTCTAGTCTTTTTGATAACAGTTGTAATAGCCATTTTAAATGGTATGAGGTAATACTGCATTATAACTTGAATTTACACTCTCCTAATCATTAGTGACATGGAACAACCTTTCATGTGCCTGTTGGCCATCTCTATGTCTCTTTGGAAAAATGTCTTTTCAGAACGTCTATCCATTTTTAATTGTTTTTTTGTCGTTGTGTTGTATGAGTTCTTCATATAATATGGATATTAATCCCTTGTTGGATATATGATTTACAAAAACATTTCCCATTTACTATGTTTCCCTTTTGTTTTGATGATGGTTCTTTCACTGTGCAGCTTTTTAGTTTGATATAATCCCATTTATTTATTTTTGGTTGTTTCCCTTGCCTCTGGAGTCAGATCCACAAAAATACCACTAAGACCAATATCAACATTTATCAACTATGTTTTATTCCAGGTATTTTGTGTTTTCAAGTCTAACATTCAAGTCTTTAATACATTTTGAGTTAATTTTTGTGTATGGTGTAAGATCGTGGCCTAGTTTCACTATTTTGCATGTGGCTGTCCAGTTTTCCTAATATCATTTACTGAAAAGATTGTCCTTTCTCCATTGCATGTTCTTGGTGCCTTTGTTGTAAATTAGTTGTCCATATATGTCTGAGTTTAGTTCTGGGACCTCAATTCTTTCTGCTGATCTGTATATCTGTTTTATGCCCTATATCACACTATTTTATAGCTTTGTAGTATAGTTTGAAACTAGGGAGTGTGATTTTTTCAGCTTTGTTATTCTTTCTCAAGATTTCTTTGGTTACTCAGGATCTTTTGCGTTTCCATACCAGTTTTAGAATTATTCCTTCTAAAAAAAAAAAAAAGAGGTTAGAGTGGAAGAGAGCCAAAGCATAAGAGACTCTTAAAAATTGAGAACAAACTGAGGGTTGATGGGGGGTGGGAGGGAGGGGAGGGTGGGTGATGGGTATTGAGGAGGGCACCTTTTGGGATGAGCACTGGGTGTTGTATGGAAACCAATTTGACAATAAACTTCATATATTGAAAAAAAAGAATTATTTCTTCTAGTTTTGTGAAAAATGCCATTGGAATTTAGATAGGTATTGCCCTGAATCCATAGATTCCTTTGGGTAGTATGGACATTTTAATAATATTAATTCGTGCAATCCATGAGCATGGAATATCTTTCCGTTATTTGTGTCTTCTTCAATTTCATCATACAGGTCTTTCACCTCCTTGGTTAAATTTTTTCTTGGTTATTTTATTTTTTTTGATGTAACTGTAAATGGGAATGTTTTCTTCTCTTTCTGATAATTCATTATTAGTGTATAGAAATGCCACTGATTTCTGTAAGTTGATTTTATATACTGCTATTTTGCTGGATTCATTTATTAGTTTTAACATTTTTTGGGTGGAGTCTTTTGGGTTTTTAATGTATAGTATGGTGTTATTTGTAAATAGTTTTATTTATTTCTTCCTTTCAGATTTGGATGTCTTTTATTTTTTTTTATTTGCCTAATTTTTATGGCTAGGACTTCCAATACTATGTTAAATAAAAGTGGTAAGAGTGGGCATCCTTGTCTTGTTCCAGATCTTAGAGAAAAAGCTTTCAGCTTCTTCATCAGAGTATCATGTTAGTTGTAGGTCTGTCAGATATGTTGATGTATGTTTATTCTATACATAGTTTGTTGAGTTTCTGCCATAAAAGGATGTTGAATTCTGTCAAATGCTTTTCCTGCATTTATTGAGAGGATGACATAGTATTTTTTCATTTTGTTACTGTGGTGTATCAAGTTGATTGACTTGTGGATATTGACCCATCCTTACATCCGTGGAATAAATCCTATCTGATTATGGTATTTGGTCCTCTTAACGTATTACTGAATTCAGTTTGCTAATATTTTGTTGAGAATTTTTCCATCAGTGTTCATCAATGATACTGGCCTGTAATTGTGTGTGTGTGTGTGTGTGTGTGTGTGTGTGTGTGGTATCTTTGTCTGATTTTGGTATCATGGTAATGCTGGCTTCATAAAATGAGTTGGGAAATGTTCTTTCCTCTTCTTTTTTTTGCAACAGTTTGAGAAGAGTAAGTATTAAATCTTTCAACGCCTGGTAGAATTCACCAGTAAAGCCATGTGGTCCTGGACTCTTGTTTGTTGGTTTTTTTTGATTACTGATTCAATCTCTTTATTAGTATAAAGATTTTCTATTTCTTCATGATTCAGGCTTGGAAGATTGTATGCTTATAGGAATTTGTCAATTTCTTTAAGGTTATCCAGATTTTTGGCATAAAATTGTTCATAGTAGTCTCTTAGGATTCTTTGCATTTCTGTGGTGTCGGTTTAACTTTTCCTCTTTCACTTCTGATTTTATTAAAGCTTGTTCTATTTTTTTATTGATTAGCCTAGCCAAAGGTGTGTCAATTTTGTTTATCTTTTCAAAGAACCACCTTATTGTTTTATTGATCTTTTTCTTTTGTTTTTGTGTGTTTCTTTGAGTCTCTATTTCATGTATTTCTGCTCTGATCCTTATAATTTCCTTCCTTTGACTGATTTTGGACTTCATTTGTTTTTCTTTTTCTAGGTGTAAAGTTAGATTGTTTGAGATTTTTCCTGTTTCTTGTTAGATCTTTATTGCTATGATCTTCTTTCTAAGAACCACTTTTGCTGCATTTCAAAGATTTTTATATGTTGCATCTCTGTTTTCATTTGTCTCTAGGTAAGTTCGATTTCTTTGATGACCCACTGGTTATTCAGTTGAATGCTGCTTGATGTCCACATTTCTGTGGTTTTTCCACTTTTCTTATGATTCATTTCAGATTCATACCACTGTGTTCAGAGAAGATGCCTAATATAATCTTCTTGAATTTATTTAAACTTGTTTTGGAGCCTAACATGATCTGGAGACTGTTTCATGTGCACTTGAGAAGAATGTGCATTCTGTTGCTTTTGGATAGAATGTTCTGTATAAACCTATTAAATCCATTTGGTCTAATGTGTCATTTAAGGCCAATGATTCTTTAAATGATCTACCCAGTGATGTAAAGGAGAAGTAAAGTCCTTTATTGTTGTATTGCTGTCAATTTCTCCTCTTAGGTCCCTTGATAATTTGTTTTATATACCGTAGTACTCCTATGTTGGGTGCATATATACTTATAAGTGTTATGACTTCTTGTTGGATTAATCCCTTTATCATTATGTAATATCCTTATTTGTTTATTATGACAGTCTTTTTTTTATTTAAAAAAAATTTTTTAATGTTTATTTTTGACAGAGAGAGAGAGAGAGAGAGACAGAGCATGAACGGGGGAGGGGCAGAGAGAGAGGGAGACACAGAATCCAAAGCAGACTCCAGGCTCTGAGCTGTCAGCACAGAGCTCGAAGCAGGGCTCGAACTCACAGACTGCAAGATCATGACCTGAGCTGATGTCGGACACTCAACCGACTGAGACACTCAGGTGCCCCATGACAGTCTTGTTTTAAAACCTGTTTTGTATGCTGTGAGTATAGCTACACCAGTTTTATGTTTCCATTTGTATAGTTTCTACATCCCTTCACTTTCAGTCTCTATGTGTCCTTACTTATGAAGTGAGTCTCTAATAGGCAGCATAGAGATGGGTCTTGTTTTTATTTACCCATTCATCACTCAATTTCTTTTTTTCTTTAATGTTTATTTTTGAGAGGAGCTGAGGAAGGTGGGGGGTTGAGGATCCAAAGTGGGCTCTGTGCTGACAGCAGAGAGCCCAATGCAGGGCTCAAACTCACGAACCATGAGGTCATGACCTGGGCTAAAGTCAGATGCTTAATCGACTGAACCATACAGATGCCCCTCACCACTCAATTTCTTGACTGGAGTTTAGTCTCTATATTTAAAGCAATTAATGGGGTGCCTGAGTGGCTCAGTCAGTTAAGCGTCTGACTTTGGCTCAGGTCATGATCTCACAGTTCATAGGTTTGAGCACCACATCAGGCTCTGTGCTGGTAGCACAGAGCTTGTTTTGGATTCTCTGTCTCTCTATGTCTCTCTGTCTGCTCCTTCCCCACTATGTCTCTGTGTCTCTTGAAAATAAACATTTATATAAATACACACACACACACACACACACACACACACACATATATGGTAATGATGTAATTACTGATAGGTATGTACTTACTGCCATTTTGGGAATTGCTTTCTGTCTGTCCTTTCTCATGTGCTTTTCGGTATTTAAGTCTTTGTTTTGTGGTTACTGACAAGTTCACATATAGTTTCCTATGTACAGAATGATCTATTTTTTTTTAATGTTTATTTTTGAGAGAGAGAGAGAGACTGAGTATGAGAGTGAGCGGAGGAGGGGCAAACAGAGAGGGAGACACACAATCCAAAGCAGGCTCCAGGCTCTGAGCTGTTAGCATTGAGCCTGATGCAGGGCTTGAACCCATGAACTAGGGATCATGACCTGAGCTGAGGTGGATGCTCAAGCGACTGAGCCACCCAGGTGCCCCTAGAACAAAATATATTTTGAGTTGACAGCAAGTTAAATTTGAACACACTCCATAATTTTACATTCCTGCCCTCTTGCCCATGCAATCTTTTTTTGATGACACAGTTTACATCTTTTCATTTCTGAGCATCCCTAATGCCTAAACTTAACTAATTATTGTAGTTTTAATTTTCCTATTTTTGTCTTTTAACCTTCATATTTAAGTGATTGAGCCATTACTTTTACTACATATTTACCTTTTCCAGTGAGATTTTTAGTTTCTTATGTTTTCTTGTAATTAATTAGTGTCCCCCCTCCGTCCCCCCCCCACCCAGTTTAGAGAGGTCCCTTTATCATTTCTTATAAGGTCAGTTGAGTAGTGATGAACTCCTTTAACTTTTGCTTGTAGTAATAGTCTCAAAATAGTCTCAAAAATCCTTCTCTTCATCAGATCTTTGATTCCCCTGCAAAGCTTTTGGTCTCTGAGCTTGAATATGGAGCTTTGCTCCACCAATAACATGGTATTCTTGTTGTAGTGCACTCTGAAGTTCTTCTTCTGAAGAAAACTGAATCCAACCCATGCCTCTGTAAAATCCAGTCTCTGTCAAAAGATACAGTGCACTTTCATATATGGCCAAACTGGGCAAAGTGTTCTCTCAGCTCACTCGAGGCTGCGGTCCAGGGAATTTTTCCAACAGAAGCCACAGGAGGGCTAGTACTCATGCACAGTGCCACAGAGTCCCTCACTAATGAAGTTGCCATCTTTAGATCTGTCTGGAAAACTCTTAATCTCTCCCTCAAGTCTGAATGATAATTTTGCTAGGTTGAGAACTGTTTGTTGGATGCCATTCTCTTCTGGTTTCAAAATCTTTGCCGAAAAATCTGATGGCCTAATGGAGTTTCCCTTGTATATATTAAGTTGTTTTTATCTTGCTGCTTATAAGATTCTAACTTTGGGGCTCCTGGGTGGCTCAGTTGGCTGAGCGTCTGACTTCAGCTCAGGTCATGATCTCGCAGTTCGTGAGTTCGAGCCCCGCGTTGGGCTCTGTGTTGACAGCTCAGAGCCTGGAGCCTGCTTCAGATTCCATGTCTCCTCCTCTCTCTATCTGTCCCTCCCATGCTCATGCTCTCTGTCTCTCAATAATAAATAAATGTTAAAAATTTTTTTTTTTAATTTATTAAGATTCTAACTTTTACCATTTTAATTGCAATATGTTTGGAGCCTGCTTTGGATTATGTGTCTCCTCCTCTCTCTGTCTCTCAACAATAAATAAATGTTAAAAATTTTTTATTAAAACTTATTAAGATTCTAACTTTTACCATTTTATTTTTTTTTTATTTTTTTTTTTTAATTTTTTTTTTTTTCCAACGTTTATTTATTTTGGGGACAGAGAGAGACAGAGCATGAACGGGGGAGGGGCAGAGAGAGAGGGAGACACAGAATCGGAAACAGGCTCCAGGCTCTGAGCCATCAGCCCAGAGCCCGACGCGGGGCTCGAACTCCCGGACCGCGAGATCGTGACCTGGCTGAAGTCGGACGCTTAACCGACTGCGCCACCCAGGCGCCCCTAACTTTTACCATTTTAATTGTAATGTGTTTGGTGTGGATTGCTTTGTGTTCATCTTTTTTGGAACTCTCTGGGTTTCCTGGACCTGTATGTCTGTTTCCTTTCCCAGATTAGGGAAGTTTCCAGCCTTTATTTCTTCAAATAGTTTTCTAGCCCTTTCTCTCTTCTTCTTCTGGGAGCCTTATGTTATTCTACTTGAAACTGTCCCCAAAGTGAATTTATCTTCATTTCTAAAAATTCTTTTTTGTTTTGCTGCTTTATCTGGGTATGTTCTACTGCTTTGTCTTCCAATTTGCTGATCTTGATCTTCAGTTTCACCCACTGTGCTGTTAAACTCCTTCTAGTGTACTTTACAGTTCAGTCATTATATTCTTCAGCTCTGTAACTTGTTTGAAGCTTATGTTTTCTCTTTGTTGAGGATCTCACTGTGTTCAGTCATTCTTCTGCTGAGTTTGGTGAGCATCTTTATGACCATTACTTTGAACACTTTACCAGGTGGATGATTTATCTCCATTACATTAATGTCTTCCTCCAATGTTTTGTCTTGTTCTTTCATTGGAGACATTATCCTCTGTCTCATTTTGCCCAACTTTGTTTCTATGTATTAGGCAAAAGATATATCTCTCCCAATCTTAAAGGAGCCACCTTTTTAAGGAGATGGTACATGGATCCCAGAAATGTAATCCCCTCTGACGACCAAAGCTAGGCACTCAAGGGATGTCTCCTGTGTGGGATGTGCACTCCCATCTACTAAATGTGGCCATATCTGTTGTGTAGTGGTTGGCAAGGTTATTGCCCAGCCCAGCTCCAATATATGACTGGCATTGGAAAGTAGTTGTGGGCTAGGCTGTGACACATCCTTGCACGAGGATGTGGGGCAGAGTTCTCAGCAGGGCACACTCACTGACTCCAGCAGGGTAGAGGGACAGTTCCAAAATGGCATCTACTGGCTTTGACAATGGAAAGGCAGGATGAAATTACAATTGGATCTGCCAATGATTCCATCCATGAAAAAAGTCCCAAAAGCTTCCTACCTCTCCAGTAGGCATTTTAAGATTAGTAAGTGAGTCTCCTCCACAACCGGTCTACATGCTTTTCAAATTGGTATTTTTGAATTAGGTTTCAGGGAGAATGAGTCTGTGAGTGAGCCCTTTGGGGGAGGGGAGGTCTCTGTTCCCTATAAATCTACGGTTTTCATAGTCCTTGTTTTTCAAAACCTGGCATTTAGGGGTCTTATCTCTCTTGTGCAGGATTTAAGAGCTGGCATGCCTGATATGGAGCATCATGAGAGAATAGTTCAGTATTTTTGAGATCCCTCATGACTGTGAACTGCTCCAAATAGGATGGGTCTTTTTTGGCAAGACAGTGTCTCTGCCTCTCCTACGCATCTTGATGCTGTCCTTTTGTGTGGGGGCTCTGCTCATCCAGTTTTCTGGCCTTTTCCAGAGGAAATTATTCCATATGTAGCTGTCCATGGGAGTGAATTTATGAACTTCCTATGCCACCATCTTGAACTCAACTCCCTTTCCCTGATATCTTATTTAAAGCAATCTGTAAGCTGTACATGTGTAAAGCCTATTCTTACGATCTCAATTAAACAATAGTTAATTGATGTTGGAACTCCTCTTTTGGTTATTTTGGAGAACAGAGTAAGGCTTAAGAAATTACTATAAACAGTACAAAAAACAAATGTGCCTCTTCTATGGCTCTTTCATGTTTAGACTATACTATTAAATTTTGTGGAGATTAAAATATAACATTATTGGGGAATGTTCTTGCTTGAGTCAGAGGAGGCAAAACGAAATAACTTCTAGTGAATTGTATCACAGTTGACAAAGGGGCTTATTATTATCTATTGATTGGATTGGAGTTGTTATCTGCTCTATGGTAGTTTCTTTTTTTATTATTTTTTTAATGTTTATTTATTTTTGAAAGAGAGAGGGAGAGAGGCAGAGTATGAGCTGAGTAGGAGCAGAGAGAGAAGGAGACACAGAATCTGAAGCAGGCTCCAAGTTCCAAGCTGTCAGCACAGGGCCTGATGCGGGGCTTGAACTCATGAACTGAACTGCGAGATCATTTAACCAACTAAGCCACCCACGTTCGCCTATTGTAGTTTCTGTTACATTCTCTGCAGAGGAGGAATTCTGTTTTTTTGTTTGTTTGTTTGTTTTTTAAGTGGGCTTCACACCCAACATGGAACCCAATGTGAGGCTTGAACTCATGACCCTGAGTCAAGACCTCAGCTGAGATCATGAGTTGGATGCTTAACCAATTGAGCCACCCAGGCACCCCCAGTGCAGGAATTCTTAATACATTTTATCTCTGCTACTCTTCTAGCAAGATAAGAAAATTAAAAGCTTTTTGTGAAGTTGTAAAAACAACTACAACAACATTATAACATTATATATTAATTTATAGTTGATTATTTGATTTGCCCAAGTACACATCTGTGTAAGAAGACTTAATTGCTTCTCATACCCTAGAATTTTATCACGATGAGAACTAAGAGACTGGATTGAGTACACGTGTTGAATTGGCATTTAATATTACATGTGAAAAAGAAGGTATTTCAAAACAGTTCTATTATAAATACACATTGTCTTACACAGAAGATGATGAATATAAGAAGTTTTATTTGGATGTACTTTGAAAAAACAAAAAGAGAGAAAGCAACAAAAGCAAGTGTAATAGTCTCAAAAAATATTCCAGATAATCTCTAATTATGTGTTTCTAGTTTTTGCAAATTTCTGTGAATTCTGGTTGCATGTGCTAGTACCCTTGAGGATACTTGCTTTAACAACCTAAGACTGAAGCGGGGGGTGGGGCGGGTGGGGGTGCCTGGGTGGCTCAGTTGGTCAAGCATCTGACTTTGGCTCAGGTCATGATCTCACAGCTTTGGAGTTCAAGCCCCACATTGAGACCTGTGCTGACAGCTCAGAGCCTGGAGCCTGATTCGGATTCTGTGTCTCCCTCTCCCTCTCTCTGCCCCTCCCCACAAAAATAAATGAACATTAAAAAAAAATTGGAATGCAAACTGGTGCAGCCACTCTGGAAACAGTATGGAGGTTCCTCAAAAAATTAAAAATAGAACTGCCCTATGACCCAGCAATTGCACTACTAGGGATTTATCCAAGGGATACAGCTATGCTGTTTCGAAGGGGCACATTCATCCCAATGTTTATAGCAGCACTATCAACAATAGCCAAAGTATAGAAAAAGCCCAAATGTCCATCAATGGATGAATGGATAAAGAAGATGTGGTATACAGATATACAATGGAGTATTACTCGGCAATCAAAAAGAATGAAACCTTGCCATTTGCAACTACATGGATGGAACTAGAGAGTATTATGTGAAGCAAAATTAGTCAGAGAAAGGCAAATATCATATGACTTTACTCATATGAGGACTTTAAGATACAAAACAGATGAACATAAGGGAAGGGAAACAAAAATAATATAAAAACAGGGAAGAGAACAAAAACATAAGAGACTCTTAAAGATGGAGAACAAACAGAGCATTACTGGAGGGGTTTTGGGAAGGGGGATGGGCTAAATGGGTAAAGAGCATTAAGGAATCTACTCCTGAAATCATTGTTGCATTATATGCTAACTAACTTGGATGTAAATTAAAAAAATAAATTAAATAAAGTTAAATTTAAAAAGAACCTAAGACTGAAGGAATAGGAGAATGAGAAATTATGAGAATCTAGTGACAGATCTCAATTGGACGTTTTTTGGATTAACAATATAAATTCTAAATATCTTCTAGCTATAAAAATTCACCATTCTATGTAAAAGTAAGTACACAAATTTACAAGCTACACGACAATCAAACCATTCACAATTTGGCTACAATCCAAACGTTCCAGCATGATGCTTTAGTCATTTGAAAATTGTCATGTTTCCCAAACACATACTTTCCTTTCTTAGTGCCTTTTTCATCCTTTTCACTTAAAATTCAGTCTTCTAATTCCTCTTGCCCTTGGTGGTTCAGCTCAGTTCAGTACACATTCATTAAATGTCTTGTATGTGACAAAGGTCACATTAAGCACTGAGCCAAGATAAGGCCTCCATCTTAAAATGTTACCCCGAGAAATCTAGGTAACTAGAACACGGGTACATGCGAAGTCTGTTGGTAGACTGAGCCTGGAGTGCCCTAAGAACTCTGTGAAACAATAAGGTAGGTTGAAGCTTTAGGCCTTTTGAAACTCCGGGGAGAAGAGGGAATTTCAATATGTTGTACTGTGTTGAAATTGGTGGCCTAATGGATTTTGAGACCTTTTGAGGCAGTGCACACTAAGTAGTAATTTATTTATCAGCTCTTCAATTATATTTTAAAAAGGAATTGCTTGTTTCCTTCTAAAAAGTTATCTGTAAATGACACTTATAAAATTGGAAAATAAACTCCAATTTGGTTAACATGTGTATCTAAGAATTACTTCTTCTACATTTCATTAATATTGTCTCTCCATTAAAACAAAAGAATCTTAAATTACTTAATTTAAGCAAATAAGTCTGTATTCTGGGTACTTATGTTGTAAAATAAGCATATACCATTATTTCATAAAACACACGTGTTTAAAAATTTCAAGTATCAAGAGATTGGGAAGACAAGCCACAGACTGGGAGAAAATATGTGTAAAATAAAGAAGATACATATATGGAAAAATGTTCAACATCATATGTCAATAGAGAACTACAAATTAAAACACTAATGAGGTATCGCTACACACCTATTAGAATGGCCCAAATCCCAAACACAAACAATGTCAAATGCTGGTGAAATAAAACGGACTTTCATCATTGCTGGTGGGAATGAGAAACTGCACAGCCACTTTTGAAGACAGTTTGGCAGTTTCTTGCTCAAAAAACTAACCCTTACTCTTACCATACAATCTAGCAATCATGCTCCTCAGTATTTATCCAAATGAACTGAAAACTTATGTTCACATAAAACTTACATCCCAAAACCTGGACAGGGATGTTCATAGCAGCCTTATTCATAATTGTCACAATCTGGAAACAAGTAAGATGTCCTTCAGTAGGTAAATGGATAAATTGTGGTAGATCAAGACAATGGAATATTATTTGGCACTAAAAAGAAATGGGCTACAAAAGCCATAAAAAGATGTGACAAGAACTCAAATACATATTACTAAATGAAAGAGCCATTTTGAAAAGTGTACGTACTATAAAATTCCAACTACACATTTTGGAAAAGGCAAAATTATGGAGACAGTAAAAAAAAAAATGGTTTTCAGGGGCAAGGGAAAGAAAGAGATAAATGAGAGCATGAGGATTTTTAGGTCAGTGAAACTATTCTATATGATACTACAATGGGTGATACATAACATTATACATTTTTCAAAACCCACAGAATGTACAAAACTATGAGTGAATTCTAATATAAACTATGGACTTTGGGTAACAACAATGTATTAATGTAGCTTCATTGATTGTAACAAATATACCCTGGTACCCACAATTGATGGGGGAGATTGTGTATACATGGGGATGGCAGTGATGAAGATTCTTTGTACTTTCCACCCAATTTTGCTATTAACCTAAAACTGCCCTAAAAAAATAAAATTAATATAACAAATATATTTAGTAACTAAAGTCATGGTTAAGAGTCTCTGTTTAGAGAATGATACAGACTCGGAGAAAATATTTGCAAACCACATATCTGACAAAAGAGTAGACTAAAGAACTCTCAAAACACAACAATAAACAAACTCTCTAATTAGAAAATGGAAAGAAGACATTAAGAATTATTTCACTGAAAAGAATATACAGATGACAACCACATGAAAGGATAGTCAACATCATTCTCCCTTAGAGAAATGCAAAGTAAAAACCACAATGAGCTAGCATTATACAATTATCAGAACTGCTAAAATAAAAATAGAGACAACACCAAATGCTAGCAAGGATGTGGGAAAACAGGATCACTTACACACTGCTGCTGGGAATGTCATATGGTGCTACCAGTCTGGAAAACAGTTTGACAGTTTCTTAAAATATTAAATATGCAACTACCATATCATCTAGAAACTGTACATCTGGGCATTTATTCTAGAAAAACAGAAAACAAGTTATACAAAAACCTGTACACAAATGTTTATAGGTTTTTTCCATAATAGACAAAAACAGGAAACAACTCAGATGTCCTTCTACAAGTGACCGGTAAAACAAACTATAGCACATCCATACCATGGAATATCACTCAGGAATAAAAAGGAATGAACTACTGATAGATGCAACAATCTGGATTAATCTCCAGATAACTATGCAGAGTAAAAAACAATCTGAAAAAATTATACACTGTATGATTCCATTTATATAACATTCTTGAAATGAGGAAATTATAAAAACGGAAAACAGATTGGCTGCCAAGAACAAGGAAGGTGGGGTGAGAGGGAAGTTGGTGTGAGTATAAAAGGGGATCTCTGTAGTGATAGAAGTGTTCTGTATCTTGACTATATCAAAGTCTATATCCTGGTTGTGATACCGTACACAATATCACATCCTGGTTTTGTAAGATGTTACTGCTGGGGAAACTGGGGATCTCTCTGTATTATTTTTTACAACTATATGTGATTCTACAGAATCTACAATCATCTCAAAATAAAAAGATTAATTAAAATAACGTGATTTCATTCAGATTAAGGTGAAAAATTAATTAGTATCTTGTCCATTTTGGCTCAATATCTGACTAGCCATACAAATCCTAAATACAATTCTAAGAGCATCTCTTTATTAGTGCTGGGAATCAAATGAAGTTCAAATGCTAGGTAAAATTCTAATCTTGTTGCAATACTGGCAATCACAAGCATAGATGCAGAAGATGATGTAAGTAATAAATCCAAGACTGGATGGACTAAAACATAGCACACAAAAAGCCCAAGGACACATTCCAAACAAAATGCTAAACTTACCCAGTTCTAGAACTATACATCACTATAAAATAGGAAGAGATCTCTTGGACATGACATGAGCTGCGGCTGCTCTGCCCTATCTCACTTTATGGATTTATGACAGTTTTCCTGTTAAAGAACCATCCCAGAAACCATGTGTGCCTTACATATTTGCCATTCCTACTCTGGTATGACATAAATAAATCATGGGGCTTGGGTCAGTACAGCCAGCCTGTAAAGTGATTCATGAGGCCAGCAGTACCATCCCCTAGGACTGTGTACTTTATTACAGTAAACCTCAGAACAAGATACAATTTCCTGACTCAAGAAGCAGCCTTTAAATCAGGACACCTGGACAGCCCTGGAATCACTTAAAAATACAATAGATCTCAATCCACCATTGTTACTCAGTGCTGGCCTGCACTTGCCCCAGCTCTGTTCCTTTTAACACTAAATACGAAATTCAAAATGAATCCCCTCTGAGTGAATTATTATGGTAACAGAACTACAGAATAAATTTGAATGCGTCGCATCCTTTTATCTCTTTTGTTCCCTGTTTTTCCCTAACTTTATTCACCCATTCAAAAAATAATATTCCCCATGTCAAGTTTCCCAGGCTTTAAAACTCATAAAGCAAGAGCACCATTTGGTACCTAAAATAAAAAAGCAAATGACTGAACCTGGTTTCCCTCTAGATAACTCAATAAGGAACACCATTTAGAGCAATCCTAGAGACAAAGTTGCCAGGGCATTCTTTGGGCTTGGAGACCTATTCTGCAATCAGTATGACTTATATAGGTATCATGTATACTTTAAACCAAGACTGGCAATAATTCCATACTCTTGTTTGGGAAAACTGGAAATATAACCAGTTGTAAAAGGCATGATTTTTGAACTCCTAAGGGCTTTTTACATTAGCATCTAAATATAATCATCAAACTATCTTTTTATGTCCTCAACTCTTTGAATAAAATGCGTAAAGCCACTAAAACAAACAAAACCACATTCCCAGTTATCAAAAAGAACTACTTATGAGTAAGATGCTGAACAGTTTATAGCTAGACAATCAATATCAGCTTGTGAATTTACTGAGGCTTCCAAATCAAAGGCCCATCACATACTAATATTATTTTATACTTCTTGAAGAAATCCTGGAGAAAAAGTGTTGGGGCTCCCCATGATGGCCACAGAACTGATCCCAACGCCCTGATCTTCTGTAATACAACTGAGGCAAATTTATTTTTATTCAATAAAGACTTACTTTGACTTTATGTTTTGGGCACATGCAGCCAATAGGTACAAAAAGCTGCAGTGCTCTACTACATTCCTTTGCAATAAGAATCAGACTAAGAGAAAATACGGAGTCTTGCTCCTTAGCCTCTTCACACCTTCCCAAATCATCAAAATGACTGGACTGTACACATGCATGAGGTGTTCAAAAATTTGAGCATGGCAATTGGAGATCAAGGCAAACTAAAATAACAGATTCATAGACCTATCGAGGCAAAAGCTTTCCAGTGAATCAAAAAGAGAAAAAAGAAAGGACTATGGGAATTCTCAGCAACTACAAACAAACTACATGTTGATGATAATATGACTGCTCATAAATCTTAGGGGACACAGGTCTTTGTAAATCTTGTCATATTATGTTTTAAGACATTACACAATTTTTTCCTTAAGCTGATACTTTACCACTGACCATACAGTTGAACAAGTTTCCTAGAAAGAATTCAATAATAAAAGTTCTTTAATTAATAAATATTAAAGCTTCAGTAAACAAAAGGGGCAGATATGTTCCTTTTTAATGACCTCAGGCTCACTTCAAGCATCTGTGTCTTGCTAGAAAAGACACTCAAATCAGCAAGAGGCAGTTGGCAGATCACTTACATCACTCATGCATGGAGTTGTTTCTCACTAGGAAATGCCACAAGCCTTCATGGCCTGCCAGACAGTATAAATAAACACTGCAGATAAGCTTTAAAATGGATCACCCAAAAGATTCTTTAAATACAGAGGACAAACTGAGGGTTGGTGGAGGTAGGGGAGTGGGTTAAATGCGTGATGAGCATTAAGGAGGGCACTTGTTGGGATGAGCACCGGGTGTTATATGTAAGTGATGAATCACTGGGTTCTACCCCTGAAGCCAAGACTACACTGTATGTTAACTAATTTGAGAATAAAAATAAAAAATAAATAAATAAAATGGATCACACTCTAAAGAATCAACATATTGGAGAAATATTTGAAAAGTGTCGAAAAGTTCTCTTCTAGAAAAGCCTTGAATTCTTAACCTGACAACAAATGAATACTTTCTGGGGTACTGTGAAACTTGATAACAATCACAAAATTTATTTAGTATTTTGTAGGAAATACTTCTTAAGGATTATCAAAACAGACATGTTTGAGTTTTACAGAATTTCTCTACCTGGAAATTACCATATTACTTCAATTTCCCTCTTCAAGGTAGTTAATTTTGATTTGGATGCATTTAAAGACATTTTTGGAGGGGTGGGTGCCTGGATGGCTCAGTTGGTTAAGCATCCAACTTTGGCTCAGGTCATGACCTCACAGTCCATGAGTACAAACCCCAGGCCTGGAGCCTACTTCAGATTCTGTATCTCCCTCTCTCTCTGCCCTTCTCCTGCTCACACTCTCTCTCTCAAAAATGAATGATAACGTTAAAAAAATTTATTTTTGAGAGAGAAACAGAGTGTGAACAGGGGAGGGGCAGAGAGAGAGGCAGACACAGATCCAAAGCAGGCTCCAAGCTCTGAGCTGTCAGCACAGAGCCTGACGCAGGGGTCAAATTCACAAACCATGAAATCATGACCTGAGTCGAAAGTCAGCCACTCAAGGGACAGAGCCACCCACCCACACGCCCCTTGATTTGGGTGCATTTTAATTTGACTAATAAGGTAAGCACAGTTTGAAAAAGTAAACTGTGGCTCTAGTACACTAGTACTGGCACTAAAATATAACCTAGTATTTCAATGATATATTTCAAAAAATACATTTGAAAACTGCCAAGAGTCTCCCGAAAGATGAACAATTGTGCTTGTCTCAATTCTAAACTATGAACTATAAAATACCATCCTCAGTTGATTCTGGCCCAAGTCTAGAAAAAAAACACAAAACAAAAAAAACAAAAAGCAAAAAACTTCAAAACTATCTAGCTATTAAAAAAACAAATGTCAGGGGCATTCACTTTCGAATGTCCCCTCTGTAAAGAGAGCTTTCATACTATTTTTACTTTCTAATCTTATACTCTAATACACTTTTTCCTACTGCTCAAAAAATAACAACAAAATCCCACAAATGTCACAACACACTCTGTTTCCTGAGTATCAGCTAACTGATAATATCTACTTACTCTGTTAGGGTCAATCAATCAGTGATTCTCCTAGAAATGAAAGGAGGATTGTCAATTTTTTGAGTTGGGCCATAGCTGACTAAGGTTTTTAATTGAAACATGAAATTCCTCCTGTCATTAAGGATTATGATCCCCTTTAAAGTTTACCAAGTTTTACCCTCTCAGTTTCCTCCTTTGTAAAGAGGGACCTATATTAAATATATATGAACATTAATAAATATTTACAAATAGCACTGAAGAAACGTAAAGGATATAATGTAATATGAAAAAAGTACAGGTTTTCACCTAAGAAAAACCCTTTCAATATTCTCTCCAGTATTAGTGATTTCTACAGATCGACATGCAGCTACACAAGACAACAAACCTATTCTTGTCACTCAGGTCCACTTCTCACCCAGACTACTTACTGTCACTGATTCTACCATGAAGATAAGCCAGATGGGGTGCCTGGGTGGCTCAGTCGGTTGAGTTGTCCGACTTTGGCTCGGGTCATTTTCTTGCGGTTCGTGGATTCAAGTCCCACGTCAGGCTCTGTGCTGACAGCTTGGAGCCTGGAGCCTGCTTCAGATTCTGTGTCTCCCTCTCTCTCTCTACCCCTCCCCCGCTTGTGCTCGCTTTCTCTCTCTCTCAAAAATAAATAAACATTAAAAAAAAAAAGATAAGCCAGTTACTGTGCAAAATGTAAGGCTTTTATTTATATGTGTAAAGAGAAAACATAAACATGTTATGTATAATATGAGCTTATCAGAAACGACATTTTTCACAATTATATGGAGGAATCAGAGTCATTTAATGTTTAATGACAAAAAAATATACGGGGCGCCTGGTTGGCTCAGTTGGTTAGGCATCTGCCTTTGGCTCAGGCCATGATCTCACAGTTCATGAGTTCGAGCCCTGCATCAGGCTTTGTGCTGACAGCTCAGAGCCTGGAGCCTGCTTCGGATTCTGTGTTTTCCTCTCTCTCTCTGCCCCTCCCCCCCTCGCACTCTCTCAACAATAATAAACATTAAAAAAAAAAGTTTTTTAAATATTTTTTTCCTCCTGTGATCTCTAGACATCATAGAGTAAATGTGTTCAATCTGCAATAAAAAATTAAGTACTAAATAAACATTAAGCAGACTATGAAAATAAATACACACGTAAAAATGAAGACCCAAATTCTTAATTTCATTTGGCTACGTTGAACTTCTGTACATCTTCAATAAAACAGCTGTAGGTGTTGGACACTATGGATATAAGTTGAAAGAAACACAATCTCTGCACTCAAGAATTTATGGTCCAGGGACTGGTAAACTATAACCCAGGAGCCAAATTTACCTGCTGCCTATTTTATTATGATTATAATTAGTAGTACTAGTAGTAGTAGTAGTAGTAGTAGTAAAATGTACATAAAAGTTACCACTGTAACCATCAAGTGTAAGATTCAGTGGCATTAAGTACACCGCAGTGTTGTACCACTACCACTATCCATTTCTGGAATGTGTTCATATCTTTAAACAGAAACTCTACACCCATGAGACAATAATTCCCCATTCCCTGCTTGCTCAGCTCTTGGTAACTTCTATTCTGTATTCTGTCTGTATAAATCTGCCTATTCTAAGTACCTCAGATAAGCAGAACCATAAAATATTTGCCCTTTTGTGTATGGCTTTTTTTCACTTAATGATTTCTTTTTTCTTAATTTTTTAAACATGTTTATTTTTGACAGAGAGCATGCGTGGGTGCATGCGTGCAAATGGGGGAGGGGCAGAGAAAGGAGGAGACAGAGAACCTGAAGCAGGCTCCACACTGTCAGCAACAAAGTCTCACAAGGGGCTCAAACCCATGAACCACAAGACTGTGACTTGAATCGAAGTCGGACACTCAACCCATTGAGCCACCCAGGTGGGGACCCCACTTAGCATAATAATTTCTAGGTTCACCCATGTGGCAGCACATGCCAGAATTTCATTTCTTCTCAAGGCTGAATAATATTCCATTGCGTGTATACACACACACACAAACCACATTTTATCCACTTATTTGTTGATAAATACTTAGGTTGCTTCCACCTCTGGCTATTGTAAATAATGCTGCAATGAACAATGGTGTACATATATGTGTTTGAATTCCTGCTTTCAATTCTTTTGGGTATACACCTAGAAGTAAAACTGCTATGACACTTGTTTTTGTAAATGAAGCTGTCCTGTTACACTGCCACATGTATTTATTTACATATTATTTATGCTTGCTTTTACACTACAATGACACAGTTGAATAGTTATAAAACAGACCATATGACCTACAAAGTCTAACATGTTTTCTATCTGGCCCTTACAGAAAAAAGTTTGCTGACTCCTTTTATTGTCCATCGTCTTATGATGTGGAAGAGGTGGAGAAGAAGCTAATTTTGTCTTGTAAAGTTATGTGGACTCTGTGTGTGTGTGGGAGGGTGGATGTACACGTGTGTGTGTGTATTTTGGAGGGGGTAATGGAAATGGTATCCTAAGATCCTAACAATACTACCTTGGAAAAAATTATTTATATTTTGTTTTCACACTGAGGTTAGGGTTACCATATAACTCACTAAATTAAAGCATTTAGTTTAGGCTTTCCAAACTATACTTCAGAGCTTCACTGAGCTTCTCATTTTAATGATTATAGGTTAGCTATACTTCCTTGTTTTCTCAACACTATATTCTCCCTTGGCTTCCTTAAAATCATACTTTGCTGGTTTACTATCTAGCTCATAACATTTCTTCTTCATTTTGCTGGGTCATTTCCCTCGCATCCACATGTTGAATTCCCTAGTGATCTATCTTACGGTCCTCCTCTCATTTTATACTCTTATTCATTCCCTTCTGTTTGAACTTCAGACCTACGATATCCAAATGTCTATTGGCTATATCTATCTTACTGTCTTGCATTTCAGTGGACCAATATCCACCTATTTCTCAACTCAGACACCTAAGAGTCATCCTTAACTCCTCTACTTCCTCCCTCACCACAACCAATCAAAACCAATAAATTATTATGTCTTTTCTTTCAAATATTTCTCCATCTCTTAGATCTCATAAGCACTGCTTCATTTCAGGATCTCAAAAACTCTGGATTACTACAGTATTTTCATGACTTTAATTTTCTCCTCTATACCTCATTCTTCACAGCAGAATCATATATGTGAAATGCAATATAAATGTCACTTCTACGCTCAAAACACTCAATAGCTTTTTATAGCTCCTAGGATAGGATAACCAGCCTCCCAATATGGCCCCCATTGATCCCCACAATCTGGTAATCATACCCTTTTGTACCTTCTTTCTACATGATACCAGTGGTGATCTGTGTGATCAATATAAGATGGTAGAAGTGATGTAAATCACTTCAAGATCATGTTATAAAAAATACTGTGGCTTCTGTCTTCAGTGTCCCCTCACCCAGGGATCACCCACTCTCTGGGAAGCCAGCTGCCATGCTGTGAGCATCCTACAGAGAGGCCCATTCTGTGAGGAAATAAAGTCTGCAAATAGCCAATGAAAAAATGAGGACTCTTCTCAACAGCTACATGAGTTTGCCATCCTGGCCAAAGTTTTTGATACCACAATCGAACTTCAGATGACTGCAGCCTCAGCTGACATCTGAACTGCAGTCTTGTGAGAGGTCTGGTATCAGAAGCACACAACTAAGAGGTTCCCAAATTCCTGACCATCAGAAGCTGAGATAATTTTTGTTTTCGGTAATTAAATTTGGGATAACATGTTATGTGGAAATAAATAGCTAATATAGGATAAAGGCTAAATTCCTTAGTTATGGCCCATAAGGCCTTTCATGAGCTATGATTATGGCTCTATCTCCCTCCTCACCCATTTTAATTTATGCTTCAATATTACTCAGTTACTTGTAATTCTCTATGTCTTATCAACCGTTATCCAGCTTTCAAAATCCTTTTCTGACATCATAACCTTCTAAAGCTGTCACTGCCCATCAATTCCTATGTCCCTTCTCATGTAATTTGATGACGGCCAGAATTCTGTACTACTTTTATACATGGCCAACTGCACAGTACAATTTGAGTTGTCAATATGTGAATGGTACAATGTGGCCACACACAACCATGTATATGTTTCTATTTTTTATCTTGACCATGCTTTAGTGTATTTTATACATCCCTCCTTGGCATCTAAAATAGGTATTTGGTAAACACTTATTGAATTAACAGACTTGTGTTAAATTTTCAATATAACCAGACTACACAAACACTTAAAATATGTATTTTTAGGGGCACCTGGGTGGCTCAGTAGGGTAAGTGACCAACTCTTGATTTCAGCTCAGGTCATAATCTCACAGTTTGTGAGTCTGAGCCCCACACTGGGTTCTCTGTTGTCAGCACAGAACCAGCTTCAGATCCTCTATCTCCAGCTCTCTCTGCCCCAACCCCTCTCTAAAATAAACATTAAAAAAAAAGTGAGGTAACAAAATGCTGAGGATTCTGACTAACAACTCCAAATTTGGAGAAAGTAAGATTGAAGGGTGAATTGACAGCTCAAGAAATGAAAATCAAGAAAAATACTTATTTACAGAAGCCTCAGTACAGGCAAAAAAACCCTACCAGGATAGGTTGTTGTTTGGGGATCACTAAAGAATTTCACAAATGATTTGAACTCTCCTCACTCCTACCAAAGTGAGTATGTGACATTTTATCAAATTTCACAAGACAAAAAAACTGAGCCCAGGTTGTCCCACAAAGACTGTGCAGGGCCCTAGCTGAGGGCTGTGCCTTCTCCTTACACCCCTCAGGCTATAGAAAAGAAGAGTGACTCCATTTGGAGCCCTTAGGCTACTGTCTACAAGGAGGAAGCAATCAGGTTTCAGATAAGGTGGGGGTAGTAGGAAAGGTATCAGGGAACACTCACTCACTCCATGTTAGAAAAATATCCAAGAATTTCATAACCAGCTAAATAATTCTTTAAGTATAATGGCAAAATTAACATCATCAGGCATGCAAAAACAAAAACAAACAAAAAGAATTCAGTATCCACAAATCTTTCCTGAAAAAGCCAATTAAAGATAAAATTCGATAAACAAACAAAAAAGAAACAAAGCAAAGAATTTAGGAAAGTAAAGAGAAAATGTGGTAAGCACTGAATTTAAATGTAGAACCCAGACTTAAGTAAATCTGGGAATTAGTCATAAATTCAAATGTAAATGTTACAAACCTTGGTGAAGGTGAAATGAAAAAAATCTTTATATACTGGTAAGAAGTGTTAATTTCCTAATTTTTTAGAGCACAGGGTGAATTAAAACTTAGATTAAATGTTGAAAAACATGACCCTAATCTCTTAATCTTTTTTCTTACCCTTGAGAGGGTATCTTGGAAATTCTTTTCCTGTGTGGTAAAGAAATACTCAGTTGAAATTCCATTTGCTCATTCTGTTAAAATTAAATTCAACTTATATTCAAGCTGGAGTGTTATTATGGTTCCATTATGTTCTCCCTATTTTCCCTTTTGTATATGTGCATAGATATATGACAAGAATCAGTACTCGCCTACTTGATTTCTTTTTTGTTTACTGAATTTTATCTTTAACTGGCTTGTTCAGGAAAGATTTATGGATACTGAATTCTTTTTTTGTTTGTTTGTTTTCTTGTTTTTGCATTCCTGATGATGTTAATTTTGCCATTATACTTAAAGAATTATTTAGCTGGTTATGAAATTCTTGGATGTGTTTTTTCTAAGGTGGAGTGAGAGTTCACTGATACCTTTCCTACCCCCACCTTAATCTGAAACATGGTTGCTTCCTTCTTCTAGACAATAGCCTAGTACAAATAATGTTTATTTCCTAAGCACTTTACTTTGAGCTAATTTTTGCCTTATTCTTTCTACTTTTGCTCTAGCTTAAACTTTCAAAAAGAGTAACAGATAAATAAAAAACTCTGACTTGAGGTACACTATCAGACACAATAGCAGGTGCTTTGGACTTCAATGTTGTCATATACTTCCTGTGTGACTTGAGACAAGAGACTTCTCGAACTTCATTTTTCTTTTCTATAAAATGGGAATACGGATTCTTAAACTTCCCAGAGTAGTTGTTAAGACTGAGGCAGTTACAAATAATATGCTTCATTACAACTGTGAATCTGGCACATGGTAGGAACTTAACAAATATTAATATTCCTTACCTTGTTTGGGTTGTGAGAACAAAAGCAGAAAGAAGAAACCCAATTATAGCCTGTGTTTTATACTTGTCTCCAATTATATCTTTTAACCTCTAGTCAAGTCATGAGTCTTATTTCCCTAGACTCGTGTGGCTAAGGACTGTTTGCTTTGTTACATTACAACACGATGACCAAAATGTACTGTAGAAGGGTTTCAAAATATAAACTATCATTTGGTTCCAGAGTCTTTCCTCCTGCTAAGAAATCTGTATCTTCTTGATTCAAAGCAAAGAAAATATTATTTTTAAAGTGTATTAAAAATCTCTTTTCCCCATTGAGATGCTGACAGGATCTACTGCATCCTGAAAACAAGGTCATGATTAGCAAAAAAACAAAACAAACCAAACCACACGCACATGCACGCACACACACACACACACACACACACACACACACACACACAAAACAACACATAGGAGTGGATCAGTGAACTTAAAAAAAAAAAAAAAAAAGAGACATAGAAAAAAAGACCTTCCCCCAAAAGTGGACACTCCCCTGCCTTTGGTTCTATGAAACTATAGTTACATGTTTTATTTATGAACAAAGATAAAAATGTTTTTACACATGAAATCCATGATTAAAAGATAAGCTTCAGAATATAGGCTTTTTAAGCATATTAGCATGTAGTTTAGAAGCACTATTAAAGGGAAGCCCAGCACTATCATGAATTCTATATGAGCTGATCTTTACCACTGCAGAGAATGAAATATTTAAAGTATCTGAGACTTGAGTTGGGAGTGAAGAAGTTGCAAGACACAGATGCGCAGAGAGGGTAGAAAGTAAGTGATGGTAAAAAAAAAAAGGTGATGAAAGTAATGAGTTGACAGTAACCCCATAACTTCCTAAAAAAAAACTCAATATCAATACCAACATAAATAAACTCTAAAGTTACAATCTGCTTCAAGGAAGAATAGACATGTAGTTTCTATGCTAGATACGACGCTCCTGATGTAGCTTATAGGAACCTTTTAAATTAAAAGCAGCATGATGACTGAATGTGATATTTTCATGCCAAAATGATGAGAGGCAGAGTTCTGAAACTATAAAATACAAAGACTGGTATCAAAGCTGATGCAATTTATTATTTTTTAAAATTTAAATGTCCCATGAAATATTTTAAAATCAGTGATATAGGTAAAAGGGGAAATACTAGTTTTAACAAATGGTACTTTCTTTGGAGTGATGGAATCTATAATGGAAAAAAATGGTCACTTGCTTATAAAGCTTATTTGCACAAGGCTCTGTTGATCTCGTGTTGCCTACATGAGAAATCCCCAGAGGAGCTGTAAAGTAGCCTTTAAGTCCAGGTGCTTCTATTCTTGTCTGTCAAAACAGGGACATTTTCTTAACAAACATTTCAAAACTGTCTAGTGGCAGGACTGGCTAGTTTAGGGACTGGAGGGAGTTATAGACAGCATGAGTGACACTCAAAAAAGACAGACTACATATATATTGATATTTATTTCATTCAAATTCTATGAGTGTGCCAATTCCCAAATTTAGAGAGTATTCCCTTCTGGACCCATCTAATGGATTCCTTACTGGTCTTTCTCCATTGTTAACAGAGCCAGCATTATCTTCCTGAAATTTGGATTGGATCATGTCACCTTCCTGCTCCCTAAGCCTACAGAATAAAATTTATAATTAGTGGTGTAGTACCCAAGGTCCTTCCAGCTTTATCCTTCAGAATTCATCTTGAATATTATTTGTTCCACCTTGAATATACCTTAACATCTCACACCTTTGTGACTTTTCATCTTCTATTTTCTCTATTAAGAATACAGGACTTCCACTGCTTTCTTCTCTCAGTTCTCCTTAAGAAATAGCAAAAGGGTCTATGAAGCCTACCTTAATTCCAGGTAGACTTGGGTGCCTCCCACTCTTCAAGCTTCCATTGAACCCTGTTTATATCTCCATTATATCTATCATAACAATATATTATGATTTCCTATTTTCCATGGCTTTCATCTATGAATTCTCCCAAAAGACAAGTAACTGGCAAACTGTTTAACATTCTGTGAAATATAAGAAGTTCTTATAAACATTTTTCAAAAGTTCAAAGTTTGAAGTATCTATTCTGTGATTCAGAAATAAACATGTCAAATAGAAATACCTACAGTATGCCAAGCTAATCTCAAATTCCTAGCCTATTAAAAAAATATAAACCCTGTCACATGCTACAACATGGATGAATCTTGAGGACATAATGCTAAGAGATACAAACCAGTCACAAAAGACAAATACTGTATGACTCTACTTATTCTTATAGTAGTTAAAACCATAGAAACAGAAAGTAGAATGGTGGTTACCAGAGGCAGAGAGGAAGGGGAAAAGAAGTGCTTAATGCAAAATTAAAAAAAAATCTGGAGATCAGTTTTACAGCAGTGTAAATATACATAACACTAGGGAAGTGTACATTTAAAAATCACTGAAATAGTGTATTTTATGTTATGTGTTTTTTATCTCAGTAAAAATCTCTTGAATTAAAAAGACAACTGCAGGGTGCCTGGTGGCTCAGGTGGTTAAGCATCCAACTCTTGATTTTGCCTCAGGTCATGAGATTGAGCCCCTCATGGGGCTCCATGCTAAGCGTGAATCCTGCTCAAGATCCATTCTCTCTCTCTCCCTCTCCCTCTCTCTCTCTCTTCCTGCCCCTCCCCTGCTTGTGCATGCTCTCTCTCTCTCCCCCCCCCAACCCTGTCTCTCAAAACAAATAAACTTTATTAAAAAGACAACTGCAAGCTAAAAAAGATAAATATAATGACTACGAGAGTCTGCTTTAGAGCAACACCTGATACATAGTAGACATTCAACAGTTTTAATGATTGAATATGTTAAATAACTAAATTTCTCTAGCAGATAATGTGTATTTCTGGGAGATAGGTTTTAATTCTGAGAATCTTCATTCAATCCACAAATTCTGTCACATATTTCATATAGCATAGAATGAACAATTTCAAGGGAAAATAGAAATGTTAATATCTAATGTTTTAAACCAATATGTATTTGTTCCTCTGGAAGAGCAGTAAAGACAGAAGTGGAATAAAGTGTCAACACATCACTTAGATTTAAAATAACAGGAAATAGAAAACATAATATCCTTAACATAAGGGGGCCAAAACAATAATTCATGGTATATCATTTAGAGAAATATTATGTTACCAGTGAAAATAATGATATAGATCAACATTAGTTGATTTTAAAAGATTTGTTTTAAGATTTAATTTTTTTAAAGTAATTTCTGCACCCAACGTAGGGCTTGAAACTTACAACCCCCAAGATCTAGAATCACAAGCTCCACCAACTGAGCCAGCCAGGCATCCCTGAAAGATTTTCATATTTATTGCTAAACTGGAAAATTCTTTTTTCCTGAAGACACAGAATGAAGTCTGAACAGTTGTATAACAATTAATTAGCTCTAGATAGGATTACAAGTGATTTTCATTTCCTCTTAAGATATTTATCTTGGACTTTAAATACATCAGCACTCTTTTATAAAGAGAACATTTTAACAGCATTATAGTCATCATATTGTACATTACATTATATCTCCAGTACTTATTAATCTTATAACTGGAGGTTTGTATCTTTTGAACATCTTAACCCAGACCAATTTCCCCATTCCGCACCTTTGGAAACCACATAATTTCTCTCTTTTCTTTGAGTTTGGTTTTTTAGATTCTACATATAAGTGAGATCATAGAGTATTCGTCTTTTTCTGACTTAGCATTATGCCTTCAGGGTCCATTTATGCTGTTGCACATGACAGAATTTCCTTTTTTTTGAATCGCTGAATAATATTCAATTGTATTTTTATCTGCCACATTTTCTTCATTTACTCATCTGTCAATGAACACTTAGGTTGCTTCCATGTCTTGGCTATTGTAAATAATGCTGCAATGAACATGAGGGTGCAGATATCTTTTTGAGAAAGTGATTTTGGGCCTTTTGGATATATAACCAGACATGAAGTTGCTAGATCATATGGTAGGTCCCATTTTTAAGCTTTTGAAGAACTTCATACTGTTTTCCATAATGGCTGCACCAATTTACATTTCCACCAACAGTGCACAAGGCTTTCCTTTTCTCCACATCATTCCCCACACTTTCTATTTCTTGCCCTTTTGATGGAACCCATTCTAACAGACATGAGGTGATATCTTCTTGTGGTCTTGATGTGCATTTCTCTGATGATTAGTGATGTTGAGAATCATTTCATCATATATCTATTGGTCATTTGAATATCTTCTTTGGAATAATGTTTATTCAGGTCCTGTACCCATTTTTAATTGGATTATCTAGGTGGGTTTTTTTTTTTTTTTGCAATTGAATTGCATGAGTTCTTTATATATTTTGCAAATTAATCCTTAACAGACATATGATTTGCAAGTATTTTCTCCCATTCCATAGGTTGCTCTTCATTTTATTGATGGTTTCCTCTGTAGTATAGAAGATTTTTAGTTTGATGTAGTCTCACTTACTGATTTTTGCTTTTGTTTCCTTTGCTTTTGGTATCAAATACAAAAAATCATTATGAAGACCAATGTCAAGGCGCTTATCCCTATGTTTTCTTCTAGGAGTTTTATGGTTTCAGGTCTTATGTTCAAGTCTCTAATCAATTTTGAACAGATTTTGTGTATGATAGTGGTCCAGTTTTCCCAACACCATTTATTAAGAGACTGTGCTTTCCTCAGTCAGTATTATTGGCTCTTTTGTCATAAATTAATTGACCATATATGTGTAGGTTTATATATGGCTCTTAATTCTATTCCAATCTTTTTGTACACCTACATCATACTGTTTTGATTACTATAGCTTTGTAATATCATTTGAAATCAGGGAGTGTGAGACTTACAGCTTTGTTCACTCTCAGGAATGTTTTGGCTATTCATAGTCTTTTGTGCTTCCATACAAATTTTAGGGTTGTTTTCTTCTACTTTTATAAAAAAAGTCCATTGGAATGTTGGTGGGTATGACGCTGCATGTATAGATGGCTTTGGCTAGAATGGACATTTAACAATAGTAATTCTTCCAACCCATAAACACAGGATATCTTTTCATTTATTTGTGTCTTCTTCAATCTCGTTCATCAGTGTCTGGTAGTCTACACTGCAGAGATCTTTCACTTCCTTGGTTAAATTCATTCTTAACTATTTTATTGTTTTGATGCTATTGTAAATGGGATTGTTTTATTTCTCTTTCAGATAATTCACTGTGATAGAAATACAACTAATTTTTATATGTTGATTTTGTATCCTGTACCGTACTGAATTCATTGATTTTATCTGTTTTTTGGTGGTACCTTTAGTATTTCCTATATATAAAAGTATGTTACCTACAAATAAAGACAATTTTACCTCATTCGTTCCAATTCTGATGCCTTTAATTTCTATTCCTTGTCTGATTGTTTGGGCTAGGACTTCCAGTACTATTGCCTAGGAAGATTTCTTTAAGTTGATTTTGGTGACTTATACAAGCTTCATGAACTTCCATATCTATACTCTTCTCATATTTTGGAAGTTCTGTTTTTATTTCATTAAATAAACTTCCTGTTCCCTTCTTAACTCTCTTCTCTTTCTGGAAATGCAATAATTCACAAATTGGTTCTTTCGATGGTATCATATAGATCATGCAGACTTCTTTTATTCTTTTTTCCTGTGTTCTCCTCTGACTGGATAATTTCAAAGCTCCTGTCTTCATTTTCACTGATTCCTTCTTCTGCTTGATCAAGTCTGCTATGGAAGCATTTTTCAATTCATTCACTGAATTCTTCAGCATCAGAGTTTCTGTTTAGTTCCATTTCATGTTTCTATCTCATTGTTAAACTTCTTGTTTTGTTCGTGCATTGTTTTCATGATTTTGCTGAATTGTCTGTGTTTTCTTGAATTTTTCTTGTAGTCCACTGAATTTCTTTATAACAGTTATTCTGAACTCTTTACATTATAAATTGTAAATCTCCATGTTTTTGGATTTGGTAACTGGAAGATTACCACGATCCTGTAGTAGTGTCATGTTTACTTGATTATTGATGTTCTTTGAGTGTTATGCTGTCTTCACATTTGAAGTTGGAGCCATATCCCTCACCAGTATATACAAATTCACATTTTGTTTGTTCCAATGGAGTACTGCATTCTCTGTGTACCTAGACTTCCACAAAGGCTTTCTTTTCTGTTGGTGACTAAGTTAGTGTTCTCCGGGGGCTCCCACACCTAAGAGAGGCTGGAGCTGATTCATGGATCACTTCAGTGTCCACAGGCAGGAACAAGGTCTGTCTGCCTATTACATGATACATGGGTGGGCAAGATTCTTTCCAGGTCCTTTGGTGTACAGTAGGAAATCCCATAGCTCCCACAAAGGGACTTCTGTTTGTGTATGGATGCCAAGTATTTATTGTTGGGGGTATGCGGGAAGGACTAAAATGAGAAACATCTTACGCAGCCACAAAGCTGACGTTACTTCTCTGTCTTTGCACTCTGCCCCCCACCCAACCTCAAGAACTGAAAAAAACTGTAGAGAGATATCAGAAATCGTGTCCTGTGGTATAAATATGGTTTCCTATATTTTTATTTGCATAGCATTTGTTTCGTTTTTCAATGAACTGGAGTACCTTAGACTGTCCCACTTCAATTATTATATTATGTCTCATTTCAGTAATTTATATGATCTGTTTGGTCTTTGAATACATCTGAATTCGCTTCTATAGGCTTACAAGATTGAAAAACTGGAGCAAACAGCCAAGGCAGAATCTTCTTACTTATGTGGCCTTAACAGTGCACTCCTTACATTCACATAACTTCTTAAAAATTTAAATTCAGGGGCGCCTGGGTGGCTCAGTCGGTTAAGCATCTGACTTTTGGCTCTCATAGTTTGTGGGTTGGAACTCCGTGTCAGGCTCTGTGCTGACAGCTCAGAGCCTGAAGCCTGCTTCAGATTCTGTCTCTCCCTCTCTCTCTGCCCCTTCCCTGCTCATGTTCTGTCTCAAAAATAAATAAAAGTTAAAAATTTTCTAAATTAAAAAAAAAAAAACATTTAATTCAAAAACATGACAACTTGGTGGGAAAAGACTAGTTCCAGCATACTGGTAAGCCCATAAGTCCTTATGGTTTCACCCACCCTGGATATGCCAAATAAATGTCTGCGAATTTGAGTGTAAACTAGGAATCTTGGAAGTAGGGGTCACCACTATGGCCAGAGCAGAAATCTCAGCCACCCAGGGCACGGCACCACAGGAAAATAAAGAGCATTCCTAGAACTAAACAGGATCAATTATTCGAGACAAAAATAAATGAGCCATTCTTGATTCCTTTGTTTTCTTAATCCCCAATATTCAATCCATGAGAATGCCAAAGGCTCAACCTACAAAATACATTCTGTATCTATAAGCTTTAAAAACATAAAATGGGCCATGCCAAACCCCATTTAAAATACTTCAATGGCTTCCTATTCCACTTAGAATAAAATTCAACCTCCTTTAAAACCTTAAAAGACCTGGGTGTTTCCAACCTCTTTGGACACATTTCCTATGTACTATTTCCTCTTTGGGTACATTTCCTATGAATCCCCTCTTTCACTATACTCAATGGTCATTTTTCTATTTTTCAAATAGCCTAAGCTTAATTCTGCCTCAGGGATTTTGTATTTGCACCATCTTCTACTGGGAATGCTCTTACCCCAGATATTCACATGGCTAATTTCTTTTCAACATTAAGGAGACAAAATTCAAGAAAGACCTAAAGATGGTTCAAGAGTCACAAATCAATCAACATGACGCATCACATTAATAAAACAAAGTATAAGAACCATATAATCATTTCAGAAGATGTAGAACAAGCATTTGACAAAGTATAACATCCATTCATGATAAAAATCCTCTCAAAGTAGGTTTAGAGAGAACAACCTTAACATAATAAAGGTTGTACATGAAAAACCCACAGCTAATATCATTGTCAATGGGGGAAAACCGACAGTTTTTCCTCTATGATCAGGAACATCAGGGATGTCCACTCTCACAACTTTTATTTAACAGATGTACTGGAAGTCCTAGCCACAGCAATTAGATAACAAAAAGAAAAGGCATCCAAGTCAGCAAGGAAGAAGTAAAACTTTCTCTATTTACAGATGACATGATCCTGTATATAGAAAACCTGGAAGATGCCACCAAAAAAAATGCTAGAACTCATAAACGAATTCAGTAAAGTTGCAGGATACAAAATCAACGTACAGAAATCTGTTGCATTTCTGTACAGCAATAATGATATTCCATGCTCATGGATTAGACAAACAAATATTGTTAAAATGTCTTTACTACCCAAAGCAATCTACACATTTGATATAATCTCTATCAATACCAAGGGCATTTTTCAGAGAGCTAGAACAAATAATTCTAAAACTTGTATGGAACCACAAAAGACTTGTGAATAGTCAAAGCAACCTTGAAAAAGAAATTACAAAAGTAGAGGCATCACAAAATGGACTTCAAGTTATATTACAAAGTCGTAGTAATGAAAACAGTATGGTACAGGAACAAAAACAGACACACAGATCAATGGAACAGAATAGAAAATCCAGACATAAACCCATGATTATATGGTAAATTTATCTTTGACAAGGCAGGAAAGAATATGCGGTGGGAAAAAGACAGTATCTACAACAAATAGTGGTTGGGAAAACTGGACAGCCATATGCAAAAGAATGAAACTGGACCACTTTCTTACACAATACACAAAAACAATTTCAAAATGGATTAAAGACCTCAAGATGAGATAAGAAACCATAATAATCCTAGAAGAAAACACAGGCAGTAACTTCTTTGACATTGGCCATAGCAACTTCCTTCTAGATATGTCTCCCAAGACATGAAAAACAAAATAAAAAATAAACTATTGGGACTATATCAAAATAAAAAACTTCTGCACAATGAAGGAAACAATCAACAAAACTAAAAGCAAACTACAAAATGGGAGAAGATATTTGCAAATGACATTATCTAATAAAGGGTTAGTATCCAAAATATATGAAGAACTTCTAAACCTCAACATGCAAAAAAATGAATAATCTAATTAAAAATGGGCAGAAGAGGGGCACCTGGGTGGCTCAGTTGGTTAAGTGTTGGACTTAGGCTCAGGTCATGACCTCACAGTTTGTGAGTTTGAGCCCAGTGTTGGGCTCTGTGCTGACAGCTTGGAGCCTGGAGCCTGCTTCAGATTCTGTGTGTGTGTCTCTCTCTCTGTCCCTCCCCTGCTCACGCTCTGTCTCTCTCTTTCTCTCAAAAATAAATAAACATTAAAAATTTTTTTTTCTTAAAATGGGCAGAAGAACTGAATGGACCTTTTTCCAAAGAAGATATACAGAGTGCCAACAGACATATGAAAAGATGTTCAACATCTTTTTTCATCAAGGAAATGTAAATGAAAACTACAATGAGAAACCACCTCCCATCTCAGAATGACTAAAATCAACAACACAAGGAACAATAGATGTTGAGGAGAATGTGTAGAAAATGGAACCCTCTTGCACTGTCAGTGGGAATGCAAAGTGGTGCAGCCACTGTGGAAAACATTATGCAGGTTCCTCCAAAAGTTAAAAATAGAACTACTCTACAATCCAGCAATGGCACTACTAGGTATTTACCAGAAGAATAAAAAAACACAAATTCAAAGGGATACACGCACCCCAATGTTTACAGCAGCATTATCTGTAATAGAAAAATTCATTTACAACAACATGGATGGATCTAGAAGGTATAATGCTAAGTAAACTAAGTCAGAGAAAGACAAATACCATAGGATTTCACTCATATGTGGAACTTAAGAAACAAAACAAATGAGTAAAGGGGAAAAAAAAGAGAGAGGCAAACCAAGACTCTTAAATATGGAGAACAAACTGATGGTTACCAGAGGAGAGGGGGCTTAAATAGGTGATGGGGGATTAAGGAGGGTATCGTTGTGATGAGCACCAGGTGATGTACGAAGTGTTGAATCACTATACTGTACACCTGAAACTATTACACTGTATGTTTACTAACTGGAATTCAAATTAAATTTTTAAAAAATGCACTAAAAGCTTTCCTAGACCTAAAACTTTTTCCTAGATCTAAAATTTTTCCCAGTACACTATCAAACTGCTCTAGTAGTCTATCTTCATGAAAGAACTCTTACAGTTTCTTAATCGTTGCTAAAACTATTTAGTTACTTATTGTATTTACATTCTCCCCACTAAAATGCAAACTCCATAAATACAGGGACCTTGTGTATATTAATCACTTGTATATCTCTTGATATTAGAACAGTTTCTAACACATAAAGGATATATAATAAGTAGTGAATGAATCAATCAGTATTAAATAACCGCATCATTTATCACTAGTGATATGAACTTTCCAATTATCTCTTTTGGCTTGGTGTCTGAAAGCTCTTCTACTCCAATGGAGACCCCATGGATATCATGCTAAAGAAATACAAAAGGTAATAGCTTTTCTTTTAGGGGTTTATTTTGTATTTGTATTTCTTTAGTATTAATATCAGATGGGGGAGTTCAACACATTTCTGGAAGAAATAACAAGAAAGCTAGTAGGCTGACAGGAACAGAAATGGCGGGATTCACGCAGTAGAGGACTAATGTTGAGATGTGAGCAGATCTTCCTTTGCAAAACTCCAAAGAAATTCAGGATTTGAAATCCACATATGTAAGGGATAGAAATGAGAAGCCAAAAATAAGAGATTCCATTCAAAGTCTATCTGCTGAATAGCTGTAATGCTCCTCCTCACTTTCCTATCCTCTTTTTTGGACAAGCACCTTGTTATTTTCCCCACCTATAACACGCAGGCCAAGAAATCTGAAGAGATCTTCTCTATGATACTAAATAAAACTAGCTGGGGAGATACAAGTTGCATATGGGTTGGTGGCCTTGAGTAAATTTTTCATTCTTGGATTTGGGGATAACCTCCAACCGAATAGCTGAATCTACACCCATCCATCCTAAACTGATCTCTGCCAGTTGACAAGTTCAGCTTAAATATATGAAAGTACATATCAGCTAAATCATTCAGAGGAGATACCTAGCAGAGAAATAAACCTACAAACACCAACAAAGGAACCTCAATTCATCCACCTACTACAATCAACTCAGTTCTTAAATATAAATGACAGTTAAGGATCATCAGATATATGTGATAAACCTCTAAAATGAGAAAAATTTTTAGATGTTAATAATTGAGGTAGGAGGAAAAACAATTCAGGAAACAATAGTTTTTAAAAAGATCTAATTCCTTTTCTCAGAGAAATTCAAGAAGATATTAAAGCTACAAAACAAGATTTCAGAGGCTGTGAAAAAGAACATTCAGATTATAAGAAAGTTAGAATTTCATTACCAAAATAAAAAAATTCAAAAGGAGGAAGCTAATGTCAAGAAAATAAAACCAGAACTGAAGGAAGAAAAAAAACAAAGAGTTAAAAATGTAAGAGTAATGGAGGATGAAGCTGATGAGATCCCAAATCCAACTACCAGAGGCTTTAGAAGGTAAGAATCATGAAAATAAAGGAAAGGAAATGGCCAAAGAACTAATACTAGAACTATTCTGAGCTTAAACAAAGGGGGAAAAACAGATATGGATATACTCCAAAACCCAGGAATCTTCAAAGAAAGACTTCTCTTCATGATGTTTTACTAAATTCATATTTCAGGCATAAAATATATGGCAGTGACAGATAAAATAGAGAGCAGTCTAAAAAGCTATGGCTGGGATCAAATATAACTTAAACATATGTGTGGATCAGAAATGGATCAGAACTATAAAGTGATATGCAGGGGCTGGATACACAGCCTGCCTGGAATCTGGATCAGCAGGTAGGCTGGGGTGGTTGGAATTTGGCTCCCATAGGATGATGGGTCTAAAAGCAGTTTATGGAAGATACAAGTTCATTATTTAAAGCTAGAAGCCAAAATTTTCCATCCCTCACCCTTCCCAATAATTAATTGCTCTCTAGGATCAGGGCATAGAGAATCAAGAAGACAGACTCAAGAACAGAAACAGAACCAAGGCATTTACTGGCTCTGTGACTTGATCTTTGCAAAAGCTTCAATATCATGCTGGGTCAGGAACCACCATTATACTGGACATGTTCCTGGCACCACTGTTTTTAAGTGCCCTCAACTAAATAATCTATGTCTCCATCAACACTACAAGAATTATTAGACAGATAAGTGCTAGATAAAGAAGTGATACAGTCATACAATGTAATAAAATAGCATGAGACTGGAAGAACTATTAACTACATGGAACAAGCTGAATAAAAATGTACAATGAAAGAACTCAGACACAGTATTTACTTTATGATTCCATTTTATGTAATACAAAAACGGGTAAAATCGATACATGTTTTCAGAAGTCAGAACGCTGGTTACTGAGGGGAAATGTTACAGATTGGAGGGGAACACAAAGATGGCTTCTGAAATACTGGTAATATTGTGTTCCTTGAACTGAGACCAATTTATATAAGTTGTCAACTTGTGAAAATGTAGTGAACTGAACAAAATACATTCTCCTATAAGTGTAATATACTTCATAACAAATAAGTTACTGAAATTAAAAACAAAATCTAAATAAGTGTGAGACTTACCACTAAACACAGTTTAAGGACAGAATAAATGAACTGGAAGACAGTATTAGGATTCACTCAGAACACAGAGAGGAGAAATAAAGAGATAAACACAGGTAGAGAAATTAAGAGACTTGGAAGAAAGATTGAGAGACTCTAATATAAGTCTATTAGGAGTTGCAGAAGAACTCTTGAGAGACTGGGGAAAGAATATTTGAACAAGTAATTGTTGCTAATTTGCCAAAACAGAAAACAGAAATGAGTTTTCAATTTTACAAGTTTTTAAAACCTAATACATTTTTAATTAATATATTTTTAGATTTTTTTTAATTTAAATTTTTTTTCAACTTTTTTTTTTTTTAATTTATTTATTTTTGGGACAGAGAGAGACAGAGCATGAACGGGGGAGGGGCAGAGAGAGAGGGAGACACAGAATTGGAAACAGGCTCCAGGCTCTGAGCCATCAGCCCAGAGCCCGACGCGGGGCTCGAACTCACAAATCACGAGATCGTGACCTGGCTGAAGTCGGACGCTTAACCGACTGCGCCACCCAGGCGCCCCTAATTTAAATTTTTAGAGAGAGAGCGCACAAGCAGGGGAGAGAGGTGAGGGACAGAGAGAATCTTAAGCAGGCACCACATTCAGTGCAGAGCCCGATGCGGGGCTCCATCCTGGAATCATGACCCGTGCCAAAATCAAGAGTCAGACACTCAAGTGACTGAGCCACCCAGGTGCCCCAAGTTTTCAACTTTAAAGTACTGCTGTAGGTCTTGATAAAATGAATAAAAATATAAGTTCTACTGTCAAAATTTAGGAGCTGAAAGCTAGATGGGGAAAGAAGTGGAGACGAGTAGATGTACTGATGAACTAATTTTGCATAGTAGCTCATCAGAGAGCCTAGGAGATGTTGATAGAACAGAAATTAGAGTTTTAAGTGTATAATTCAAAGTAACACAGGCAACAAACAGCAGTGCTAAAATAATTATTATGCTAGTATAAACACTGGGAGAGTGGGGGAAGGCAGGCAACAGTTTGAGCTAAATTTTGACCTTTGTAGCAAGGAGGCAGTAAGAAACAAATGGTACTGAGCATGGAGTGATGAAGAGACTTCAAAATGAAAACATAACACACTCCAGGGAGTGGGACTAGGGGCAAAAAAGGCAGTATTGTTGCTTTTCCTAAGTGCTTTTGTACTAGTTGATTTTGCACCAAAGTCATATACCATGTTAATTATATATCTCACAAAAGAAGATAATAGAAAATAGCAATGGTTTTTAATTTCCTATAAAAAGTGAAGTTGCTGTTCCTAGCTACATTATAGAGGATATTGATTCTCAGCCATAAAACAAAAGATACTACTTAAAATTTCAGCACTGAGTCCACTACCCCTGGCTCTAGGATTTAAATATCTCCATCTTAGATACATGCACCCCCGTTTGTAGCAGCATTATTTACAATACCCAAGATATGGAAGCCCAAGTGTCCATCAATAGATAAATGGATAAAGAAGATGTAATGCAATGGAGTATTACTCAGCCATAAAAAGAATGATGCTGCCATCATTCTTTCACCATCAAAGCTAGAGAGTACAATGCTAAGTGAAACAAGTCAGTCAGAGAAAGAAAAATACCATATGATTATTTGTTTTTAAGAAAAAAAACAAATGAGCAAAGGGAAAAAAGAGAGAGAAAGAGAGACAAACCAAGAAACAGACTCTTAACTATAGAGAACAAACATATGGCTACCAGAGGGGAGGTGGGTAGGGGGAGGGGTGAAATAGGTGACGGGGATTAAGGAGTGCATTTGTCATAATGAGCACCAGATGATGAAAATAAAACTAAAAAAAAAAAAAAAATATATATATATATATATATATATATATATATATATATATAGAAAGAGTAAAACTACAGTTCACACAAAATTTCAGTACTTTGTATTTGCTAGAATCTTACTACTGAACACTGATTACTGAATTTAAATGTAATAGATATTGAGGCAAAAAAGACAAGAATTAGGACTTGAGGGTTAGAGGAGACAGAAAAAGATGATGTCAGATATGGTTTTCCAGAAATGGGTGACACACATACTGAGTCTTAATGGAAAAAGAGTTAGCTAGGCCAAACAAGGAAGGGCACCTTACACATTTAGAAAAGGAGAGCAGCATACATAAAGACATAGGGAAAAGAGTGCTTTTCTTTTATTTTAGAGACAGTACGAGTGTGTGTGGGGGGAGATGGGCAGAAGATGAGAGAGTGAATCTTAAGGAGGCTACTTGCTCAGCATGCAGCCTGATGTGGGGCTCAAGCCACGACCTTGGGATTATGACCTGAGCCGAAATCTAAAGTTGGACGCTCAACTGACTGAGCCACCAAAGTGCCCAGGAAGTGAGAGCTTAATATACTCAAGAAGAGCAATATCCACTAGAACTTTTACATAAAATGTTCTTTATCTGTGCTGTCCAATACAGCAAGTACTGGACAAGTTGAGGAACAGATTTTACTATTTTATTTAGTCTTAATTAATTTGAATTTAAACAGCCAAGTCTAGGGGTGCCTGGCTGGCTCAGTTGGTATAGCATGCCACTTTTGGTCATGAGTTCAAAGCCTTACATCGGGCACAGAGATTACTTCAAAATAAATAAGTAAATAAATAAATAAAATGTGAGGATATTAAAAAAAATAAACAAACAGCCATATCTAGGAATTGAAAAAGTATGGCAAAAATAATGTGAAGAAAGGGCAATGTAAAAAGCTACAGAGATGAGCACAATGCAGACACTGAAGGGCCCAGCACATATTGTTGCCAAGTAGTTAATTTTTATCTTGAAAGTCAGAATGAGCCAGGCTAAGCCTTTAAGCAGTCAAGAGACAGGATTAGCTTTACATTGAGAAAAGATCACTCAAGCAGCAAGTGATATACCGAACTAAATGGGAAAAGAATAAAGATAGATTAGAAATTTGCAGAAATACAGCAGAGAAAAAACAAGAATGTAAGTTTAGGCAGAAGTTTACTACTTAAGAGAAAGAGCATGGCTTTGAGTGATGTAATATGATTAAGTGGAAATATTGATTAAATGGTGACACAGCTTCATTATTTTAAGGTGTGGTTGAGAAGAGTACTGATTTCTGGCTTGAGAAATTGAGAGAATAAGCATTCATTGAGACAGGCTAAATAATTAAATAAATAAATATTTTCATCTCAGGTTTTATAATTTGCTTCCAGTGGGAACTGTTAAACTCTTCTCCAGTCTCTTTATTTACTTACATTTTTCAACATTTATTTATTTTTGAGACAGAGAGAGACAGAGTATGAACGGGGGAGGGTCAGAGAGAGAGGGAGACACAGAATCTGAAACAGGCTCCAGGCTCTGAGCTGTCAGCACAGAGCCTGACGAGGGGCTGGAAGTCACGGACCGCGAGATCATGACCTGAGCTGAAGTCGGACGTTTAACCGACTGAGCCACCCAGGCGCCCCTTCTCCAGTCTCTTTAAAGGAGAAACCAAGCACACCAGAACAGTGAGGTCAAAAGTCTTGGGACCTTTTAGCTTAAATCATCTTTGACTCCTCCCTTTCTTTCAGAGTCCACATATCCCTTTGTCATTAAATCTTCTGTTCATTCTGCCTCCTCAGATTTTCTTTATTGTCTCCCTCTAATACAACCCTAATTCATTATCCCTTCTCTGGATTACTTTAACGTCTCCTTTATCAGTATCTTAATTATTCACGTTTTCCCTATTCCTCAATAAGGTAAGATTTATAAGGGTAGCATTAGGTAGCAAAAGGGAACCAAAGTTTTAGATCTGTTCCTTTCCATTTCTTAGTATAACTGGCAAAATTACTCTCACTTTATTATACCCTCAGTTTCCTCAGTTATAGGAGTACACTGAAGGCAGCTTTCTCACAGGCTGCTGTGAGGCTTCCATAAATTAACAACACAGTATATATTCAGAAAATGTGAAATAATCTAATGATATTATCATTGTTGTTGTTGTACTTATTGCATCTTTCTGCATACCAAATAGGATTTCATTCATAGAAGGCTATCACTAAATATTTGGTTTAGGCTGTTATAAAATTATTTTTTTAAGTTTATTTATTTATTTATTTATTTATTTATTTAAATTTTTATATTTTTAAAATTTACACCCAAGTTAGTTAGCATATAGTGCAACAATGATTTCAGGAGTAGATTCCTTAATGCCTCTTACCCATTTAGCCCCCCACCCCCACAACCCCTCTAGTAACCCTTTGTTTGTTTCTTCATATTTAAGAGTCTCTTGTTTTGTCCCCCTCCCTGTTTTTTTAGAATTATTTTTGAAATATTAGATGTATATACAGAAACTGACAAAAAAATAAAACTTTTTCTAAGATTTAAAAAAAGTTACCTTTTAAATAGACATTTATTCATGTATCAAATGAACTCTTGGGGAGTTCCAAGAATGAAAAAGAACTCTCCCTTCCTCCTTCAGAACAGAGATTGCATCTTATTCACAGTTATACTGCCAGGATATAAAACAGCTCCTAACACTACTTCAAGATGTTTACAATTTAATAGAATAGAAAACATGCATACAGATAATTTCAATTGGTGGTAGAAAATGATAAAACAGTAAGACAGGTTCATATCAAACTCAGAAAATGGTGACTATTCCTGCTGTGGTACCAAATTGAAAGAGAAGGATGGGTGAAGGGAGAGAGAAAAAAGAAAAACAGAGAGAGGAGTTAGGGAGGAAGAAACAGGATGAAAGTAAGGTACTAAGGGCTCTGCAGTGGTGAACAAAAGGAAAGGGTCAGATTAAGAACCCTGAATAACATGCTAAGGAGCCTAAATTTTATCATGAAAGCAATGAATAGTCTTTGGAAAGTTTTAAGGGGAAATAATATGACCATACATGTATTTTAAAAAGTATTAATCTGGAGGAAACAGAAGAACTAGCAAAGGAAAAACTGGTTAGAGGGTCAATTAATTAAGCTGGTGTTACAAAAACAAAAGCAATAAAATATGAGAAACATTGCTACAGGGAGAAAAGCAATGTCATGTGGAGATATAATTCAAAGGATCAATAAGACACAGGATTGAAAAAGCTGTTGGGGGCAAGAGAAAGTAAGTCATTAGTACTTATTTACTAGTTTCTGCCTTGAACAACTGAGTGAATGGGTTACATTTATTACTACTGGATATACTGGAGTAAGAGTCGTTTTGTTGTTGTTTTATTTTATTTTTTTAATGTTTATTTATTTTTGAGAGAGAGAGAGAGTGAGAGAGGGGTGGGGGCAGAGAGAGGGAGACACAGAATCCAAAGCAGGTTCCAGGCTGTGAGCTGTCAGCACAGAGCCCAACATGTGGCTGGAACTCACCAACTGCGAGATCATGACCTAGCCAAAGTTGGACGTTTAACCAACTGGGCCAACCAGGTGCCCCGTTGTTGTTATTCTATATTAGAGTAATCTCCACTCTCAGTGTGGGACTCAAGCTCCCACCTCCGATATCAGGAGCTGCGTCCTCCACCGACTGAGTCAGCCAGGAAGCCCAAGAGTGTTTTTGTAAAAGAAAATGAGTATAATTTTAGCCACGATGAGATTGTTGGAATGTTTAGTAGGACATTTACAATTGATTGTTGATACAAATGTCCAAAGCCTGGAAGAGACACATGGGCTGGAGTAAACAATGTGTGTGTATCTATTGGTACTTGGAAGTCATCAGTGCATATAGATGGTAGAAGCCATTAAACAGTTAAAATTACTTGGGGAGAAAATATAAGGGAGGAAGTAGAAAAGAACTAAAAATGGACTCATGGGGAGCATAAACCTTAAGGGAAAGAAAAAGGAGCCTTTAAAAAATGGCCAAAGAGGTAGAAAGAAAATCAGGATAAGTAATTAAAAGAACCAAGATCAATCTTCAAGCAATGTGAAGAACTTTCTATTGAAGAATTTATTCAGGCTAGATATCATTTAATGCTTTATATTCATGAAGGTAAAACGCCTTTAAATGCTGCTCTAAGTAATTTAAATACTTGTGAGTATACATTTATTGTGCTAAAAATAATCTGTAAGAAGTTCATTGTTATAAAGATATGAGAAATGCTTCTAAAGTGATAGGTCCACAAAGACATGTAAAAATCATTTTTGTTACCTTAATAGAAACATCTTATGGTTTCCTCTCCAGAGTAACTGGCCCTTAAAAAAAAGGGGAGGCTATATATTGAAGTAATATGGCAACTAGAAAACTTAGGACACAAGATTTAGAACTAAAACCACGCCATGAAATAATTTTAAATTGTGTTGATTTTCAACATTAGATATAAAAAGAGCAAAGAAAAACCCCAGAATTTATGGACCACTATAAATGAGTTAACATGATAGGTGCTATGCAGTTGTTACCAATGGAAATAATTTAGTTTTAGTAGACTGTAAATAATCTTATGTGTCATCCACAGACTTTTGAAATTAATTTAAAAAAATAGCACAGTAAAAGATTATTGAAAAATTGAGCCTGGAGTAATGTGACTGTGCCATATTTTTCATTTTGGAAAAGGACATCTAGAAACAGGAAGTTTTACTTTTCTGTTGGCAATCCCTAACCTTTTCAAGAGGGAGAAATTATTTTAAATGACTGAAGATATTACTCTATGAATTATTCATAAACAGGAAACAAACCAAAAAATACATGGATTTTTAACCAAAAACATTTGCTCTTCTAAACAGCTCCTATTAAAATTCATGGGAGAGTTTTTGCTCTACATCTAAAATCTCACATTTCAAACACAGAGAATTACGGCATCTAGCCTGTCCCAAGTTCTTCTGGCGTATAATCTTTCTGGGTTTGATAAAGAATGTTTTAACAAAGTTCAATGTGGAAACAGTACTATCATGCAGGACCAGAACTTAGTTTGCACCCTTTCTGGATTAATTGCTTTTCTGCTTCAAACGCAGTATACTAAAGTGACCTTTTATTATGAATACTTCTGGCTTTATAGATTCAGGATCATCCCAAGGCTGTCTAGAAGTTATCACGTGATGATCAGGCAATTTAGGTGGAATAATGGGATTTAATGAAGTTAGTTCTTCAATCTAATTTGTCAGGCCAAGGACTTGTTAAACCAAAGTCTGACATACTCCTTTTTAACTAACAGGCTTTGAGTAAAATGTCTTGCTTCTAACCTTATTCCACTTTGCCACAGGTTACAGATCAGTATAGTGAGGCTTTTTCTACCTTACTTTCATAAAATAAGGATTCACGCCATATATGTAAAAAATTCATAATTTAAGGAAATTTAAGAAAATAATTTAAGGAAAAGAAATAAATGTAGTTTTAGGACTGATGCCATATTAGCTTTGGCCTCATTTTCTCCAAAAAAGAAATGAGAAGCCTTTGGATCATGAATATCAAAGTAGAAGATTGATTGTTTCATATCACAAGCAGGTCCCTGAAACTGAGAAGGTTTATTTGACTTCATTGTGATTTTGCATATTATAAAATTAAAGCAAATAATCAAACTGAAATAATTGTATCCTATAGTTATAATTAATAATGAAAAAACAAAAGAAAGAAAGGAAGAAAGAAAGAAAAAAAAAGAAAGAAAGAAAAAGAAAGAAAGAGAAAGAAAGAAAGAAAGAAAGAAAGAGAAAGAAAGAAAGAAGACACAAAGAAGCAAGCAGGCATGGGGAAGTAAAGAGGAATCAGTAGACAAATTTCCATATACTATGAAAGAGATAAGGAATAAGCTATATTCATGAAAGGAGAAATGCTGAGTCAAAACTATTATCCTTATTCTTTAACGTCTACACACTTTTGTTTATTCATTTTTTCCCAAGAAGGAGGAACAGGTCAATTATAAGAACTGTAATCTTTAAAAATCAAATTGAGCATCCAACTTCAGCTCAGGTCATGATCTCACAGTCTGTGAGTTCAGCCGCGTGTCGGGCTGTGTGTTGACAGCTCAGAGCCTGGAGCCTGCTTCAGATTCTGTCTCCCTTTCTCTCTGCCCCTCCCATGCTCATACTCTGTCTCTCAAAAAAATGAATAAACATTTAAAAAATTTTAAAAAAGCAAATTGAATTCACAGAATTGGAGAAGTTAAAATTGTAATATTCTTTTTACTGAATTGGCTTTTCCAACTATGCCCTTCTAATGTTAAACTTACAGAGTTCTATGAAACATGCCCTCATTTAAATGCTTGACAATAAAATCAGTTGTTTTGGCTTCTGAGGTTTTCCTATGGTAGAAAATGCTAATTAAATAGAATGAGACACAAAGCCAAACTCAGGGGTTACTGGACAAGATCAGCAACTTTGACCAAACCTCCAGACACAGTCGGCATTTTTTTCAACCTCTAATCTAGTTTAAAATGGTACATTATAGGTTCCTTGAAATTTATCAATGGAAGCTAAACAAGAAAGGCCCTGACATTTTCTGTCTGAAATGTGCATCAATATAGACTCCAAAAACACTGATGCAAACTCCTTTTCTTCAGAATATTTTCTTTTTAAATATGTGGTTTTTCTGTTTCTTCTTTATCAATCTCCTAAACTGCTGGACCACTACTGCAGATTACGGAAAAACTGGATGGCAGAGATTTTATCTCTAATATTGACCTATGTCTTTAAATACCAGCACTACCAGCAAGAATATGATTAGTGAAAACAACAATTGAATGGACAGGCCTATAAATCTAAGAATCAATGTACAGAAAATACTATGGAAGAATATGTTAAATGTCTTCACAGTGATGCAATTAGCAAACTCGAGAATGCAGAGCTAAGAACTTGTTGTTTTTTTTTTCCAACAAATATATTGAAAGAGGTAAAAAGATGGAAGGGTAACTTAAAATACAGTTAAGAGACCCATGACCTAACTGAAATATATAGACTGATTTTGATGCCAAGCTCAATAAACTATAAATAATCAAAAGGACAAACCATTTAATGAAGAACCTGGGAAATACTAACACTAACTTTGGTGAGAATAAAGAATTACTGTTAATAATTTTTAGTTGTGATAATGGTACTGTTGCTATGTTTTTAAAAAGAATTCTCATCTTTTAGAAATATATATGGGAAGATTTAGGATAAAAATAATATGATGTCTATAATTTGCTTCAAAATAAAATAGAATGGGAGAAGTGAAAATAGAGACAAAATGAAATCAGCCACAAGTTGATAACTGTTGAAGTTGATATGTAAATACAAAGATTCATTGTTCTATTTGTTCAACTTTTGAATATTTTAAAAATTTTCTATAGTAAAACAAACAAAACATCCCACGTCTTAAAACATTCAAATCACATAAAATGTTATTGTTTGAATTATACATGAAGTATCAGAAATTTTAAAACTATCTTATACTTTCATTTGAGTGGCTTATTTAAAAAAAAAAAAAAATTACAGTTGCCAAAGTAAAGGAAGAAACATATAGCTCTTCTTGTCTAGTAGAAGGTGACATTTCAACTCATCGGAGAAACTTTTCCTATTGTAAAGATACTTTATTACAAGAGTGTTTATAAAAGAAACATTGAGTAATACAGAGTATCATACATTACAAAAATCTTCACATTTGTACTACATATAATTGAGATTTTTAAATTTTAGAGACTTTCAAAGTCCATCAATATTTCATGTTTAGTTACATATCCAGTAGTTAACTTAAAAAATTTTGGTACATTCACTTCAAGTTGCCTACTGTGTGGGCTACAAAGCACATGTGTATGAGGTGCTGTTCCCAATGGAGGAAGAGTACGTAAACGAGGATAGAGGTATAAGATATTAAATACTTCACTGTTGTGAAACCTGAAAAAAGGGGGGTGAATGGAAGTATAAACTGAATTTGGGATTATAAGAGATTCACCAGCACTCATAATGAAAACAAAACTAGAAGACTTATTTTAAATACTGACATTGTTTTGAACTGATTTTGGGATTGTTAGAAAACATTTTCAGAAACTGAATATGAGTAGCTAATAATTCTGATGTCTTATTTAGCATACAATATGTATCAGATAATTTTTTAATGTAATGAAAAGATATACAGATTTATACATGTTATAATATCTTACAAGGGTATTATACTTATAAAGGTATATACTTATAAAGGTATCTTATATGGTATAAAGCTTCCATACAGTATGGAAGCTCAAAGGAAGAGTCGGCTCATTGGGAATCTGAAGAGGGAAGATCAGCATGGAGATGATATACATATTTATCTCAACCACCTTGTAAAATGTGGCTAGTGTTAATTCTTTGCAACTAATTCTCTTTCACAAACATGCGTGCACGCGCACACACACACACACACAGTTAATCAAATCCTACTTACAATGTTTTCTCTATGACTAGATTACCCCCAGTGACTGTGACTAAGACCTCTGACTTGCTAGGTCCAGAGTAAGATAACATATCTTTGGTATCCATGAATGACAAGTTACATTTCTGACAAGTATCCAGCAAAGTCTACCTGTTAACTTTGAAATGCATTCTATTAAAAAGTAAAAATCTTGGCAGGCTCAGAGTGAGTCATGCCTACTGTCTGGGTTCTTTTCCCACTCAGGCGCTGGTCAGACTTTTGAGTTCATCATCACCTCATCAGTATGTCTGTCAGCTGCCAATGGTAAGAGAAGACTAAGCCACTCACCAACAGCCGGACTTTCTGACTTCCCTAAAGCAAAAGCAAATCCATAAGTTTTAAGCCTACTATACCTTATTTATTAATTTTAATTTATTGGATTAATTAACTCAACTCAAAATAGGAAATGACTAACACTAGAGATGCGATTAAACAGGCACCAAATACTCTATTATCAGAACTAAGAGCAAGACAATCAAGATGTAAACTGGGGGAGATAAAAGCACTAACCTACCTTTGATATAATGCTAATACTTGGGTTCAAGTCTGACAGAGATTCAGAGAAAAGATTCAGAAGGTAAAACAGCAGACGTGAAATCGTAGGAAAGGCAATGAACTATCTTAGGAAGTAGAAAAGCTAACAATATAGGCTTCAAGAAAATAAGTGGTTACATGTTGCACATTTAAAATGAGGAGTATGTGTGGATTTCTGGTTTGTTTTCAGAGAAGGCAACAAAAGCAATTATTCCATCTAAGCAAAATATTTTCCTAATGCCTTTTCTATCTTGGAATGTGGGTTCAAGTTTTCAATTTTTCTCTGGGTAAAATGTAGCCATAGTTAATAACTAATCTAATCTCTAACTAATTTGCTACATTTTCTGCCCATACTTAGAAAACTTATTTAAAGAATACTGAAAAAACATATTTTAGAAGTATTCTAGATATGACTGCTTTTCTTATACAAATATAGCATATGATTCCCAATGTTTACAATATGCATGGAACAATAACCTTTGAAGTCTTTTTCAAATGGTGTGGCAGTAAAAGAATAAAAAACATTGGCCATATTTTACACTGAAATATAATTGATTATTTACATATGTACACTATTAGTATATAAAAGTGCTTTGAAAAGTTACAATATGTAAATGGAAGAAGTTAACAACTTACCTTGGCAGGAGGGAAAGCTAATCCTTAAAGCGAAGGCACAATACATGACCAGTAACTATAAATGTGATATCTTTGGTTGTAAGCTTTCATTTTTCTATCACCAGCCTTATAATTCAAGTCATCAAGCATGTTTACATTAAAATTAGAATTATTCTATACTTTACACATGTCCAAAATTATTTGTCAAAAGTTAAATATTCATAATCCCCTTTAAATATGTACTATTTATCAACTCGGGCCCTTTTTTTAAAAAAAAATTTTTTTTAACGTTCATTTATTTTTGAGACAGAGAGAGACAGAGCATGAACGGGGGAGGGTCAGAGAGAGAAAGGGAGACACAGAATCTGAAACAGGCTCTAAGCTCCGAGCTGTCAGCACAGAGCCCGACGCGGGGTTCGAACCCACGGACCCCGAGATCATGACCTGAGCCGAAGTCGGCCGCTCAACCGACTGAGCCACCCAGGCGCCCCTGGGCCCTCTTTTTTAAGATACAAAATTACTTTTCAAATATAATTTTTCCTATTGTGATGCTGAAGAGGCCTGGCAATAAGAGAGATGCAAAAGAGAGTTGGGTTTCTTAATTCCTCGAGTTTTCTTTTTATCAATCTACTATTAAGGCATACAAATTCACATTAAAATTTAACCAGCAAGACTAAGGAAAACCAGATGTGAAAAATGAAGTCAGATATAATTGAATTAATCTAGCAAAATCAGGGATATTTTGGCTCTTCTAACATGGGCAAACTGAGTTTAGCAAACTGGAAAACCAAGTTAGAAGTAAAAATTTAGAAAATATAAACATGCCCAAATTGGAAAAATGACTACTGAGCTAGTTATAGCACCTTTCACTAACGATAAAAATTCAGATATGGACAATTTCATCAGTTGAGAAGAGGTGAACCTAAAAAAAACCTTCTGAGAATTATGGAATTATCATTAGTGAAGATGATTATGCTGGAACTCAACACCCACCTCTCTGGAATGGGGTTAGTATAATGAATGCTTAATCTTAGCAATTTCTACAAGTACTACTAGATCTTATAAAGAGGGGAAAAAAGATAAACCAGTAGTTTTTGTTTTTTCTCACTGAAAATTGTATACATGAGAATAAATGAATATGGATGTTGTTTGGTATAGTGGAAAGAATCTACGGGCAATCAAAGTTGCAGATCTAGTCCCAGTTCAGTCACTAAATTGGCCTTTTGACTGTGCACAAATTACTTAGCCATTCTGAATGCCTGTTTCCTTAAATGTAAACTAAAAGAACAGAAAAGAAGAAAGGAAACCAACATGCAGAGACCTACTATGTACACCATACATTTGTAGTTTTTTTCACATGTTGATAATACTCATTTTATGCTTACAACATCTTTGTGAATTGGTTAGTATTCTCATTTTCATAAGTGATGAAAATTGATTCAGAGATGAATTTGCCCAAAGTCACACCTATAGAATTGTGTCCAGCTCTATTTGACTCTGGAGTCCGTGATTAAAAAAATATGTATGTTACATGCTTCTTAACACCCTCAAAAAGGTATCATTAACCTTATTTCTTTAGGAACATGCCATCTCTTTTGCCATTTTCTTACTGAAGACTTTTTCTCTGGCATAATGTACTAGCTCCCTGACAGATTCTTCCTGCCCCAATCTCTACTCTCCTTCTACTTCCCATTTTGTGACCAGAGTGATCTGCCAAGGAGATACAAGCTTGTTTTTACATCCTTGCATAAAAGCTCAAAACACAGAGAAAATGCCAAGATCTTTGGAAACACATATTAATGTTTTTATAGCATGCTTCTAACTTTCCCCCTAACCTCATTATTCTAGTCACAATGAGCTACTTACTATTGCCCATTGTCAAAGGATTAAAAGGAATAGAAGACAAACAAGAAGTTTGTATCTCATAAAAGTGAGGTATCATACAGTCAAAGGGAGGAAACAGCTTCAAGGAAAAAAAGGGGGTGGTAGGAATTAGCAGGGTAACAAATACTATAGAGCATCCACACAGAATGAGGACCAAAAAGATAATAGTTTGCTCCTCAACTTTTGTAAATAAACAAATTCTGCTATTTCATACTGAAAAGGGTGGTGTCTCCAGTCAGGTATTCCCCGCCAAGTGCAGATTAGAAATTCCCATAATTCTAAACACTGGATATGTCTAATTCAAGTGTCAAATACTTTAACAGATGGGGGACTTAGATCACTTAATTGAAAAGTAAGATATCAATTCAAGTATACAATCCTATATGAGCACAGGGACATTTATTCCCTCTCCTATAACAAACTTGGAAGAAGATGACTACATCTCAAAGCATTAAAACACAGAAATTGCTCTTATCATTGGTTCTAAAAGGATTAGCATGGCTGAACATAATACGGAAAGAAATAACCCCTTATTTCTAGGAATATCCTATTAATATGGGAGTGAATCTTCATCTTTAATTTTCTTAGCAAAAAAGGAGAGAAATGCTTAATACCATGCAGTTGGGGACAGTGTGCTCAATAAATTTATAGAAGAGGAGTAGGAAATGTTAAAGGAAGAGAAATATGTATTATACAAATACTCAAGTGTTATTTATAAAGGCTTCTAAGGCAACTGCATGTTTTCCCAGTATATCACCTAAAACCATGTGTAAAAAATATTCTGATTTGAAGGACCCACAGAGAACATTCATCAGGAATACAACACGTTTTAGAGGTCTCAAGTTTCTAGGAATGAAGCTACTTTGCCTTGAAATTATACTCTGAAGTAAAACAGAATTCAAAGCAGAAGCTGCATTTTCTATGCTGACAATTCAATGCATAATTGATTAAAACCATCACTGACAATCAGGCTCCACTGGATATATGTACAGCAAGCAACTGCTACTTTTACAAGAGATACCTGTCCCATATGAGAATATGTAGCAAAAGAAATTTAAGCTTGAGATTAAGTTACATATATTAACAGCAAAGTGAAGGACAATTGTTTTGTAGTAAGTGCTAAAGGAAAAAAACTGAGAAAATAGGAATACATTTAGCTTGATGACAGTATGAGTAAAAGGCAATCAAGTATAGTTAATATTCCTTATTTGTAGTAATTATATTGTATAAAGTAGCTGCAAACACTGAAATAGCAAATACTGAAACTGTGCTAAGGGAAATACAGACTTAGGACTGGTGAAGCTTCTGGTTGCAACATTTTCATCATATAACTGTATTTTATGTGTGTTCTTGTTTACAGGTATCTTACTGAACATGAACATACACACACATACTGACAATTAAATGTATAATTGATTAAATAAAACCATCACTGACAATCAGACTCCACTGGGTATATGTGCAGCAAGCGACTGCTAGTTTTAGAAGAGATACCTGTCTCATATGCAGCAAAATAAATTTAAGAACATATATATGTAAGTATTTAAAACTATATGTGTGTGTATATGTATATGTGTATATATATATATATATATATAAAAGAACATATATGAAATATATGTAACTTTATCTCAAGCTTAAATTTCTTTTGCTACATATTCTCATATTCATATATATATATATATATATATATATATATATATTCATTAACATTCAATAACACTAAATTCACCACCAACAGCACTGTATCTCATGCCTGAATGGAGGTTCACTAACACACATACTTTCTCTACAAGGTACAGCATAGCCTTTGTGTCTTAGGAACACTAAACAGCACTTCGTGCAAAAATGTGAAACATGTGGCCTAAACAGAATGTGAAAATGATACTTGTTTACAGCTTGGGAGCTACACAAGAAGGCAAAACATCAGTTCAACCTCAGCTGGTGATGGGCATATAGGGTGGTTCATAAAGTTTTACCACTCTGTCCATGTCCACAAATGACTATGAAAGTGTCACGAGTACTGATTTTGGATTTACAAGTAAGTTTTAGTGAGCAGGTAAATTGGCAGAATCCACAAATGAGGGTTGATTGTATTGTTTCTCAAATGTATTAAAGGCAAACAAACTTTTATTTTCTACCCAGTTACTCAATCCTGATTCCTATTAGAGTGACTATGATCTGAAAGGGTTACCTTTTTTGCCTCAGTTTTCTTTTTTTTTTTTTTTTAATTTTTTTTTTTTCAACGTTTATTTATTTTTGGGACAGAGAGAGACAGAGCATGAACGGGGGAGGGGCAGAGAGAGAGGGAGACACAGAATTGGAAACAGGCTCCAGGCTCCGAGCCATCAGCCCAGAGCCTGACGCGGGGCTCGAACTCCCGGACTGCGAGATCGTGACCTTTGCCTCAGTTTTCACTTTTAGTTTGGAAAACAAGCAAAGTAGCAACATATCAAGAAACTAAATCTACAACAAAATAGCTATTCACTATGCTTCAATCACATCATCATAATTTCCTGAATAAGAACATGCAATACAATTATGGATAAAGTTAGTAAAGACTGAGTTTATGAATGGATCTGAACAAGAAACTGGAATTCATAATTCTTTATCTCCTCAGATCATAATCCATGATAAAGATTCTCTTTTGCTAATTGTAAGGTTAATTCATTCATTCCTAGTGGATTCTTGGGATGGCAATGTTCAGAAAGGTGTAGATTTGATTCCATGTCATCAGTATTCTTCCAGCAAATGTAACAGCTTAACTGTATATATGAATATTCTACCAAATTTCACGTAGACAACTGTCTCTAAGAGAAATGAAATGTGCTCAATAGTCACAGAAGGAGTGGAAGGTTTATTAAGTATAGATATGGAGAAGTGGCATCTTAATAAATCCCTAAACTTTTTAAGAGATACTCAGAGTTTGCTTCTCCATTACAAAGGCCTATGAGTGAACACAGCTGCAGTAAGGAGCCTGAGAAATATAGGGCAGATGTTTTTTTTTTTTTTTTTAACTACCATTCTACAAAGGTCAATGGTATTGTCTGATTTGTGTTACAACAGTAGAGTAACCTTCCCCCTCCCTCTCTCTCCATTCTTTCAAAATCACTTATATGCCATGCAATATGCTAGAAATGTGCTGGAAATTAGAAAGATAAAAAGAATATATGGCTTTAATAAATTCAGTATCTATATGGAAGAGATTATAGGTAAAGAGGCAAATAAAACATGTGTTTTACCTGTATTACCTCCAAGCTGGAAACAACCCAAATTTCTAACTATGGTCGAATGAATAAATTGTGCTATGACGTGAATACTACATAGCAATGAGTAAATGAACTTGAACTACATGTAGGTATGGCAGAAAGCAAGAAAGAGATCATGAAGGTCTAAAAACACCATGCTAAGAAAAATATTTTTGTGTGTGAGGTATATGAGGAGAGGAGATAGAGACATCAAAGAAGTTTAAGTAGAAGATTCAGCATATCTGAACTATTATATTAGGCATTATAGCAGGCAATATGAGGCAGGTACTACAATGAGACAAATAGACCATGTAGGAGGCAATTAAGGAAATTCAAGCAAAAATCATCATGAAGGTACAAATTACAGTAGTGGCAGTTGTGCTAAAAAGAAGAGGACAAGAGAAAGCAAGTATATTAGAGTCAAAAGGACTCAGAGCTAAAATGATTGTGACAGAGGGACGTGTCCAAGGTGAATCGCAGAAGCATTCTGGAAAGAGCAGGAGGCATTTTATTCTTCACAGTATTTTTTGTCATTTTAAAGACTCTTAAAAAAAAAAAAAGGCAACAAACCAACTCTTTATTGTTAGCCAAGCTTTGCAGCCACATGAAAAAATTCTGAAATAGGGGCACCTGGGTGGCTCACTTGGTCGGGCATGCAACTATTAATTTCGACTCATGTCATGATTTCAAGTTTCGTGGGATTAAGCCCTGCCTAGGGTTCTGACACTGACAGCACAGAGCCTGCTTGAGATTCTCTCTCTCTCTGCCCCTCCCCTACTCGTGATCTCTCTCTCAATATAAACTTAAAAAAAAAAATTCCGAACCAGAAATTGTGAAAATTTCCCAAAAGTGTTTTCAAATGTTCTATAAATTGGATGGTTCTTCCATAAGATATAGGTACAATGGGATACAAATAGAAAACTACAGACCTGCTGCATAGTTGTGTATGTTGTAGTCTACATGTAGAAACTATGCTTGTAAGTAAGGCAGCTTATGTCCAGACTGACCTTACAAGGAAAATACTTGAAAGCCACTGAGGTGTTACAATATCTTCAAAGAGTTAGAAATGCTGGTCACCAGAACTTGTGATAAACAAAGTAAAGAACACAGTAATATATCCATTAATTTAGTGCTGCTCTAACTGTATTAAAACAAGTGAAAAAAATATAAAATATCAGAATGCTCTGCATTTGAAAATGAAAGTATCACTGAATAAAATTATTTTCAATAAGATAGAATCCAATGTGTGTATGTATTACATGTTTAGATATTTTACTGAATTGGCAAAAGTCATCCAAAGACTTACAGGAAAAAAAGTAGAAAGCAAGTTAATTCTACAATAAGTTACAGTGCTTGAGTATGCCTCTGAATATGAATTCTTATAACATTTCAAAGGAAAGTTTACAGAATAGTTAGATTAATATCCTGCCGAGTCAATTTAAATCACCTAAAATCATTTTCTATTCTCTTAAGTATAAAAAGAGAGACTTTCATAGCTACACATTTAGTGGTGTTAGTAAATAATTTATCTTTTACAGTTGCTGACCATCCAAAGTGGCAGGGGGTGGACTGGGTAATCTGAAGCACTCCCAAGCAAACCAAGGCAGAGAAAAAAAAAAAAAAAGATGAAAATTAGTGTACAGGATACAAAATTTTAGGAGGAGCATAAAGAAAACAACAACAACAACAACAACAACAACAACAACAACAACGAAGAATTGCATTTAGGACTTCTTCAATTCTTTGACATTGGAGACTTATGCCCAAGGCATAGAAATAAACTTGTCAGCAATCTTTTCTAATTTGACATCCCTGACAAGAAAAGTTTTATGAAGTCTTTGAAGTACAAATGATTTAGAAGTAAAAATTAATGAAGTGAATCTGGAAGAAACATAAGACATTTAAACATATTGTAGTGATAATATGTAATACTTGTTATTTTATGTATATATGTATGTATGTATGTAATCTCTACACCCAACGTGAGGTTCGAATTCACAATTCTGAGATCAAGAGTTGCATACTCTACCAACTGAGCCAGGCAGGCACCCCTGTAGTACTTGCTATTTCAAAAAACTGATACTCTTCTACTATGGGTATATACACATCACTAATTCAAAATTTATTTCTTTACAGAATTTCCCAGAAGTTATCACTGGCTAAATTTTAGTGGCTCATAAGCAGCTCCAGTTCACACACACACACACACACACACACACTCACACTAATGTAAGACTGCAACATACATGCCTGATAACATAAGAACCTGGCCTGAGGACTGCTTGCATCAACCACAGCTCCTGAATAAGTGTGTTACTGAAAGAAGCACTGAACAGCTCTTACGTGTGTGTGTATGTGTATACATGTTTCTTAGTTTCCCATTCACATTCATTTTTTTCACCATCTTATAACATGAGAAGCCACTGTCAAAAAAATCAAGCCATGGTAAAGGCCTCCTTCCTAGTAAACTAAATGGTTTGCCTCTGCCTCTATGTTCACATTTAAATAAAGTGGAATCGGGTGCCCAGATGTCTCAGTCAGTTAAGCGTCTAACTTCAGCTCAGGGCATGATCTCACAGTTCATGGGTTCAAGCCCCACACCAGGCTCTGTGCGGACAGCTCAGAGCCTGGAGCCTGCTTCAGATTCTGTGTCTCCCTCTCTGTGTCTCCCCTTCTCTCTCTCCCCTGCTCACATTTTGTTTCTCTCTCTCAAAAATAAACATTAAAAAAATATATTTTTAATACAGTGGAATTGACAACAGACATTCTGTGACCAAGTTTCATCACTCTAGACATTACCTCTCAGAATTTCATACTGCAGGAATAACTCTGGCAGAAGGAGTAAAAGAAATCTAAAAGACCTTTCTATTTACTTACATGTGTCAAGTGCTGGCCACTGTGTATATACTCTCCCATACAATTTCTTATTTCAGTTTCCTAACTCTACAAGACAGTTTTCACTCATTTCATATACATATGCAAGGAATCTGAGATCCAGAGTAAACTAAATGCCTAAGGTCACACAGTGTACATTTAAACTTAGTTCTAACTTGAAAGCTCAGGCTTTTATCACTATATTAAAAGATACTTAAAATATTATATAGGTAATATATTCTCATGGTTATTCAAAAGTGTGTGTGTGTGTGTGTGTATATATATATACACACACATATACACACGTGTGTGTATATATATACATATATAGTGAAAAATATCCCTCTAGCCCTTGTCCATCATTCTGTCCTCCACTGACCCAGAAAATAACAAGTATTTGTGCCTGCATATGTATATTCTTATGCCTCCCTCTTTTAAACAAATGGCAGTATGCTATGCACACCGTCTTCCATTCTGCTTTTTTCATTTAATAATATCAACTAGAATTACGGACACATATGCCATCTAATCCTACAATTCCACTTCTGGGACTTCATCCTACAGATATACCTGCATACAGGCAAAATATCTTTCGTACTGGGTTTTTCATATCTTTATACAAATTTTGTATTACTACAAATTTATTATTATTTTGTACCATTGTATGTAAAATAGCTAGGTATTAGAAGTAACTTAAATGCCCAACAACAGAGAACTAATTAAATATGGTACCATGGAATACTACACTACTAGAGAAGAAACAGAGTAATGATATGGAAAGATATCCTGAATATAAAAATAGGTCAGCAAAAGTTTAAAAGATAGATCACACACAGTGTGCCCAACAGTGTGGGGAAATATATGTTCTTATCCACAGTTGGCAAAAGCGTATGTGGTAGACTTTGTTGAGAACAACAACAGATACCAAAATAAATATATATTATGTTTTGACTCAACAATTCCATTAAAGAATCTATTCTAGAGAGAGATGCTTACATGTGAAAAGATGCAAGTATAATCACGTTCTCTGCAGTACTGTTTGCAATACTGCAGAACTGGAAATAATCTAAATGGCCTTCCGCAGAGAAAGCATTTTAAAAAACAATGTAACATCTATATAATGGAACACTAACCAGTTGTTAAACAGAATATAACAGATCTTAATATTGATGTTAAAAAATAACCATGACATATTCTTCAGTTAAAATACAAACAGCAAAACAATGTACCTAACATTCCATTTACATACAAAAAATCAGAAACACAAATGTAAAATAAAATGAAACAATAACCCTACCCCATCACAAAAACATAAACAGATACACAAGTATCCTATATGCTCTTCCATTTCTACCAAATCTTCAGCTACTTTGAACATGAAAATGTATAATAATTAAGTAAAGAAATGCAGAATTTAAACACACAAGTATATTTTTGTGATGGCCAGAAGTTTAAAAACAAGAATCAAATTATTAAAATTCCAAGTCTTTTATTTTCCAATGATAAAACTCAACTTGTGATGTTTTAGTCATATATAAAAATGTAATATATAGGAACCTAAATGGAAAGATGAAGTCTGAAATAATACCTCATTACAATAAATTCTTGCAACAAAGCCCAAGTGATACTTTTAGTAACACAAGTTTACGGGACTAACCAGCTATAAGTATACGAGGCCGTTAACTGGTAAATTACTTGAAAGAAAAGAACAGGTATATCATACAGCACCTCACACTGTTCTGAATACACTAAGGGCTTAGAACATAAATGGCATGGGGCGACTGGGTGGCTCAGTGGTTAAGCGACCGACTCGGGCTCAGGTCATGATCTCACGGTCGGGTTCAAGGCCTGTGGTGGGCTCTGTGCTGACAGCTCAGAGCCTGGAGCCTGCTTCTGATTCTGTGTCTCCCTCTCATTCTGCCCCTCCCTGACTCTCTCTCTCTTGCTCTCTCAAAAATAAACATTAAAATTTTTTTCAAAAAAAGGAACATAAATTGAAAAAAAAAAAAAAAAAAAAAAAACAAAAAACAAAAAACCCCAAAAGGGTAAGGAACAAAAATTCTGTAATACAGAAACTCAGTCTGCATCATATAATAACAAGCAATCATGTGTTTTGAGGCTTTCAAATCAGTAGTCAGATCAGAGATAGAGTAAATGATTTAAGATTTTTCTATTTGGGATGTGAAACAAAGCAGAAAGTTAACCAATAAGACAAAATGCTATCCTTAAAGCACACATACAAAAATATACCCATCTATAACAAACAATAGGGGATAAACATCAAAATTGCTTCTTAAATTATAATCTTAGAATAACTGGATAATATCACTGCTGACTTAAAAATAGGCAAAATGGACACTGACTTGACACTAAGGGATGAAAAATGAAGAAGATAATCACTGTGGAATACAAAATAGCAGAAATAATAAGACAGCAATCATAAAGCAAGCATCAGTAAGTTCAAAAGTCAGGAACACAGAAGAAATATGGGCTCAAAATTCTCTTCTTTGGGAATTTTCCTCCTTTTCGTTGGGAATAACATATTCTGACAATTACTCCCACAGAGGAAATGCTTTTCTATAAACTCTTTTTCAAAATTACAAAGAGCTGAGAATTACACAGTAGATTTTTGGCAGTTAACCTTGGAGAGACTGTTGCTTGGAGCTGCTACACCCAAACACTAAGCTTCTCAGCAAACAGGGCCTGCTGCGGCCCATAAACTAATCTCTATGGAGGGCCCCACTGAGAGACCCACATGTTCTACAGCTAGTGCCAACACCCTTTTCAATACTCCAAAGGTTCACTTGCAACTCTGCATAAATTGCCAGTTTCTCTTGGCTCCAGAGACAGCTTCACCTGCAGGGTTTCATTTTTCTGCTTGACACCTTAATGTTGATTTTCTTATATACTACAAAAGAGCCCTCTCCAGTGCTTCTCACACAATTACACAATCACTCCATTGTAACTCAGGAGAGGATTAATGATTGGGTTTTATTTGATTGTAGTTTTGATTAATCCCGACTTTGTTTAATTTGTGACCTTTGCTGGAATCCCAAGGGCTGGGAATTAGAAAATGCACACTGTACCACTGTATTCTGAGCAGTTTGAGCTTGCCAATTTATTTCATGCCTCATTAGCCACAAAAGCTATGAAATCTTAGTCCAAAACAGCTTCACATTTTTTCAGGGCATGGGTACAAAATTCTGTAAGCTGTTCATTCTGATTTAAATATAGTAAGCCAATAATTAAGTCTATCCTGATTATACCCATAGAGTCTTAATTCCAATTGGCAGGTATCTCAGTAAAATATCAAACCTAGGCAAGTCATATCATGATGAAGCTGTCCTGACTTCCCAAGGATTAGAATTACTTTTTGTGAGAGTTGAAAAAAATATTAGAATGTAAAAAATTAAAATATCTGTGGATAAATTCATCTTTGGAATTCAAACTAAATCCATACGAAAAAAATTAGCCTAGTTTGTAGTACATCTTAAAGATATTACATCACAGAAAAGGTGCTGTAGGTTTTAGTTATTTATCATTTCAGAATCAGGTATTTATAACATTTTTATCAATAATTTATACTATACAACATTCTATATAAAAACTTTCCCTTTTGAGGTTCTCAGAATCAACAAATTATTTATAAGAAACTATACAAGATGCCCTTTTATATGACCCTCAATTCTGCTTGTTGATTTTTAAAAAGTTCACTAAAGAATGGAAAAATTGTATATATAAATGTATACTGCTTCACAAATTTTAGTTGTAGCCAAGGTCCAAAGCTCTCACCATATGACCCATTGACCTAAATTGTGCACTTTTTTGTATTCTGTCCAGTTCATTTTGTTAAAGTAGGACTAGAATCTAAAGATATTTGAAAGCAATTTCAGTTTAAAACCTGTTGATTTAAAAAATTCTCCCAATATGTAATAATTATTTCACTTTTAACCTGATTCAACAATGATTCTTACATGCCTTCCTTGTATCCTCTTCCCACAATATTTAGCTTCAGTTTCTTTTTTTTAAGTTTATTTATTTTGAGAGAGCGAGTGAGCACAGGGAGGGGCAAAAAAAGAGGAAGAGAATCCCAAGCAGGCTCCACGATGATAGATTTCACCAATTATGAGATCATGACCTGAGCCCAAATCAAGAGTCAGACACTTAACCAACTGAGCCAATCCAAGAGCCCCTAGCTTCAGTTTCATAAAAATATTTGGTCTTATAAACGCCATTTGTTTCATGTAATAATAAAAACACTTATTCCAGTTATTGATACTGTAATTAACAATATATTTTTAAAAATTTATTATTACTTTTTTATTCTAGAGAGAGAGCGCAAGCCAGGGAGAAGAGCAGAGGGAAAGAGAATCTTAAGCAGGCTCCACACTCAGTACAGAACTGGACATGGGGCTTGATCCCACAACCCTGGGATTTATGACCTCAGCTGAAATCAAGAGTTGGACACTCAACCAACTGAGCCACCGAAGCACCCCTAATTATATTCTTGATATACAGGCAAACAAACATAACAATCATACAACTCAAAAGATTAAATGAGATATGCAGAGTATATTAGTGAGTAGTCTAATAGCTGTTCTGGTATTCTGTTAGTATCTTTAACAGAGTGAAAATAAAGGCTCAATCTAACAAGTATGTCAAGGGTTAAGGGCAAATTGATTACAAGGGTTTCTTATATATTTAACAGTGCTCAGTTGGTCTCAAAGTGCCTATTAGCATAAAAAAGAGGTTTACCATTTAAACTGTGGATTTGTGCTTCTGGAGATAATATAATTATCAATTTTATAAAGTTATGAGAAGTAGGAGCCATGATTCACCTTCCTTTCTGTAAACTACATTACAATGTGTATCTTATCTTTCTCTGTCTCTCAATATACCTAGTCTAGAATGTAAATAAATAGAATATTGTGCAGGTAGAACAGCACCAGGAAAGGAAAAACCTTATCTATCTATCTATCTATCTATCTATCTATCTAGTATAATCTAATTGTAACAGGGTATTATGTCTGTTGTTAGATGTTTGAGAAAGACATCTTTTAAATTAAATTTTCTTTTGTCATAAGAGAGGCTTAATATTTTTAAAATAGTTTTATTGGCCAAATGCATTTCCACTTTTGTGCATTACTTATGTTTTTGCCTACTTTTGTCTCAGGACCAATGCTCTCATTTCATAGATAAAGAAACAAAGGATGGAGCACCTGGGTAGCTCAGCTGTTAAGCATCTGACTCTTGACTTAGGCTCAGGTTATGATCTCACAGTTCGTGAGTTCCAGCCCCACATCAGGCTTTGCACTGACAATGTGGAGCCTGCTTGGGATTTGCTCTCTCTCCCTCTCTCTGTGGCCCACCCTTGTTCCCTCTTTCTCTGTCAAAATAAGCTGGAAGGAAGGAAGGAAGGAAGGCAGGCAGGCAAGGCAGGAAAGGGAAAAGAAAGGCAGGCTCAGACAGGTTAAATAACTTCCTCAAGGCTCTACAGTGAATTAAACGTATCCATGAAGTTAAAATGTTGGTATCTTTCTAATACAACAGGTATATAGGAAGTACTGCTGAAATACTGGTAGGCAGTAAGCTTAGCATGTAGGCTCATAACACCCTCTAGCCCAACGCCACCACCACAAAAAAGGAAAAAAAATGTTTTAAAAATAACATTTGTTATTTTTGAAAAACTACTAAAATGGGAAACATCAGAACATTTTTGATCCTTTTTTCACATATTTTGTTTAGTTTATAATAAAATTTGAATTACATATGGGAGGCAACTACCCTCTTTATGCTGAGTGGTTTACTGCCTCTAAATGTCTGACTCTGGTCTTCCAACTCTATCTCAGCTGAAGACTCTAATATGCTAGGCAAAATGGAGTGATTTTTCTGAACAGGAAACTTTGGTAGACACTGTTATAGTCACCTGTTCAATATCTATTCCATCATCTTTGTTTACTAATGGAATCTAGATTTTGAATCAGAGAGTCCTTGCCCAATGAAAACATGATTTTCTAAGCTCCTTTGTCAGTAAGAAATAAAAGGAAATCTAGCGGGTGGGCCTTTAAGTTAGACTCAGTTGGCAAATGCCTTTTGCTGCTTGTATGTCTTTCTTCATCATCTGCAATATGCATGCAAAGTCACAGTACCCAGCCATTTTGCAAGCATAAGGAGAAAAGCCATGTACGAGAGAACAGTGGAAAACAAACGATGAGCCCAGACCCTTTTGATATCATAGAACCACAAAAGCTGTATGAGACTGCCTTCCTCCACAGTTCGTGTTAGGGGAGAAAAAAAAAAAACCCTGTTCTATTAATATTTTCTTATACTTTTATCGAAATAAGGGCATTATTTGGATTTTCATTAAAAAAGAAGACAATGCTAAATTACATTAAAGTACTGTCAAAAGTAATTATTGAGAAAAATCATTCCAGCATTTATATGTCAGATAGCTTGGAGTTGAGAGGAGAGTTGGGAAGATGGGTTGCAGTTATTCAGGCAGGGGTAACAGGCTAAATGCTAAAACATAAGTGGCTGCAGCAGAAACAAAGGAAGCACAAACCTAAGACACTCTGCAAGTAAAATATTTCAAAACAAATTCAATTCATGTGAAAGAATGGACCAATTCATATATATGGTAGATGATTCAAGCCTAAAAATAAATGTAATTTAATAGAAGTAATTATTTTAGGACTGAGGAAAGAATCTACCAAATCAATATATTAAATGTTTCTAAAAAGAACAACTACTTTACTTCTCTGAGAGACAAATACATTGGAGAAGTCATTACCACCCTCAGTGTGTTTGTGGGTTACAAGCAAACATATCATTCTCCCCCGCAAATGTTTTTTTCTATCACCTTTCAGTCGTAAGACCAGGGGTGAAGACTGAGGTACTAAAAGTACTTTCAGCAGTACTAAATTTACAACAAAAACTCTATATGGGGGTATACAATCATATCCGTGATTACAAATAAAGAGCCCTATTTATTCCTGTTACTGATGAAATAATACAAACAGTAGCCATAGACAGGAGAAAATGTACTGCTAAGAGAAGGAAATATGCCATCCAACCTTTGAACTGAAATGCAAAAGATGAAATTATGTTTTGGGGGGGAAAAGGGGTATATAGTCCTCAAACAATGCAATTATGTATTTTGGGAAGCATAAATAATATTTGGCTTAATCTTCCATAGTACAAATTCAATCATATAAACCAACAGGAAAGTTTTCAAATTACTCACACCTAATGAAATACCATTCTATTCAGCTGTTGAAAACACTTATTTTGGGCTATATACCTCCAGAGAAAAAAGGATAACATGGCTAGTTCAAGTGCAATAGCCAGAAGGATAACTGATAACTCTATATAAGGAAGCAATCACTCTTTTTTAAAAAAATTTTTTTAATGTTTATTTATTTAAAAATTTTTTTTTAACGTTTATTTATTTTTGAGACAGAGAGAGACAGAGCATGAACGGGGAAGGGTCAGAGAGAGGGAGACACAGAATCCGAAACAGGCTCCAGGCTCTGAGCTGTCAGCACAGAGCCCGACGCAGGGCTCGAACTCACGGACCGCGAGATCATGACCTGAGCCGAAGTCGGCCGCTTAACCAACTGAGCCACCCAGGCGCCCCAATGTTTATTTATTTTAGAGGGAGACAGAGCGCAAGCAGGGGAGGGGCAGAGAGAGAGAGAGAGAGGGAGACACAGAATGGAAGCAGGCTCCAGGCTCTGAGCTGTCAGCACAGAGCCTGACACGGGGTTCGAACCCACAAACTGCAAGATCATGACTTGAGCCGAAGTTGGCTGCTCAACCGACTGAGCCACTCAAGTGCCCCGAGAAAGCAATCACTCTTTTTTGAGTAAAAAAAATAAATAAAATAAAGTACAATAGTGCTTGTAAATTTTCTGCCATGGATACCAACCATTTCCAAGAATTTCTAGTCTAAAATAAGATCATATCATTAGCAAACCAATAACCGCTGCCACATTACACTTACAATAACAATAATCAATTACCCAGTATGTAGCTGAAAGCAATGACTTTATTTATTTTTTATATGAAATTTATTGTCAAATTGGTTTCCATACAACATCCAGTGCTCATCCCAACAGGTGTCCACCTCAATGCCCATCACCCCCCTTTCCCCCTCCCCCCACCCCCCATCAACCCTCAGTTTGTCCTCAGTATTTAAGTCTCTTATGGTTTGCCTCCTTCCCTCTCTGTAACTTTTTTTTTTCTCCTTTCCCCTCCCCCCTAGTCTTCTGTTGAGTTTCTCAGGATCCACATATGAGTGAAAACATATGGTATCTGTCTTTCTCTGCCTGACTTATTTCACTTAGCATAACACTCTCCAGTTCCATCCATGTTGCTACAAATGGCCAGATTTCATTCTTTCTCATTGCCAAGTAGTATTCCATTGTATATATAAACCACACCTTCTTTATCCATTCGTCAGTTGATGGACAATTAGGCTCTTTCCATAATTTGGCTATTGTTGAAAGTGCTGCTATAAGCATTGGGGTGCAAGTGTCCCTTTGCATCAGCACTCCTGTATCCCTTGGGTAAATTCCTAGCAGTTGAAAGCAATAACTTTAAAGACTAATTTAATTCCAAATAAAACCAGAGGCTTTTCACTGTGTTTCTTTTTTTTTTTTTTTAATTATTATTTTTTTTTTTTAATTTTTTTTTCAACGTTTATTTATTTTTGGGACAGAGAGAGACAGAGCATGAATGGGCGAGGGGCAGAGAGAGAGGGAGACAGAGAATCGGAAACAGGCTCCAGGCTCTGAGCCATCAGCCCAGAGCCCGACGCAGGGCTCGAACTCACGGAGCGCGAGATCGTGACCTGGCTGAAGTCGGACGCTTAACCGACTGCGCCACCCAGGCGCCCCTCACTGTGTTTCTTAAAGAACAAAGTCTCAAAGGGAAAATGGGAAAGGAAGTGAGAAATTATTCAGAAATAGTGCATCCATGTAAGTGAACACGTTACATCAAAATTGTAAAATTCAACATTAAAGATGGAGCAGGAAACTAAAACTAAGCCAATTCTCTCAAGATTTATGTGTAAAATCCTTGACCCAGGCTAAAAGATCCCACATGATGTAAGTCCTGCCATCTTCACATATCTTGGATATTTTCAAACCCATTGTCTACACTTCCCACACTAGCTTTCTTTCAGATCCTCAAATAAACTAAGCTTGTTGCCACCACTGGACCTCTGTTCATGTTGATTCCTTTGCTTGGAATATTCTTCTCCTCTTCTAATCCTTTACTGGCCCCCTAGTAATATGGCACTCCTACTCATTCCTCAGGTTTCTTTTTTTTATCTGAATCTTTAAAAATTTACTTTAAAAAAGTTTACTTTCTTCAGCTTACTGAAATATCGGTATATAACATATAAGTTTAAGGTGTACTACATGATGATCTGACACATGTGCATACTGCAAAATGATTACCACACACAAATACCATTCTAACTCATTTCTATGAATTCAGTTTTCTTAAGACTTCATAAAAAAGTGAGAACATACAGTGTTTGTCTTTCTCTGTCTGACTTATTTCACTTAGCATAATGTCCTCAAGGTCCACCCATAGGATCGTAAAAGAGAGAATTTCCTTTTTTATGGCTGAATAATATTCCATTGTATATACCTATACCATATGTTCTATACCTAGTCCATTGATGGACATATTGTTTTCCATGTCTTGGCTATTGTAAATAACACTGCAATGGACATGAGGATATGGATAGCTCTTTGAAATAGTGTCATTTCCTTCAGATAATACACAAAGAAGTAGGATTGATGAATAATATGGCAGTTCTATTTTTAATATTTTTGGGAATCTCCATATTGCTTTCTATAGTGGCTGTACCAATTTACATTTCTATCTATAGTACAAAAGGGTTTCCTTTTCTCCATAGACTTGCCAACACTTGTATGTCATCTTTTGTCTTTTCATTAACAGCCATTTTATCAAGTATGAGGTGATATCTCATTGTGTCTTTGATTTGCATTTACCTGATGATTAGTGATACTGCACATCTTTTCATGTACCCATTGGCCATTTTTGTCTTCTTTGGAAATGTTTATTTCAATTCCTTTGCCATTTAAAAACTCAGATGCTTTGTTTTTGGGGGATTGTTTTGTTTGCTGTTGCATTATATGAATTCCTTATGTATTTAAGCCCTTATCAGATAGATGGTTTGCAGTATTTTCTCCCATTTCAAAGGCTGCCTTTTCACTTTGTTGATTGTTGCTTTGGCCATAAAGAAGCTTTTTAGGTTGATGTAGTCCTAATTATTTATTTTTGCTTTTGTTGCTTTAGCTTTTGCCATCACATGAAAAAAATCATTGCCAAGACCAATGATCAGGATTTCACGCTCCCCTTACCTATTTCTGCTAGTAGTTTTACACTTCATGGTCTTACATTTAAGTCTTTAACTCATACCAAATTAATTGTGTGTGGTACAGATGTCCAATTTCATTCTTTTGCATGAGAATATCCAGTTTTCCCAACCACATTCACTGAAGAGACTAATGTTTCCCCATTGAGTATTCCTGGTGCCCTTGTCAAATATTAGTTGACTGTACTGTGCAGGGGTTTATTTCCAGGCTCTCAATTCTGTTCCACTGTTTTGTTTGTCTGCTTTCATGCAAGTACCATCCTGCCTGTGCTTGGAGGAGGAGTGATGGGAGTAGTGTGAATCTATCTTTTCTACCCTCCTCAGTGTGTCTTTTCTTATTTCTGTGTTTTATGCAGATGCTATAATGCCTCACATGAATCCTTGGTTCCTGTGAAGGTATTTTTGCACAGAGACTGTTATTCAAATTGATATTTCTGGCAGGGGCAAGAGTGCTAGAAATTCCTATGCCATCATTTTGCTGACATCAGTCTCATTCCTTAGGTTTTAAATGCCACTTCACAAGGAAGATCACTGCAGATTAGTTCAGACTCTGTTATAATTTTCATTTAATACTACACTTTTTGTTAGACAGCACAATCGTAACTAAATTATTTGTGTAATGTGTACTCTCCTCACTAGGGTTTTAGAGACAGGGACTGAACACATCTTGTTCAAAATTATATTATTAACGTCCAGTATGGTTCCTGAGACATAGGTACTACTCCAGACATTTATTAAAAGACAGGAGAAAAAAAAAACACAAAGAAACAAAGAAACAGGGGGAAGAGGGATGGCCATGGTTGTTTCAGCCCCCTGTGCCCTCCTTTCCTCTGATTTGTCTATGTAGAAAGTCATCCTGTTCTGCTCTCTGCCATATAGTAAAATGTAGTTATTCAGCTGTGCTAATGGGTAGATCTAATTCTGGAGTAAAATATTAGAAAGGCCCCCTGGCTGCAAATATAAAGTCATGTATTCTGATCAGCTTTATCAGTATAAACATTATTTTCATCTCCCTTTTCTGACTTCTCTAACTCTCAACTAGATCCAAACTCAGAAAGGTAAATGCAAAATATCTTTGGTAAGTGCTACAAAATTTATCTGCCTAGGAGTAAAACCCAGAAAAAAATTTGGTCTTTTAACTATATATAGTACCATTTTTAGAGGTTGAAGCTACTAATGGTTTTCTTCTAATTCCGTAATGTACTAACCTCATTAGGATATTTGGGGATTATTCATTGAGATTATTCAATTAATATTTTAGTAATAAACAATACATCAGTAATTAATAGCCAAAGTCTGTTTGAAGTGTTTCACATACATTTATTTAATCCCCTCAACACTGTAGATTATTAATTCCCATTTTATAAATGAGGAAACTGAGTAATTGAGAGGTTAAATATCTTGCTCATGGCACAGATAGGAAATGGTGAAGGCTATTTTAAAACCAAACCAGGTCCCAGAGTCTTAGTAAATGCACTGTTTTGTTAAATGCATGTTTCTGTTAAGTGTGTGTGTGTGTGTGAGAGAGAGAGAGAGAGAGAGAGAGAGAGAGTGAAAGAGAGAGACGTGAAAAGAGGGGAGGAGCAAGAAAGAAGACAGAACCGGGGGCGCCTGGGTGGCGCAGTCGGTTAAGCGTCCGACTTCAGCCAGGTCACGATCTCGCGCTCCGTGAGTTCGAGCCCCGCGTCAGGCTCTGGGCTGATGGCTCGGAGCCTGGAGCCTGTTTCCGATGCTGTGTCTCCCTCTCTCTCTGCCCCTCCCCCGTTCATGCTCTGTCTCTCTCTGTCCCAAAAATAAATAAACGTTGAAGAAAGAAGACAGAACGGGACAGGGAGATGTAAAATGTTTTTGTACTGGGGTCAAAGTCAAAGGAATTTGAAAGCCATTGTTCTTAATTAATATGTCATGCTGTCTCCCCATAGGTAGATGAAGAGTCTGTTAATTGCAAGTATACAATTTACTCACTTCCCCTACAGTTTGGCAGGGCATAGTTACTCTTGAACTAATAAGATGCCATCAATACTTATTATTAGCTAATCTTACTCTTTATGATACTACCACAGTTCCTAAAGCACCAGGTGAACTCACAGGTGCACTGCAAAATATTTTAAATTTCTGGGGGAAACAGTGACATCTGTCAGACAATGTGAAAATTACTAGCTCAACGTAGTTTATAGTTTCAACACTAGATGATGATATACCTTCTCATGACAATCTATCTTTGTGAAACTGAGTTTTTGATGGTTATTGTGATTAAAAGCAACTAAGATGTGAAAAACTGCAGCACCCAACAAGCACACACCCCATTAGTAAGTTAAAGTGGTGATTTAAGAATGAAATTAAAATGTTATTTTTTCATTCAAAGTATCTCTATTATTTTTTAAGTAATCAATAAGTTAAGTAATTAGAATACAAATATTTAAATTGTGTGAACTTAATCACTATTAGGAACTGTTGGGTATTTATTTTGGACAAGAAGTCATGAAAAATTTACTGATTATACTGAAACCAAGAGAGTTTGGGAACCTCTGCCCTACTATAAGTAAATGGACTTCCTTTAAGGATGTTATAAGATCATGTCTAGCATGTAAGTTTGAAGAAATATCAAGTACTCCATTTTGTGCATGTGGAACAACATAAATGGTCTTTGTTTTTCATTAAAAATTCCTCATTTTAATATAATTGAAAGTGAGCTCATTTTAAATCTCAGGTCTTTATCAGCTTCTAATCTGCTGCAAAACTGTGATCCAAGGGGAAACTGCCTATGAAGTGATCACTACCATTCATGGAAAAAAGCTTAGAAACAGAGCTAAAACAGAAAAAGAATCTCAACTGCAAAACCATCATAATTCAGCAGCCACTCACCTCCCATGTTCCCTCTATCCTTGTCAGAGGCTAGAACATTGCCCTACCTTATGAGCTATACCGCTATTTTTTAAATAATGAAATAAGGTCTTGCATATGCACAATGAGCCTTCCCACAAATGTGACCTTTGGGATTTATCTCCTGATATTTTTAACCATGTTGTCAGTATTCAGATGGGATTTACAATGAATCAAAGCTACTACTGTTCACACTACATTACATCTACAATAGAATGCAATAAGATACCATAATATTTTCATTTGGTACTTTTTATTAGCCTACAGTTCAGTTCTAGTCAATGAAATACACAGTGCTTTCTAAGTTGAAAGCCTCTATTTATAGCACTTCTTTAAGAAGCTGAGATGAAAAAGGAATAACACAGATGACAGGATTCCTCTGACCTAAAAAGCAAGTAAATTACTAACTGCTCGATTTTAAATAAAAATCTTGGGTGGAATAAAGGAATCATCAACTTACCTAAACAGTGACTGGTGACTATAGGGGTACTCTGGTGTTAGTTTAAAATAAAGACCAAACACAGCTCTGGAACTATCTTATGATTTAAAACTGAAAACAAAGATGTAATTATTAGAAAGATGCAACAGGTAAGCACTAAAGCTAAAAAGTGGTAGGATGAGAAGAAACTCCTTCAACTGCTGGTGACACCCAGAGTTAACTTCAAAGGGAAGTCACTTTATTCGAAACTCAGTGTGTAAATTCTACTCAATCCCAAGTACTAAAACATGATAAACACAATTCCTGGGCCTATGGACTCACTAAAAGCATTATGTTCAAAACCACAAAGAGGGGGATGGAGGAATGGAGAGATTTGGGGGGTTGAAAAAAAGGAAGAAAATACCTCAACTGAGAATCAAATAATAAGGAACTTATTTTATGAAACACTTACTAAATTTACCTATTCCTTCTGTATTTATTGGCTCAAAATTAAGTGACCCGATTACCTGCACAAAAACAGAATTAATTTATTTTTTATCCAAAGAAAGTGACAACAATTGCCATTTGCTAAAATAGCTCTCAACTTAGTGATAAAAGAGATGGGTTATAAATGGTCTCTAGGGCTTTTCTTGCTCTGGAGTCCATCAGTACTTTCCAGGATGGTGACTGGGAAGAAGAGGGTATTTACCCACACTATCCCTATATGAAACCTCCCCTAACACAACCATGTCAAAATATTTCTATTGTTTGCATATGATAAATGCATAAAAGAGTGTGTGTGTGTGTGTGTGTGTATGTGTATGTAGTGCAATTATTTGGATACTTTCTAACCAATGGAGTAACAATAAAATGAGAGGAAAATACTCTTAATTAGCACAGACCCAACTAGAATATGTGTGCTTGTTTTGGTAAAGAAACACTCTGATTAGTCTCTCTTGCACATCTGGAAATTACTGACATCTTTGAACAATATTACTTCACTCCTAGCGAGAAGAGCTGTAGAGTCTATTTAATAGTGTAACAATTTAACCCACCTCCTGGTGTCTTAGAATTTTAATACTGAGGGTTTTAATTACAGTAAGCCTGCCAACAAAATAAAAGTAAAACAAAAAATCAGACCTAGAAATAACAAGAAAAGTCCTTAAGCACATTTTTTACATGGAAAGATAGAAATACACAAGCACAGTGTGACTGTCTTATCTCTTCAGGAAATTAGTAGCCAAAAAGGTTCACTCCTCCAGTTTCTACTTCAGTATTAATGGGTTGAGCAATTACCACATGGAACAAACCCCTTTAATACCACCTGGTCTACTTCCCAGCAGTGAATTCCACTCCCAGGCTTGTCATGGCTCATTTAGATAGTACAGTAAGTTTCCTCTGTAAGTCGGCTCCTAGAGCTTACAGAATTTAAGATATAATGAGATACGAAGGTGTTTATCATGAGGTAGAATGGAACTCTGAGCCAAAGCAACAGGAGTTGGATATCATGAGCAGGCTGGGAACAGAAAGGTTTTTTTTTTCCTCTAAAGTATATTGGAAAAATAAACTATTCCATAAGACGCACAAAGTTTGGGTAAAGATGAAAGTTTTTAAGCAGAAGTAAATCTCTACCTTATAAAAACTTAAAGAGAACAAAATAACATTTCAGAAATACAGATCAAGAGGGGCGAGCACATCTTTCATCATTGCCTCTTGCTACCTTTCCACATAAAATTTTGGTTCGAGAGAGTTGTAATCTACTCCATCCCTTAAGAAAAAACAAAATTTTTGAAACATACAATATGTCTAAAAAGTAGCAATCAAAACTCTTGTTATGGATTTCGAAGACTTCAGGAAGGAAAAGTATGTATACAAAAATAAAGGCCAGCAAAAATTAAGAGAGAAGGAGAAAAAAAACTGCCATATTGAAAATAAATTTAGTTTAAATGGAACTTATAATTCTGATTAACATTATGAACTAAGCCAACATAAAAAGGCCCTCCCCTCATGCTCCAAATTCATGAAATCACTCATAAAACAGAAAATAATTAGGTATCAAACACGAGCTAAACCAGAAATGCCAGTAACGAAGACCAAACTCAAAGTCAAAGCACTGATGGAGTTTAAGTGAAATGGCTCATGAGGGGTAAAAAAAAAAAAAAAACCAGGTAAAAAAAAAAAAAAAAACCAGGTTAGAGGCCTTAATAGCTAAGGACCAGGGAAGAGATTCCAGGATTCAGGCTCAGGAAGAGATGGAAATGATCTATATGTATAAAGCTAAAGAAAGTCACAAAGGTTTGTTCCATCTGTAAAATGGGGACTAGAAAAACTCTGCCTACCAGGCCAATGGAGCAGCAAAGAGTCTACAGTTATGAGTGGGAAAACAGTCATCCGTGAAAAATCATTAGGTTTACACGACACAGAATTCCAAGCACAGCGATTCATATAAAAATTGATCCAGAAACAGTGAATGTATTTGGTTCCTGCACAAAGTCAAAGCTGATCTAAAGAAATAAGACTTCTAAGAAAAGTAGTCCCACAGAAGATGAGTTCATTATCAAAAAATACAAACCTATATATATAAGAAAAATTCTCATGAGAAAAACTTAAAAGTTACAACAAACTGTAGAATTTACATTGTAAAAATTGGAAATAACTGAGCTGTGTTAAAGGGCATTTAAAAAGAAATAACAGGAGGCGTCTGGGTTAAGCGTCCGACTTCAGCTCAGGTCACGATCTCACGGTCCCTGAGTTCGAGCCCCACGTCCAGCTCTGGGCTGATGGCTCGGAGCCTAGAGCCTGCCTCCGATTCTGTGTCTCCCTCTCTTTCTGTCCCTCCCCCATTCATGCTCTGTCTCTCTCTGTCTCAAAAATAAATAAACGTAAAAAAAAAAAAAAAATTAAAAAAAAAAAAAAAGAAATAACAGAAGCTCTCCTAACAGAATGCCATGTATCATCCTCTTTATCCCTTCCAATCAATTTGCTGATGCTCAAGGCATACTGAGATGAGGCAAGTAGGAGGCAATTGTAGAAGACTATATTGGGATGTCTGGGATGTCTAACCAACATCCATACTATTCCTACCTCTTAGCTTCTTCCTTCCAACATTTTTAATGTATTCACTCCTTCCACAGTGTGGATCAAAGATTAAGACCCCATCTCGACCTCAGAGGTAGATTCTAATTAAAACAAGGTAAAAATGGTAATCCTATTTTCCTTTCCCAATCACTTGGCATATGATTCAGGCTGGCCAAATGGATGTCGAAGGGAAGCCTGTATGGAGGAGGCGGGAGAAGACTTCTGAAAAAGTGGTTCTTGTATCTAAGGAACACCTGAAAATGGTTGGCATCATCTTGATAACAGCCTGAGGATACAATCAACATACAATCTGAGGCCAGTATACCCATTCGGTGGATAATTTTAAACATTTCTACTGTAGCTATATTTATGTCTCCTTTGCTTACCTTTTATAGATTATGCTTTCTCACTACAATGCAATAATATTGTGAAATCAACACTAAGTACTTTCCCTAATTTCATGAAATGAAACCACCCTACCCTCTATAACACATGGATTAAGGAGAAAAGCTCAGGAAACCAAAAGACTATTATAATACAAAATGAGAAATTTTTGTATATCAAAATATGGATATAGCTAATGGGAGTCTTAGAAAAAAATTTATAGCATTCAATAATAACTAAAAATATTCAACTCAAGTAACTTGTGGGACGCCTGGGTGGCTCAGTCGGTTGAGCATTCGACTCTTGATTTGGGCTCAGGTTATAATCCCAGGGTCATGGGATTGAGCCCTGCATCAGGATCCACTCTGAATGTGGAACCTGCTAAGATTCCCTCTTTCTCTCCCTCTGCCCCTCTCCCCTGCTCATGTGCGTGCTCTCTCTCTCTCAAAAAAAAAAAAAAAAAAAAAAAAAAAAAAAAAAAAGGAAGAAAGAAAAAGAAAAAAACGTTTTAAAAAAGAAGAAAAGAGTAACTTGAAAAAACCAAACATTGTAAATGTAAGAAAAATAGAAGAAATTCATAATAGAAGAGAATCTAGTGGAGTAAAATCAAATAGATATTGAACAACATCCAAATCTGGCTCCTTAAAAAGAAATATAAAGGAGTCAAACTTCTAGTGACATCGAACATGGTGGGGGGGAGGGGAGTCAAAAAGTATATGAATGAAAACAGGACATAAATACAGTATAGATTTTGAAAGTACCCACTAATCAGAAATAATAGCACTGAACTGGTAGGTAAGTGAGAAATAAACTTTTATTGTGTTAAGCCACAGAAAGTTTGGGGTGAGTTTTTTACAACAGCTTGTGCTACTCTAACTAATAAAACTAATAAAGGGGTAATAGGGTATACAATAGCAACATCTGCTTTAAAAAAAAAAAAAACCCTTTTGCACACCAGCAATAAAAATCAGAGCATTTAACTGAAAAAAAAAATAGCATTAATATGAAAAGAGTAAGGGTTCCAGACAATTCAGACACAGAACACTGAACAGAGATTGGTTCTGCCACTACCAGAACTTAAAAGTAAAACAGTAAATAAAATCATAATGAACTAGCACAGCAATAACAAATAGGTGAATGGAAAATTGTACAGAGTCCAGAAACAGACTCAAGCAGGAACTCACTATGTTATATGGATGGCAGCAGAACCGACTTTCCAAAGGGGAAAAACTAAAAACATTTTCCTCACACCAAACAATTCAGATATATTAAAGACTTACATGTAGAAACAAAACTTTCACACATATAAAACCAATTCTTTTAAAATATATGATCTTCTCCAAAATGTCTTATCAAAGGATGCACCCCACTCATACTGGCCATTTATTTTTATATTCACCCACAGAACCTTATGTCTCATTCTATAAAAAAACTCTGTGTTTAAGTCTATAAGCTCTGTAAAGTTAGGAACACACAAACATATATCTCAATGAGTACTTTATCCACCATATTTAGCATAATTTCAGAAATGTATTAAGACTAGAAACAAGGCATAAATATTGTAAAATGCACTAAAGAAACAAAACAGAGACTGAAGTTTAGGGGAACTAGGGCTGACAAACAAGATTAGGCAGGTTTCTCTATAGCCAATGTGATCTGGTGTAAGCCATGAGAAAAAAGTAGAACCATAAAAGGCAGAATTATGAAGAAAGCATTTAAGACTGAAGAATGGTTTTAGCAAAAGTATTTAGGGAAGGAGAATATAAGGTAAATTTGAATAATTAGATGTTTCTGGAGAAGGAAGATAAAAAGTATAAAGGGAAATAAAGCCAGAAATTTATCTAGAGACAAAATTACAGGTTTGATTGGAATATGGACCTTCTAAAGGTTTTTAAAGACAAACCTGTAAGTACAACATAATTAGATATAAAAGTAGGAATAAATAAAATAAAAATAGGAATTGCTTATAAATAAATGTTTCAAGTAGAAGCCGGGATATTAGGAGCACCTGGGTGGCTCAGTCAGTTGAGCACCCGACTTTGGCTCAGGTCATGATCTTGCGGTTCATGAGTTTGAGCCCCACACTGGGCTTGCTATTATTAGCAAGGCAGAGCCCGATTCAGATCCTCTGTCCCCTTCTCTGTGCCCCTCCCCTACTTGCCCTCTCTCAAAAATAAATAAACATTTTTAAAAGCACCTGAATATTAGAAAGGTCATGATAGTACTTTTATCTAGTTCATATTCAACTCAGTAATATGCATTTTACTGGTCACTCCCTAAGATGAAAAAAAGAAAATGAAAAGAGTAACATGGAACTTTATTATATTACATGTTATGGGAACAGGGAAATGAATATTTCTAACATCAGCCTTTTGACAAAAGAAAAAAAAGAACAGTGAATACAGATCTTGATTATTTTTAAAAAATAATATCCATAGAGCATATCTGAATCAATCACACTTTTATAAGAGAATCATCTTATTTGCACTGTCTTGCTCTTTTTATGATTTTAATGCCCAATTCCAAATTTAACCATTAGATAAAGGCAATTTGATAATCCTAAGGATTTCAAATGTTTTATAAATGAGCTAAGAAAATGCATATACAAAGAAAAAGAAATGAGAGCAAAACAAAAAACAAAAGACTCCAAAAACCCAAAAAACAAAAGGCAACCGAAAAAACCAAAAACTAAAAGAACAAAACCCAAAGAAATAACAAAAGAAAAGGAAGGTTGTATGAGGTAGGCGTACCCAAAGACAAAGGAATACCAAAGGACTGCTATATTTGTGGGTACTTTGAGCTTGAAAGCTAACACCAAACATGGCGCCAGAGCCCTAAAGAGGGAGATATATTTTGGTAAATCCATTCTAGATGTGTACATTACCACCTATGAAACTCAAGTTCAATTTCAAGACCAAAAGTGCTTGCTACCTCTAATAGTTAGTAACCAGCCACCTAGCTCTAAAAAGCAATAGTATCTCTAACCAGAAAATGCATTGGTCAGAAACACACTGAGAAGAAATAACTTCATTCTGAGTGGAAAATTATACCAGTGTTGATGGGGTATTATAAGAATGTCACTATGTGGAAGAAAAGACAAAGAATGAATCCAGCCACAACTGCTTTCATATGCACAGCAAAGATATCCTTTGTTAAAATAAGAGGTTCATCTGTTTTCCCTCAGAGAATGACTTAGGTCTAAAATTGATGTGTGTATCACAAATATCTTCCATAGCAACAGTTCCTAACCAAACAAGGATCTTTTTAAAAAAAGTAAATTCCATGCCCAATGTGGGCCTCAAACTCACAATGGCGAGATCAAGAGTCTGATGTTCTACTGACTGGGCCAGCCAGGAGCCCCCCAAATAAGCATCTTTTATTTAATTTCCTAGATTATTAAACCAGAGAGAAAAGATGAATCCTGGGCTAAACAATGTTCAATGTGTCCTGAAAATCTAACTTGTAGAAAAGACAAATAACACAAAGGCTATTTTAAAAAGTTATTTGCCTTTATATTCTCTTAGAATACTTTCACTTTGAAGAGAAAAATAATTTAGTACAATTCAAAAAATATATACTGTGTGCCAGTTATATGTTGGGTACTAGGCTTATTTCCAGAGATCCAAAATAAGCAACACTTCTGAATGTCAGGTGTCTGGAGGAAAATAAAGCCTGAAAAAAAATGACTTTAACACAATGGGGTAAATCCTATAGAAACACACATGCAGGGGCGCCTGGGTGGCTCAGGTGGTTAAGCATCCAACTTGGGCTCAGGTAATGATTTCATGGTTTGTGAGTTTGAGCCTTGCATTGGACTCTGTGCTGACAGCTCAGAGCCTGGAGCTTGCTTTGGATTCTGTGTCTCCCTCTCTCTCTGCCTCTCCCCTGCTAGCTCGCTCGCTCTCTCTCTCTCTCTCTCTCAAAAATAAACATTAAAAACAATTTTTTAAAGAAACACACAGGTAATAGATATTTAACATCATTTGTAAAGTTCTGTACAAAATTCTTTACACATATATACCTTTTATCTTTAACATTTAGTTATTTCCATTTTCTTAATGGTGTCTTTTGAAGAACAGCTTTTAATTTTGATGAAGTCCAATTTATCATTTTTTTTCTTTTATGGTTGGTGTATTTTGTATACTGAGAAATCTTTGCCTACTCCAAAGCTTCCTGTTTTCCTCCAGAAGATTATGGTTTTACCCTTTAAGTCTAAGGTGCATTTTGAATTAATTTTTGCATATAGTATAAGGTTTTTACCTCATATTGACCCTACAGACATCAATTATTGAAAAGATGTCTGTTTCTCCATTGGTGCCTTTGACTATTAATAGGTAAGTCTATTGCTATACTCTTTGTTCTGTTTTATTATTTTATATGCCAGTCTTCATGCCAATACTACATTTTTTTATTACTGTCATTTTATAGCAAGAGTTTAAATTAGGTAGTACAAGTCTTCCAACTCAGTTCCTTTCAAAATTGGATTCACCCTGCCATATCCATTGCAATTCCATATAAATTTTAGACTCCAATTGTCAGTTTCTATCCAAAAGCCCCCTGTGATTTTGGCTGTGATCGAGGTGCAAATATAAATCAATTTGGGGAATATGGGTATCTTAAAGTTTCCTTATTCAAATCATAAACTAGATATATCTCTATTATGTAGGTGTTTTTAATTTTTCTGAGTATATTCTGTAGTTTTTAGAGATCTTATATGATTTTTGTTAAATTTATTCTGAAATACTTTATGTATTCTGATGCCATTATAAATAACATTTTCTAACATCTCAGTTTCCATTTATTTGCTGCCAGTATATGGAAATACAACTGATTTTTATGTATTGCGCTGCTTAATCACATTATCTGTGTATAAAGAATACTGTACTACCTTTTGAATTTTATTCTTTCTTTTCTTGACAAAATTATGTAACTAGGATCTCCAATGTAATTATGAACAGTGGGATAAAAGTGGACATCTTTTTTTTCCATTTATCTATTTAATATATTGTCAAGTTAGCTAATATACAGCATATACAGTGTGCTCTTGGCTTTGGGGGTAGATTCCCATGATTCATCGCTTATAAAAATGGACATCATTATATCCTTTGCAATCTTACAGGGAAAGTGTTCAACTTTCATCATTAGGTGCGATGCTAGCTGTGAATTTTTCATTTGTTTTCTTTATTGAACCGAAGAAACTATTTTCTACTCCAAGTAAGTTAAGAGTTTTTATCATGAATGGATGTTGCCTTTTGTCAAAACAGGTTTCTCAATGTACTGATAATTGTATCATTTTTATTCTCTTAATGTAGTGAATTTAATAAATTCATTTTTGATACCTGAACAAACCTTACATTCCATAAATAAGCCTAATTTGGCTGTTAATATGTTAGCTTTCTTCTTATGTTGGATTCAATTTTCCAAGACTGTTGGGGACTTTAATGTCAATGTTCATGAGGTAGACTGACTTGTAATATTCTCCTTTTATCATGTCCTTGCCAGATTTAGATGTGGGGCAAATTCTGGTCTCAAAGATGAATTAAGTATTTCCTTCTCTATTTTCTGAAAGAGTTTCTATAAGACTGTTATTATTTCTGGGGTGCCTAGGTGGCTCAGTCGGTTAAGCGTCCGACTTCGGCTCAGGTCATGATCTCAAAGCTTGTGGGTTTGAGTCCTGTGTTGGGCTCTGTGCTGATAGCTCAGAGCCTGGAGACTGCTTCAGATTCTGTGTCTCCCTCTCTCTCTGCCTCTCCCCCGCTTGCACTCTGTCTCTCTTAAAAATAAATAAAGATTAAAAAAATTTTTAAAAAGATTATTAATATTTCTTACTTAGACGTTTAGTATAATTCACCAGTGAAGACATCTGGGCCTGGAGTTTTATTTGTGGAAATGTTTTTGATTATAAATTCAGTATCTTTAATAGATACAGGCTGGTTGATTTTATATTCCTAATTTTGAGCCAGTTCTGATGAACTATTTTTCAAGGAATTTGTCTATTGTACCTAAGTTATCACATTTATTGGTATAAACGTATTCTAAATGTTCATTTAAAAAACACTTTTTTTTAATGTTTGTTTATTTTTGAGAGAGAGAGAGAGTATGAGTAGGGGAGGAACAGAGAGAGATGGAGACACAGAATCCAAAGCAGGGTCCAGGCTCTGAGCTGTCAGCACGGAACCTGACGCGGGACTCAAACTCACAAACCATGATATCATGACCTGAGCAGAAGTCAGACGCTTAACTGGCTGAGCCACCCAGGTGCCCCTAAATATTCTTATTGTCTTCTCAAATGTCCTTAGAATCTTGAATGATATCCCTTGTTCCCTCTTTCATTCCAAATATTGTTAATTCTTGTGTCTTCCTTCTTCCTTGGATGAGTCTTGCTAGGGGCCTATCAATTTATTAATTCTCTGACAAACCATGGTTGATTTTGTGAATTTTCTGTGCTGTTTTCTATTTCCTTGATTTTTGCTCTTATCTTTATTATTTCCTCCTTTCTATTTACTTTTGTTTACACTTTGGTCTTTCTTTTTCTAATACTGTAGTGTAGAAACTCAGATAACTGAATTTGTACTTCTTTTCTGATACAGGCATTCAAAAGTGGAAGTTTCCCACTTAAGTACTAGTACAACTATATAACACAAAATTTAACATTTATATTTTCATTAAGTTCAAAATGATTTCTCATAATCCTTATGATTTCTCTGAGCCGTGGTATTTAGAACTGTATTATTTAATTTCCAAACATTTGAGAGCCTTCCCAGATATCTTATTAATTTCTAACTTAATTCCATTGTGGTCAGAGAACAATTCTGACATATTTAGTCTTCTGAAATTTATTAAATTTATTTTTATGGTCCAGCATATGGTCTACCTTGGTGAACATTCCATACATATTCAGAAAACATATATGTCCTTCAGTTGTTGGGTGTACTATTCTATAAATATTAAATAAGTCAAGTTGATAGTCTCAAATAATCTGTATTTTTACTGCCTACTTTTTTTTTTTTTAACATTTATTTATTATTGAGAGACAGAGAGACACAGAGCATGACAGGGGAAGGGTAGAGAGAGGTAGAATCTGAAGCAGACTCCAGGCTCCCAGCAATCAGCACAGAGCCTGATGCGGGGCTCGAACTCACAAACTGCGAAATCGTGGCCTGAGCCAAAGTTGGTCACCCAACCAACTGAGCCACCCAGGTGCCCCTACTGCTTATTTTTTTATTCACTTATTCTATCAATTTCTGAGAAACAGGGGTTATAATCTCCAGTGATGACTAAGGGCTATGGATTTGTCTGTTTTTCACATTAGTTCTTTCAGTTTGCCCTTCATGAATTCTGAAGCTCTGTTATTAGGTATATACATTATGTAAAGAACCGCTGTGTCTTTCTAATGAATTGTCTCCTTTATCATTATGATAAATCCTCCTTTAATTCAGGAAGACTCTTTGGAAGTCTCCTTCATCTGATATTAATATAGCCATACCAGGTTTCTTTTGGATTACTGTTTACAAGGACCATCTTTTTCCATTCTTTAATTTCAAGATCTGTGTTTATAACAGCATATGTCTTACAGACAACATTGCTTCTTTTTTTAAATTCATTCTGATAATCTCAATCCTTAATGTTTTAGCCCATTTCACTTTGACATAAGTATTGATACACTGAATTTCTATCTATCATACATTTATCCCTTCTATTCTTTGTTGCTCTGTTGTTCCTTTCTTGCCCTTTTTTTTTCTGAGTAAATGAAATAATTTTAGTATTATGTTCTATTTCCTCTACTGAATTTTCAGGGAAGGTTGTTGTTTTTTTTTTATTTCTGTTTTTGTGGTTAACTTTTTGAAGTTGCTTTACAGCTAACAATATGCATCCTTAACTTACCACAGTCCATTAAGATCAGAAATTATAAATCTTCACAACTGATACTTCCTACTTTCTATTTCACAAAGGTAACAACCTTAAAATATAAAGTTTCTCCCCAACCTCTTGTGCTATTATGGTCATATTCCCTTTTATATACATTATAAACTCCACCAAATAATGCTGTTACTTTTGCTTTAAATAGTCAGTTGTCTTTTAAAGAATGATAAAAAAAAAAAGTTTCTATAAATCTCAACTAATTTACCAGGTTTGGTGTTCTTTATTCTTTCCTACCAATTCATGTTCCCATCTGGTTTCATTTCCTCTCAGCTAGAACATCCATTCATAACTTCTTATAGAAGAGTGTGTCTTCTAGAAATGAAGACTTTTCATGTTTCTTTATATGAAAATGTCTAGGGGCGCCTGGGTGGCGCAGTCGGTTAAGCGTCCGACTTCAGCCAGGTCACGATCTCGCGGTCCGTGAGTTCGAGCCCCGCGTCAGGCTCTGGGCTGATGGCTCAGAGCCTGGAGCCTGTTTCCGATTCTGTGTCTCCCTCTCTCTCTGCCCCTCCCCCATTCATGCTCTGTCTCTCTCTGTCCCAAAAATAAATAAACGTTGAAAAAAAAAAAATTTAAAAAAAAAAAAAAAAAAAAAAAAAAAGAAAATGTCTATATTTAATCCTAGTTTTTTAAGAGTCTTTTTATTTGGCCATAGAATTCTAGGCTAATAATTTTTTCTCACTACTTTAAAAGAAGCTCCATTTCTTTTGATCTCCAATTTTTTTTTTTTTTGAGAGAGAGAAGGGAGGGCCGGAGAGAGGGGGGCATTCTTACATACAAACCATATATATTCATGGGGCAGAGAAAGCACTGTAAAAGCTGAAAAAGAGAGGTACTTTGGGAGCCTTTATCTGTAAAGCTCAATGCTTTACTTGCTACTTAGAGATTATTCCAGTCATTTGAGGCTCTTCACATGAAAAAGATGATTAAAAAGCATGATTTTTTTTTTAAGAATATGGTTTCTTCTGTTTAGAAGTTACATCTGGGGGCATCTGGGTGGCTCAGTCAGTTGAGCGTCTGACTTCGGCTCAGGTTATGATCTCACCATTCATGGGTCTGAGGTCTGCGCTGACAGCTCGGAGTCTGGAGCCTGCTTCACATTCTGTGTCTCTCTCTCTATGTCTCTCTCTCTCTGCCCCTCCTCCACTTGTGCTCGCACCCTCTCTCAAAAGTAAATAAATAAACATTTAAAAAAAAAAAAGTTACACCTGACTCTAAATGGCAAAAAAGTGGATTAAGGCTTTAAGGGAGGAGAAAGGCATGGGATATTTGGGGTTATTTGTAACTGATTCCAATTCAGGTCACAAGAAAATAAAAAGATTTGAGAAAAACATTTGTAATACACATGCCGTTTTGTGAGAAGCTGAGCATCATGATCAAAGTTTAGGAGCAGAAAGAGGTAAAAAATTCTAATAATTACTACATCCATTAAAGCCATTTCTTCCACTGTTCTATAACAACTTAGAGCCCCAAGTAAACTATCAGTCTGATGAGGAAAGACGCCAGTAACAGTTAAGATCATTCCATAAGGTGGGTATATAAGTGAGCTGGAGATCAGGGCTGAAAAAAATGGGGCAAAATTAAGGAGTTAATCAAGACTAGAGAGGAAAACCCAAAGTCCCAAGGGATAGTTGATTATAGACACACATCCTGCTTTATCATTTCAACAAGGATGGGTCCCACCAGTGTTGTTGATGGTTATGCTATACAACATACTTTGTTTCCTTTTTCAATTCAAGTATAGGAAATTTTTATATTTATGTGATTTCCTAAAGAATATTTAAACTTCTGTATTTTAGGCCGCTGTGAAAAATGCTTCCAACTTCACCATAAGTCTTTTATCATAGGTCTACTGCTTCCAAGATAGGCATCTGATGGAACCATAGATAAATGTGGCTTTGCAAAAAGTACACATATTCTTATGTAACTTAGAATGCACTTCAATTGGTTACTAGGGTATAATTGTTCCTGGGATATAATTTGTGTAATTCCCCAATTTTGTGGTTAATTTGGAAGACTGTCATCAATTTCCAAATGGGATTTTTTTTTTTAATGTCAGCAACTTTACGATAAATTTAAAAATGAAATACTACAGGGTATCAGAATAAAAATAATTAGTAATACAAAAATAATTTATAACACAAACTAATTTTAATTATTCAAGGTATAACAGATTAACACCTAACCTATACTAGCCCCAAAGTATTAGACAAAAAAGCCTGGACTCTTTTGAGTAACCATTTTCTATAGCTTAAATTCTAAACATATTCTATTTTTCTCACTTAAAAGGCAAAGATTCTTTAAATGTCAGAACTTAGATTATATTATTGGACTCCTTCTAGGTACATGCAAAAATTAATTTTATTTGTGGGAAGTCAGATCTTTCTTTAGCCAAAAGGCATCTCAAGAGTATATAATTTAGCCCCAGAAGTTTGAATTTCTCTGCCAACTTTACTAATGGAATGCTACTTATCAAACAACTCTGGATTCTCAAAGAAACAAAAGAGGTTTTCCACCACTTCCCTAAATAAACCTGTTCTCAGGGTAGTCATATTCATAGTTTAATAAAAATTTTTATTAAAAATGAAAAATTAGTCTTTTTATTCATAGTACTGACATAAGGTGAGACAGCAGCAGGAGTGTGAGTGTGAGGCAGCAGAGGATGAACCATATCTAGATCTTACTACTCAAACTCATGACCTGAATTGATACCTAACATTTATTATGGTTATAAGCATTGTTATTTTATTATTTTTTCCCTTCTCCAATTCATCCTTCATTTCTTAGGGAAAGAGACTAATATAAAAGCAGAATAAAAAAATAATGGCTAACAAAACCACAGCATAAGTAAAAGAAGAACCAACATGGGATCTGCCAATAAAAATGCTCCTTTCAAAGCTGGCTAACCAACTCAAATGTTTCTACTGACTCATTGGCATGCTACCAAGTGAACAGTTTCATATGTCTCCCAAAACTCATGGCCACCATTTGTTTGTAACAGATGCTCAAAAATTACAATCATAAATGCTAGGGTTGGAAAAGAACGATTAGGTCATTCCATTTGATCTGATGTGGTCAGGATTATTGCAAAAAACTAGACTATTCTAGCGCTTTGCTAACAAATTTTCTGTATTTTTTTATATATACAGGCCGGCTGCCTTCTCCTCAGGGGAGACTTTTCTTACACATATGCATGTTTCAGTCTCTTGTACATCGCATTCCTCTCATATTTCTTCTGCATTTCAAGTTCTCTGGTTATAGTGAACAATTCTTTTCATGTATTCAATGATCAATAATTAAACACTGTAAACATTTAAAATATGGTGGGTCCTGCCATGATTACAGTGAAGAATCTGGTTGTCACTGTCAATATCCACAGGTAAGGTTATTGCCTTTTTCCTTTTTAATTTCTTATTTTATTGTCATGAAAATTCTATGAAGCAGAAGCAGTTATTTTTGCCATTTTTTTAATGTTCATTTTTGAGAGAGAGAGTGCAAGTGGGGGAGGGGCAGAGAGAGAGGGAGACACAGAATCTGAAGCAGGCTCCAGGCTCTGAGCTGTCAGCACAAAGCCCGATGTGGAGCTCGAATGCACAAACAGTGAGATCACGACCTAAGCCAAAGTTGGACACTTAACTGACTGAGCCACCCAGGTGCCCCATTACTTGCCATTTTAAAAATGAGCAGATTGAGGCACCAAGAGGTTAAAGAACTTGCTGAAGTCATAGAGCTAATAAGTTCTGATTCAGGCTCTTTTATTCCAGGAAGTATGTTCTTCCTAGTTGCCACAAGTAATTAGAGGCAGATATCATGTAGAACTAGTTGGACGTAGTAAACATCTTACAAATTGACAAAAGAATGAAGTAAATTCTGAGCAAAGTTGTAGAAACTGAGATAAGCTCAAATGAGGAGAGATTAGCAGAACTTGCTCAACATATGGAGAAAAGGAGTCCAGAATATAGCAGAAGAAAGGCTATTGTCTTGGTTAGCTACATAGTGAAAACGAATCAAAAGCTCACTGCATTAGAACCCACTATATGTCAACCATAGTGTTTTGTGTATAATTATACTTAGGTTGTAGTTTTCAACTGAGGTTTTATGAATCATTTATAAGTATGCCATACTTTGGAAATCTACATTTTTAAAATTTATTTATTGAGGGGGGCGGGGAAGAAAAAGAACAAGCAGGGGACGGGCAGAGACAGAGGGGGACAGAAGATCTGAAGCAGGCCCCATGCTGACAGCAGAGTCCTATGCAGGGCTTAAAACTCACGAACTGTGAGATCATGACCCAAGTGAAGTCAGCCGCTTAACCGACTGAGCCACCCAGGTGCCCCTGGAAATTTACATTAAAAAAAAAAAATAGGGAATTCAATTCACTGTTCTAGGGGAAAGAATAAAATACCTGCTGCTTCACAGACTTGGTAGTGCCATGTGGGTTGGTTTACAGGGCAGTGCAAACAGAGAGGATCTGCTAATAAAACCTCCACTCTCTTCACAATATTTGGATAGAGGATTAGGTCTAATGTGCTGAGAGAACTTATTAAAAGGAAGATATTAAACAACAATTTTACTAACATATGAAACTAAAAGACAACAAGGGGAAATTTAAGTGCAAATTAAAGCAAGGACTACTTTCAGAACTTTATGTTGGCAAATCCGCATGACACAAAACTTAATGAAAAAACTGACTAAGAACATCATGATACCACAGAATATATTCTGAGCAATGGAAGAAGGTGATTTAAAAGATAGGTTATGGGGCACCTGGGTGGCTCAGTCAGTTAAGCGGCCGACTTCGGCTCAGGTCATGATCTCGTGGTCCGTGAGTTCGAGCCCCGCATCGGGCTCTGTGCCGACAGCTCAAAGCCTGGAGCCTGTTTCAGACTCTGTGTCTCCCTCTCTCTGACCCTCCCCCATTCATGCTCTGTGTCTCTCTGTCTCAAAAATAAATAAACGTTAAAAAAAAAAATTAAAAAATAAAAAGATAGGTCATATAAGGGTGCCTAGGTGGCTCAGGTGGTTGAGGGTCCAACTTTAGCTCAGGTCATGATCTCACGGTTCATGAGTTCAGGCTCTGCATCGGGCTCTGTGCTGACAGCTCAGAGTCTGCAGCCTGCTTCAGACTCTCTCTCTGCCCCTCCCCTGCTCACGCGTGTGCTCTGTCTCTAAAAATAAATAAACATTAAAAAAAAAGAGAGGTCATCTATCAGAGCCAGGTTTTAGCACTTTATTTCTAGAACTTTCATTTAATGTGTATTCAATTTCAATACTACTTAAAAATTTCTCTACATACTTTAATCTTTTATCCCTGTCTTATTATGTGAGTGCTTGACATCACCAAAAATAGTTTTAATCACAGTATTTTTCAGAAATGTAATCTCTGACCTGCTTTGGAAAGTGAAGTTCAAAACAGAGTGTAGCACTGTGGTACCAAAAAAGAAAAAAAAAATTACAACTTCCTTTTCATAGCTTGAAGTCAAACATTCTTTTACAACTTCTTTCATGTCTTTGCAAGGTCCTAATAATAAAGGAAAATTTCTATACAAATACATCACTATTTTGCTATATACAGATTTGTACTTAGTAGGAAAGATCTGACAGGTGAAGTCAAGTACATGGAGACAACAAAACAAAACTTACACACTGTTACTTTAGTGAGGGCTGTTTCTGCTTTGGAAGATCACATGTGATACTTGGTTTTCCACAACATTATATCCATCATTCGTCCATTTCCTTAATTACTTTGGGCTCTGATTTAATTTGCTTCTCAACTCCTACCATGTTTTCAGTAATGGGTCCCAGATCTCTTAAACTCAAATGATTGTATGCTTTATCACCAAAAGTTACCTCTATTACTCCATCTCCAAAATATCAGGTTTTGAATTTTAACCACCAGTGACAAAAAACTTGTCTTATATTTCCTTCACTAACTGCTCCCTAAGAAGCATATTCACAAACTTTTATTCTCCTGATGATACTCAGAACCCTAACCTCTCTCTCCATTCTCCCAAGCATGTCGATTTATTTCTGGCTTCAAGTATGCATCACTTCCAAGAGCAGGTCACCTGTAATGTTTTTCTAAAAGGTTAGAATCTCTTAACCTTGCACTGTGGTCTAAAAATCCATAAATGCAGGTGACACCACAAGAATTTCTTCCTTGACTCTTATGTTGCTATCAGAATATCACATGTGCCGTGGAAAATTCACACTAAGGTATAATGGTAAGGTCCTCTTCTAGTCTATAATTTGGATATTAGCCTAAAGCAGAAGTTTGTTTATCGTAGGTCAAAGAGACCCAGTATTTATGGAGAGAAGAAGAAACTAATAGAAAGTGAGCACAGATTATACGAGAGAAAATTAACAAAGGAAGGCTGCAGAGCTGTGGACCTGGGCTTAAAATCCGTGACAGAGACCAGAAGCTGCCCAGACAGCTGCCAGAAGCTGCTGAAGGAGAGAGAATATCTCTTCCGAAATAGAAGGGAAGACAACAAAAATACAGGTAGCTGTTGAGGTAAAGAAGGTAACCGAGCTATCCCAGGATAAATTTTTCATAAAACCTGGGAGCAGGATGATGACGCAGAGGTGAAGGTTGGGAATAATAAAGGAGAAAGTACTACTGAACTCTCAAAAGAGACATATTTGTTTTAAAGAGAAAGAAACCAGAGCTCCAAAGTTCACAATGAAGGAAAAGAAGCATCTATTGTGTACCAGCAGACATGCACGTGCTTCACTACAGATTATCTCAGGAGACTAGTAGGAAAATGATGTACATCAAAGTTCTGTTAAAATTGACGACTTTGTAAAAATTGGAGAATGTGGCAAACTATTAGCTCCTAAATATGGAGGATAAGTACATACAGGCTCATTATACTATTCTCTCTACTTTTACATACTTTCAGAAGTGGTTATAATAAAAAATGTTTTAAAAAAAGTCCCCAGCTATCAGATGACCTCAGAACCAACAGTCATGTTCCTCAGTAAACTCAAAAATAATGGCTGAATTTTCCATACAATTTTAGAAATTTCAGAGATGCAACTGGATATGGTTACACACACACACACACACACACACACACACACACACACACACACACACGAGGACTTTAAAATTCAACGAAGAGGCAAAAATAATTCTATTTTGACCAGAATTTGTTCCAAATTTGTTCTAGGGAGAAATACAAGTTTACATTAAAATTAAGCTAAATGTGTTAGGAGTAGTAAGTAGGGCCAGAGGATGAAAGTAATGAGAAACAGGTTTTCTACTATGCATATACCTGAAAAGGAAGATTATAAACACTTACTTCATCTCCAGAACTTCCTCTAAGTGTTTTCTTCTCTCCGCCCGAAGATTGGTCAAATGAGTTTCCTTTTCTGCCAGAGACTGTTGGGTAGAGGACAGCTTTGCTTTCATGGACTCCAGTTCCTGCTTTACTTTCTCCATGGCCATCAGTAACTCCTCCACCTATGGTAAGTATGGAAAAAAAAAAAAACTGAACATTTTGATTAATTAAAGACAGAGGAGCAAAGTAACGGGCAATTCCTGGGTCTACAAATTACAAACACACACACACACATCAAAAATTCTGTACTCTTTCTGGATCAAACAAATATATCAAGAATATACCAGATAAAGAAATAAATCTCTGGTCTTCCCTCCACTGTAATTCCTTTCAGGTTCACCAAAAAGAACTTCATTTCCTTTTTGATAAACACAATTGCATATAAGGCATCAGTTCAAGAAGTCACACTCTGCCACAGTCAGTCCCTTTTGAAGATTTGGAAGTGGTCCACAAATACTCATGAAAATAACAGTATAACACAGATAAAAATAGAGGAACAAAATCACAGAAAATATTTCTATAAGGATTTTAAGAAATAAACTTGACTATAATAACATTCAGTATAAACATACATAAGTCATTTTTATTCATCCAAAAAGTTTTCTGTTTACACCTTTAAAAAAATTTCTTTTTGAAGAAATAGCTAGAATTCAATCAGACAGTTTCTTGCTCTAAAGCCAGGTAGGTAGAGTTTTCTCAAGGAAGGCAGGAAGAAAAAAAGAAAAATACATAACCACCTAGAGAGAAGACAGAGGAGACCGAATGCTTTAAAAAGATTTGAAAAAAATCCTGAGGGAAAGAAGACAGAACTCTAAAACACAAGGAACTAAGAGAACACAGTATGTACTTCATCCATCTTTTCCACTCAAGCTGGGTGGTGTCCAAATCAGAATTACTTAAATAGACATGTTCATTTTAATTCGGAAGGAAAATATATGCTGGCAAAAATGTGTTAATACCAAAAATCAACCTGAACCAGGTAATCAACCAGCCAACTGCACCAATCACAAGAGTTTATGTCAGGTTGCTGCTTGCCAAGAAATAATTTTGGTGACAACAAGCCTTTTCAGAGGAAGAGGTGGGGGATTTGCCATTCACTGACTCCTACATAAAACCAACTTGTGTGATACTAAAACTGAGAACAGTGTAGAGACAAAACTGCAATATAACAAATCAGAGTTGTTAACAGACCCCAGGATGTTAGTGCCTTATACCCAACCAAAGTTTCCACGTTGATTGGTAACAGCTGCTAAACAGTGATAGCAAACAGACACATTTAGTGTTTTGGCACCTGAATCACCTTACTTTGTGTATATTTTCAGAAGTGATCAAGTTAATTCTCAGCTAATAGCTGTGAAAATAACTGTTGTAAGAATATATATGAATTCACATATCTACAAGCTTTACGTAAATATAAATCACTATCCACCCTTTAGAAAACTACCAGTAAGGATGATTCCATTTTAATCAGTTTAATTCATGTAAAATCTTATTTAAAACCGAAATGAAATGATATACCAAGGTACGTTCTTATAACAGAAAATCAGTAATGGACAGCACCCTTTATAGAAGCTCTAATAAAGTGTGGTATGTGTCCATCTATGATGAACTCACCTTAAATCTCAAAAAAATCTCCCTCTCATCTTTCACTACTCCAAGCAAGGCATGGTATCAGTTTCTTATATAATTTAGATATTATGTATATACATAAGCAAGCATATAAAAACAACTTATTCCTCCTTTTCTATACAAAAAGGAAGTCCACTTTATATATACTCTAAAATTTTTGGTAAGCTTTTTTTTTTTTTTTAAATTTTTTTTTTTTTCAACGTTTTTATTTATTTTTGGGACAGAGAGAGACAGAGCATGAACGGGGGGAGGGGCAGAGAGAGAGGGAGACACAGAATCGGAAACAGGCTCCAGGCTCCGAGCCATCAGCCCAGAGCCTGACGCGGGGCTCGAACTCACGGACCGCGAGATCGTGACCTGGCTGAAGTCGGACGCCCAACCGACTGCGCCACCCAGGCGCCCCTTTTGGTAAGCTTTTTATTGAAATACAACACAAATACAGAAAAATCCACAAATGAAAAATCCAACTTGAAGAATTTTCTCTAAGTTGAACACACCTGTGTAATCAGAACACAGACTTATAAACAGAATATGAAGAGTTCCCCAGAAACTCATCTCATATCCCCTTTCCAGATGAAGAGTAGCCATTATTCTTGCATTCTACCTTAGTATTGCTTATTCGTTTATACAAATGGAATTACACAGAATGTAATTTTAAGTGCAGATTTTCTTCACTCATGTGTTATGTCTATGAGATAGGAATTCCACTGTGTGAAAATAGCAAAATTTACTGAAGGAACTTTTGATTAAAAAAAACAAAACAAAAAACTTTTTTCCAGTTTTACTGAGAAATAATTGACATATATAAATCCCTGTGTAGTATTAAGGCACACAGCATGATGGTTTGATTTACATATTTATATGTGAAATGATTACAATAGGGTCAGCTAACATGTATCGTCACATATAAATACAATAAAAAGAAAAGAATGAAAAAACTAATTTCCTTCTTTTGAAATTTTTTTAATGTGTATTTATTTTTGAGAGAGAGAGAAACAGAGTGTAAGCAAGGGAGGGGAAGTGAGGGAGGGAGACACAGAATCTGAAGTATGCTCCAGGCTCTGAGACATCAGCACAGAGCCTCACACGGGGCTTGAACCCATGAACTGCAAGATCATGACATGAGCCGTAGTCAGATGCTTAACCGACTGACCCACCCAGGTGCCCCGATTTCTTCCTTTTGACGAGAACTCTTAGGATTTGCTCTCTTAACAACATTCCTACATTTATCATAGAACACTATTAGCTATAGTCATCATGTTGTACACTACATCCCTACTACTTATTTTATCTTATAACTGGAAGCTTGTGCTTTTTGACTACCTTCCTCCACATCACACTCATCCCACCTCCTACCTCTGGTAACAAGACTCATGTCTTTTTCTGTGAGTCTGTATTCATTTTGTTTTGATTTAAATTTCACATATAAGTTAGATAACACAGTATTTGTCTTTCTCTAATTTATTTCACTTAGCATAATACCTGGAAGGTAGGTATATCCACATTTTAATTTTTTTAAATTAAAAATAATTTAAAAACTAGTTTTTAATATTAATGGGGTTTAGCTAACTAATTTTTTTCATTTATATTTCTTTTACGTTCAGAGCTTTTTGTATACTGGATAAGAAAATTTTGTCTACCACAAGATCATGGAAAGATTCTTTCTTCTAAATCTTTTATTAAATTACATGTTTCACATTTAGAGGTACAATATATATGCAACTGAATAAATATAGTTGCATGGTCAAATATTATTTTTATCAATTTGGATATCCAACTAAGTCAGCACTCTGAACAGTAGGAGGACTTTTACAGCCACGATAGTAAGGCACTTTCAGCCTACTGGCAAAAGATCTGAAATTATGTGAAAACTACTTACAAACTGTAGAAAAGATAATTTGACAATGCTTCATATTGTTCATAAACACCTTAAAATTTAATGAATAAGCAATGTGAAATGTTATATGTATATAAAAAAGGAGTATGTATATATTCCAGAACCAAGAGCAATACACCCATCTATATACTCACTATCCTTTATACTTTATATCTTTTTTTTTTTTTTTTTTTTTTTTTTTTAATTTTTTTTTTCAACATTTATTTATTTTTGGGACAGAGAGAGACAGAGCATGAACGGGGGAGGGGCAGAGAGAGAGGGAGACACAGAATCGGAAACAGGCTCCAGGCTCTGAGCCATCAGCCCAGAGCCCGACGCGGGGCTCGAACTCACGGACCGCGAGATCGTGACCTGGCTGAAGTCGGACGCTTAACCGACTGCGCCACCCAGGCGCCCCAATATACTTTATATCTTTTATACTCACTAGCTTTATAAGTGCAATTATCCAACTGTATCCCCCAAGTCCCCTATGATAGGTCATTACTATTCTTTTCTTTTTTTTAACGTTTATTTATTATTGAGAGACAGCGAGAGACACAGCATGAGCAGGGGAGGGGAAGGGGGAGAGGGAGAGACAGAATCCGAAGCAGGCTCCAGGCTCCGAGCTGTCAGCACAGAGCCCGACGTGGGCTCGAACTCACGAACCGCAAGATCATGACCTGAGCCGAAGTTGGACGCTTAACCAACTGAGCCACCCAGGCACTCTGGTCATTACCATTCTTAATTTGTTACTTAATCTCTTCCATTTATTTATTTTTGCCTTTCGTATGTATTTAAAAATAAATCACTGCTTTATTCTATTAGTTTATGAACACCGTATAAATGGAACCTCCTGACTTTATTTCATCCAACATTATGTTTTTTCATGTAAAAAAGGGACCTATTCTATGTGTGTATTTCTGAACCAAAAGGACAACATACACCTATATAATTCACCACTCAGGAATTAAAAGCAATGAGAGCCAACAACTTTGAACACCACAGCACCCAGGCTATAGTTTCCCACTAAACTGAAAGGGCTCCTTAAAAATACAGCTGATTCTAGATTTGGGCAAGAAATGTACAAAAGGTGAACTTTACACAATTTAGGCCAGAAAGCAAGAGAAATGGGAATCATGGCAAAAAGGGATCATGACACAGAAATCCTTATGAGAAAACAAGAAAAATATATCACAAGAAAGGAAACTACATAAGAATATACCTTCTGAATACAGAAGGTATTCAAAAACTAAAATCAAACTAAAATACTAAAAAATCAAACCCAGTAAGATCTAAAAATTGAGATTTATCCTAAGAATGCAAGGTTGGTTTAACACATAAAAAATAAATGCAATAAACCATATTAATAGAATATAGGACAAAAACACCATATGATTATCTAAGTAGATGTAGAAAAAAAGCATTTGGCAATTTCTAACAACCTTTCATAACAGAAACAGTCAAGAAAATACAAAGAACCTTTCTTTGGGTGCTTGGGTGACTCAATCAGTTAAGCATCCGACTCCTGATTTTGGCTCAGGTCATGGTCTCATGGTTGTGAGATCAAGCCCCATATTCGGCTCCTTCCTAGGTGTGGAGCCTGCTTAAGATTTTCTCTCTTGTTCTGCCTCCCAACACCTCTGCCTCTACACACGCTCTCTCAAAACAAACAAACAAACAAACAAAAAACAAAAACAAAAAAAACCCAAAAAACAAACACTTTCTCAGCCTGATAAAGGGCATTTATGAAAAACCCACAGATAATATACTCTTTAATGATGAAAAACGTAATGCTTTCCCTCTAAGGCCAGCACCAAGAACAAGACTAGAAAGAATGTCCTTTCTCACCATTTCTGTTTAATATTGTACTAGAAGTAATAGCCAGGGAAATTAGAATACACAAAAAATTAAAAGGTACCCATGTTGGAAAGGAAGACAAAACTTTTTCTGGTTGAAAATGACATAATCTTATATAGTGAAAAATGCTAAGAAATCCTCTAAAAAATTATAATCAACAAGTATATAAAAGTTGCAGAATACAAGATCAATACACAAAAATCAATGGTCTATCCATACATAAGCAACAAACATTCCAAAAATGAAATTAAGAAAACAATTTCATTTAAAATAGCATCAGAAAATGGGGCGCCTGGGTGGCTCAGTCGGTTAAGCATCCGACTTTGGCCCAGGTCATGATCTTGTGGTTCGTGAGTTCGAGCCCCGCATCGGGCTCTGTGCTAACAGCTCAGAGCCTGGAGCCTGCTTTGGATTCTGTGTCTCCTTCTCTCTCTGCCCCTCCCCCCTTGTGCTCTGTCTCTATCGAAAACAAATAAATGTAAAAAAAATTTTTTTAAATAGCATCAAAAAGAAGGAAATAGCTAGGTATAAATTTAATTTTTAAAATGCATAACATGTATAGTGAAAATTCTAAAAGATTACTGCAAGAAATTAAAGAAGATTTAAATAAATGGAAAAACATCACATTCACCAATTGAAAGACTTAATATTGTTAAAATGACAATACTCCCCAAAATGATCCACAGGTTCACCATAATCCCTATCAAAACTCTGTCTTTTTTTTGCAGAAAGTGACAAGTTGATCCTAAAATCCACATGAAAATGAAAGGGAGCCAGAATAAGAAAAGTTATCTTGAAAAAAATAAAATAAAATTGGGAGACTCTTACTTCTTGACTTCACAACTTACTACAAAACTTCAAGGTAGTGTTGGCATAAGAATGGAAAAAGAGATAAAAAAAAAAAAAAAAAGAACTGAGAGTCAAGAAATAAACCCTGTTATGGCAATATGATTTGACAAGAGTGTAAAGGCAATTCAATGAGGAAAGGATATTCTTTTGACTCAAAGGTGCTTGGACAACTGTCATATTGCTTAACATTTTTAATTTTCCATGCCATTAGCTTCATGACAAAATTGAGTCACATATCCTATAGAATGCCCCACATATTGGGTTCAGTCGGTTATTTTTTCTATGGTGCTATTTATGCTGTTCCTCTTGTTTTCATGTTTCATATAAAATGAAAGTTATACCTAAAGTCTTCATTAGATTGAGATTCAATTTGTCTTTTTAACAACAGTACTCCACAAATAAAGTTGTGTACTTCATGTTATAGCATATGAAGAGACACATAATGGTTGTCCAACTTTTAGCAACAACATTGATCATTGGGTGCAGATAGCAATAACCTGATTTCCTCTTTATAAATTTCTCAAGAAATATTTTATCAAGTTCTTTCATCACTTCAATAATAACCAGTATGGTTAAACATGTTTCATTTGTTTAGGGACCATATGTGCTGCTGCTTCTTTGCCACTCAAATCTTTGCCCCTCCCCCTGCCTCCACTGGCTTTTCTTATTCTCGTTGATTTGGAGGAATTTTAAACATATATTCTCAGAAACCAACATTTCATCAATTAAATATTTAGGAAATTACTTCTCCCACTTTGTACACTATGTGTTCCTTTTCATTATGGTATCTCTGTATGATCAAAAATATCTTAATATAAACAAATTCATTAAGCCTTTAAGATTTGTGACATTTACATCCTGTTTAAGAAATCCTTCTTCTACCCAGGGTCATACGATATTCCTCACTTTTGTACTGCCTTCCGTAGACTGAATTAGCAGTCCCAATTATTCATTACACTACACTATTAGTATTCATCCACATCCTTCCCATAGTATCATGATGGGCAGAGTATACTGCCGTTAATGACCCTTATTCTGGCTTGGCTATATAACTTGCTTAGGCCATTGGGATGGCAATTCAGACACAAGCTGAGGCTCTTAATACATGTAGCTAGGTTGTAGTTCTACCGCTGCCAAAAAAACCCAACATTCTGAGTAGCTGCTGCCTTTCAGTTGGGTCCTAGAAAGAGCCACGTAGGCACGGCCAACCCAGTCAAGGACTAAAGCAAAGCCAACTCTACTAACCTTCCAATCTTTGTGATTAAGAAATAAATGATTATTATAGGTGTGCTAGAGTTCTGAAGAGAAAGAGAAGCAATGGGATATACACTGAATACAGTATGTGTGTGTGTACAGACATACCTTGTTTATTGTGCTTCAAAGACCTTGTATTTTTTACAAACTGAAGTTTTGTGGTGACCTTGTGTCAAGCAAGTCCTTCTGTTGCCATATTTTCAACAGCATTTTCTCAATTCACGTCTGTCGCATTGTTATTCTCCCAGTATTGCAAACTTTTTCATTATTATTATTTAAAAAAAAATCTTTTTAATGTTTATTTTTGAGAGAGAGACAGCATGAGTGGGGGAGGAACAGAGACAGAGGAAGACACAGAATCCAAAGCAGGTTCTAGGCTCTGAGCTGTCAGCACAGAGCCCGACACGGGGCTCGAACCCACAAACCGTGAGATCATGACCTGAGCCAAAGTTGGATGCTTAACCGACTGAGCCACCAGGCACCCCACTTTTTCATTATTATTATTATACGTTATAGTGATGTGTGATCTGTGATCTTTGATGTTATTACTATAATTCTTTTGGGAGCACCATAAACTGCACCTAAATAAGACAGCAGACGTCATTTGCCAAATATTGTGTGCTCTATCTGCTCCACCAACTGGCTATTCCCCTGTCACACTCTCTCTCCTTAGGCCTCCCTATTCCCTGAGATACAACAATACTGAAATTATGCCAATTAATAACCCTACAATGGCATCAAGAGTTCAAGTGAAAGAAAGAGTCACAGATCTCTCACTTTAAATCAAAAGCTAGAAATGATTAAGCTTAGACAGAAAGGCATGTCCAAAGCTGAGAGAGGCTGAAAGCCAGACCTCTTGCACCAACAACCACATTGTGAATGCAAAGGAAAAGTTCTTGAAGGAAATTAAAAGTGCTAGTCTAGTGAACACACGAATGATAAGAAAGTGAAACCACCTTATTGCTCACACGGAGAAAGTTTTAGTGGTCTGGATAGAAGATAAAACCAGCCACAGTGTTCCCTTAAGACAAAGCCTAATCCAGAGCAGAGCCCTAACTTTCTTCAATTCTATGAAGGCTAAGGGATGTGAGGAAACTGCAGAATAAAAATCTAAAGCCAGCAGAGAACTATTCATAAGGTTTAAGAGAAGTTGTCTCCACAACATAAAAATGCAAGGTGAAGCAGCAGTAAGTGCTGATGTAGAAGCCACAGCAATTTATCCAGAAGATCTAGCTCTGATAATTAATAAAGGGGGCTACACTAAACAAGAGATTTTCAATGTACATGAAACAGCTTTCTACTGGAAGAAGATACCATCTATGACTTTCATAGCTAGAGAGGATAAGTCAATGCTTATCTTCAAAGCTTCAAAATATAGGCTCTTTTATTATGGGCTAACACTTCTGATGACTTTAAGTCGAAGCCAGTGCTCATTTACCATTCCAAAAATCCTGAGGCCCTTAAGAATCATACTAACTGTGCTCTGTGTTCTATAAATGGAACAACAAAGCCTAGATAACAGCACATCTGTTTACAACATGGTCTACTGAATATTTTAAGTCTACTGTTGACACTTACTGCTCAGAAAAGAGATTCTTTTCAAAATATGACTGCTCGTTGGCAATTCACTTGGTCACTGAAGAGCTCTGATGGAGATGTACAATGAGATTATTGTTGTTTTCATGTCTCTAAACCAATATCCATCCTGCAGTCCATCAAGAAGTTGTTTCAGCTTTTAAGTCTTATTATTTAAGAAATACATTTCGGAAAGGCTACAGCTGCCACAGATAGGAACTCCTCTATGGATCTGGACCAAGTAAACTGAAAATCTTCTGAAAAAAATTCACCATTCTAGATGCCAGTAAGAACATTTGTGATTCATGGGAAGAGGTAAAAATATCAACCTGAACAGGAATTTGGAAGCAGTTGATTCCGATCCTCCTGGATGACTGTGAGGGGTTCAAGATTTCAGTGGAGGAAGGAATGGTAGATAGAATAAAAACAGCAGGAGAACTAGAATTAGAAGTGGAGCCTAAAGATGTGACTTAATTGTTGTAATCTTATGATACAATTTGAACAGATGAGAAGTTGCTTCTTTTAGATGAGCTAAGTAAGTGGTTTCTTGAGATGGAATCTACTCCTTCCTGAAGATGCTCTAAAGGCAGGTGAAATGACAATAAAGGATTTAGAATATTATGTAAACTCAGTGGATAAAGTAGCAGACTTTGAGAAGACTGACTCCAACTCTGAAAAAAGTTCTACTGTGGGTAAAATGCTACCAAACAGCATCATAGGCTACAGAGAAATTGTCTGTGAAAAAAGAGCTGATGTGGCAAACTTCACAGTGTTCTTATCTGAAGAAATTGCAATAGGTAGTGGGCGAAAAGAGCAGACCTCAGAGAGCTCTGAGCAGCTCCACCAACTCTAGCCTAGTCACCATCAACATCCCAGGAGGAGCTGCAGCTGCCAAAACCAGCCCCGTCACCATCACAGCAACCATGAGCAGCAAAGTGGAGACCTTCCAGTCACCCAACCACTGCCCCTGCCCCACCACTGCTGACGCCAAGCCTGACCCCACAGCTGATGATGGTGGCCTCCCATCGGGGTGCCCACCAGCATGTACAAGAAGGTTTTGGTAACAGGAGGATGGTTCAATGTAAGAAATGGATATGATTTCATTAATAGTAATGACACCAAGGAAGATGTATTTGTACACCTGACTGCCATAAAGAGGAATAACCCCAAGAAGTACCTTCATAGTGTGGGAGATGGAGAGACTGTAGAGTCTGATGTGGTTGAAAGACAAAGGGTGAGGAGGTAGCAAATGCTACAGGCCTTGGTGGAGCTCGACTACAAGGCAGTAAATATACATCAAACTTTAGCATTATAGACACTATCCACAGTGCAGGGGTCCTCCATCAATTACCAGCAGAATTACCAGAACAGTGAAGGTGGGGAAAGCATGAGAGATCAGAGAGTGCTCCCAAGGCCAGACCCTACCGCAGGCAAGAGTTCCCATTTTACTCATGTGGAGACCCTGTAGGCATCAACCACTGTCTTCCAATCTGCTTGTGCAGGGAAAAGTGCTCAAAGTGCTGACAACCAGAATTCAGGAGAATAGGTAGACCAGTGAGACAGAGTATGTATCAGGGTTATAGACAACAATTCCACAGGGGGCCTCCTCAGCAGAGACTGTCTAGAGAGGACAGCAATGAAGAAGTTAAGGAAATCAGGAAGATGAGACCCAAGGTAAGCAGTCACCTCAATATTGCTACCTCCACAACTTCAATTACCTACACATATGCCCAAAAAACCCCAAACGACAAGGTGGCAAGAGACAAAAGCAGATGATCCACCAGCTAAGAATTCATCTGCCTCCCCCTGGGCCCCTGCCCCACAGACTAGGGCAGGGCCAAGTAAACGCTGGTATAGCATCTCTACCATCATCTGGGTTAGTCATCCAACAAGAAGAAATGAATAAGATATTCCGGCAATAAGAAATGAACAAAGGACTGGAGGGGAAGATTTTAAGTGCTTGCTTTTTGCCCATTAATCAGATAACTTGAACTATCAGCATTATCTATGGAGCATCACAGGGTTTTTATTATTCTTGCTGAAAGACATCTCTTTTTAGTAATGGCAAATATGCTAAAAAAAAAAAAAAAAGCCTGTTTTTTTCTCAATACACCTTTAAAGGTTTTTAAACTGCTTCATATCTGGTCAAGCTAATATTGTTAAAAGCCTCATTCCTGTTTGTAATAAAAGATTACAACTTGATTTTTTTCAAAAAATGTCAACAAACAGCAAGTACCTGTTAATAAAGGTCTTAGAAAGTTGTCCAAAAAACACAAAAAAATAGAAAGAGGAATTGCCACAGCTACCCCCACCTTCAGCAACCACCATCCTGATCAGTCACAGACATCAATATCAAAATAAGCAATCTCCACCAGCAAAAATATTACAACTTGCTGAAAGCTCAGATGCTAGTTAGCATTTTTTAGCAATAAAGTATTTTTTAATTAAGGCACAAACATTGTCTTTTTAGACATAATGCTATTGCACACTTAATAAACCACAATATAGCATAAACATATTATATATATATGTTATATGTATATGTTATGTGTTATATATATGTATATGTACACACACACACACACACACACACACACACTCTAAGAAACCAAAAAATTTATTTGATTCACTTTATTGGCATATTCACTTTATTGTAGTGGTCTGGAACCAAACTGGCAATATCTCCAAGGCAGGGCTGTATATGCATGCATATACATACATACACATACACACACACACATTTCATTCAATATATGTCCCAATAGTTTTGTTTATCTGTGGGAACCTAACCAATAAATAAATATATATATAAAAACTATATTAATGTTAATAAAATTAGATGTAATTACATTAATTACATTAATATAACATACTATAATTATACTAATATATAAAATGTTACACATATATTAAGATATGCATTTTGTAAGAAATTATATATAATGTGTAACATTCATATTATAAAACACACACACACACACACACACACATATATATATATATATAAATATATAAATATATAAAATAAGTAATTGGCTCAGGAGATTATGGAATCTGACAAGTGCCGAGATTTGCAAACTAAATAAGCAAGCTCAAGACCCAAGAGAGATAGGTGTGAAATTCTGGTCCAAAGACGGGCGCCAACTCAAGACTCAGGAAGAGCCAGTGTTCCAATTAGGGTCCGAAGGCAGGCAAAAGCCAATATCCCAGTTCAAACACAATCAGGCAGGATTTACTCTTACTTGGGGGGAGGGGAATCAACTGACCAGAAGGCCTGAATAAAACAGGATGAGGGCCACTCACATTAGAGAGGGCAATCTGATTTACTCAAGTGTATCAATTTAAATGTTAATCTCATCCAAAATACCCTCACAAAAACATGTACAATAAAGTTGACTAAATATCTGGGCACCCTGTGTCTCAGGCAAGTTGACACACAAAACTAACCATCACAATTTGCTGTTGTTTTGTGGTTGTTATACACTATCTGACTGAAAAGCTATCTAAGAGTGTTAAGTATTGTGTTTAACATCTGGTCTTTAAACTCCTTGAAATTGCTTTTTTGTGTATGGTGTGAGGTAGGGGGCCAATTTCATTTTTCCCCATAGGGACATCCAACGTCCATTTTTAAACAATCCATTCTATCCTAACCTTTGACATGTCATCAAGTATTTTCATAAGTATGGGTATGTTTCTATGCTATTATGATCCACTAGTTTGTCCATTCTTACACCAAAACATTAATTTAACTATAGCTTTATAAGGCTTAATATCTAGTAGAACAAGTCCTTCTCTTCTCAGAAGCTTAACTATTTTTTAATTTCTGCAAAAAATATTATTGAGTCTACCATAGGCCAGGCACTGTTCTACAACAGTTCATGAAAGAGACATAGATTTAGGACTATAACATATTTCAAAAAGTTTTATAATTTTCACCACAAAAATCTTGAACATTTTAATGATATTTATTCCGAGGCACTTTATATGATTTTCTTAATGTTTTAGTAAACAGCACCTTTTTTTAAAATGTAATTTTCTCTTTGATACAGGTTATAGAAATGCAACTGATTACTATATATTGATACTGTCTCTAGTAATCTTCTTAAATGCTCTTATCTATAGGTTTTTAATTTACTATTTAGAAAACCACATCATATGTACAATAAGAAAACAATTGTTTTCTTTCCTTCCAATCTGTATATTTGTTACTTTTGCTTGCCTTTCTGCATTGCCTATGTCTACCACAATGTTGAATAGATATGATGACAGTGTGTACTCTATTTTATTCCTCATCCTAAAAGAAATGCTTTAACAGTTTTATTTGTATAAATTCTAGTATAAATTATCTGTATAAATTATAGTATAATTTTTAATACATATGTTTAATAGATATTTTTTATCACGTTAAGAAGTTTCCTTCTTAGACATTTTTCCAAAAAAGACATACAGAGTGTCAACAGACACATGAAAAGAGGCTCATCATCACTTATCATCAAAGAAATACAAATCAAAACTACAATGAAGTATCACCTCACACCACTGAGAATGGCTAAAATCAACAACACAAGAAACAACAGGTGCTGGCAAGGATGTGGAGAAAAGGGAACTCTCTTGCACTGTTGGTGGGAATGCAAACTGGTACAGCCATTCTGGAAAACAGTATGGAGGTTCCTTAAAAAAAATTACAAGTAAAAGTACCCGATGATCCAGTGATTGTACACTAGGTATTCAAAGGGATACATGCACCCTAATGTCTACATTTACATGCAGCATTACCCACAATAGTCAAGTTATGGAAACAGCCCAGTGTCCATCAATTAATGAATGGATAAAGAAGATGTCATGTTTGTGTGTGTGCATGCGTGCGTGCGTCTGTGTGTGTATACAATGGAATATTATTCATCCATAAAAATGAATGAAATCTTGAAATTTGCAATAATGCGGATGGAAATAGAGAATATTATGCTAAGCAAAATAAGTCAGTCAGAGACAAATACCATGTGATTTTACTCCTATGTGGAATTTAAAGAACGAAACAAACAAGCAAAAGGAAAAAAAAGAGGGGACGGGGTAAACCAAGAAACAGACTCTTAACCATAGGGCACAAACTGATGAGTATCAGAAGTGAAGTTGATGGGGGGTGGGGGGGATGGGTTAAACAGATGATGGGGATTAAGGACAGTACTTGTTGTGATGAGGACCAGGTAATGATGTATGGAAGTGTAGAACCACTATATTGTATACCTGAAACTAATATTACAGTGCATGTTAACTAACTACAATTTAAACAAAAACTTAAAAACAATTCTATTGGGGCGCCTGGGTGGCGCAGTCGGTTAAGCGTCCGACTTCAGCCAGGTCACGATCTCGCGGTCTGTGAGTTCGAGCCCCGCGTCGGGCTCTGGGCTGATGGCTCAGAGCCTGGAGCCTGTTTCCGATTCTGTGTCTCCCTCTCTCTCTGCCCCTCCCCTGTTCATGCTCTGTCTCTCTCTGTCCCAAAAATAAATAAACGTTGAAAAAAAAAATTAAAAAAAAAAAAATTCTATTGCTAGCTAGTTTTAAAAAATTAACCAAAGTTCCTACATTTTTGAGATGATCATACGACTTTTTCCTACCAGCTTTTAATGTCATAGACTATAGTAATTAATTTTCTAATGATATCAATCTTGACTCCTGGAATAGGCCTAAAATGTCTTCATGCATATTTTTCTCTTTCACATACAGTAACTTTAAATGTTTATTTATTTATTTTGAGGGTGGGTACGGGCAGAGAGAGAAGCCTAAGCAGGCTCCACGCTCAGCATGGGGCTCAATCCTATGACCACAAGATCATGACCTGAGCCAAAGTGAAGAGCCGGATGCTTAACTGACTGAGCCACCCAGGAGTCCCCACATACACTAACTTTAAGTTGGCAATATTTTGTTTAGAAAATTTTCATTTATGTTCACAGTTGAGACAGGCCTAAATTTTTCCTTTCCTTGTATTAACTCTGTCAAGTTTTGATATGAAGTTATGCTAATCTTATAAAGTATGTTGGTGATTAATTACTCCCTCTTTTTTATTTTCTGGAATTCTTTCTGTAAAACTGAAATTATTTGTTCCTTGTATGTTTATTAAAAATCAGCAGTATAACGCTCCAGGCTTGAAATTGGTGGGAAAATTTTATTATGGACTCATTTTTTCAGGTTTTCTTTTTCACATTTAGCTAGTCTTGCTAAGTTTCATTCTTTCTGGCATTTTCTCATTTAGTCTAAATTTAAAATGTATTGGCAAAAATATCCTTGTATCTTTTTAATACTTGCAGGACTTGTAGTTAGGAGCTCTTTATCACTTCAAAAATTGTTCACCTTTTAGTATCACCAAAGGCCAGTCAATTTTCTTAATGTTTTCAAAGGACCAATTTGGGGCACTGTGCATTGTTTTTAAAAAGGGTGGAATGGGGCGCCTGGGTGGCTCAGTCAGTTGAGTGCTGGACTCCTGATCTGGGCTCAGGTCATGGTCCCAGAGTCATGGGATCAAGCCCTGTGTCAAGCTATGCACTAAGCATGGAGCCTGCTTAATATTCTCTCTCTCTGCCTCTGCCCCTCTCCCCGACTCAAGCACACTCTCTCTCTCTTGAAAAAAAAAAAAAAAAAAGGATAGGGAAGTTGGTTGTCTATTAGGCTCTCTACCTTGGGCTGCCATGACCTTTTATTTCTTCTGCCAAGACACAAAGCCTAATGTTCGAGTACAACAGCTTACCAAGAACTTATATTTGAATTTCCTGACTAATCATCTCCTGAGAGTTTCTTACTTTCTTGCCAATTTATGATACATATTTTATCAACCATCTTCAATTTTTTTTGTGGCAGTTATTTTCCCAGCATCTAGTCTGCTGTGTTTACAGACATGTTTTAACTTCCATACTTTCACTTATAGAATTTTGCTTGTTAGTAAAATGTAACTTTCTTAAAGGTTGCTTAACATTCTCGGCCATTATAGTGCCAGACCCACAGGGTATTCCTACTTCAGATTATATATACAACCAAATAAGTTTTAAAACATTTTTGTATTTAAGGCTAGAGTGGTACCACAGACCAGGATTTCAAAATAATTATCTCATTTGTGCTTGGGCTCCAGCCAGGGAAATAGTTTCAAGGTCAAATTGAAATACTCTGTTACTTTTCCACAACCCAGAGAACACATTCAACTACCTTCATTTGGGTATCTATTCCATCACACGCCTACCACACAGCAGCTATACAGTTTTAGGTATAGTCACTGAGAGACAAAAGCTGAGTAGAAGAAAAGAAGAGATATATACCACACTAAAGAGCGAAGAAATTCTCCACCATTTAAAAACGTGCTCCAGGTCACAGTATGTCTTCAAAAACATATGTTTTAAGACACAAAAGAAGTCCAGGCCAGAGCTGGGATTCAAGTATGTAACTTAACTGCCTCCAGTAACATATTAAGAGAAAGCACAGGGCTTGACAGTGTACAGTGCCAGCAGGACCAGATGGTTTGCTTAAATCACAAGCTAATAAACTTTTACTCAGAATAAGAAGAAACAAATTATGGCTTTACCACAGACCCATTTTCCTTAAGAAAGCAAAGCAATTAGGTGCTTCAGGTGTTGGCAGAGACCGCATCTTCAAGTTTCCCACCTTCTTCTGTTCCCCAGCCGAGGGGAATATACTCCTTTGCAGCCTCCAAGATGCTTGTGGAAAATCTTGCTATAGTTTCTTAGGAGGGTAAGAAGCATAAGTCTCCAAAGGAATGAAGTGATTAGAAGAAAGGAGTGCACGAAAGAAGTACCTAGAGGTTAAACATTCATCACAGAAATCACTTCACTTGAGAAGTCCACTCACTCTTTTGATTTCAAAGAAATTCTAGATTACGACCCACTCCATTATACAATTAACAAAAAAAATTTTTCAAAAGAAAAAACTGTTACCAAGCTCCTGAGTTGAGAAGCATTTTTGAAATATTAGTGAGAGCTTACTTACATGCATACATATATACTTCCTACCATCCTCTCCCAACACACACCTTAAGGTATCACACAATCACTTCTGTTGAGAATTTAAATTTACAGAACTTCTGAAACAGATATATGCTAGCATTTATACTAGAAATCTTCTCTTTCCTGTTATGTTCTTTTTGTCAATGTATGGTAATGCTTTGACAAGATACACACCAATAGTACAGTATTTTATGAATAGGGAATAGCTGGAGCTATTGTAATAATAACAGTAACAACTTACATTATTTGAATACTTTGAAGTGTTCTAATAAATGCTTTACAGATACTGTTTCATTAAATCCTCACAATGATCCTATGAGTCTGGATATTAGGTATTATTATTATCTCACTTTTACAGAAGACAATACAGGTTTGGAGGGTTAAAGTGCCTTATTCAAGGTCATACAACTAGAGGAGACAGAACCAGCATTCTAAGCTAGGCAGTTAGACTTCATTGCATTCAGAGTTAATGTTGCTTTGCTACAATACCAGTCTTCTGAAACAGTTTTCCATAATTATATCTAATAAATCATTCTGGGAAGTGTTCCCAGGCCCAGTCCTGCATCTTTCCATTCTCCCTTCTCCCTCTTTTCTCCCATCCCCTGAACATTTAATTCCTACCCTGTGCAGGTACTATGTGTTAGACATTGAAGGTGCAACAGAAAACAAAACAGATGTATTTCTGTCTAGCTGTTGAGCTCTGAGTCCACAGTCATTAATTAATAAAATTCATAAATACTTAATTATGAATTGTGTATAGTGTTATGTAGAAGATATATAACACCATGAGAATAAGTAACATGAGGCCTTGATCTATATTTTGGGGGCCTAGAGAGTTTCCCCAAAAAAGTAAAGAGGAGATGGGGACAAAAAGGGCATTCCAGCTTGTAGAGTAGCCTTAAAGTGGGAAAGCACATAGAGAAAAGATACAAGGTCTGATAAAGAGGAGAAGGGTGCAAATGTGGCAGGAGAGGGAGGAAGGGGCTAGGTGTAGAAGAATCTTGTAGGGCATTATTAGGAATTTTGGCTTTTATCCCAAAATGCAACAAGAAGGTACCAATGGGATCTGATTAAATAAAGGAACAAGAGGATTCAGAATGTGAAAATGAGAATTACTAAAATAATGGAATAAGGAATATAAACTAAATAGAGAGGGAAGAAAAGACAGGGAATACAGACGGAAGGAAAGACGAGGCTACTGGATTATAATAAAAAAGCGGGGGGGGGGGGGAAGAAGTTCAAATGAACAAGAAAGCTGAAATAACAGACAATTGTGTTTAGAGAGGAAGGTACTGTAATCAGCAAATGTGGAGGTGGGCTAGATTGCAACAAGGTTTAGAATGCCAAATATGGGATGAAGAAAGTCAAGGGAGACAGGCTACTGGTCAAGAACCTGAAAGGACAAAGTAATAAATTATCTATGCAGATTCTGAAGTCAGTGAGATAACAAGTCTTCAATGAAAGCCTTCAATGCTCTACCTGCACAGCATGAGACTAAAAGAAGTAGGGGTTCTAACCTTAAGAATGTGATGGAATAATGCTCTGAAGGTAGAACAGGAAACAAGAAGGATGAGAGTCCTACCTTTAACACTGAGGTTCAGAATAAACACGTATTTAACACCAGAAAGAGTTGCTGGAAGTTGCCAGGGGAGAGGCCAAATTATACTCCAGACAAATAAGGTGAAGGCTGGCTCAGGAAGAAAAAGAGAAAGTCAAATACAGTACGATTTCACTCATACGTGGAATTTAAGAAACAAACGAATGAACAAATGAGACAAAGAAACAAACTTTTTTAAGAAATGTAGACATTTCTTTTTCTTTTAATTTTTTTTAATGTTTATTTATTTTTGAGAGAGAGACAGCATGCAAACAGGGGAGGGGCAGAGAGAGAGGGGAGACACAGAATCTGAAGCAGGCTCCAGGCTCTGAGCTGTCAGCACAGAGCCTGAGGCAGGGCTCGAACTCACAAACTGTGAGATGATGACCTGAGCTGAAGTCAGACGCTTCACCAACTAAGCCACCCAGGCATCCCAGAAAGAAACTCTTAAATACAGAGAACCAACTGGTGCTTGCCAGAGGAGTGGGGGGGGGGGTGGAATAAAGGGGGTGAAGAGTTCCCTTACCATGATGAGCACTAAGTAATAGAAGAATTGTTGAATCATTATACTGTATACCTAAAACTAATATAACATCATATGTTAATTATATGAGGAGTAGGAAGAAGTTAAGAATGTATGTGCCAGGGCCTGGCACAGAGTAGATAATAACTATCTGGTGAATCAGTGAATGAATGAAGACAAATGAATTTGTGACTTTTAGTACCTTAGTAGGAAGATGCAGAAGGAATAACAACCGTTGAAGAATATGTTAAGGCAAGAAAGTACTGAACAGATAGGGAAAATGGTGCAGTATAGACAACTGAAAGCTTATTCTTTGGGCAATGTCTAATGAACTATAGAATGAAAGGCACAGTAAAATTAACTCTACTAGGTTTTTTCAAGAGGGTGGACACTGGTTCCATTGGACCAGAATTTCAAAATAAAGCAGATGATACCAAAGTAAGAATTATGAATTATTTTTAGTCCTCATTTAAATGCATAGGACTAGGGTACCTGGGTAGCTCAGCTGGATAAACATCCAACTTCAACTCAGCTCATGATATCACAGTTCATGAGGTTGAGCCCCACATCAGGCTCTGTGCTGTCAGCACAGAGCCCACTTTGGATCCTCTGTCCCCTCTACTCTCTGCCCCTCCCCCGCACATACGTGTGTGTGCTCTCTCTCAAAATAAACATTAAAAAAATAAATGCATAGGACTTATATGATAGCACGTGATTATAATTTTCTGTTTATTGAAAATAAGATATTATAAGTGATACCTGAAGTAACCTAATGGTAGCAGATACCACTGAATTTAGCAATATATTCAAGTTAGGAATTGTAAGGTATTACTGCCATCTTTTACTCCTGACTTTATGAAGAACCCAAATATGAGTAGGAGTCACATATATAGCACTGAAAAAGAAACCATATTTCTACAATTCATCTTAGGAGTCATTAGATTTCTTGACTTTTTAAATAATGGTGCATTTCTCTAATAAGTCACCATGTCAAAGGTTTTTGAGGGCGAATAAAATCAGCAAATGACACTTTAAATAATTAATGTGCTCCATGGGTGAGGAATTTACAAAATGTTTTTACCATCCCTCAAAATATGGTTCACATTCCCATAGGACACTTAACAATGCTGGGTATTTCTATAAAAGCCTTATGGTTTATAAGAATCCACAGAGTTAAGACTGACTTTTAGAGGAGGTAAGTGCACATTGATTGACTATATTTCTTCATTGCCAACTGCCTTTAAGTTTCCAGTAATACTGTGCTATGGTAATAAATCTTCAGCTGAAGATAGTATTTTTTTTTTATTGAGGTATAATTGACATACAATATCCTTTTAGTTTCAGCTGTACATCATGGTGACTCAATTATTTTTACACATTATGAAATGATCTGCACAATATGTCTAGTTACCATCTGTCACCATACAAATATAAAGTTATCACAGTACTATTGATTATATTCCATATGCTGTATATTACATCTCCATGACTAAGTTATTTTATAACTGGAAGTTTGTACCTCTTAATTCCCTTCACCTATTTCACCCACTCCCCTCAAGTCTTCCCTACTCTAATAACCAATAGTTTGTTCTCTGTATCTATGAGTCTGTTTCTGTTTTGTTTTGATCACTTGTTTTGTTTTTCATATATAAGTGAATCCATATAGTATTTGCCTTTCTGTGACTTATTTCACATAGCATAATACATTCTATGTCCACCCATGTTTTGCATATGGCAAGATCTCGTTTTTAAAAATTTAAAAAGAGACACAACAATGTGAAAGAAATGCTTTTTTTCCCCTAAGCCATCTCAATTTCTCTTTTTTCTTTATCAACTCAGAAAGCTTAGGAAGATAAATCCTATAATAAGCCCTCATCATTCCTAAGGGGAGCTTTAAAAATCAGACATCAATAAAATGTGGGTGCACATTTTCAAAGCAAAGCAAATGTCCCCCTGCTGCTATGAATCTCATAATTTGTGTCACTGAGGTTGGAAAGCGGCTTTAAGAAGGGCTAATGTTTATCTTAGTGCCAATTCCAGTTAGGTGATTTTTTGGTAACAAAGCATCAAGACGAAAAACTAAAAATCTGAATTAAACTCCAAACTATTTTTTAAAGAAAACTGTTACTTGATTAATATCTCCTATAATTCGCTTATTTCAGCAACAAAGAGTTCATACCAGAATCAAGTAAAACAAAAATAATTGCCTGGGTTGACACAGACTCCATGACTCTACTCCTGGAAGAAAAAAGGACAGAAATAATCTAAATAACATCACATTTTCTTTCTCCAGCAGCAGTAACAAAGATGTGGCAGCCATCATTTTACACTCTTCTGCATCTGGGTCTGAGACCTCCTTATATCTCATTAGAATTTGACAAATGAGTATATCAGGGAAATACAAATAGAGATGGGATGACAAGACTTTCCCTCGAACTTCGGGCTCTAGTAAATTCTCTTCTGAAAAAAGTTTGGGTTTTTTTCTGAATTATTAGGAAGTCAAGACAACAGGATAAAGTACATGGTAGGAGGGCTGTACAAGCTGTCCAGTTTTTAAAAACAAATTTCCTTTGTAGTTGAAATCATTTGGTCATTTCACACGGAAAAAACATTAACTTCATTTCATCACAGAAAACAGCAATCCCCTCAATAGCATAAAGTCATCAACAGAGAACAGAGCATTTAGGGCTTGAGCCCTTTTTCTAAGATCAAATGAGTAATTTGAATAAAACAGCTTCATACTCTTTCCTTAAGTTTTCAACAATGAGAGTTTACTGGCATTTTAACTGAAAATTTTAATCCTTCTCATTTGCATTGCTAGAAAAACAAAGTCAAACAGCTATCTAGACATAAATGGAGTGTTATTTCATCAATTACAGATATATTTAATGGAGAAAACATTATTTCAATATAACCCCTGGAAAATGGCTACCAAAAAAAATGGCAAATTAAATGAGAGCTATTTGACCTTACCAAAAATTTACTACTAGAGAACAAAAGTAAAAGGTGGGATTTAAGGTCTGGAAACCCAAGGATACCAAGAGAGATCTCGTAAGTATCACATAAGTGTGTATGTACACACACACAAACACACACATGATTATTTCGGTCATAATAATAATGCTCAACATTTGTATACTGCTTTTATAGGCTACCACAGCAAAATTATTGTGGGGATAAGAATTTACTTCACTCTACTACAGAGGCTTAAAAAGATTATGAGCCTTACCCTAAATCACAGCCAGTAAACAGAAGAACTAGAACCCATATCACTTGACTTCTGGTTCAGTGCACTTTATACTAGCCTTTATTACCTCTTATTCATTCATTTAAAAAGGTAGAGATAAGAGGAAAGGACAAGTGAATGCCAAAACAGAGCCCAGGACATGCCACACACAAAAACTATCTGTTGTATAGGATAAATCCTGCTGTGCATATTTCTCTAGGAAAATATGTTTTATTGAAAACATCCAGGAAGGTGCAGCCAAGGAGAACATAAACTGCATATAAAAATCAGTGGGACGCCATCTGGCTTTCATGACTTCACCTTCAGCGATATCTTGGATGACTGCCTCTATCGTCAATAACTTGGTTTATCAAACTTCTCAGTAGGAGATAACAGAATAAGGGCCAAACACCCCAAGAACTCATTACAAGCAAACTAAATATCATCTGTTACAGATCTGCCACATAGATTCCAAAAGGGCTTCCCAGTGCAGTAGTGGTTATGCAGTTTAGTCAGAAAGTACAAAAATATGTCTATTTTGAAAACCAGTATCTATAGACTCTGGCACTCATCTCTGTGGTTCAATTTTGGGGTGTGCCAAAGTTTTATTTCTTTTCCACTTCAGTTAATTTTTCATTTGATTATAACTTCTGAAAACACAGATGTGGTCCTTTTGTTGAAGGAAAAGGAAAAACTCAAGCCAAAATTTAGAAACATAGGTATTTCTTGAAGTTCTGGGATAATATAATCATGTACTATTTTATCAAATAATTTTCAAGAGTAAAAGCCTATAATAAAAAAGGCAAACACAAAAGCATTACTTTAAAAACTACCGTTACAAACCACTCGTGTAAAAAGATTTTTTTGGTCATGTGGTTATTTCCTGGGAGCTTCAGTCTCCCTTCAGAATTTCTTGTTGTCTACTGACCCCATCTGGCAAAATTATAGAGGAAGTTATAGTGACTAAAGCTACTGCCAAGCCAACCCTTTTATTTTATCTAAGGAGACATTTTAAGAGAAAAAAAGAAAACAGAAGATCAGGTAAAATAATCTAAGGATTCTTAGCTTGATCCCTGTATAATACATAGGATGATAGGGAAAAACATGTAATATTAAAAAGGTCATGCCACTGAGTTTTAATAATTTTAAATTATTACAGGCTAAGCTCTACTCCCACTTAATACCATATATAGAATCTCCATATTTTTACTGCTCTTTTATCTGTCTTCTTTTTCAAGTGTACTACATATGACTCCAACAAATGAACATCTTTCAGGGCTATCAGTATTCTAAATGACAGAATTGGTGTGCTGCCTTTTCACTGTTATTCTTCAAGATGCTTTTTAGTATTCTGATCTTTTATTGGAAAAGTTTTATTAAAACTCTGAGATCTTCTCTTTGTTTAATACAATGATAAGGTAATTACTTCAAAATCATATCCAACAAAACTGGATGAAAAACATTTTAAACAATACAAGGTAGTTTAAAACTTCAAGTATGGAGTTACTAAAAGGGGAGAAATGTCTGTTTAACCTATGCAAATTGGTCTTGAGACTACAGGTTTTCACTGTCTGCCATTCTTACTATCAATATTCAGAATATGATCCTACCAAAGGGGATAAACAGGAGAAACTGAAGGAGAGTTTTAAAAACACATTGAGAGCTCCATTTTATTCACCATCTGACTTATTCCACATTTGTGAAAGTGGCTACAACATTAATACGAAGTTTCAATTCTTCTTTTGAACATTCCTCCTCTGAGACATTTGAGTTTTTAGACCTACTGTTATTTGAACATATTTGGGTAATTTCCATTAATAAGTGGATTGAAATGCAGAATAACACTGGGTTGCCATTGCTACAGACTATATCATTCCCCTAACTTAAAGCCCATTTCATACATCTTTCTAAGATCAAAAGAAGGAGAAGTCTAAACATGGAGATTTCTGCTATGGCAGGGTATAGCCATTTAACTTCTTCTTTCAACAAGCCAGAGATGGCAGAATTCTCTTTGAAGTGGCAGCCCTGTTGGCCTTTGAAGTCCCTTGTCAATTGCAGAATGGCTCTGGTGGGGTTTGTTTTGTAGCCAGCTGTCACCATGAAGGCAGACATGACGTATTTCCAGCAGTCTCACTTCAGGGTCTGTCAAGTGACTGATTTCATAACCAGTCACCATAACAAAGGAGATTCAAACTCACTGACATTAGAGCAAGAGTCTACAATGAAACTTACTAAGTTCCCCTTGACAGAGCTTGATTTAAATACTGAAATGATTACACAAAGCCAATGAGAAAATGATTGTCAATTTAACTGTCACCATCTAAGATTCTTAGAATATTAATGTACTTTCCATAAGTTTATCAATGAAGTGGTTCATTAATAATATCTTGTTTTAAATGAAGCATCTTTGAACAATAGTACCTTCAATCTGCACTGACTAAAAACCATGACTTCTGCAGAAATCAGTAACCTGTTTTAAAAGCAGTTTATACTGCTAATTTACAACTGGATTTACTTCTAAGACTGAATGATTCCATGTAGTTCTGAGAAACATGTTTGTATTTATAATACTTTTAGACTGTTCAGCGACTTACCTCAAAAATCCCCAGCACTACCAACATAGAAAACAGTTTAAGACTTAAAAGGATAAACAGTGGGAAAAAAATGGTAGGTTAAGAAACTTCTATCAACCATAAATGCAGCCCATTAGAGTACTACATATAAGGAAACAATCTTAAATTACAAAACCATCTTTAAGGCAGGAGAGATGAGACAAATCTTGAAAAACCTAATGCCAAGTTCACCAATGATAATCAGAAGTATTAGTTCCACTGGAAGGAAATAAAGCAAGATCAAAAAAATTTTCATCCTAATTTAATCACAGTTTATATCTGTTCTGTAGAATGTTTTGATTTTTCTTCTTTGAGAGAGAGAGAGAGAGAGAGAGAGAGAGAGCGCACGTGCAAGCAGGGTAAGGGGCAGAGGGAGAGAAAGAGAGAATCTTAAACAGGCTTCATGCCCAGGGTGTAACCCGACACGAGGCTTGATCTCACAGATGTGAGATTATGACCTGAGCTAAAACCAAGAATCAGACACTCAACTGACTGAGACACCCAGGTGCCCCAGACTGTTTTGAATTTTTACATGTTTTTATGACATGTAAAAACCGCTATTTCAGAGTTGAAGACTACATAATACAGAATACCACTTTTAGGTAGCTCCTACTATCTGAAAGATCAGCCACAATAGGACAGAGTACTGCACATTCATCCCATGAGACATAAGTCCTCTTATTTCCCACTGAAGGACAGGTCATGGATAATGAGGATTTCTATATTTTATTTTTTCCATTCTGGCTACCATGCTTTAAAATCACGCTTTAAAAATAACCTTTCAAATAATATCTATTCTAGTTCTTTAAATCTACAATTGTGAAATCTTTTGAGTTCTTCTGGTCAGATGACAAAGTGCTTCATCAAATCCTGTAGATAAGAGTTGAAAGAAAGAATAAAAACAATTCAAAATATTTTTGTAATAATTCAACATATTTTTGTAATAATTCAAAATATTTTTTGTTAGCTAATGTAAAAACTCATAAAACTGCAATTAAACTTTACATTGTTTAGTAAATAAAGCGACACTTCTATTACCAGAAGTGTAAACATTCAGGATGTCAGAATAAAATTTCACTCATTCACTCACTAATTAATTCATTCACTCAACAAGTCTTCCCTGAATGCCACTATGTATCAGACATAATGGTAGGTATTCAGGATACAATAGTAAACAAGACACAATCCCTGCCCTCAAGGAGCTTTCATTCTAATAGAGAAGATGGAAATAGTCTCTTAAAGTGACAGACAGTAAATAAGTAATAATAACACAGTGTTGCCAAACAGTACAGGGTACTGCTGAAAAACACGGGAGAGACACGTAACTCAGACTCAGGAGATAAGAGAAGGTTTTATGGAAGGAGAAGTAGGATTTATCCAGGTAAGAGAATGAAATAAAGATGAAGACACTGCTTCATTCACAGGTGACATGTAGTTCAATAAATGCAAACTATTCTTCGTTCTTCTGCAAAAGGACTCAATGAGCACTGATGTTCTTTTTCTCTCCAGGAAACATTACTATATCTAAGAATTTCGTTAAGTGATTAAATACTAGTATTTATCATGATAACCAGCAGTTAATAGGTAAGCAATAAATGTCAATATATCAAGCCTTGTAATTCTATTAAGAGTAAAATTCTATGTACTTTCACTGTGTCACGTTTTCTAGTAATAATAGAGAGTAAAGAGGTACCTCCTCAATTTACGTGTATTTGAGAGTGACTGGTTTATAGTTTTTAGCTCATAGCACACTTCTAAGCTAAAGCCATGTATCCAACTCCCTACTGGACAACTTCATGGGAAACAGGGCACAGGTATCTCAAATTTAACATACACATAGTTGAATCCCTACACTAAACTCCTCCTCCTCCAGCTTTCCCCATAGTTCAATAAACACCACCACCATCAACTTAGCTTTCATGGCAGACAACACAGGCATCAGCCCTGCCACCTCCTTCTCCTTCATCGTCCACATACAAAACATCAGCAAATCTTACTGCATCTACCTCCAAATAAATCTCTCCATTTTCACTGCCAACACTCTACTATGTTCCTGGATTATGCAGTATCTTCCTAACAGGTATTCCCCCTTCTACCCTTATTTATTTTTTCCCTATCCATTTTTCATATAGTTACCAGAATAATCTTTTCAAACTATAAAATGGATTTTCATCATTCTTCTGCTTAAAATGATTTAAAGGTTAACCATTATGATTAAGATAAAACCTGAAATCACTGATGTGACCATCCTACATAATCTGGTTTCTGCCTACCTCTGCAGTTTCATGTCATAGGATCTGTTCTCTTACTCCTTCATTTGCTCACTCACTCATCTACCTACCCACTCAGCCACCAACTCACTTCTACTCAATTATTCTCCACTAACTGGTGGTTCTCTTTTTGCTCTATAGCATGACTATACCATGCTCTTACCATTATTAAGGTGTCCACACAAGTGGTTTCCACTGAAGTAAATTTCTTGACATTTTGAATCTAATTCCTATTGACTTTTCATATGTCAATTTAAATACCAGTGTCTTAGAGATGCCTTCCCTGACCATTTATTCTAAATAAGTTCCCCTTGTTATACTTTTTATAATACTATACTTTTATTTGGCTATATCACAATCTCAAAGAGTAAGTTTATGCCTGTGATCATGTGATTAATCTCCATAACATATAAACACCAGGGGGAAAGGGACCATATTTTTTTGGTTCACTAATGTATTTTCAGTTTCTAACACACAGTAAACTCTCAATTAGCATTAATAGAATGTATAACAGAGTAATGGACTAAATGGTATCTTGGAGGCCATTAAACTATTCATGCTGGGATGGCATATTCTCTCTATGGACAAACACCTCTTTCTCACTTCTATAACCTTTCTACTCCTTTTTCCTATACTAATTCCATCACACATGCTATAAATTGAAGTGTCTAGTATTATACGAACACGGGGTAATACACACACATGCGCACACACACACAATTATAGTATCACTTTGAAAGTGACCTAGTCCTTTACTAATCTAAAGGATTATTTCACCATTATTTCTTAAAGGAATAACTACTTTTGACAAACAGGTTTGTAGACTACAGATGTTTTCCCAAAAATGAAAATTAAAAAAGGATCAACTACATCAGTGCTTGTCCTTCTACATTATCAGTACTACAAAACTCTGTCGGGCTCAGGAGGAAAAATTAAATTGTAGTTTCTAAGTACACATGTATATATGGAAGTATCTATCCATCCACACACTATGGAGTTCAGCCGTCCAATACGGTAGCCACTAGCTATATGTGGCCATTTAAATTTAACTGAAATTAAATAAATGTAAAAATTTGGTTCTTGGGGCTCCCGGGTGGCTCTGTTGTTTGAGTGTTCAACTTTGGCTCAGGTCATGATCTCATGGTTTGTGAGTTCAAGCCCTGTATCAGGCTCACTGCTATCAGTGCAGAGCCAGCTTAGGATCCTCTGTCCCCCTCTCTCTCTGCCCCTCCCCTGCTCATGCTCCCTCTCTGTCAAAAATAAATGTTAAACAAATTTGGTTCTTCAGGGGCTCTAGCCACATTTTAAGTATTCAACAGAAACGTGTGGCTAGGAGTTGCCATACTGAACAGGAGAGATATAAAACATTTCCACTTGCTCAAAGTTCTACTGGATAGTGCTGGTATAAAGACTACCAGAGACTTTGGTAACAAATAAGCACCTATGAATAAAAATGTATATTCCTAGAATTCACTTAATATCAAAAGAAAAAAAGTAACTTCTGTTTGGAATTCAAATCTTTTTAATAGGGAATGGTATTTAGATACCACATCTGAGCACCAGAGAGGGTACACTGCAACTGAAATAATCAACTTTTTTAGGTACTTTCAGTACACAGGAAATGTGTGTGCATATGCATCTAAGTGTTTAAGAGAAAAAAGACATGAATATTAAACAGATATTTCCAATTCAAGATTATGAGGATCAAACACAATTTTCGTTAATCTTAAATTTTCTGTATCTTCTTACTTCTAGGAATAAGCTCCAAGCATAATGTTCTCAAATCCACATTTTGTTTTAAATCGTGCTAATGAGAGTGTTATTTTTCTTTCCCTCCCTACGTTCCTTCCTAAAGGAAACCATAGAGTAATAAATGACTTTGTAAAACTGGAAGATAGCATTAGGATTCAAGTTCACAGTACATATTTGTAGCCGTTAACTAAAATCACTAAAATTATTTTTACGAGAGCCTAAAAGAAAATTGGAAAATAAAGGACAGACTAAGATCCTGAATTAACCTAAGACAGACTCTCAGAGGATGGATAACCCAGTGACAAGAACGATACCTTGTTGACTGACTTACTAGTTGGCTATGGCATTCCCAGGTGATACAGATATTACACATTTTAGGCTGAGCAATGGATTAAAACTTGTGACTTAACATCACAAGGATTAAAACTTGATATATAGAAACGGGAACTTTTAATAAAAAGCATGTTATCACCAGTACTGAATCGACCAGGTGGGTCTGTAGATACTAAATTTCTCTGGGGCCTTAAGCCTTCCTTTAGAGCTATCAAGAGTCATGGTAGTAACAACAGAAGCTTCAGTCGTAGCTAATGTTCACTGGGTGCTTACTATATGCCGACTTTAAGTGCTTTATACATACCACCTCTCTTTAGTGTGGCAGATATATTTAGTATCTTTGACAGCTCAGGGAACCAATACAAGTAACTTGCCTGGGGGCACTTGGGTGGCACAGTCGGTCGAGCATCCAACTTTGGCTCAGGTTATGATCTCACAGTTGGTGAGTTCAAGCCCCATATCGGGCTCTCTGCTGTCAGCACAGAGCCTGCTTTAGATCCTCTGCTCCCCTCTCTCTCTGCCCCTTCTCTACTCTCTCAAAAGTAAATAAACATTAAAAAAAAAAAAAAGTAACTTGCCTACAATTACCATTTTTAAGTGATGGAAGCATAATTCCAACCAAGAATTCTAACCCAGAACCCACTTTCTTAGCTATGTAGTACAACTTCTCTAAAGTTCTGGAGTAGCTTTATACTACAGAACCAGAGTATACAATCTATGTACCTAACCTATCACTTCTGCTTTTCTCAGACTTGCTTCTCCTAACACTCACCATGACTAATTTCAACTTCACAGAATAAGAGTGTTTTGTCACATGAGATGAAAAAGCCTGAGGGAAAAACTGGTTTGAGGCAAGGAATCAAGAATTCTGGATTTGGATGGTTTCAGGTTGAGAAGTCAATGAATTATATGAAAAAAGGTATGAAGTAGACATGTACACAACTGTCTACTTCATTAGTTTGGACCTCAAAAGAGAAAAGTGGGCTGATCATAAATCTGATATGGTAACAATTTTATTACTTACACTAATGTAGCTATCATTTCTTTAGCATAATTTCTTGGTTTTTATCCTCAAACAAGTTTTTCCCTCAGGCTTTCTCCTCTCAGAAAATGGAACTACATCTGCCCAGCTGTCTAGCCAGAAATCAGAGAATCATCTTTATTCTCTCCTTCATCCTTATCCACACATGCAATTTTATTCAGCTCTATTACTCTTTTATTTAGCTCTATTTCCAAAAGACATTCTAAATCCATCCACTTTTCTCCATCCCCACTGCCACTATGTAACTTACTCACCTATTACCTAATTTACAACTTCTTGCCTAAACCAGAAGCCTACATGATTTTGCTTGTACAGCCACTAAATGTTTATATTAACTATGCTTTTAACCTGGTATCTATTTTTTTTTAACATAAGTTTAAAGAGTTGCAAAGAATGTGATTTCTTAGGAATTTTTTTTAATGTATATTTATTTTTGAGAGAGAGAGAGACAGAGAGCATGCTCATGTGTCATGCAAGCGGGAGGGGCAGAGAGAGGGAGAAAGAGAATCCCAAGCAGGCTTCTCACTGTCAGCACAGAGCCCCACAAGGGACTCGAACCCACGAACTGTAAGATCATGACCTGAGCCAAAATCAAGAGTTGGACGCTTAACCAACTGAGCCTCCCAGTTGCCCTGCTTTCTTAGGTATTTAAATTTTATTTTTAAAAAATGAAGCATCACTCTTTTTCAAGAAAGTATCCAATTAAATGTAAATATTATGGAGACTTGATATCTACTTTTATCTATTTAAAAACTAACTGTAAAGACAAACTGTTCTTAATTAATTAAAAGTTTTTATGTTCCTTTTTCCTCTTTGATCTTATGTTTCTGTTCCGTTTCCTCCTAAAATTTTATACTGACATAATTTATTTTATGCTCGACTGTTTGTATAGATCCTGTCTCGTACTTCTGCACCAAAGATATATACATAAATTTAAATTTCTTACTTATAAAATCTCCTGTGGTCATAACTCTATTAGTAAATTATTTCAAATTGAGTTATCATTATAACTACTATAACATAGAATCAATAGAAACTAACATACATATTTTATATTTTGAAAAAATATTAAACATAAAAAGTAAAATTTTATTAAAAATGTAACTTATCACTAAACATTTATCTTAATGAAACTTTTATTAGATATTCCTTGATAAATATTTCTTATTGGAAAAAAGACCTAGGATTCAGTACCAATCCTATTGTATGTTTCATTTCCATAGGTGTAAGCACTAAGAAACCTTTATATAAATAAGTAAATAGGAATGGAAGGAGCTTTTTGTTATAGCAATATCTCAAAATTTTGCACTCCTTCAGAATTGTATGCCCCAAATCATATATTAGCCCATCATTAAAAATTATTTATAATTATCAGCTGGCAACTTAATTAGGTTATCCTTCAATTTTATTGGAAACAAAGAATTATAAACAATCTGAGGGTTTTTTTTTTTAATGTTTATTTAATTTTGAGAGAGAGAGAGAGAGGCAGAGCATGAGCAGGGGAGGGGCAAAGAAAGAGGGAGACACAGAACCCAAAGCAGGCTCCAGACTCTGAGCTGTCAGCACAGAGCCCGACGTGGGGCTCAAACTCATGAATGGTGAGATCATGACCTGAGCTGAAGCTGGACACTTAACCGGCTGAGCCACCTAGGCGCCCCCTGACTTTTCTGATCCATCTTCTTAACACTAATATTTGGAATTATCCATTTGTTACTGTTCCAGAGGGTTTTTTCCTCCTAGAGGAATATAAAATACTAAGATTCAGGAGAGGTGTGCCTATTGTAAAGTGAGGGATGCACACTGAAAAGAGAAGTGAAAAAAGAGAATCTACACATCTTAGATCAATTTGAAGGAACAGTATGTTTAGAAGCTGAAGACCTGTGCCCGTGCTCCTTTTTGGAAAATGTTCATGCATCTCCAAGTCTATGTGCACCTCAGTTTGAAGACCTCTGGCCCAGGCTATTCTAACAACTCATCTGATCTTCTTACGTCCACTCAGCCTTATTGAATCCATTTTCCAACTAGCAGTCAGATGACCTTTTAAAAACACAAATCAGCGGCACCTGGGTTGCTCAGCTGGTTAAGTGTCCGACTCTTGATTTTGGCTCAGATTACGATCTCACAGTTCATAGGTTCAAGACTCACATCGGGCTGTGCACTGACATTGTGGAGCCTGCTTGGGATTCTCTCTTTCCCTCTCTGCCGAGGCCTCTCCCACTCACATGAGCACTCTCTCTCTCAATAAATAAACTTAAAAAATTTCTTTTAAAAAACCCCACAAATCAAAGAATGCCATGCACTGATTAAACCTGTTTAACTGCTTCCACCATTCTAAAAAAAATAACCCTGACTTCTGGCCACCCCTTACATAAGACCCTGCACACCTTACACTGCTCCTACCCCCTAGTCATACCAGTTGTCCTCACACATGTCTAGTTCTTTTCACCTTCCTGCTGTCACAACACTGATTTCTCCCCACTATTCACATGGCAGGCTTCTCACCCTTTAAGACACAGATTAGGGTGTCTGGGTGGCACCCCAGGTTAAGTATCTGACTTCGGTTCAGGTCACGATCTCACGGCTCATAAGTTCAAGTCCTACATTGGGGTAAACCCCGCCCTTCTCTTTCTCTCTCTCTCTGTCCCTTGCTTACTTGCTCCCTCTCCCCCTCCCCCTCTCAAAAAAAAAAAAAAAAGACCCAGGTTAAATGTTACTTTCTCAGAGAATGCTCCCTGAGCATTCAATCAAAAATATGTGCTAACCTCTCCAAATTCACCAAATTATTGCCTATTACAGAAAACCTGTTCCTATTCTTTACAGACCTTCTGACAAATTGTAATTTAAAAAAAAAATTTTTTTTTTTTGGTTTAGGATCTGTATCTCTCTGTAGACTATAAGCTCTCTTAAGGGAGAGACCACAGCTGCTGTATTCATCACAATATATCACCCCAGACTACCACAGCACCACTGGATACTCAATAAAGATCTGTTGATCTGTTGAATGAATGGATGAATGAATGAGCAAGCAAACCCATGAAAAAATATTATCTGCTTAAGTTCCTTCAATAGTTCTCCACTGCCTTGAACATAAAATGAAATGCTGGAGTAGAACATGAGACTAAATTTGCTTAAGCATGATCAGATTGCAGGCACCTCCCTATCCCTCCCACAGTTCTCCCTCCCATAGATCATGCCATACATATTTATCCTAAATTATAGCTACTAACCACTATTTAAAGTTTCCTGGATGCTTCCAGTTTTCACATATGCTGATCCCTCTGCATGGAATATGGTGAATATCCTTCCACATCTTTTTTGCTTAGTTCTTTCTTTTTAAGACTCAGCTCATGCATTGGCCATCTCCTCCAGGAAGCCTTCTATAGATCTCTCCAATCTGGATTGTATGCCTGTCCCTCCTCTTCTTATTCAGATCACTACCACGGCACTTACCAAACTGAACCATAATTATAGGTTCATTCTTCAGTCTTTCCAAACAAACTATGAACTTCTTGAGACAGAGGCTATTTTTATTACCTTTTTATTTCCAGTGCTTACTGTAGAGTCTGGAAAACTACAAGGTATTCAATAAAAGTTTGTAGAAAGGGCAGCGTAAGTAAAAGGGTCATTATTTTATTTTCTGAGCATTACTGCCACTTAATTTAAAAAATGAGAAATATAACTTACTATAAATATTCAGACCAGTACAAGACTATGTTTATATGACCAAAGAATAAACTGTCAACTCTGGGAGTAGCTAAAAGTTAAGAAGGCAATGGAAAAGATTGAAGAGTACAATGATAGTTTGATTAGCATACATCATCTTCTGTAGGCTACCCAGTTACTAGTGATGCTTCAGGAGTGGCAACTGTTCTGTTTGAAAAAGTATTTGGGTATCATGGTGATAAATGCTGTGTAACTGATTGGATAGATTTGCAACCAATAGGGAATTTAATATATCTTTAAGAATAAAAAAAGAGATGGGACACTTGACAGTTGCCAGTTGCAGACTGGGCCCCATTCACTCATGTGCCTTGCTCCACTTCCTCCACAAATGTGTCTGACAAACCAGACATGACTGAGGATAAGAAATTTGATTAAGTCAAAATTGAAGAAGTTAGAAACACAAGAAAAAATCCACTGCCTTCAAAAGAAACAATGGAACAGGAGAAGCAAGCGAATCATAATGAAGCAAGCATTTGTCACCAATATGCACTGTACATTCCATAAGCACTGCCTTCTTATTTTACTCTTTTTTTTTTTAGCTATTTAACTTTGCAAAATGCAAAGAAACTGGATCAAGTTTAAATGACTATACTGCCCATTTTCACAATAAAGAATCAAGAACTTCTGACAGGGAAGGCCAAAAGCCTGTCTTTCCCACCTGCCTGTCTAGCTGGCAGGAAAGGAAAAGAACTTGCATGTTGAAGGAAGAAGGTGGATAGTACAACTGTGAGATCCAGAGTAAAAACCAAGCTGGCCCAAGGTAGGCTGTAAAATGCAGTTTAATCAAGAGTGCCATTTTTTGTTGTTCAAATGCTTTTAATTACTGGAATGCATAATACCTGAGAAAAAATTTTTAAGATGTAATCCTAAAAAAATGCTCATTAATCTATAAGTACCTGCATACAAATCACAGGTATAACCTTATGATCTTCTGGGTCAAAAATTTAAACTTAACATACAAGCCAAATAATATCAAAATGGCAATTTAAAAAATGAATACCACTATTAAAAATGAGATTTTAAAACAAAAGTCAGAACTCGTGTAAATGTTAGTTATATTGAGAGGATATATCTTTATCCCTCAAAACATTAAAAAATGCACTTTAGGAACATATAAATCCAGCCTACTGAGCCACAAGAAAATGTCTTACTACGTTAGAGGGGTTTTTTAAATCCTTGGTTAGCAATGTAGTTGTAAAAGACTTCTTCAAAAAATAATCTTAGTGAAGATATTTAAAGTATTCTTTTCAAGTTAAAAAAAAAAAAAAAAGCATTTCAAAAATTTAACCTTACAGCAGCACTGCTGAACTAAAGAAATTGCTCCCTACCTCCTCACAATTATGAGACTTAAGACAGCCAAAATTACTCTATTCTCATTTTAGGAAAATGGATTCTCATATTCAACAAAACACAAAACCTGCTAAAACTTGAGCAGAGAGAAGTTTCAGAAAAAGAAAATCCATGTGGAAAAGCACAAAGCAAAAGTAAAAGGAGCCCTTGGGTTTCCCTCCATGGGAGTATATTCACTTTCACTTCTCCATTTGCCAACACAGGTTATAGGACATCTTCCTTCACTGGATCATTATATTTTTATATTTATATTTTATATTTTTATATCATTTATATTTTATATTTTTATATCATTATGTATCTTTATATTTGGGGGCATAGGCTCAATATGGAATAGCATGTATTGGGAATAAAGAAACTGTAACGGGATCCTGTAAGAAGAAATGTTTTCCCTTGACCCTTTTTTGCCTCTCAAACTTTAAAAGGCTCTGTATTTTATTTTAGTAAGAGAGACTGTTCCCAAACAATTTTACTCTGCACTTTAAGAAATCAAGAAATGCAGATATTCTCCTTCTATTAGAGGGTGTTATTTCTTCTCAGAGGCTAAATTTAAGAGACAGAAATGTCCCTAGCCAAAAAAAAAAAAAAAAAAAGCTTTACCCATTTAAGATGTTTCAAATGAATATTTCTAGATTACCCTGGTGTATACAATTAATACATATAAGTAAAATTAACAGCAGAGCTGAAAGACAGAAAAAGATAAAAATAAAAGAACAGAAGATGACAGCAGGAGGGGACAGTGGATTAAGATTATATAGCCTCAGAAATACAAACATAAAAGAGGCTTCTTCATACTTTAAACCACTAAGAGCTCAAATGACTGGTCTCATGCAATATTTTACTCAATAGCTTCAGATAGGCAATGAGTAGCAGCATGGTAGAAAAGAAGAAAAAGATAAAGAGGGAGGAGAGAAAGAAAAAAGCATGTAATTAAAAGCAAATTATATATAGCCACTTTGGAAGACAGTTTCACAGTTTCTCACAAAGTTAAATATAATCTTACCATACAATCCAGCAATTCCCAGGTGTTTACCTAATTGAGTTGATAATTTATGTCCATAAAAAAACCTACACATAATGTTTATAGAAGCTTTATTCATAATTGCCAAACACTGGAAGTAAATCTAGATGGTCTTCAGTAGGTAAAGGAATAAACAAATTGTAGCATGTCAATACAATGGAATATTATTCAGAAGTAAAACAAAATGAGCTATCAGGCCACTAAAAGACACAGAAGAACCTTAAATGCAGAGGCTAAATGAAAGAAGCCAGTGTGAAAAGGCTACAAACTGTGTTTCCAACTATATCGACATTTGGAAGAGGAAAAACTGGAGAGACAGGAAAAAGACCAAGGATTACGGAGGTGGAGGAAGGATGAATAAGTGGAGCACAGGGGACATTCAGGGCAGTGAAACTATTCTGCATGATACTGTAATGGGGAATACATGATATTATACATTTGGCAAAACCCAGAGAAGTGAACAAGATGAAGAGCGATCCAAAATGTAAGCTATGGACTAGTTAATAATGTATCAACACTGGCTCATCAATTTTAATAAATCTGTCACACCAATGTTAACACTAGGGAAAAGAGGTGGACGAAGGAATATATGGGAATTCCATGAACTTTCTGCTCAACTTTTTTGTGAACTAAAAAAAGAAACTGATCTAAAATAAGTCTATTATAAATAAACAATACATAAACACATAAATTTATAAATAAATCTACCCCCCAAAAAGAAAATTATAACTAGGTTCACACAATAATACGTTTTAAAAACACATACCAGTTTACATGTCATAATGACAGGATGTATTATTAATTGTCAACATTTCTATGATTCCCAATATGTAAGACTTGTCATTATATAATGATTCCTAAACAGAAAAAAATCTTCACAGAAAGAAAAAAATGGGGTCATTTTGAAAATAAAGGTAAGAATGTACAAAAGGTAAAATCAATAAAAGAAAACACCTCTTCACCCTGGAACAATGACTGTCACCATCCCTTCTCTGAAGCTCTCCACTACCCAAGCTCTACTTAACTGTACATGAGGAAATATTCAAATTACAAGTGGACAAGGCATTTATGTAGGAACAAGGCACTGAAAGACACGAAAAGTTCAATCTCTGCTAATAAATATCAGTTTGTCTTTCTACACTTAACATTAAAGAAAACATATCCTCATACTAACAGTTAAGAAAGGACCTCCTTAAGGCACACACTACACCATGCCTGCTTTCAGAATGCACCTTCTTCCTTGTTATGCAACAGTATACCTTAACTCACAAGACCACTGGTGGTCTCATCATGGGGGTTCCCAAAAGATTCAGGTTACTCTCTCAATGAACTCTTTTTACCATATTTCTCCAACAAAGAAATGGAAAGGAAACAATAACTAAAAAAATTAAATGTCACGATCTCTGTGTAAGGAAGATTCAAAATCTCTACTCATATTCTCAAAATGGAAACTGATATTAGAGACTTCACTTGTTAAAACCATTTTTCCATTCACATTTCCCATCTTTAGTTATACCTCCTAACAAAAAAGTTAAAAGCCACTGCACAGAGATCTAAAAGATGTAGAAAAATATATAAAGCAAACACCACACACAGCAACAGTAGAACTCTTTAATAAGTCACCTCAGGGTTGAGACATACTGATTGGTTAGTCTCAAGTGTCATGATATCTATGTCCTTCATACTTGCTATTCACCTTTACTTGTTATAACTTTAACTGCTCTCTTGAACAAGGCAGGGTATAAATAAACTATCTGCTATTTAAAATTAACATTTTAACTCAGATCTGTTTGTGTTTTCCCATTCATTTAAAAGCAGGATTGTGACCAGTCTTGCAACAAACAGACAAGCTCCATTTCATCTCAACAGATACATGAGCATATACTACATAAATATATGTGAAATAAGTCCCAAATTATGAATGCAGAGATTTTTAACATCATAAGTCAATTAACATGAGCCAAGTCTTATGCAAACATAAGAATTCCAATTCTTATTTAGGTCCAAATACTTGTACCTGATGAAGTGCTTCTGAAACCCTATAAACATATACAGAGTTTGCCTAAACTATACTGGTTGGGTTTTACCTTTTGTTTAACCAGCAGCATTGCCAGTAACTGTATAAAATTGCAGACCTGTTTTTCAGCACTGGTCCTGGCTGACTCCTCTTGTGCTAGCACCATTTCTCGCTCTGCAGTTATCTGTACACTTTCTCTTAGTGCTTCTTCCAGCTCTTCAATCCTGTCATCCTTCTTACGGAGACTGTCCTGGAAAACGATGGAAGACCAGGTGAAGTAGACTAATTAGTTAACCCAAGAGAGCCTATTTATCAAGAAAGGTTATTTGCTTATTAAATATTCTTCCCTTCAGAAATAAATCCAAGCCAGAAAGATATCTTCACAGAGGAAAGAACAAGGGAAGAAAAGAAGTCTAATAGGAGGTTGAAGAAGAATATTATTAAGAGCAAAGCATCAAGTTAGTTAAGCAAGAGAAACTTGTGATGGATTTGTTCTCTGTAACACAGAGAATAAAACCGTGTTAAGCAGCACACACAGCCAAGGGCTTGATTACTTAAAAACACAAAGCTGTTTTTGAACTACTCTCTAAACTGGGCTTTAAGCCAGCTTTGATGAAGCCTAAGTAGTAAGACACAATACGAAAACATTCTCTCTCCCTGAAAAGTTCAGCCTAGATGAAAAAGTTAGATAAACAGCATGATTTTTCAGATTATATTCTTCATATAGACACTCATTAGCAAACTAATTTAGAAAAAAAGAAATGAAAGTGATGTTTCCTAATGATTTCAAGACAGCAAAGTTTTCTCTTAATTTCATATGAGAAAACTAAAAATGATAACTGGATATAAGTGATCTGGTTAAGGATGAGTAATTTCATTAGCCAATCAATTCCCACTAGCATTGATATTCTAAATAAGCTGAAAAATTAACTCTTGGGAAGGTAAATATGGATTTCTATCAGAAAGACAAAATCCTATAGGACTTTAAGAACATGTAATAAAGGAAAGATCTTAAAATAAGAAGGATAAATGAAGCAAAGGCCAAGCAATATTAAGAATTAGATTCATCAGATTATAAGCATTTCCTCTTTAAATTCTTCTAGAACCAAAAGATTAAAAATAAAGTGCTGCCTTTTATTAATACAATTAAATTAAAAACACAAGAACAAGAGTTACTAAAACATTCTCCAACTTTCAGAATACTTGCCATCAGTAAAAGATATGAAAGGATTTTGTCTTTTTTTGTGCAACTCTCATTTAATTAGATTGTAGTTCACTTTTATAAGTGCAAGGCACAGAAAGTCCTTCCTAACAACTTTGTCTTCAAAAATCCAGAACTTGAAATCTGTCAAAGGTTAGTCAGATTTTTCTTCCAGCACTAAAAGAATAGCATCTTTAAAAAAAAGAATATTCACATTTCAGTAATGCATGCCATGTCCCCCCCCCCCCCTTTTTTTTAAGTGTTCATTCTTCTAGTAGAAAATGTTATAAAATACCCTGATTTGGTCCTGTAAGTAAGGTTCTGCCTTGTACAGGACAGTTTAGCTCTATCAAAAAATGCTTTCTTGAAATCTTAATGCTTCCAGGTAGCTTGCCATGAGTAGCAGAGTGCAGCTTCTAAAACCGTTGAAGCTTCAGCTGAAGGTTCCTAAAACAACGCCAAGGGAAATGAAATGATGCCAGTAAAAACAAAGGCCAAGGTAGTTTCAATTCAAAGAAAATGAAATGTAACAGAAGGATTATGTAGAAAGAGACAGATCAGTGAGTTCAGTCCTCTCAAAATGTCTAATGAATAACTTTATTTGTAGTAACATGGGATTCTGAATTACAAATTGTAAGCAAAAAGAATCACTAATGTTTCCCATTATCAACTGGTTGTGAATAACTCAGAATTATGTTTTTGTCCGGTCAGTTATTTTCTTCACTCTTAAGCTGTCTTTTGAAGATCTCCTGAGAGGCTTCTGTTATTCTAATCTAAATTATCCCAAAGAACTTCCCAGAACCTATTTCAAACAAACAGGCTTATCTGCATTTCTGCACGGACTGCAGCTTTGCAGTTTTATCCGTAAAACTTTTTTAGAGAGAGTTTACTTAATAATTTATCATAATGCAGGTAATCAGTACAGGTTTTCATACTGAAAGTTTCATCAAAACCAGTAAGAAAATCAGTCTACCATATGAGCTCAGTGCACCAGGCCATTTAGTTAAGCAAAGTTTTCCAGAGGGGGCACCTGGGTGGCTCCGTCGGTTAAGCATCTGACTCTTGGTTTCAGCTCAGGTCATGATCTCAAGATTTGTGAGTTAAAGCCACACATTGCGCTCTGTGCTGACGGTGTGGAGCATGCTTGAGATTCCCTCTCTCTGTCTCTCTCTCTCTCTCAAAATAAACTTAAGGAAAAAAAAATTTTTTCTAAAAGTTTTCTGGACTTTGTGGTAAACAAAGCCTTGCTCAAAATCTGTGTCCATAATAAGGACAAAGAACAAAAGCCAAGAAACACCATAAATAAAAAGAAGAAAACTATTAAACAATATTCATGAAATACGAAAAATTACATAACTTATACTATCTAAGTTCAAGGTAAAACTAAGTATGGAACCATTTGCTCTAAGGAAGCTGTAATAAACCAGGGTAGTAACAGAAGAATGAAGACACCAAATACCCTCATCACCTTCAAAACCAACACCAATAAAGTCCATAACTACTTAATCCGTCTAGTGAGTAAGATTTGGCTCCAGCTTTATTTTCAGAATCTTAATAGATGTTTGATAAGGTAAACAAGGAAGTTTCCTTTGTACTGAATTACACACCTTGAAACTGTTTCATTTAATAAAATATTAATGAGTTTTTAATAAATTAATAAAATATTAATAAATTTTCATTTAATAAAATAAAATGAATCTGTTTCATTTAATAAAGTATCTAAATGCCAAAAATGAATAGAATCTTTCAGTTCTACAAATACTGGCACACTGGCACACCTAAACACACTGACAGATCATATTTATAATTATCTGTTCTTGTTGTTACACTTTCAGTGACATTTTCTACACTTAGACCATAATATGGGTATTCTCTCTCTTTTTTTTTTAAGTTTAGAATACTAGAGAAAAGATTTTTAAAAGTTTGGAAAGACCAAAAATGATCACCCACAAAGAATAAAAAGTTGGAAGGTACTGGAATTTTTTATTGGAAACACATTAGGGAACTAGAAGACCACTGAAGTAATACCTTCAAAACTCTGAAGGAAAGATGCTTTCCGATCTAAAATTCTATATCCGAACTATCATTCAAATGTAAGGGAAGAATTTACTTCACACCACAAACTCTCTCAGAAAGTTAGTAGGAATGTGCTCCAACAAACTTAAGAAGTAAACATACAAAGAGGAAGACATGGGATCCAGAAAAAAAGGAGTCTACCACAAATGAGTGGTGAAGGGAACCTAGAGGTAATGACAAGCTTAGAGAATAACTACAATCTGGAGGAGAGGATAGATACTCACGGAACGGTGTTTCCAAGAAAAAACGGTGGATGAATGGATTACCAGGTTAATAAATAAGGGCTGATGTATTCTACAATAGTACCAATAATGAAAGGAGTGTTAGAGTAGGAGAAAGGAATTTGGGAATAAACTGGTGATATGTATACAGATACATAATAAAACAAATTTAAAAACCGAAAGCTGTTGTTATCAACAGGAAAAACTAAAGGTAAACTAAAGGAAATGTAATCATAATATACTACGTGCTTGAGACATAATAAGGTAAAACTTAATAAACTACGAGATGGAAGGAGGGAAGTGTGTGTGGTAACTTGCATTAAAAGGCTAATTCCTTATCATTCACAGTAAGAAGTCAGCAGGTAACTAATGTCCAAATAAGGAAAATAAGAAAACAACAATATAAGAATGTTATTTGGAAAGGGAGAAGTAAACAGAAGAAACAACCAAAACGGTGAAAGTACTTGTCTCAGGGGAGCAGGAATCCAGGTTAGACAAGAATGAGGTTGAGGGCTATCACAATTAATTGTCAGCCATGTAGCATTATTTCACTTTGTAAATGATATAAATAGGTATTGTTCAGAAAAAAAAATATATCAAATTTAAAAATATGTTAAAAGAGAAGCACATAATGCAAATAAATTAGTAAAAATACAAGAATTTCTGGCAATAGTTATAAATGTGTAACTATTTCAGGTACGGATACTCTAAACATATGGGTTAACTATATACTATGGAAAGAGAACAGTCTGGGCAAATATACTGCAAGATAGTGCTAATGGTGAAAAAATATATACGAATTTTAAGGCACTCTTCCTCGTTTTTTTATTCAAAAGTTGAATTTTTTCATGCCAATAATTTGTATAGCATGTCAAAATTATCAGAAATTCTTTTCTGGGGCGCCTGGGTTGCTCAGTCGGGTAAGCGTCCGACTTCGGCTCAGGTCATGATCCTGCAGTTCATGAGTTCGAGCCCCGTGTCAGGCTCTGACAGCTCAGAGCCTGAAGCCTGTTTCAGATTCTGTATCTCCCTCTCTCTTTGCCCCTCCCCTGTTCATACCCTATCTCTCTCTCTTTCTCTCAAAAATAAAATAAATAAAGAAATATTTTTAAAGAAATTCTTTTCCAGTCATTAGGTAATGATGGTATATTTTAATAAGAACATTTTTGAGATAAAAGTTTAAACATCCCAACAGCATATGTGTAAGACACAGCACCAAGCCCTAATTCAAATAGCACTAACTATTCTGCCAACAGAGAAAAACAAACTATGGATTTAAAGGAAAAAGAATTCAGCATATGGCATATCACTTTAATACCTAAGATATAAAGTGCCTAGTATTAGCCTTTTATTGTAATATAATAAGTTGCCTCAAAACATAGCTGCTTAAAACAACAGTGAACATTTTTTTAATCTCACACAGCTTCTGTGGGTCCGGAACTCAAAAACAGCTTAGCCAAACAGTTCTGGTTTCTCATGGGGTTATAGTCAATACGTCAGTCAGGATTCAGTCCTCTGCTTCCATTTACATGGTTGGCAAGTTGGTGATAGCTATTGGCAAGGGGTCTCTGTTCCTCTCCACAGGGCTGCCTGAGTGTCATTACGATATGGCGCCTAGCTTTCCTCATAGCAAGTGATCCAAGAGAACAAGGCAGACGCATCAATGTCTTTTATGATCTAGCTTCAGAAGTCACATACTATCACTTCTGACATTTTCTACTGTTCACACAGACTAATCCTGACACAATGTAGGAGAGGTTACAAAAAGGCTCAAACACCAGGAGGTGACAATGATCTGGGGCCATCTTGGAAGATGATTATCATAGCATGTTAGAGTATACCTTTAGTATAAGAAAACTGAATTATCAAATGAAGCAATGAAGCATGACAACAGTGAATATCATAACTGCTTGAGAGTAGAATACCTGTTAGGATAACAGGGTCTTACTAGAAAGACATAGCTTTTGCTATGAGAGTATATTAAAATGGAACCAAATTAACACTAGATTACCTAAAATGTAAAAGACAAATATCAAGCAGACTTCACAAAATTGGGATATCCATTGGCTATCAGCAAAATATACATTTTGTCAACAATTATTCAGAATAAAACTCATGATGGGATTGAGTTCTAATGAAATATTTGTTTTATAAATTTTTTAAAATGTTTGTTTCTGAGAGAGAGACAGAGACAGAGAGACAGACAGAATCTGAAGCAGGCTCCAGGCTCTGAGCTGTAAGCACATAGCTCAATGCGGAACTCAAACTCACCAACTGAGAGATTGTGACCTGAGCCGAAGTCAGAGGCTTAACCAACTGAGCCACCCAGGCACTCCTCTAGTGAAATATTTTCTTATGATTATGGTAAAAATTAAAGTAATCCAACTTAATTTGTTAGTAGTTCAGTACTAAGAATACTCAATATGCCAATCAATCAAAGGTCAACTGAAAAAATTACTGGGCAAATGTTTAAATAGCTATATGTAATAGAGAATACTAATAGGTTTAGTCCTCACATTTTAGTTAAGTTTCTTTCTTTTGGAAACAAACCCATTTTTAAGGAAATTGGCCCTCACCTATGAATTCCCTATGAATTTTCATTATAATTGATTTTACTCTTAAGGGGGAAAAAAAATCACAAAATTTAGCAAAAAAAAAAAACAGTCTAATTTAAAATTACATAGAGAGGAATTATTTGTACTATTTGGAGTTAGCCAACTGTCTAGCCCTCACTATTTAGAAAAACGTTAAATTGGCAGGGTGGGGGGAAAAACCACATAGAGGAAGAAACTTCAATTTCATTCACCTGCTCTAACTTGGAATTTCACTCTATTTAACGAATTTAGGCAACCTTAAATTTAGAATGTACTGTATACCACAGACAACTCACTTAAAAGCCATCTGGAGACAGGAAAGGAACATGCTTTACCATTTTAAATAGTTTGTATCACTTAAAATGAGAGCAATATCTTTAGAATTTTACTTCAACTGCTGTAAGTTATGTTTGCACTCATCAAAACTAACAAAGACCAGTTTTCCTACCATGAGATTAGGTGCTGAAGCCTACTTACTATGACAACTACACTTATCAAATAAGGTCAAATAAGATCACTTCATTTACAGAATATAGGGTTCAAAGCAGGGGGTGTGTATGACTAGTTTTGGGGGTATGGTAGAGGGAGAGAGGAAGTGGGAAGCTACCAAAGAATTCTTCATATCCTTAAATAAGAAGACTCCTATAGTCGAATGAGATTAGGGCAAAAGCTGTGGCAGCTGTAACTTGAGGCAAATTAACAAGAAGACCAGATTCTAGCAAATCCCATACTACTAATTCCCCTAATAGACTCATCTGAACTTTGCTTCTTGACATCAGCTCTGTCAACATCAACTATATACCACTGCAGCTCTAAGACTCTAGTCTCCACAGCCTTTCCTTCAAATCAAACATTCGTTAAGGACAGCAAAGGCAAACCAAACAAAAAAAAACCCACCAATTAAAAATAATTTTTTGTTCTCTTCAAACATCTTCCTCACAATTAAAAGGAAAAACGGTACAATACTACAGTACCATAAAAAGAAGTCACCTGAGGAGCACTTGGGTAGCTCTATCAGTTAAGCGTCCAACTTCGGCTCAGGTCATGATCTCATGGTTTTTGAGTTCAAGCCCAGAATTAGGCTCTGTGGTGACAGCTCAGAGCCTGGAGCCTGCTTTGGATTCTGTGTCTCCTTTTCCCTCTGCTCTTCCCTCCCTCCCTCCCTCTCTCTCTCTTTCTCAAATATAAACAAACATAAAAAAAAAAAAAGAAAGAAAGAAATCACTGGATAATGACAGATCTTCTTAAGCTTCTCCCTCTGTCAACAGCAGAGGGAAGGTCACTGCAAATCTCACAAAGATTCTCCAAGGTAACCCAGCCTCCCATGTTCACTCATCACTTTCCCAACTTGAACTCTGCCTTGGTTATGGAGGTCATTTATATATGACCATTTATATATATGGCCATTTATATATATATGGAGGTCATTTATATATAGCTTTAACATATTAATGTTAACTGCTATCCATTATCCTTAACATAAAGAGACAGTAATTTTTTATTACTCTCAACCCCACTGCTTATTCTTCCTCTCTTTTCCCCATCCTCCAAGCATACAAACACATGCAGAAGATTTCATTAGAATCATTCAACATGTCAGAATTCAATTACCAACTGCTTAGATGCAAACTGGGAGAAAAAAATTGAAGCTAGATGCACTGATGAAGTCAATTTTATGAAAAGAAAGCCACCCTAACACAGAGACAGAATTTGGTTATACACCAACTATTTTTTATTTTAAGGAAATGCTTTGGCATAAAATTTAAAGGTATTTTCTTCCCCCTTCTGTCCATAGTCCCTCAAACATCTCCCGCACTCAAAGTTGAACTCTGTTATAACCTTAATTTTTAAAAATCAAAGTCAAACAAGAGCAGATGCATTTCATTAAAGAAAGAGAAATATATACATATACAATGGTGCTTATTTATTTATTTGAGGGGGGAAGGGCAGAGAGAGAATCCCAAGCAGGCTCCGCACTGATAGCATGCACCCCTACATAAATTTTACAGAATATATAGTAAAAATATCCCATGTAGATGAGCCAGGTTTTTATCTTAAAAATTCTGGTATCAAAACTTGAGCAAGGACTTAGGGTTAGCCTAATCCTAGTACATGTCTCCTCTGATCAATAATGCTTATAGAGGGGCACAGGGGTAGTTGACTGAGTGACTGACTCTTGATTATGGCTCAGGTCATGATCTTGTAGTTTGTGAAATTGAGCCCCACATTGGGCTCTGTGCGGTCAGATTCCTTCTCCCTCTCTCTCTGCCCTCCCCCTGCTTGTGTGCATGCTCTCTCTCTCTCTCTCAAAAATAAAATAAAATAAAATATAATGCTCATTAAAAGAACAAGCACAAATTTTCAAAGTCTTTACCAAACATGCCAAAGATAACCTTTTATTTAAAATAATGAATAACTGATGTGGTCTATAAGAGGATGACTTTTGCCTTTGAGGTCTTAGCAAAAGGGATATATAAAGCCTGCTTCTGCTCTCTCTTAAAAATAAGAATCTTATTACAGACTTCACTTTCCAAATACAAAGGAGGAGTTTCCACAACAACACAAAGGAAAGGATTAAACCATTCATTTTACTGAGGTGAGGATATAGTACTTGTAAGAATTTTAGTGCCAAATGTAACTTTAACCAGCCATTATTTTATGGGGAGCATTCTTATAATAAGCTAAAAGGATGTGGCTAAAAGTTCCCATAGAATAGGGCTAACCTTTGGGCACCTGGGTGCCTCAGTTGGTTAAGCATCTGAGTTCAGCTCAGGTCAGATCTCAATGTTCATGAGTTCAAGCCCTCCATCGGGCTCTGTGCTTATAGCTCAGAGCCTGGAGCCTGCTTTGGTTTCTGTGTCTCCTTTTCTCTCTGACTCTCTCTCTCAAAAATGAATAAATATTTAAAAAAAAAAGAGAGAGAGAATAGGGCTAACCTTAACAGTAGGAAGCATCTTAGTAGACTACACATGAATATTATCAATAAACATTCTTTCAGTAAATTTCACTGGCAATCAAATAGAACTGAACTTTGGCCAGAGAGAAAAGTATCTGCGGAGTCTATTTCAACCACTGTAGAGTTCCTTAGAATAACTATTTATGACTTGTTTTTTGTTTTCTAAATGGTAAAAAGCAGCACAGTTTGGGCTAAAACCTTTTAAAAACTGCACACATGCCAAAAATTTGAGTAGGTGCTTCACCTACAAGAAAGCCAAATTTTCAACTTAATTCCAGCAACTATGCACAGGGTTGTAAAAATGGACCTAATTTGTATATACTTTTCCAGTGTGATCCCTAAGTCCATTTAATATTTCTTGAGAACACCATAAACACCCACCTATGTCCATATTCTAGACAGAAAAAGACCTGTTTTGCCAAAGAAAAAAATTAAAGAGGAAGAAATGACATAGGATTAAATCTTTAAATAGGTCAAGGAGAATATTTGTTAAGGAACCAAAATTGATTTTTACAAGAACATCATTAATATATTACAGGTACCTAATATATTAGGTGACACATCACATACTATTTCTAGAAAGAGATCAGAGAATCTTAATTTTTTTAATGTTTTCTTAAATAATTACCCCCATGGCCAATGTGAAAACCAAACATAAGTAGTCTTCATTTCAGAAAGGAAAAACATCTCTTACCCAAATGGAAGAATGTTTGCTTTTGATACAGAAAATCCAATCAATTTTTAAAGAAAAACACAAATGTTTCACTGATAATGCTTCTGAAAAGAGAATATGTCTAAATATACATAAAGTTTTCCTGTCACTGTTTCTATTGTCTTCATTTTCTTTGAACTTTGCTGTTAATATTCATTGGTCTCAGGAGAGCTGACTCACAAGAGCCACAGTGTTCTTTCAGCAGTCCCATTAATCTCTGTGACAGTACCCTCTCTCAAGGTTAAATTCAAATACTTATCTTTGTTATAAATAAAAACAAAGCACCAAACCACTATCAAACCAAGCTTCATCCCTACCCACCTTCAGTCTACTTTGTCTTATTATTAGAATATGACTAAAACTTATAGTTTTGTCAAAAGACAAAGTGAGTGTTACTACTTAAAAAATAAAAGCATATAAGGTAAATATTCTCAACTAACTACAGATAACATTTCTTTGTTAAAATATTTGAAGTCCTGGGTGCCTGGGTGGCTCAGTTGGTTGGGCGGCTGACTTCAGCTCAGGTCACGATCCTGTGGTTCGTGGGTTTGAGACCCGTGTCAGGCTCTTTGCTGACAGCTTAGAGCCTGGAGCCTGTTTCGGATTCTGTGTCTCCCTCTCTCTCTAACCCTCCTTTGCTCATTCTCATTCTCATTCTCTCTCTCTCAAAAATAAACATTTAAAATATGTGTGCGCGCGTGTGTGTGTGTGTGTATATATATACATATATATATATATAAAGTCCTTAAAGAGTAATCTATGAAATTTTAAAGACTACTAGAATGCTAAATATTGTAGCATCATACAATTTTTTTAATTTGTAACTTAAATTTTATTATAACAATTATAGCTGCAGTTAGTGAATGGCTGCCTATGTAAAACAATATTTAAGAAAGGCTGAAAAGATATGTTTAAAACAGCCCTTAACCTAAGGCAGATATAAACTAGCACAGAAGAGAAAGTGATTAAATCATACAAAAGCAATTATAACATATTAAAAAGTATAAAATGACAAAGTATAATTAAACATATAGGCTGAGGAACAATAGATAAGACAATAACAAAACAGGGTACAGATCATAAACAAAGATTAATTTTAAGCCAGAATGTTTAGGTGGTAAAACTGGAAATCCACCGGGAAAAGATTCTGTATAAGAAAAAGAGCATAGATTAGAAAATCAACAAACCGTATTTACGAAACATCAACACTATAGCTTCTCTAGAATATAGTAGCTATACTAGGAAGTATCTCACCTAAAAATGAGGTTAGAAATACTTAAAGGTTTGGTTGATGGGAGACTCCAAAGGCCAGGCTAAGATGCTTGTGAATGAGTGTTCTGGACATCTATCAATTCAACTGAAATCAATAAACACTTTTAGAGAGAACCAACTATGTACAACATACCAAGACCTAATTCCCAAACTCAAATATATGGGGGAAACAACACACAAATTATTAGTATGTAATATAAAGTAGGATAAAACAGATATCAAAGCAGAAACAAAGTCTAATGGAATTACAACAGAGGCTTGATTAATACCAACTGTGAGGATTTGGGCAGGCTTCACAAGGGAGGAAGCATCTGATCTGAACCTTATAAAGATAGGCAGCCTTTCAACAAAGAGATTTCCTAATCGCAACATCACCATCAGTCAAATCAGCTAAGATTATGCTTTCATATAATGTTTATTTAGGAGGTCCTTATTGCTGGGATTTGCCTAATTTCGTTTTTTTATACAGCAATTACTTACAAATTGCACTATAACACACCTTTTGACAAAAAGAGCATATCACAGCACTCAGCACAGTGACAGTTCCATAATGGGCACACAATAAATGTTTACTGAGGACAACTACAGATTATTCTGAAATCTTATTTAGCCAATCAAGGTGAAATACAGCTTACAAAAAAATATTAATGAAACAACTCAGAACTAAATTTAATACAGAGCTAAATTCTTGAGTAAGGGAAACAAAGTTCAGCAAAATTAAACGCAGACTATCAAGAGAAGAGGCATTATAATTAAAAAACACGACAGCAGAAAAGGCTCATCACCAATATGCGTCATCACCAATATGTGGAGCATTGTTTTTATCATTCATGTACTTTATTCATGAATATTGAATGGAATTGTAAAATAGTTTAGATGTATATATGGATCATACTAGAAACACTTTAAGTAACCATTGTATTATCAAGTCTTAATATCAGTCACATATATACCTAAAGATAGACATTACAAAGACTTTGTGAAGGGCAGTGAAATTTGGTGAGTGTGTGACAGAAAAACTGGCCAAGGCAAGTGTATAGATCAGTATAGGACCATCTACTATCTCCAAGGTCAATAAGATGGAATGGAAGACATTTATCTACCTTAGCCCAGGGAGATCACTGCTCTTTGTTGACCATTTTGAATACACTGGATCAGACCACTCAGTGATGCTGTCCTCTTTCTCAGACTCTCAGCACCATTACCATGATGTACTTACTCCCCACTTTGGAGACCATCTTCTCTCTTGCCTTCTATAATGCCATATTCTCCTTTTTCTCTCCCATCTCAACTGGCCTTTTCATTTTAGTTTCTTTTCAAACACCACCCTCTCCTACCCAAACCCATCTCTACCTACTGAGGATTCCAACAGCTCAGCTCTAAGTCCAGGTTCTTCTGTTAATATTTTACCTCTAGACGATATGACTGATTCCTACAGACTTCAATATGATTTTTAAACTCAAGTCCCCAAAATTAATTTCTATGGACTTTTTATCATTATGTTACATTGTCTTCCCCATAAGGCAATATGCTCCAGAGGCTGTAGGGAGCATGTCTTTTCACTACTATATAATCAAGTCTAGCAACAGACTTTTACACGTAGAAAGCATTTGATAATTTTATACTGAATAAATAAAAGACATCAAGTATGTCTAAGGAAAATGAGTAAAAATTAAGCCTGATATCTTGGAGGGATATAGACTAATCAAGGTACATCAACTCTAATAAAATAGCCATATTTTCATATCATAGCTTTATGATTTAGGTCAGATTTTCAGAACAATCAACTTGTTCAATTAAGTTCTAAATTAAACTAAGGCTTTAAGATATCAAACAATATGGAGAACACAGTAATATCTGCTTTGTGAATTTAGAAATGGTATTTGAAAAAAGCCCAAGGTATCTATCCTGTATCATTAAGCTTGGAGGTAAGATGTTTTTGAAATTCACAGCTCATTTATTTCAAGGGAATGAGAACATGAAGTGGATAATTAAAAGTGCTGAGATGGATGCCTGGGTGGCTCACTCGGTTAAGCCTCTGACTTCAGATCAGGTCATGATCTCACAATTTGTGGGTTTGAGCCCCACATCAGGCTCTGTGCTGACAGCTCAGAGCCTGGAACCTGCTTCAGATTCTGTATCTTCCTCTCTCTCTGCCCCTCCCATGCTCAATCCTCTATCTCTCTCTCTCAAAAATATATAAACATTAAAAAAAAAAGTGCTGAGAAAAGAGTCAATGAAAATTTGAAATAAATTTTTAATTCTGAACTAATTATAAAAATACAGAGAGGCTGCAAAATTAGTACACAGTTCCCATATACCCCTCCACCCAGCCTCCTCTAATGTTAAGAGCTTACATAACCATAGTACAGTGATCAAAATTAGGAAATTTACATTGGTACAATACTCTTCACAAAACTAAAGACCTTCTTCTAATTTCAACAGTTTTCCCCTAATGTCCTGTATCTGATTTAGGATTCAATCCGGGATCCCACAGTTCATTTAGTTAACATTTCTTCTAAGTGCCACTCCATCTACAATAGTTTTCAGTCTTTGTCTTTCACAATCTTGACACTTTTAAAGTGTACTGCATAGTTATTTTATAAAAATGTTCCAGAATTTGGATTTGTCTGGTATTTTCTCATAACTGGAATAAGATTATACATTTTGGAGAAAGAGCACAGATATGAGATTGTCTACTTTATCAGTACATCATATCAAGGGGACCATGATGTCAATATCTGACTACTGCTAATGCGAACCTGAATCATTCTGTTAAGGTGGTGACTATTAGGTCTGTTCACAGAAATGTTAGTCTTCCCTTTATACCTAATAAACATCTCAGGGAATATATTTTGAGACTATTATTCCTCAAATGTTCACCCACTAATTTTCACAACCATCACTGGATCTGGTCTGCAACACTTATTACTGAGGTGTTTGTTTCGTGGTGATTTTTAAAAATCTGCATCCTTCTACACTTACTAATTAGAAATCTTCTTCGGGAAAGAACTGCTCTCACCCCCCTACTTACTTATGCATTTGATTATTTATATCAATATGAGCTCATATTTATTTCATTCTATGGATTAAATTCAAATATTACCATTATTTATCTTTTTACTCAAATTGTTTTAACATGAGACATTAGGTGCTCCTTCAGGTTGGCTCCTATGTTCTTTCACAAGCCTGCATTCTTTTGTTGAGCATTTTCCTATTTTCTGGAACCACAAAGTTATCCAGGCTCACTGCATATTTTCCCTGCCCCAACCCTGAAATCAACCATTTCTTCAAGATGCCTTGGTTCATCTTACTGAAGAAAGGTGTATAGAAACCAGAATCTGGGTGTTAGGTGTGCTTACTACTTCTAAGCCCTCTTGGTGGACAAAGAGGAAATATAAGCATATATAACAACCCCATACATATATACATATCAGTATTTCTATATTTATTTGCATATAAATTAAATACCATGAATTCATACTAATATCTCTGATTCCAGTACAACGCTACAGGGTTTACTTAAGCCTTCCCACTTCACTTATTTATAACTTCTTGCTTGAACAATGAAAAGCTCGCCCTCATTATATTTACTTGAATTCTAGTACACATATCAAGTGCTCTCAGAATGGCTAGCCTATCCTTTGTGAGAAACACATTTATTACTAGATTACAACATTAATGTATAGTTCTTTGTCTTTAGCTTTCTAGCATTCAGTCAAGACAATGTCTTCCAAAACTATTTAGGTTAGTTCCTTTCTTCCCCAGCCCTTTGAGGGTGTTTGTATTATACATTTATAAAACAACTTTACCTGTTAGTGTTTGTATTCTCTTTGGCTTTTCCCCCCACCCCACCCCACCCCACATCTTGATTGGTTTTGTTTACCTAGTTTTTAGCATATGTGAAATAGTACTATGGTTCGGAGAGTCAAAGTCTTTATTACATAACAGAAGGTTCTCCTCAAAACTACCACCCCAATCCTATTTCCCCTTTCTTTCCACTCTTCTCATCACTCCCATAGATAACTGGTCTCTTTAGTTTCTAGTTTATCCTTCCTGTTTTCTTTTGAAAAAGAAAAAAAAAAAGATGAGATATAAGTGTATTTTCTTATACCAAGAGTAGCATACTATAGTCTTTGTGCTTCCCCCCTCCCCCCAACTTAACAGGATGTCCATATCAGGTCATTAGAGATCTTCCTCACTTTTTTTTAAAGCTGCCAAGTCTCCAGTTTGTGGATGTACCATAGAAGACTCAAGTACTTGAGACTCAAGTACTCAAGTACTACCTACAGGCAATTAGGTTGTTTCTAATATTTCACAATTACCCACAATACTGTAAAGAACCGTTTATATAAGTATTTTTATATTGCCTGAGCTGTATCTTCAGATACAACAAGATGATGGATAGCTGAGTCAGTAAGTTAACTGCATATGTATATATGGTAATTATAACCTACATTAAAAAATCATGTTTTGAACTTTTTTTTTTTTTAATTTTTTTTTTTTCAATGTTTATTTATTTTTGGGACAGAGAGAGACAGAGCATGAACGGGGGAGGGGCAGAGTGAGAGGGAGACACAGAATCGGAAACAGGCTCCAGGCTCCGAGCCATCAGCCCGGAGCCTGACGCGGGGCTCGAACTCACGGACCGCGAGATCGTGACCTGGCTGAAGTCGGACGCTTAACCGACTGCGCCACCCAGGCACCCCCTCATGTTTTGAACTTTAATAATTTTTAAGAGTAAAAGGGGGCTTCTACAACCAAAAAATCTCAGACAAGTTAATATACATAACACAAAAGTACAAACAGAATACAATGGAATGTCAATGTCCTACTTTAAGAAAGGGCACTCGTATCTAAGGCCATGATAAACAATGCCAAGGTTTACAGTCTGCAGGATTCCTAGGTTCTCTCCACTTTCAGGTATCATTTTCATTTCATATGTAAGGAATTTGTTTAATCTTTTTAGAACATTTTTAATGTGTTGAACCAAAAACAAGGAGTAAAGTAACAACTTATTTCCAAACTCACGTTCTGCCAAAAAGGAATACTTTTAGTTCCATCTGAATATTCAAAAAATGGAAAATTGAAAGAAATGAAGTTATCTTTGCAAAACACTTTTAAGATAAAACATGGGATTTTGAATTAAAAAAAACAGTACAGCAAGGACATCAAATGTGCAAATGCTACACTCAACTATCATGAATAAACCTCACATGTGATGCTGAACAAAAGTCACAGAATAAATATGATGACTCATTTACATAAAATAAAAATATGCAAAACTAACCTATACTTATTTAATATATACACAGGTTGCAAAGAAAAGCAAAGAACAATAAAAGCCAAAATAATAATTTCCTCTAGAGGAAGGGAGGAAAAAATGATCAGGAAGGAATATACATATGATTTCTGGGATGCCAGTAATCTTCTAATTTCTTGAGATGATCACTTTACATGTATTATTTACATTGTGTGTGTATGTGTATTTTATGTACTTCTTCTAACGTATTTAATCTTGCAGAATAATGAAAGACAAATTTAAAAAGTAATATCACTGCTTTGTGGCAAACTGTAACTTCTACTAGGAAGAGTGAAGACACCAATGAACTACCATAACTGGCAGTCACTGAATAACAAAAAGTGAAAATTAACCTTCTTGTCTTAAACCAGGTTTTAATCTTCACAAACAAAGGAAAACATACTATATATTTACTAATATCATCAGTAGAATTAAACTTTGGAAGGCAAGGTGGCACCTGATAAAGATTATTCATTATTCATCAAATCTGAAAAAATTAAATATACCATATTTTTAACATGATAAAGAATATACTTTAATCCTAGAATTATTATGCCTATAGTGGAAATACTAAAATAATTCCTTCCCTTTACATTTCCTATTTCACAAAAACATCAACAGATGAACCCAAATATATATGCAGAAATTTAAAACACACACAAAAAAAATTCAGGTATTAGAACTATTTTTAATACAAGTCCAAAATCAATTGCTTTTCTACTATTATACTTTCATGAATTCTGATTAGCCATTTCTCCAAGATCACTAGCTTTTTTTAGTGGAGATTCATATTTAGAGATCACAATCTGGGTGCTAGGGATGTTGACTACCACTGGTTGTCATTTGCAACAACATGGTTAAGAAGTGAGTGGCAGAGCTAGTTAGTACAAGAGCTGAGATCACATGGAAAATATCCTAGTTGTAACCCTATACTCTTTTCACTATATTTAAATGAACTACATCCATGTGTATCTTGCATATGGCCATGAGCTATCATTTGTCATTATTTTTATATCCATCACTTACTGAGACACCTTGGAAAAGTCATTCATCCACTCTAGTTTTCTATGTAATATATAAAATAAATAATCTGATGTCCTTATTTCTCAAATCATACAAAGAGTAAATAGGAGATTACATGTGAAGGCTCTTTTGATAATAACATAAAAACTGACAAAAGATTAAAAGGGCATCTTTCGGGTTACGCAGACAGACTGGTAACAGAAAACATTAAAGGGGTGGAGGACAGAAGACAAATGAAAAAATTAAGGAGGTAACATAAATAAGGGCCTGTCTTATAAATTAAATATTTTCAGTAATTAAAAACATTGTGATACTAGTTCAACAAAGGAGGCTGAATGAAATCCTGGAAATAGCCTAATTGTTCAATGAAATGAGCAATGAAATAATTTCCTATCAATGATCTAGTTAAATTGTTAGCAATGAAGAAAAATAAGACCCTCACCACACAAAATATCCTAAAATAATTTAAATTAAGAAGGTAAAAAATGGAAGTCCAGAGCAACTTAAAAATATTTATAGGCAAATATTTATATGTTCTCACAACAGGGATAAACAAACCAAAAAAATCCTTGGGGAAAAGGCCAACACGGAAGAGAGATAGCATTTGATTTATATTAACAAATGAAAATTTAAGACATGAATAAATACTTAGCCTCACTGGTAGTCAAATAAATGTAAATTAAAACAAAAATTAAATATTTTCCGGGGCGCCTGGGTGGCTCAGTCGGTTAAGCGTCTGACTTCGGCTCAGGTCATGATCTCACAGTTCATGGGTTCGAGCCCCACATCGGGCTCTGTGCTGACAGCTGGGAGCCTGGAGCCTGCTTCGGATTCTGTGTTTCCCTCTCTCTCTGCCCCTCCCCGACTCGCGTGCTGTTTCCCTCTGTCTCAAAAATAAATAAACATTCAAAAAAAATTGTTTTTAAATTAAATATTCTCCATCCATCAGACTGGCACTTTAAAAAAAGGGAGGGGGGGCACCTACATGGCTCAGTCAGTTAAGCGTCCAACTTCGGCTCAGGTCATGATCTTGCCATTCCTGAGTTCGAGCCTCATGTCAGACTCTGTGCTGACAGCTCAGAGCCTGGAGCCTGTTTCAGATTCTGTGTCTCCCTCTCTCTCTGCCCCTCCCCTGCTCGCACTCTGTCTCTCTCTCTCTCTCTCTCTCTCTCTCTCTCTCTCTTAAAAATAAATAAACATTAAACAAAAAAAAAAAAAAAAACTTTTTAAAAAGGAGGAAGAAAATTGATAATATCAACTACTGTTGGCAACAGTGAGGGAAAACCGGTACGCTGCTTCTATCAAAAGGTGCTGCATTTGAAAAGATGTGTATTGTTTCTATAAGGACCATGCACTGTATAATAAAATTTATATAAAACAGGAATGAAAAAAGAAATTAAAAAGTCAGATTTTTGTGTCTGAAATGGATCTGTTGTGAAGTCTAAAAATGTCCCACAAATCTCTTCAGTGAAGATTGCATGATAATGCAATTGTGGCATAAATACTCTCTCAAACCAAATTAAAAGTTTCAACGAGAGAAAAAGTGGTGGCAGCTTAGCAGAATTAGCAGATATGCTTCTCTAAAATTTAAACTTCATTCTGACAGGTTACAGATCCAGAAAGTCTCAGGTAAAATCATGGCTGAGCCACTTACAGAGCTGTGTGCATTCAGGTAAATAATTCAATTTCTCGGAGTCACTTTCTTACCTGTAAAACGTGCACAAAACCACCTGCCCCACAAGATCAATGTCAAGGTTAGAAATAATGAATGACCAAAGGCCTGAGTTCAAGTAATGGGCACATAACAGGAACTTACCATATCGTCACTAGTACTGTTATGGAGTTTAGTTACACCTAATTTTTGAAAAATTATCACTCCACTGAAGTGAAAAAGTATAGTTTATACATCCTGTATGACTGTGAAATATGCTTCTAAAGTGAATATTTAAAAAGGAGGGAAAGAAAGAGAGAAAGGAAAAAGCAGAGAGAATAAAGGTAAAAGAAGAATAAAAAAACAGAATGAAGTTAAACAGACGTTAACCAAGATTAGCAATGTACTCTAATGAAGGAAAATGGCAAATAGTAATACTGACCACCCTGAAGCTTAAGAGAACCCACTCATTAAACTGACGTTGAACTTACCAATTAAATGCGATCAACTTGAAGATGAACTTTCTCCTATGCTGAGGTGTCCTCACAAAGCTGTGGAATAAAACTTGCCTTTTCTATTTAAAGCCATTCCTTTATTGCTAAACAGTTGGTCTCAGAGGAAGGCAGCAAGCAGGGTTAGAAAGAGAAAAAAGAGGAGGATAAAGATGAAGAGAAAAACAACATGCAATCATGGATCAATCTCTTCACCCGATCCTTTCAGATTCTCCTCAGGTTCTAACCTGTAGTTGTTGGGAGCTATCATTGAGGTTATCCTCCCTCCGTCGAGCCTCCTCAAGCATCTGTGCACTCTTCTTCTTTTCCACCTGTTCCTTGTGCTTCAGATTTGCTACCTTCTTATTCTGGTCTTTCACTTGCCTATTGATAAGGGAGGAGAAAAAAATCAAGCTTTTCATATATCTGCATAAAAAAGAATATTTTTATTTAGAAATATATAGCACTTATGCCAAAAACTGGCTGAAAACCAACAAAGAATTTCTGCTGCAAAATTTTTCTAACAATTCAAAATTCTTTCCTACCGATGGAAACAAATTGGTAACAATGGTGTTTCAGAAACATGTGTTCAAGCACGTACTTTATGAAGCACAAAATTATAAAACAAAAGAAAGACATAGGATAGTCTGAAATAGCAGAAGAAAAGAAACCAATTCAGAGATTTATGTTGGAAATAGGGAAAGGCTACTGACATCAATGTTATGAAATATTTTCTCTTTTTTATTTGCATATCTATTACTGGTTTTTCACTTGCGATTAACATTAGGTTTCTACATAACATCTTATGCATATATCAGCCTATATTAAGTTGATGGTCACTTAAGCTTGAACCCGTTCTTTACTGATAGAGAATTTAAAATAATGGACAAAAAGATACGCACTGGACTTGAGAAAAGAGAGTAAGACCTCAGTGAGACCCTTAACAGAGAGATAGGAAACATAAAAAACCAATCAGAGATGAACTCTGTAAATGAAATTAAAAATACACTATATGAAATAGACTGGAGGAAGCAGAACACCGGATCAGTGACCTGGAGGACAGAGTAATGGAAAACAATCAAGCTGAACAGGAGAGAGGAAAAAAATAATAGTAACAAATGCAAAGAGACTTAGGGAACTCATTGACACCATCAAGTGTAGTAACATTGGAAACATAGGAATCTCAGAAAGAAGTGAGAGAGAAAAGAGGGTAGAAAATTTATTTGGAGAAATAATAGCTGAAAGCTTCCCTATATGAGGAAGGAAATGGAAATCCAGATCCAGGAAGCCCACAGAAGTCCACAACAAAATCAACCCAAGGAGGTCCACACAAAGATACACAGTAATTAAAATGGTGAGGAGTGACAGAGAATTTTAAAAGCAGCCAGAGAGAAGAAAACAGTCATATACAAGGGGACCCATTAGGCTATCAGCTGATTTTTCAGCAGAAACTTTGCAGGCTAGAAGGGAGTGGCATGATATATTCAAAGTGCTAAAGGAAAAAAACCTGCAGCCAAGAATACTCTATCCAGAAAGGATGGCTCCCCAGAGCTGATTAATACAACAAACAGCTGCTGGGTGCCCCTTGTGCGTTTTCCTGTGTGCTATCTCACCTCACTTCACCATACACCTGTGAAGTGGGCACTATGTTATTTCTATTTTACAAATGAGGGGCGCCTGGGTGGCTCAGTCAGGGGTCCAACTCTTGACCTCAGCTCAGGAGATAATTTCACAGTTCGTGAAATCAAGCCCCACATTGGGCTCTGCACTAACAACGCAGAGCCTGCTTGAGATTCGCACTCTCCCTCTGTCTCTCTGCCCCTTCCCCACTCATATGCGTGCACACTCTCTCTCCCTCAAAATAAATAAAAACACTTAAAAAATAGTAAAAACAGAAAATTTATTCAAAATCAAACAGTAAGTTAGTCACATAGATGGTAAAATAAAAGGTCTGATGGAAGTGCACACTAATAGGCTATGCTAAGGTCACATTTCAGATCTGTACTTTCTGCCATCTTGAATATCCACAGAAATATTTAGCCACAGAGAATAAAAACAGATACCAGTAAAAGAAATAAAAATGCAAATCATGTTTATATTTGATTCTCCTCACTATATAATTTTCTATGCTAATGTTTTGATTTTTTTTAATCTGATATCAATTATATCCTAATGGAAAAAAACAGATTGGGACCTTTGCATTAGAAAAGACCAAAAAATGAAGCAAGATTTTCTTTTCATGAATCAAATTGCTCTTTCTCAAAATTAAACTTCTCATAACGTTAGTTTACTGATACAAATATTTGCTGTTTTTAGAGTGAAAAAAATTTTAGATGGTATATAAATTCTTTTCACCCTGCATCTGTGGATTATTCCAGATGGTGCTAGCAACCACTAAAGCCATAGCAGTAACCTGGTTATTTGGAGCATTACGACACATGGAGGAAGAAACCTAATTAAAATCACCTGTGTATTTTTTGGTTAGCGGGCCAACCTTAAAGACTCAACTGTTGATCCAATCAAAACCCTTTTCATTCTTCAGTACTTTTTATCGTTATTATTATCTGAGAATGAGTGGTTTATTTTCATCTTGACTTTACCCGCAAGCCATAGAACTAGGTCAGGGTGTTTTTAGTGGTGTTTCAGAAAAGAGAATAAAAAATCCCACTGCCCCTATCCTATCCCAATAATCATTCCAATCCAACTTGTAGTATGCATTTAAAAACCAAAACTGTTTGGGGGTGCCTGGGTGGCTCAGTCAGTTAAGCGACTGACTTTGGCTCAGATCATGATCTCTCAGTTCATGAGTTTGAACCCCCCCGCCGCTGCTGGCAGGCTCTGTGCTGACAGCTCAGAGCCTGGAGCCTGCTTTGGATTCTGTGTCTCCCTCTAACTCTGCCCCTCCCCCACCCTCACTCTGTCTCTCTCAAAAATAATAAAAAAAAATTTTTTTTAATGTTTGTGGCACCTGGGTGACTCAGTAGGTTAAGTTCCAACTTCAGTTCTTCAGTTCAGTTCATGATCTCACTGTTCGTGGGTTCAAGCCCCACATCAGGCTCTGTGCTGACAGCTCAGAGCCTGGAGCCTGCTTCGAATTCTGTCTCCCTCTCTCTCTCTGCCCCTCCCCAGCTCATGCTCTCTCTCTCTCTCTTTCAAAAATAAATAAACTTAAAAAAAAAAAAGATAATTTTAATCTTCAAAATATTGGTCATAGGATTTTTTTAATGATTATCTCCATCAACTCCAAAAAGACACAACAAAATACTAAGTAATAAATATAGAATACCAAGCTGAATACAAAGCATGATCCTAAACATATGTGTGCATACACACATACATAACTGAAAAAATTAAAAAGGAAAAACTTAGGATGTTTTTAATGTTTCTTTTAATGGTATTCTGTAGTTTCTAAATTTTTTAAAATAGACAAAATACTTTTAAAAAACATTTTAAGGGGCGCCTGGGTGGCGCAGTCGGTTAAGCGTCCGACTTCAGCCAGGTCACGATCTCGCGGTCCGTGAGTTCGAGCCCCGCGTCAGGCTCTGGGCTGATGGCTCGGAGCCTGGAGCCTGTTTCCGATTCTGTGTCTCCCTCTCTCTCTGCCCCTCCCCCATTCATGCTCTGTCTCTCTCTGTCCCAAAAATAAATAAACGTTGAAAAAAAAAATTAAAAAAAAAAAATAAAAAAACATTTTAAAATTATGTTTTTAAAAATGAGATGTGGTTTTACCTCAAAATAGGATCTTCATCTATATCAGACTAACAGAAAGTAGTCCAGTATGGCACATTTAAGTTTCCCTTATTTTTTTTGGTCTTTAATTTTCCACTTCCAACTCCATTTTCTTTTCATGTTTTCAATTTCTTTACTTTAACTTAGTTTTCTGGCTTTAGCTCTACATTTTCATTCTATAGACTAAAGGATAATTAAATAGGAAAATAAAATGATTTTATCTAATAAGTCAGGCAACCAAGAAAAGTATAGAAAATTTTAAGAGTATTAAATCAATATATCTCCCATTGTCTCTCCTACCCCACCTTCTTGTATAATGTTTACGTGCACATGCAACACAAATATATGGAAAGTTCTGAATTCACAAATTAACTAGAGTGGATGAATACAACCAACTTTCTTGTCTAATATCCTTTTCAACACTGTTTCTTGGGCAAAGAACACAAACAGCAGTATTATCACAACATACGTGGTAAGTAAAAGGAAAGATGTAACTTGAGGAATTGTTTGGGAATAAATATTCTGAGACATAATAGAATCTGTGAAACATGAAATTACTTTCTCTTATAAACAGATCAATATGTAATTTGATTTAAATCTGGGTAGACAAGAAAACCCAAATATGTTAGTAAACCCATACCTTAAACAGAAAGAAAAGGATTTAAATGGCTTAGTATAGATTTTTTTTTTTAACTCTCTTAGACTGCTATAAAGCCTGAATTAATTAACTGGGGTTAAATTCAAAGTGAACTTATACCCTTTAATATCCTTCAAGCAAGAAAAGGAGAAAGGAGATTCAGAAATGAATTAATCCTTTAAAATGTGATTCTCAATTGAGGAGTTCCCAACTATTATAATAAATAATGAAATAATGAATGAATGAATGAATAATGAATGAATTTAACTCTCTCCATTCTCACACAGATATGAATAAATTAATGTGTAAGAAGAGAGAAATGCAAAAATGGAAAAGAAGAGATTTATCTCTACTGGTCTCTATCACAAGAAGTTTTATAAGATGTGATCTACCACCTTGCTATTCAAAGTATGATCCATGAACATACATCATCAGCATCACTTGGGAGCTTGTTAAAAATACAGAATTCTCAGGCACACACTAGATCTACTAAATCTGCCCCTATTTACTTTTTTACTATTCCCTCAGCCTCTGTCTCTTAAAATCCAAACTCAAACTTAGGTAAACCTCTTGGGTCATAACTACTATTGGCTCTCCTCAGCTCCCATAGTCATTTTAACTAAATATATCTTAGGACATGTTAGTTTGTTCCTCATATTAGTGTAATCCACATGTATATCTCATTATACCTAAGAAAATGCCTTCCTAGGGGCACCTGGCTGGCTCAGTCAGTAGAGCACATGACTCTTGATCTTGGGGCTGTAAGTTCGAGACCCACATTGGGTACAGAGATTACTTAAAAATAAAAACACCTAAGGAAGGATGGAAGGATGGAAGGATGGAAGGAAGGAAGGAAGGAAGGAAGGAAGGAAGGAAGGAAGGAAGGAAGGGGAGAAAATGCCTTCCTAGAGGTCATGGTCCATGTCTGATATATTTTCATAACTCACAACTCATAGCATAGTTCCTCCTTGTGTGTAGATACTCATTAAATATTTGTTAAACACACGCATAAAAAGGAAACTACATCCCCTCTATTGACAAATTTGCCCAAAACATGGCTCTGAGGGAAAATACAGTTTAACATTACAAAACAATGTAAGCACTGAAAAATGAACATCTTCCTTATCTTTAAGTAACTAAGAAAGTTTATTAGGAAAGGACTAGTTCTTGTTCTCCTTCAAAACTTACATTCTATTAAGACACCATCATACTTTTTTCAGAAACTACACTCCTAGTGGCTTTTTGCTTTGTCAAAAAGACAGATACATAATGCTAGTGTAGTAGGTCACCCTACCATAAAAATCTCCCAAGCACATTTAAGAAAAAAATAGAATGCTACTATTGTCAGGTTTAAGGAAATACTAAAAATCAAATCTGACTCAGCTATTTGTGCTTTCATTAGAGAAAAGCAGTTTAAGCTAGAAAAAAAAAAGCTTAAAAATACATTAATTTCAAGCAAAATATTGTTCAAGTATTACATATTAAACATCTTTATTATGCATAAATGTTTACATATAGAGAGAATATACAGATATTGCATGTGCATGCACACACAGACACTCCCTCTCCTTCAACCTTCCCAGGAACACCCTCCATTGACACTTAACATAAAAACTAAGACGTGAAATTTCATAACACTACCTGAATACCTACACTTGGCTTAAAAAAAGCAATTTCATATTATATCATCCCCAAAAGTATATAAGAAACTAAAAATAATATTTTTTACATATTCTATGTCTAATTACAATGTTTTGGGTTATTTAAGAGCTGCTTTAAATAAGGATTTTTATTTTCATGGCACTGTATCCCTAGCAATCTAATGATAATAAGCCATACCAAAAAAAAGAAAATATTTCATTATAGAATATAAAATCACTAACAATTCGGAGTTTTATATAAACTCATAAATTCTACCAAAAAATGCTTTAGTTATCAATTCAACAGTTTTTGTTTTTGTCTTTTTAAAATCTGGAACACTTCTCAAATTTGCCTGGCATCCTTGTGCAGGGGCCATGCTAATCTTCTCTGTATTGTTCTAAGTTTAGTTTATGTGCTGCCAAAGCGAGCACCAATTCAACAGTGCTCTTCAAGCACTTCAACAGAAGAACATATCTAGTCCCATCTTACATTTAATTTCATTTATTTCCATGTTTGTTCTCACTACCACACTGATCTCCTTGTGGGCAAGGACCTTGTATTATAAATCTCCACAGATCTGAGGCAAGGCCTATCTCCTAGCAGTTACTCAAAGTTAACTGAATTCAAGTGTTTTGACAGAAAACTCTTTTTTTAAGGTTGGTTCTCATAATAACTCTCATCTATTACCATTAACTCAATGAATATTTCATGAAAGCTTCTATGTGCTAAGTATTATCTTGGGAATATGGCAGTGAAAAAAAATGACAAAAATCTCAGCCCTCACTGAGTTTACAGTCAATGGGAAGATAGAGAATATAAGTAAAATACACTGTATGTCAAACGGTGATAAATCCAATGGAAAAAATAAAAGAGGAAAAGAGGAGCGTGGGAATGACCAGTGAGACTGCAATTTTAAATGAAGTGCTCAGGAAAAGCCACACTGCTAAGGTAATATTTAAGTAAAGATGTAAAGGAAATGAGGAAGTAAGCACAGCTATGCGCATATTGAAGAGAGAGTGCTCCACACAGAGGAAACAGCAAATCATAGATCCGGATAGAAGAATGTGCCTGGCCAGTGTGATCAAAGTAGATGGAGAGACACAGCATACTGGCAGATGAGGTCACACAAGCAATGAAGGGCCAAACCCTCCAGCAAAGGCAAGCAAAAAAATTTTTTAATCTTTTCATTTCTATTTATTTCAGAACAAAAAGTCACAGGATGTGGTTTTCACTGTCCACCTTCCCCCACATCCATAAACTGGTGTTTAATTTTTGATCTACAAAAGAATAATTCATTTTTTTCTTTTCAATTTTTTACTTAAATTCTATTTAGTAACAGAGTGTAATATTGGTTTCAGGAGTAGAATTCAATGATTCATTACTTAGCTGACTTTTTTATGGTAAAGGTCCAGATAGTAAGTATTTACACTTTGTAATCCAGATACAATCTGAGTCACACATTCTTCTCTGTTTTTTTAACTATTTTAAATACATGAAAACCATTCTTAGCTTGCAAGCTATATAAAGAGTACAGGAGGCCTATAGTTTGCTAATCCTTGCTTCAGAGCTTTGTAGGTTACTGAAAAGCCTTTGCTTTAGGAAGCAATTCCTTGGTATCATAAAGTACTAATAAAAATAACCCTGGGGGGGCGCCTGGGTGGCGCAGTCGGTTAAGCGTCCGACTTCAGCCAGGTCACGATCTCGCGGTCCGGGAGTTCGAGCCCCGCGTCGGGCTCTGGGCTGATGGCTCAGAGCCTGGAGCCTGTTTCCGATTCTCTGTCTCCCTCTCTCTCTGCCCCTCCCCCGTTCATGCTCTGTCTTTCTCTGTCCCAAAAATAAATAAACGTTGAAAAAAAAATTAAAAAAAAAAAAATAACCCTGGGGCGCCTGGGTGGCGCAGTCGGTTAAGCGTCCGACTTCACCCAGGTCACGATCTCGCGGTCCGGGAGTTCGAGCCCCGCGTCGGGCTCTGGGCTGATGGCTCAGAGCCTGGAGCCTGTTTCCGATTCTGTGTCTCCCTCTCTCTCTGCCCCTCCCCCGTTCAATTTTGTTTAAAAAAAGGTGTTGAAAAAAAAAATTAAAAAAAAAAATAACCCAATAAAAATTCAAATTTCTATCAAATGAGAAAGCTACATACTTGTCAATAATTTAAAACTAGCATGCATTCTAAACCCAACCATGAAATTTTCTAAGAAAGCGTTAGCCTCCACTTAGCTATTTGGCAAATATTTACTGAATGCCAACAAGGGGTACATAGCTTTTTTTCTTCCTTCAAATTTTTATTTAAGTTCCAATTAGTTAACATATAGTGTAATATTGGTTTCAGGAATAGAACTGAGTGATTCATGACTTACATGTAACACAGTCCTTATCACAGGTGCCCTCCTTAATACCCATCATCCATTTAGCCTATCCCCCACCTACCTCCCCTCCATCAACCCTGTTTGTTCTCTGTAGTTAAGAGTCTCTCTTAATTTTCTTACCTTTCTTTTTTCCCCTTCCTCTGTGTTCATCTGTTTTGTTTCTTAAATACCACAAGTGAAATCATATGGCATTTGTCTTTCTCTGATAGACTTATTTTGCTTAGCATAATACACTCTAGCTCCATCCACGTTGTTGCGAATAAGGGCTGCTTCTCTTTTAAGGAACAGAATACAACCTCACTGCCCTCAGGAATTTATTGTTGAAAGAGGCAAAACAATTTCAACTAACAAAGAATCTGCATCACACAGCACAGTGGCATGTCCTATAGGAAAAATCAAATGGAGCAAAGTAATAGAGATGCTGAATGTGATAATAGTTTATTTAGCTACAATGGTCAGGGTAGACATCACTGAGGAACTGCGATGGAGGATGTGAAAAGCAAGCCATGTAAAGGCCTAGGGAAAGAGGGAGAAAGAACATAAGTACAAATACTGTGAGGACAGCAAAAGCTTGGCAGATTTCTTTTAAAAGTCAATATGGTGGTGTATTACAAAGGGTAAGTAGTAAGTGGTGAGGTCACAAAAGGAGCAAGAAGTCAGATGATGCAGAGCCTTATAAACCATGGTAAGGAGTTTGGGTTTTATTCTGAATATAGAGGGCAGAGCAAGGTCTTAAGGAGTGACAGCATTTACTGTATGCTTTAAGAGTTCAGTCTAGCTGCCATGGAGAAGAGACTAGTAGAGCAAAATGTAGAAGCAAGGGTACCAGTTAGAAAGCTACTCTGATAGTATGAGTAAGAGATAATACTTCACAGGAGGGCATGGAGAGAAATGGCTAAATTTCAGATATATTTGTGATGTACGATAGGACTTCCTGATAGATTTAATATAGGGAGTGGCAGGAGAGAAAAATCAGGAATTAGTTGATTTATTTCTGAGTAATGAGTGAATGGTGATACCATTTACTGAACTGGGGAATACTGAGGAAGAAATTTTGAAAAGAATGGAAAAAATGAAGAGATCTGATCTGGGTAAAGTTAAGTTTGATATCTAATTAAAGACATCATGGAAATAATTAGTATATTACTCTGGGGCTCCTTTGTGTACATGTAGACATATGTATATACATGATAGACATGTCCCACATACACGATAGATGGGAGCTATAAATACATAAGTAATACTGAAAGCCACAAGGCTTGAAGACATCTTCTGAAAAAGTATATGTAAAAACGACAATAGGGCTGAGAATGGAGCCCTTCAAGCTTTAGGGGAATACGGCAGAGCCAGAAATGACAACAGAGTAGGCATGACAAGTGAAGGACAGAGAAATAAGTAGAATCTGCTATCAGAAATGCCAAAAGAAAATACCTTTCAAGGAAGGGAGTGTGTATAATGATGCTGAAAGGAAAGGCAAGATGGTGACAGTAACTTTTGGACCTGGCACCTGAAAATATACCACCGCAAACCCTGGCAAAAGCAGTTTCAGGGAAGTGATAAAAATAGATTAAAAAATAGATAAAAGAGAAGTCTGACTTGGTAAACTTGAAGAAATGTGAAGAAATGCAGACAGCAATTATACACAGTCAATTTTTTAAACAAGATTTGTTAAGAAGGAACAGAGAAAAATGGTGTGCCAGCTAGAAAGGACTATCATGTCAAGGAAAGGACTTTCAAAGATGGAGGGTGGAAACGTTAAATCATGCTTATGATAATAAACTAGGAAAAAGTAAAGTTTTAAAAATAAAGCAGAGAGAAGGATAATTGAGAAAGCACCATCCTTGAACTGGGTAACTAGGATAGGATTATGAGAAAAAGTGGCAGAGCTGAACTTAGAACAGTGAACCACTGTAAAGAAAACACACAAAACACACCTGTACAGATGCATGTAAGCCAGGAGATCTAAGGGTGGGAAGATGCAGTAGGTAGCATCTGATTCCTATTTTCTCAATGTAATATGAAGTGAAGTCAGCAGCTATGAGGTGAAGGCAGGGATTTTGTGGATTTGACAAAAGAAGAGCGAGCAGGATATAATCATCTCTGAAAATGTAAAATCAAATTTAACAGGCATTTGTATTAGAACTGCCTATATAATTGGGAGCACATTTGAAATATGTGGCCATAAATCTGCAGTGAGACCTGTCAGGACAGTTGTGTGACTTTTTTCCCCAAGAAATATGCAGTATCTCAGTGCAGAGGCTGTAGAGTATAGAAGTGGTGGTCAGAGCTGCACTGTACTTTGCAGCATACTAAGCCAAGGTGTAGAATTCCAAAAGAAAACAATCAACTCCACATACTTAAAGTCACAGGAGAGAAAAGAGGGAAGCTTTATGCTGGCCAGAACAGGTATACAATCCCCCAAATGTAAGAAAAGACACTGCTTAAGAATGGAACCAAAACAGAGGAGAAAAGAAAAACAGAGAACCCATTCTCACATTTCTTAGTATAATTTGTGGAATTGTTTTACTACAACGGTTGATGCCTGTTCCCCAAACTGTATAAAGATAAGAATCCATGACTGTCGGTATATTTAAAACCAATTTATAAACTCTAAAAAAAAGCAGACCAAGGATATGTCACAGTGCTATGACTGAAGTGTGCCAAGAAATCTGAATATGTGCTAGAGAAACAGAGAAACAAAAAAAAATTCCTGTCTTAAAAAACTGACTTGACTTTTTGGATCTGTGACAGAATAAATATACTGTCAATTGTTTTTATTCTTTAAAGAAAGCTGCTCTGTGTTGCTCACTCTGGATTTCTCCTTGATTTATTGATAATGACAGAGGAAAGCACAAGCATTTTTATGGAGAGCATCCATTTATTTTATGCATTATCTTCATGTCTATCATCTAAAACAGGACATACAACTTTATACACTTTTGAGCAAAATTTGGGTACTAAGAGATATATACATATCCTCATGTCTCTCTTCTATTTTTTTCTCCCTTTTCAATTTTATTCTTCCCCAATACTCCTACTTTATTTAATTTTCTTCTCCCTTTCATATATTTTCTGTTTATATGCCTCAGGCCTCACAGAATCATCCAGAGATTCAACCATTCTTGGTGGAAGTCAGACCTAGGAGAATGCTGACCCCATGACCTAGGAAAAGTAACATTCTAGCATTAACAGAACAATGAAACAGACAATATAGCTTTTTATTTCCTGCTATCTTGTTTCCCTCTTTATGTCTGAAAAGTACTTTGTAGATACTAATGAATGCATTTACTTTCAGTACCCCAAGCCTCTGTCAGTAATGAGCACTGTGAATGCTACAGTTTAATCACACCACAAAACAGTATACTAAGCTATGTGTGCAGAAAGAGTATGCTGTTTGTACTTTTTCACCTGGTGGTTTCACAGGGAGCAGTTTAAAAACTAATTTAACTTGGACATTTCTCTATAACATGCACATGGAGAGGTAATAGCTGGAGGCTACCTTGGGAAACAAAGCATTAATAAAAAGCAGATAATAAATTAAAAAGTAGATAATGGTAACAGTTTTTCTCAGGTGCATATAAATGCGAGTAATCAGCAAACTCCATAAGTGGTTTTCTTCATAAATTTTGGGTAAAATACAATGAAAATCATTAAATCAACTGGGGAGAAGATTATTAATCACTAAAGCATTCCACTGAAATGAGAGAAAAGAATAAAGTTTAGTTTCTGATTTCATTAATAAAGCATTGGCCTAGGGGTGCCTGGGGGCTCTTGGTTTCAGCTCAGGTCATGATCTCACAACTCATGAGTTTGAGCCTGCATATGGCTCTGTGCTGACAGTGCAGCACCCTCTTGGGATTTTCTATCTTCCTCTCTCTCTTCCCCTCCCCAACTTTCTCTCTGTCTCAAAAATAAACCTAAAAAAAAAAAATAATAAATATAGTACTGGCCTAATGGAAGAAAGGGAGGCAAAAAAAAAAAAAATCAAAACTGTAATCTATGAATCTGAAATTTTACATTGTATTTTCATCACAAAAATATTTAAACTCCACTTCCAAGGGGTCTTTAACCAATAGAGATATGACTACACACAAACATAATTTATAAAAACTCAGCATGCCGTAAGTGAATTATAAAAGTTTAGTTTACATTTGCCTGCTTTTTGTTTTTGTTAGAGACATACTGACCTCATAATAAAACTCAAGCTTCCTTAATTAGCACCAAAGGCCCTCAAGAATCTTTATTTCTATCACTCCCTCCTGCCGCAGGTTTTTTGTTTTGGGGTGTTTTTCTTTTGCTTTGGTCTCTTCAGTTGTCCTAATGTCTTTACACTATCTCTGCCTAGCATACAAGTACTCATCCTTCAAAATGATATTAAAATGGCAGCATACTGGCAAAGCATTCCAGCACCCCCTGAGCAGAAGTGCTTCATCCGCATGACTAAAGGGTCTGTACCTGAACTATAGAATGGTACATTGTGTAAAGGATGTAAAGTGTAAAGGAAAGTGTAAGGAGTGTAAAGGAAAAGATTTTCTAGATTCTCTGAATCTAGAAAGTGTAAAGGAAAAGATTTGCTAGGTTCTCTGTTCACAAATTATAATATTTGAAATATACAAATATTCTAGAGCTACAAATTAAAGAAAGACTAAAATATACAGTGAAATTCAAATTGCCAATATTGATTTAATATACAGGTAAATCACTGATCACAGTGCACTTAAGGTATTTACTACTATGGTCCAAGTGCTTTTGAAACATAAGAAAATTAAACTGTCCCAAAACTTTTCTTTGTCAAATTGGTAAAAACAAGTTTGCTTCCCACAGCACATCATAATATCATCTGAACTTTGCTTGAAATTAAAAGACCATTATTAAGCCTACCACCTCCTTTTTTCATTGGCCCATTGCAATTACAGCAGTTAATACTTGATAACAATATCATAACCACAAAGCAAATGCTTATGGATAAATATGCCATTTAGTTATAGGATTTCACCTAGATGATCCAAAATATGTACATAAATTGTGTTTTACATTGTCACTGAAATGAAAATACAAAATAATAACCCATCAGCATGATAAACTCGTAAATCTCAAAACATGTTCAAAGTCCCCAGGGATGTGAGAGCCCCTGATAGGAATACTGTAATGAAGAGGTTAAAAACAAAGCTTTTAAGAGTTGGAGAGCTCTGAATTAAATATCTGATTTACTATTCATCACCTATGTGATCATTAACCTCTTTAAGCTTCATGTTTGGTTTTTGTTGTTTTTTAAACTTTTAACTTGTGATATGGGAATAATGCCCATCTCTCATAGAGTCATTATGTGGAATAAATAAGATAACGTATGGAAAATACACAGCATAGGATTTGGCACAGCAAGCAGCGAGAAACATTACTTCTCACACGCATATGCATGCATACAAACACATATCTACCTTATTATTTTTTTTTAGAAAAACTGTCCTTTAATACAAAACAAGATAGATAAAGCATTCCTTCTCTATTGTATTTTATCACATAAATTTAAATACCTAATTCCCCATCATCAACTTGCACAGAATCACAGAATATGCTTTTTACTCTGCAGGTGGTGGGAAGGGTGTGTGTGAGATTGAATACTCTATGTTTGAATGTAAGTCTAGCATTATGTTAGATAAAATACTATAATAACCACCTTTGTAAGTTTCTCACCATATACCAACCACCTTAATGTATATCATCACATTATCTCTTTTGTCACACCTTATTCAAAAGACTTTTATAAGGCTTTATTATTTCTTTATTTATTTTGAGGGGAGGGAGAAGTGTTTTAGTATAAGTATGTCCCAGTATTTGTATGATATTAATACTAAAAAAGTATCAATTGCTTATCTGAAATACTAATTTAACTGATATCCCATATGTATATTTGCTAAATCTGGCAATCATATACAAATTCAAATTTTAACTAACTGTAAATTTAATCTTTCTTCCTTTCTCTACTGAATTTATCATGTTTAGCTACAGAATGCCAGATAATAGTCTATAATTGCCACCATGAAAAGCTACATTTGCCACTTCTCAATGCATGATAGCACAAAACTCAATACTTTTCAGTAGAACAGTTAGGTAGATCAGTACAAGTATGTGTTCACACATTTTTTTTTTCCTACCAATGAATCATTCAAAATAATAACACTATATTTCAGGAAAAGGTAGTTATGCAGGCTGTGGCTACACTGTGCTTGCGTGACCAATTACAAAAACACTAGGCAATATTATTGCTTGAAAGGAAAGAAAATAAGGAAATACACTCTTCAACAATAAGGCTGTTTAAGAAAGCCAACAAGGGGCGCCTGGGTGGCTCAGTCAGTTAAGCCTCTGACTTCGGTTCAGGCCATGATCTCACAGATCACAATTTTGAGCCCCACATCAAATAGCTCTGAGCCTGGAGCCTGCTTTAGATTCTGTGTCTCCCTCTCTCTCTGCCCCTTCTCTGCTCACACTCTTTCTCTCTCTCAAAAATAAATTAAAAGAATTTTTTTTTAATTTTAAAAAAAAGAACGCCAACCAAATGACAAGTAAAAAAGGCAATTAACAACAGATCATTCTCCTAGATTATACTCGTGTCTATAAATCAAACTCCTTGTAAATAGATCCCACAAGGTCAGAAATGCTCTTAGGCCTATAAAGTTCTGAAGACTTTAGCTAAAAAAAAAAAAAAAAAATGAAGGCTTCAAACTATAGTTCTCTTTTTGTGAATGACATGAGGTTTTAGTGCCTACTGTCAGACAACAATGAAAAAAATTCTAAGATGTGCAATCAGAAAACTGGCTAGTTGACTTAGACTTTGGAAATCAATGTAGAACCCTTTCATCAAATTAGATGAAAGAGACTATATAAAAACAGGAATGCATCTGAGCAAGGCATAAAGTATTTAGCTTTTATTACATAACAATAGAGGTACTCTGGTCTAAATGCTGTTGATACAAAATATCCCACAGATTCCAAACATCTGTTTTAAAGATAAATCTGCAACAGGCACTGTCAAATAAAATAGGGGTAATAATAATATTGAGCTCAATTTGTGTAAACTAGGAAGTAAATGAGAGGATATTTATAAGCCTCACCTACTGAATGTCTTGCCTTTAGCCAAAGGCGCTAAATCAAAAGTAACAATGAATTATGAATGAAATCATATATTTTCATCTATTCATGGAATCATTTCTTTGTATTCTTTCTCTGGGGATAATGTCATTGAATAATAACTAAAGACATGTATATACGTTTAAGAACAGAGAATGTGAATCTTCACTCATTATCACACTAAATGAAATCTCTCTGTACTAAATGGAAGCAGGGACAGAGGAAAGGCAGTAAAGGACAAGAAAGAGAAAACAAATAAATCTATACAAACCAAGAAAGCTTAGAGGAGGACACTAAAAAGCAAACACTAAAGTGTCACTATTAACACAAAACAGGTGGTTAAAACAAACACTTAAGGGTTAAGTATCCTGCCCATGGTCCCATAATGAAGTTATCCAAATATCCAATCCAATTTCAAGCCATCAATATTCTCTTAATGATCTGTTCAACTGGTCTTGGCAAAACCATAATTAAAATGGTGAAATGCTTCTGTATAGAAAAAAGTACTGCACTAAATTCCAACCTGGAACAAAGAAAACCTTTTTTACATACTACAACCAAAATGATCTTTGCCACTGGAAAAACAAAACCTATTTTGTATATCTTGGAAAATAAAATTATTGAGAAATAAGTACAGCTTAATGGCATTTACTGCTAGAGTAACAACTACTAAAATGAACCAGCTAACAACATTATAATTAACATAACCTGTAACTCACAGAATTATGTATACAATAATGACTTTCACACACAAATGCTTCTGGGGCTTTTTGTAGGGCTTTGTTTAGAGATATTTAGATCAAAACCTGTCACACAAAAGACAAAAGCGATAAAACTTTCCTGTAAAAATATGTCCACCTGATGCTTAAGTTAGAGATGTAAGTTCTCCAAACACAAGGCAAAATCCTTCATGGTATTTCATTACTAAAGCTGAATTGTGTTCAGACTGTACCACCCTCAAAATTACTTAAGTGGTACCCATACTGCTTTACTATAATGTGTGGAGAAAATGTTTACAGTAGAAAATGGGAAAGTCACTTTTTAAATTTTTTTTTTTTAACGTTTATTTTTGAGACAGAGACAGAGCATGAACGGGGGAGGGGCAGAGAGAGAGGGAGACACAGAATCGGAAGCAGGCTCCAGGCTCCGAGCCATCAGCCCAGGGCCCGACACAGGGCTCGAACTCACGGATCGCGAGATCGTGACCTGAGCCGAAGTCGGAGGCTTAACCGATGAGCCACCCAGGCGCCCCGAAAATCACTTTTTAAATGCAGTATTTGTGCTTGCTATTTTTATTGCAAACAATGTAAGATTTGTTCTGTAATAAATATGGTTTGAAATAAAAGTTCCATAAAAACCTGAACAAAACAAAATAAATAAAACTGAGTCTTTGGTAGTAAGTAATAAGGCAGGTAACCAATAATGTAAATGAAAATGAAATTTTTAAAAAGAATATGAGAAATCCCAAGAGTTAAGAAACATGTAAAAGAAGAAAAGCAAAACAGACTGAAAAATGTCAATGAGGTGGTACCTGAGCTAGCAGAAAACAGTATCACATAAACTACAAAAGAAGGGTTCCTAGAAAGAAAAGAGGTAATTGATAATATCTAACACCCCAGAAAGGTCAATAGACCCAAGACAAACAAAGTTACTAAACTTGGCAACCAGTATATCACTGAAGCCATTTTACCACAGCAGTGAGAGAAGAATCCAAATTACATTTGAAAAATAAATGGAAGTGTGGAAGTGGAGGCAGCAAGCATAAATGAATCTTTCAAAAACTGTGCAAGTCAACAGAATAAAAAGGTAAAATGTAAAATTAAGATGGTGTACTGAACTAAGGCCAAGGAAAAGATACTGACAAGGATTATTTACATTTCTTTTTAAGGATGAGGGGAAACTAGTACATGTTTTATGTTTGGGAGAATCTGTGGAGAGGAACAGAATGGAAATAAAGAGAAGGAGAACTTAACCTATGGGGCAGGGGTTTAAAAACTGATAAGAAGGAAGTAAAAGAGAAAAGGAAAATTTAGCCTTTGAAAAGAGCTGGGCCATTAGTTCCACAGAAACAAAAGGAAGGTCAATATCAGTGAAAATATAAACTCCAAACTGTGGATACCCTAAAGGTCTATGTACTTGGCAAAGGAGAGGTGGTCCTCTGTTAATAGAGAAGGAAGAGGATAGTGTAAATCTGACTGACAAAGTCAGATCAATATAGGGGTGGTTCAGTTGGTTAAGCGTCCAACTTTGGCTCAGGTCATGATCCCACAGTTGGTAGGTTCAAGCCCTGTGTGGGGGTCTGTGCTGACAGTTCAGAACCTGGAGTCTGCTTTGGATTCTGTGTCTCCCTCTCTCTCTGCCCCTCCCCCACTCCACTCTGTGTGTGTGTGCGTGTGTGTGTGTGTGTATGTGTGTGTCTCAAAAACAAATAAGCATTAAAAATTTTTTAAATTATATCAGTATAAATAATTATGAAAGAAGGGTTTGTTTTTTTAATGTATTTACAACCCATACAAATTACTTTATTCTTAAATGAGTCAAAGGTAAGTAGGGGACTTTTTCAGAAATATCATTTAGGTCATCAATTTAAACACTGAGAAGAAATACCAGGGAGTAGAAATGGGAAAGAGAATCTTTTTCCTAAAAAGCTTCAACACATATTTTACCTAGAGCAGAAATTTAGCGCCTGAAAAGATAAGTGGAGTCTTAACAAAAATATCATTACAGAAGAAGTATCATGTTTTCTCATTTTCTACACATATATAACTTTGCATAGGGATTCTACTTTGCACTTTCTATTAACAGTGGTATGAGTCAATAAGGAACGGTATAGTGTTTTAAAGAACCTGAAATATATCACATCATGCTATCATATCCTGGATCAAACAGGACTCCACAAAAAACGCAAAAAGGAGTAATCATAATAGCTCTATATATTGATTGTTTACCCTGTACCTTCTAAGCGCTGTTCATATGAACTCATTCAATGTTTACAACAACCCTTTAGATAATTATCCCAAATTTATAGATGAAAAAACTACAGATGAGAAACCTAAAAAAATTCAAGTTATCTAGGGCTCTATAGGCTCACACTCTTAATTCCTATGGTAGAGAGCACAGAATACATAAAGCGCTGAGGCCAAAATGAGATCTGGCTTCAAATATAAATTCCATTATTTATTCACTGGTTGAGCCTACAGAAATCATGTTCCCTAATCTTAGTTCCTCATCAGAATGATAATCTGTGCTGTTAACTTCTCTTCATAATAAAGATGGACAAATTACTTAATGAGCTTGGTCGCCCCTTGTGTTATTCACCTAAAGAGTGGAAATAATCAATCTCCCTACATACTTGTTGGGAAGATCAATGGAAATAAAATATGTAAAGGTCTACCACAGTGCCTCTGGCACATATAAACAGAACTAGGGGTGGCTGTTTATATTCTCATTTATTCTACCATTCAGCAGAATCACAAAACAAAACCAAATTTAAAGGGTGTATAAGTTTGTGTATATAAAATAATTTCAAGTTTCTTCTAAAAACCCACAGACTACAGCACTTTCTCTCCAATATTCACGCTACATTTTATGTCTCTGATGAAATTTTAATGACATTAAAACCATTTTTCTTCTCATTCCCCTTGTGGCTCCTTTCATCTTCATTTTGCTCTCAGTCAAAACATGCTCAGTCCGATTCTTGATTTCTGACTACCTTTTGAAGCACAGAACTTTGAACCTACTCTTCATCTATATCTTATGCACTCATAACTAGATTTCTAGACATGTCTTTCCTGCAGTAGTAAGTGCTGTCATTTCAGTTCTTTATTAGAGTTCAAGATAAAGATAAGAGCATGGTATGCTAACATTGTTTTAGTACAAGCATACTGACCTTGAAGTGAGACTGAAGAAAACAGCAAATCCAGGAAGAAAATGTGAAAGAGAAAGTTAGAAAGAATTATTAATAAGGACAATATTCAGGAAATGATGTTATTCATAGACACAGACAAAACATAAAGCACAGGATTAGAGGAGGGAAAGGTATAACACACATTCTGCACAGGCATTAAAAATTAGTAATTTCAAATTTATAACGCTCAACAAGTGTGTTTTCATATTAGATTACACCATTGTACCTTAATGTAAGTTTCAAAGAAAAAATTTAGTCTAAAATTTACCATTTCTTGGAGCAGGGGAAAAAAACAAACACGAAGAAAAAGAAGAGAAGGTCAGCAGCTCCCCTTTTCATTTAAGTAGCAAAGTGTGATCTCACAACTTAAATCATCTTAATTTTATACATATCCACCTTATAACTGACTACTCCTTTACCCACCCCACTCCATTTCTTGGATCCAGGTTATCTATAACAAAAGCAGAAAAAAAATCAATAATTTCATTCTGTAGAATACAGAATTCTAGTTTATTTCACTAGTGGAAGTGAATTGTTCCCAAATGTGAAAACAGTAACAATTTTTTCCTAATTAGAACTTAATTATTTTCTCATTCTGAATCTACCTAAACCCACCTCAAATGGTGCAATCTAAAAGCAATAATGAACAAGAATACACAGCTTTATAAATATCAATCTGTTTCTAATGCTGCTCAGCAGTTAGAGATGCGAAGTTGCCATGCTTAATATTACTATACAGCATGTAGCCCTGGTGGTTCATTATTGCTTTTTTATAATAACAGGCAGTTTTCCCTTTCTAAAAATTAATCAATTTCACTGAAGTTAGTCTTATCCTCCAAATACTCAGACATCGAATGGCCAGTGCCATCCAGATTGTCTTCAGGATCTAAATTTTACTTATTAAGAATCTAAAACAAAAGGTTTATTTCTTGAATGCAAGCACCATTTCAATTTGTACTTTGTTTTCTAATGTTTCAATACTTAAAACCAGGGATTTTAAAAGTCACTATGAAAATGGTGAAAGGTAAGCATGACAAGATTTATTATTCCCATTATGTGAGATAAAGAGAAATGAAAAACAGAGAATAAAAATGACTTCCTCACAATCACACAGTGGGTAAGTGGCAGATCCAGGATAAAAATGTAGTCTGCTGACATCTCCCTGGGCATATTTACATGTTCTGTGAGACTTACAGATTCCTAAAGGAAATGTATAAAACAAATCCATGGATCTTTGGCATATATAAAACAGTAGAGAATGCAGATAATGTTCAAAGGCAAAAAAAAAAAAAATAGACCATTCTCTAAATGATTGTTTCCAATTACCTTTTCTATTTTGTTGGTTATGACACAATAAATTAGAATAATTTTACATTAACAATGACATTAAGTGAAATTTTCTATAGTTGCAAGGCTTTAAATAAGACTTGGGTAAATCCATGGGGGAAAAAATTAAGCTTAGTCCTTTCAACAATGAGCAACTTCTTACCCATTTTATTGTTCATGAGTCATACATAGTTCCTTTTGGCATCAAACTATATAGCTCTAGGAAAATTAATTTTGAAGGAAAAATGTGCATTAGAATAATTGTATATAATTCTAATATTTGTACTTTTAAGTAAAAACTTAAGGTAACTACTAAACAAAAATTCCTATCAAGATTGTAGTAACCAATGATGAGGTGCTGTGCCCACAAGAAACTTTGGGAAGATGACATAATAGAACTATGTAACGCTGTGTAATTTATTCTTCTTTTAAATGAAATCAGTGAAATTCATCAAGGAGAAAGAAGAAAGAAACAAGCAGCTTCCTCAGAAAGCAAGCTGAAGCAAGCAGGATCAGATAAAGAACCAGTCATCTTCAGTTACAATATTCTTAGTATCTTTCTTTCCCTTTTTCTTTTTTTTTTTTTTAAACAGTCCATTCTCCCTCAAGCAAGAACACACAACCCCCAAAGCAGCAGTAGTCATTTCTCTTCTGTTCAAACTACAGGAAGACCATATGCTCTGACACTGAACTTCATGGGTCAAAGGTACATAACCATGAATTTAAAAGTAAGGAAATTCTTGGGGCGCCTGGGTGGCGCAGTCGGTTAAGCGTCCGACTTCAGCCAGGTCACGATCTCGCGGTCCGTGAGTTCGAGCCCCGCATCAGGCTCTGGGCTGATGGCTCAGAGCCTGGAGCCTGTTTCCGATTCTGTGTCTCCGTCTCTCTCTGCCCCTCCCCCGTTCATGCTCTGTCTCTCTCTGTCCCCAAAAAAATAAATAAACGTTCAAAAAAAAAAAAAAATTTAAAAGTAAGGAAATTCTTCCCTAAGGAACCATTTTCCTCATGAATCATATGCTAGTTTATGCCAAAGCTATATATAGCTTAATATTAATTTCTATACAGAAGATCTCTGAAGACATTAAACTGAGTATCAATTTAGCATTTCTTTACCAAAAAAATTTTACAAATATGAAGACTAAATATGTGGGTAATCGTTGTTAGATTATATTGTACATTTTTCCAAAGACAAGGTCCAAAACATTTTTAGGTTGACCTACATAAATAAAAAGGAAGTAGGTAAAACAGTCAAATATCTAATTATGATAGTAAATGTATTCATTTGGCTGTACACACATTTAAAATGGGGTACAAGGGGCGCCTGGGTGGTGCAGTCGGTTAAGCGTCCGACTTCAGCCAGGTCACGATCTCGCGGTGCGTGAGTTCGAGCCCCGCGTCGGGCTCTGGGCTGATGGCTCAGAGCCTGGAGCCTGTTTCCCATTCTGTGTCTCCCTCTCTCTCTGCCCCTCCCCCATTCATGCTCTGTCTCTCTCTGTCCCAAAAATAAATAAACGTTGAAAAAAAAAAATTAAAATGGGGTACAAAAGAAAGTAAATTTGGAAATACTTTCTTTCACTCCCACGTTCTCTGAAACAATTTTATTTCCTCTTTGCATGCATCTTCAGTATCAATTCAACAAAGACAGAAGATGTGCCATTACTTTATGTATCACTCAGAAAGAAAAAATTATACCAATTAAATTATGCCATGCCATTATTTATACATGTATCTCAGATTCAGAGAGGTTAAAATGTAAAAAATGAAAGTTATAGTTGGTATTTCATTATGAAAAAAGAGGAAGGAGGTTATCTATATTTCTATGTAACATACAGACCAAAAAATAATCCCCTGGATTATACTAAATTATATAAAAATATTTTATAGATATGAATTTACTTATATTCTTACAGAAGGAAAAGTATATGCACAATTGTAAACACATTACAAACATACAGAAAAAAATGAATAAAATAATATTTGCAATATAACTAACAAGTGATAAGGGACAAAAACATCCATCTGTTTGATTGATGAATGGTCTGAATATACAGGTGATAGATTAAAAAGGGAAGAAATGTGGGATGATCAGATAGTGAAATGAGAAAGGAGCTCTGTCTTTAAGTATTAACATATATATTGATTAGACCCTCAATAATGTATAGTCACAGGAAAACATGATAGACACTATAAGAATGGCACACATAAAGGAAAGAGAAACTACTATCTCAGAGAGGTCAGTATAGCTGGCTTTCTTTTCCAAAAAGATAACAGTTAAAAGAGGTCAGATTCCCACAAAAGAATATGAAAAGAGAACATTTTAGTCAAAGAGAAAAGAATAAAAGCAGTAAACAAAAATGGACTCATCTAATTTTGAGGTCCATTTTTTCTGAAAAATGAAATAATTCTACTAAGACTACCAAACCAAAAATTGAAAATAATCATCCTGTGAACTAGTTCACATTTGTCAACATATGTTAGAATATTTATAAAAAATAAAAACAACTCCATTTTCATAACATAAAATTTCAGACACTAGTAATCTTTAAAATCAAATCAAAAACTCAAAAGGCCAAATCCTTGAGCCATGAGATTTAAGCCTAGCAACTACCTTCCCTAATTTCTCCAAATACTAACAGAAAAGTTCTTTCTCTTACACATACACACATGCAAATAACACCCCAGATTATATCTCACTCTTGGAAGGATAGGAAAACAACCCCCTTCTTTCTGTTCAAGCTCAGCTCAGTACATTGACCTTAATCTACCAAAGTGCAGATTTACCTCGCTTACTAAAATGAGACTGAGTTACTACTTTAGCAGCTCAGACAGCTAATTCAGGGGCTGATTACCTTGAGCCTAAATTCTGAGCAAAGCGAGAACACAACATCAGGGATAGGGGGACAAAATCAGTTAAAGTAACTCCAAATATTTGACTAGATCATATTCCACTTTTTAAATAAAGCCAATTGTTAATGAATCAGAATTTAATTCCCTTGGAAATAACATTATATATGTAGTTTAGGTTTTCTTGCTAGCCCATAAAATTTAAGCTTAGTCATGATGCAAAAGCCTAAAACTAGTAGTTCTAGATGAGGTCTAAAAAAAGATGGTTACCAAAGAAAATACAATTAACCATCAAAAAGTAAAGAAAACTAGAAGCCTCTGGGTGGCTCACTCGGCTAAGCATCTTGATTTAAGCTCAGGTCATGATCTCACGTTTGTGGGATTGCACCTGTGTCAGACTCCACACTGGGCATGGAAGCTACTTAAGATTTTCTCTCTCCTCCTCCCTTTGCCGCTCCCCCAAGTGCTCTCACACTCTCTCATTCGCTCTCTCTCAAAAAAAAAAGTAAAAAAATGAAGTTTCCTCCATTATAATTACTTATATAACTGGACTGATAATGTGTGTGTGTGTGTGTATACATGAATGAATGAAAGAATGAATGAATGAATAACAAAACTTGTCTCTGATTCTCTTGCTTTCTTAGAACAGTAGCAGTAGTAGTATCCTGGCTTTCTTTGTTTCATGTCTCTACCTACACAGAGTTCTAGGGTCTGAAATTAAAAGTCCAGGATCCAAAATTATCTACTGGTCTTCACACCAAACAACCTCTCAGCCATTATCACTCAATATGGATCTTAAAAATTAAAAGACCACACTTAAGAGTACAAAGTTCAACAAGAAGTCCCTTGTCTATGATAATCCTATATCCAAGGGTACATATTAACTGAGTAGGTTAGGGAGCATGTGCATAGCTCAGTCAATTGAGGGTCCAACTTTGGCTCAGGTCATAATCTCGTGGTCCATGAGTTCGAGCTGACAGCTCAAAGCCTGGAGATTGCTTCACATTCTGTGTCTCCCTCTCTCTCTGACTCTCCCACACTCATGCTCTGTCTCTCTCTCTGTAAAAAAAAAAATTTTTTAATTTAACTGAGTATGTTGAGTATTACCTCGCAGGACAGTTTAACCAAACCTCAAACTGAAACCTTATCACTGAAATTTCCAGCTACTACATAAGCCATGGAAAGATGCCTGTGCTAGCATCATCACAAAGGAAAAGACAACAGCTGTTCTTTGTTGGGAGTCTTAGTTTTCTGGGGCCAGAAGTATCTCTTTAATGAGTCTAGACTGACAGAAGGGCTAACAGTCAGACATGTGACTGACACCTGTTGGCACCTGGGAAAAAGCAACCCACATGCCAGTTCCAAAGTACCTGTCCTCTAAAGACAGCATCCCAGCACATGGGAAAAGCCTTTGGCCTCAGCAAGATCATCAAGTGAATAGCCTCTGAATCATCTAGTTGTCTCTGTCTTCCCCTTCTAGAAGGTAAGCTCATTAATAAAAACTTGAACACAGAGAGAAGGGGGGAGGAGGAAGGAGAAAGAGAAGAGAGAAAGGAAGGGAGGGAGGGACGAGGAGGAGAAAAAAAGAAAAAGACTTTGGAATTCTTAGGTACAACTCTATTACCACCAACATGCTTATGTGATACAGGACCAGTCATTTCATCTGTCTGCACCTCAGCTTCCTTATCCATATTTTTAAAATCTATATAAGAACCCTTTCCAAAAACAAAACAGTCATGAGACAGAAGGGGCAGCAAAAATTAACAAATGCAACTATTAAACAAATTACATTAAAATTTTGGGGACATCTTTCTTAGAAAAATAAGATCTACCTGACACATACCAAAAGAAGACCTATAAGGCTTGCAGAGTTCCTATAGGAATTCTCCACCCACAATATATGCCAGTTTGCTTTTTAATGTTTTTACTAAAGTAAAGAAAAAGAACTGATCATTGAATACAAATGAGGTAAGAGTAATGCCCACATTTCAAAGGAAATAAGGCCATTTCTGTCACAATAAAAATTTGTTTTGGGGGCACCTGGGTGGCTCAGTTGATTAAGCATACGACTTTGGCTCAGGTCATGATCTCACAGTTCATGATTTCAAGCCCTGCAGCAGACTCTGTGCTGTCAGAATCCTCTGTCTCTCTCTCTCTCTCTCTCTCTCTCTGCCCCTTCCCTGCCAGCATGCACACACATGCACGCACTCCCTCTCTCTGCCCCTTCCCTGCTAGCATGCACACACATGCGCGCGCTCTCTCTCTCTCTCAAAAATTAATACAAGTTAAAGCTGGGAGGAGCCAAGATGGAGGAACAGCATGGAAGTTGTTTTTGCATCTTGCGTCCATGAAATACAGCCAGATCAACACTAAACCATCCTGCACACCTAGAAAACTGATTTGAGGATTAACACAACAATCTACACAACCTGAACCACAGAACTCAGCAGGTACGCAGCACAGAGAGGTGAACTAGAGGAGAGAGAAGCCACGGAGGGCAGGGAGCTGTTTTTGCTTGCGGAGAGAGGACAGACAGGGGGAGAGTACCGGAAAAGCACCCCCTCCAAAAGCAGCCGGAGAGAAAGTGGAAAGTGGAAACAGCCACAGGGACTGAACTAAAAAGGGAGAAAGGAGAAAGGAGAGGGTTTAAATTCCACTAAGACTCTATAAATGGGGGTTGGGGGGCGGCACAGAGTCTGAAACTCCGCAGCTCGATACCTGGCGGTGCTCTGGTGGGAAGGGCAAATCCCCAAGAGAGTGAGGTCTGGGGCTCCTTGGGCCATATGGGGAGAGGCAATTCCCCTGCTGGAAGGACATTTGGTAGAGGCGGTGTGGCCCACCCACAGGCAAAGGTGCCAGCAGACCCCAGACAACAACCACATTCACTGGTGCTGGAACAAGGTCATTAAGGGTGAAGCCTGGTGCCAGATGTGTGTTGAGATTTTCCATAATCCCTGAAACGCTGCTGCTACACGATCACGTGAACATTTTCTGGGGCGGGCTGGCACGCAACCACAGTCTCTGGGCATCGGCACCAGCACAGTCCTGTGAATATTCCTGGGTGCGACCGGCACCCAGCCATTGCTTGGTGAGACCCTCCCCCAGAAGGTCTGAGGGGGACAAAGCCACAGTCCCTCAGAAGTGAGGGGTTAGGAAACACAGCTGAATGTGAGATAAAACTCAGGAGGGAGGTGCCACCTGGCAACCTGACAGCTTGATCACCAACAGTGTAAAAGCAGGGTGTGGACAGAAGCCAAAGACAAAGGACAAGTGCATGATTGCTGAGCCGGGAAAACAGAGTTCCAATACTAGAGACTGGGTAGCTGGGTGACATTTTTCACCCCTCCCATGAATGCACATACACACCTACAAGCACCACAACAATCCACCCCAGTAAGCTAAGCAGTGCCATCTAGTGGAGAACGGAGCCATTACACTAAGCCTGGCCCAACTGGGCCAACCTGGCACTTCAGGAACATCACAAGTCTCTCCGCCTGCTTAGTTTATGGACTATAAATTGCTTTACAGTTTGTCTTCTAGGGGAAAACAAAGTAAATTCAATCGTATTTCAGTCTGTTCGCTCGTCCATCTATTCAATTTTCTTTTTTTGTCCCTCTTTTTCATTTCTTTTCTTTTTCTTGAATATAGAAAGAGAAAAAGTTTATTTTTATTTTCAATTTTTATTAAAAATATTTTTTGTTAATTTTTTCTACTATATTTTATACTTTTAGTAAATTTTTCAAATTCCATTCTACTTCCATCATTTCATTTTATTCTATTTCATTGTATTCATTTTTTCAAATTTTCAAAGGTTTTCCTTTTTTTCCTTTTTTTTTTTTTCCTTTTTTTACCTTTTTTCTCTATCAAGCTCCTTTTCAACAACCAGACCAAAACACACCTAGGATCTAGCATCATTTATTTGATTTGTGTGTGTGGTGTGTGTGTGTGTTGTTTTTAATTTTTTAATTTTTTAATTTTAATTTTTTTTACCTTATTAATTCCTTTTCTCCCGTCAAAATGATGAAACAAAGGAATTCACCCCAAAAGAAAGAGCAGGAAGAAACGACAGCCAGGGACTTAACGATACAAGGAAGATGGATACAAGGAAGATGACTGAACCAGAATTTAGAATCACAATAATAAAAATACTAGATGGGGTCGAAAATAGATTAGAATCCCTCTCTGTGGAGATAAAAGAAGTAAAAGCTAGTCAGGATGAAATAAAAAAATGCTATAACTGAGCTGCAATCTTGAATGGATGCCACAGCAGCAAGGATGGATGAGGCAGAACAGCAAATCAGTGATATAAAGGACAAAATTATGGAGAATAATGAAGCAGAAAAAAAAAAGAGGGAGACTGAGGCAAAAGAGCACAATTTAAGAATTACAGAAATCAGTGACTCTTTAAAAAGAAAGAACATCAGAATCATAGGGGTCCCAGAAGATGAAGAGAGAGAAAAAGTGATAGAAGGGTTATATGAGCAAATCACAGCAGAAAACTTTCCTAACCTGGGGAAAGAAAGACACAGACATCAAAATCCAGGAAGCACAGAGGACTCCCATTAGATTAAAAAAAACCTGACCATCAACAAGGCATATCATAGTCAAATTCACAAAATACTCAGGCAAGGAAAGAATCATGAAAGCAGCAAGGGAAAAACAGTCCTTAACATACAAGGGAAGACAGGTAAGGTTTGCAGCAGACCTATCCACAGAATCTTCGCAGGCCAGAAAGGAGTGGCAAGATATATTCAATGTGCTGAATCAGAAAAATATGCAGCCAAGAATTCTTTATCCAGCATAGCTGTCATTCAAAATAGGAGAGATTAAAAGTTTCCCAACAAAAATTAAAGAAGTTTGTGACCACTAAACCAGCCCTGCAAGAAATTTTAAGGACTCCTCTCTGAGGGGAGAAAAAAAAAAAAAAAAAAAAAAAAAAAAAAAAAGATCAAAGCAACAGCAAAGACTAGAAAGGACCAGAGAACACCACCAAAAACTCCAACTCTACAAGAAACATAATGGCAATAAATTCATATGTTTCAGTACTTGCTCTAAACATCAATGGACTAAATGCTCCAATCAAAAGACATAGGATAACAGAATGGACAAGAAAACAAGATCCATCTATATGCTGTTTACAAGCAACCCACTTGAGACCTAAAGACACCTTCAGACTGAAAGTAAGAGGATGGAGAATCATCTGTCATGTTAATGGTCAACAAAAGAAAGGTGGAGTAGCCATACTTATATCAGACAAGCTAGACTTTAAAATAAAGACTGTAACAAGAGATGAAGAAGGGCATTATATCATAATTAAGGGATCTATCCATCAAGAAGACCTAACAATTGTAAACATTTGTGCTGCAAATGTGGAGGCACCCAAATATATAAACCAGTTAATCACAAACATAAAGAAACTCATTGATAATACCATAATAGTAGGGAACTTCAACACCTTACAGCAATGAACAGATCATCTAAACAGAAAATCCACAGGGAAACAATGGCTTTGAATAACACACTGGAACAGATGGACTTAACAGATATATTCAGAACTTTTCATCCTAAAGCAGCATTCTTCTCCAGTGAACATGAAATATTCTCCAGAATAGATCACATACTGGGACACAAATCAGCATTCAACAAGTACAAAAAGATCAAGACAATACCATGCATATTTTCAGACCACAATGCTGTGAAATTTGAAATCAACCACAAGAAAAAATTTGGAAAGATAACAAATACTTGGAGGCTAAAGAACATCCTACTAAAGAATGAATGGGCTGACCAAGAAGTTAAAGAGGAAATTAAAAAGTACATGGAAGTCAATGAAAATGATAACACCACAGCCCAAAACCTCTGGGACACAGCAAAGGCAGTCATAAGAAGGAAGTATATAGCAATCCAGGCCTTCCTAAAGAAGGAAGAAAGGTCTCGGATACACAACCTAACCTTACACCTTAAAGAGCTAGAAAAATAGCAAATAAAACCCAAAGCAGCACAATCTGGGAAATAATAAAGATTATAGCAGAAATCAATGCTATCAAAACTAAAAAAAAAAAATAAAATAATAGAAAAGATCAATGATGGGGCGCCTGGGTGGCGCAGTCGGTTAAGCGTCCGACTTCAGCCAGGTCACGATCTCGCGGTCCGCGAGTTCGAGCCCCGCGTCGGGCTCTGGGCTGATGGCTCAGAGCCTGGAGCCTGTTTCCGATTCTGTGTCTCCCTCTCTCTCTGCCCCTCCCCCGTTCATGCTCTGTCTCTCTCTGTCCCAAAAATAAATAAACGTTGAAAAAAAAAAAAAAAAAAGAAAAGATCAATGAAATCAGAAGCTGGTTCTTTGAAAGAATTAACAAAAATTGATAAACCACTAGCCACTTTGATCCAAAAAAAAAAAAAGAAAAAAAAAAAAGGAAAGGACCCAAATAAATAAAATCAAGAATGAAAGAGGAGAGATCACAAGCAACAGAAATACAAACAGTAATAAGAGAATATTATGAGCAATTATATGCCAATAAAATGGGCAATCTGGAAGAAATGGACAAATTCTTAGAAACAAAAACTACCAAAATTGAAACAGGAAGAAATAGAAAATTTAAACAGACCCGTAACCAGGAAAGAAATCAAATTAGTAATCAAAAATCTCCCAAAAACCAAGAGTCCATGGCCAGATGGTTTTCCAGGGGAATTCTACCAAATATTTAAAGAAGAGTTAACACTTATTCTCTTCAAGCTGTTCCAAAAAATAGAAATGGAAGGAAAACTTCCAAACTCTTTCTATGAAGCCAGCATTACCTTGATTCCAAAACCAGACAGGACCCCACTAAAAAGGACAACTATAGACCAATTTTCCTGATGAACATGGATGCAAAAATCCTCAACAAGATATTAGTCAACCAGCTCCAAAAATACATTAAAAAAATTATTCACCAAGACCAAGTGGGATTTATACCTAGGATGCAGGGCTGGTTCAATATCCGCAAAACAATCAATGTGATGCATCACATCAATAAAGAAAGGACAAGAACCACGTGATCCTCTCAACAGATGCAGAGAAAGCATTTGACAAATTACAGCATCCTTTCTTGATAAAAACACTCAAGAAAGTAGGGATAGAAGGAACATACCTCAAGATCATAAAAGCCATATATGAAAGACCTATCAAAAAAAAACACCAGCATTCTTCACAGAGCTAGAATAAACAATCCTAAAATTTGTATGGAACCAGAAAAGGCCCCGAAGAGCCAAAGCAATCTTGAAAAAGAAAACCAAAGCAAGAGACATCACAATCCCAGACTTCAAGCTGTATTACAAAGCTGTAATCATCAAGACAGTATGGTACTGGCACAAAAACAGACACTCATATCAATGGAACAGAATAGAGAACCCAGAAACAGACCCACAAACATATGACCTACTAATCTTTGACAAAGAAGGAAGGAATATCCAATGGGATAAAGACAGTCTCTTCAGCAAGTGGTGCCGGGAAAAACTGGACAGCGACATGCAGAAAAATGAACCTGGACCACTTTCTTACACCATTCACAAAAACAAACTCAAAATGGATGAAAGACCTAAATGCAAGACAGGAAGCCATCAAAATCCTCATGGAGAAAGCAGGCAAAAATCTCTTTGATCTTGGCCACAGCAACTTCTTACTCAACACGTCTCCAGAGGCAAAGGAAACAAAAGCAAAAATGAACTACAGGGACCTCATCAAAATAAAAATGTTCTGCACAATGAAGGAAACAATTGGCAAAACTAAAAGGCAACCAGCAGAATGGGAGAAGATATCTGCACATGACATATCAGATAAAAGGTTAGTATCCAAAATCTATAGAGAACTTATCAAACTCAACACCCAAAAATCAAATAATCCAGTGAAGAAATAGGCAAAAGACATGCATAGACACTTCTCCAAAGAAGTGTCCAGATGGCCAACTGACACATGAAAAAATGCTCAACATCACAGAAATACAAATCAAAACCACAATGAGATACCACCTCACACCTGTCAGAATGGCTAACATGAACAACTCAGGCAATAATAGATGATGGGGAGGATGCACAGAGACAGGATCTCCTTTGCACTGCTGTTGGGAATGCACACTGGTGCAGCCACTCTGGAAAACAGTATGGAGGTTCCTCAAAAAATTAAAAATAGAACTACCCTACAACCCAGCAATTGCACTACTAGGGATTTATCCACGGGATACAGGTGTGTTGTTTCAAAGGGACACATGCACCCCAATGTTTACAGCAGCACTATCAACTATAGCCAAAGTATGGAAAGAGCTCAAATGTCCATTGATGGATAAATGGATAAATTTACACACACACACACACACACACACACACACATATACACACACACACAATGGAGTATTACTCGGCATTCAAAAAGAATGAAACCTTGCCATTTGCAACTACGTGGATGGAACTAGAGGGCATTATGATAAGTGAAATTAGTCAGAGAGGGACAAATATACAACTTCACTCATGTGAAGACTTTCAGATACAAAACAGATGAACATAAGGGAAGGGATGCAAAAATAATAGAAAAACAGGGAGGGAGACAAAACATAAGAGACTCTTAAACACAGAGAATAAACAGAGGGTTACTGGAAGGGTTGTGGCAGGGGGGATGGGCTAAATGGGTATGGAGCATTAAGGAATCTACTCCTGAAATCATTGTTGCACTATATGCTAACTTGGATGTAAATTAAAAAAATTAATTAAATTTAAAAAAAAGAGAAATTCCCAAAGAACATGCCACCAAAGTTACAGACTCACACTAAATTGCTCTCAGACATTGTTTGTTTTATTCTCCACATAATTTTGTTAGAGTGAGCATTTAGTAAAACCAAATTAAGCAGACAGAAATAAAAGTTTGTATACATAATTTTGAAAGTGGCTAAATATAGTCTTCTCTAATTTGAGATTATCAATTTAAGAAGTATTTTGCTAAATAAAAAACAATTTCTAAAACCGAAAGAAAGAAAGAAAGAAAGAAAGAAAGAAAGAAAGAAAGAAAGACAGACAGACATGTTAAAAAAATTTGTTTAAGGTCAAAATCTATCACTCTTTAAAGTAGTTGTCTGATTGAGGGCAAAAATCTCTTGTATAATGCCCTTTCCAAAAGTGAAGGGACAAGGTCTGTTCCAGGCATTCAGGTGGGGATGAAGGAAGAGAAGAGACAAAGAAAGAGAGGACTAAAACGAAGGTAACAAAGGACTGAGAGCTGTGTGCACATATCTGAAGACATCAGCATAGTAGAATAATTTGTAACTGCTTTAACTGGTATCCTTGAAGTACTGCCTTATTTAAAAGAACCAAAATTGTCATAACAATTTAATCACCCCTGATTTGAGGCACTAAGTAAAACAGTGAGGAAGTTAATTTTTGATTCATAAAGTATTAGGTAAATAAAGACCGCTCAACCTTGGTCAAGGTCCCTAACCTGTGTCTGTCTTAACACTTCCAGTGCTTGTTTAACTTCTCAAAACTTTAAATCTTTTCAAAATGGTTGCTTCTACTATAGAAACATTTTTAAAAGAAAAAAAGGAGGAAATAAGTTTGTAAATAACTGTAACAGTTTGAAATCTTTGGGTGTTAAATTACAGAAAATCTTGTTTCAAAATAGCTTAAACTTTTTCTAATTTTTTTAAGTTTATTTCGAGAGAGAGTATGTAAACGAGGAAGGGGCAGAGAGAGGGAGAGACAGAATCCAAAGCTGTTAGCTCAGAGCCTGACACAGGGCTTGAACTCATGAACCATGAGATCATGACCTGAGCTGAGATCAAGAAGAGTTGGATGCTTAGCCAACTGAGCCACCCAGAGTAAAACCCCAAAATAGCTTAAAATTTATGAAAATATACTCTCTCACAAAACGTAAGTCTAGTTTCAGAAATACTCCTAAAGTGAGTTCAGGAATATTACTGAATTGAAGATGGCAGAAACAAATGAAAAGATATAATATGCTCACGGCTGAAAGAATATTGTTAAAATGTCCGTACTATCCAAAGCCATCTATATTCAATGCAATCCCTATCAAAATACCAATATATTTTGCACAAAACTAGAATAATCCTAAATTTTGTAAGAAGCCACAAAAGACCCTCAATAGCAAAAGCAATCTTGAAAAAGAAACACAAAGAGAGGTATCACAATCCCAGATTTTAAACTCTACTTCAAAGCTAACCAAACCAGTATGGCACAGGAACAAAAACAGACACACAGGTCAATGAAACAAGATAAAGATCCATGAAATAAACCCACACTTGTACAATCTACAACAAAGGACGCAAGAATACAAATAGGGAAAAGACAGTCTCTTCAGTAAATGATGTTGAGAACACTAAAGAGCTACACAAAAAAGAGTAAAACCACTTTCTTTCGCCATATTAAAAAAAAAAAAAAACTCAAAATGGATTAAAAACCTAATGGTCTGACCTGAAACCATAAAACTCCTAAAAGAAAATATAAACCATAAGTATTCTGACATCAGTTTTAGCAGTATTTTTTTTTTCTGGATATTTCTCCTCAAGTAAGGAAAACAAAAACAAAAATAAACTATTGGGACTATATCAAATCAAACAGCTTTACACAGCAAAGGAAACCATCAACAAAATGAAAGGCAACCTACTGAATAGGAGAAGATACATGCAAAAGATATATCTGATAAGGGGTTACTATCGAAAACATATAAAAAATTCATAGAACTCAACAACAACAACAAAATGATTAAAGGAGCACCTGGGTGGCTCAGTCAGTTAAGCCTTCGACTTCGGCTCAGGTCATGATCTCGCAGTTGGTGAGTTTGAGCCCCGCGTTGGGCTCTGTGCTAACAGCTCAGAGCCTGGAAAATGCTTCGGATTCTGTGTCTCCCTCTCTCTGTCTGCCCCTCCCCCGCTTGTGCTCTGTCTCTCAAAAATAAATAAACGTTAAAAAAAAATGATTAGAAAATGGGCAGAGGATGGAATAGACATGTTTCCAAAGAAGACACAAAGACGGCCAACTGACAAAAGATGCTTAATACCATGAATCGTCCAGGAAATGCAAATCAAAACCACAGTGAGATATAACCTCCCATCAGTCATAATAGCTAGTATCAAGAAAGACAAGATATAACAAGTGTTGGTGAAGACATGGAGAAAAGAGAACCCTAATGCACTACTGGTGGGAAAGTAAACTGGTGCAGCCACCAAGGAAAACAGTATGAAGGTTGCTCAAAAAAATTAAAAATAGAAATACCATAAGATATCCATTTCTGGGTATTCACCCAAAGAAAGCAAAAAAAAAAAAAATTCAGAAAGATATATGCACCCCTATGTTTGATGATGCATTATTTACAGTAGCCACAATATGGGAACAACCTAAGTGTCCATCAATAGATGGATGAATATGATGTTGTATATATATTTATAATGGAATATCACTCATTCATAAAAAAGAATGAAATCTTGCCATCTGGGACAACTGGATAGACCTAGATGGTACTATGCTAAGTGAAATAAGTCAAATAGAAAAAGACAAATACCATAACAAAAAAACAAAACAAATACCAAAAACAAAACAAACAAAAAAAGAAACAGACACATAAATAAGAGAACAGACTGGTGGTTGTTACAAGCAGGGGCAGGGATGGGGGGAGGAGGAATGGGAGAAATAGGTAAAAGTGAAAAAGAGGTACAAACTTCCAGCATAAAAGAATTAAGTCATGGGGATGAAAATCACAGCATAGAGAATACAGTCAGTAATATTATGATAACTTTGGTGACAGACAGTAACTACACTTATTGTGGTGAGCATTTCATAATGTATATATAAACATCAAATCATTATGTTGTCTACCTGAAACTAATATAATATTGTATGTCAACTCTACTTCAATTAAAATATATACACACACAAAGAAAAACTAATTCATAGACACAGAGAACAGATTAAGTGGTTGCCAGAGTTATGGGTTGAGGATGGGTGAAGATTGTCAAAAGGTATAAACTTTCTGGGGATGTCATGTACATGAGTATAGTTAACAATACTGTAGGGTGTATTTGAAAGCTGCTAGGAGAATAGATCCTAAAAGTTCTCATTACATGAAAAAAAAACTCTGACTTTTTGCAGATGTTAACCACAGTTATTGTGATTATTTTGCAATCTATACAAATATTGAATCATTATGTTGTATACCTGAAATTAATATAATGTCATATGCCAACTAGACTTCAATAAAAACAATTTCTTTAATTAAAAAAAAATTTTGAACAATTATTGCAGAAGTCTGAAAAGATAGTAAACCAGAAATCTGAAAAGATATTAAATCAGAGTTCTATCACTCTACAATTACTCTTCTCTCAATATTTTAAACATTATGCCAAGATAAGCCTCTCCATTATAAATCTAAATATAAACTCTAATATAATCACTTTAGAAAAGAAATTCTCAATTACAATCAGGGTTTCTAAGGCTAATCTAAATTGATCTACTTACATAAGGACAGGTAAAGCTCTAGGGCTTTTTAATTATTATGTTTTTTTCTCCCTTAAATTGAGCTATAAAGGCTATCCAAAATCACTAGGTGAAAACTTTTTTAGATGTCAACTTGGCTAGCCTAAAGTGCTTAGTTACTTAACCAAACACTAATTTAGATGTTGCTATGAAAGTTACAATTCATCTTCTAAAAATAATAATAATCAATGAATCAATCAATCTTCTAATCCATTTAAGCAAAGGAGATTATCCCAGATAATGAATAGGCATAACTGAATCCTTTGGAAGGCTCCTAAAAACAGGGCTGAGGTTTTCCTAAGAGAGAAAAAAAATTCTACCTGTGGACTTGGCTGAATTTTTGCCCATGCCATGGGATTTCTATCTTGATGCTGATGTTCTCTTCCTGTCACCTTGCCATCCAGATTTCAGACTTCCTTTGCCAAGTCCCACACAATCATGCAAAACAACTCCTTGCAATAAATCTTTTAAATCTCCTTGTATAAACGATATATAAATATATATAGATATATAGATATATATAAATGAGATTATATATCTCTCTATATATCATTTATACAAGGAGATTTAAAAGATTTATTGTAAGGAGTTGTTTATATAGATATACAGATATATATATATACCCTACTAGTTCTGCCTCTGGTTGAACTCCCAATTTATATACACCACAGTTTAGAATATTAATTTAGAAGTAGTATCTCTTACACTTAATTGGGAAGATATTTTGTATGTGCAAATATATGGGTGGCCTTACATAATCCTTTTAAAAACTGCAGTAGGTCAACAGAACAACAGTGGTACAACACTGAATCATCCTCTACAGGAGCTACTATTGTTCTACAAGAGCAATGTAGGGGACTATTCATTTTTATCTAGGTCACAAAGAAAAGGCCTAGGAATTCTTTATGATTTAATCTAAACCTTTTAACACTGGAGATTTTTACATAAATACTAGGAAATTTGCAAAGAACACTAAGAATTTTCTCTAGTTCAATGATCATAACAGTCCACTTTTTTTTTTTTTTTTTGCATTTAGAAGGTTGCTGAACACCCTTAAGAAATGAATTCTATATCCTGAATTATGTGTGGAACTACCATCACATTAAGGGGCCACAACTTAAAGGGCATGTCAGCATTGGAACAACCACATACAAGATGGGCTAGAAACAAAGACAAAGACAATCATAATCAACAATATCTGAATCTTACCACAGAGAACACATACTTTATCCTCAAAACAATGTCCCAAGAGGTACAGTTCAACTGACCTATACTGGCTGTTCTTTAATTCTGATCAAGCAAAATTCCCAGCAAGCCTCAGCAGTAGCAAAAGCAGCAGTAGCAATTCAGTTTATTACAGAACTGTAGCCTTACATAACACTCACTTTCCCAGGAAGTCCCAAACAAACCCCCCTGACGGTGCAGGGACAGAAACCTGGTGTGGAAGGTACAAATTGCGGGAGACTGGCTTTCTGAGAAACAGCATGGCCAAGAGGGAACACACATAAAAAACACACAGAGACCAAAATCCCAATGGATTAGGACCATGATAAGACAAATCAAAAGAAAGGTGAAGAAATTCAAATGATAAATTATGGGGAGACAGACACCCACATATAGGAAATAGTGGAATGGCAACACAAGAAGCAAATGGTTAGTAAGAAACACAGCAGCCACACACATGCATCTCAGTACTAAATATGGGAACAAAAGGCATAAATAATATAATCCTGACTCTCTTTGACTATTATTCAAATCTTAAACTGTATTACTGAACAAGAAATTATAAAGCCAGTAACAAAAAGTGAGTTTTAAAAACTTCCTTTTTTTGGTAGCCAAGAAACTTGTGTCAAATCCTAAAACAAAATTACAGTGCTACCTGGCGAGAGGATAAAACTGTAGTGCTTTTCAACCTTTTAAGTTACATTCTGTGGAAAGCACAGATCATTCACAAGTTTCTCAAAATGTGAGAAATACGGTGGATAATGAAAGCTATTTGTTGTGCTTTGAGTCTGAAATATAAATTTAATCCTATTTCTTACTCTCTTTCAAGTCACACCCATCTCCAAAAATCAGCATTAGATCCAAAAATGAATCAAAGTTTCTCCAAGCAAGCTGTCTGAAATAACAAGCAATAATTTCAATGTAGATATCTAATACAAGAAAACAAATGGAAAAATGAAACTTTATCAAGGAATTTCTTTTCTGAAATACTAAAATATTTAGTGGGAAGTCACTAATCCATCAAAAGTATTGTATTTTAAAACCTATGCAGTACTGCTGCTGATTTCAGGCCAACACAGAGCAGGGAGGCATGTATCCATGTGAGTATGTAAATGTGTGTGTGTCCTGGGGGGGAAAGTGCAGTGCAAACACGAAAAAAGGCACATAATCTCATCTTGAGACTCTAGTAATTTCTTAATTCTGACCTGAAGAATTCTATCCATTCATCTTATCCAGAACCAGAAATACAAATAGAATTAATATCAAAGCAAAAGGAATCTAGAGAGTATGCAACCAGCTATGTTATTAACACTTTCAGTATAGTGAAGAAAAATTGTGAGGATTAAACTTTATTGTTTTGGTTTCTTGAAACTCAAAACTCTATGGGTACAGAATAGGAGAAAAATTAATTCTAGGGGAGTATTAAGTCTACCAGTCACCCATAAATTTTAAACTTAATACAATTTATGAAAGTTGTCTCAGATTTCCCAACCTTCAAGAACATGAAAATAAAATATTCCTAGAAATCAGCTCCAAGAAGCTACAGAGGTTAGTGACTTCACTCTGTCACTGTCATCTCTTGACTATTTAAAAGAACATGGGTGGTTAATGAAGTTCTACTAGAAGAACTGCTTCTATGTACATGTAAATTTATGTTAAATACATGCTGTAAAAGAAGAGGTCAAAAAACAAATACTTAATCTTTAGTATAAAACACTCTAATTAGAGGGAGAAATAAAAGAGCTGTCTAGCTAGATCTATAAGCACAGCTCATTTTAAAGAATTCATCTACTTTACTATGTAGATAAAGTAATTAAAAAGCAAGTAGCTATTTGTACTCTACTGATTAGCCAGTAGAAAACTTCAATTTCTCAATCAATAAATACTTCCTCACTTTCCAATTAATGATGCTGATGTCCGGAGCTTCCTAATATATTTCCATCCTATGTCACCTTTTAGATGTTGCAGCAATGAATTTACAATGACTTATAATAAAAAGCAGATTAAAAAAAATAACATAAGCACTCAAGAACCTAAATTCCAAGAGGCAGATACACTGAAAAAGTACACCCCCAAAAGTATACAGTTTTAAAAACATACTTTAATCTTTCTAACATAGAGAGTCCACCATTCAGCTTCCCTTTCCTTACCTTTCCAACTCTGCAATCTTCTTATCTTTGTCATTCTTCTCATTTTCCACTTCTTTCAAGATTTCCAAGAGGCGGTCAACTTCTGCCTGGGCCTTGCTAGATTCATCTTTGTACCTGGCAGTCTCTCTCTCCAATTGCTGTATTCGGTCATTCATCTCTGGACTGGCTCTGGCTTCCAATGTTGCCTCATGTGCCTACAAAGAAAAGTGTTCAAATTCCATGATTCACATATAGTGGCAGTGAACACTACAGTTCCAAAGCACTATCTACATTTCAAATTATTTATTTTTTAATGTTTATTTTTCAGAGACAGAGCGTGAGCCGGGGAGGGGCAGAGGGAGAGGGAGACACAGAATCTGAAGCAGGCTCCAGGCTCTGAGCTGTCAGCACAGAGCCCAACACGGGGTCTCAAACTCATGAACTGGAAGGTCATGACCTGAGCCAGAGTCAGACACTTAACTGACTGAGCCACCCAGGAACCCCTACATTCCAATTTAAACATAGCATTATCAAATATCTAATAGCTCATCTTCAATTTATAAAGTTTTTCTCTGCTTAAATATTATATAAATAAAATATTAGTAATAAGTTGAGAAATAGTTATCATGAATTTCAAACAGGTTTGGGTTTATATGTACTACTGTACATCTCTGAATATTTATTAGGCCAAAAATCATCACAAGACAAGAGATTTTTCTGAGTCTAGTGATACAAACAAGGCATTAGACTACTATTGACCTCTCCAAGATAATTTCTCCAATCTCTCAAAACGGCATCACCAGAGATCCAGTGCTGATGTTACTATAACCACTGCCAATGCTGAGATCAAATTCGCACTTGACCCTTACTTTCCTTCCCTTTTCCTATATACTGCTTTATCAAACATGTATGAATCACATAGAGCATACAGAATCACATAGATTCTGCAGATGAAATACTTCCATGAAAATGAAGTTAGGTTAAGAAAATGGCTATCCACACATAGGTACCTTCCTAAGACAAGAATTCAGGGTTTTACAAAGTAACATGGAACAAGCAAAGTTAGAAGTCAACGATCACCTTCAGAACCAAGAAGAAAACTTTTATTCAGAATCCTGTTGCAAATGCCAACTAATAACTCCAATGCATTTTGGAATGCAAAGCAATTTCAATAATTAAAAACTAATTATCAAGTCTTCAATTTTCCTTCTGAATATGTATAATGTATTTAATGAAAAGGTCATGGTGAAGATGTTTCATTTTCCCTTATTTAACAGACAATAGAATATACTCAGTTCTCTAAAAAGGTTTGAAAAAATACTAAAGGAGTAAATATATGTTGTTAAGAAATAATCTGGAAAGTTCTGAAAACTAACTTGAGAAACGTTTCCACAAATTGGGCTAAATGCTTTGTCAAAGCAAAAGCTGTACTTCTAAGATTAAAATCCTGACAATAATTTTTGTTTCAGGTGTAACCAGTTTTAAAAATCCAGTTACTAACAGTGGCCTTTAAAAAAGAGTCCACTGGAGTACTTGGGTGGCTCAGTCAGTTAAGTGTCCGACTTTGACTCAGGTCATGATCTCACCGTTCATGAGTTTGAGCCCCATGTCGGGCTCTGTGCTGACAGTTTGGAGCCTTGGAACCTGCTTCAGATTCTGTCTCTGTCACTCTCTGCTCCTCCCTTGCTTGTGTTCTTTTTCAAAAATAAACAAACACTAAAAAAAAAAACAAAAATGTTCACTGGAAGATGTATTTTAATGTGTTAGCAAAATTCTACCTTAAACTGGTGGTGTTAAAAGCCACAAGATAAAATCTAGCATAAAGATAGGTAGGGCGCCTGGGTGGCTCAGTTGGTTAGGTATCTAGCTCTTGATTTCAGCTCAGGTCATGATCTCACGGTTTGTGGGAATGAGCCCCTTGTGGGGCTCGGCACTGACAGCACAGAGCTTGCTTGGGATTCTCTCTCTCCCTCTCTCCCCGTCCCCTGTTCACGCTGTGCTCTCTCTCAAAATAAATAAGCATTTATAAATAAATAAACAAATAAATACAATGAAAAGAAAGGAGGAAAGAGAGGCAACTCTGAATCAATTAATCATTAAGAATAAAACAAGGCAATGGGGACACCTGAGTGGCTCAGTCAGCTGAGCGTCCGACTTGGGCTCAGGTCATGATCTCACTGTTGACAAGTTCGAGCCCCCTGTCAGGCTCTGTGCTGACAGCTCAGAGCCTGGAGCCTGCTTTGGATTCTGTGTCTCCCTCTCTCTGCTCCTCCCCCACTCATGCTAGGTCTCTCTTGTCTCAAAAATAAACAAACAAAAAAAAAAAAAAGAAGAAGAAAACAAGGCAAAAGCAGCAGAAATGCAAACACATCTCAAAGCCTGGGGTGGGGGGGGGGGAATTTTGATCTCAGAAACTTTCCCACTTTGTATTTACTCCAAATCTATACTTTCTATGCTTCAGAAAGGAGTCATTTTAGAAAGTCTACAGAATTCCTACTTGAGGAAGGGAGAGAGAAGGTCTTGTGCATTCACTTTTTTTTAGAGTAGTAAAAAAACCTCTCATACAAAATACAGAAAAAAACATCTACCTAGGCTTTATGGCACTACTCTGTCATGTCACTTACTGGTCTCAATGGGTAGCTTAAAACTATTTTCAGGACCGAAAAGGAAGAAGAGTCAGGAAGAAAAGAAGAGAAAAAGGTAGAATGAAATGGTATAAGAACAGAACAAGCAAGAGAAAAAAAAAGTAAAAGGTTAAAAAATATAATTTAAAAAATTAACAATAAAAAAATTCTCTAGGAAGAGAGATTTCTTCCCAGAGGAGAAAAAAAAAGAAGTTAGCACTTTTTTACAATTCTGATAATTCAGAAGTTGAATTTCAAGACTGTTCTTAATAATTTTAAGGTCATTATCTCATGCTGAAGACATAAAATACCCAAATTCATATCTAGGATATAAATTCCTAAGCTAGAAGTAAAAAATGTCTTGAATTTATCATTATCTCAAGATTAGTTCCCTTCTACTACAAACAAAATAGAGAAATTTCTTTGAAAATTTCAATAATAATCAGAGCCTTATGAATAAATATAAGTTAGAACTCCAACCTTATGCCACTTACGGTTTTTAGCAAGAAAATGCGCCAAATATCACTTCATATCAACCTACAAATAAATGTGGGTTCATTTCTGAATTTTCTATTCTGTTCCAGAGCATGAATGGAAGTGGAGCAGAGAGAGAGAGAAGAAGACACGGAATCCAAAGCAGGCTCCAGGCTCTGAGCTGTCTGCACAGAGTCCGACGTGGGGCTTGAACCCATGAACCATGAGATCATGACCTGAGCCAAAGTCAGACACTTAACCAACTGAGCCACCCAAGCACCCTTCAGAAAATAGATTTTAAAAGTTTCCACAACCGGGGTGCCTAGGTGGCTCAGTCAGTTAAGTGTCCAACTTCAGCTCAGGTTGTGATCTCACGGCTCATGAGTTTGACCCCCACATCGGGCTCCCTGCTGTCAGCATAGAACCAGCTTCAGATCCTCTGTCCCTCTCTCTTTCTCTGCCCCTCCCCCTTTTGAGAGCACTCATGCATGCTCTCTCTCAAAAATAAACAAACATTTAAAAAAGTTCCCACAACCAAAAAATAAAATAAGCTGTATCTATGTAAAAAAATAAAAATAAACCTACTAATAAGCTATAAAACAACAACAAAACGTTAACACAAAAGACAAAGATAACAAAACCCTAGGCCTAATAAGCTACTAAGAAGAATTAAAACTGTAGCAAATTAAAAAATATATATATATGACAATATTTGGTTCTATTTATTTTAGATGAAATTGACATATTAGTTTCAGGCATACACCACAATGATTTGACTATGTACAGCATATTGTGAAATGGTCACAATGTACCTAATTAACATCTACTACCACAAACTTACGAATAATTTTCTTCTTGTGATGAGAACTTTTAAGATCTACTTGCTCTCAGCAACTTTCAAATATACAAAAAAGTATTATTAACTACAGTCACCATGCTGCATATTACATCTTCAGGACTTATTTATTTTGTAACTGTAGGTTTTTACCTTTTGAATCCCTTCCCCATTTCACCGATACACCACCACTTCCCACCCCCGGCAACCACCAATCTGTTCTCTGTATCTATGGGTTCAGGTTTTTGTTTTTGTTTTTACATTCCACATGTAAGTGATATCATGTGGTATTTGTCTCTGTTTCACTGCTCTGCTTTTAAAATGTGCAAGGGAAGTATTTATTACGAGAATGAGATAAAAATTGTTCTGAGTCTTACATTTTATTGCCTAACTCTTATCTCAATCATACATTGGAAATACTCATTTACTCTAAGACATATTTTAAGTCAAAATTGTCTTTTTTTCCTTTCTTGAGAAGTAATTTCCAACGTAAATTAATGACTTTAGAAACACTTTGACAATATATAAAGTATTCAAGTTCATCTGACATCTAGTAGAACTAAAAAAGCTACATAAGACATGTATATTGTTAACTCAGACCTCTGTGATATACTCTCAAATCCCCTGGGAGAGGTAACCTACTGATTCCATAAATATTTATGTATTAATTACTAAAACTAAATCTGATTCCCAAATATAGGCAATAATTGTATTTTTATTGCACGTTTATTTTAGATGTTATTCTAAATGGCAAAACTCACATATATATCTTCATAAAACAAGAATGAGTAAGTCTGTTCTATATGGAAAACAGCTATAAATTCAGCTCCAAAATGTAAAACACTTGGAAGTCACCACTACCATTCTTAAAATAAGAAAAAACTAAAAAACTGAATATGAGTTACTTTTCTTGGACCTATCAGAGAACTGAGGGCAAAGGGCAAACTACAACTCCAAAATCAAGAGACACAGGCAAATCCAGGGGGTCACAGATGCAATCTACTTACCCGGAGCAAAGCTGTTGGCAGGAACACTTCAATTGGTAACTTTGAGGAAATACTAGAGGCTGAGTGTGGACAAGCATGAGAGTGAGAAAGCCCTAGAAGCTGCAGTTTCAGGGCAGACCCACCACTCTTTCACAGTCTTTACCCCCAGGAACCTCACCAAGTTCTCACAGTGAAGAGCTCGCAAAAATCCCCTTGTGGTTCTGGTAAGGGTGTGGAGGGGTAATAAATGCCCAAAGCATACTCTACCCAAAGGCAGACTCTCCAGGAGCAAAGATTTTAACAGAGTTTTATCCCACCTGGCAGATGGGCATTCCTCCCGTTCTAGCCCCCTCTAGCTAAGGAGAAAACCTTAGTGAAGGTCACAGCGAGGGACAGAGACTCATAAAAGACCAAGACTTAATCATCAGATTATAGAAAGTTTATCTTTTCCCACATCTTACCACCACAACAATAGGGTTCTAGTATGATAACAAAGGGTAACAGCTGAAAGAGCTACAAGATGCAGACTCTCTGAAGACAGAAGCACAAAGTCAACAGAGACAAGGACACTTAGAGGAGACTGAAGCCTCTGGCACCTACAGCTACAGCAAACATTAAATACAGCTCAACTTCTAGCCAGATTAAAACCTCACACATAAGCCTATTTACCTCAGTTTCTGCAGGTACAGTTTCTACCTGATACAGTTTCTCAGTTTCTACCTGATACAACATATCTGGCTTTCAACAAAAAAATTACAAGGTGTGATAAAAGACAAGAAAAGACACAGTCTGAAGAGATACAGTAAGCATCAAAATCAGACTCAGATATTTGACAGAAATGTTGGAATTAATCAGACTGGGAATTTAAGACAACTGATGAAAAGTTAAGGTCCCTAATGGGAAAAGAGACAATATTCAAGAACAAATGGGTGATATAATCAGAGAGGTGAACACTTTAAGAGTCAAAAGGAAATTCTAGGTATAAAAAACCTGTAAGAGAAATTAATGCCTTTGATGGACTCATTAGTAGGCTGGATTTGGCTGAAGAAAGAATCTGTAAGCATGAAGACAAGTCAATAGAAACTTCCCAAAACAAAAAGATTTTTAAAAATGAAATAAATAAATTAAAAACCAGTAGAACATCCAAGGAACTACAGAGTAATTTCAAAGGTGAAACATATAGATAATTGGAATACCAAAAGGAAAAAAAAGAAATATATTAAGGGCACCTGGGTGGCTCAGTCAGTTAAATGTCCGACTTTGGCTCAGGTCATGATCTCACGGCTCATATGAATTCAGGCCCCACGTGGGGCTCTGTGCTGACAGCTCAGAGCCTGGAGCCTGCTTTGCATTCTGTGACTCCCTGTCTCTCTGCCTCTCCCCTGCTCACTCGCTCGCTCTCTCTCTCTAAAAATGAACATTTAAAAAAATATTTTAGGGGCGCCTGGGTGGCGCAGTCGGTTAAGCGTCCAACTTCAGCCAGGTCACGATCTCGCGGTCCGGGAGTTCGAGCCCCGCGTCAGGCTCTGGGCTGATGGCTCAGAGCCTGGAGCCTGTTTCTGATTCTGTGTCTCCCTCTCTCTCTGCCCCTCCCCCGTTCATGCTCTGTCTCTCTCTGTCCCAAAAATAAATAAACGTTGAAAAAAAAATTTAAAAAAAAAAAATATTTTAAGCAATTATGGCTGAGAATTTTCCAAAATTAATGACATGCACCAAATCAGGAAGCTCAGAACACCAGGCAATATAAATACTCAGCATCTACATGTAAGCACATCATATTAAAACTGTAGAAAATGAAAGACAAAGAAAAAAGGTTAAAAGAAGTCAGAGGGGGAAAAAACACCTCACCAGCAGAGTAACAATGTTAAGAACTACAGTAGACTTCTCATCAGAAATCATGTAAGAAGACAACAGAGTGAAACCTTTAAAGTGTTAGGAAAAAAGCCCACCAACCTAGAATTCTATAACCATTTTTAATATCTTTCAAAAGTGAACAAGAAATAAAGACTTTCTTAGACAAACAAAAACTGAGAAGTTCATAGCCAGTAGACTTACCCTGCAAAAATATATTAAAAGAAGTGCTTCATGCAGAAGGAAAATTATATAGGTCAGAAACTCACATATACATATAGAAAGAAAGAGAACTGAAGAAAGAATAAAGCTAAAATTTCACCTTTTATTATTTTTATTCTTCATCTAAAAGGTAACGATTTTAAAGTAAGGATAGTAATGTATTGGGGTGATTATCACATATGGATAAATGAAATGAATGATAACAATGTCATCAGGGAAGGGAAGAAGGAATTGGGAGGATTCTGTTGTATGGTACCTGCACGACACAAAGTGGGATAACATTTTCTGAAAGTGAACTTTGATTAAAAATGTTTACTGTGTGATTTTTTTGATAGGACACCAGAAACACAGGCAACAAAAGCAAAAATAGAAGTAAAAAGCTTCTATATGAAAGTAAAAAGTAAAAAGCTCCATCAAAGTAAAAAGCTTCTATAAGAAAACTATCAACAAAATGAAAAGGCAACCTACAGAATAGGAGAAAACATTTTCAAAACTTATAGCTGACATATTCAAAATAAGTAAGGAACTCATACAACTTAATAGCACAAACACAAATAATCCCATTAAAATGGGTGAAAGACTTGAACAGATAGTTCTTCCAAAGAAGAGAGAAGACAAACTATGGCCAACAGGTACATGAAAAGTAGCTGAACATCACTAACCATCAAGGAAATGCAAATCAAAATCACAGTGAGATAACACGTAACACTTGTTAGAATGGCTATCATCAAAAAGACTAGAAATGAGAGTTGCCAAGACTATGGAGAAAAGGGAACCCTTGTACCCCACTGATGGGAATGCAGATTCATACAACCATTATGGAAAACAGTACAAAGCTTTCTCAGAAATTCTTAAATGGAGCTACTATATGATCCAGCAATCCCATCCCTGGATATATATCCAAAAGAAATGAAATCAGTGTCTCAAAGAGATATCTACACTCTCATGTTCACTGTAGCATTACTCACAAGAGCCAAGATATGGAAAGAATCTAAGTACCCATCAACAGATGAATGGATAAAGGAAATATGTGTCTCTGTGTGTGCATATACTATATATATATGATACATATATATCATATATATCATAAATATTATTTAATCATAAAAAAAATGATTTAATCATAAAAAGAAGGAAATCCTGCCATTTGTGACAATATGGATGAACCTGGAGGGCATTATGCTAAGTGAAACAAGCTGGACACAGAAAGACAAATACTGTATGATCTCACTTATACGTAAAATCTAAAAAAGGTGAACTCATAGAAGCAAACTAGAATGGTAGCTGTCAGGAGCTAGAGGGTAGAGAAATGAGGAGGTGTTGTCTACAGCCATACCACCCTGAACGTGCCTGATCTCGTCTGATCTCGGAAGCTAAGCAGGGTCGGGCCTGGTTAGTACTTGGATGGGAGAAATGAGGAGGTGTTGATCACAGGTTACAAACTTTCAGTTTTGAGTAAATTCTGAAGATCTAATGTATAGGATAGTGACTATACTTAATAATACTGTATTATATACTTGAAATTTGCTGAGAGTATATTTTAAAAGCGCTCTCACCACAAAAAAATAAAATAATAACTATGTGAGGTGATAAATGTGTTAACTAGCTTGACTGTGGTAACCATTTTGCAATGTATACATAAATCATCATGTAAACCTTAAATATATACAATTTTTATTTGTTAATTATATCTCAATAAAGTTGGGAAATAAGTAAAAAATGCATACTGCAAACTCTAGGGCAATCACTTGAAAAAACTGAAGAAATACAACTGATATGCTTAAAGGGGCAAGAAAAATGAATTACATAAAATGCTCAATTAAAACCAGAGAAGGTAGGAAAAGAGGTGAGAAAAGGCAAAAAACAAACAAAACAAATAAAAACTATACAAATAACCTCCTTGTTGGACTTGGGAACTGTGGAAGCAGTTTAAAAGGAAAATATCAGTAATGAACTAAAATGAAAAGAAACAATGATCCAGAATGAAACAAAGAAAAATATGAAAAGAAAAATGGCCATTACTAAAACAGATAATAAATCAAAGTAGAGGAAAGCCATCAGCCTCCTCTACCCAAAGATAACTTTATTTTTTCTCATAAACCTACAGATAAAGCCTAAGATATAAGAGGCCATGATAACAAGAAGAATAAAAGTAAACAAATAGAAAATGTGGGATTGTCACAAACAGGGGAGTTTAGAATATTAATGAATAACATTACTCTTGATAGTTCCTGCTCTGTTTTATAACTCTGAATACATGTAACAGCTTCACCTTTGATATTCAGGTATTAAATAGAAAATTATTTCCACCTTTCCAGTGAGGAAAAAAAGCCAACTATCAAATGTGAATTGGTTATAATCGGAGTCCATAATCTCACAAATAGTATTTTCCTACTTATTCAAAAGTAACTATAAGATACTGGATTTTCTTCCTCTCTTTAGCTTAAAAATGTGATTTTGCTTTAGACATACTCTACATGAAATATTCATTATAAGGATATCATGTTGAATACACCCAATACATAGAAAGAGAACATAACTTAAAGTCTTGGGGAGCCTGGGGAGCTCCATCAGTTTAGCATCTGACTCTTGATTTTGGCTCAGGTCATGATCTCATGGTTCGTGAGATCCATGTTGACATATTGACAGTGAGGATTCTCTCCCTCCCTCTCTCTCTGCCTTTACCCCACTCGCACACGTGTGTGTATACACGCTCTTCACTAACTCTCAAAATAAATAAACTTTAAAAACAAAAAACATCTTAAAGTCTCAAGACTAGGCTGTACCTGTTTTAATTAGTCATCATATGAATTGAACCCAGTTAACTGTTCCAATACTCACAAAGTTGACAGCTCGGAGATTATAAATATGAAAGTGTTTTGAAACCTACAAACTGCCATATAAATCTTAGAAATAAATCAGAAAAATGGACAATAAATATCTATATCAATCCTAATACTCACCCCTATGGGTGACTATCACTGCTAAATTATCTCCTAGGAAGCCCGATGCTAATGGAAGAAAAATACCAGAAAAATTAAGATTTTTACATTGTGGTCTTATATTTTACTCTTCCTCTGAACTGTCAATTTTCTAAGAATTTGAGGATTTTCAGTAGTAAAATAAAACAGGGTAAATACACTAAGAGAACTGATGAAGGTATAAATGACATGTTGAACTTTAGGGGATTATTACATCATTGGTAATTTATTACATGTGAACCCTGTAGAGCTTTCTACTATGTTCTTATTTAAAGCAAAGTAAGAAAAGTATAAAAATTTTCTTTAACCTTTTTCAACTGAGATTCCATTTTCAGACACTCCTCCTTCTTCTGTTCTAAAGCAATCTCCAGTGTCTTAAGTCGTGAATCCTTTTTCAGTCCTGAGGAAGCCAGGGAAGAAGCATGCTCTTTCAGATCCAAAAGTGAAGCCTAAAAAAAGCAATACACATCTAGAATAAATACTAATTACAAACAAAATGGAAATAAAATTTTTTAAATTTATTATCTTGGTGGCTTATATTTTCTGTTCATTATTATATACTGAAGTTTCCATTTCAAGAACATTCATGAAATATAAAACAATGTTAGCCTCAGCTTTCAAGTCCCAACTAAAATAAGTTGAATTCCCAAGAAATACCAATTGAATTGTGATTTAAGAGTTCTATCGGGGTGCCTGGGTGGGTCAGTCAGATGGGCGTCTGACTTCAGCTCAGGTCATGATCTCACATGGGTTCGAGCCCTGTGTTGGGCTCAGTGCTGACGGCTCAGAGCCTGGAGCCTGCTTCGGATTCTGTGTCTCCCTCTCTCTCGGCCCCTCCCCCACTCATGCACTGTCTCTCTCTGTCTCTCTCTCTCTCTCTCCTTCAAAAAAAAATAATAAACATTCAAAAAAAATTAAAAGAGGGGCGCCTGGGTGGCTCAGTTGGTTGAGCATTCAACTTCAGCTCAGGTCATGATCTCACAGTTTGTGGGCTTGAGCCCCACGTCGGGCTCTGTGCTGACAGCTCAGAGCTTGGTGCCTGCTTCAGATTCTGTGTCTCCCTCTCTCTCTCTGCCTCTCCCCCTGCTTGCACTCTCTCACTCTCTCTCTCTCTCTCTCTCTCTCTCTCTCTCTCTCTCTCTCTCTCTCTCTCCCCCTCCCAAAAATAAATAAACATTAAAAAAATTTTTTTTAATTTAAAAGAGTTCTATCAATACATATCCATTCCCACAAAATAAATGGAAGGAGATCAAGCTTTGTGAATGAAAGTAGTCACTAGTAGTAGGAGTCACTACTAGTTACTGTGGTAGCTACACCAACATAAATATAAAACACTTTTCCCTTTTAGAAGGGAAGTTCCACTAGAAATAAAAATTACCATAAATTTTTTCCAAATGTTTGTTTATTTTTGGGAGAGAGAGAGAGAGAGAGAACGAGTGGGAGAGGGACAGAGAGAGATGGAGACACAAAATCTGAAGCAGGCTCCACGCTCTGAGCTGTCAGCACAGAGCCCAATGCAGGGCTCAAACCCACGAACGACGAGATCATGACCTCAGCTGAAGTCAAACACTTAAGTGACTGAGCCACCCAGGCGCCCCACCATAAATTTTCTTAAAAGATATAAGAAAGAAAACCCAAGAATGTTTCTGAAGCTCATGTATTATTACATGATCATAAGGCATTAGGTATTTCTACTATTTAGGTCACATTAACAGGATCCTCCCAAAGCAAGGCTACTAAGTCACCCAACTGGTCAGCAATCACTTAAGATTTCTCTGCCAATACTGAGATGTACTTAAGAGGTACCATAGGGGTGCCTGGTGGTTCAGTCACTTGGCCATCTGACTCTTGATTTCAGCTTAGGTCATGATCCCAGGGTTGTGGGATTGAGCCCTGTATCAGACTCCATGTTAAGTGTAGACCCTGATTAAGATTTTCTCCCTCTCTCCCTCTGCCCGTCTCTCCAACTCCTGTGCTCTAAAATAAAATTAAAAATTAAAAAAAATTTTTTAAGAGCCATTGTAAATAAGTTGTCCTCCATTTGCATATTCTTTTCATCTATCACCCTTCTTACCATTAGCACAGTATCTTTCCATGTGTAACTGCTTCAGTTTTTTTAGAATCTATAAAAATGTCATTAACAAGTAAGAAACCAACTCATAACATATTGAAAGAGAGAAGACTTAGGAAATGAATGATCCAATCTACTACACCTCTGCAAAGCTTTCCAAAATACCCCTTAAGGTCTTCTGAAAAGGCATACTATAAGAATATTAAGAAAACCTTTTCTCAAATACATTTTTATATGCATTACATAAAGACCATCAACATATACATACAATGCACCAACTAAACAAATCATTCTATTTTGGTGATCTTAACCTCTTTTTCTGAGAGGTCGCCTTGCAATAAGCTGACTTTTTCTTTCAAGTCTTTAAGATCTTTTTTGTAGTTATCAATTTCCTCTTGCTTCTCTCGCTCATCTCTGTCCCGCTGTTCCTTTAAGCGTTCAATTGTCCGCTCCTGATAAGAGAGCACATCAATACATAAGAAAATTCCTTTCCTACTTATACCATATGAGTGTAATTCAGCTTTTAGCTGATAAAATTTCACACTCCCATGCTTCATTCAAAAGACAGTGGTAAGTTGTTAATAATTTACTTTTTAAAGAAGTCATACCTCCTACTCATCTTGTTATAACAAAGATGTGGCCTTGGTCTTTTGACTCCCCTGGGTTTCTGTTCCTATAATCTCAAATAGTATTAGAATCCCCTTAAGTATTCTTTTGGAAAAACCCATTTAACTCCCAAGTATCCAAAAACTTTACGCACGGGCACATGCATGCATGCATGCATGCGCGCGCGCGCACACACCCCTACCTTAAGGGCAACAGTCAACAAATACTCCTTTTTTATATGTAATTCACATGTTGCCCATAAGGCAATGGAAACAACTCACAACTCACACACCAAAAAAGGAGGAGGTTGGGGACATTATGACATACTGAGCTTAAAGCATAAAAAAGCAGGGTAAAAGAGAGGAGCCGTTAAAACTTCTGTCAACAGATACTTAGGAAGTCTAAAAGTTGAAGCAATTTAAGCATATTTCTGGGTATTATTTCTGAATTTATTCAGGGATCAAGCCTTGATCCCTGGCATACAGTCTGAAGCATTCTGAGTCCAAGACGCTTAAAAAACAGTGACCCTATTCCTTTAAAAAAAAAATCCAATTAAAACGCCCCACCAAGATTCCTTAAACCTCCTTCCAAGACATAAACACTTGTCCGGCTGGGCCACTTATTTACTTAGTCAACCATTCCTGAAAGATTAGGTTTGCTCATAAACACAAAATGCAGTAGCAAGGCCAAGACTAGAAAAATAGCAAGTATGTATTAATGCATTAATACTAAATGTATTAATACTAAAATCCATGACTATATTAGGTACCAGTGTGGTATAGTAAAAGAGAACTAATAATATAGTGCTTCCTGATGGTCAATGTCTAATATTCTACATCCCCAAATTCTAGTTGATGAGATAAATAAAAAGAACTTTTCTTTTTTTTTCAGAAGATAGTAAATGGGGAAAATATGGCTTACTGTTTACAAAGTTCAGCCACTGCCCTCTACTGTGGAATCCATCTTGCCTAACAAGAGATGCTTAAGTTGACAAAAACAGAGTGGATTTTCTTTCCCCTATACTATCTATGTCAGCAATAGTACAGAAAGCTCTTTTCTCTTTTGCCCCAAGGGACGTCTTCTGCCTTTTATATCCAAGTCTCATTACTAGAGAAAATTTTACATTAACGAGAAAGCAGAGGAAATGTGTCTATGAAGAGTCCAAACCAGTCACTCACTTTCTCTGCAAGGGCCTCTTCCAAAGTTGTCAAGGCAGTGTCGGTGTTGGTAGTGTCAGCCTGCAAAGATTTGACTCGTTCTTTCAAGCTGCTCATTTGCTTTTCCTTATCTCTAAGTTGCTCTTGAAGATTTTCAATCTGGGGGGGGGGGGGAGGAAATTAAGAGAAATATAGTCACAATAAAAATAATTTTAAGTTGAAAACAGGTAGATCAGGGTTATCTCTGAGTGTGTTCCATAGAAATAATTTAATCCTAAGGGTTTCAAAACTGCATGCAAAATTTTAAAGTTAGAATTTATATCCAGAACAGAGAAAAGATGCACATACACATATATATAAGTCTCTAAAGAAATAAGGAAAGTAGCTAGAGAGAAAAGACCCAAGATATAGAGATGGGATGGAGAGAGGAATTATAGAGAGGAAAGACATGAGAAATTGGATTACTTACTTCAATAATGACATTGTAAATCACAGTGAATTGAGGATTAGAACAAGCCAGTAAGACAGACAAATTAGCTGTATAAAGAAAAACTGTTCTTAAACACTAGTGTTAATATATAATCTTAGATCTTCTTTTATCCAAACAGGAAGCATTTTCAATGAAATTCCTTTTGAAATTATTCATTCCTTCATATACATTATGGAGCTGAACGCATGCTATGGATGGCTCTGTGTGTGATCTATATTAGACAGATTTTATTCTAACAGAGGACAACCATTAGGTGTTTTTAAACAAAGAAATGGTCTGGTCAGTTCTGTCTTTTAGATAGATAATTCTGATAGCTATGGAGAAATAATTTAAGGGGACTTACATGGAAAACAAATAGAGCTTATCAATTCAGGTAAAAGATTTTCAAGACCAGATGAGCTAAGAGAGATGGAAAGGAGGGAGTAGGTTTGATAAACATTATGGAGATAGCATGTTATCATAGGAAACTCAAGTACCCATAATGAAAGATACTGAGTAAAAAAATAAATAAATAAAGGGATTATAGAGAGAGAGCCTTTTTAAAAAAATTTTTTTAATGTTTATTTTTGAGAAAGAGAGTGAGTGGGGGAGGGGCAGAGGGAGCCTGCCTGAACACACAAACCGTGAGATCAAGATCTGAGCCAAAGTGAGATGTTCAACTGACTGAGCCACCCAGGCGCCCCAAGAGACAGCTTTAATAAACTAAAAGAAATAATAAGGCAATTACTGTAGAACTCACAAATTTCATTCATTCATTCAACACATACTTGAGCTACTGCTATAGGCCAGAAACTTTTCTAGGTGTTGAGAATACAGAAGTAATAAAAACGACAAAAATCCCCATCCTCAAAGAGATTACATCCTAATGCAGTAGACAATGAATGAATGAAATAAATATAGAATGTAGGATGGCAATAAGTTCTAGAGAGAAAAATCAAGCTGCAGAATATGATTAGTCTCTTGAGCTAATACTAGAACTAGCTGGTTTACTTTACATGGCTTTCAAAAAGCAACATAAAAGTTATCTCCTTTGAAAAGATTTCCTTGCTTTTACCTCCATGAGAATAAAACGCTCTTTGTATTTTATTACACATATACATGTTATATATACATACACATACACACATGTTCTCCATTCTTTCATATATCTATATGTTTGCCACATTTATCTCTATTCTCCCATCTGTATATACACATTGTAACACTAACCCCTGACCATATTATAATTCTTTGTTTGATACATGTCTTCACAAGTAGACTGGATCCTACACCTCCACCCCAATTTTCTATCATCATATCTGGCACACGTTAGGTCTATTATAAATATTGGTTCATTAATCAGTAAATGAATAATATATAAGCTCACACTTTTAGAGACTGTATTTAGGCATACACATAAACTCCTGCCAAAAAAGTAACTATAAAAGAAGCCTAGATACAATGTTCAGATAACTTTCTGCAGTAATCAATTTAATATAAGCTCTTTAAGGAACTTCCTCATTCTACAGGGGAAGAAAAAATCAACTCCTTCTCTAAAGTCAATGAGAATTCCACAAGCAGAATAAATAAGCTATGCAAAAACATTTGGTAAATTTAGAGTAAGGTACCCTAAATACTGTGTAAGGCTTAGATTTTTATTCATTTTTTTTTAAGGTAGGTAGGTAGGATGGTTGGTTTGGTTTGTATGGTTGTTTATTTAGAGGGGGGAGGGGGAGGGAGGGAGGGAGGGAGGGGGAGAGAGAGAGAGAGAGAGAGAGAGAGAGAGAGAGAGAGAGAGAGAGAGAGAGAGAGCACGCACGCAGAGCAGAGGCAGAGAGGGAGGGGGAGAGAATCCCAAGCAGGTACCATGTTGTCAGACCACAGCCCAACGCAGGGCTCAATCTCACAAACCATGAGATCACGACCTGAGCCAAAATCAAGAGATGGACACTTAGCTGACTGAGCCAACCAGGTGCCCCTAGATTTTTATTCTTTAACAAAGAAACAATCATACAGGTAAACCACTGAAATGCTTGAAATGGGTTCCAGTCTTTTCAATGACATTAAAAGTTGAAACCTACTATCAGAAAAAGACCACCACAAATGAAAACCATTAGTCTACCTTAAATCAGACACTATTATTAGAATCTCATATGAATCACCACTTAGGTATACTCACAACCACTAAAGAGAATTTTGGCACTCAAAAATATAATACTCCATATGCAATAGAGAATGCAATGCCCTGCTTTTTACATGTTTAACCAGCTATGCATGTCATTCTGGTTGCTAACATACAAACCTTATTAAACAAAGAAAAGATATGACCATGCTATTAATCAGACATTCTTGTCAAGAAAGAGCATACAAGAGCCATTATTTAAAATGAAATTTCACAGAAACAACCAAGTTTTACATGCAAGAAAATAGAGATTTGTTTTAGGAGACCACCTAATATACAAATAGGCCTTACAAGCATCATAAGGATATCTTTCTTTCTCCCCCCATCATCAGCATCTAAGAAAGAAATTAAGAAGTTAAACTGCTAACAATACCACTCCTATAATTTATACATAGTAAAACTATTAAAGGAATCCATTATTCTTTGCTGGCAAAAACGTTTCATAATATACTCAGGTGCAGAAGCTGCTAAACTTGGTAAAATCCCCATTAACACGTTCTCCGTAAGCTACTTTCTTTTTCAATTACCCAGCTGTCTAAACAGATTGTTGAGTTGGAGGAGAGGAAAAGAATGGCTATTCACTTCTAAGGAGGCGGAATAAACATTCCATACTGAAAAGAACTGACAAAATGAAGGACGATGGACAGTAAAATTGCCTCCTTTGGGCAAGCTGCCATCAGCAAGGAAGAGTTGAAAAAGACATAGATATGTGCAAACTAGCCACATATGCACTGAATAAACCCAAAAGATGCTGTGTGTGGTATCTGGGAGGAGGAGTATGTACAAAAATACTTCTCTTTTAGTTTACCTAGCAACACGATGGATAACATGAAACGTACTAAAAGCTGCTGTTATACACCCTCACTTTGGTTGTGATTCAAAATCATGTTCTTACCTAATGTTGAAGATGTAAAAGCTGATCACCCGGATAGTCCCATTATCATGTTATTTCAGTATTTATTTGGCAATTTCTATAAAATACACACTTTCCTATTTCTATACTAAATTCAATTATCCATAGGATCTAAAATAAATGATTTACAAGAAGTTTGGAATACAGTCAAGGAAAAAACTAGAATACAACAGCCAAGAAAAAAACTAGATCAGCTGTGCACATAATTGAATATGAACAATATGGATATTTGGAATCATGTTAAGTAGAAAAATACTCCCCTAAATATACTCAGACTATCTACAAAAACAAAACAAAACAAGACATCTCCACTGTGTAGGAATAGAAACCACAGAATCCTTAAAATAACAAAATAATATAACAATAACAACAAAAATAATAATAAGGGATGCCTGGGTGGCTCAGTTGGTTACGCGTCTGACTCTTGATTTTGGCTCAGGTCATGATCTCACAGTTTATGAGCTCGAGCCCTGTGGTGGGACCACGCTGACAGGGCTCCTCCCCTGCATGCACACGCTCTTGCTTGCTTTCTCTCAAAATAAATCAATAAGCTTAATAATAATACTAACGATAATAATTGTGGTGATGGTGACAAGGAGGAGGTAGTGGTGATAAAAGGGACTACTAACGCTTAAAAAGAACATTGTATATGAGGTACTGTTGTAAGAACTTTATATATAACAAAGATTTAAGCATCACCAGAAGACTATGAGATAACTACTAGGCAATGTACCTCTAGAATCCTACTCTTAATCACCATGCTATAAATAATACGTTCTGTGATTAAAAAAAAAAAAATCAATCATACAAATGACTCAAGCCATCTTTACAGAAACTATCCCTTATTATTAAGTAGTGTTTACTAATAGACATGGTACATTATTACTGTGGTCATTTATATCAAAATCTTATCCCCTACTGAAGAAAAGCATGAATGGTGGAGATAGGAAACCATTGCAAATGCAAAAGTACATCTTCCATGTAAGGAACATATATCCAAATACAGTACACTAAAGCTAGTGGGCAGAGCCAAAGACACTTGATAATCAGGACTTCAGTATCATCATACTACTAAAATAGTCAGTTTAGCCTGACTTCCAAGGGGTAGAAGGAAGCTAGTTTGGACTAGAAAGCACTTGACAATGAAATTGCAAAAAAAGATTTTCCTTCACTCACTTGTTTTTAATTACATTGAAAATGAATAAATGATTGTTGCAGAAAATTATGTATTTTATAATTCTATGGGCTTTTTTTCTACTTTCCACAAACCCTATCTGATATAGAAATAGATCATGAAGTACCTATTAGTGTATATTCAATTTCTGCATGAGTTTAAATTCTGTAGAGATCAAAGGAATTGCTGTTTATTCTATATATCTATGTCCTTGATGACAAATAGGGAAGAGGGGGATCACCCAGGTTTATACATACAGTTTTTTACCATAAAGAACAATGAAGAATTCAAGATTTTTTTTTAAATAACTATTCACAAAAAGATGACATTGCCCTCTCTAATCATAGTATAGCTCTGTCAACTGGGTTGTAGAAAGAAAGAAAGAAAGAAAGAAAGAAAGAAAGAAAGAAAGAAAGAAAGAAAAAAACCTAATTATTGTATTATACAGAACCTTTTTCTCCTCATACAATTTTTATTTTACAGAGAAAAAAAATGTATGAAATCAGAGAAAGACTAATGCCAAACGCATGCTACATGTGAATTCATCAAATCTGCATACCAATTCCACATTGGCACAGATTTCTTCACATCTTTTGTTTTGGCTTTTATCAGCATTGCCAGTTGTCAGGAACTATCATGTTTCAATGTGAATGATTTATTCCTAGTCAAGTGGAACTGATTACTCTGCCTCTGAGGTTCCAATCACTGAGTAAAGGTAGAAGAGACTTCCTCTAGCATACAGTTCTAAGGACAAGGTATCCAAAAAAACACTTCTTGCAATCACCTAGCTACTTTAAACATCATTTAAAGAATGTTTTTGATGATGTCTCCACAGTTGTTCTAAGTAGTCATCAGCATCAATTTACTATGTAAATCAAATTATTCAGAAAGGCTCTGACCTTCACCTACTAGGTTAATAATACCTTTCAATATCAATGACAGAAGTACAGTTTACATGAATGATCATAATCAGGAGCAAAGAGGGATCTACAGTAATTAATTCACTAAGTCCCCTAATTTCTAGGCAATTGTCTACTACCCTATGATCTGGCAAAAAGTACCAACAAGCCCAAACTATACTGGCCTTTAACTTTTACTTGTCCAGAAATGTGTTTCTAGTGATTAGAAGACACAACAAAATCATGAGCAATTCTAAGCAATGTTTTCAATTCAGTTTAGGTTGTGAAAAGCTTCCATATCTATATTGTTAATCACTGTTTATGGTCTTTAATAAGTCCAGCAAAGATTATGGATGGTAACCAATTATTTCTTTGGTTGAGTTTCCTTCTCAACTGTACTGTTCTCTCATCATGAGTTAGAGTTAATTACTGTAATGAAAAAATAGCTGGCTACATCATACTGGGAAAGTTACTTGATCTTTCTAATTATTTTATCTGTAAAACAAAAGAACACTAACATTCCTTCAATTCTAAAATACAACTATATTCTCAGGGGGAAACTGAGAACATTTAAAAAGTAATAAATTTCATTAGAGTACTACTATATTTTATTTTAAAAACTGTTCAGTTCGAACTATACAGAAGGTGTAGCTATGATCTTTAGGAAAATACATTCAGAATCCACTGCTCCTGACAGATTTCATTAATTGCTGAGAGGGAAGATAAGTTTCCTGATAAACCTGCTCTGGGACAGATAATGGAACTAGGGACCTCTTGCATTAAAACAACTGGATAATATGGAACAAAAGCTGGGGAAACCAAAGGTCACTGCCAGTTAAGATCTGCTTGGTAGACAATTATATAAATGTCTCAAATACTTCTTTTTTATCTGGCAGGCATATATAAAAATTTGCCTGACCTTCCTGTGCTAAAATTGTTCAAACAAAGAGGATCCATAAATGTACAACAGCAATCCTTCTGTTAATAGTGACACTTCGCTTAGGAACTCAATTCACATCATCCATACGAATGCTACCCCTTTAAGTTGTATAGTAACAATGGCTATCTAGATAAAACAGTCTTGGAGCACCTGGGGGGCTCAGTCAGTTGGGTGTCCAACTTCAGCTCAGGTCATGATCTTGTAGTTGGTGAGTTCAAGCCCTGCCCGCGTCAGGTTCTGTGTTGACAGCTTGGAGCAGGGAGCCTGCTTCAGATTCTGTGTCTCCCTCTCTCTCTGCTCCTCCTCTGCTTGCACTTGCGCTCTTGTTCTCTGCCTCTGTCTCTCTCTCTCTCTCTCTCTCTCCAAAAATAAACATTAGAAATTTTTTTTAAAAAGTCTTACATCTAATAGTTCACTACATTTTAGTGATAAAAGAACTCAATATTTTTAAATAACTAATTAAAGCAAACACACTAGGCTTAGTTTCAAAGAAAAAGCAATCATTCTGTGTTATTTATTAACAATAACAAAGTAAAGAAAAATCAAATACATAACAATAGGTGGCTAGCTAAGTTACATACGATCTATCCACTGAATGTAATATTATGCAACCATTACAATTCATATACTTAAGGATTAAGTGAAGATGTAGAAACCTGCTTTTCATATACTATTAAGGAAAAAGACAAGTTATCAAAAAGTATGTACAATATTACCCCAATTTGAAGGAGGGAAAAGTTTAGTTTTACATAGAATTTTCCTTGTTATAAGGTTTTCCATCTTTCAAATATTTAGAATACATCCTTTCAATGATAATAATAAAAGCAATAATTTTTTAAACATTGTCCAAGAAAGAAATCTTAGGATTTGTGGAAGGAATATGATTAGGATCCTAACAAGAGGAGTTCCCTTATCATATGTACTTATCAACTTGAGAAACCTCTAGGGGTTTCTGCAGGACGGGTGAGCAACTCTTTACTTAACCCACATCTTTCACAGGCTCATACTGTGTGGCAAACAAACCAAGCCGTCAGAGATTTTGGCGGTTTTCTGCAAGGTCAAAAAAAAAGAGTGGGAGACAACTAATGAATTCAAAGAAACCTAGATTTCCAAAAACCACTGGAAATATAAGGTCTGAAGGAATACTGATAAGATGCTTCACATATTTTGAGTCTAAATTAAAGTTCATCTCACTGAACTTTTTTTTTAATGTTTTTATTTTTGAGAGAGACAGAGACAGAGTGTGAGTGGGGAAGGGGAAGAGACAGAGGGAGACACAGAATCTGAAGCAGGCTCCAGGCTCTGAGCTGTCAGCACAGGGCCTGACACAGGGCTCGAACTCAATAACCATGAGATCATGACCTGAGCCGAAGTAACTGGGTGACTGAGCCACCCAGGCGCCCCTCACTAAACTTTTATTTTAGCCAAGCCTCCTTTCATGGCCTGTACGATAACTTGTACTAATACTCAACCCTAATGTGACAAGGCTGGGTTTCCCAGGAAGCAGACCTTGAGATAGACTTTACTTGCACGAAGTTTATTAGAGGGTGCTCTTAACATCAATACCAGTGGAAAGGAAGGTGGTAGGGAGAGAGCCTTATTGTGCAGAGGGAGAAATTCAGATGCCACAAAGTCCCAAAAGATTCAGATGACCCAATGAGGAACTCTGAATCTGGGATGATCTTTCAGAGTTGTCTCAAGTCAGGGCAATGGATTCAAATCCTTATATTCTCAGAGATAAATCTAGGACATCCATGGAAAGCGGTATGCCTTTATGCAAGGGAGGTCTCTTTAGCCCACAGGGGCTAACAACTAAGGACTATGTCAACAGTACTTCCAGCACCTGGGCGAATACATCCTTAGACCCTCAAGGGGAATAAAGGTCACTCACCACAGTATCCACTATATCCAGCAGATATACTCTTTCTAGTTAAATTACAGTTAACATGAAATTGTAACTGACCTCAACTTACCTTGTATTTGAACCACATACATAATTTTATGGTTTTGTAAAACCTAGAGACCTTTGTATCTCAAACTTGTCTGTTTCATGGATGGTGGGCATTTTTAATCAAGAGTTCATGGATGACCTGGATGTATGATGTCCCCAAAAATGAGCTATGCGCATTTTTATATGGAGAGAACCCACGGCTTTCATCAGATTGTCAAAAGGGCAGAGGAAGTTAAAGCTCATTCATCAGTGGCATTCTTTTACCCAGAATGTTGTTTAAAATGAATACACACTTCACTTAAAATTCCTCACTTAGCTGCTTTATAAAAAATACTATGTTACTGGGGCACCTGGGTGAGTCAGTCAGTTGAGTGCCTGACTCTTGATTTCAGCTCAGCTCATGATCCCACAATTGTGGGACTGACCCCACATCAGGCTCTGCTGAGCATTGAGCCTACTTAGGATTGACTGATTCATTCATTCATTCAATCATATTCATTCATATTCTCTCTCTCTCTCTCTCTCTCTCTCCCCTCCCCACCCCCGCCCCTCACCTGCACTTATGCACACATCTCTCTAAAAAGAAAAAAAAAAACAAAAAAAAACCCATGTTGCCAAATTTGTTGTATATAAAATAAGAGTCTGGCCCGGATGACATGGAGGGAAAATAGATCCAAACAACAGTTCCTGGTGTATATGCAATGGAAACCCAAGGATCTTACCAGATTTAATAAATTTTCCTTGGTAGATTTGGATGAATTTTCTAATCCAAAAAACTCCTCTAGGAAAAAAAGGATTAGGAGAAAAAAGTAACCAGATCTGGCAAGTACAGGAAAACAAAGGACAAAACATGTCTGATGCTTGAAGCTATTTTCTAGTTAGGGTATACATATTGATATGGTAGAAAGAAGAAACAGCACAAAAAGCTACTCCATCGAAGTCTGATTTATTTAATAACTTCTTCAGGTGGTTAATTATTTCAACTTCTTAACTAAAGTTGACAGGTACCTGGGCATCTATCCAAACAGCCATTCCCACAGGTGAGAATGCAATGCAAGTTAATTCATGTCAAATTATAAGCAGTTCTTAAGCAGAAGAAAATATTGACTGTGCTTCAAAACTTTGATCAGGTATTTTTTTTAATCCTTTGTCCCTCTCTAGATACTTATCTATCTATTTATTACTCTGACAAGTTCCTGCTACAAGGTCTCCTGAGAGACCTGTAAGAATAATCTTTATCATGATAGAGATCTGACCCTTTCCTATTTGCATGCTAACTACCATTTTCCAGTTTAAAATGTGTGCTCAGTCAAAACAGGGCACTCTGAACTAGAGCTTGTAAGACTCTGAGAGTATTTATATGGCACTCTATCAACAGCAAATGGACCCAGATAAACATAGATCTTCAAGTTATTCACTAAGTATTCAAACACAGTTAAAAGTCAAAGGAAACAGTATTTTAACAAAAGTCAAAATTACTTCTATATTTTACAAAGCACTACAGTATAAGCTCTTAAATAGCTCTTATTTATATTATATTACAACACTTAAAAACAAAGCATTTATCCAAAGGCTGTATTCTCTCAGGTCCACTGCTACTGCCAACATGGTAATTTTGGTAGAATAAGTTTCCACAATTCTCCAGATGAGGACAAGGCTATTTAAAATCACATCCATCCCTATCCTAGGAATGCAAGGTTGGTTCAAACATACAAAAATCAATCAATATAATGTACCATATGAACAGAATAAAGAACAAAAACCACACAATCACCTCAATAAATACAGAAAAAGCATTTTACAAAGTACAACACTTTTTGGGGCACCTGGGTGGCTCAGTCGGTTAAGCGTCCAATTTCGGCTCAGGTCATGATCTCGCAGTCCATGGGTTTGAGCCCCGCGTCGGGCTCTGTGCTAACAGCTCAGAGCCTGGAACCTGTTTCAGATTCTGTGTCTCCCTCTCTCTCTGCCCCTCCCCCACTTGCACTCTGTCTCTCTCTGTCTCAAAAATAAATAAACATTAAAAAAAAAAATACAACACTTTTTCATGATAAAAACACACAATAAACTAGGAACAAAAGGAAACTTCCTCAACATGATAAAGGGCATCTATGAAAAAATCCAAAGTTAACATCATACTTAATGACGAAAAACGAAAACCTTTCTCCTAAGATAAAGAACAATTCAAGGATACAGGCTTCACTACCTCTATTCATCATCGTACTGAACAACTTGGGAATAGCAATTAGGAAATTTGAAAAAATAAAAGGCAGCTACATTGGAAAGGAAGAAGTATAACCATCTCTTTGCAGGTGGCATAATCTTACATACAGACAATACTAAAAAATCCACTAAAACACTGTTAAAGCTAATAAACAAGTTTAGCAAAGTTGCAAAAGGCAAAATCAATATACAAAGGTCAGTTGTGTATCTGCACACTAAAAATTAATAATCTGCAAATGAAATGAAAACAATTCCATTGGTAATGGCATCAAAAAGAACAAAATATTTAGGAATAAATTTAAAGAAGTTCAAGATTTATAAATTGAAAACCACAGAACATTGATAAAGGAAATTAAAGACAACCTTGAGAAGTTGAAAGATACTCCATGTTCATCAACTAAAAAACTTGATATTGTCTGGCAATACTCTCCAAATTGACGAGCAGATTCAACACAGTCCCTACCAAATTTCCAAATTTCTTTTTTACAGAAATGGACACACTGATCTCAAAATTCATATGGAATTAAAAGGGACCCCCAAAAGCAAAAAACAATCTTGAAAAGGAACAAAGGTAGAAGATTCACAATTCCCAATATCAAAACCTACTAAAAATCTATAGTAATCAGGGGTGCCTGAGTAGCTTCATCAGTTAAGTATCCAACTTTGGCTCAGGTAATGATTTCATAGTTCGTGAATTCAAGCCCCATGTCGGGCTCTGTGCTGACAGCTCAGAGCCTGGAGCCTGCTTCAGATTCTGTCTCTGCCTCCTTCTCTGTTCCTCCCCCACTCTGTCTGTATCTCTCACAAAAATAAACATTAAACAAAATTTTTTTTAATCTAGGGTAATCAAGACAGAGTGGTATCACACATGGATAGACATACACACCAATGGAATAGAATTAAGAGTTCAGAAATAGAATTAATGTTCAGAAATGAACACACATGTCTACAACCAACTGATTTTTAGCAAGGGTCCTAAGACCATTCAATGGAGAAAGAACAGTCTTTTTCTTTTTTTATGTTTATTTTTCAGAGAGAGAGAGAGAGAGAGAAAGAGAGAGAGAATGAGTGAATAGATGAGCAGGGGAGGGGCAGAGAGAGCAAAGACAGAATCAGAAGCAGGCTCCAGGCTCTGAGCAGTTAGCAGAGAGCCCGATGTAGGGCTCAAACCCAAGAACAGCAAGATCATGACTTGTGGCCAGAGTCAGACACTTAACCAACTGAGCCACCTGGTGCCCCAAGAACAGTCTTTTCAACAAATGGTGCTGGGACAACTGGATATATCCACATACAAAATAATGAAGTTGGACCACTACCATACACCAAGAATTAACTTGGAATGGTCAAAGATCTAAATATAAAATCTAAAACTATATAAACTCATAGGGGCACCTGGGTGGCTCAGTTGGTTGAGCATCCAACTTCGGCTGAGGTCATGGTTGCATAGTTCGTGAATCCAAGCTCCATGCTGGGCTCGCTACTGTCAGCCTGTAGGTGCAGAGCCTGCTTCAGATCCTTTATCCCCTTGCTCTCTGCCCCTCTCCCACTTAAGCTCTCTTTCAAAAAATAAAATATTAAAAATAAATAAATAAAACTATACAAATCATTGAAGAAAATGTAGGAGGAAATCTTTGTGACCTTCAATTAGGCAAAGGTTTATTAGATAGGACACCAAAAGCACAAGCAACCAAGAAAAAATCAGATAGATTGACTTTCATCAAAATTTAAAACTCTTGTGCACCAAAGGACTCTACCAAAAAAGTGAAAAGATAACCACAGTAGGGGAGATATATTTGCAAATCCCATAACTGATAGGGGTGGAGTCTCCAATATATAAAGACTTTCCAGAACGCAACAATGAAAAGATAAATAGCTCAATTTAAAAATAAATAATATGAATAGGCATTTCTCTAAAAGATACACAAATGGCCAAGTACATGAAAAGATGTTCAACATCATTAGTCATTATGGAAATGCAAATGAAAACCACAAAAAGATACCACTACATATCTATTAGAATGGCTATTTATAGAAGAAAAATAACAGATGTTGATAGGAATGTAAAATCATATAGCTGCTTTAGAAACAGTTTAGCAGTTCCTCAAAAAGTTAAACTTGAAGTTAACATCATTTCCATTCCTAGATATATACACAAGAGAAATGAAAACACAAGTTCATATAAAAACTTGTATATCAATGTTCGTAGAATCATTATTCATAACAGGCAAAAGGTGCAAACAACCCAAATGTTCACAAACTGAAGAATGGATGAACAAAATGTGGTATATTCATTCCAATTCAGCCATTAAAAAGGAATGAAGACTGATGCCTGAATAAAGTACAACAATATGAATGAACCTAAAACCCATTACCTTTAAAAAGCCAGACACAAAAAGCTGCATGCTGTATTATTACATTTATATGAAATATTCAGAACAGCCAAGTCCATAGAGAAAAAGGGTAGGTTAGACATTGCCAGAGGATAGGGGTTATGACTGCTAACAGGAATGGGTTTCTTTTTGAAAATGTTCTGGAATTGAATAGTGGTGATGGTTACACAACCTTGTAAGTATACACAAAACAACAGAATTCTACAGTTTAAAATGGTAAATTCTATGTTATGTGAATTATAGCTCTATTTTTAAAAACCCACTTAATTAACCTATAGTGCTGGCTTAAAAGTCAGAATTCCACAACACCCATCAATGAAGCATGAAACTTCTCTAAGCCTGAGATGTATTCTGTTTTACTCCCCAAATAACACAAAACAATTTAGCCAAGTTTCTCTATTCTTAACAGACTTTAAAATCCTTTTGCATTCAATGTATCATCTACACACATATTCAGTCCAATTATCTTCTAGATGGCACTATCTTCCACATTAGAGCACTAATACACAAACTTTTCATCTAGACAGCTGTACTTCTCACCTGAGGTGAATCTTTAAAATAAATGTGTAGCATTAATTTACCTTCTGCTATGAGTCCACCCTTTGTACCTTTTTTTAACACCTTATTCCTTCGTACTCTTTTTTCATATTTTTATACCCTGTGATAATTCCTGAACTTGGTAAAAAAATTTCAACTGCTTAGAATTCTTTCTGATTTGAAGGAACTTGTTAGGAACAATGGATGATAGTCGAAACTCTATGAATAACAGATTAAAACACTGAGTAGAACACAGAAACAGAAAAGTTCCTCTTCCATTATGATTAATAAAGCTGCAACATCAAAAGACAACAAAAAAGAGAGGAGTTTTATCACCATATCTCTCTCTCACACACACACACACATACACACACACACACTCTCTCTCTCTCTGTCTCTCTGTCTCTGTCTCTCTCACTCTCATATTCTCAATCTCTTATTCAACATTTTTATTGAATTGGAGCAGATATTTTCCAAAGATGGCCACAGCAATACCTCCCACCTTACATGCTCTTCTGCAATGTGGCTTTGCCATGCCTCCATTAAGAACTGAAGTCTATTTCTTGACCCCCTGAATCAAGATCAATCCTGTGGCTACTATGACAAACAGAATACAGCAAAAGGAATCCTCTCACACTTCCAAACCAATTCACAGCATATAACCCTTAACTCATCAGGCAGCTTCTGCTTCTAACACTTGTGACTGTGGAAATCAGGTGGCACATAAGAAGTGTGACTACTCCCATCATGCTGTGGTATAGCCAGGGCATATGCAGAAGCCCTGAGGCAAAAGACAACATGTAGCCATGTAGCCAGAGGCCAAGAAGTACCTACGCAGAATGTATGCAAGTGAAAAAGCCAGCTTGGCAGTGGATCATCCAACTGCAGACACCCCTAGCTGTCACCAAACAAATCAGGGACAAACTACTTGAGAGCCCTTCCTAAATTCATGATTCACAAATAAGTAAACAATCTGAAATGGTACTTTAAGTCACTAAGCCTTAGAAATAGTTCATTTATATAGCAATAGGTTTTTCTCCATCTACTGTAAAGCAATGCTATTGCTGTTTTAATTGCTTATATCTGAAATTTATTGTTTCTAGATTATCAGAATTATCAGAATGTAGGGTGATGGGTGCTGTGTTTGTTTTGTTGTTTTCATTTTTTCAGATAAAAATGTTCTGGAAGGAGAAGCGATGGTAAGCAGGAATATATCATAACTAAAACAATTTATAACACAGTAAACTTTCCATAGGAAATAACGCATCAATCATTACAAAATGTCACTTGTGTAAGATCAACATCACTTAAAAATAGTTATCTGTTGACAAACTGGAAGTTAAATTAGACTTTCCAAGTTTAGCTGTTGACCTCCTTAAGGTTTACTTGAAAAAGAGGTGGCGGGGTGGGGAAAGGGAAGGTTATATGAAGACTGACTTTGTCTTCTCTTAATTTTAGCTTCATTAACAGCTGGGTTGTGACTTAAAAATAACATTTAGAAAACACTGCAATTAATCCTTATTAAAAATAAGATTTTTTTAAGGATATTAACTTTCTCGGGACGCCTGGGTGGCTCAGTTGGTTGGGTGTCCGACTCCAGCTCAGGTCATGATCTCATCGTCTGTGAGTTCAAGCCCCGAGTTGGGCTCTGTGATGACAGCTCAGAGCCTGGAACCTGCTTCAGATTCTGTATCTCCTTCTCTTTCTGCCCCTCCCCCCCCTCACACTCTGTCTCTGTCTCTCTCTCTCTCTCAAAAATAAAATAAAAACATATACATAAATAAAATATTAACTTTCTCGGAGTAAAATTACTAAATGTTGTTTTTAGTATAAACCATATTCTCCTTTCCATTTTAAGGAAAAAGTGAAGAAATGAACACTACCTTAGTCAATACTATGAAGAAAACAAATAAAATATATTTAAAAACCTATTCTTTCTGACTTGCTACCCAAAACTTTCTGTTACCCAGTAGCAGAGAAAATTTTAAGAACCAATCTATGACCAAACAAACCAACTGCAACCTTCTAATTCTATATATTAATTAACTTTCTGCTACTCTTAAATCTAAACTCTACACACCAAAACCAACAAAACTGGAGAAACAAGTAAGGCAAAACACAGAAGTTACAGAAGCACAGAGGGGAATGATGGTAACATCTGCATCAGCAAATTAAACTCCAAGCAACATTATCATTTATAATCAATCAAGCAAGAAGCTGTACAATTTTAACACAGATTTCTGAATGCAGCTCAGATTCAAATGCTCAATTACATTTTCCAGGTCAGTAATTTATTATAAAGGTAAGAAATTTACTGTAACACAAAACTACTTTAAACCATAGGGGAGAACCCTGAGAAGGAGGAGCCCAATGCTAATCCCATTGTACAGCATGCCTAGCCATCTGCTATTGTCCCATTTTATTCTCTGAGCACAGGGCTATTCCAGTGCACACAAATACATAAACTACCTAGAGAGTTAGAAGATTGTGGGTGGGCAGTGGTGGCTGAGACAGAGCCAAAAATAGTGCAGAGTATGTGACTCACAATCCAGCCACTATCACAGCTGCTACTATTCTCAGAAAACAATGATTTTTTAAATGAATATCTAATATGCCAAAAGTAATGCCAAAGTAATATGCTTCCTGGCATTCCTTCTTAAATATTAAAATATTTAAATATTACTTAAACATAGCATTATAAATATTTGTGAAAAAAAATGATTACAAAATGCAGATGTCAGAAATAAGAAAAAAGATAAAAGCAATTAACTTATCCCTCTTCCTTATGGACTAAGTCTCTGTATAAAGAAGCAAAGTAGGTTAAGTGTGCAGAGTTAAGACTTTGCTCCAGGAATAGGTGACGTTCTACCTGAAAGGTTGTATCTCACTATCTACTGCAGATAAATTTCTAGTTTTTGACAGTAAATATTCAAGGCCAGAGAAAAGTGGAACTCTATTCGTTTCCTAAATAAACTAAAAGGAAAATAAAGATGAGTATATTCACTGAAAACTTTCTCCTTATGTAAGAACGGGAAATAAGTGTCCCAGTGACCAGGTAATAGGAGAGTTCATAATAAGAAAGAAAAGTCATTTGTAGACAGTGCTCTACCAGAACCTTGTAAGAATTCCTATTACAAAATGTTTGAAGAGCAAAGGCAGAATTCCAAGGCATGACAATGTGGAAAAGAACACTATTTCATGTTTTCATTCACACTGCTCTCTTAGCTTGGGATGTCTCACTCCTTTCCCATCTGCTTAGCAAATATTCATTCAATTTCACACAAGCTCAAATCTAAAATTCCTTGCTTTGTACCCACTATATACTATCTGTATCACCACTTCTTTGACTCCCAGAAATCTAAGAGTTTAGATTTCTAAAGTCTTTCTAAAGTCTTTCTGGAGAGCAGAAACCACATCTTATTTGTCTTTGTACTTAGCACAGTGCCTACTATATAGTAGAAGGTACTATGCTGAATGGATGAATGAAGACAGTTTAGGAATACTGGGAAGCCACAAACACAATTTGACTATGCAACTATAAGTGGACGTGGTAGTGAAGAAAATGGAGAAACAGCAAACAATATTCCAGTGTATATAAATATATACATTGCTTAGAAATCTAGAAAAATGTATGGGTAGTGGTCCTGAAAAAGCCAAAAACAGTTGAGTGTATCACTGGCTCATAACCCAGGCATCACTATAAGAAAGAATTATACAGAGTGATCTCTCCAATTAACTCAGATTTTTTTAAGCTTATTTATTTTGAGAGAGAGAGAGAGAGAGAGAGAGCGAGCGAGCACGAGCAGGGGAGGGGCAGAGAGTGAGGGAGAGAGAGAATGCCAAGCAGGCTCTGCACTGTCAACACATAGCCTGCTGTGGGGCTCAAACTCAAGAACCATGAGATCATGACCTGAGCTGAAATCAAGAGTCAGATGCTTAACCGACTGAGGCACCCAGGTGCCCCAACTGACTCAGATTTTTAAGACAGATGTGTAAGAGTCTGAATGAGGAAGAGAAAGAAGAATCTTTAAAATGGCTAGACCTATAAATTTACAAGAATAAAAATTTTTAGATGACAAAAAGAGCTTTGAGAATTGTTTTGAGAAATAAATCTGACAGATCTACAATATACCACAAAAGTCTTTTCTGGCCCTATTCAATATATTATCACTTATATGAAAGTATAAAGAATATGCTCACAGATGGGTAGAAGGCATAAAATTGAAGGAGACAAACTAAATAAATCAAGATTCAAAAAGATCCTCAAAGATTAACTGGCTGAATTTAGCAAAGTAAAATTGAGTAAGAATAAACAATATTAACACCTTATATCTACAGTGTGTAACACTTTATAGGTTCCAAGGTACTTTCATACACATTACATCATTTAACAAAAACCTCCTGAAGTAACTATTATACCCTGTCTATAAATGAAAAAAACTGAAGGTTAGTGAGTTTCAGAGAGTTGCCAATATCACGTATCAGCTAGGACCAAGAACAGAATATTCATAATGTTCTAATCATCTCTCTTGCAATTAGATCCAAAATTCCAACTGGTCAAGTAAAGTATGGAAGAAAAATAAGTTCAGACAAATAACTCCCATCAGAAAAATTAAGGGCAAATGAGAACATTGAGAGGAACAGAAATATTTCACCTAGGAAAATAAGATGTGAGAGCTGTCCAAGAGCAAGCTCCCAATATCTAAAAAGTCATCCTACAGAAGGAGAATTATACTTATTCAATATGGCCCCAAGTTAATCTCAATCAGCAAACACTGTAAGTAGCCAAATTCTGGTTCAAGGATAAAGGATCAAACTGTCCGAGTCATCAATTCATCATAATTGGATACATTTGACCATAAGATGAATAAATCCACTTGCCAGAGAATTCATACAAAAAATTTTAATCAGACAGCTGAACTTCATCAAATAAGCCTCTACATCTGTATCAGACACTGTTTCAAAATGTACAAATGAACTTCTAGAGAAAGATGGCTCTAATTTTAGAATTATAAAATTAGGAACAAATTTAAAGTGAAATATATGAAAAGTTTTTTCTTTTTTTTTTTTAAAGATACTTTACTCTCTTTTTTTTTTGTTTCATGTTTATTCATTTATCTTGAGAGAGAGACTGCAAGCTAGGGAGGGGCAGAGAGAGGGGAAGAGAGAGATCCAAGCAGGCTCCACACTGTCAGCACAGAGCCTGATGAGGGGCTCAATCTCACAAACCCATAGATCATGACCTGAGCCAAAACCAAGAGTCAGTTTTTCTTTTCCAAAGAAAATACAGATATATACAAAGAGAGATGGGGTTTTTCTTCTTAAGCCTTTTTTAAGTTAATATTCAAACAAAGGGAAACTAATAAACACCAATGTACCAACCATGCAAGTTTAACAACACTTAACCTGCTTAGTTATTTTCATTTATGTCAAATAATATTTATTATATACATATATGTTATGAAGTATGTGAATAATAAGTTAAATACATACAAACTCATTCCCTATCTTAAGATAGTTACATATCCCTCCTTATGCCATTTCCCTTGCCTTCCCTATATCTAGAAGAATGACTCTGCTGAATTTTTATCCTAAACATTCCTTTGCCCTAAAATAAGAGGCTCCATTGTGTGACTATACCAAATTTACTTACTCATTCTTCTCTTAATGAACATTTGTAGACTGTTTCCCAGTTTTGTTTTGTTATAGCCAAACAAGGCTACTATGAGCATTCCTACACGTATACTGAAGTTCATCTAAGGTATCTGTATCGGGGAGGGTATGCTTATGTTTAACTTCATAACTCCTTCCCAAAATATTTGTACCAATTTAAAAATCCAACAGTGCTCTTCAAGAAAACCAGGTGCCATATTTATTGACACTTGATACTGTCACAGACTTCTTAATTTTCACCAACAGAGCATAAAAGTACAGGTATAAAATTGTATGTTAATCTGGTCTTATTTTACGTTCTCTTGGTTACAGCAGGGTAAATACCTCTCATATTACCTATGTTTTACTTATACATACATAGGTTATAAAAGTACAAAAGTATGCATCCTGATCCAATATATGAGGGCATTCATAAGTACCAAAATTAAATGTTCAACTCTGGGACAGAATGAAAGACAATACTATCAAATAAAGATATGCCAAGGAACATAAATTGTATTTGAATTTTCACTTCTTTTTTTTAAGTTTTTAATTTATTGTGGGGGAGGTAGTGACTAGCAGAGAGAGAGAGAATGTCAAGTAGGCTCTGTGCTGTTAGCACTGAGCCCAACACAGGGCTCGATCTCACCAACCATGAGATTGTGACATGAGCTGAAATCAAGAGTAGAGTCAGATGCTTAACCAACTGAGTCACCCAGGCACCCCTGAAGTTTTACTTAAGCTGAGTAACTACCATTACTCATTATTCTCTATATTCTTTGCATCTCTGTAACAATTACTTATAAAATGTAAAGACGATAATATAAATAACATAATAAGCAAGAACATAGAAAATATCATACCTATGACCTTTCTTGAAAACCTATTCAAAGGAATTCTAGGGCAATCAAGAATTAAATAAAAATTTAAACCTTGGGGTACAAAGCAGGAAGATGGCAGGGAAGACCCTAGGCTCACCTCCTCCCATGAACACAACTAGATAACTATCAAATCATCCTAAATTCCCCCAAAATCAACCTGAGGATTGACAGAACAAATTCCACAACTAAAGGCAGAGAAGAAGCCACATCCACTGTGCAGCTCCTGGACAGAAGGCAAGCAAACGACCTGGGGGCAAACAGCATGAAAACAGCGATGTGAAGAACACCTGAGGTACACAGTGCAGAAATTATTCACTCTTCTTGGAGCGCTACCCTGAGAGGCAGCATTCATGGAGACACCTCTCTGGGAACAAGGGAGCTTACGAAGCCATTTCCCTCCCCTACCCCCTCATCTTAAACACAGAACCACCTGCAAGAGGCAGCACAGTGCCCAAAGGCTGACTAACTTGCTTACACTAAGCTCCATGCCCCTGGGCTCTAGTGGAACTGCCCTTCTCAGTCACCCTTGCCCCAACCCGAGCACAGCAGGCCCCTCCCCCAGAAGACCAGTACAAAGCCCTGCCCATACCACATCTCTGGACCAGAGAGTCTGGCAAGGCCTCAGTTACAGTGGATATGATGACAACTCTCATTTCACAAGCCAACCAGACCACACCTAGCTAAAACTCACCACATTCAGGCCAGAGACAAAACACTGCCCACAGGAGGCAAGGAGAGCCTCTTCAGATAACTGACCTGAAGGACAGAACAACCAGAACACAACAGCAGACTGCACAGAGCACACACCAGAGACAGTCCCTGAGATGCCAGACCCTGGACACTACCTTAACTCTTCTTCATAAATCCATTACTTTCAGGAGCAGGAGACATTAACTGGCTTTTCTAACACGGAGAAGAAGACAGAAACTTAGACGAAATGCAAACACAGAGGAATTTATCCCAATGAAAGAACAAGATAAAACCACGGCCAGAGATCTAAGCAAAACAGATATAAGGAACATGACTGATGAAGAATTTAAAGCAACAATCCTGAGGCACCTGGGTGGCTCAGTGGCTCAGTCAGTTGAGCATCTGACTCTTGATTTGATTTCAGGCTCCGTGCTGAGCATAAAGCTTGCTTAGATTCTCTCTCTTTCCCTCTGCCCCTCTCCCCTATTCACACACTCTCTCTCTAAAATAAAAAATAAAATACACATATCCTTAAAAAAACAAAGCAACATCATAAGGATACTCACTGGGTTTGAGAAAAGAAGACATCAGTGACACCTTTACCACAGAGATAAAAGAGCTAAAAAGAATCCATAAGAGAGAAGAGTGCAATAAATGAGACTAGAAACACACCTGATGCATTGAACAGCAGGCAGGAAGAAACAGAGGAATGAATTAGAAGAGAAAGTAATGGAAAGCGATGAAGATGAACAAAAGAGAAAAAAGAATTATGCAAGACAAGAACAGACTTAAGGAACACAGTGACTCCGTCAAATGTAGTAACATTTGTATTATAGGAGTCCCAGAAGAAGAGAGAGAAAAGGGGGCAGAAAAATTACTTAAAGAAGTAATAGCTGAAAACTTCCCTTATCTGGGGAAGGAAATAAATATCCAAATCCAGGAGGCACAGAGAAATCAACAAAAGCAGGCCAACACCAAGACATACTGTAATTAAATTTATAAAATACAGTGATAAAGAAAAAACTTTAAAAGCAGCAAAACAAAAGAACTCATTAACTTACAACAGAAAACCCATAAGGCTAGCTGGAGATTTTTCAACAGAAACTTGGCAAGCCAGAAGGCAGTACCATGATATATTCAAAGTGTGAATGGGAAAAATCTGCAGCTGAGAACAATATATCCAGCAAGACTATCATTCAGAATAGCATGACAAATAAAGAGTTTCCCAGCCAAACAAAAATCAGAAGAGTTCATGAGCACTATAAGCCAGCCCTGCAGGAAATATTAAAGGGGACTCTTTGAGTAGTAAAAAGAAACCAAAAGTGACAGTATGAAGGCAGGAAAAACAAAAGCAGTAAAAATGAATATTTCTGTAAAAAACAGTCAAGGAACTCACATACAAAGGATATAAAATATAATAACATATACCTATAAATGGGGAGGAGAGGAGAAAAGAATCGGTTCAAACTTGAATGACCATCAACTGAATATAGACTGATATTTGCAGAACACGTTGGTAACATATATATATACAGACCTAATGGTAACCATACATCAAAAACCACTAATAAACATGCAAAGAATAAAGAGAAAGAAATCCAAATATATCACTAAAGAAAATCAGAAAAACATGAAAAAAAGAAAAAAATGAAAGGATCAGAAAAAATCTCCAGAAACACCCACAAAACAAGTAATAAATTGGCAATAAATACATATCTATCAATAATTAGTTTGAATGTAAATGGACTACATGCTCCAATCAAAAGACATGGGTATCAGAATAGATTAAAAATACAATATCCTTTTATGTGCTGCCTACAAGAGACTCACCTCAGACCTAAAGACACCTCCAGATTGAAAGTGAGGGGAGAAACATTTATCATGCAAATGATGTCAAGTAGCAGGAATAGCAACACTTATATCGGAGAAACTAGACTTCAAAACAAAGACTGTATGTAACAAAAGACGGAATGGCACTATACAGTAATGAAGGAGACAATCCAACAAGATGTAACAATTATAAATATATATGCACCCAACATTATTATAATGGCTTATAACACACTGGACCAGATGGATGTAACAGATATGTTCAGAACATTCCATCCTAAAACAGAATACACATTCTTTTCAAGTGCAAATGCAACATTCTTCAGAACAGATCACATACTAGGTCACAAAAGAGGCCTCAACAAACACAAAAATTGAAGTCATACAAGAATCTTTTCTAACCACAACAGTATGAAACTAAAAGTCAACCACAAGAAAAAAGTCTGGGAAGATCAGAAATACATGGAGGTTAAACAATATGCTACTAAACAATGAATGGGTCAACTAAGAAATTAAAGAAGAAATAAAAAGTACCTGGAAACAAATGAAAATAAAGACACAATGGCCCAAAACCTTTGCGATGCAGCAAAAGTAGTTTTAAGAGGAAGTTTACTGCAGTACAGGTTTATTTTAAGAAGAAAAATCTCAGATAAACAGCCTAACCTTATGCCAAAAGGAGCTAGAAAAAAGAATAACAAATGAAGCCTTAGGGTCAGCAGAAGGAAGGAAATAATAAAAATTAGAGCAGAAATAAAATGATACGGAAACTAAAGAAAAAAATAGAACAGATCAAGGAAACCAGGAGCTAGTTCTTTGAAAAAATTAATAAAATTGATAAACCTCTGGCCAAACTTGTCAAAAAGAAAAGAGAAAGGACCCAAATAAAATCACAAAAAAGAGAGGAGAAATAACAACTAACATCACAGAAATACAAACAATTATAAGTGAATATTATGAAAAAATATATGCTAATAATTGGACAACCTAGAAGAAATGGATAAATCCCTAGACTACAAATTACAAGAGCTGAAACAGGAAGCAATAGGAAACTTGAATAGACCGATTATCAGCAAAGAAACTAATAATCAAAAATCTCCCAACAAACAAAAGTCCAGGACCAGATGGCTTCACAGGTGAACTCCAGCAAAAATTTAAAGAAGAGTTACTATTCATTCTTCTCAAACTATTCCAAAAATAAAAACTTCCAAATTCATTCAATGAGGCCAGCATTACCCTGATACCAAAACCAGATAAAGACATCACAATGAAAAGGAACTATAGGCCAAGATCCCTGATGAACGTGGATGCAAAAATTCATGATAAAAACCCTCAACAAAGTAGGTTTAGAGGGAGCATACCTCAACATCATAAAGGCTATATATGAAAAACCCACAGCTAATAACATCCTCAGTGGGGAAAACTGACAGCTTTTCCTTTATGGTCAGGAACAAGAAAGGGATGTCCATTTCTACCACTTATATTCAACTTAGTACTGGAAGTCCTAGCCACAGCAATCAGACAACAAAAAGAAATAAAAGGCATCCAAATAGGCAAGAAAGAAGTCAAACTTTCACTATTTGCAGATGTCATGATATTATGTATAGAAAACTTAAAAGACTCCATGAAAAAGACTGCTAGAACTGACAAATGAATTCATAAAGTCTCAGGATACAAAATCAATCTACAGAAATCTGCTACATTTCTATATACCAACAATGAATCATTAGAAAGAGAAATTAAAGAATCAATCCCATTTACAATTGCACCAAAAACAATTAAGATACCTAGAAATAAACATAACCAAAGAGACAAAAGATCTATACTCTGAAAAACATAAAACATGGATGAAAAATTGAAAACACAAAGAATGGAAAGACATTCCATGCTCACCATTCAGAAGAACAAATATTGCTTTTTTTTAATGCTTTTTTTTTTTTTTTTAAAAGAGAGAATTTGAGCAGAGGAGGGGCAGAAAGAAAGGGAGACATAGAATCCAAAGCAGCTCCAGGCTCTGAGCTGTCAGCACAGAGCCCAACATGGGGCTCAAACTTCAGGGAACTCTGAAGTCAGAAGCTTAACCAGCTGATCCATCCAGACGCCCCAGAACAAATATTGTTAAAATGTCTATGTTACCCAAAGCAATCTAAACATTTAATGCAATCCCTATCTAAATACCAACAGCATTGTTCACAGAGCTAGAAAAACAATCTTAAAATTTATATGAAACCACAAAAGACCCTGAATACCCAAAGCAGCCTTGAAAAAGAAAAGCAAAGCTGGAGGCATCACAATTCCAGACTTCAAGTTATATTACAAAGCTGCCGTAATAAAAACAGTATGGTACTGGCACAAAAACAGACATACAGATCAATGGAACAGAATAGAAACCCCAGAAATGAACCCACAATTACACGGTCAATTAATCTTCCACAAAGCAGGATAGAATACCCAAAGGGAATGTCTCTTCAACAAATGATGTTGGGAAAATTGAACAGCAACATGAAAAAGAATGAAATTGGACCACTTATACCATGCACAAAAAGAAATTCAAAATGGACTAAAGACCTGAATTTGAGACCTGAAACCATAAAAATCCTAGAAGACAACACAGGCAGTAACTTCTTTGACATTAGCCATAGCAACTTCTTTCTAGATACGTTTCCTGAGGCAAAGGGAACAAAAGCAAAACTAAACTATTGGGACTACATCAAAATAAAAAACTTCTGCACAGCAAAGGAAACAATCAACAAAACTAAAAGGCAACCTATGGAATGGGAGAGATATTTGCAAATGAAATATCTGATAAAGGGTTAGTATCCGAAATATATAAAGAACTTATAAAGCTCAACACCAAAAAAATGAATAACCCAATTATAAAATGGGCAGAAGACATAAACAGACATTTTCCCAAAGAAGCCATAGAGATGTCCAACAGACATATGAAAAGATGTTCAACATCACTTATCATCAGGGAAATGCAAATCAAAACCACAATGAGATATCACCTCACATCAAAATGTCAAAATGGCTAAAACCAACAACAGAAGACACAATAGGTGTTAGTGAGGAGGTGGTGAAAGGAGAACCCTCTTGCACTCTTGGTGAGAATACACTGATGCAACCAGTCTGGAAAATAGTATGGAGGTTCCTCAAAAAGTTAAAAATAGAACTACCCTAAGATCCAGCAATCGTACTACTTGGTATTTACCCAAAGAATACAAAAGCACTAATTCAAAGGGATATATGCACCCCTATGTTTATAGCAACCTTATTACAAAAGCCAAGATATGGAAGCAGCCCAAATGTCCATCAACTGATGAATGGATAAAGAAGATGTGGCATATATATACAATGGCATATTACTGAGCCATAGAAAAGAATGAATCTTGCCATTTGCAATGATATGGATGGAGCTAGAGAGTATGCTAAGTAAAATAAATCAGTCAGAAAAAGACAAATATGGTATGATTTCACTCATCTGTGGAATTTAAGAAACAAAATAAATGAGCAATGTAAAAAAAGAGAGGGGGGTGGGGAATGAGAGGGCAAACCAAGAAACAGACTCTTAACTATAGAGAACTGACAGTTACCAGAGGGGAGGTCAGTGGAGGGATGGGTAAAATAGGTGATGGGGATTAAAGAGGGCACTTGTAACAAGCACCAGATAATGTATGGAAGTGTTAAATCACTACACTGTATACTTAAAACAAATATTACACTGTATGTTAACTAGCTAGAATTTAAATTAAAAATTTAAAAAACAATTTAAAAAAAGAAAAAAAATTATACCTTGGCAATAGTTAGCTGTGACACTGTGAAACTAGTAACAAACATTAAATTCACTTAAACACAGAAGTAAAAGCTAAACAATATGAATTATAATTATAGTAAAAATGTCTTTCCCCCTTGAAAAGCAACACATTGTAAATCCATAAAGTATTATGGATTCAATAAGACAACAAAGCTTACCAACAAAAATCAAGATGGGAGAGATCATAAGTAAACTATTTTTCATAAAAAGTAGTCAACAGATGCAGATTTTTAAATTTGTTAAATCAAAAATACTAATTTGAAAATATATATGCACCCCTATGTTTGCTGTAGCATTATTGATAATAGCCTAATTATGGAAGCAGCCCAAGTGTCCCAACAATAGATGAATAGATGACTGGTGTATATATACATACAATGGAATATATTCAGCCATTTAAAAAAATGAAATCTTGCCATTTGCAATAACGTGGATGGAGCTAGAGAACATAATGCTAAGTGAAAAAAAAGTCGGAGAAAGACAAATACCGTATGATTTCACTCATATGTGGAATTTAAGAAACAGAACGAATAAAAAAAAAAACAGACTCTTAACTGTAGAAAACAAATCGATAGTTAACTGAGGGGAAGTGTGTACGGGATGGATGAAATAGGTAAAGAGGATTAAGAGTATACTTATCACAATGAGCACTGACACAGGTATAGAATCGCTGAATCACTATATTGTATACACTGTATGTTACCTATACTGGAATTAAAATTTAAAAAGAAAAACTAAAAAATAACAAAAATTATTTTAAAAGTAAGCATGTCAGGAGAAAGAGTGATGAGGAGATTATATGCATAATAATTTAAATAATTTATCTTGTTGACAAGATATAGTCAACAGATATTTAAAGTGATCAAATATTTATGGTTACATACAGGAAGCAAATGAAAACCAAACTAATATACTATTGGTAAAATACAGGACATGGTCTTCTGTACTACAAAGAAAAGGTGAGGGACGCCTGGGTGGTTCAGCTGGTTAAGGGTCCAACTCTTGATATCCTCTCAGGTCATGGTATCATGGTCGTGAGATCAAGCCCTGCATTGGGCTCCAAGCTGAGCATGCAGCCTGTTTGGGATTCTCTCTCTCCTTCTCTCTCTGCCCCTCCCATGCTCATGGGCACTGAATGAATGAATGAATAAATAAGAACTGAATGTGAGGTTTAGTAAAGAGAGTTTTATTCCTTGGCTATTGTTAGAGGTTAAAAATAAAAAAAAAATTTTTTTACATTTATTTATTTTTGAGAGAGAGAGAGAGAGACAGAGCAAGAGTAGGGGAGGGGCAGAGAGAAAGGGAGACACAGAATCCGAAGCAGGATCCAGGCTCTGAGCTGTCAGCACAGAGCCCAACGTAGGGCTCAAACCCATGAACCTTGGGATTATGACCTGAGCCAAAGTCAGACGCTTAACTGACTGAGCCACCCAGGTGCCCCAGGTAGAGGTTAAAAATAAACTGGAACAAGATCGAATATTTCTAATCTGTCATCTCAGTGGAGATGAACAATAAATACTACTGTCTACTATAACTGTTATCTCAAGAGTATCCCTTACTTAAGATTAAAAAAAGGGAGGGGAATAATTATTGATACTTTTCTTATTTACTCCAGAGTTAGCCTCTTACAATCATGAGGAACCTACAAGTAACCTACAAAGCGACCTATGAGGCACTTTTCAGAAACAGCAGCATCAAAAATACTATGGACACTAAGCGCATTTACTTTAAAAATTGAATATGCAGAGCAGTTTTAACAATCTACCTACTGCAACAACACTTTCATTTACTAACCATAAAAATATAAACAGTGGAATAAGAAAGAAACTTTGACAGAATTTAGGTATAACTTAGTGGTAGGAATGGGGATGTATGGTAAGTGTAGGAAACTAAACTCAGAACACCTGCACCTTACCTTCTTCTGAAGAACATTAACCTTTCGCTCCTTCACATCCAGCATGTCCTTGAGGTCATGTATCTCTCCAGCTTGTGTCCCCTTCTCCTCGGCCATATCCTGAATTTGTTTTGTCTTCTTATTCAGCATGGTTTCCTTCTCTTCTAAACGCAATCGGAGAGCATCCACCTAAGAATGTGACATTTTTACAAATGATTAAATGAAAAGAAAGGAATGTAATTCCTTCCAAATAGATGTGTACAATTGCCCAAATGATACTTATATAGTAAGTGTTCATTAGAATCAATAAAATACCACTCTACATATAATCATTGCTGTTTAGAAACTAAACCATAAACCTTATGAGCAGTTTTGTAATAAAAATAAAATTTACATTAGTTAAATATACGATATAGCAGGATAAATAGATCTGAATCAAGGGACAAAATGGAGACTTGTTATAAAGAGACTGAGTTTTGCCACTTCTATAAAAGTAGTATAATCTACAACTATGCTTCTCAAACTTTAGGTGCATTACAATCATCTGGAGGGTTTAAACAGATTGCCAGGCCCAGCCACCAGAGCTTCTGATTCAATGGGTTTAGGGCTCATGAATTAGTTGTGGGTTTTTTTTGTTTTTTTTTTTAATGAATTAGTTTTTCCAACAAGTTCCCAAATGATTCCACACTGCTTTAGAAATCTAAAATTAGAAAGAAAACCCTACATATCAATCACCAAGCATGACACTTACTGTATCACATAATACAAACTAATGGTAGAATATGATGCTTTTTAGACAATCCCATAATGCACTGAGACATCTGTACAAAGGAAAGCAAAGGTCTATTTTCAGACCCCAAGCCTAGTCAGCTGAAGCCTAGCATCCAGTTACCTTTATCCCCCCCAAGTTTAACACTTCTCACTAAATATAATTTTCAAATAACTAGAAACCTAATAATAGTGCATATTTTTAAATCCACTCAAAGCAAATTTTATCAAGCATACTCACACATTAAATTTATTTTGGGTTTGTTTCTTTGTTTTGCTTTTCCACTAGATTTAAAGTTCAGCAAATAGTAACACATCTATTATAGCAAACGAGGGAGGTACATTTCTTTCATTTTAAGACAGTGTGTTGTTCAACAGAAATATGTTAAGTCCTATGCAAACCACAATGAAACTTAAGCTTTCTAGCAGCTACATTAAAAAATAAGAGATAAAATTAATTTTAATACTGTATCTTGTTTAATCTATCTACAATACTGTCATTTCAAACATGTAATCCATATTAAAAACTATTAATGAGCCATTTTACTTTATATTCTTTGTTTCATACCAAGTCTTAAAAGTCCAATGCATATTGTAATTTTTATTTACATCATATCTCAATTTGGACTACTATATTTCAAGTCTCAATGGCCACATGTGGACTGGTGGCTTCCACAGTGAAAGTGCAAATCTAAGACATCAAGTATATTTCTATAAAACATCTTTAACCTAGAACTTGTCCTATATTATTTTTCCTGGCTAATTAACCAGCCCACAAAGAAAAAACAGGTAGCATGAGTAATGACTCACATTTAAAGTACACCAAAACTCTCAAGGACAATCTTATATTATATCTAAACTATAAGATATTTGAGACCCAATACTGTGTATGGTAATACTTACTGCTAAGTATTATGGAAAATATCCTATGAGACTAGTCTCATTTGAGACTGCTATAGTTAAGTCATTACATACTTACAAATTATGTTGGGTCTGTGCTGGAAAGGAAAAACATGTAAATAAACCAAATTTTACTCTGCTGAACTACACTTCTACCAACCACTTCAACGTCACTAGTCCCACCAAGCCAGAAATTGGGGAAGTAATCTTTTTAGGCTCCATTTATAATTCTTTACCACAAATTCTACCATGTCCCCTCAATAAATACCTGTCACTTCTAATTTTCCTGTATTCTATTTTAATAGGAAATATGGTAACCTTATTATATTCTGGAAAGGTCCACCTAAGAACTTTCAAACTCTTAAATTCTTATTTCTGAAACACAACTGTTTTCATTCTTCTAACCTACTAAGTCGTCTCTTTGTGCACAGCATAACCTCTGATCTAAAATCTCTTTTCTATCATTCATCCCTATTCTGGTTTTACTTCTTTTTCTCCCAGCCTGAACAATCATTCAACACAGCCTCATAGCACCTCCTTTTTATTTTAGTCATATTCATTTTACACATCTTTTCTTCTCTATTAAATGGTTATCTTCATTCTACTCTCAGACTTCTGAACCTTTCTGCATATGGTCATGTATGTGCTTGCCAACCATACCTACGGTAAATTAAAAATCCTCACAATTCTATCCTCAAGCATCATATCTTCTTCACTTGCATTCTCCCTGTGGAAAACTTCACTCTCCCCTGGCGACCTGGAAAACTGGGACTGAGAAAAAGTAGCTATAAATAAACAATAGCAGGAATTAAGATTAACTCGTCTGTCTCCAGATCCTCCAATCTTAACCACTAATTCTGTAATACACTACCTCACTAACAACTAGAGAAAAAAGAGTATATATGATTTCATATATGTAAAATTCTAGAGAATGTATATTAATTACAGTACTAGAATAGAACACTAATAGATCAAGGTTGCCTGGGAAGAGGAAGAGGGGGGAGTAGTAAAGAATATCAGGGAAAAGCAAAAGAAAGGAATTACAAAGAGGTACACGAAAATCTGTAGGACATATTCATTATCTTGACTGTGGTACTGGTTTCACAGGTGTGTGTGTGTGTGTCTCAAAACTCACCAGACTGTACATTTTAAATATATGCAGTTTATGTCAATAAACTTTTTTTTAATTTTTTAATGTTTATTTATTTTTGCGAGAGAGAAAGAGACAAAGTGTGAGCTGGAGAGGGGCAGAAAGAGAGGGAGACACAGAATCCAAAGCAGGCTCCAGGCTCCAGGCTCCAGTGGTCAGAGCCCGATGCAGGGCCTGAACCCACGAACTGTGAGATCATGACCTGAGCCGAAGTCAGAGGCTTAACCGACTGAATCACCCAGGTGCCCCAATAAATTTTATTTTTTAAAAAGCAAAAGCAGAAAGTATGGTATTTATTAAGAAATAAACCAACAGACCTTTGCAAGAGAAACGGGAGCCGAGCTCACAGACCCACACATACAGGAACCCATACATATAAAAAAACAGAGGTGATACTATAATCAGCAAGAAAAGGACAGAGTATTCAATAAACTGTCTTTAAACAATTGGCTACCCATACTGATGAAGGGGGTCAGATCTCTAACTCATACACAAAAATAAATTCTAGGTAAATTAAAGATTTTATATTTGAGAAGCAAATCTTTAAAACTTTTAGAAGGAAAATATACGAAAATACTTTTAAATTTAAATTTAAATTTAAAACTTCTGCACATCATGATACTATTTTAAAGTGTTTTATTATTTAATCTGTATTTTATGTGCCTGAAATATTTCATTCTTAACAATAATACTAAGGAAAATACAGGAATATTGATAGTTGCTTTAAAAATGTAGATATTTTATAAGCTGGCAAAATTAAATAGGATCCAATACTGAATTTCAATTTTCAAAATTTATGACCATTTACAATCACTCCAAAAAAATTTAAATGCCTAGGTATAAGCCTAACAAAACTTATAAAGGATCTATATGCTGAAAATTACAAATAAGAAATCAAAGAAGATCTAAATGTGTTCTTCCCTTGAATACTTTATGAAATGTAAACGACATGTGTTAAGATAGCCAGCCTATTTAAAATTTTTCTCAGAGATATGGAAAACGAAAAGATTAAAGTGATTTAAAAAAAAATGTGTTTACTGACAAACAGTAGAACTACAATAAATAAAACCCAGTGAATCCAAGAAATATAACAACTAAAAATATACAGTTTTGGTGCCTGAATTCAGCACTAAAGACCTCAGAGCAAGAATTAAAATTCAATGCAAAAAAGATTAATTACATGATTTCCCCAATAGTCCTTTCTAAAGTGCAAGATGACAAAAGTCTTTACATTTCCTTGGTTTTCCATCACCAACCTATTAAAATCAGAAACACTCTACCATGCAAAGAAACAAAAAAGTCCACAAGACAATGTCAGAACTGAATATTGATTCAATTTGAAGAAATGGACCACCACCACAGAGCAAAGACCTTTGTGGAATATGAAATTCACAACCAGGCTGCTTAAGATGCCAAAAGAGCCCATTGACCCTTATCCACTTGGCATTCAGACACAGCTCAAGCTGGCCTGTGTGGCTACTAATCCTATTTGACAGTATCAGATTTGGTTCCTATTAGCTGAATCCATTACAGGGCATCAGTCACGGTGATTCAAGAGGGTGCTTATTGAAATCACTGACCCTTCTGCACAGTTAAAGAGGTCAAAGTCTTAAAAAAGTACACGTCAGAAAATTTAAAAATAAATCATATACTAAATCATTTGCACCTAATTTCTACATTCTCATTTGTATTTTGTATACTGCATATTCTACTTCTCTCTTTTTTAATGCTTATCTATTTATTTTGAGAGAGGGAGAAAGACAGCAAGCAGGAGAGGGGCAGAGAGAGATGGAAACAGAGAATTCCAAGCAGGCTCTGCGCTGTCACTGTCGAGTCCAATGCAGGGCTCAAACTCATGAACCATGATATCATGACCTGAGCGAAAGAAGTGGGACATTTAACTGACTGAGCCACCCATGTGCCCCTGAATATTCTACTTCAAACACATATACTACATATCCCAATAAACACAAGCAAAGACAAAGCAACCTCCTAAAGACATTTCACTCAATACCCTGAAATATATAACTGAATTCTTATTATAAAGGCAAAAAGTCCAGACATTTAAATTTGTAGATAAGTCTTAACTGCCTAATTTCTTTGTCTCTCAGTTCTTCTCAGCATTAATTTCAGAAAAATGAAATGTTTTCCTTCTGTGGGTAAGAAATCAGAATACAGCAGAAATACATCCCTCAGCATTTCTAAATGTTTCTCATTCTGTTGGTACCAAAGTCTCACAGGACAATAACTATAAGACTTCATATTTCTGCTTCTTTACCAAAAGTACCTAGATATCCTAGCTGCATTTTTACATTAGATCCCTCACTCAGCTAAGTGACCTTGGAAATGTGCCAGTGCTAACCAGTCATAGATACCTGCATGCCATTTTGAGGGAATGTCAGGTATGAGACCCACAGGAATTGGTGACTGAAAAAAAGTAAAAAATGAAAACTCTTGTATTAAACATACAAACCTTCAGTGTAAGAGTAGCTGGAAATGCAGGCTTTGGTATAAAATAGATCTCATATACAAATACTAGGTACAGAAATACTCAAGTCCATAGTAATTAGAATTACTAAATGATCTTGTCTTTACCAAGTATTCAATTCGAATCACTACTGTAATACACTTTTTCTTGGTCTACTTTTTTTGTGCAATGAAGAATTTAAATGTGTTTGTCTGGAGATCTAAGATAAAAATAACCACAAAAACCACTCTGCTACTACTAGATTAATTGCTCTGAATTCTACATTGATCTTTTTGGTTTGGAGTGAGCTAAGTTCATAGTACAATTTTGTGTGAGGTCCATATTTTGCAAACCACAAAAAAACACATTCAGGAAAGCCCCTCAGAGACGAGCTGGACACATAATCATCACCCTAATACCATTCCTGGTAGGAGGAATAAGACCTTGTTTATTCACATCAACTGCACTGGAGGAACAGCATCCACCTAGCTTGCCAAGCGTCAAGGTCTGTGGCAAACAGGTTATGCCAACTTCAAAAACACAGAAGGTTTTTCTCTACAAGATTTTCTCTACCATTGGACATGAACAGAAAAATGGCTACCCGGCTCTTCTGGACTTACTTCTGATCAAAAGCTATCAACTCTCTTAAGCTATCTTATTTACATCATGAATCTAAATACACAATAGCAGTAGTAACTGCATGGATACAATAGCTTGTTTACTAGAACTCCTATCTTGGCTTTGCCATGATTCACTCCTTTCTGATTCTCTGACCACAACTTTTCAGTTTTCTTCGCTGGCTCCTCTGTCATTTTCCCCTCCTCACATCTCACTTTATATAACTTCCTCTGGAGAAACCAATTCAATCCTAGGCTACAGACACCACATCCATTATGACAGCTTCCAAATCTTTATTCCTAACCTCAACCAGTTCTAAAACCCTGAGATTTTAACAAAATATTCTACTTAACCCAGATTTCCACTGAATATTTAGTTTAGACTGAGATTTTGGAGTTCCTGAGTGGCTCAGTTGGTTGAATGTCCGACTCTTGACTATGGTTTAGGTCATGATCCCAGGGACAGGGGATCAAGCCCAAGTCAGGCTCTGTGCTAAATGTGGAACCTGCTTGGGGTTCTCTCTCTCTGCCCCTCTCCCCCTGCTCACACTCTAAAATGAATAGAATAGAATAGAATAGAATAGAATAGAATAGAATAGAATAGAATAGAATAGAATAGAATAGAATTTTTTTTAGAAACTTTTCCTTTAAAGAACCTTTAAAGATCCCCTAATGAGGTCAAACATTAATGTAGATTAAATCTGATGGTGTTTATTATATTACTTTCTGCATTTCTTTCTGTATTTGGCAGTATTTCATAAACTTTTTAAAAATTACTAATCTAAACTCTGTATTTTAAAGCTGATGAGGGGCACCTAGGTGGCTTGGTCAGTTAAGCATCCAACTTTAGCTCAAGTCATGATCTCGCAGTCCGTGAGTTCAAGCCCTGTGTCAGGCTCTATGCTGACAGCTCAGAGCCTGGAGCCTGCTTTGGATTCTGTCTCCTCCCTCTCTTCGCCCCTCCCCCACTCATACTCTGTCTCACTCTGTCTCTCAAAAATAAATAAATGTTAAAAAAAATTTTTTTTCAAGCTGATGAATCAATGCCCAAACTAAGTGACTTGCCCAAGATCACTAAGTATAATTTCCTATCACCACATTTCTCATTAATCTCATCTAGAACGGAGGCTGAATGAAGGACGCTGGACCACAAGACTGACAACACCCACAAGTAAACGTTTTTTTTATTTTTTTTTTAATTTTTTTTTCAACGTTTATTTATTTTTGGGACAGAGAGAGACAGAGCATGAACGGGGGAGGGGCAGAGAGAGAGGGAGACACAGAATCGGAAACAGGCTCCAGGCTCTGAGCCATCAGCCCAGAGCCTGACGCGGGCTCGAACTCCCGGACCGCGAGATCGTGACCTGGCTGAAGTCGGACGCTTAACCGACTGCGCCACCCAGGCGCCCCAGTAAACGTTTTTTTAAATTTTTTTTTCAACGTTTATTTATTTTTTTGGGACAGAGAGAGACAGAGCATGAACAGGGGAGGGGCAGAGAGAGAGGGAGACACAGAATCAGAAACAGGCTCCAGGCTCTGAGCCATCAGCCCAGAGCCCGACGCGGGGCTCGAACTCACGGACCGCGAGATCGTGACCTGGCTGAAGTCGGACGCTCAACCGACTGCGCCACCCAGGCGCCCCAGTAAACGTTTTTTTAAAAGGCTATTTTGGCAAACAGCATTGAGCTGTTTAAAGCCTTATACCTGACAAAAAGTTGAAGAGCTCAGAGAAACATCAAAAAGGCCAAGGATGTAGATATGCCTTTCCACAGTAGTTTATTTGTACTTTACTCACGAAGACACACACACAGAAAAGTTGCAAATTTAGTCTAAAAAACCAATGTCAATATTGTCTCCACCTGAAAATTCATAGTAAAGACAACACAATAACAACTACACAAAGTATATAGTAATAAGCTATATTCAGCTATGTAGCCTCAGTAGAAATGTTAATGTTTGTCTCTGCAAATCTGATAATGCAGGGCAGTTGGCCAATCTAGTTCTTCTACCCTGACCCCTCTAAGCCAACATATCTGTAACACTTCCTTACTCTGGTACCAGACTAAAATTAAGTAAACCTTATAATCGTGCCGGAAACCCTTAGAATCACAGAAAGAGACCATTTCCTCATTGGAAGGACCTGGTAAGCTTACCTGATTGAATCTCTCCTCTAAATCCTGGGTCTCTATATCCCTTTTAAGCAGGCTTTTCTAGTATCTGAACACCTCCAGTAGAACTCAGGTACACAGTTCCTCTCCAGAGGCTGCCCATACTCTGCTTTTACCAGGCATAAAAGCTATCTCTTATCCAGAAGTTTTAAAAGAAAAGAAAAAGAAAGAAAAAAAGGCTTTTTCTGTACTTTTACCCACTGGCCCAAGTTCAGCCCCTTAGGCCAGATGCTCTTCTACGTAATAGCCATTCAGATACATGCAGACTATCATGTACTCCCAAGAGCATTTCTTTTCCAAGCTACCCTTCAACTATTCCTTAATATGCCATGATTTCAGACTCTTTGCATCTAAACATGCTTAAATGTGCCAACATCCTTTAAATCACTGTATCCAGAACTCAATGTTTTACGTCTGATTACTTTACCCTTATATCTAGGCACTTTCAAAACAAATGAAGATTGCATATGGTTTTTTGTTTTTGAAGGGGTTTTCTGGCAGCCACTATACAGATGCTTTTGTCAGTTTTTATGGGTTTGGTAGATTGATTGATTGATTGACTGACTGATTGGGCTAGTTTTTGTTGGAGAGAGGGAGAGATAGAAAATTAACAATTTTTACAGTCATCCTTTTAAATTTTTATCCTGCTTGGTTTAGCCCATTACTCTCTTTAAAGATCTTTTGGAATGCTGAATTTCTTATCTAATATGCACATTACCCATCCTTCCTCCATATTTTTTTCCATCTGATTCATTAATAAAAATATTTAACAAGGAAAAGTTAACATTCGAGGGATACATAATAAATACTACCAGAAATTTTTATGTAAGTTAACATACATCATTAAACATCACCTTTTGGGAAAAGTAAATTTAAGGTTATGACAAAACCTAATTACCATCTTATCCAGCTTCCATTTCTCCATCTTATTTACACTGCCTTGCCAGTGCCTTGAAGAGGTATAGGTCTACTACATTTCTCATATACTCCTGATCTTCCAGACTGGAAATCCTAGATATAGGATAATAAACTATAAGATATATCTTATATATCTTACCAGATACAAGAATAATATAAAATTAGCCTGAGATGACCTAATTTTTTTTTTATTTTTTAAATGTTTTTATTTATTTTTGAGAGAGAGAATGCAAGTGGGGCAGGGGCAGAGAGACAGGGGCAGAGGACCCAAAGAGGGCTCTGCACTGACAGCAGCAAGTCGAATGTGGGGCTTGAACTTGTGAACCCCAAGTTCAGGACCTGAGCCAAAGTCAGATACTCAACTGAATAAGTCACACAGGTATCCCTGAGATGACCTAGTTTTAATGTTGACTTTCAGTAATGACCATTTCCACCTCAAGATCCTTCAATATTCCATTCTAAAATAGCACTTAGGGGGCAGGACACCTGGGTGGCTCAGTCAGTTAAGCGTCCGAATGTGGCTCAGGTCATGATCTCACAGTCTGTGAGTTTGAGCCCCAAGTCAGGCTCTGTGCTCACAGCTTGGAGCCTGGAGTTTGCTTCAGATTCTGTGTCTCCCTCCATCTCTGCCCTTCCCCCACTCATGCTCTGTTTCTCTCTCTCTCTCTCTCTCTCTCTCAAAAATAAACACTAAAAAATTAAAAAAATAAAATAAAATAGCACTTAGGAAAAAGCTTAGGTGCACAGAGGTGGCAATCCTCTTTGTTCTCGTTTGAAAATCATAGTGCCATTTGCTCAAAGCCAATCTTAAAAACTGCTATCATCTTCATGATTCCTAAATGATAATCAATAACTGGTTAGTAATTTAATTTGCACCTGGGATTTAAACTGTCCTAGCCAAAAACAAAACAAAACAAAACATTTTACAGCACTTTACAGACTAAGGACGTTTAAAATGTAGACTCTGATTCAAAGGTCTAAAGTATGACTTAAGATTTTGTTTCCAATAAGTTCTTAGGCGAGTAGACACTGCTGATCTCAGAATCACACTTTGAATAGATCTCTTGAATACTTTCTTATAATTTCTCTTCTCACACATCTTGGGTATTCATTTTCATTTTTCCACTATTAGAATATACAACCTACTCTTTTCAGTCCTATGATATTCTTCTGGATGGAGAAGACAAAAGCAATCTAGATGCAGAATTTCACCTGCTCTATCATTTAGCAACCTCATACCAACAAGGAGAAGCAAGTGACAAGCTCTACCTTTTATGATCTTTCTCCAAAAGTCTTCACTTTTACTGGATAACCTTAACTAATTTTGGAGTTCTGGTATTAATGACACTATTGTTGTTAGGTTTGTGCCAAATTCTTACATTGATATTTGATTGTTTTTTTTCCTACTTGTCACATTAACATCCCTTTTCTACTATTGTCTCTTGAATCTCACCCATTCTTTGTAGAGACAATTTTTTCTTTTTAGCAGTTCTTTCTATGTGATCCATAGGGAGTAAACTCTCAGTCTGTGGTAGTCTGGAAAAAAGTCTTTAATCTACTTCGAGTGATAAATGATAGTTTCACCGGCTTCAGAATTATGAACTGAGAGGGCACCTGGGTGTCTCAGTTGGTTAAAGATCTCATCTCAGGTCATGATCTCACGGTTCTTGAGTTCAAGCCCCGCATCAGGCTCTGTGCTGCCACCTTGGAGCCTGGAGCCTGGTTCAGATTCTGCATCTCCCTCTCTCTCTGTCCCTCCCTCTCTCTCTCAAAAATAAACATTTTTTTAAAATTAAAAAAAAAAGAAAGAAACAGGAGTTGTCTAAGGTTTTCACTGAACTTTGAAGGTTTTACTCTACCATATTCTCTCTTGCTCCTATTGTTGCTGTTGTAAAGCCTACTGTGTGCCTCTTAATCCTTCATAGGTAAACTATCTTTCCTCTCTCGTGGCTTTTGTTCCTTAATGTTTATTTATTTATTTTGAGAGAGAGTGAGAGTGAGTGGGGAAAGGGCAGAGAGAGAGGGAAAGAAAGAATCCCAAGCAGGCTCCACATTGACAGTGTGGAGCCCAACACGGGGCTTGAACCCACAAACCATGAGATCATGACCTGAGCCAAAATCAAGAGTCAGACATTTAACAGACTGAGCCACCCAGGTACCCCAAATTTCTGGTGGCTTTTAAAATCAGTTTATCTATGGTTTCATTGTGATTTTTGGTAGGTGAGGATATCTTCCTGCTCAAGAATTATTTGCTCCTAAACAGAAGGTCCATTCCTATCATCTGGTCAGAAATATTCTCAGCAATTATCTCTTTTAAAATTGCCTCCCATTTCCTCTATCCTCCCCTTTTGAAACTCCCTTATATATGTTAGATTTCTATTTCGACAGACTTCTCTTTAATTTCTATCTTCTTATGTGTCCTATTGCTCTCCAGATAACATCTCCTCAGATGTATTTTCCAATTCACTGTCTCTGCAGCTCTACTTTGCAGTTTACTACTACATTGTTCTTCCACTTTAGTTATTATGTATTTCTTTTAATAGTTTTAATTAATTTATTTATTTAAGAAAGAGAGAGTGCACGGGAGGGGGAGAGAGAGAGAGGAGAGAGAGGGAATCCCAAGCAGGCTCCACACCATCAGCATGGAGCATGATACAGGGCTCGAACTCACGAACCATGAGATCATGGCCTGAGCCGAGATCAAGAGTCAGATGCTTAACTGACTGGGTCACTCAGGCACCCCTAATTATTATATATTTCATATCTAAAACTCTGTTTTGTTCTTTAACAACCTGCCTGGTATTATGTACAGTGTTTTGCCCTTTGTTCATGTTTTAAATCCTTCCTTCATGTATGTAACAAGGTAGTATTTATTGAGTGCTATATGTGCATGCACTAACTCTCATAACATTCTAGAAGGTAATGCTATTCTCACAAATGAGGAAACTGAAGCACAGAAAGTATCAACTTACATTAACAAGTAACTGGCAAAGCCAAGATTAAAAGACACTAAACAACTACAGCTAGTGTTGCCCTTTATTACACTGCTCAGCTTTTACTCTCAATGGTCCTGAAACAACAGCCCAATAAGTTGTATTTTTTTCTTCCATTCTAAAGAGTGCTCCTATGCTTACTTCTCCATCCTTTAGTTTAATCATTTCATTTATGGTCTCTTTCTATTATCCAACGTTCCTAAGGGTCTAATCATTCTTATTTGTTCTTACTTCTGATATTGGTTCAGAATAAATTCCATAGGTGATTAACTAATTTGGGGTAGTAAGTTCATTCTAAGCAGGGCTCTTACCTGTGGGAATCTGTGTGGACTAGGCTGAAATCTATGTTGACAGCAGCTATGCATATTCAAACTCAAAGCTCATGAGAAGACACCTTTCCTCCAACTCTAAAATCAGGTAAGTCAGTTTCTAATATTGTCAATTAATACTGGTAGGATTAATTTTTTTCTAATCCACTTTTTCTCACAAAACTCCTAGATTTACTCGGTTTCAAATCTGTACCCCATTTAGGGCCAATGTCTGCTCTCCACATGTCAGCATTAAAATATAAGCCCCTTAGTTACCAAAAAGAATAACCCTTCAGAACAACTGTACTTAGAGTCCTTGTTGACAGACGCTCGGTGTTGGAAGGGATGAGAAAAAACAGAGACATCTGCCCTGTCAGAGAGATAAACCAAACAACTCTGAGAATCAATGTGGTAAATACACCATACCCGACATACCTCACAGTAGTTACACAGTCAGAATTACTGTTTTCACACTTTCATCAACTTGGAGAAAGAAATAAATTACTCAATCTTCAGTTCACTTAAAACTATCATTGACCCATGCAAAGTTCTATTGTGCCTTATTATTTTTCCATCCACATCCAATATCCATTCCTCCATCAATATGCAGCCATTCTAATATATTTAATATGTAACTGAATATGCATTAACTTAAAAATATAGAGGCTTATTTTTTATACATATTTTTTAACTCATATGAATGCTATATACCTCATTCTCTTACTTCTAAATATATATATATCCATGACCTTATGATTACTTCTAAGATCACTGCTTTTGACTTTTACATAGTATTCCATGGTATATACCCACTATATTTTACTTATCCAACCCCTCTAGAAATAACCGTTGGGGCCGCCTTCAATTCCTTGTTCTACAGTGAGCACCCTTATAATATATGTTCTCCTGTGAGCCAGTGGGAGCCAACTATGCCATATACCTTACAAGCACTGAATATTAACTCAATTTCTAATTTTTACCAATTTGAACAATGGAATATATTTCATTGTCTCCAAAATTGAGGATCCCATGCTATATTTATTTGCTAACCCTTAGGCTTCCTTGTTTGTTAACTGCCTACTTAAATCCTCTCTCTCACCCTATAGTCTCTTTTTCTTACTGATTTATAAGCATTGTTTTTTTATTCTATATTCCAATCTTTGTTATTTTGGGAGGCAGTGAAAATATCTTCTAATCAGTCACATATTTGTTAACTTTGCCAGTAGAGTTCTTTCTTGAATGGAAATACTTAAATTTGATGGCGTCATTTAAAATGTATCTTAAATGTATCCTACCTAATATACATTTTCATTAATTAGGCTTATAGGTTTCCCTTTCACACTGAGGTCTTTAATCAATATGGAGTCCACTGTTTTATCTGGTATGTGATAGGCGGCCAATTTCATTCTCTGTATGTCAATTTTCTAACACTCTTTTAATCTGCACTAGTTTATGATGGTCCCATCTATATACACGTCTAAACTCTCTTTTTTCCCACTGGTCTATTTGCCCATTCCTTTGCCAGTACTACACAATTCCAGGGTGAATATTCAGGTTGGTTTATGGCTCTGTGGTATATTTTCAAATCTATTAAGGCAGATCTACCCATCTTTTCCTCTTTTTCTTCACTTTAATGTTAGTATAGCTTTATTTGTCAACGTAAGTTTTAAAATTTTTCAATTGTGGTAAAATACACATAACATAAAATTTGCCATCTTCACCATTTTTAAGTGTATAAGTCAATGGTGTTCAGTACATTCACAATGCTGTATTACCAATCTCCATAACTCCCTTCATCTTACGAAACAAAACTGTTCCACTTAAAAAAAAAAAAAAAAAAACCTTCTCCATTCTCCCCAGCTCATAACAACCACCATTCTCCTTCTATCTTTATGAATCTGACTTTTCTAGGTCCCACATACAAGTAAAATGATACATCTTTTGTGACTTGTCCATGTAAAACAAAGTAAAATGAGTTTCTAAAAAAATACTGCTGAGTATTTTCATTGGAATTGAAAAATATGTAAATACTAATTTGGGGAGAACTGATATCTTACAGTATTAAATCATACCACTTATTGATAACAACAGATCTCTGAATTAATTTCTTTTTCCTTGTATCCTCTTGTAGAGTCTTGGGCTTTCTTGCTTCTTCTACTTTTTGGAAAACATTAAATATAAAAAATGATCATTTTTTAATGTTTTATAAAGCTCTCCTGGCAAGCCGAGTCACAGGATTTAGAAGGAGATAGGGTTGAGGCTGAATACCATTTTAATTTTCTATAATGATTACTGTTCATGTTTTCTATTAATTCTTGAACCTACTTTGTCATATTTTCCAGAAAGTATTCTTTTGTTCTGTCTTTATAAGCTTATCAGAATATAATTGCTTATAAATGTCTTTTATTATTTTTAAATTGTATGGTGCTAGTAGTTCTTTATCATTCTGTAAGAGACACTCCTATCTGATTAGCCTTTTTAAAACAACACTTAGTTTATTTTATCCTCTACTGATTGCTTACTTAGTATCTGTTACCCTCCATTTTACTGTTTCTTTGGTTTTGTTATTTTTTTCCTAGTTTCCAGACTTATATACTTAGCTTATTTGCATTTATTCTTTATTATTTTCCAATAAACATAAAAACTAGACATTTCCCTCTAGATACTAGAGGATTAGTTGTACCCCACAGATTTTCTTTTGCTTTCTGTTCCAGTCTCCTTCAACCCATGGTCATTAAGTAGTATATTTTCAACACTAATTCAAAAAGATACATGCACCCCTATGTTTACTGCAGCATTATTTCCAAAAGCCCAGATATGGAAGTAATCTAAGTGTCCATCAATAGACAAATGGATAAGGAAAACATGACATGTATACAATGAAATATTACACAGCCATAAAAAGGATGAGATCTTGCCATATGAGACAATATGAATGGGCCTAGAGAATACTATGCTAAGTGAAGTAAGTCAGACTGAGAAAGACAAATACCATATGATTCCACTCCTAAGTGGCATTTAAAAACAAAAAAAATGAATAAATAAAAAAAGCACAATCAGGCCTATAAATACAGAAGACAAACTGATGGTTGCCAGAGGGCAGGGGAGTGGGGGGTTAGGCAAATTGGGTGAAGGGGAGTGGGAGGTACAAGCTTCTAAATATGGAATAAATAAGTCACAGGAATAAATGCACAGCATAATGAATACAATGATATTGTAACAGCAACATAATGGGACAGATGGTAACTATACTTGTGGTGGACACAGCATAACATAAACAAATCACTGAGTTGTACACCTGAAACTTAATGTAATATTATGTGTCGATTATACTAAAAAATACTACATTTTCAGATTCCAAATTTATTTGTTTTATGTTGCAATTCTTCATTACTGATTTTTTTTTAATTTATTTTTTGAGAGAGAGTGTGTGAGTAGGCAAGGGGCACAAAGAGAGGGAGACACAGAATCCAAAGCAGACTCCAGGCTCTGAGCTGTCAGCACAGAGCCCAATGTGGGCTTGACCTCATGAACCATGAGATCATGACATGAACCAAAGTCGGACATTCAACCGACTGAGCCACCCAGATGCCCCTTCATTACTGATTTCTAATTCTGCTACATTGGCTTCAAAGAACACAGTCCAGGTGACTTTAATTCTTGGGAATTTTGACATATCCTCTGTGGCCTAACACATTTGATTTTTATGACTATTCAAGAAGTTCTTAAAAAGTGTTTTCTGTATTTGTTAGTGCAATATTTTACAGAATACCTATTTGAGCTTATTAATGTTATTGAAATTTTCTGAATTGTTTTTTACTTTTGTTTCTTTGATCAAGTTCTGAAAGCAATCTGTACTAATGAGCAACTGCAACTGTTGGTTTCATCTATTTCTCACCACTGTTGTTTTACACATTTAAAGGCAATGTTGTTAGATGCATAAATGTTCACAATCATCTTATTTTCTTGATCTGCTCTTTTTATCAGTACATAACATCGCTCTTTGTGCTTTATAACTTCTTTGCCTTAAAAGATAATTTAATTAATGTTAAAATAAGTGGGAGGGCATATTTTCTTGATAAACCTTTTATTTTATTTTTTAAATTTTATCTATTTTTTTTATTTTTTTTAATGTTTATTTATTTTTGAGATAGAGAGAGACAGAGCATGAGCAGGGGAGGGGCAGAGAGAGAGGGAGACACAGAATCCGAAACAGGCTCCAGGCTCCGAGCTGTCAGCACAGAGTCCGACGCGGGGCTCGAACTCACAAACTATGAGATCGTGACCTGAGCCGAAGTCGGACGCTTAACCAACTGAGCCACCCAGGCACCCCAAATTTTATCTATTTTTTATTTTTAATTCTGCTATTTTTTTGTTTTATGCTTAACTCTTATTGACAGGATATTTCTGTAGCTTATTTTTTAGCCCAATTGAGGTCTGTATTTTTTTAAGTTTATTTATTTCTTTAAGTTTATTTATTTATTTTGATAGAGAGAGGGAGACAGTGCAAGTGGCAGGGGGGTGGGGGAGTGATAGGGAGGGAGATAGAGAATACCAAGCAGGCTCCACGCTGACAGCACAGAGCCCAATGCAGAGCTTGAACCCACGAACTGTGAGATCACGACCTGAGCTGAAACCAAGAGTTGGATGCTTAACTGACTGAGCCACCCAGGCACCTCAAAAGTCTGTATTTTAATCTACGTTTAACTCATTGCATATATTGCCTTTCCCATATTCACACAATTTTGGCCAACATTTTTGGTGTCTACATACCATCTTGTTTCTCCCCATCCTCACTGCCTCATTCTTTTCTATTCTCCACTAGATAGACTAAATTTTATACTGAACATTTGAAATTTATACACTGTTTTTATTCTCCTAGTATATTAACAGCAATACTTAACACTTATGTTTTCCTGGCATTTTCTCAAGTTTATCATTATTAGCATCTCCACAAACAAGACACGTTCACCACTGTGAATAGTGCTAATTCACCACTGGAGTTGGGAGACTGGTGGTGGTGGCAGGGAGCCCCCCAGATCTGAAAGCCTCTGGTATAATAATATGTACCTCTACTCTGCCAACACTCTTTCTCTAAAATGATCTTCTACTCAGGTATAGAGGGAATGAGAAGGAAGAAGGGGCACTCAGAAGCTAGACAGGCCATCTTCACAAGCTCGCTTGAATACCATACCAATGTTATACTGCAGTACCTGCCCCCACCACTACCCCGTGACTCATACCTGGCTAAACACTGCTCACAATGGTAATGGAACAATGATCCACCTAGAACACTGGGAGAGAAACAGTCACTGAAAAATATCCCAAACCACCACATGATGCCAAATCCTCCTTTATTCTGAGTTGTTTCATATATACACATATATTCAGATTCCACACAAGGAGGCATTATAGCATTATGATCAAGAACATAAGTTTTGGAGTTTCAATTGATCAGACTCTGAATCCCAGGCAGTAAGTCATGTAACCTCCATCTCTCCAAGCTTCAGTGTGCCACCTATAAAACATTATGACAATTCTTATTTGCTAGAAGATTACTGTAATGCTAACTAAGAAAATGAAAGAAAGTATACACCCCTGCATGATACGCAGAAAGCATTTAATGTTAGGTATTATCAAATATGTTTTTTAACTAGATTATCTCTCAAATGCACTCTAGCCCTAAGGGTGTATTACTAACTCTAAGTATACTGGGGAAGTCAAAACTCTAGTTTGAAGAGCACAGCATATTGGGGCGCTTGGTTGGGAATGCAAGCAGAAGGTGCATGTCAAACAACAATGCCTAAGCTCCAGTGCCTAAACATGCTAGAGCCTGGGCAGTTCTTTACTTTGTGCTGGATGCTGAGTCTCTGACCAACTCTGAAAGAAAAGCCACTTCCTATAAACTGTCAGTAAGAAATGGATGATACCATTCACCTATAATAAACAGAACTCTAGGGACGCCTGGGTGTCATCTGATACTTGATTTTGGCTCAGGTCATGATCTCAGAGTTTATGAGATCAAGCTCTGCACTGAGCATGGAGCCTGCTTGGGATTCATTCATTCCCATTCCCATTCCCATTCCCATTCCCATTCCCATTCTCTCTCTCTCTCTCTCCCTGCCCCTACCCCGCTTGTGTGTATGGGCATACTCTCTTTCTCTCTCTCAAAATAAACATTAAAAAAATAAAAAATAAATAGAATTCTAAAAGTAAATGTTCTGGAAAAGAAAAAAATTGTACTACTTTGAGGCAATAAGGCTTCCATTATTATAACATACTGATAAAATCAGCTCTGCTCATTGAGAACTCAAACAAAATAAATTCATTGTAAGGTCCATGGTACGTCATCAAGACTTAGAAACAAGAAAGTGGGCATAAAATAGAAAATTTCTTGAAAATATTATATTATAATTTCCTGAAAGTCCCAGGGTATTAGTGAGAGTGGCCCCAAGTGCCAATCAAAAGTAATGTGCTAATTTAAAACTTCATGTAACTCTCACCAATAAAAACAACAATCCTTATCTTACCTAATCCATACCATTAATCTGAGGATCACATAAAACAACAGAGATCAAATAAAAGTGCTTACAAATATTTAAAAATATTTGAAATCCACTGACATTTAATAATTCCCTCTAAATTCAGAGGAGAGCTACATAATTAAACATCTATTCTAGCCACAAAAACCTTAGGAAGCTGGTACTATCATTATCCTCATTTACAGATGAGGAAATAAAGGATTAAAGAGGCAAAGTAATTCATCCAACATCACATAACTAATGAACACAGACAGCTGCATTTCAAATTTAGGTCTGACTCCAAAGCCCATGCTTTTAACCACTATGTTACTAGATCCAGACCACTTCTGTGAAGGTTAACAGATTAGAAGAGATGTTCATAAAACAGGAGCAATTCCAGAGATACTATATATATTGTACACTGCCCATCACAAGAGGGCCTCATTCCCTGGACCATGAACAGGAAAAAAAAGAAAAGAAAAGAAAAAAATCAGGTCTTTTCCCATATCCCCATTTTACTTTAAGGATTTTTAAAAACTCCTTGATCCATGTTCTTTTTCACACATGCTTAGTGATGTGAGCATTAGATCAAAGTCCAAGACAGCTGAAGAAATGAGAACTAGATCAGTTAAGAGCAAATTACAGAAAATATATGAGAATTTGTTCAAAGAGCTGGTTCAAACTGCCTTTTATTGGGCTCTCATGAGAAAGATGCTTTGGAAAAAGTGACCCTGGTCAAATGTCACCAATGTAATTTGAGAAAAAAAAAGTACATGCTAACAAATAGGCATATCACATTCATATAATCATCCTAGATTCAAAAGGACATTAGCTTTTACACTGTCATCCTTTTGGATGAGATAGTCATATTTGAGCAATTTGTCCTAGTAACTTATAGGGGTAATCACTGAAACTCAGTTTCTTCCATAATGGCTAAAAACAAATATAAGAACCATTCAAGAATGACCACAAATAGTCTTTAGTCTCTATGGTACAAGAAATCAATCACGAGCCCATCTGTGTGAGACCTAGCGAATAAGAACATTATTTGAGAGGGGTACAAAGAAAAGGATGGACTGCCAAGAGGAAAAAGTAATTTATTAGACTGTGACAAGCTTTTAAATGTTTGCATTATCATTAACCAACTGCCTGGTTCTCTGATTCACACACCTGCCACCACCAGCCAATGCTATCACAGTAGTAAACTTGGACGTAGGCTCACCTCTAAAACACTGGCACCCTCTTCTGACCCTCATGCAGTACTGCATGCACACCAGTTACTGGGGTGAAAAATTCTAATAAAGCCATTAGCAATTTTGCAGGTAACATTTTCCAGATAATTTTATATTTGTAATTCCCTGGATGAACATAAAATTAGCTTAATAAACATATGAAAGAGCATATCTTCTAAACAAAGTTTATGCCAATGAAGAGAAAACCAACTGTGTTCTCTTAATATTTTCAGAGATTATATATTAGCTGATTTTATTACAATAGCAATAATGATGACAATAACGAATAGACAAAGATTTTATTGCGTGCCAGGCACTAGGCTGATGAGGCAGACACTCCTACTCTTGTCATCTTACAGATGTGGGGAAAGTGAGGCACAATGACGTTAAATAACCCAGGATCATGTACCTGAGAATAAGTGGTAAAGCTGAATTTCAAACTATGGCCCTGCAGCCAAAACCTAATTTTATCCAAAATATCCCTGTGAGGGAAAATGAAGTTATCATGATAACATGAGACATGACTGAAACAGAAACAGTATAGGTTATAAGGAAAATTACAAACATATCATCCAAATCCCTCATTTTCAGCAAAGTCCCAAACTGTACAAAAATAAAATATTACATGAAAGAGTTTTGGCCATTTACCCATTCCTCCTCACTTGAAGATTCTCAATCTTCTGGGTCTATGTTTTTATACCTTCTTTTTACTCCTAATTCCTCTTTTCCCTTTTCCCTAACTATGCCCTTATTTACCTATCTGGTTCTTTAAATGAAAAGAAAAAAACTAATCCACATTGTATGCCTTTTCTTCTATAAAGCAGAACTACTTACCTATTTCTACCTAAATTCCCTATTTCACTATATCTTTAAAAAAATATTTAAGATAGTAAATCAAAATAACATCATCAATTCCTTCTCTTTGATCATTACAATTATGATAGATTCTCATCTGTATGGAATTATTTAGGGTATTCCTACCTAAAATCAGGGCTGAAAAACTAAATAATCTAAGATCTCTAAAAATAATAACTTTATTTTCAAACAGGATATGAAGGCACATCATCTAACAATCTATGATTCAAAACAAGATCTAAAACACTTCTAGATTCTGCAGTTTGCCTACATAAAGCTATTCATTATATCAAAAATTAAGAACACTTAATACTCTAAACACAGGGTAACCAAGGTCACTGTCATTCACGACTAGAAAATTCACATGGGTCAGAACAAAATACTCATTTAGATTTCTTTTTAACAACTATCGTTACATTTCATAATGTTAGAAGCACAAACTTAGGGAACGTCTAAAGAATTAAAAACATGCACAAACTGCACCAGATTTAATTTATTAGATCTAAGAACTGAAACAAGATAGTTACATTTTTACTACAGTAACTGATCACACTGCTAAAGAATTAATCATTACATTATTCATATCTCCCAAATCTAACAAAAACAGCACAGGTAAAGGTGCCAAGGAATTGGCACGTGAAAGGTGCCAAGGAATTGGCTCCCTGAAAATTCCAGAATTCATTTTACCTCGGTCTGTAGGATGGCAGCCCTTTGTTCTTTAGCAGTCAAGGACTCCTTCAGCACTTCAATGTGTTGCTTACTGTCTGAAAACTGGTTTGTGAGTGTTTCTAGCTTTGTCTGTAGGGCTAGTAGTTCTGTGTCCTTTCTGGACAGCTCCTGCTTCACCTGACCAATCTAGAGGAAAAAACAGAACATTGTAAGTAAAAAAGAAATGAAACAATCACCTCTGATCTGAATCTTTTTTGACAGATCTGAGTCACAAAATACTAACTATAGCATTAGTTTTATGACAAAACACAATGTATCTTTTTGTATCACCTAATCTTGGATAACCACCCACCACAAAAAACAACCAGGTTTTCAACAAATAGGGATATCCCAGTTTTCAATTATTGTGTTTCCTAAATATTCTTCAAAATCTCTTAGAAAAAGAATAGACAGAGAAAAATCCCAATTCAATTAGACTACTATGAGATAGCAGGAAGCACCTGAATACTATTGTGCTGATCAGATTTCATTTTATTAAGTCAGACCTCTTAAAACATAAAGCAGGATTAGTGTAGATGTAAAACAGAAGGAAAAAAGAAAACTTCCTAGCATTGCCATTTAAAGCGAAATTCGAAAGCTGCTGCTAGTATACTTTTTATTTTTTCATTCACAAACAAAAGTTTACATAAAATCCTTATCTTAAAAAGCCACCATTAGTGTTTTAAGGCATTATAAACCTGTGCCTTTTAGAAATCACATAATTTTGAGGAGTTAGAGATACTGACCTAAGAAAAGATTCCACCAACAAAGTTCTATCATCTACAACACGTCGTATGAACTAAATGGATAAAAGTATATGACTTAAATGCATAAAAGCTCAGCCATAAGAATCTACATGTGTAATTTGAATCTGAATTATCTGACAGAAAATCCGTAAGTCAAGAGGTGTCCATTCATTCTCCCATAAATTTCTCATCTTAACTTTAAAAAATTTTTATTTCAAACATCTCATTTACATCTAAGAATTTTCTAAATAGTCTGTTATTGTAAATGTACAACAAATAAACAAAAATCAGAATTGCTTTTACATTCTGTCTAGTGCCTAGCAAGGTAGCTAGCTGTGCACTAACAGATTAATGACCAGAAGTATAAATCCCATAAGAAGTCCATAATTTATTTCAGCATTACTGATGAAACGAAAAGTACTTTGTATTTTTTTACATCTACAGAATCTGTACTATAATAATCTGAGGTATAAAGGACAATTTTGAGAACAATTTCACATGAGGAAGTGTGAAATAAATATTACTTTAATTAAAATTGGACTTTTGGGACGCCTGGGTGGCTCAGGCAGTTAAGCGTCTGACTTCAACCCAGATCATGATTTTGCAGTTCATGAATTTGAGCTCCATGTCAAGCTCTGTGCTGACAGCTCAGAGCCTGGGGCCTGCTTCAGATTCTATGTTTCTCTCTCTCTGCCCCTCCCCCGCTCATGCTTTGTCTCTCTCTCTCTCTGTCTCTCTCTCTCAAAAATAAATAAAAATATTTTAAAAATAAAAAATAAATTAAAATTAGACTTTTAAGGAGCACTAAAAATTAATTTCTAATTTACTCTTCTTGCTTAGCATAAGACAAGCCTTTTCTCATATGCATGAAAATTCTATTTGCAGATTTAATTAATTATTCATTCATTCAACAAATATTTCTATGTTTATTGTATGCAAACTACTATAGGATACTAAGAATGTCAGTGGAAGATAACTGTAAATGGCAGCTATCTTCATCCTGTAATATACAGATGTACCCTGAGTTACCACATACTGTAATGCTGTGGCATCTTTCATGACATCCCTTTCCTAACAAAAAACACATATTAGTATTTTTCTATCCTTAACATACAGGTTGCACTAAAAATACACTTATGGTATGAATTGATTAGGAGAAATGTTTAAAATTTTATCACTTCCTCAGCTAAAGAACTATTACGGCTTAAAGATTACTCAAATTTCCAACTACTTCCAATCATGTGATTAAAAATAAATATAAAATCCTTGTTTCCTCAGCATCTACATTTTTTTTTTTAAACGTTTATTTATTTTTGAGACAGAGAGAGACAGAGCATGAACGGGGAGGGGCAGAGAGAGAGGGAGACACAGAATCGGAAGCAGGCTCCAGGCTCTGAGCTGCCAGCCCAGAGCCCGACATGGGGCTCAAACCCACGGACTGCGAGATCGTGACCTGAGCTGAAGTCGGACGCTTAACCAACTGAGCCACCCAGGCGCCCCCGCATCTACATTTTTAAATAATCTTCAAATATTACTATATTGACCATAAAGAATGAAAAAGGAAGAAAATATTCTAAATGGAAAGCAGAGTTTAGAAGCACACATTTTCCATAAAAGTTAGGAGCACAAGGCTTTGCAATCACACCTGAGGATAAGTGTGTCTTTGAGTAATTACCTCTCTAAGTCTTGTTTTCCTAATCAGTAAAATGGAGCAAGTAAACTAATGTTACTGTATTTAGACATTAAATAAAATAATGTATGGAATGTGCTTATCCTGTTGTTTGGTATAACAAAGAAATATTTATAATAGGTAAGAAAAAAAAAAAAGTAAAGTTATAGATCAACTACTCCTCTAGATAATACAGTTACTGTAAACCAAAACCAAATTAGTCCCTTTTAGACAAAATATGTCACTTTATTATCTGTTTTATAAAGTGGTCCATAAATAGCAAAAATATCAAATTAGCACAAGTTTTGTTTTGTTTTGTTTTGTTTTAATAATGCTGCATTCCTGTCTTACCCCACAATTACTTTCAGGAGCAGTTTTTCCTGACATTTGTGTGACATATGTGCACATGGCCTAGCCACAGAGCAGTAAGTAGACTGAAGAGCTTACCAGCACGGGTTCTGCAATCAGACTGCTTACATAAAAATCAAACTCTGCCTCTTACTAACTATATTTCTTTTTTTTTTTTTAATTTAAATTTTAGTTAACATACAGTGTGATACTGGTTTCAGGCACTAGTTATATTTCCTAAGCACCACTCTGTTACCTCAGTTTCCTCATCTATAATTTGGGGGTGATAATATACCTACCTTAGTAGGTTATAAATGCTTACATGTTAGCTACTTTATTATTTTTTTATTATATTTTGAAATGGAATTTAAGTTCTTTAAACAGAAGATTAAACTAGATTTAGACACTTAAAGTATGTTTCATGCTAATTCTAATTTACTAGATAACTCTAAATAAGCAAATCACTTTCTATATATCTGTTCTAAAAAAAGTAACATCTGTTGTAAAATCACCTAATGGTGACTTAAAGATAATACATATGAAGTTAAATTGCACTTTACTCAAGAATTTCAAATTCTACGAGAGTCGATATTAAAAGTTCTCATCACAAGAAGAAAATAAAATTGTAACTATGCATGGGTACTATGTAGGATGTTAACTAGACTTACTGTAGAGGTCAGATAGATAGATATACCTCAAATCATTATGTTGTACATATATCAATTATACCTCACTTTTAAAAAAAAGAATTTTAAATTCAGATAAACATTACAACCTAGAACATCTACATATTCTTATACCAAAGAAGAGAGATCATCATTCATATAAACAGCAAGTATCTACAAAAGGAAAGGACTCAAGAAAAAACAAATTTTGAAGTACAATCCATACAGTGACAAAAGCAACAATAAAGAACCAGATATAGGGCTTCCAGAACATGTGAAGGCTCACTGCACACAAAGTGACATATGGGTCAAACTGGTGAACATGAGTCGGTTAAAGAGCAGAGCAGGCTGGTTAGTGCTAGTATTGGGCAAAGCTGCCAACCAAAGAGAATGAAAGTATAAGCCACCCAGAAGCCAGAGCCAGCAGGGTCCCACTGTGGGATCACTGCTCACAAAGAGTAAATCTTACGGCAAAGACCTCAGCCTGAAGACCAGCCGCTCTCTTTTTCAGCTCCTCCCCTTGAGCCTCTTTCGAACTTAGCTCCTCCTTCAGTTGTTCTACCTGTCACGACATTGTTATTCTTTTTCACTTATGTGTCAATTTAGGTATTATCTGCTTTTCAGCCAGAGCAGTAACTGGAAATGACAATAATTTAAATAACACAATCAAATCTGTTCCCTTAATTCCCTCTTCAAAGCACCCTAGATGATTCTCTATTTTCATTCACAGGATTTTTTTAAATGGACTCAAATGTGCCCATCAGCAAATGGAAAGCAGAAATTATACTGTAGCATATTTTGTTCTCAAATTAGCGTGAAAAATACAAACTAACAGAAAGTTGGATATGTGAATTGTTAAGTTCTAAAATTAATATAAATTGTCAATAGTCACTGATAACAGATTCTTAAAATAATAAAGGAATATTTTACAGACTTTTATGCCAGGTATGGATACCACAGCAAGAAACTAGAAACCAGAGAGGGAGTTAGAATAACGGTGTATCATTCCTTTATAGTTTTCTGTTCTGAGAAACTGGGGAACTAATACAAATGGGATGCAGGAGGTATTTATTTTCTAGCTAATATTTTATCATCACAATTAGGTTTTTAATTAAACCAAAACAAACCTGGCAAATTGATAGCCGTAATAAACTAGATCTTCCAATTTGCCTAAATAGGTATAGAATCAAACTAAATGGCTTTGGATCTAAGGAAAAAATATTGTGCCTAGTTAATACATATGAACTGACATGTCTCTCTGGTATGTATCCTAGTATAGATATATCAGAAGTACACATGGGAAACAATAAACCTGATACAAATGGATCTTTTCTAGGGAACGGACCAAAGGGCCTTCCTTTTTATGTAACTGTATTTGAAGGGAAAACATGATTTAAGACATTTCAGGGAAAAAAAAAAAAAAAAAAGGTAAGGGGACTGGGTTCAGCCTCTCAGGGTTTGACTATTAAAATACAACTACACAAGAGGTAAAGAACTTGGTGTCTCATGTTGTGAGAAAAACTCAATTTGATGGAATTTATTGAATCACCTCTGAAGTACTAACAGATATAAATGTTAAACTGTGACAATACATATCAGCATTATACGATGAATAATTTTCTTTTAAGGGAAAACTTGAAATAACTATATATCAGTAATTCTGACTTTAATTCTGGGAAAGTTCAATTCGAAAGAATTATAAGTCTTCTTCCCTGAAGTGTGATAAAACAATGTGAAGCTCTTCATCATCACTAAGGAAACAGAAATATGCATCAACTTCTCAAACCTCTTTCAAAAATTACAGTATCACACACCATTACCTTATTTTTCATAAATTTAGAATGGCTCCGATAGACCTCCATTTGTTTCATTTCTTCCTCCCGTTCTTCAGTACTCAAGGCTCCATTTGATTTCAGCATCTGAATTTCCTCTTCCAAGTCTCGGAGTCCACGCTCCATAGAGGAAATTTTTGAATCCTGAAGACAATGGAAGATTTAGACATTATTCACAAAGAATCAGAGAAGTTGAAAATCTCAGTCTTTACAGATGTTGAACTTAATAAAGATAAATATGCAGGAAAACTGCTGTCTAGCAACTGGTGTCTTGCTTCTAAATTAATATATCCTTTATGGCCACTTAGGTGAAAGGAAGATAGCTCGTATCTATAATATGACTTTTCCTCTGTCTCCTCCTCCAGTCTGCACCCTTTTGTTTAAAGTTGAGAGTATACGGGCGCCTGGGTGGCTCAGTTGGCTGGGCATCCGACTTTGGCTCAGGTCATGATCTCACAATTCCTGGGTTCGAGCCCACGTCAGGCTCTGTGCTGACAGCTCAGAGCCTGGAGCCTGTTCCGGATTCTGTGTTTCCCTCTTTCTCTGCCCCTCCCCTGTTCAAACTGTATCTCTCTCTCAAAAAATAAACATTAAAAAAAATTTTTTTTAATAATAAACATTTAAAAAAAATTTAATGGAGTCCACCCTCTCAAACCCTGCTGCTACTTTATCAACTAAGATTATGTAATATTCTAAATACTTGGTTGTCATTTCAACAATCTTCACGGCATCTTCACTAGGAGTAGAGTCCATCTTAAGAAACCACTCACTTTGCTCCTCTATAAGAAGCTACTCCTCATATGTTCAAGTTTTAGTATAAGAGTCAAGAAACTCAGTCACATCTTCATGCTCCACTTCTGATTCTAGTTCTCTTGCTATATCTACTCCATTTGCAGCTCTTCTTCCACTGAAGTTTTGGACCCCTCACAGTCATCCAAGAGGGTTGGAATCAACTTCTTCCAAACTCCTGTTCAGGTTGATATTTTTACTTCTTCCCATGAATCACAAATGTTCTTACTGGCATCAGGAATGGCAAATCCTTTCCATAAGGTTTTCAATCTACGTGGCCCAGATCTTTCATAGGAATCACTATCTATGGCAGCTGTAGCCTCACAAATATATTTCTTAAATAATAAGACCTGGAAGTCAAAATGACTCCCTGATCCATGGGCTGCAGAATGAATATTTTGTCGGTATGCATGAAAACAACAATAATCTCTTTGTACATCTCCATTAGAGCTCTTCAGTGAGCAGGTGCATTGTCAATTGAACAGCCATATTTTTAAGGCAATCTTTCTCTCTGTAGTAGGTCCCAACAAGAGGGCTTAAAATATTCAGTAAACTATGCTGCAAACAGATGCGCTGCCATCTAGGCTTTGTTTACAAAGCACAGCCAGAGTAGAATCAGCATAATTCTTAAGGCCCTCGGAGTTTTTGGAATGATAAATGAGCACTGGCTTCAACTTAAATGTCACCGGCTGACTTAGCCCCTAACAAGAGAGCCAGCCTATCTTTTGAAGCTTTGAAGCCAGGTACTGACTTCTCCTCTAGCTATGAAAGTCCTAAATGGTTTCTTCTTCCAATAGAAAGCTGTTTCATATAGGGGTGCCTGGGTGGCTCAGCTGGTTAAGCATTTGACTTCGGCTCAGGTCATGATCTCACGGTTTGTGGGTTCAGGCTCTGTGCTGACAGCTCAGAGCCTGGAGCCTGCTTCAGATTCTGTGTCTCCCTCTCTCTCTGTCCCTCCTCTGCTTATGCACTCTTTCACTCTCGCTCTCTCTCTCAAAATAAATAAGCATTAACAATTTTTTAATTAACAATAAAAAAAAAGAAAGTTGTTTCATTTACATTGAAAATCTGTTGTTTAGTGGAGTCACCTTTATCAATGATCTTAACTAGGTCTTCTGGATAATTTGCTACACCTTCTCCATCAGTACCTGATCTTTTACCTTGCACTTTTATGTTATGGAAATGGCTTCTTTCCTTAAACCTCATGAACCAACCTCTGTTGGTTCAAACTTTTCTTCTGCAGCTTCCTCACCTCTTTCACCCTTCACAGAACTGAAGAGACTTAGAGCCTTGTGCTGGATTAGGCTTTGGCTTAAGTGAACATTGTAGCTGGTTTTATCTTCTATCCAGACCACTAATACTTTCTCCATATGAGCAATAAGGTTGTTTCACTTTCTTATCATTCATGTGTTCACTAGAGTAGAACCTTTCGTTTCCTTCAAGAACTTTTCCTCTGCATTCACAATTTGGCTGTTTGGTGCAAGAGGTCTGGCTTTCAATCTATCTCAGCTTTGGACATGCCTTTCTCACTAAGCTTAATCATTTCTAGCTTTTGATTTAAAGTAAGAGATATGAGCCTCTTTTCACTTGAACACTCAGAGACCACTGCAGGATTATTATTTGGCCTAATTTCAGTATCGTTGTGTCTCAGGGACTAGGGAGGCCCAAGGAGAGGGAGAGAGACAGGGGAACAGCAGGTCAGTGGAATAGGCAGAATGCACACATTTGTCAAGTTTGCCATCTTATATGTGCACAGTTTGTGGCACCCCAAAACATTCAGTAGTAATATCAAAGACCACTGATCACAGATCACCAGAACATAATGAAAAGTTTAAAATATTGGGAGAATTACTAAAATGTGACACAGAGACACGAATTGAGCAAATGCTATTGGAAAAACAGTGCCAAAAGACCTGCTTGATGCAGGGGTGCCATAAACCCTCAATTTGTAAAAAATACAGTTTCTGCAAAACACAATAAAGTGAAGCAATAAAATGAGGTATGCCTGTAAACTATTTCAATTGCATTATCTGAAAATTCACCTTTAACATTATAATAAATCTTCCTAGAAAGATCAGGATGTAGTCCCTTAAGAATAACTAAAGAAGCACCTGGGTGGCCCCGTCGGTTGAGCATCCAGCTCTTGATTTTGGCTCAGGTCCTGATCTCACAGTTTGTGGGATCAAGCCCCACATCAGGCTCCATGCTGACAGCACAGAGTGATTCTCTCTCCCTTTCTCTCTGCCCCTCCCCCCCTCAAAACAAATAAACTTAAAAAAAAAAGAATAATAACTGAAATACTAGGCATACACATGCGACTAACCTGCAAACGAAATGTGTTACCTCTGACATTAGTTTGGGGAGGGGAAGATGGATAATGAAAGGGAGCCAGTGGAAAGGAGTGTATTTCTAGCATCACTGGTGCTTCACACAAGACCAAATCACCTTCATCAATCAACTCAAGCTCCACACATCACACAGACAGCCTCTAACTCTACAAAGCCGTCGTAAGGCCCCCAAGACACATTATCCATTTTCTCCTCTAACTCCAACACAAACACATGGGCAGCTCTTGACCAAATCAGCACCCTCACTACCAAATCATGTCCCATAAAAGCTTCTCCCCAAAAGGGACCAAACTGTAACTGAAAGTCACGAAGAAGGCACTCACTGCCCAGATAAGAGACGTGTCAGGCTACTCGCTGAAATCAGGACAGAAAAGTAGTATCTGATACGCTCAACTAATTCTAGCACCAACTCAATCAGACTGAGACTGGGTTTATTTGAGAACAGTCCTTCCAACAAGGTTTCTTATTCCTACAATGTATAATAACTAAGTAAATAAATTCCTTTTCATCTTACCACTCTGTACTTGCCCAGCTCTGGGTCTCCCCATCATTAATCAGCCAATTCCACTAACCTATTGAAATCCCCTGTTGCTTGCTAAATTTCCCAAATCCTCACTTTTTCTTTTTCAAAAGTTGTCTCCCTACCCCAAGTAAAACCTGGCTTTCCAAAAGGATGTAATTTCCCTGAACTCTCTCCAATGAGGGTCACTAATCCCCCAGTACCAGAAAGGAGCAGGGGAGAAAGTATAGGCAACCTCCCAGTTCCTCAATGCTGCTCCCTTTATTTTACAGCTCATACTCCTTTTCACTCTACCCCCTCCTCACTACTTCCCCATCCCTCTTGGCCATTTGAAAAACGTCTTTGGCACCTGGCTCACAATCAATCTTCCCTTCAAATGCCACTCCTGCCATCATCCCAGGATTTCAATGTCTGAATTTCAATGACCTCAACCACCAGTCCACTTCAGCTATCCAGTCGACAGGACTACCCTCTGGATCCTATCATCACCCAGGCCTACTGCAGGCTTCTCCCCAGGCCTAGTGCACCATCATCCTCTATTTGCCATCCTCTATTTGCCTCAACCTCACAGAGATCTTCACCTCACTAATGGTCACATTTTCTCCCAACCTGTCAGTACAGTCTGAATTCTCTTCCTTTCTATCCACACTACATTCTTGGACTGATCATGCAAACTCCTCTCTCACCATCATCCTCAATTCATGTGCATTCCAATAATTCTGCCATTATCTACCCAGCAAAACTGTAACCTATAGCAGTACAGTAATTCTTCCCTGTTCCTCCACTGCGAAAGGAAAAAGAAAAAAAATTAGAGGAGGAGGAAGCAGAAGGGGAAGTGGAGAAGGAGAAGATGGAAGGAGGGAAGAAAGCAAGAGAAGGAAGGTGAAGGCAAAGATAGGAGGAAGAGGAGGAAGAAAAGGCAGAAGAGAGAAAAAAGAAAACTACATCACCTTGAAGATAGTTGGGCTCTTTTACTGTCTATCAATCATCTTCTTTTCCCATTTCCCCCCAAGACTATTCTAGATCTTCATAATTCTCTCAGGATCATGCCACACTCTCAGCAACTCAACTATTTCAGCTGTGATTTCAGGATAGCATCCACCTGACCCAACTGGGCCACCATTATCTCAGGCTTTCTTAACAGAATGGCCGAAAGTTAACACAACTTAAAATAGCTCCACTGCCTGTTAATTATTACACTTCCCCATTCTATCAAAAGGCAAGTAAAAGAATTTTGGAAACATAGGTATATTCATGTGTTTTATTCTTACGTTTCAACAGGGCTCAGGAAATAAAACATACAAATAGATTTGTGGGAAATAAGAACATACAATTGAACCTTTCTAAAGACTCTTTACAAGATTATGTTCAAGACTACTAATTGCTTAACTACAAAGAACCCAGAATTCCACTAATTCAGAATTTGTTTGGTAAATCTTTCCCCACTGGAAATAAAAATACACACAAATAAACAAAATTTTAGAATGAAATCATTTAAATTCAGAGAGAAATTCTTATAACCGTACTTAAGAAGCATCTCTCTACATAAAACTATATACTAATAACTAAATATTCTTGTCATACCAACAACTATTGAATAAAGGCCCACAAAACAAAAACAGTGTCAAACTTTTTAGGGAATAGGAAGAAGCTAAGATTTAGGGAATATGAAGAAGCTAGGACTTACCTATAAGTCTTTCAGCTTTTGTAAGAAAGAGTATGTTGTTTAAAAAAAAAAGAATATGTTTTTCATAAAAATAATAACAGGAGCTGCAGCTAACAGTTTACTATATGCCAAGTAGTATTCAAAGTGTTTTACTTGCTATAACTAATTTAAACCTCAAAACAACCTATGGGATACATACTATTACTATCGCCTTCTAGCCATAAAGAAATTGAGGCATAGAGAGGTTAGGAATTACTTGCTCTATTGTCATACAATTGATTCAAGTAAAGCCAAATTTTGAATCCAAGGAATTTAAGAAGACAAGTCTTAATCAACCTAACATAAAGCCTAAAAATTTCTACCTATTCATTAACTTAAAGCAGAGGTTTACAAAGCATGGTCCGTGTTCTATGTTCCGGATCCCCCCAGACCTTTTCAAGAAGTCTACATAGTCAAAACTATTTTCATAATAATACCATGATTTGATTTGCCCTCTCCACTATGTTACCATTTGCACTTCAGGTATAAAAGCAATGGTAGGAAAAAACTGCTTGTGTCTTAGGACAACAGGCAATAGCACCAAACCACGCTAGCAGTGACTGCACTCTTCAGTATCGGGTACTCACAGAAAAAAAAAAAAAATTTATTAAAAAAAGCTTTTTTTTTTTTTTTTTTTTTTTTTTTAAGTAAGCTCTAGGCCAAATGTAGGGCTTAAACTCATGACCTCGAGGTATCTCACGACCTCGAGGTATCTCACGACCTTGAGGTCAAGAGTCGCATGCTCGACCAATTGAGCTAGCCAGGAGCCTCAAGAAATAAAAATTTTAAAAGACTACTTCCTTTGGGGGATGCCTGGGTGGCTCAATCAGTTAAGTGTCCAACTCTTGATCTCAGCTCAGGTCTTGATCTCAGGGTCATGAGTTCAAGCTCCACATTGCACTCCATGCTGGGTGTGGAGCCTACTTAAAAATTTTTTAAAAAAGACTGCTTCCTTTGAGAATGTCCTTAATGAAGCAGTAAAAATTATTACTTTTAATTAATCTCAAACCTTAGGAACACATCTTTTTAATATTCTGTGTGATGAAATGGGAAGGAGCTAGGCATTTCTGCACATTGAAGTATGATAGTAGTTCCTTAGAATAGCACTTGTGTGCCTCTTTGAATTGCAAGCTGAATTAGGTAGTTTTTTCATGGAACATCATTTTTACATGAAAGAACAATTGACAAACTATGGTTACTGAGTTAATATTAGGCAGACATTTTCTAAAAATAAATGAATGAGCTTGTCATTTTAAAAGAATAAAAGGGTCCTGAGATCAAAAGGCTTAAACACAGCCGATTTAAAGGAATTCTGGACAACTTTTTGGTCCCATCTGACTTATGATCTATAACTAAAAGGGAATAAAACCAAAGTTCTTTCAAAGTGTCTTTTCATTGTCTTACTATTTCTTCTTAAATCTACAAAATAAGCAAAATATTGTTACATACCACTTTCTAAAACTCACACATGAAAGTATGTAATCACTTCAAAGTGTAAACTGACTCATAAGCTTCTTTGGAGACTCTTACTTACCTTCATTTCAATAACAGTTTGCAGAGCTTTTGTTTTGGCAGAATCAGGAGCATTCTCAAATCTCCGATGCATCTCCTATACAAGAGAAGCAAAAGAGAGTAAGTGTCTCCTTTTCACTCTTATTTTTGCTCATGGGGAGGGTAGGGAAGGACAGGGAAGAGGGAATAATTGAGTAAAACAGATGATAACCCCAGTCCCATGTGACACTTTGATCCCTGTCTACCAGACCTTTCCCAGCAGATCAGAGAGGCTAGGGAGGTATGTGGGTCAAATACACAGGCACGAAGAGTCCCCATCTCGAACACCTAGTTATTTAAATTTAGTCACAGAGATGACATTAGAACAACAGATGAAAACTACACCACAACCCCAGATTGGTGTATCAATCCTCCACATGACTCTAAGATATACAAATCAGAACTCCAAACAATCCAAAAGGAAGATTAGAAATAGTCTTTTTTCAAAGGAGAAATAAAGGTAGTCACAATCAGTCTGCATCGCACAAAGCTGCTTTTAGTAGCTTTTAGCATTTGTGTTAACCACATCCTTTCCATAACATACACACCAGAGTAACAACCTGGCTACCTATGATGAAAATCTCTCTCCAATAGGGCAACAACTGGGAAGAAAAAAGAAGATAAGGCTGTTGCACAAGTTTCCTAAGTAGTTCATATTTAAATTTATAAAATGTCATAAAAACATAGCTATTCTTTTTAATCTAAATTTTAGTGAGTTCAGAATCAGGAAGAAAGGAACTGATGGTAGTAATATCACATTCATGGCCTTCAAGGGTTACAGCAAAGTTATTGGACCACCTCAGGCTATTTCCTGTCAGATTTTGTGAATGTCTCTGAGTTAATCAGTCAACATTTTCAAAATACTCTGGAACAACTTCTAGTGACCCAAGAATACACAGATGAATACTTTCCATCTGAACCATACTTAACCATAACAAAAGGAATGTATAATACTTTAATTACACCTTTCACCTAATTTATTCATTCTTGCCTGACCAGAAAGAATGGTTTGAGAAAAAGAAAACAGAACTGCACACTTCACTGAGTTACCTCTTTCTGAAAGACCGACAGAAAGAACTGATAAAAGTTCTAAATTATAAAGTTTAAACACCAGTTTAAACACCAGTATCTTCTTAACATCCACATTCACACCAGCTGGCTGCTGAAAGTATAGTGCAAACCACTATTAATACATACCACCCTTTCTGACCATGCTTTCTGCTACTTTTCTCCCTAACTCCAGCCTTAAATATTCAACAAGGTATTCCATCCACATGTGTGACAAACACCTCAAACTCTCCAGGCCCAAGAGTAAACTCTTGGAGGTGCTCCAAAAGCTGTTCCATCCTTCCACATACTCAAGTGAAAAACCTGAGTCTTCTTAATGCCTTCCTTTCTCCTTCAAGTCAGTCAATCAGGAAATCCATTTAACTCTACCTTCAAAACATATCTGAAATGCAAGCACTCCTTGTCATTTCCACTATGACCATTTGGAGCGAGCCACTAACAAAAATATATCTTCTAATCCAACGACAAGCTCCTAATTAGGCCCCCCTCTCTTTATCTTTCTCCCCTACATTCTATTCTCAACAGAGCATCCAGAGTCACTTTTTTTTTTTTTTAACGTTTATTTATTTTTGAGACAGAGAGAGACAGAGCATGAACGGGGGAGGGTCAGAGAGAGGGAGACACAGAATCTGAAACAGGCTCCAGGCTCTGAGCTGTAAGCACAGAGCCCGACGTGGGGCTCGAACTCACGAACTGTGAGATCGTGACCTGAGCCGAAGTCAGACGCTTAACCGACTGAGCCACCCAAGCGCCCCCAGAGTGACCTTTTTAAATATAAATTTAATTTTGACAAAATTAATTTTGTCCTCTACTCAAAACTGTCACAGCTCTCTGTCTGACTCACAGCAGAGTCAAAGTCCCCTCACAGTGGCCTACAAAACCTTATCTCTTACCACTCTTCCCTCAGTCACCATGCTTCAGCCACACAGGACTCCTTGCTGTTTCTCAAATATGCTAGTCATTGTCCTGTTCCTTAGGACCTTTACACCAGATGTTCCCACTGCCTAAACTCTCTTTCCTGAGCTCATAGAGAGGACTTTGTGTCCTTCAAGTCTTGACTCAAATGCCTCTTCTGTATTAGTAGGTTTATGAGTTGTGATAATCATATTGTAGTTATACAAGAAAATGTCCCTATGTTTTAGAGATGCGTACTACAGTGTACAGAGGTAAATTACATCGTGTCAGGAATTTTTTTTTAATCTTTGGTAAAAAAAAAAGAAGAAAAAGCAAAAATAGGACACATGAAGCAAGTGTGGCAAAATTTTGGTAACTGGTATATCTGAGCGATAAGCATATGGAGATTCATTATGCCATTCTCATTACTTTTGTGTAAGCTTGAAATTTTTCATTATAAAATTAATGTTTAATGTTAGTGTAATGTACCTTATTTGAAAACTTAAAATGGACAAAAAAGAACCCATATGTCCTTTTCCCTCTACTTTACTCAACTTTTTCTTGTCCCATAGCATGTACCCTCTAACGTATGTTATGTGCCTCTATAAGAACATAGAGGGCCAGGGTCTTTGTTTCATTCACTGTTGAATCCAAAGTGCCTAGGACAATAGCTGGTACATCAGTAAGTGCTTAAGAGATATTTAAAGAATGAATGATGAATGAATGAATAATGAATGGATACCAAACTTTCAAGAATTAACTAAAGAGGGAATCTTCTCATGTGCTGAATTATGTACACCTCCTCTTACTTCTACACAGCCCTCCTCTAACACTTAGTACACTCTATTTGGAATAATCTTCTTCTCTAACATACCAGCCTGTACACTCCTTCAGGGCAAAATTGCCTTTTGTATTCCAGACACTGTCTGACATGTAAGCAATCATTAAAAATGATTTCTCCCCCACATCCATTCCTCTTTGGCTAGATGAAGGAAAGACTGAATAAATGAATAAATTATCAGCTAGTATTCATCCTCATCCCTCTATTGGAGCACTCTCTAAAGTATCAAAAAAGGATCTTATTTCTAAATCTAAGAGCTGCTGTCCATCCACATCTTTTCTGAACTCCATGTAGTAGCTGACTTTTTTTTATTTTTTTTTTTTAACATTTATTCATTTTTGAGAGAGAGACACAGCATGAACGGGGGAAGGTCAGAGAGAGAGGGAGACACAGAATCCGAAACAGGCTCCAGGCTCTGAGCTGTCAGCACAGAGCCCGACGCGGGGCTGGAACTCACAGACCGCGAGATCATGACCTGAGCCGAAGTCAGATGTCCAACCGACTGAGCCACCCAGGTGCCCCAGTAGCTGACTTTTTTAAATTAAAACAGAGAGAGTTAAGGGAGAACATCTTTAAGATTTCTAACTGCCTTCCATTAATGAATTATCCTAGCTCTAAATGCTTATTCTCTGCCCTTTCTCCTATCCTAAGCACAGACATTTTCTAAGTTCCATCTTTGGAACTCTTCTCAATTCTATTGCCCCAATCCAGGGACTCCACTAGCCCACAGAGAAACTTGAAATGAATTAGACAATAGCAACCCCTCTGGGGTAGATGCAACCTCACCATGAAGCACTGATTGAGTTTTAGGCCACATCTGCTCCATCAGCAGGAAGCTTTTGTTTGGTTGAACAATGTGCACACCAATCATACAAGGAAGCCCTTCCCCAGTTCCACAGATTCGACTACAGTTGATCTCTGAACAACAAGGGTTTGAACTGTAATGATCCACTTATTTTTTTAATAAATACAGTAAAATACTGCAAATGTGTTTTCTCTTAGGATTTTTTAATGACATTTTCCTTTCTCTAGCTCATTTATTATAAGAATACAGTAAATAACATATAACACACAGAACATGTGTAAATCACCCACTTATGTTATCAGTAAGACTTACAGTCAGTAGTAGGTTATTAGTAGTTAAGTTTTGGGGGAGTCAGACATTCTACACAGATTTTCAACTACACAGGGGTCAGCTCCCAACCTCCTCATTATTCAAAAGTCAACTGTATTACCTTTCCATGGATGCGCTGGAAAATATATTTTTCTAGTCTTGTAGTGGACACCTATCACTTTTTCTTGCCATGGTATCTAATCTCCCTTCTACATTTGGGGATTCTACATTTTAAGCCAAGAGTCCTCCTTCTGCAAAAGAAGTTAAAAATGCCACCTACTTTTTTCCCCAGCCTTTCCTGCAGTTAAAGCCCAGACACAAGACCTAATCTCCCCAATGAGACACATATATCACTTACTTTGAATCAGAATCTTGTAACAGAAGCAGGGACATGAATAGAGACAACTCTGTCAATGAGTGGCAGAGGCAACAGCCACCTCAAGTTCCCAGTCTCAGGAATGGCAGATATTCCAAGGGTAGGGAGCAGTGTCAGTGGTGTCAGCCAAACAACCTACCGTGTTTGTGTCCTGCACCAGGAGCACCACTGTCTAAACCAAACCAATAAAGGAACATGATGGATTTGAGGCTATTTTTTGGCTATATAACTTCTGAACCCAGACTCTTCAGCGCTCCTAGAGATTATGGAACCATCATCTCTAGCCTGGATTACAGCAACAGTCTCCCAAAGTTGATCTCCTTAGTAACACAATGGAAGACTGTTACTTTAATTATTTTAATTAATTCTTTCTCGACCTCCCCAAACAATTCATCCATATCACTAATGAATTCCAGGGTGCCAAATCTAGTGGACCCCTTTCTGTCCTCATCTTCCTAGAACTCTCAGAGGCATTCAAAGCAGTGGGGCCACTCCCTCCTATATACACATTTTCTCTTGACTACTATGACACCACACTCTCCTATTTTTCTTTTTCTCCAAGGGCTCCTCTATTTCTCTTACAGGTTCCTCCTTCAAAATTAGACCCCTAAATACTATAGTGATCAGGTGACCAGTCCCTAAACTCTCTCCTCTTTTCCATTGAAACTCTCTAATCTTCTACACTGCTTAAAATTCAATTGAAATGCTAGTGAATTCCCAGGCCTGTCCTCTGCTCTGATTTCAAGACTCCTTTATCCAACTGTCCATTTGACATCTCTATTTAGAGGTCTAGTAGATAATTTAACTTTTATTATCTGTAACAAAACTTAATTTTACCTTCCTTAATCTAGCTCTTCATCTGATGAGTGTGACGAGAGGTAAGTCTTCTCCATCTCACTAAACATCACTACCCTCCAGTAGCTCAAGCCAAACACCAGTGTCTCCTTTCATTCTTCCCAGATGTTCAAAATTCAGTAGCAGGAAGTGATTGCTCCATCTTCAAAATATTTCTTGAATTATTCCACTGTACTCCATTTCCAGCTCAGTTTAACCCCACATTGCTACAACAGCTGTTCATTTCCTTCCATTTCCTCTGTCCACTCTCAAGAGAGCACCAGAGTAGTCTTGATAAAGCATCAACAAACCATGGGAGTTTGGTCTGCTTTGAATCTTTCAACAAGTTTCCCATTCAGTTCTCATTCTCTACAAAATCAACATGATCTGACCAAAATGAATAGAAGACTGGCCCTCCTGTTGTACTCGTTTTAAACTATTTTAAAATTAGATAAAATGCATGAAATAACTGTTTTCAGACACTGGAAAAAGGCACACTGATCTATGATCCTTGAAAGAATAGAAACAAATGTGATGGCCCAAACCAGCTCTTCAGAATATGATGCAAGGAGAGAAAGCCAAACAGAAAAGAGCAGTCATACAGAGCTCAGAAGACAGATCAATGGATAAGACTCCTAAAGACAGTGAAAATGTGCAGAGCAGAGTATCACAGAGAAGGAAGCTAACCATAAAAGCAGCAGTATCTAATTTGACAGGGGTCCCCTTGAGTATTTGGCCAAATACTAAGTGTGTACCCACAGGGCAAGACTCCACAACATCAAACAACAACTACTAAGGATAGAACAACTACCCAGAGAGCTATGAATTGAGCAACTACCTGAACTCACATGAGGCTAAGGAAATTTTAGTTCCAAAGGGCCAAAATAAAGAAAACATCAGAGGCATTTAACAGAGACACCAGAAAGTCCAACTCTTAGAAGTCGCAATCATCTGATGAGTGTGATGAGAGGTAAGTCTTCTCCATCTCACTAAACAGCACAGCTCTCCCAGTAGCTCAAGCCAAACACCAGTCTCTCCTTTCATTCTTCCCAGATCTTCAAAATTCTCTATATAGAAATTAAGGCCTCTATAGGAAAGGCTATCTAGATCAGCTCTAACAGAATTTGAAAGCAAGTCCTATAAAGATCAAGTTAATCCACAACACTTCATTTAAGGAAGACAGTAAAATCCAGAACACACTAATGCAGGACAAAATCTCAACACGTTAGTTTAAGCCATAATAATTTCTCACCTACACTAAAACAACAAATCCACCGGCTTCCTATGAGCCTCGAGTTTGTACACATTTAACCTATTCTCCACACTGTAAATAAGATGACCAACTGGACACACAGCAGATATTTAGTAATATTTATTCAATAAAATGAGTGTACATATAGAAAAATAAAATGAGGGGCGCCTGGGTGGCGCAGTCGGTTAAGCGTCCGACTTCAGCCAGGTCACGATCTCGCGGTCCGTGAGTTCGAGCCCCGCGTCAGGCTCTGGGCTGATGGCTCAGAGCCTGGAGCCTGTTTCCGATTCTGTGTCTCCCTCTCTCTCTGACCCTCTCCTGTTCATGCTCTGTCTCTCTCTGTCCCAAAAATAAAAATAAAAACGTGGAAAGAAAAAAAAAATTTAAAAAAAAAAAAAAAAACAAAAATAAAATGAATCCTACTAATTGTAAATAATCTTCATCGATTAATAAAATCCTATAACCTATACACTTCTCATTTGGTATTTCTATATCTACTTGAAAATATTAAAACTGCATTTCCTTGATACCTCACAATTCAGATACTGAACAAATTAATTTTATCTGACTTCTTTCCTATTACCTAATTCCAAATAAGGTCAATTTCCAAATGTTTTATAAAGTTAAATTATAACAATTTTACTTTAAATCCTAGCAACCACATATGCAAAACATAAAGAAAATAGAAATCCATTTGAACAAAAAATCCTCCTTTGCTAAGGAACTAGGCTGCATTTTAAACCATCCACAGGCATAAAGCTTTCCTATTAAGACATGTGAAAACCTATCATTCGTAACAAATTTCCATTCAGAGGCCTGCACATTAAAACTCATTATGAACACATCTTGCAGTCAGTGAGCTGATAAACTCCCCTTTCCAACTGAGTACATCAAGCCTCTGACTCATGCACTGTTAATAAAGAGACTGGAAATAGAAATGAATGTACTATTCAAATAAATATAAGAACTAGAATATTCTATTTGCTCACTCTATTTCACTCCATTGGCCTGAAATTTCTCATCCAAAAACAATTAAAGTACAGGTAGAATTATCTGGATCTTGTTACACTGTCAACTGTGGTAAACAACAGAAAATATGTTCATTTTCTCTCATTAATTTACCAGATAATAACTAACCTAGAGTTAGAAAACAAGCAAGTTAGGAATAAATCTTCGTATTTTTCTCTCTTTGGCAGTTTCTTTTAAAAAGTCAACTTTTACTTACACGACTGAGAGAAAGAAGTATTTGTCACTGACAAGTAGTACTTATGTCTGAAATTTCTTTTTTCAAGTTTCAGGTTTTAGCCTCCAGCACCCTTGGTTCAAGGTTAGAAGCTCCAGATTACTTGTGAGGCCCCTTTACAGATTCAATCTTCCATACAAGTTCTGGCTTTAGTGTACTCAAAACATAGAGGAGACAGAAATAAAGAAGAAGGGGAGAATAAACAGAAAGAATCCTCACTGTTTTCTGTATCTCTCAGACACCATTGTACTTTAACCCTTTACCACCTCTAGTAATGGCATTATTCTGAGAAAACATCATCTTCTTGTCAAAATAGAAATAGGGCACAAATGACACAAAGAAAAGGGCAGGAATAACCTGAATAAATAAGGTATGCAAATGTCCTCATTTTCCAAAATCACTGCAAAGCAGCAAACTAACTTGGGGCCCCTTTTTCTTTTCAAATTCTTCCTATGCTTTGTCTGTTGTTTCTTTTTTTTCTCTCAATCTCCTCTGCTTATACCTTACAACTGCTAATGATAAAAACAGGCATCCCTCAGATACACTAGTTAGATTCAGAATTCCTATGCTGGAACCTAGTCAAATATTAATACTTTTAACCTCAAACATTTCTGTAAACCCCAACATGATAGAAGTTATACTAACAAGGTTTGTTGACTGAAATATTAAAGAGATAAAAACCAGCATGGATGTATTAATGTTTTAAAACAAATTTATATTTTATTTACCACAATAGCATTTACACTTTTAAAACTGAGAGCACATATAGGTATATAAATAATGTGTTTAGTTGGCCAACAGATAATGTTTGGTAATGCAGATCCGAAAAAGTTCATAGTCAGCTTAGGTGTGTTCTGCCAACAGACTGAGAACCAAAACTGGGTTTTCAAACTATGGTGTCTAACAGAATTACCTGTAAAGCTCTTTAACACTCTGTATGCCCAAACCCCAAGCACAGACCAAGCCAAGTCTTCACTGTAGTTCAATGTTTGTCCACCACATGTCTTCACTATTCTACCAATCAAAGGAAAGGTACTACAGTAAACAATATAAAATCTAACAATAAGTAGTCCCACAACAATGTAATTTAGTATAAAGAAAACACAATGTGGCACAAAAACAGACACACAGACCAATGGAATAGAATAGAAACCCCAGAACTAGACCCACAAACGTATGGCCAACTCATCTTTGACAAAGCAGGAAAGAACATCCAATGGAAAAAAGACAGCCTCTTTAACAAATGGTGCTGGGAGAACTGGACAGCAACATGCAGAAGGTTGAAACTAGACCACTTTCTCACACCATTTACAAAAATAAACTCAAAATGGATAAAGGACCTAAATGTGAGACAGGAAACCATCAAAACCCTAGAGGAGAAAGCAGGAAAAGACCTCTCTGACCTCAGCCTCAATCTCTTACTCGACACATCCCCAAAGGCAAGGGAATTAAAAGCAAAAGTGAATTACTGGGACCTTATGAAGATAAAAAGCTTCTGCACAGCAAAGGAAACAACCAACAAAACTAAAAGGCAACCAACGGAATGGGAAAAGATATTTGCAAATGACATATCGGACAAAGGGCTAGTATCTAAAATCTATAAAGAGCTCACCAAACTCCACACCCGAAAAACAAATAACCCAGTGAAGAAATGGGCAGAAAACATGAAGAGACACTTCTCTAAAGAAGACATCCAGATGGCCAACAGGCACATGAAAAGATGCTCAGCGTCGCTCCTTATCAGGGAAATACAAATCAAAACCACACTCAGGTATCACCTCACGCCAGTCAGAGTGGCCAAAATGAACAAATCAGGAGACTATAGATGCTGGAGAGGATGTGGAGAAACGGGAACCCTCTTGCACTGTTGGTGGGAATGCAAATTGGTGCAGCCGCTCTGGAAAGCAGTGTGGAGGTTCCTCAGAAAATTAAAAATAGACCTACCCTATGACCCAGCAATAGCACTGCTAGGAATTTATCCAAGGGATACAGGAGTACTGATGCATAGGGGCACTTGTACCCCAATGTTCATAGCAGCACTCTCAACAATAGCCAAATTATGGAAAGAGCCTAAATGTCCATCAACTGATGAATGGATAAAGAAATTGTGGTATATATACACAATGGAGTACTATGTGGCAATGAGAAAAAATGAAATATGGCCCTTTGTAGCAACGTGGATGGAACTGGAGAGTGTAATGCTAAGTGAAATAAGCCATACAGAGAAAGACAGATACCATATGGTTTCACTCTTATGTGGATCCTGAGAAACTTAACAGGAACCCATGGGGGAGGGGAAGGAAAAAAAAAAAAAAAAAAGAGGTTAGAGTGGGAGAGAGCCAAAGCATAAGAGACTGTTAAAAACTGAGAACAAACTGAAGGTTGATGGGGAGTGGGAGGGAGGGGAGGGTGGGTGATGGGTATTGAGGAGGGCACCTTTTGGGATGAGCACTGGGTGTTGTATGGAAACCAATTTGTCAATAAATTTCATAAAAAAAAAAACAAAAAAAAACAAAAAAAAACAAACAAAAAAAATAAAAAATAAAATGAGCTAAAAAAAAAAATAAAGAAAACACAATGCTTAATTTAAATTTATTATTTTCTTCTTTGGCTTTTCTTTGATGGGATTATTTATCTGTTATCTACAGAATAATTTTTATAAACAAAATAGAAAACTAATCACAAATGCTACTGGAATGCTATTTTAATGTTACAGTATTTCATCAAATCTAAGATGCCACTGATTATAATATATACTATTGTTTTATGCACTGGAAAGAAAGGGGGGAAATGCCTCCAAATAAATAATTACACAAAGCTTTATCATCCAGAATTTTTATTTTATACTGACTATAAAGTAGAACTTAGAGTTCTCTTTTACTTATTTAACCATATTTTAACTATATGCCATTTTGAACTGTTTTCATAACTTTCCCCATGCCAGCAACTCTGGTGTCAATGCTGGTTCATCACATGGTATTACTGATGACATAGTGAACAATTAAAGTTAACATGAGAAATACCAACAAAGCTCACACCCTCAACTACAGTGGTAACAAACTGAGCAGCTATGACTGAATGCACAGGCAAACAAATCAGCACCACTACTGCCTTGTTGACAGACTGTAAGATACTGCCAAGGATAAAATTTAACTCAATGCCATATTGCTAAAGTAAGAAAAACTGTGAGTCTTAGGATTGATGAAAATACTTTTTCTTTAAAGGTGAACGCGAAATCCAATAAATAACAAAACCTATGGATGTCCTGGTATTGCCAACTCACAATTCTTTTTGACTTCCTTGATCTACTAGTGCAATAATGTGCAAAAGTCATTTCAAGTCACCACTCACCTACCCTAGATTAGAGCTGTTAAGTTATTAGACTTCCTTGTCCACTCTTGACTCTCCCTCCCCTATTTATTTTCAACACAACCAGAGTAAATTGTAAAAAGCAAACCTGATCTTAACATTCCCTTGGTTAAATACTGGAATGGATTTTTCTTGCACTTTGAATATAACTGTTGCATTACTTGCAAGGATCATGAAGGCAAGTGCTTTGTCTCCGAGAGGGCATGTTTTGTTCACTATTTCCCTAGTGCTTTGTACATGCTTAGTGCCAGTAAATATCTGAAGAATGAAAGGAATGGATTTGTCCTTGGATACCTCTTCACCCTGTCATCTGATGCCAGCCTTCACCTTATACAATTTGCTTTTGCCCTCTAGCCTCCTTGTTGCTCCTTCAAAATTCCTTCCCATCAGGCCTTTCGCAACTTTTAACCTTTATTCATGAAACAGTTTTATCCAAATGTTCAGCATGACTTTCTCCTTGTCTTTCCTCAAGTCTCCTTACCTCAGGGGCACCTCCTCATACGAGCTTATCCTATTTACAGAAATCCCCTCCCCCAACAAAATTAGACTCCACCCAATCATGTAGTTTCATCCCATAATTATCAGTTTACTGTCTCCCACTAGATTTTTAAGTTCTAGGAGGGCAGAGACCATGTGGTCTGACATAAAAAAATGTATACCCATGCCCATCCTAGGATCAAATACATATCAAAGGCTCAATAGTTATTTGTTGAATAAATAAAAAAGGAAAAGTGGTGCCTCTAGTCTCTTGTTTTAGAAACAATCTTTATGTATCAGGTTAGCCATACATTAGAAAACTTTACCCCAAATCATCATTTTAACTTTTTGTTAACTATTTTCTAACATACACGAATTTAATTCTTTTTTTTATTTTTTATTTTTAGAAAGAGAGAGAGCATGCATGAGTGGGGGGCAGGCAAAGAGGGAGAAGGAGAGAGGGAGGGAAAGAATCTTAAGCAGTCTCCACACTCAGCATGGAGCCCAAAGTAGGGCTTGATCCCAAGACCCTGGGATCATGACCTGAGCTGAAATCAAGAAACGGACACTCAACCAACTGAGCCACCCAGGCGCCCCCACAAATTTAATTCTTTAAGGTTCTTGCTACGGCAGTGAAAGATTCTTTCCTCTCTCAAAATTATATTAAAAGCTTTTTACTTACATTTTCTTCTAGTTTTTTATTTTTTATAAAGTAGCTCTTTATTTCATCTAGAATTTGATGTAACCATGTAACTGTTTTCCAAATGGATGGCCACTATTTAAAACATCCATCATATACTTAAAACTGTATTATTTCTGGGGTGCCTGGGTGGCTCAGTCAGTTGAGTGTCTGACTCTTGATTTTTGGCTCAGGTTGTGATCCTGGGGTTTTGGAATCGAGCCTGCTTTGGGCTCTGTGCTGAGTGTGGAGCCTGCTTGTGATACTCAGTCTCTCTCCTGCCCTGCTCCCCTGCTCTCTCTCTCTCTCTCTCTAAAACAAAATAAGATTTTTAAAACCATATTATTTCTGGTTTCTATTTTGTTTCATTGATCTAGCTATCCACTGCTGTGCCAGTACATTTTAAGATCACTGGGTTTAAAATACGTGTATCATGGGGCACCTGGGTGGCTCAGTTAGTTGGGCATCTGACTTCGGCTCAGGTCATGATCTCACAGTTCATGGATTCGAGCCCCACATTAGGCTCTGTGCTGACAGCTCAGAGCCTGGAGCCTGCTTCAGATTCTATGTTTCCCTCTCTCTCTGCCCCTCCCCGACTCACTTGCTTTCTCTCACTCTCTCGCTCTCTCTCAAAAATAAACATTAAAAAAAAATTTTTTAATAAAATATAAAGGGGCACCTGGGTGGCTCAGTCAGTTAAGCACCCAATTTCAGCTCAGGTCATGATCTCATGGCTCATGGGATCGAGCCCTGCGTGGGGCTGGGCTGACAGGTGGGAGCCTAGAGCCTGCTTCAGTTTCTGTGTCTCCCTCTCTCTCTGCCCCTCCCCTGCCTGCTCTTGTTCTCTCTCTCTTTCTCTCTCTCTCTCTCAAAAATAAACATTAAAAAATTAAAAAATAAAATAAAATAAAAAATAAAAATAAAATATGTGTATCATGATCTGCTTAAGCAAGTGTTCCTACACTGTTCTTCTGCAAATAAACTACAACATCATTAAGGCATGTTTGAAAATCATTCCCAGTAGGATTACATTAAATTTACAGATCTGGGTAAGGTGACATCTTTATATTGATGTTCCCATCTACACTATAATGAAAATTTAGCCTTTCCCTCTCCATTACCATTACTGATATTATTTATTACATTTCCTTACCTAATTGTACCATGTAACACACCCAGAATAATGTTAAATACTGATGAACCCAACCATCTTTGACCTCTTTCTAAAAAAAAAAAAAAAAAATTTAACGTTTATTCACTTCTGAGAGACAGAGAGAGAGAGAGCATGAGTGGGGAAGGGGCAGGGAGAGAGAGGGAGGCACAGAATCCAAATCAGGCTCCAGGCTCTGAGCTGTCAGCACAGAGCCTGACACGGGGCTCAAACTCACAAACTGCAAGATCATGACCTGAGCAGAAGTTGGACACTTAACTGACTGAACCACCCAGGTGTCCCTGACCTCTTTCTAACTTCAGTGGGCATTTCTAGTATGGCACAGTAAGCCTGATGCTGGCTATTAGTTTGAAATGTGGTTATTATGTACATTTATTATGTTATTATTTACTTAAATCTTATTTAAAAGTATTCAATTCTTATTTTTAGTTTATTTTGTTTCATTTTCAATCAAAATTCTGTAACATTTTATCTAATATATTTCAGACAGCCATCAAATACCACAAGATTCTCTTTTCCTTTTATCTAATACAAATTGTAACTGTGTATGATAAATTAAGCCATTCTGGCATTGCTGGAATAACCTCCTTTTGGTCAGAGTATTATCCTTTTATCATAATGCTGATTCTATCTGCTAATATTTTATTTATAATATGTATAACTAAACTCATAAGTAAAATTAGTTTTGAGTTTAACTTGTTTTCCAAACTTCATCAGATTTGAGAACCCAGTGGTTTCACTGAGGGAAAAAAAAAACTTGAAATGCTATCCTTCTTTCTGTAAGTTCTAGGTTTAAGTTTTTTGGCCTACATTTCAACTTACTCAACTAACATTTCTTGAGTACCCACTGTGTATTTGATAGACACTGGCAAAATAAAGATTTTTTTAAAAACATGTATCTTTGAGGGCGCCTGGCTGGCTCAGTCAGGGGAGCATGCAACTCTTGATCTCCAGGTTGTGGGTTCGAACCCTATGTTGGGTATAAAGATTACTTAAAAATAAAATCTTTAGGGGCACCTGGGTGGCTCAGTTAAGTGTCTGACTTCAGCTCAGGTCATGATCTCACAGTTCATGAGTTCGAGCCCAGGATCAGGCTCTGTGCTGACAGGTTGGAGCCTGGAGCCTGGTTCAGATTCTGTGTCTCCCTCTCTCTATCTGCCCTTCCCCCCATCATGTGCGCTCTCTCTCTCTCTCTCTCTCTCAAAAATAAATAAAAATATTTAAAATATATATAAAATAAATAAAATATTTAAAAAATGTATCTGATGCAAAAAATGAAGCAAACAATGAAGAAACATACATGTGAATATAAATATACTATCATAGGATTGGTTCATCTACATTTAAGTATACAGCTACACAAGGAAAACTTCAAAGAACTAAAATTTGGTCTAAGTCTTGAAGGTAAACAGGAGAAACAGAAAAGAGAACTAGAATTCTAAACATTTGTTTCTGAAACAATCATTTCCATCTGCTCTTAAGTAATTTTAATTTGTAAGACTGTGTTTTCCTGCAAGATGATGCTATGTTACTAACAGCAACTAGAATTGTGTGTTGGTATGATTGATAAGGCCTACCTATATTCCTTCCACACTATGTACGTAAGTGGGACTTGATTTTGTAGAGCTTGTTAGTTGAAAAAATCAGTCTTATATTCATGTTTTTTTCTACCACTTTTTCAAATTCACCACATCTCTGTTCTCTGCCAGAGTAACAATGTAGCTTTTCACACTCCTTAACTGTTCACCATTTATTAACTCCAAAACTCAAAAGTAAATAGGCATAATAAAAAAAGAATGCAATCTAGCCACTTACGACAACATGGATGGACTTAGAGGGTATTATGCTAAGTGAAATAAGTGAAAGAGACAAATACCATATATTTCACTTATATGTGGAATCTAAAACACAAAATAAATTAACAAAAAGCAGAAAGAGTCTATAGAGGACAAACTGCAAGAGGGGAGATGGGTTGAAGGATAGGCAAAATGGGTAAAGAGGAGTGGGAGATACAGAATGAATAAGTCACAGGGATAAAAGGAGAGCACAAGAAATATGGTCACTGGTACTGTTCTAGCATTGTATGGTGACAGATGGTAGCTATACCTGTAGCGAGTACAGCACAATGTACAGAGGTGTCAAATCACTATACTGTACACTTAAAATTAATGTAATGTTCTGTGTCAACTATACTTCAATTTAAAATGCTTTCAAATAAATAAATGGGCATAGGTTGAAACACTCAGAACAGAAGCACTAAAAACATAACATTCAAAATTCATGATGCTGGGAAACATTTCAGGTTGCATGCTGTGTGAGATTATTACAACTTCTCTAACAAAAGTCTATGGCCAGGCTCTAAGTAATCTCATTAAAATATAAAGTCTTTAATGTAAATTGAAACAAACTCAGGATGTGCCTGTAACATACCAGTTGGCTGAAAATTTCCTAAAATATTACAATCTGATAATTTGAAGAGCCTAAAATGTACATAGCTGCTGATTAATCCTAACAACATGTTATATACACCGCTAGGAAGAAAAACTGGTCCAATCACTCTGGAAGATGAGATTATTCAGTTTCAAAAATGTACACACCTTTCAAGCAAATTCATTTCTAGGAATTTATCCTAAAGAAAAAAATTAATGTACAGAGATATATGGTTAAGGATATTCAGCACAGCAGTTTTATACTACTGAAAAATAGTGGTCTAAATTTTCAATATTCAATCAAACGTTATAAATTCATCTGAAATTACAAAACTCTATATATACCTGATAAAAGATGGTCAAATACATTATCAAGAAAACCATGTGACATTACATTATGCATACCTACACTAACACAGAAGCCACAAGCTACACATAGATACTTAAATTTAAATTTGATTAAATTTAATTCCAGATTAGTTATAGTGAAATAAAATTTAAGTCAGTTCCTCAGTCACACTAGCCACAATTCAAGAGCTCCATAACCATATGTGACTAGTGGCTACCATAATGAACAAAGCAGATACAGAACATTTCCATCATCACAGAAACTTCTATTAGACAATACTAATGTACAGTATTCTATCTTTTTTAAGAGAAAGAAATACAGAAGGGTGGCGAGCTGGGTGGCTCAGTCAGTAAAGCATCCGAGTCTTGATTTGGGCTCAGGTCATGATCTCACGGTTGTGAGATCAAGCCCTGCATCAGGCTCTGTGCTGGCAGCAAGAGGTCTGTTTGGGGTTCTCTCTCTCTCTCTGCCCCTCTCTCACAATAAATAAATAAATAATTTTTTTAATGCAGAAGGAATGTATGTATACATAATAAAAATGACTGGAAACGTATGCATAACAGTTATCAGTAGGTAATGATACCTGGGATTTTAAGTTTTTGCTAATTTTACTACAATAAGCTACCATGAATTTACTATGTAATAAAATCATGTTTTTAAAAAACACTGAATTTCTTCTTTATCAAAAATAAAATGTACTCACTGTAAATATTTCATATTCCTTACAAAAGGAAAAGTTATAGAACTACAAATATAGAAGTATCCTTTTACAGTTGCTATTTTGCTGCTTTGGGAATATTCCATGCTTTTAATTCCTTTCCTCATACTTCATTCAGACTGACAGTAACACAATTCTGTGATTTTTTTTCCCTATCCAAATGGGAAAGTTACGTGAAGTCTCTGGCCACATATAGAGAATTACAGCTGTCAATTTTTTTTAATTCAAAGGAAGATGTATTTTTCATTTATGTTTTCTTAAAATGAATCATTACCTAGAAAAGTAAAAGATTATCAACAGTCACAGTGGCCAGCTTAAGTCTGAGTTTCCTCTATAAAAAATAACTGACAGTGTGCTCTATATCATTCTTTCTCACTGTGCCTCCATGGCAGCAAATGATTTTTATTACATATCTTTTAGAGCAAGGCAAGTTTCTATGGCAACCACAGAGCAAACATCCATTACTACTACCAAGGACTATACAAGCACATCTAAACTGAGGTAAACACTTTTTCTCTTAATAATATTCTGAAATTAAACAATAATTAGGTAATCTGATTCTGTTTTTGCTGTGTGTGTCTCTATGAACAAATCAAGCGATGAGTAACAAACTAAGAAAATTCTGTGTCCCTCTAGCAATAAAATGTGTCTACAGAAGCCAGATTGGGGGCGGGGGGCAGAAAGATCCAGAAATTTATCAAGCCAGTATACATACTAGTCAATGCCATCTCATACAAGAGAGCAAATCAGAAATCAGTGAAGCACTTAAATATCAAAGAAGAAATTCCCTTCGGGCTAACTCAATGGAGTACGTAATTTTATCTAAGCCAAGACGCTGACTAATGCCGGGTGGGAGAGACAATCAGTAAGTCAAGACAACTGAAAAAGCACTCACCTCTCTCAACATACTGTTCTCTTTTTCCTTCTGCTCCAAAAGGCTTTCTAGGTGGTGGACGTGCATCTCTGCCTCTGCCAGTCGTCTTGTTCTCTCATGATCTTCTTCAGTAGCCTTAGCAGAAAGTCCTTTGCTCTGCAACATCTCCAGAAGTTTCTTGATGGATTCATCCCGAGCATTTAGGGTTTGCTTCTGAGTCTCAATACGCAACTCCATTTCCTCCAAAGTCTTTCGAAGAAGAAACAGCTCTTTGGCCTGCCGCTCATGCTCAGCATGTAACCTCTGAAAGTTCTCCTCTGTCAGCTCTGCCACGAAAGGTTCACCAGTCCTACTGCTACTATCTTGCTGAAACAGCTGGTTCAGGTCCCTCTGGATCCGCAATTCATCCTGGAGAGCCTGGATTGTCATTTGCATGTGCTAGAACCAAGACAAAACAGAAAACCCCAAGTCAGCTTCCCTCCTCAAGAAGAAAAAATAAAGCAGACTGGGAAAGTCAGAAAGTAGCTACCAGGGCTCTCAGAACTTGAATTTAACAAATTAGAATTCATGTTATTTTACACTGTCTTAAAATATGATTGAGATAATCTATAAAATGTCAATAATTTAACCTGTATTACTCCCGAAAGGAAACAAGAAAAGTATGGCAGAACTTCACTTTGCATAAGCCATGACAAAATAAAGGCATTGTTCAAAATTAACAGAAATATTCACAGAACTAAAAGGGAGGGGAGGAGAAAGGGGAAATCTACAGGAATACAAACATATCATACAAAAGTTTCACCAAATAATACAAAGGATATCAAAACACAAAATGACTTAAGTAAGTTTACACATTAAATAATACTAACATTTAATGAGTAGCATCTACATGCCACACACTTTTTATGTGTTGATTCATTTAATCTTCATGACATGTGTACTATTAATTTTTTTTACTACTTTTTTACTATTATTATTATTATTATTATTCTTACCGATGATGACACTAGTCTTGGAGATTTTTCGCTGTTTTTTTTTTAATATTTTTTAATGTTTATTTATTTTTGAGAGAGAGAAAGAGTGCAAGTGGGGGAGGATCAGACAGAGAGGGAGACAACAGAATCAGACGCAGGCTCCAGGCTCTGAGTTGTCAGCACAGTGCCCAACACGGGGCTTAGACTCACGAGATGTGAGATCATGACCTGAGCCGAAGTCAGACACCCAACCGACTGAGCCACCCAGGCGCCCACTACTGTTTATTTTTGAGAGAGAGAGAGAATGAGAGAGCGTGCAAGCCAGCAGGGGAGGGGCAGATAGAGAGAAGGAGACACAGAATCTACAAACTCCTATCTCCAAACTGTCAGCACAGAGCCTGATATGGGGCTCAAACTTAAGAACTGCGAGATCATGACCTGAGCCAAAGTCTGTCAGGTCTTTTTAAATCTAGAGATTTAAGTAACTTGCCCAAGATCACACAGTAAATGATGGACCTGTCATTGAAATCAAAGGAATTTTCCCAGCCCACAGAAACTAGTACTACCTGAAGAAAATAACATAGCTTGAAGCTTTCATAAGGGGAGGAGAAGGAGTGCCTGGGTGGCTCAGTTGGTTAAGCTCTGACTCTATCTCTGCTCAGGTCTTGATCTCACAGTTTGTGAGTTCAAGCCTAGTGTCAGGCTCAGCACTGACAGCACAGAGCCTGCTTGGGATTCTCTCTCTCTGCCCCTCCCCTGCTCACACTCTTCCACCCCCCCCCCCCCCCCCCCCCCCCCCCCCGCCCCGTCAAAATAAATAATTTTTTTTAAAAACTTTAAAAAAAAACCAGGGGGATGGGGAAATACCTCACCATGTGAGCTTTCCATACAGGGAAGGATAATAATATAGGTGAGTAATTAAACAAAGATGTTAATGCAGTTAAATTACAAAATGTTTGAGACAGCATATCTTTAGCCTGTACACCTAATGAAGGTATATGAACCTTTAATCTGAATGGAAAATTTCCAGCACGTTAGACAAAGAATCTAAAAGTATTCACAAGATTCATATTTTTAGAAATGAAGAAACAACAACAACAAAAATCACTCTTTGTATTAAAGGTTTAAAGACTGGCAGTATGCCATAGTGGAAAGAACACTAACCCCCAATCAGAAGACATGACTTTTAGTTCCAGCTCTCACACTAACTGCTATGCAATTTTGGATACAATGCCACTTTCTGCATTTCAGATTCCTCATATTTAAAATAAGGATTTATATACCTGCACAATTTTTTCACAGAGATTTTAATAATATCATGGAAATCTTTGCAGATTATAAAACATACATTGCTGAAAAATTCTGGCAGACTACAAAATAGCAGCATAGTAAATATCTCAAATAAATGATCTGGCAAGGATACAAAGATGTATGTACAAAGATACTTATTCTTATTTATAATAGTGACAAAATTAGAAACAACCTAAATAGATATTAATAGGTGATGAGTTACAGTAAATGAGAAATGTCCACATAATTTAATACTATACATCCATAAAAAATAACAATGTAGGGGCACCTGGATGGCTCAGTGGGTTAAGTATCCAACTTTGGCTCAGGTCACGATCTCACAGCTCGTGGTTCAAGCCCTGCATCAGGCTCTGTGCTGATAGCTCAGAGCCTGGAGCCTGCTTCTGATTCTGTATCTCCCTCTCTCCCTGCCCCTCTCCTGCTCATGCTCTGTCTCTCAAAAATAAATAAACGTTAAAAAAAATAATAACAACAATGTAGATTGGTATTTAGTGATTTAAACCTATCATCACAATATACTGTTTTAAGTGTAAAAAAGCAGACCACACAAGACTAAGTATAGGATGATCTCAATCTAATTTTTAAAAGTGTATATACATCTAGAGTAAAGTCTAAAAGGATACAAGCAATTAATTACCAATGACTATCTCTGGGTATGAATAGCTTTTACATTTTTTCTTCATACTTTTTTGTACTAGCTAACCATGTAATCCTTTTGTAATTAAAAAAACAACAACAACAAAAACCACCTTTTTACCTAAAAATAAGAGAAACAGATTTCAGAGATAATTGCTTGGGTACAGAAAACCGTGTTCAATTTACTACCACTTTTGTTAAAGAAAGGGAATAATATTTACTATCTACTGTAAGTAAAAAATAAAATATTCTTAAGAAATAAAAATATTTCTGGAAAGTTACACAAGAAATAATTTTTTAAAAAGTAAAACTAGAATAGCTGAAGGACAACTTATAAGAACACTTTATTAGAAATTTATTCTATTCCTCTTGAAATTTTTTTATTCCTCCAGAAATTTTTAATTGAAGTATAATTGACATTGAAATCTTCTTAGTAACAGCTTTATTGAAATATAACTCACATATAATAAAGTTCACCTGTTTTAAGTGTATAATTCAGTTTTCAACATATTAAAAGTTGTACATCAAACACACATATCTAATTCTAGAACACTTCCATCACCCCTTAGTGAAATCCCAGGCCTATTATCAATCACTTCCCATCTTCCCTCCTCCCAACCTTCCTCTTAAATTTGAACGAAATAGATGTGCTACCCCACTCAAAAATTAAATTTAGGGGTACCTGAGTGGTTCAGTCAGTTAAGCATTCAACTTTGGCTCAGGTCATGATCACCCAGTTCATGGGTTCAAGCCCTGCATCAGGTTCTGTGCTGACAGGAGCCCAGAGCCTGCTTCATATTCTGTGTCTCCCTCTGTCTCTGCCCCTCCCCTGCCTGTACTCGGTCTCTCTCTCAAAAATAAAAAAACATTTTAAAAAAATATTTTTCAATTTAAAAAGGGCGGCTGGGTGGCTCAGTTGGTTAAGCTCAGGTCATGTTCTCACAGTTCTTGGGTTTGCATCCCACATCAGGCTCTCTGCTGACAGCTCGGAGCCTAGAGCCTGCTCCAGATTCTGGGTCTCCCTCTCTCTCTCTGCCCCTACCCTGCCTGCACTCTCTCTTTCAGAAATAGATAAAATTAAAAAATAATATAAAAATAAAATAAAAAACATTTTTAAAAGTGCTTACAATACTTTTCAAACTTAAAAAAGAATGAAATTCTGACATGCTACAACATGGATGAAACTTGAGGATAATGCTAACTAAACCACAAAAGACAACTATTATATGATTCCACTTAACACGAGGTATCTAGATTAGTCAAACATATGAAGCAGAAAGAACAACAGTGGCTGCCAAAAGCCTGGAAAAAGCAGGGGTTGGGGAGGGATGGGAAGTCACTAACAGGTGTAGTTTTACAGGATGAAAAGAGTTCTGGAGATGGATGGTGGCAATGTTTGCACAACATAATGTACTTTATGCCAACGAACGATACACTTGAAAAGTAGCTAAGATGGTAGATATAAGATGTATTTTACAGTAATAAAGAAAATGAGGAAAAATGATACCTGCCATAAAATTCCAATTTATGGATATTAAATTATTTATGACTATTGATAAATATTTAGGTTGGTTCTGTTTTCACTATTACAACAGGCACCTTCATATGTATATCTTTGTACATGTATCCAAATTTTTACTGGGGATAAATTCTCAAAGGGGAATTGCTGAATTGGAGGATATGCAATTGTAATTTTGATTATATATTAAAAATTATCTCTAAAAGGGTCTGACACATTTAAACTTCCACCAAACAATATCTGGGAGTCGCCACTTCCCCATATATTTGAAAACTGTAGGTATTTTCTTTTTCTGGCATTTCTTTGATTATAAGCACAGCTAAATACCTATTCACATATCTACTGGCACTTTGTATTCCTTCCTTTGTTACTCATCTGTCCTTGTTCTTTGCCCATTTTTTAATTTTCCTAATCCACTTAGGAAAATAACCTTTTGCCTACTGTGTATGTTACAAATATATTTCTAAGTCCGTCATTTTTCTTCTAACAAATTTTATGGTGACTATCATAGAGATTTTTTTTCTTTCAGTGCAAACACATCAACTGTTTATTTCATAATTTCTAGTTTTCCTATTAGGCTTAGCAAGTAGTGAATTTTCAATTCTGGTAATCTTCAAACTTTTGAAAACCACTGCTTTTTTCTTACCAAGAATACATTTATAATAAGACTATCAGATATTTTAATTCAGGAATAGGATTTTTTTAAATGCATTTAACTTTCAGCATCACATTGTAAAGATTCTTAACAGTTGTTGAACTTCAAAATCTTTAATGAAAAGATGTGTCAAAATGCTAGTAATTCTCTAGAGCTTATTATCAATTCTATTTTCCTTCTTTACATCTGAAAGTCAAAAAACCCAGTTAAAGCCTGAGTGAGGGTAGTATCAGAAGTTAAATTCAACAATGAAACTGATTGCTAGGTACAACTGTTCCTCCTTTTTTGGACATTCATCACCAATTCATTCAGGTTAGGAGAAACAGGTGTTGACTACAGCTAATAGCCTCACATATACTTTAGCATTTACAATTTGATTAAATCTGGCATGGCAATTATTTTGACAATATAGAAATTATAACCATTAATGTTATAATTTCAGCTCTTTGCACCCATTTATCTACAAAATAGAAATAAAATGATGGTGTGACTGGTAGCCTAGAAAGGTACACAGCAATTTTCTCCACTGAAATAAATCCCTACTTTAGGCTACATTCAAGCTAGCTTTACTTTACAAAAATTCTTGCCAAATTCCTTGGGAGAAGAAAGAAGCAACAGGTTAAGAAACTATGCTACTGTTTCTCCAGCATATTCATACAGATGATAAACTGAGCAAACCTATACATCCCATAGACATTTATAATGATCAACCAAAAAAAAAGACATACTGAATTTAGTGGGAAGACCTCAGTTGTAAGACATTAGGAGAATTTCTATTTGGGAATTCTGCCTCATGACATTCTCCAAATGATCTCCGACTTCTGATATTCCAAATGTTATACCAACACTCAGTAGTCTACCACTTTTTACTCTGACATTCAGGTGATCTGGAAAGACTGGAAAAGTAACTGCTTAAATTTTTTTAATTGTTTTTTTTTGTTTAATGCTTATTTTTGAGAGAGACAGAGACAGAGCGCAAGCAGGGGAGGGGCAGAGAGAGAGTGAGACACAGAATCTGAAGCAGCTCCAGGCTCTGAGCTGTCAGCACAGGGCCTGAAGTGGGGCTTGAACCCACAAACCATTAGATCATGACCTGAGCCAAAGTCAGACACTCAACCGACTGAGCCATCCATGTGCCCCAGTAACTGCTTAAAATTTAATCCAAGGATTGTGCTATTATTATATCACACTGTGCCTCAATGAAATGATAGAGTATTGTGAACAACAGAAATGAAAATTTTTAAATCTCCGACAGAGACTATGACTTCTATTAGAAAAATAATACATCTGAAAAAAATGGCCGAAAAATCACCACAGCCCTTCATATAACATATTTTAGATAAATATCAGAAGCTCCTCTAAGGCATAACTTCCCAAAAATAATCATTAATTTCTTGGAATAACAGAATGCTTTGGTCCAGTTTATCCTGATTTCTAAATTGACAGAATTTTGTAGTCTAGAGCTATTTTCGGTTAGAAAAAAAGAATACAGTAGTCCCCTCTTTATCTACAGGGAATATGTTCCAAGACCCCCAATGGATGCCTAAAACTGTGCATAGTACCAAATCCCATATATACTATGTTTTTTCCTATACATACATACCTATGATAAAATTTATAGATTAGGCATAGTAAAAGATTAACAACAAAGCTAAAATGAAATAGAACATAACAGTATACTAATAAAAATTTATGAGAATGTGGTGTCTCTCCCTTAAAATAATCTCATGTTCTGTACTCAACCTTCTTCTGATGATGATGTGACATGATAAAATGCCTACATGACTAAAATGAAGTGAGGTGAATGAGGTAGGCATTGTGAAGCAGTGTTAGGCTACAAGGGACCTTCTAACAAGAAAGTCAGAAGGAAAAATGAGGTCTGCTTCCAGACCACAGGTGACCACCAGTAACTGAAACCACAGGAAACGAAACGATGCAAAGGAGAGACTACTGTATTATGGATACAAAAAGTGATCATCATTTCAAACAATATATCACAGAGAACTCCATGAACTATGTGTCAAGATGACCAGTTAAAAAAAATACAAGTATAGGGGTGCCTGGGTGGCTCACGTGGTAAAGTTTCTGACTTCGGTTCAGGTCATGATCTCACAGTTTGTGAGTTCGAGCCCCACATCGGGCTCTCCGCTGATAGTGCAGAGCCTGCTTTGTATCCTGTCTTCCTCTCTCTGTCCCCCCCAAAAAAATAAACATTTTAAAAAAAGAAAAAATACCAGTATTGCACCCTATTATGTTAAATCAAGAACAATTTATTCTGAAACATGTAAATGTATATATTAAGTAAATTTCATTAATGTAAGATGCAAAAGAGCCCATAATAATTCTTACTGAAGTCATCTGAGTCAAGCTTACAGCTTCCTCAGGCCATTTGAGGTTCTGATCTGTACCGCTACATTACTATATCCCTAACAATAGCACTTACCAGACTAATCTGAAATATATTTGTCTCTGTCTTCAATAAAAACTTTCTAGGACTTTAACGGTTGTCATCTCTTTACTATGAGGTACAGCACAGTGCTCAGTATATTAAGTGCTCAATAAGTTTTTGATGAAAGATTGAGAAAAACAAATTTTGAGAAATTATTTTGAAAGTAACAGCTAGTAGAACATGCAAATCAAGTCCCTGGAAAGCTGTATCTTTCCCCTATAATACAATGATTAACTCATATTCTGTAACAATTCTTTACCAACTAACACAAAAAATTCTATCTTAGGGGTGCCTAGGTGGCTCACTAGGTTAAAGGTCTGACTTCGGCTCAGTTCATAATCTTTGGTTCAAAAGAACCAATCTCATTGGTTCAAAACCTGAGTCAGGCTCTATGCTGACAGCTCAGAGCCTGGAACCTGCTTTGGATTCTGTGTCTCTGTCTCTCTCTGCCCCTCTCCTACTCGTTCTCTCTCTCTCTCTCTCAAAAAATGAATAAAACATTTTTAAAAATTCTATCTTAAATAAAAACTACCCAAAATACGAAACACAATCCTAATAAAAAATTTTAACTATATACTCTGGATTTATTCATGGTTTTTTTTTTTTAATAAAATAATCTCTATACCCAACGTGGGGCTCAAACCCACAACCCTGAGATCAAGAGTCACATGCTCCACTGACTAAGCCAGCCAGGTGTCTCTGGATTTATTCATGTTTGATCCAAAGCAAAGAGAAGCATTTTCAGATAATCAACAGTCAACAGGAATCTTTCATAGTTTTAGTACTATACAAAGCACATGGAGTTCTTATCCAAAAATAAAGCTTACAAATTGATAAAACATAATAGTTAAAAAAAAGAACATAATAGTTACTCATCAGCACTACACCCTATTCTAAATTTTAGATTAAGAATAATATTCAAGCCTGCGTGGCTCAGTCAGTTGGGTGCCTGGCTTTGGCTCAGGTCATGATCTCATGGTTGGTTCATGGGTTTGAGCCCCGCATTGGACTCTCTGCTACACAGGACCTGCTTTGGAACCTCTGTCTCCCTCTCTGCCCCTCCCCAGCTCACACTCTCTCTCTCCCTCTCTCAAAAATAAATAAACATTTTTTTTAAAAAGTTAAGAATATTCAAGACAGAAATGAGACACATACATGTAAGGCACTTAATTCTACATACAAGATATTCAAATGAAGCTTAAGAACCTATCAGAGATCACTATGAGCTAGACTCGTGAATCTTTAATATGAAAAGAAAGTATTTTAATTTCTATCACTTTAGAAGAAAGTCAGTGAGAAATTTAACCAGTCTAAACCTCAGAGACTGAGGAAAAGCCTCTAAGGTAATTCATTTCTTATAATCATCAGTCTACTATTCTTTCAGTTGATTACAAGGATTTATTTTCTGTGCAGCAAAGTATACTGTAAACTATCAACTATTAACCAAACCCAAGTTCTCAGATTAAGATACAACACACCAGAATTCAAATGGTTAATTAAATTACCCTTATGTTACGCTCATTCTCTTCTAAAAAAGACAAAGAGTGAAGATAATGAACAAGCAATTATACCAGAATTCTACCAACTACTCTCCACTACTGAATCCAGGAAAAACGTAGAACCTCTATCTTTATGCTAGTACAACCCAGAATGGAAGTTAAAGAATAAATGAAAATGGTATCAAAATAAGTTGACCCCTGAATGAACAACATGGGTCTGAACAGCATGGGTCCATTTACACACATATTATTTTCAATAAACAATACAGTAAATGCATTATCTCCTCCTCATGATTTTCTTTCTTTTTTTTTTTTTAGGGGACCTCATGATTTTCTTAATAACACTTTCTTTTCATCTAGCTTGCTTTATTGTAAGAATACAGTACATAATACATAATAACATACAAAATATGTGTTAACTGACTCTATGTTATCAGTAAGGCTTCCAGTCAATAGTAGGCTATTAACCGTTAATGGGGGGGGGGGGGGGGAGGTGAGGGAGAGTCAAAAGTTACATGCAAATTTTCAACTGTGCAGAGGACAGTGCCCCTAATCCCCACATTCCTCAAAGGTCAACTGTACATTTAATATTTTATGACCTCAGAGATAATCAACAATTCAAGTAACAATAAACTGCTTTTAGTACAAGTCCTAGAAATTCCAAATTGCTTTTAGATACCCAAGCACCATATTATTTATTATTTACCCCTTAACTTCTACTTATGTGATCTCCTCTGCCCTTTCCCTCTTTCACTCCCAGTTTAATCCTACTTGTCCTTTTATTCTAAGCTCAGGCATTATCTCCTCCAGAAAACTGTTCTGATTTCCCCAACTAAAAGAAAGACAGAAAGAGGAAAGAAGGAATTGGTGAATGAAGTACAGAAAGAAAGGACAGTATCCCAAACCAGAAATTACAATGGTAAAAATATTATGCTAAGCAATATCAGGATTGAAGAGATTCATTTCAGTATAAATGACATCAAAATGACTGAAAAAAAAAATCTTCAAAGTAAAATCAACCAGCAAAGAGATCCTAGGACAACCACTTCCATTGTATTTAACTTGAGAACACTCAGCAGTAACAATGCAATGGCAGAACTATAAGCAACCAAAAAGATAGTGTTCATTCCAGCAGCATTTCAAGTATCAAACTCACTTCTTTCTTCATTCTCTACAACCCAACAGTTTCAAACACCTGAAACAAAGGTAAATGAAATCCCCAATCTTGGTCACAGAAATACTGGTATATGAATCAAAAAGAAAGAAGAGTAAAGAACAAAGAGTTAAGTGATGCCAATCAGCTATGAAAGTGATATAATCTTGGCAATGCTGCTTTGGAGAGTAGATTTTGCTGAATGAATACACACAGAAGGCAAGAAACTTGGCCATCTGAAGGGAGTCCCTGCTGACATTCAGCTGCACACAACGTAAAGCTGACAGGGTCTAATGTCTGTCCCACAGAGCTATGTCAACAATGAAGTCACTGTGTACCCACAGCTTATCAGAAACTATAGAATTTCGCTCTCCTTCCCCCACCTTTTCCCCCAGAGGAAGAGAAGCAAGGAAGACTGATATTGAAGGTACAAAAAGATCATAACCTTACAGTCTTAGAGAAAAGCATTCATTTAAACAGTACTACTGTTTAAGATGTTTTGACATACACGATCACCAAAAAATTTCAAAATGAGATGAAGCCAAACAAAATTACTTGTAAAATTAATTCTGTCTGGAGAAAATTACGTAAAACATATACAGAGAACACTAGTAAACCAGAGCAAACCAACCAAAATTATTCATATCTTATTTCAATACTTATATTTTTTATTAAACGTGCTTTCCTATAAAAATCAAATCTAGCTATTAAGCAAATCAGAATGAAACTGAATACAGGCAACTGAGAGACTGCCATAGTCCACTACTGTAATTTGTTCTAGAAATACTAAGAACAAGTATAGTAAGATGAGAAGACAATAAAGGGTAGAAGAATTAGAAAAGAAGAAACAGTCATTATACAAAGATTATATGATGAAAATTCGGAAGAAATTACAGACAAGACATCTATATCATTAAGAGTTCAGCAACCTGGTAAATGTAAGATCAACATGTAAAATTTAACTGCATTTCTCTACACAAATGTTTTAGAAGTGTAATTAAAAAGAGACAGAAAGAGAAGCTTGATAAGAACAAAAAGGCACCTGGGGATAAAAACATGAACAACAACAACAAAAAAAATATGACGCTTTTATAGATAAAATTTTGAATCTTCCCTGAAAGTAACTGAGATATAAATATAAATATTTATTGTACACAATCCTTTAATAATTTCCATGGCAATCATCAAACAAGGTATGTCTAAGACCCTTGCACATGCTTCTGTAAAAATGTTAAGCAGATAAAAAAATCTTTAGTAATTAATCAAAATTTTTTGAAAAATTAATAAACAGAAAAGAAATGAATTTAGGTAGTAAAGAGATAGTATTAAAGACTGCTTCATGATTCAGCGGCACTGTTAAGAGCAAATAAGAACACCAGATGGAATCTTCATGGGGTATTTAAAGGGAAAATAAATTTGCTTTCCTGACTCTCACCAATCCTATCATACAAGCCCCAATAAACGTATTTGTGACCATTATTTTCAAACAACTATTTAACTCCTGCACCCATATTTGCAAGGAGTTTACTTACCACATCATATTTGCATTTGAAGTGATCTTCACCATCACTTCATCTCCCTGCATACTTTTAAATAAAAGATATTGAGATATCTATGTTAGAAAGCACACTTGGTATAATTAAAAACTGACAGGGGCTCCTGCGTGGCTCAGTCAGTTAAGCATCCAACTTCGGCTCAGATCATGATCTTGCTGTTCATGAGTTCGAGCCCCGTGTCAGGCTCTGTGCTGCCAGCTCAGAGCCTGGAGCCTGCTTCTGTGTCTCCCTCTCTCTCTGTCCCTCCCCTGCTCATGCTCTGTCTCTCTGTCTCAAAAATAAACAAGCATTAAAAATAAATAAATAAACAAACTGACACACTGGACTTAATCAAAATAGAATTTTATCAAAATTTTTCTCAAAGTGATCATTATAAAAATAAATTGATAGGCCACATACTGGGAAAAATAGTAACTGTCAAAGGACTTGTGTCCTGAATATATAAACAACCCCTGAAACTCACAAATAAAAATAAACAACTTAAAATTTTAAAAATGAGTGAAAGATACTTTGGAAATCTACAACTAGCCAATGTGGAAATGAAAAACTAATATCACTAGTAATTAGGAAAATGAAAATTAAAACAGAATGAGACACCACCACACACCCACTGGAATAGCTAAAATTTAAACAACACCAAATGTTAGCAAAGATGTGAAACAACCAGAATGTGAAATTACATCAATGCTCTGGAAATTAGTCTGCCAGTTCCTCATAAAATTAAGCATACATCTATCCTATGACCCAGCAACTATACTCCTAGATATCTCCTCAAGAGAAATAAAAACATGGCCACAAGCACATGTGTATAAAAATGTTGACAACAGCTTCATTCAGAATAGCCAAACACTAGAGAATGTATAAACTGATTATGCAACATCCATATAAAGAAAACTACTCAATGTTAAAAAGAATAACTATTGATACATTAAACATGGATAATGTAAAAACAACACACTGAAAAGAAGCCAAACACAACAGAGTACAGACTAGATAATTCCATTTATACGAAGTTCTACAACAGGCAAGACTAATCTAAGGTGAAAGAAATTAGAACACTATTTGTTGGAGGGCAGGATACTAACCAGGAAAGGGTGCAACGAACTTTATGGATGATGATAATGTTGTGTCTTTATAAGGTATTGGCATTTGTCAAAATTCATAGAATTATGATGCTGGAGTATTTCCTGTATGTACACTACACTCAAAAAAAACATTAAAAATGAAAAAGATACAGGTTTGAAAAAGAAAAAATAAATATTCAAGATAATTTAACAACTAGTAATGACTTCACTTAAAAGGACAGTAATTTAGGAAATTTAAGAACTTTTCCAGTTCTAAACATGCTTTGTGGGATGCTCTATCACCTAATTCAGTGGTAGCCATACATTCTTAAAAAGGTAAAAGAGAAAAAGACAGAAGCTTAGGGTTATAAAGATTCACTCAAACATGCAACAAAGTAAGGAAATCACCATCAACAATTTGCCTTGTTTTCTTCAGATCTCTCTCTCTCTCTCTCTCTCTCTCTCTCTCTCTCTCTCTCTCCCACACACACACACACACACACACACACACACACACACACACACACAATTACTTGTTTATAATTCACATAAATGATGTCATCTGTACATGCTTCTCTTTGCAACTTTGTTTTGTTACTCAACTTAATGTGACTGAGAACGAAAACTGGAGCAACCACTATGGAAAACAGTATGAAGTTCCACAAAAAATTAAAACTAAAACTACCATATGATCCAACAAGCCCTCAATTGCTGAGACTATGAACCATTTCTTTATTCTCATTTAATGTGAATACTCCCAAGTTTCACCACAGATACATTATTAGTAGGTTGGATTACTTAGTGCTGCCCAACACAAATGTAATACATACTGGATTACCCCTCAAAACCTGGAAGAATCTAAATTTCAAAATACATCTGACCTTAGTATTTTGGAGGAAGGGATTTTGTACCTATATTCCATATTATGAGTAAATACCAATTTGTCCACTGGCCTACTGAGGAAGAGTTAGGTATTTTTCCACCTTCTCACTATTATACTAAATGCATGTATATCTATCTCCTTGTACACATGTGATGGAACTGCTAGGTAGCACAGTGTGTTCTTTAACTTTACCAGTCATTTAGCTTTTTTAATTTAATATACAACAAGCTGCATAATACAGATGATGAAAGGGTACAAATATCAAGCCTAGAATTTTCATACCTATAGAGTCATTAATCATACAACACTTTCCATTACTCATATAACCACTTTCCTAGGAAGAAACTTTTGGTAGAAATGGAAGGAGTTGCTATTTGGAAAAAAAAAAAAAAAGAGCAAAAAGCCAAATGATTATGTATTCAATTCCACCCATAAGGAAAAAACAGAATATTCTCAAAGTTTTTCATTATGAAGCTGGAGAATGGAAGGCAGAGCAGAATGCCTTCATTCTGAGGCATGAGAATTCTTTAAAAATACATGTACATTCTACCCATAGAACCTTCTGTCTCTGAAAGAAAAAAATGAGAAAAGAAAAAGAGATTGGGAAGAATTCTAATTTCTCTCTTCCTCTCACCCTTCATCTGAAAATGACATCTTTCTCTGAGAATCCTCACAACAGGAAACTACTTTAATCTTAATACTAAAATTTTGATCTCAAAGATTCCTATAAAATCATCTTTGAATGAGGACCCTGAAAACTTGAAAGCAACAATCAACAGTTTCAACAGTTTCCCTATCCTATTCATATTTATTGCAAAAATAAACACACAAGGTTTCCTTTTAGTATCAAGTATTTGAAAATGTCGAGATACCTATTGATTACTAATATTTAAAGCATTTTTAAACAATATATGAACTGGAATACATGCCTATATCATTTTTTTTAACTTTTTTATGATTTATTTATTTTTGAGAGACCAAGACAGAGCATGAGTGGGGGAAGGGCAGAGAGAGAGGCAGACACAGAATCCAAAGCAGGCTCCAGGCTCTGAGCTGTAAGCACAGAGCCCGATGTAGGGCTTGAATCCAAGAACCAAACCATGAGATCAGGACCTGAGCCGAAGTCAGATGCTTAGCCACCTGAGCCACCAATGTGCCCCCGTATAATTGTTTTTCTTGACAGATTTTCATAACAAATTCTTTGATCCACATATTACAGGGAAAATTTGCATGTTAAATAAACCTACTTGTTTAAACTAAGATATCTAAACAAAAAAAAAGGAAATAATTTTTAACATAGTGTTATATTGGTTTAAGGTGTAAAATATAGTGATTCAACAATTCTATACATTAGTCAGTGTTCAACATTATAAGTGTACTCTTAATCCCTATCACCAACTGCACCCATCCCCCCACCACCTCCCATCTGGTAATCATCAGTTTGTTCTCTATAGTTTAAAGTCTGTTTCTTGGTTTGTCTCTATCTTATTTTTTTTCCTTGCTCATGTGTTTTGTTTCTTAAATTCCACATGAGTGAAATCATATGGTATTTGTCTTTCTCTAACTTATTTCACTTAACATTATAGTCTCTAGATCAATCCATGTCATTGCAAATGGCAAGATTTCATTGTTTTTTATGGCTGAATAACATTCCGTTACATAATATATACCACATCTTTTTTATCCATTCATCTACTGATGGACACTTGGGCTGCTTCCATACTTTAGCTATAGTAAATGATGCTGCAATAAACATGGGGCTGTGTATATCCTTTCAAGTTAGTGTGTTTGTATTCTTTGGGTAAATACCCAGTAGTGTGATTAGCAGATCACAGAGGACTTCTACTTTTAATTTTTTGAGAAACCTCCAAACTATTTTCCACAGTGGCTGTACCCATTTGTATTCCCACCAACAATGCATGAGGGCTCCTTTTTCCCCACATCTTCATCAACACTGTTTCTTGTTTTTGATTTAGTCTTTCTGACAGATGTGAGGTATGATTGGCATTCCCCTGATGAGTGATGTTGAGCATCTTTTCATGTGTAATGACCATCTGTATACCTTCTTTGGAGAAACGTCTGTTCATGTCTTCTGCCTATTCTTTAATTGGATTATTTGCTTTTTGAGCTATTGAGTTGCATACGTTTTTTACATATTTTGGATACTAACCCTTTATCTGATATGTCATTTGCAAATATCTTCTCCCATTCCACAGGTTACCTTTTAGTTTTGTTGAATGTTTCCTTCTCTGTGCAGAAGGTTTTTATTGTGATATAGTCTCAATAGTTTATTTTTGCTTTTATTTCCCTTGTCTGAGGAGACATATCTAGAAAAATGTTGCTATAGCCAGTGTCAGAGAAATTATTGTCTGTGTTCTCTTCCAAGATTTTTATGGTTTCAAGTCTCACACTGAGGTCTTTAATCAATTTTGAATTTATTTTTGTGTGTGGTGTAAGAAAGTGGCCCACTTTTCATTATTTTGCATGTAGCTCTCCAGTCTTCCCAAAACCATTTGTTGAAGAGACTGTCCTGTTCCCATTGCATATTCTTGCCTCCTTTGCAGAACATTAATTGACCATATAATTGTGTGTTTATTTTCTTTTAATTCTGTTCCATGAATCATTTTTTGTGTCAGTACCATACTGTTTTGACTACAACAACTTTATAATAACTTAAAATCTTGTGATACCTCAAGTTTTGTTTTTGTTTTTTGCTTTTTGTTTTTTTGTAGGACCGCTTTGGCTATATGGGGACATTTTCGTTCCATACAAATTTTAGAACTGTTTGTTCAGTTCTGTGAAAAATGCCATTAGTATTTTGATAGGTATTGCATTAAAATATGTAGATTGCTTTAAGCAATATGGACATTTCCACAATATTTGTTCTTCCAATCCATGAGCATGGAATGTCTTTCCATTTCTTGTGTCCTCTTCAATTTCTTTCATCAGTGTTTTACAGTTTTCAGAGCACAGGTCTTTCACTTCTTTGGTTAAGTTTATTTCTAGGTATTTTATAATTTGGGGTACAATTATGATTGTTTTTCTTAATTTGTCTTTCTGCTGCTTCATTATCACTGCATAGAAATTAATAGTTTTCTGTAGATTGATTTTGTATCCTGTGACTTTACTGAATTATCAGTTCTAGCAGTTTTGGTGGTGGGACGGGGAGTCTTTCAGGTTTTCTATATATGATATCATGTCATCTGCAAGTCGTGAAAGTTTTCTTTCTTCTTTGCCAATTTGGATGCTTTTTATTACTTTTTCTTATCTGATTGCTGTGGCTAGGACCCAGTACTGTGTTGAATAAAAGTGATAAGAAAGGACTCCCTTGTCTTGTTACTGACCTTAGGGGAAAGCTTTCAGTTTTTCACCATTGAGTACGATGTTCACTGTGACTTTTTGATATATGGCCTTTATTATGTTGAGGTACGGTCCCTCTAAACCTACTTTATTGAGAGTTTTTATTGTTTAGTATCATGTTATTTAACCTCCATGTATTTGTGCTCTTTCCAAATTTTTTGCTTGTGGTTGATGTCTGGTTTCATAGCATCGTGGGCAGAACAGATGCATGATATATCTTCAACCTTTTAAATTTTGTTAAGGCTTGTTTTATGGCCTAATATGTTATCTATTCTGGAGAATGTTCCATGTACATTTCAAAAGAATATGCATTCTGTCATTTTAGGATGGAATGTTCTGAATGTATCTGTTGGATCTATCTGGCCCAGTGTGTCATTTAAAGCCATCATTTTTAGGGGCACCTGGATGGCTCAGTTGGTTAAGCGTCCCGCTCTTGATTTCAGCTCAGATCGTGATCTCATAGTCTGTGAGATCAGGATCCGCATCGGTCTCTGCACTGTCAGCACAGAGATATTCTCTCTCCATTTCTCTCTCCCCTCCCCTGCTCACTCAGTGCACATGCTCTCCCACTCTCTCTCACAAAATAAACTTCAAAAAAAGATTAAAAATGAAGCAACCATTTCTTTGTTGATTTTCTGTTTGGATGATCTGTCCATTGATTTAAGTGGGGTGTTAGAAGTCACCTACTAGTCGTGTAGTAAGTTCCTTCATGTTTGTTATTAACTGTTTTATGTATTTGGGTGCTCCCATATTGGTTGCATAAATATTTACCATTGTTATATCTTTTTGTCCCCTTTATTACTATATACTGTCCTTCTTCATCTCCTGTTACAGACTTTGCTTCCAAGTCCATTCTGTGGGAATGCAAACTGGTGCAGCCACTCTGGTAAACAGTATGGAGGTACCTCAAAAAATTAAAAATAGAACTACCCGGGGTGCCTGGGTGGCTCAGTCGGTTAAGCGGCCGACTTCAGCTCAGGTCATGATCTCGCGGTCCGTGAGTTCGAGCCCCGCGTCAGGCTCTGTGCGGCTAGCTCAGAGCCTGGAGCCTGTTTCAGATTCTGTGTCTCCCTCTCTCTCTGACCCTCCCCCATTCATGCTCTGTCTCTCTCTGTCTCAAAAATAAATAAACATTAAAAAAAAAATTAAAAAAAAAAAAATAGAACTACCCTACAACCCAGCAATTGCACTACTAGGTATTTATCCAAGGGATACAGGTATGCTATTTCAAAGGGACACATGCACGCCAATGTTTATAGCAGCACTATCAACAATAACCAAAGTATGGAAAGAGCTCAAATGTCCATCCATGGATGAATGAATAAAGAAGATGTGGTATGTGTGTGTGTGTATATATATATATATATATATATATACACACACACATACATACACACACATACAATGGAGTATTAAACTCCATTAAAAAGAATAGAGAATCTTGCCATTTGCAACTACGTGGATGGAACTAGAGGGTATTATGCTAAGGGAAATCAGTCAGAGAAAGACAAATACCATATGACTTAACTCATATTAGGACTTTAAGATACAAACAGATGAATATTAGGGAAGGGAAGCAAAAATAATAGGAAAACAGGGAGAGGGACAAAACATAAGAGACTCTTAAATATGGAGAACAAACAGAGGGTTACTGGAGGGGTTGTGGGAGGGGGATGCGCTAAATATGTAAGGGGCCTTAAGGAATATATTCCTGAAATCATTGTTGCACTATATGCTAACAAACTTGGATGTAAATTTAAAAAAAAAAAAAAGTAAAGTAAATAAAGTGTATTCTGGGGGCACCTGGGTGCTCAGTCAGTTGAGTTGTCTGACTTCAGCTCAGGTCATGATTTCATGGCTAGTGAGTTCAAGCCCCTTCTCAGGCTCTGTGCTGACAGCTCAGAGCCTGGAGCCTGCTTTGGATTCTGTGTCTCCCTCTCTCTCTGCTCCTTCTCCACTCACACTCTGTCTGTCTGTCTGTCTCTCTCTCTCTCTCTCTCTCTCTCTCTCAAAAATAAATAAAACATTTTAAATAAATAAATGAATGAATGAATGAATGAAGTTTATTTTGTCCAATATAAGTATTGCTATCCCTGCTTTCTTTGGACATCTATTTGCATGATAAATGATTCTCCAGCCTTTCACTTGCAATCTACAGGTGACTTTAGGTCTGAAAGGAGTCTCTTGTAAACAGCATGTGATGAGCCTTTTTCTTTTATCCACTCTGTCACCCTTTTGTCCATTTACATCCAAAGTAATTGCTGATAGATATATATTTATTGCCACTTTTGTTACTTTTATAGTTTTTCTCTGATCCTTTCTTGCTCTTTTTCATGGTTTGCTGGCTTTCTTTAGTGATATATTTGAATTCCTTTCTCTTTATTCTTTGCATCTCTTTTACTGGATTTCAATCTATGGCTACCAATAGATTTGTATATAACGCTTTCTGCAGGTAGCAGTCTATATTAACTTGATGGTCACTTAAGTTTGAACCCATTCTTTACTCCTGTCCCACACCATGTTTTAAGTATATGGTGTCATATTTTACATCCTTTTGTGAATCCCTTGACTGATTTTTACAGATATACTTATTTTTACTGTTTTTATGTTTCCTACTTTTCATACTCTCACTTATGGTCTTTCCTTTCCACTCAAAGCGTCCCCTTTATGAATTCTTGTAGGGCTGGTTCAGTGGTCATGAACTCCTTTAATTTTTGTCTGAGAAACTCTTTATTTCTCCTCCTATTCTGAATGATAGCTTTGTTAGGTACAGTATTCTTGACTGCAGATTTTTCCCTCTCAGCACTCTGAACAGATCATGCCACTCCCTTCTGGCCTGCAAAATTTCTACTGAAAAAATCCACAAATGGCCTTATGGGGGTTGCCTTGTTTGTAACAGTCTTTTGCTGCTTTAAAAAAATTTTATCGCGGCGCCTGGATGGCTTCAGTTGGATGAGCATCTGACTTCGGCTCAGGTCATGATCTTGCAGTCTATGAGTTCAAGACCTGCGTTGGGCTCTGTGCTGACAGCTCAGAGCCTGGAGCCTGCTTCGGATTCTGTGTCTCCCTCTCTCTCTGCCCCTACCCCACTCATGCTCTGTCTCTGCCTCTCTCTCTCTCTCTCTCTCTCTCTCTCTCTCTCTCTGTCAAAAATAAATAATCATTAAAAATTTTTTTTTCAATAAAATAAAATAAATCTTTTATCACTACTTTTTGCCATTTAAATTACTATGTGTCTTGGTGTGGACCTCTTTGGGCTGATTTTGTTGGGGATTTCTGTGTCTCCTGGATCTGGATATCTGTTTCCTTCCCCAGATTCAGCTATTATTTCTTCAAATAAATTTTCTGCCCCTTGCTCTCTCTTCTCCTCCCAAGATCCATATTATGGAATCACTCAGTTCTCTAAGTCTGTGTTCATTTTGCATTTTTCCCTCTCATTTGCTCAGCTTCATTACTTCCCATTACTCTTTCAGGTCATTAATTTGTTCCCCTGCTTCCTCTAACCGGCTATCTATTCCATCAAGTGTATTTTTAATTTCAATTATTGAGTTCTTCATCTCTGATTGGTTCTTTTTTATCTGTGTTACGGGTTTCACTGATATCCTTCACTCTTTTCGCAAGTCCAGTAAGTATCTCTATAATCATTACTTTCTCTATCAGTTATATTACTTATCTCCATTTCACTTAGGTCTCTTGCTGTGCTTTTTGTCCTGTTCTTTCATTTGGGACATATTCCTCTGTCTCATTTTACCTAACTCTCTGTGTCCGTTTCCATGTGTTAGCAAAGTCAGCTAAGTCTCTTGCTCTTGAAAGGAGTGGGTGGGCATACACTCAACAAGGTGAGGCTGGTTCTCTTCCACAGGGATAAGCAGCTGCTGCTAAGATCAGACCAGCCAGGGCTGCTCCACAAAGCGCATGCACGGGCAGCAGGTACAGCTTTAACAAAGTGTGGTCATCCTCTGCAGGATGTCAGGAGACGTAGTGTTGGCAAGATTTCCGCAGGTCTTCTCTAGGTGTGGACACACAGTACTGACTGGAATTGACACAGGCCAGGTTGGAGGGGGTGGCGCATAGTATAAGCAAGTTAGGTAGTGAACGCCAGCACAGCTCTAGTTTGATTATGCTGGGGGGGCAGGGGAGGGAACCAGTGCCAGTCAGTTCCTTTCTTCCTAGAGAAGTCCCTCAGCAAACTGAGTTTAGTAAACAACTCTCCCTCCCATAGCCCCAGACATTTTTCAACCTGCTGATTCTAAGCAGCATCTCCAAGGGCTACTTGTGGTGCTGTCTCTTTAAGAGTGGGGCCTCTGCTTCCTATTGCCCTCCAGGGTCTCCTGGAGGTGAGTCTGCTGATTTTCTAAAGTTCCAGGCTTTCCCGTTGGTTGTAAGAACTCAGAAAATTTGGTCCCTCTGATTTTCAAAGCCAAATGCTTTGGGGATTCACCTTCCCCAGGCAGGTTCCCCAGTGTGCTGCCAGTCTATTTCTCATCCCTCTTCACACCCACGGCTCCCTCCCTCCAGAAGTCAGACCCACTGAGTCCTCAGCCTTCCTACCCTCTTTGATGTGGTCTCTTCTCTATATTTAGTTGTGGAGTTTATTCAGCCAGTCTTCAGGTTGTTTTCTGGTTAATTTGCACTGATGTATTACCCAGTTGTATGTACGGGAAAAGGTGAGTTTAGGGTCCTCCTATTCTGCTATCTTCCCCAGAAGTCAAAAACGAGAAAATTTAAATGAGATGTTTGTAAAGGAATATTTAATGACTTTAGCGAACCTAAAATATTTCATATTTATTTCTAATATAGACTTAAGCAAAAGAAAATTTTAATTCCAACCTATAGAGCAGTGCCACAAAAACATGAAACCCCCAGCAACTCAAGACCAGTACTTTATCATAGGAAGAAAAGCTAACCCCTAACCTATTTCAATACCAGAAGAATAACACAGATCCTGAGAAGAACAACTCTGGCCACCCTAGGACTCCTCACTATCAATAACAAGAGCTAGTAATTAACATGAATGAATCTACATCAGACAGTTTTGCCTATAAAGATAAGGAGGCGGTACCATGGAAAAAGAAACTTAACTAAACAATGAAAACTATAAGAAAAAATACTAAAGTATAATCCCGCACTGATGGAAGAAATATTTTTAGTAGCTAATATGTATCCGGCATTATGTTCCATGCTAGAGACACAATGGTAAGTAGGAACAATAAACATGGTCTGTGTCCACATAAAGATAGGTAAGATGGTCATTAATCAAAACACGTACACACATGCATGCACATACATATACACAATTATAAATGCAAACAGGGAGAAAAGCTACAAATTCAAGGAAGTAAGAAAATATATAACAAAGAGACCTTACCCACCTTGGGAGGGTCTCAAAAAGTTCACCAAAAAAATGTGATTTGAGGACTAAATGAGATTTGAACAAGTTAACTTATGTTAATTAACTATTTAAAGAAATGACACTTATTCTCTGAAGAGAGGACAACTTATGTGAAGACCCTACAGAAGGATGAGACAGGACACATTTGAGGAACTAAGGAGACTGAAGCACCAAGAACTTTAAAGGAAGTGTGGCAAGAGTTTTAATAGACTTTAAGGGCAACAGGAAGTCACTAAAAAGTTCTGAGCAGAGTACTATCATCATCATCATCATCACTAATATTTACCAAGTGCTTACCACACACCAAGCATATATTATGCCATTAAATTACAATAGCTACATGAGGTAAGAATTATTATAACCATTTTACAGGTGAGGAAACTAAGGTTTGGAGAGACTAAGAGGTAAGGAGAGACTAAGGTTTGGAGAGACTCACATAACTAGTGAGTGTGAAGCCAGGACTCAAACATCACTAAAAGTTAAAACTGGCTGCAATGTGGCTGCACATTATGGGGAAGGAGAAACACTGGAGAAAATTGGGAGACTGTTGCAATAATCTAGCTAACAATGATGACCAAACTATGATGGTAGTGGCAGTGGGGGTGGAAAAACAGATGGCTTAGAGAAATATTTAAGAAGGAAAACAAATCACCAGAATTTGAATGTCCACGTGAAGAGAATCAAGGAAGCCTCTAAAGTTTATGACTTAAACACCCTGGACAAGTGGTAGTACCATAAATAAAAATGGGAAAAAATAGGGAAGGACAAGAATTGAGGAAAAATCATGAGCTGAATTTAAGGAGCCTTTGAGATACTGAGAAAAGGTTTCAAGAGACCAACTGAATGTGTGGGTCTGAAGCGTGGAGGAATGACATGAAGGGAGGAGGAAGGGGAGGAAGGGGAGGAAGGGAAGGAAGAGGAGGGGAGGGAAGGGAAGGAAGAGGAGGGGAGGGAAGGGAAGAAAGGAAAGAGGGGCACCTGGGTGGCTCAGTCAGTTAAGCATCCAACTCTTGATTTCAGCTCAGATCATGATCTCCCAGTTCATGAGTTCAAGTCCCACATCGCCTGGGATTCTCTCTCTCCCTCTCTGCTCATGTGCTCGTGCACTCTTTCTTGCTCTCTCAAAATAAATAAACTTTAAGAAGAAAAGAAAAAAAAATAAACAGGATAACATGGCAGGTTAGGAGCAGGTGGTCCTACTTTAGATAGCGTGGACAGGAAAGGTCCCTTTGGAGAAGTAACATTTAAGCTGAGACCTGAGGCAGCTAGCATGTAAAAAGAGTGGGGTAAAAATATCTGGCAGCACATAAGAATAAAAAGTTGAAAACGCAAATATTTACATAAAAGAAAATTTTTCAAGGCAAAACGAGCATTAGTACAATGTAGTACTAGAAAAAGAATATCGACAGGCTAATGGAAAAGATCTTACAATAATTAAGCACTTAATAAAGAAAAAGGAAATGCCACAACCAAAATCATTCAACAATTATTAGGAAATTATTAGGAATTATTATTAGGAAAATATCAAAATAAGTATGCTGTCCTCACACAAAATTATAAAATAAATTTCAGGAAGATTAAGGAAATAAGTGTAAATTCAGATTAGAAAATAAAAAGAAAATATTGGGGCACCTGGGTGGCTCAGTCAGTTAAACTTCCAACCCCTGATTTCAACTCAGGTCATGATTTCAGCTCAGGTCATGATCCCAGGGTTATGGCTTAAGATTCTCTCTCTTGCTCCCTCTGCCCCTCTCCCCTGCTCATGCTCTTTCTTTAAAAAATTAAAAAAAAAAAAAATTTTTTTTTTTAAATTTGGCCTATATGTAAAATCTGCTTCCTGGGAAAATCCCCTCCCCACCTAGTGTCATCAAGTTTCTAACCAAGTTCAAAATTCACACTAGTGTTAAACTTAGCAAATAACCTGAAATCAATACATAAAAGCTCCATTAGACAATATAAATGTAATCTCTAGACTCAAGTGAAATTCTCATCTAAGCAATACACAGAGAGTTTACAGACACAGACAGAAATAAAGAAACTGTAAAATCATCTTATGCTCCAACAAAGCACTAGTAAGAGTTTATGTCTATCATTCAGAAACTCTGAAGTCACTGCTTGACATTTGGAACAAGACTATAATAAGATCTTTGAAATTGAAATGTCAAGCTAACACAACCAGCTATGGCAATTACTCTAAAAAGAAGGGGCTAAAATGGAATACAGTCAGAGCAGCAAACTCCAAAGGACACACATACAGTCTGTTTTGCTATAAACTATGTTTTTATATTATGTATTAGCTCATACATAATTATGATAAATAGAGAACTATCATCACATCAAAGCTGTGTTGATTCATAAGCAATTTTTCCTAGGCAAAGAAACAACAAAGGGCAGAAGCAGAATTACAGCCTTCAGCAGAAAGGAAAATGCCCTCAGCTTGGCTGTTGCATAAACAGGAATCCTTTCTGCTCTATTTTAGGAAAATTAAAAATGAGCACCTGCAGCCAGGGCACTCCCTTCCAACAGGAGCACACCCCTAAGCACTCCTGGCTCTCTGCTCAAGGCAGGCTGCACTTCCTCTTGTGCTCAGAAATCCACTTCCATCTGCATTGTCTCAGCACTGCAAGCAAGCTTGTCTACTCAATTATTTTTATGAGTTTTCAATAGCTGCTGGAACAGCCTCCAGCCAAAATGACCTGCCACCCTGGAGCTATCCAAGTTATCTCCTGAGGTACCACTTATTATTTCTGTTAATTGTTGTGGTTACAAAGTTGCATATGTTTTGAGTAGTCTCCCCCAAACCCTAACCTTCCTATAGTGAAATTTTACAGAACCTGATGGTGTCCATGTGATAGAAGAAACACGATACTAGTGATTTTCAAGCTGACTTGTTACAAAATGAGTTGTAAAATCAATTTAGTGGTTGACAACCAACATTATTTTCTCAGGAAAAAAAAATAACATTTAAAATATCTAAGTACAATTCCCATAGATAGCAAATGTTTTATCATGAAACTCGTATTTTTATTTAGGCATATATAGGAAATATGACATATCTCTACAAATTATGACCAAAAAAGCATTTAGTTTATGTCAAATTAAAATACATATCGCTAAAATGATTCAAAATTTTAGAATCACTATGGCTTAAAAAGAAATATTAATGTTAACGCCTAAATGTTACTAAAATTTTTCATAAAAATGACCACCAGGGGGCACCTGGCTGGCTCAGTTGGTAAAGCATTCAACTCTTGATCTCAGGGTCATGAGTTCAAGTGCCACATTGGGCATAAACCTTACTTAAAAAAAAAATTTTTTTTTCATGAAAAAAATGACCACCAGTTTTTAAATTCAAAGTGCTACTGAAGGAGGCAAACTTTCATTCATACACTGTTTTCAATGGAATAGCCATGCCTAAAACATCAGTATCTGACAAACACTAAAAAGTATATTTAAAATCAAGATTTAGAACTAGGTACAAACAAACAGGGACACCTGGGTGGCTCAGTCAGTTGAGCGTCAAGCTCTTGATTTTGGCTCAGGTCATGATCTCATAGTTCCTGGGTCTGAGCACCAGATCAGGTGCAGAGCCTGCCTAGGATTCTCTCTCTCCCTCTCTCTCTCTGTTCCTCCCCCACTCACTCACTCTCTCTCAAAATAAATAAATAACATTTTTAAAAAATAAACAAGGCAACAAAAAAAGAAAAGAAATGGACTACCAAAAAGGAAATCACTTTCCAAGTTTAAAAAAAAAAACTAATTCACTATTTATTTTAAACATGCCATAGAACACATATTTTTACTAAATTCTTAACTATAATTTTCATAGTTTCTTTTAAATAAAGAAAACCGAACTTCAAATACAAACTTCTATGGCAAAAAGAAAACAGCTTTTCAACTGCAATATTGAAAATTAGAAGATAAAACACAATTCAAAGAACTACAAGTTCATAATCAGCATCATCAGCAATTTCCAAAGTATCAAATTCATACAACAAATCTAAACTTATGACTTAAGATGCTCTAAACATAATCAGAGCAAGGTTAAGTAACAAGAGTGCTCCCTACTGGCCAGTATTTGATTAGATTTCAAAAGTTCACTCTATTTGATTGATAAACTAGGTTTAAAGTGAGTCAATGTCAGTATTTTAAACTGTAAAGATTTTTTTTAATCCACTAATCGAGTTGTTTTCTTGTCCCTCACATTAGAAGCAATGTATGTGAAGCCTTCAGCCCATAGTAAATAAATCATCATCATCTTCATAGTGAACATCTGTTGTATTAATGGCTGTTCATAAGCTTTTTAAAAAATAATTGAGAGGTGAAATTCACATAACATAAAATCAACCATTTAAACTGAACAATTCAATGGCATTTAGTATATGCACAATGTTGTGCGACCACCACCTCTAATCTAGTTCCAAAATACTTCCATTCCTCCAAAGTAAAACTCCTTACTCATTAAGCAAGTTCCGTCCACTACACCCTCCCCACAGCCCAACAATCACCAACTGGTGTTCTAGCTCTGCAGATTTGTCTATTATAGATATTTCATAGAAATAGAATCAAACAGTATGTGACCTTTTTTATCTGCCTTCTTTCACTTAATATAATGTTCTGGAGGTACTCCCACACAATAATAAGTTATCAGAATTTCATTCCTTTTTACATCTGAGTAACATTCTGTTGTGTATATATACCACAATTTGTTTATTCATTCATCCACTGATGGATATGTGGACTGTTTCCAACTTGGCTTATTGTGAATTATGCTGCTATAAACAGGTATATATACGTAACTTGTTAGAATGTCAGTTCTCATTTTTTTTTTTGGTGCGTATACCTAGGAGTGAAACTGCACGGTCATATGGTAATTCTATATTTAACTTTTTCAGGAACTGCCAAATTGATTTCCACAGCAGATGAACCATTGTACCTTCCCACCAGCAATGTAAAAGTGTTCCAATTTCTCTACATCCTCACTTGTTATCCTTTTTTTTTCATTATTATGCATTATTATAGCCATCCTAGTGGACCGTTTTTATTTGCATTTTCCTAATGGCTAATAATGTTGAACATATTTTCATGTGCTTGTTCTCATAATCTTTCAAGTAGCCTTTGTACATGAGTCCTGCTTCCCCAAGGTAAGAGTAAAAACTCAAATTCCCACACTCCCCTGTAGCTAGAACCAGGCATGTAACCTGGACCCTGCCACTCAGATGTATGCATATAAGACTGACATGGAATTGAGTAACAAAAAGAAAGAGGCTCTATTTCCATTTTTACTGGTGCAGATGGTGACAGAGGAATCCAAGTGGGGGAGATGCAAATAGCAGCAGTTTCCCAGTGATTACAAGGTCAATTCTTGGCCATTAAGTGGCATCAAAACATCAGCTGAAGAATTTCCCCTAGGATCCGGTGAAGCAATGGCAGCTTTTCTTTATGGCCCCAGTATACAGAACATGGTAGAAGCTAAGTCTCACAAGCCTGCCAGCAATTCTGTAAACTACTCAAATATCCACTTGATAAACTCCTTTTCTATTATATTATTATCCTGGAATAAGCATTAGATTTATCCTACCTAACTCCAAACTGAAAACCTACAATAAATGTCAAGTAGTTACAGAGGCAAGTACATCTAGCTCAAAGAAAATTTCCTAACATTTAGAGGTCTATCAAAAAAAATTTTTTTAAGTTGTATTCAACCTTAAAATAGAGTAAACCAGTCACTGCAAATTTAATGTTGGTATTGCACCTGCCAGGCACACTCTGAAAGAGGTGAATGGAGAATTGAAGAAGACAGCCTTTAGAACTTCTTCCCCTCTGTATTCCTACCATGTTTCCTATACTAAATTGAGAATAACTTAAAGATAAAATCATACCCTCATAGCCCACTCAATACCACTCAAATATTTACTAGTTCGCTAGCAAGTAAATGAAAGTCTAGCTTTCATTGTATAACAATTCATATGAACATTCAGACTAAATCTTATTCCTCATTATCTTTTACTTTATAAGAAAAGCATGCCCATCATAAGAGGAAAAAAAGGAATTAAGATAAACAAAAAGAAAAAAATCATAATGCTACTCATCAGAGAAAATCACTTAAAATATTTTGGTGAGTATTCTTCAAAAGTTTTTCCTATGCTGAATTTCACCTTTTAAAAAAAGATTATTAGGGCCGCCTGTGTCGCTCAGTCAGTTCAGTGTATGACTCTTGATTTCGGCTCAGGTCATGATCTCAACAAGTTTCACGGGCCCCACATCAGGCTCTGTGCTGCTAGCACAGAACCTGCTTGGAATTCTCTCTCTCTGCCCTTCCCCCACTTGCACTATCTCTGTCTCTCTCAAAGAAATAAAATTTAAAAATAAAAAATAAAAAAGATTATAATAGGGGCACCTGGGTAGCTCAGATGGCTCAGCATCCAGCTCTTGATTTCAGCTTAGGTCATGATCTCACAGTTAGGAGATCCTCAAGTTGGCCTCCACACTTAAGATTCTCTCACTCCTTCTCTCTCTGCCCCTCCCACCCCATGCATGTGCACTTGAGATCATGCATGTGCACCTCAAGTTGGCCTCCACACTTAAGATTCTCTCACTCCTTCTCTCTCTGCCCCTCCCACCCCATGCATGTGCACTTGTGTGCATGTACTCTCTTTCGTTCTCAAAAAAAAAAAAAAAGATTATAATAAAAATAAAACAGCTAACATTTAATTAGTGCTCACCACATGCCAGTCTGTATTTTAAACGCTCTATGTATTTCATATTTTAACTCATATAAAACTCACATATCCGCCATGATGCCCTATTATTATTTTAATTTTACAAATAAGGAAACCAAGGGGTGCCTGGGTGGCTCAGTCAGTGTCCAACCTCGGCTCAGGTCATGATTTTGTGCTTTGTGGGTTTGAGCCCCATGTCGGGCTCTATGCTCACAGCTCAGAGCCTGGAATGTGCTTCAGAGTCTGTATCTTCCTCTCTCTCTCTGCCCCTCCCCTGCTCACACTGTGTCTCTCTCTCAAAAATAAATAAACATTAAAAAAAAAAATGTTTTTAAACAATTAAGGAAACCAAGACACAGAGAAGAAGAGTAACCTGCCCTAATTCTGTCTCTCCCTCTCTGCCTCCCCTACTCACAGGCTCTCTCAAAATAAATAAATAAACATTAAAAAAAGTAACCTGCCCTAAATCACCTTGAGAAGAACCACCCCAGCCCTACTCCATAGTTCGTGTGCTTTTAACACTATGTTATGACTCCACACTTCTTCCAAAAATTTATATACCATATATGAGTACCCCTCCATTTCAGTAACTTTTTTAAATCCTGAAATTGTGAAATAAATAAATAAATAAATAAATAAATCCTGAAACTGTGGGAAATACAGTATGTATTTTAAGATATAATAATTATTTTAGATCTATAAATTCCAAATTTAAGGAAATTCTTAACATTAAATAATATTCCACTTACATAAACAAGTGGCACCTCAGTGAAGAAACAGCTTATTCTTATGAATAATTCAAATCTTGAAGCTGGTCTAAGCCAAAATACTCTAGAATTCTGCCATTCCTAAAACTCATCTTTATGAAACCACAGAGCATATATATTTCATGACAACATGGTTTTAAACTCCTCACAAGCATGCCTGTTTCTCTTTCTCCCCACTCCCCTTTTCTTAAAAAAATCACTCAAGGCACTCAGCATACTACTGGGCATTCACAGTAGGCACTCAATAAATATTTATTGATAGACTGGTTAGACAATGGTATGTTGAAGTAGAGACTAGTAGAAACAAAGGTCATCTTGTGACAGTGAATGCAGCTGGACCAGCTTTCTTTCATCAGGAAACCACAGAAGACCCACAAAGCATTCCATCCCATATAATGCACAGTGACATACCAGAGAAAAACAGTTAACACTGCCACCCGCTTTGCCTAAATGCTGAACTTTGACTGCACCATCTAAGGTCAGGTAAATATACAAAGAGACAAGGTACAAACTAAGTGATTTATTTTTAAAAGGGGTGTTGGGGCAAGAATCCTAGTGACACATGAATGACAGGCAAAAACGAATATCTTAAAAGTGCTATTTCTAACCAAATGTAGTTGTTTTGTAATGTTCATCATAAAACATACCCAGGTCCTAGAAAATCATCTGGCTTTAGAGCAGCCCTCTACAAGGAAGGCAGTCAGCTAATGAATGACTAGCCTTAGATTTCAAAGTTTGGCTAATTCTCATGAACTGAAAATTGTGATAGTTCAAACTCTGAATACCTGTATTTCTACAGCATATAATATGTAAAATAATGTCTTCTTTGTGAATTTTCAGATCCTTATCCATGAATATGGGAAATTCAGTTAAGAAAAAATGATAATACCCTAATTTTTTTCTGAATCCAGAAGACCAGGAAACCAGAAATACAATAAGTAGTGTGCTTTGACACATTAGTTCCAATTACTACAAACACTTGAAAAATAATCAAATAACTACCCAGGAAATCAAGGCTGGCTTAAAGACCACACTCTCATTTGCCAAAAAAAAAAAAAAAAAAAAAAAAGAAGAGGCAGTTTCCGCAGAAAAGAGTAAATCCTCAGATTGTACGAAAAACTGAAGCAAACATCTCAGTAATCTGTATGGTCTCTGCTTTTATCTATCTATACGTGCACATACTTACTATGTGAGCTGCAAATATAAGCTAGCCTCCCTATTGAAAGAAAAATGGAAAGCATTATTTTCCTAAGGTATACTCTGTGACTGAAGATAAAGAATTCTAGGAAGAAGGAACAAATAATCTAAGAAGGAAAGCAAACAGGAAAAGAGTCTGGAACGAAAGGAGAAAGAAACAAGTGTGTCGAGATTATAATTACAAGACATACTGTGGTATGACGAATGAATGAATGGACAGATGGATGTATGGATGGGAGGAAGGGAGGGAGAAAGGAAGGGAAGAAGAGGAAGGGAGGGAGAGAAGAGTGCTATTAGATAGTAAGTCCATACTTTACAAAGCTATGCACAAATCTTTACTACAAAAAGTGGTGAGGGAAATTCACAGAAGCTAGCAAGTTTGGGGAATCCTTACATTAACTCCAAGATGTAAAAAAAAAAAAAAAACCACAGAGGTGATTAACAATGTCCTTCAGAAAAATATAAAAACAGCATCATAGCTATCTCACAAAACTAACTTGGCTGGAGAGATCTGTACCAAAATGAAACATCTATTTAAAGCATGACAAAAAGCCAGGCAATGAAAACTACCATAACTGTTCCAGAATCAAGTCGATGGCATGGCACTGATTATGAATTTGTGTTTACTAAATAAATAACACCCATCAATACTCTTTCTTCTTGACATTCTTTGTTCAGAATGTCAGTTATATTTAGGGAGAACATGCTATTTTAGAACTGAACAAATGATACAGTTATCCCTTTAGGTTCTGAGTTCCTGTTTTCACAACACTGTCAAACTTCTTATACCACCATACATAACAGCTTACCCTTCCTTCTCCCACGTTATAAATACAGCTTATTAATTCTCTAAACTATTCAAATAAATGATAAATAAACTATTTAAATAGAAAAATACAGCTTAACGTAAAGAGCACTGATCTTAAACGCAGAAAAATCAACATATTTTATTCCTTGTACTCAAAAGTGTGAAGATACCTATAGCCTGTAATGACCAAAAAGGGAATATTAATTCATAATAAATACTTCTCAACACACCATTAACATCTGCTAATTCTAGGTAATGGAAACATGGGTTTATATTTGTTTTATCATTTTTTTTAAGTTTTCTGGATGGAGAAAAAATAAGTCCAAGTCTAATGTTCTAGATTTCTAGCCCAGACAGTCCAGCAGCATAAGCATCACCTGGGATACTGTAGGTACAAATTCTTAGGCCCCCTCCAGGCCACTCCAGAAATTATGAGGGCAGTGGGAATGCAAGCTGGTGCAGCCACTCTGGAAAACAGTATGGAGGTTCCTCAAAAAACTAAAAATAGAACTACCCTACGACCCAGCAATTGCACTACTAGGCATTTATCCAAGGGATATAGGGGGTGCTGTTTTGAAGGGACACATGCACCCCCATGATTATAGCAGCACTATCAACAATAGCCAAAGTATGGAAAGAGCCCAAATGTCCATCGATGGATGAATAGAGAAGATGTGATATATATATACAATGGAATATTACTCAGCAATCAAAAAGAATGAAATCTTGCCACTTGCAACTACGTGGATGGAACTAGATGGTATTATGCTAAGTGAAATTAGTCAGAGAAAGACAAATATCATATGACTTCATTCATATGAGGACTTTAAGAGACAAAACAGATGAACATAAGGGAAGGGAAACAAAAATAATATAAAAACAGGGAGGGGGACAAAACAGAAGAGACTTATAAATATGGAGAACAAACTGAGGGTTACGGGAGGGGTTGTGGGAGAGGGGATGGGCTAAATGGGTAAGGGGCACTAAGGAATCTACTCCTGAAACCATTGTTGCACTATATGGTAACTAATTTGGATGTAAATTTAAAAAAATTAAAAATTAAATTAAAAATAAATAAATAAATAAATAAATAAATGAAATGAAATGAAATGAAATGAAACAAACATTAAAAAAAAGAAATTATTAGGGCAGGCTCCAACAATTTGTGCTTTATCAAACCCTCCCCATGTATTCTTTTTTTTTTTAATGTTTATTTATTTTTGAGAAAGAGAGAGAGGGAGACGGAGGGTGAGCAGGGGAGGGGCAGAGAGAGAGGGAAGCACAGAATCCGAAACAGGCTCCAGGCACTGAGCTGTCAGCACAGAGCCCGATGCGGGGCTCGAACTCACGAACCCATAAGATCATGACCTGAGCCGAAGTCGAATGCCCAACTGACTGAGCCACCCAGGTGCCCCTCCCCAGGTATTCTGATACACACTCAAGTTTGAGGGCCGTCTGACTAGATAAAAAAAAAAATCTTACCATTCATCAAGAATAGAAAAGAAGAGAAGTGGGGTGCCAGGGTGGCTCAGTTTGTTAAGTATCCAACTCTTGGTTTTGGCTCAGATCATGATCTCATGGTTCATGGGTACAAGCCCTGCATCAGGCTCTCTGCTATCAGCATAGAGCCCACTTTGGATCCTCTGTCCCTCTCTCTGCCCCTCCCCCATTTGTTCGTTTTCTCTCCCCTCCCCCAAAATAAACTTTTTTAAAAAATAATAATAAATTGGGGCACCTGGGTGGCTCAGTTAAGTTTCCAACTTCACCTCAGGTCACGATCTCATGGTTCATGGGTTTGAGCCCTGCATCTGGCTCTGTGCTGACAGCTTAGAGCCTAGAATTGACTTCAGATTCTGTGTCTCCCTCTGTCTCTACCCCTCCCCCATTCATGCACATGTGCATTCTCTTTCTCAAAAATAAACATTAAAAAAAAGATTCTTTCAATAAAATATATACAGACTACATATATAAATATACATTGAAAAAAAATATATATATATATACATACACACACATAAATGAAACTCTAAATTCTCAGCCTAAGATATACCTTATGATTACCTGAGAGAATGCTTTAAAAATACTGATGCCTAGCTCCTATCCTATACCAGCTAAATCAGATTTTCTGGAGGTGGGGACTGGCTAAAAGTATCTTAAAAGCGCCTGTGTGGCTCAGTCACTTCAGCATTCAACTCCTGATTTTGGCTCAGGTAATGATCTCAATTTGTGGGACTGAGCCCTGCGTAAGTAAGGCTCTGCACTGACAGTGTGGAGCCTGCTTGGGATTCTCTCTCTCCTTCTGTCTGTCCCTCCCCCACTCATGCAGTGTTCTCTGGCTCTTGCAAAATAAACATTAAAAAGAAAAAAACAAAACCACCACAGGCAATTCTAGTGTGCAACCATAGCTGAGAACTACTCAGTCCAAATGAAAGTTTTTGTCTCTATTTGATGTATTTCCAAATATAATGAGAAACTGCTATATCAGAATCACTACACAGGGGGCACCTGAGTGGCTCAGTCAGTTGAGCATCCAACTTTTTTTGTTGTTCATTTATTTCTGAGACAGAGAGAGACAGAGCAGGAGCAGGAGAGGGGCAGAGAGAGAGGGAGACACAGAATCAGAAGCAGGCTCCAGGGTCTGAGCTGTCAGCACAGAGCCCAATGCAGGGCTCGAACTCACAAACCGTGAGATCATGACCTGAGATGAAGTCGGTCGCTCAACTGACTGAGCCACCCAGGTGCCCCAAGCATCCAACTCTTGATTTCTGCTCAGGTCCTGAAACTGAGCCCTGTGTCAGGCTCCACACTAAGCATGGAGCCTGCTTAAGATACTCTTTCTTTCTTTCTTTTCTTTCTTTCTCAATCTCTAAGATACTCTCTCTTTCTTCCACCCCCCGCCCATTCCCCTGCTAACACTCTCTCTCTAAAATGAAAAAAAAAAAAGAGGGGCACCTGGGTGGCTCAGTCAATTGAGTGTCCAACTTCGGCTCACATTATGATCTCACAGTTCGTGGGTTCAAGTCCCATGTTGGGCTCTGTGCAAACAACGCAGAGGCTGGAGCCTGTTTCGGATTCTGTGTCTCCCTCTCTCTCTGCCGCTACCCTGCTCACACTTTGTGTGTGTGTGTGTGTGTGTGTCTCAAAAATAAATAAAAATTAAAAAACAAAAAAAAAAAGAATCACTAGGCAGACACTTCTTAAAATCATATTCAAGATAATCTTCAGTGATAACATACATATACAAACCTTTTTTAAATAATTGTGTATTGGGGCGCCTGGGTGGCTCAGCTGGTTAAGTGACTGACTCTTGATTTCAGCTCAGGCCTTGATCTCATGGCACATGAGTTTGAGCCCTCCTTGCTACTAGCCGCGGGGAGTCTGCTTTGAATGCTCTATCTCCCTCTCTCTCAGCCACTCCCCTGTTTGTGCTATCTCTATAAATAAATAAGCTTTATTAAATAATGTATTTACATTTACAGCTTTTTGTTAAGTCCAAGTGATATGTTTTCCACATGTATCAGTAAGGATTTCACAAATAAGATTCCATTTTTTTTAAACTGAGTCAATTTTTTTAAAAATTTAAATAAAAAACAGTTATAAGAAATAAGGCAAGCATTGTGAAGAAGGTAAGCAAACAAAAAAAGTCTGGTTAACTTTGACCAAGGCGCTTATTAAAAATACAGACTTAGAGCCCTATCCCAGCAGTCCTGAACCATAAATGTTGGAAGCAGGATCCATAAATGTAAAGGTGATCCTTATTCACTAAAGCTTGAGAAATGCTCTAATAATAAGAGGTATTTCAGTCTTTTGCCACTGGGCAGAGAACAAGTTTGGATGTGAAAGGGAACCCTCTCATTCCATTCATTTCACTACCATCACTTCCTGGTCTCTAGAAGGGTAAGCCCCGGCTACACCTGCCCAGTGAGGAAGAAGTACAGTTTCTGCTTCAACACTTAGATCCCATCCAGACTTCCCAGTCCATCCCCTTATTACAAGTGGCCCAGAACCAGAGCTCATTCTGATTTTACTCTGTTCCTTTCACCCGTCTCATCTTCTTTACAAGAGCCCCATGCCTTGGGTATTCCCACTCCAATATGACCACCTCTTGTTCCATGCTCATTCACCTTTCTAATTACCCTGTGAAACTAATTCTTTCAAAATTTCACAAAATACTTGGGGCACTTGGATGGCTCAGTCGGTTGAGCATCCGACTTCGGCTCAGGTCATGATTTCTCAGTTCACAAGTTCGAGCCCCACATCAGGCTTGCTGCTATCAGCCTGTCACAGCGCACAGCCTACTTCAGATCCTCTATTCACCTCTCTCTTCCCCTCCCCTGCTTGTGCTCTCCCCAAAATTAATAAATATTAAAAAAATAAAATAAAATTTCACAAAATACTGACACAACTTAATCACCTCCAGGTTACATTTATACTCTCAATTTCCAATGTTAAATATACTCTGTCCAAATTGTAAGTTATTTTTAAATGTTCAAAGATTATGGTATATTTATAAACCAACTCACTGGACAGAGGATTGAAAAACAAGTTTCAGTTCAAGTATCAACTCTTATACATTAGTAGTATCCAGAGGTTCTCAACCTTAACCAAATATGAGAATCATCTAGGGAGCTTTTAAAAATCTCCACATGGAGGCCATGCTCCAGTCCCATTTAAATCAGAATTTCTGGATGTGAGGATGAGACTAGGCATCTTTTTTTTTTTAATTCCTCAGGTAATGCCAATATGCAACCAAGATTGAGAACCAATGAGCTAGCTAGGTTCAGCTAGAAAGAGTAACAAGATAGATTTAGAGGCTGTCTGCCATGGGTGGACAATACGTTTGCCATTATTACACTAAATTTACTCAGCCAAATATAGGAGACTCTTGAGAGAACAGCAACTTCTGAGGACAGAAATTATAAACTTCAACACTAATGACAGGAATATGCAAGTACTTGTTTATAGTTTCCTTTTTTATCAAGAAATACCCTGTATTTGTTTACTCTGAGCTAGAAGGTGTTTTTTTAAGCCAAACATCATACCTCCAAATATGAATAGAATTTTTACAGATTTAAATAGGCTCAGATTAAACTTACAATTTTCCTCAGTGCCTATAATATCTTTTATTTTTATTTATTTATTTATTATTTTTTTTTTTTGAGAGAAAGACAAAGTGCAAGCAGGGGAGAAGCAGACAGAGACGGAGACAGAATCTGATGCAGGCTCCAGATTCTGAGCTATCAGCACAGAGCCCGACGTGGGGCTTGAACTCACGGACTGTGAAATCATGACCCGAGCCGAAGTCAGATGCCCAACCAACTGAGCCACCCAGGTGGCCCCCTACGATATCATTTATATCCACCAATGAACTAGAGAGATACTAGGCAAGAAAGTTAAAATGAACAGAAACTATTGCCCATATGTACCACAAAGCATATTCAAATATAGTTCAATACCATCAAAGTTCAATACCATACATCACAAACAATTTCAATTGTTTTTGGAGTCTCAATGATATAAATCCCTTTCAAGATTATATTTATTATACTCAGTAAAATTAGATCTATTCAATATCTTGTACAAACAGACTGCACTCTATATCATGAATCTTTGAGTATGTGAAATTCAGGTTTAAAAACCTATTTTGTAATAAATATACCACCAAATATTATTTACTATTCATTATGAAGTAAAAAGTATATCCAAAAAGTAATAATAAAAAAGTAATAAAATTCACTTTATTTTTTTCCACTTTACTCTTGGTATGACAAAGAAATAATGTTTAATTTTAGGAAGCTACAATTCTTCTAATAAATGAACACCTGGCAAAGAGAGTCACAGTTGTATCCACTTCCTGCCATAAATGCCAGTAGCAAGTACATCCAATTTCAAGTTCCTCTGAAGCCAATGAGTGGGCAGAAGATAATCACAGCCAAAATGGAGAACACATGGCATTCATTCTTTGAAAAAAATCAGCCGTGGATTACAACCAGGAGGGGAAGCCATCTGTCACAAGAAAAAGGTGGCAATAGCTGTCAAGGACTATAACATGCCACCTTAACCTGGGCATAATCAAGTGTTAGATTTTAATTCCAGCTAACTCTTGTAATAAAAAACATTTTTTCAAACTTTTTAGTGTCAAATCATGAATGGAATGGGTCAGAGGAAGAAAAGCCACCAACACTGTATAATTCTTCCAATACTGTGATTCTTATCTCACTACTAGGAAGAGTAACAACACAGCAGGTATAAACCATACACATGCAAAAATTTAGAAACAAATTCAATTCAAATTCTACAGAAAGCACTGGCAGTTTTATCTGCATTACATTTCCAGCCTATGAACATTTGCCCAAAATTTAAAAAAAAAGAAGAAAGAAAGAAAGCAACTTCCCAAATACGGAGGTAAAGTGAACCACAAGGCAAAATTCAACCTTTACCACTGCCCCACCCTTCACCTAACAACACCCCTCCAACCACCCTAATCCCTCTCAATCCCTGCAAAACACTGTAATGCCAACATTTTTAAGATCAATGTGAGCAAAGCATCCTTTTTAGTGACATATACTTATGCAAAATTCAGCAAAAAAAAAAAAAAAAGAAAGAAAAAGAAAAAAAGGACAGCACACAAATTGTTTAAAATAAACCTGATGGGTAAATATAAGCATTGTGTTACCCATTCTCAAAAAATCTCCACCGCCTTGTTGAAGGTTAAGTCTTCTTCATACAAAGGCACATAGTTTAAATTATTTATGGACAGTTTTGGGTCTAACTAACCAGCCAGGAACTCCACCACAAAAAGAAAACAGAGCAGTAAAAAAATTATTTCCAGCAGTATTACATTCCTTTTGGGAAAGCACTCTATAATTCATGGATGAGTCATTATGGAAATAAAAATGTTAAATAATGGATATGACTGTAACTGAAAATTCTGAGCACTAATTACCCTACTCAAAGTTCCTGGTAACTCCTTCAGGAATATTAAGGCTATACTGCTAGTGATTAGTTATCCAAATGAAACTTATTATCTATTGTGACCCACTTTCCAGAAAAACCGAACAGATCCCATGCTACAGTTTCCCTTCTCAGAGCAGACTATAAGGTACATTGTATACTTCAAAAAGTGTTATACAATTATTACTTGTATTGATGAAATATTTGACTCATTCAACATCTATTGCATTGCATACCTATTACGTCAGGTAACCCTGTCCATAATTTTACACGTATTATCTCCTTTAATTTCATTTACTATCACAACCATAACAGCATTTTTTCCATTTGACAACTGATAAAGCTCCATGAAGGTTCTCTGTTCTTTATATACAAGCATTAGTTTTATGCTGCCTACCTTGGAAAGAACATCAATAATAGTCAAGTACTTCTCATTCCCAGAAGTGCTAACTTGGTTATATGAATCGGTCTTAAATTAGGGCATTATAATCAAGGTGAAGAGACTACTAGAGAACTCCATTCAAATGACTGACAAAAATAAAAACAGATCATTTTACAAGAAAGACTCTCTAGAGACCACCTGTCCAGCTCTCTGGGTTTTACAGATGAAAAAACTGGGTCCAAAAAGATTAAACAACACACCTAGTTACTGAATAGCAAGGACAGGACCAAAAGAAGAATGCAAGTCTCCCCCTTTAAAATTCATTGTCCACTACACCAGTGATTCTCAAGCTCATCAGACCCAAAGCCACCCCTTCCCTTTTAATAACAAATATTTTGTGATGTGCCCTTTACTATTCCAAAATGAAAATTCATAGGATAATAAGCCCATCCTCACAGAAATCAAAAAATATAATGCTCTATGAAAAAAAAGGATTTTATAATAAAATGTGTGTTAATATGTCAATGCTAAGTGTGTGTGTGTGTAAATGCTGTGGCACAGCTACACCCAGAGACACATGTACTCCCAAATAGGGGCTGAACAAGTGGTTGCTTCCAACAAGGCAACGCTGCTGCTAAAGTGATTTTCCAATAAGAAAAACTCTAGGTAATGTTCCAAACAAAATACAATCTTCCATCAACTTACACAGTAGTCCCACTGATAGAAAATTCAGCATATGTTGAAGCCATTCAAAAAACGTTAATATAATTATGTACATATTTATGTAGTTAGGATCTTAAAAACAGATATTTCACCTACATAAATTTCTGGCAAGACATTTGAAAATCATGGAATGTGGGGGAATTTTTTAATACGAAGGGCTATCCTAAACGTCACAGGCCCTCTCTACCCTAAATCCAAAAAATATCTCCTGCCTCCAACTTATTTGAGCAGCCAATGTTAGCATAATTTTCCAACAACTGAGAACCAATACACCTCATCTTGAAAATAAGTACCAATTGTCAGAAATACTAAGAGAAAATCAGGAATTTATCTGCTATCATTTAAATAGATTCCTTCCTTATCTGCCTCATCTACTGAAAATGCTCTGTACTGTGGATAACACACTTTCACAGAGAAGTAAGAAATATACCCCAGGAAATTACAGGAAAGAATGGAAACACTCATAAAAGTGTGCTTCTCTCCTAAGAATCCGGCACCTATTCTAAGTTCCTATGCCCATGAAGAAGAGCCATGTGGCAAGAGTTAAGTTACTAATTATTCAGGTGATCAATCTATGAAAAATAATCAAAGTTAAGAATGTTTTCTGAATATATTCTTACAACTTCTCAAATTTTTTAAAGTTTATTTATTTATTTTGAGAGAGGGGGAGAGCATGAGCAGGAGAGGGGCAGAGAGCAAGGAAGGGAGAGGATCCCCAACAGGCTACGCACTGCCAGTGCAGAGCCCAACACGGGGCACAAACCCACAAACCATGAGATCATGACCTGAGCCGAAATCAAGAGTCGAACACTTAACCAACTGAGCCACCCAGCAGGCCCCCAACTTCCCAGATTTTAAATCTCATACAACAGTCTTCACTTTGCTCCCAATAGGTTTATAATGTAAACATACATAATACAACTGTGTAAAGTTATTTTCAATATTATGCTTAAACAAATATTTATCTGTGAACAGCTAATTAAAGTTTTACTTTCATTTTAATACCATTATCTCAGACCAACAACAGCAATGATACTGGTATACAAAGAAAAATAGAGAGAGATGGCTGTCCAAAACTCGTTACTCCAAACTATAACACTATTTATATTTTTTTGACAATGAAAATACCTGAGTTACAGGTATTTCCCCTAGATTTCATAAAATGTGTAATAAAAACTCAATATAAACAATGAAGAAACCTGAAAAAAACACTTCCTTCAGTTGTGCTTTTAAAATACTATGAAAATTCGGGGCGCCTGGGTGGCGCAGTCGGTTAAGCGTCCGACTTCAGCCAGGTCACGATCTCGCGGTCCGGGAGTTCGAGCCCCGCGTCGGGCTCTGGGCTGATGGCTCAGAGCCTGGAGCCTGTTTCCGATTCTGTGTCTCCCTCTCTCTCTGCCCCTCCCCCGTTCATGCTCTGTCTCTCTCTGTCCGAAAAATAAATAAACGTTGAAAAAAAAAAAAATTTTTTTTAAAAAATAAAAAAAAAATAAATAAATAAAATACTATGAAAATTAAAAACAGGGGTGCCTGGATGGCTCAGTCAGTTAAGCATCCAACTCTTGGTTTCAGCTCAGGTCATGATCTCGTGGTTTTATGAGTTCAAGCCCCGCATCCGACTCTCCTGGCAGCACAGAACCTGCTTGAGATTCTCTCTCTCCCCCCCCCCTCTCTCACTGCCCCTGCCCCACTCACACTGCCTCTCTCTCAAAATAAGCTTTAAAAAAATGAAAAAGTTTCTTCATCACAGAATTTTACAGCATGAAGGAAAACTTACATGTTAACCTGTCCAATTCTCTATTTCAGGGCCAAAAAAAAAAAAAAACAGGTATTGTGTAGTAAAACAGTGACAACTTCTCTTCATATCTTATGCCAGCAGTATTAGAAAATAAAAATACATAATTTCTCTTTTTTACCATACAGAGAATCTAAAAACCAAATCAAAATGAAACATACAGAATTAACAAGCCTAAACATATACAATGTAACTTCAGCAGAAGGCAGCATAATCATGGGCTCACCGTTCAAAAACAGTTCCTTATTTTAAGTTTAGTGAGAGGAAAAAGATATTGTATTGCTCAAGTACGAACTAAATAGTAAAAGTTACACTAAAAAAAAAAGAGAGAGAAGGGGCGCCTGGGTGGCTCTGTCAGTTGTGCGTCCCACTCTTGATTTCAGTTCAGGTCACGATCCCAGGGTCATGGAATTGAATCTCACTCACACATCAGGCTCTGCACAGAGCACAGAACCTACTTGGGATTCTCTCTCTCTGCCCCTCTCCCCCACTAGCATGCAAACACTCTCCCTAAAAAATAAAATACAAAATAAAAATATAAAAAAACTAAAAAAAGACACAAACCAAAAATCAGACTTTTAACTATACAGAACTGATGATTTACCAGAGGGAAGGTGTGTGGAGGGACAGGTGATTTAGGTGAAGGGGATTAAGAGTATACTTATCTAGATGAGCACTAAGTAATATATGGAACTGTTGAATCACTATATTGCACACCTGAAACTAATATAATACTGTATGTTACTACACTGGAATTAAAGTTCTTAAAAAATATATTTTTAACTAAAAAGAAAGTTATACAAAATTTTCCATGAGTATGGCTTAATATGCATTGCCTGCCAATATTCTTAGTCTTTAAAACTGAGCTCTCTCTCTTTCCAAATTTTACAATGCATTCCAATAGCTAAGCAATGGTAATACAGATTCCTAATGTCAAGAAATTCTCGATGATTTGCTCTCTTCTTTTTTGGGGCAACAAAAAAGAGCTCAGGCACTGCTCATGAGATAATTCTGTGGACTCGTCCTATGGTTTTGCCATAGCTTGGCCAGCCCCAGATTGCAATTCTCTGTTATTCCCAAATAAACCTATCTTTTGCTGGTTTAAAAAAAAAAAAAAAGCTAATTTTTAAAGTATGCAGTATTCTTGAAGAATTTAGGTCTTCTTTCTTTCAGGGTTATGGATATAGTTATATTAAACAAAGTCAGAGAGTGAAGAACTAAATTAAGTATTAGTGTGAACACAATTCCAACCAAAAATATATCAATATATACTGTCCCCTTTTTAACTTCTTTACAGTAAAAATTGGGTAATTGATGAGACAAAGAGGAATCCTTACCACAAAACACTCAATAAGGAGAATAGTTACTGATTATCCACCTGTAAAACTAACTGGCTATTAAGAAAGCCTACCCAAGAAATCTCAAAGGACAAAGAAATACATGCTATCAACAAACAACAACAACAACAAAACACTGGTTCTTTTGGCCTTTTTCAACTTGTTGCTCTTTCTTTCACTGATGCTTCTCCTAAGGGTTACTATATATTTCTAGAAATCTATTATCTTCATATCCATTTTACCCTATAAAATAAGACAATGTTTGAAAAAACTCCAAGAGAAAAATGTTTGTATTCTTTGCACATATCCTCCAAATCACTAAAATTACTTTAATTTTAATGTGTTAATTCAGGAGTCTAAAAACTCAAGGCAACAAGTTACCACCTTACCAAGTTTTCACACTGCTTTCAGTTTTATTTCTAGTTAGGGTAGTTCACCAGAAAAATACAATGATATAAAGTAGATGCCCAATATTTGTTAAATCAAAAATAAATAATAAATAATAAACATTAAAACTAGCATTTAATGGGGCACCTGATTGGCTCAGTCGGTTAAGCATCCAACTTCAGCTCAGGTCATGATCTCGCAGTTCGTTGAGTTTGAGCACCACATCAGGCTCTGTCCTAACAGCTCAGAGCCTAGAGCCTGACCAGATTCTATGTCTCCCTCTCTCTCTCTGCCCCTCCCCTGCTCATGCTCTGTCTCTCTCACTCTCTCTCTCACACACACACAAAAATAAACATTAAAAAATTTGTTTTAACTAGCATTTAATAATAGATGAATACTTAAAAGCAAAAATGAACTACTGGGACCTCAACAAAATAAAAAGCTTCTGCACAGCGAAGGAAACAATCAGCAAAACTAAAAGGCAACCGATGGAATGGGAGAAGATATTTGCAAACGACATATCAGATAAAGAGTTAGTGTCCAAAATCTAGAAAGAACTTAAACTCAACACCCAAAAAGCAAATAATCCAGTGAAGAAATGGGCAAAAGACATGAATAGACACTTCTCCAAAGAAGACATCCAGATGGCCAACTGACACATGAAAAAATGCTCAACTTCACCAATCATCAGGGAAATACAAATCAAAACCACAATGAGACACCACCATACACCTGTCAGAATGGCTAACATTAACAACTCAGGCAACAACAGATGTTGGCGAGGATGTGGAGAAAGAGGATCTCTTTTGCACTGTTGGTGGCAATGCAAGCTGATGCAGCCACTCTGGAAAGCAGTATGGAGGTTCCTCAAAAAACTAAGAACTACCCTACAACCCAGCAACTGCTCTACTAGATATTTATCCAAGGGATACAGGTGTGATGTTTCAAAGGGACACATGTACCCCAATGTTTATAGCAGCACTATCAACAACAGCCAAAGTATGGAAAGAGCCCAAATGTCCATCGATGGATAAATGGATAAAGAAGATGTGGTATATATATACAATGGAGTATTATTTGGCAATCAAAAAGAATGAAATCTTGCCATTTGCCAACTACGTGGATGGAACTAGATGGTATTATGCTAAGTGAAATTAGAGAAAGACAAATATCATATGACTTCACTCATATGAGGACTTTAAGAGACAAAACAGAGGAACATAAGGGAAGGGAAACAAAAATAATATAAAAACAGGGAGGGGGACAAAACAGAAGACACTCATAAATATGGAGAACAAACTGAGGGTTACTGGAGGTGTTATGGGAGGGGGGATGGGCTAAATGGGTAAGGGGCACTAAGGAATCTACTCCCGAAATCATTGTTGCACTATATGCTAACTAATTTGGATGTAAATTTAAAAAAATAAAATAAAATGAAATTCTCATAATGAAAAAATAAAATAAAATAATTTAAAAAAAGAAGGCAAAAAAAAAAATAACAGATGAACACTTGCATAGCTTGGCAGGAAAAGGAAAACATTATCAACAGATCTCAAAGCAGGACTTTTTATTCAATTACATAAACTCACTCTAAAACTCTGAAGTACTTTTTTGGCTTTCTAGACTAGTGAAGCCTTCTCCTTCTATTTAATTTGTCTGAGCTAAATTTTGACCTATTAGGTTTTACCCAGTCTTTTCCCATTACTCACTATGACTGAAGAAATAGTATAATTTCCTAAACAATGACAAAGAAGTTAAAGTCTTGCTGATGTCAGCAAAAGTCTATGCTGTCAGCAGAGCCCACTTTGGATCCTGTCCCGGGTGCTCTCTGCCCCATGCGCTCTCTGCCCCGCGCACATGCGCATGCACTCTCTCTTTCTGTCTCTCTCAAAATAAATAAATAAACTTAAAAAAATAAAAAGACTATAACATCTTATTACAACATTGAACAGAAAAGAGAACAGGAACATTAAGCTAAAGAATAAACAAGTAAAGAACCTGAGCGGCAACCTCTTCTCAGAGTCAGAAGATCCCTAAGGCCTTTGGAGTGTTTGTCCCTTCTGCCTGTAATATTTTACCCCAGTCACATCACTCAGGTCTCTCTTTGCTCAAGTAACATATTCAAAGAGGCATAAAGCACTTTTGCTGCATATTGAAATACAATGGTTATGTCAATGAACATCATTTTAATGTAAAAGACTGAACTGACAAACTATGATTATTTAAACTCATCCATGGCTAAATTTTTCTCAAAAATTAATGAACCAAACATGTCACTTCAAAAACCGTAACTGACGGGGTGCCTGGGTGGCTCAGTCGGTTGGGCGTCCGACTTCGGCTCAGGTCATGATCTCGCACTCGGTGAGTTTGAGCCCCGTGTCGGGCTCTGTGCTGACAGCTCAGAGCCTGGAGCCTGTTTCAGATTCTGTGTCTCCCTCTCTGACCCTCCCCCGTTCATGCTCTGTCTCTCTCTGTCTCAAAAATAAATAAACGTTAAAAAAAAAAAAAAATTAAAAAAAAAAAAAAACAGTAACTGACAACTTTCTTGCCAATAATAAAATCTGAATTTTCAAGCAAAAATTAGAATTTTGAAAAGCTTCTATTTCCTGTCTGGTGAGCTTCACAGCTTACCAAATCTTTTTGGATGAGATAAGAATATTAATGAATGTAAATTTTTTTAATTTGTCTAATGAAATATTGCAACATTTGGAAGATCTGCACAACACAATGAACCAGTATCTTCCAAATGACCAATACATAATGTTTCAAGTGTTGGAGAAAGTATATGTATTCATGTGCATCCTCTACATATGAAAATCTGCTTAAAGTACAAGACAGACCAATTTATTTTAATGTAACAAAATATGGAAAACTCATTGATAAGATTTCAAATTCCACAGTGCAACTACCACTTGCTGATGAAAATGTTCTATAAATGGATTATGGTTATGGTTGCAACCTCAGTAAATTTACTTTAAAAAAAGTCATTGAACTATACACTTAAATGAGTTTTATGGCATATAAAACATACCTCAAATGAAGTATCAAGAAAAAAAAAAAAACTACTACTATTCGTTGAATTTTGGTGTGGTTTCAAAATATATCCACAATTATCTAAAAAGGCTTTTAAAATCCTCCTTTTTCCAACCGCATTATTTATGTGAGACCTGATTTTCTTCAAATACTTTAACCAAACAAAAACTACAATAGATCACTGAAAGCAGCAGCAGTTATGAAAATCAGCTATCTTCTATGAAGCCAGACATCAGACTCACAAAACTATTTTTCATTAAAAATGTTACTTTTGCTAACATTTAATGGGTTTACTTTTAAATATATTAATAATAAGTTGTTTTAAATTTCTATTTTACTCTCTAATGTAGCAAATATTGATAAAGCCCACAGAAACAAAAGTTGATTGGGGCTCAATAACTTTTACAAGTATACAACATCCTAAGGCCAAAACATTTGAGAACTGCTGCTAAAAGGGATCATACAAGTGTCTTAGGGGTCATCCAAGACCAGAATAGTTACCCAAAGGGTGGTTTCAAATGAAATAGGTCTCTGCATATCATAAACTCTAGAAGTATATAACCCACCAGCTGCTGTTAAAGGATGGTACAGTGTGCATATCAAAGTTGAACTACTTCTCACCTTAGCTCACAAGGCCTCCACAGATGACTGTAAAAGCTAGACAGGTGTCACTTCAACCCAGTATTTTCCATTAATTGTCAAAATGTAACAATTTACCATGAGCCTAGTAAGGAGGAAAGAGTGCCAGAACAAAGAGAAAGAAGTAGTTTCAATTAGCATTACTGCGAGTAATATGAAAAAATTATGCCAGATCTGTTAAAAACTTCCCAACTCCAAGAAAAAAAATTGGTATTTTTAGAGATGCATATGGCAACACAGAAAAAGAACAATACAGTTCAAAAAAGCATTTTTAATCTTGTCCATAAGACGAGATTAAGGACAACAACAGGACATATAACAATACAAAGTTAATCATCTTCTCACTGAAAGCACATTTTCTGCAATATTTCCCTTTTTGACAAATGTACTCTAAATTCATCATGCAAAGCTCATGATCTTCAATGAGCTTGTTAACTAAAATAAGATAAAGGACATCTATTACTGAAGTTTGTTTATGACAGGAATATCAACCATTATCACTGTTTTTTAATGAACAGTGATTTTTAGGAATTGACTCACTCAACTTGTCTTCCTTCAAAGAAAAATACCACAATGAAGAAGATCAAAACACAAAAATAGCTCAGTGAGAAAATACATATAAAACATAAACCATTTAATAGCTTCTCTCCTCCTCTCCACTCCTTACTCCCACAAGCAGAGTTTGTGATACTGAACTAACTAGATCAGTAAATTTTCCAACATTAACAAGCATACACATAATAACATCTATGTGTATGGACCTAAGGTCAAAGTCATTAGTCTCTTATTTCCAAACACGCTTTCCAGTTCCACTTTCTAATTTCTATCCACTTTTCATCAGTGGCAAAAACATTTCCCCCATTTCAATACCACGGTCCATCAGTCTTCTCTTGCCATAATAGTCTATACCCGAATATTCATTTGAAAATACCCCATGATTATGCACTTTCTTCTCCATTCCTATTACCCACATTAATCCAGGCCTTTTGCAACAAAGTCAATTTCTTTCCCTGCCTTTCTTGATTCAATCCATTCTGCTGACAACAATAAAAGCTGCACCTAAATAGTACTTTTTGTTATGTCATTCATTTCCTTGTTCAAGAAATCCCTGGGGCAACTTCCTATTACTTTCTTCAAATTCCTCTTCAAATAAATCCCAGATTAAGAAAGAAAAATATTACACAATTTAAAGGATGAACTGAATTGTATCTCAATAAAGCTATCAAAAAGAAGAGTGGGAAAAAGTAAGGGAGGGAAGGATTAAAGGGGGTGGGAAGATGGGGAGTGCAACTCCCTAAATGGTTCTTCACAAAGTACCACTTTACTCTACACCACTTCAGACATTCTGAAGAGCTGATAGACTAAGTACACCCACACAGTTGCCAGAGACATTCTGGCTTCCCTGTAACCAATTCTAGTGATGGTCAAGCCTTACTTTCTGAAACTGACTCTTCCAACAAACGGATATAGCTTTGTTAGAAAATACAGTATATTCTTCAATGGAGTCAGAAATCTATAACCCTCTTATTTGCACTCATTTTTCTAGCATTGCCTTCCCCCCCAAAAAAGTAATGAAAAAGAAAAAACACTCCCTTCTACATGGCTGCGTATCAAATACACAGCTTATAAATAAAATGTCGTAAGTCTTCCCTTCTTTAGTTCTCTCAACCACCTCTTGTAAGCATGGTTTCTAGGCCCCTCCAATACCCTTCTGGGCAAACAGGGCACCCATAACATGATGTCAAGTTCTAGGAGCGGTATGATTTTAAAAAGTAAAAGGGCGGGGGGGGGGGGGGTGCGCAGCCTGGGTGGCTCAGTCAGTTAAGCATCTGACTCTTGATTTCGGCTCAGGTCATGATCTCGGCTCAGATCATGATCTCAGGTTTGTGAGACTGAGCCCCGTGTCAGACTCTGCGCTAACAGCCCATAGCCTGTTTGAGATTCTCTCCCTCTCTCTCTCTTCCCCTTCCCCACTCATGCACACTCTCTCTCTCAAAATAAACAAACTTTAAAAAAATAAAATAAAAAGTAAAACTCTGTCCTCCCTTATTCAACATAACTAAAAAAACCAAGTTCATTTTCTGGTTTCTTTGACATAAGAAAATCAAAAGTGGATTTCCCAACTCATATTTTTTTTTTTTTTTAATTTTTTTTTTTTTTTTTTTCAACGTTTATTTATTTTTGGGACAGAGAGAGACAGAGCATGAACGGGGGAGGGGCAGAGAGAGAGGGAGACACAGCATCGGAAACAGGCTCCAGGCTCTGAGCCATCAGCCCAGAGCCCGACGCGGGGCTCGAACTCACGGACCGCGAGATCGTGACCTGGCTGAAGTCGGACGCTCAACCGACTGCGCCACCCAGGCGCCCCTCCAACTCATATTTAAGCTACTATCTGCAAAGTTACTATAAATTAACAAATCCCTAAAAACTATTCTGTCACTGAGATGAAATCACTAGACTGCACTGTGAAATGCAAGAAGAGAATGTGGAGGGAAGAAGCAGCTGAGATCCTCTGGCAAATTCCTCCTCACAAATAAGCCTTATCAGATATTTGCACAACATTTTTTATTAGATTCACTGAATCATTTTTCATAACATTTCACTACATTCCAAGTAGAGCAAATTTACCAATTCTGCAACAAGCCAATTTCTTATCCCCACCTCATACTTCGGATATGACAAAATCCAATGGAAAGGTAGCTTAAACTTGTAGAAGCCAAACATGAACAAATTTTCCTACTCAAAATAATTAACTCCCCCAAAGGAACGTATCTATTTTACATCTGACTTAATTTTCTCAGGGCATACTACATAGTTCCTTTAACACATCTCACTTTTGAAACACCAAAAAAGATTACATCCAGAAAATAGATTCGGATATACCAATTTATCCACAATAAATAATTTTGCTTTATCATTCATAATTCATCTCTATGTTAAAACAGAATTATCAAAAGAAAAGTTAAACAGTTTATCTCTCATAATTCTGCTTTATCATTCATAATTCATCTCTATGTTAAAACAGAATTATCAAAAAGAAAAGTTAAATAAATAGTCCAAGACACAGATTCCAGATTTTAAGATCAGACTTTAAATGAGAGTAAAACAGGGGCGTCTGGCTGGCTCAGTCAGTAAAGTGGGGGACTCTTAATCTCAGGGTCATGAGTCCAAGCCCCACACTGGGCATGGCGCCTACTTAAAAAATAAATTAATAAGTGACAGTGAAATAATTAGGAACCTCATGAAAAAGCTTATTTAAATTCAAATAGCTTTCAGAGAGCCTGGGTGCCTCAGTTGGTTAAGCATCCTACTTCAGCTCAGGTCATGATCTCACAGTTCGTGGGTTCGAGCCCCGCGTCGTGCTCTGTGCTGACAGCTCAGAGCTGGAGCCTGCTTCAGATTCTGCGTCTCCCTCTCTCTCTCTGCCCCTCCCCTGCTCACACTCTGTCTCTCAAAAATAAATTAAAAAAAAAAAAAAAAACATTAAATTCAAATAGCTTTCACCATGTGACAAATCAAGGTACAACCTAAAACTAAAAATGTTAATAGCCACCAGCAGCCTAACAATGAGAACAAATGACCAAAGATTTATATAGGGTTAGTTTATCTTTTTGTATTTCTGAACTTGAAAGTTTTCTTGATCCTTAAATAAATAAAATCAAAATTCAAAAATCAAAGTCCTGAATAAAATCAGAGTCCAAAAACAAAAAAAATACACAAAAACATTAAATTCACTTGCCACACTAGAGTATTAGAATTTACTCTCACCACACAAAATCCCAATGAAAGTGCTTTAAAATAATTATTTTCAAAACTAAGCTTCCAAGTGAAATCAACATAAGAGAAATATTACAAGGCATAATATCAAAAAAAGAAGTATGACAATATCTTGTTAAATGTTGGTTAGATAAAATAAAACATAAATCATCCAAAGCCTTAGCTCTGCAATTCAACCAAGCTCATAGCTGGACTTTTATTTTTCACCAAACATACACTAAGAAACTTCCTCATTCTCAATTTAAGGAAAGAAAAAGAAAGGTCTTTCCTATTAAAATATGTATTGTCCCAGGGCACCTGGGTGGCTCAGGAGGTTAAACGACCAACTCTTGATTTCAGCTCGGGTCATGACCTCACGGTTTGTGGATTCGAGCCCCAAGTCGGGCTCTGCACTGACAGCATGGAGCCTGCTAGAGATTCTCTTTCTCTCTCTCTCTCTCTCTCTCTCTGTCTCTCTCTGCCCTTTCCCCACTTGTACGCTGGCTTGCTCTCTCAAAATAAATAAACTTAAAAAAATGTTTTTAAATAAAAAAATTAAAAACCATGCATTGTTTCATATCTCTAGCCACCAATATTTGAAAGTTCAGTAACAAAAGGAGTATGAGATATAAAAACACCTGGGTATTTATTTTAGAAACAATTTTCTAAAAGGACTCCATAATAATGAACCATACACATTAAGCAGTTTTTAGCAAATGTGTTTTTACATTTGACAGGATTCCAGAACAAACTTCTGTGGCCCAATCAGATCAAACATTTAGAATGCATCTAAATCCCCACTCTCAAACTGGAATGAGGAAATTTGTTTAATTACTGTAAATCCTATTAAACCAATCTTCTTTGTAAAGTGGAAAATGTCCGACCTCTCAGGGCTCTGGAGGGTATAATGAATGCAGAGTTTAATTAGGGCCCACTGTTGGCTCACTATAATCTATTAATTAGCATTCCCAGTTCTCTGTATCTCACTGCAATGTCTCGCTTTACTTTAAAATTGCACCCTTTGCTTTTTGGACCAAAGTTATACAATTTTAGGATTGTGTGGTAATTACAGAGGGTACAGGAAGAATATATTCCTGCCAGCACTGGTGCTTAATTAGGGCAAGGGGCGGAATCTAGATAAGGCTGTGTTCACCCTCCTTCAGTGCATATGGTTTTTTTGGCATCATAGCCTGTGGACTGTTTCACTTCCACGGGACTGAAGTGCTGAGTCCCCACTACACTCTTTGCAGAAGACTCAAATACTCTGCCTTTCAATGTAGCTTGGTAATTAGAAAGGATATTGCTTTTTACCCACACAGCTTTCAAAGGATAGGCATAATTAGCTGCCTCAATTATTTGAAAATAAAGACATATACCATTAATTTTTTTTCCTGTTAAAATGGACATTTCCAAATTGTTTAATAAAAACCATCTTGGTGAAAGGCATATTTTCAGCATCATCAAGAAAGGTACACGGAAGCTAGCTAATTCAACAATAAATCCAGTAATCTCCATTCAACTTCTATCAAAATCCACTTTAAATTATATATACACTTCCATTTATACACATTACATTTATTCACACAAACACACTATCAATATATTCTTGAAAGGTAGAAACTATAAAGGGAACTGTTCATTCATTCACTATTTATAACAATAAGTTATAGCTCAGCCACTTTTCAGGTAAATGTAAGTAAACTGATTTTTATTAACATTTGAGATTAAATAATACTCAAGTATCATGCACTATGACTCCTGTCTAAATACAAAGTACCTCATATTTGAGCATTGATATACTATTAGTACGTACTCCAATTTATCAATCTGATTTTTACAAATTAAAAAAACCTAGTACCTACCCTCAAAATACAGACCCAGTTTTTAAGACCTGTGCTATATTGATACCTTACCACAAGACCAAATAAAGCAAACTTATTTTTTCTCTCTTGATATTTATAATTCAACACCAAACTGTAAAAACTTTCAGAATGTTATCTATTATTTCTTATTTAGGAATGATAAACTTTTGGTGTTGTACTTCACTTTCTGAGAACATAAATGTGAACTGAAGAAAATGTGTTTCCCCATTCTATTGTCATATATCACCTAAATATTTTATCTTATACATTAATGATTCTCAAGGTGAGGAGATTCTCAATCACCTGGATGGCTTTTTTTTTTTTAAATAAACATATCTAATACCTAAGATTTTAAATATTTTTTTTTTGTACACACATTCCTTCTACTAAGGGTCACTGTCACAGTTAATAATCATTATGTATAGGAGTCTGTCACTACCCTGAAGTGGAGTAGGCAGAAAAAAAGGTTGAAAAGCATCAGGCCAACGGTCCCTTGTTTCTTTTCCCTTCTGTCACAATTGAGCTCAAAGATGACAGGAGAATCATCATAAATTCCCTATGGCTAGACTAGTTAAAGAATTAGAAGTACTCCATTCTAAAGATCCCAAACTTGGGGCACCTGGGTGGCTGAGCCCCAGGTCAGGCTTGCTGCTAACAGCACAGAACCTGCTTCAGATTCTCTGTCCCCCTCTCTCTCTCTGCTCCTCCTCTGCTCGCATGCCCTCTCTCTAAAATAAATACACATTTAAAAGAAATAAAAAATAAAATATAGGTTGCTGGATTCTATCTCCAAAGCTATTTATGAAGCAAGACCAGGATATCTATATTTTAAATAAATTAATATATCAGAACCAACATTAGGAACCCTGTCCTTACTTTTAAGATCTAACACAGGGGTCTCTTTTAGTTCTTTTCTTTCTTTTCACATTGTTAAAGTCTTGAAGACTCAAACTCAAGAAAATTCCTAGGAAATACTTTTTAAAGGACATTTCCTCTTTTTTAAAAAGGTTGGGTTGCTAAGAGATTTAAGTATAATAATAAAACATTCAGATTGTGTGTGATGACAAATTACATTTAATCACTGGTTAAAAAGTAAAAGCAAAGTAGTTGAAATTATAATATATCTCACAAAGAAGAAAATTCTCATACTTTCTAATTATTTTGAAAGCTCATTCAAATGAATTAAAGGTTTAGTTTTTAATTCATATTGTACTATCAAATAAATTTGAAACATTTTAACTGTGATGTTAGCTTAACTAGTACACGCACAATATATAAGCATTAAAATAATGATTCCAATATACATCATAGGGCTTTAATATACAGCAGAAATGTTGGCTAAAAAAGGTCAAAATGTTAACACCTATAATATTCTACTTGTATAAATTTTATATGTGTATATGCACAGAAATAGTTCATTAGGGAGAAACAACAAAATGTTAATGATGGAAAAACAAAGTTATAAGAGGATTTGAGATAAATTTTTATTTCATACCTGTGTTTTCCAGTACTATTTTTATGATCAGAGAAAAGCGATTTTTATTACTGAGAAAGTAAGTTTGGGGCTTTAAAATACAAAACAATACAACTAGCAACCTTCTTCAAAAACCAAGATTTGGGGCACCTGGGTGGCTCAGTCAGTTAAGCATACAACTTCAGCCCAGGTCATGATCTCATGGTTCGTAAGTTCGAGCCCCGCATAGGACCCTGTGCTGACAGCTCAGAGCCTGGTGCCTGCTTCGGATTCTGTGTCTCCCTCTCTCTGCTCACGCTCTGTCTCTCTCTCATAAATAAATAAGTAAACATTAAAAATAATAATAATGACCAACACAGCAGATATAAATGCCTGAACTGAGTATTAGTAATAGAATGGTAAAATAATCAACAGAAATCTTAAATCAGATTTACATCATCAAAGACAGATCATTTCTAATTCCTTCTTTAATTCTTAGTATCATTCAGGAACACTAAAGAAATCCAAGCAAGTTTATCACTTCATAATTTTTAACTAACCCCAAAATAAAGTATAAAATCAACAATGAGGTGGCTACTGTGAAACTCTCCTTTAAGGGGCACCAGGATGGATCAGTTGGTTGAGCATCTGACTATTAATTTTGGCTCAGGTCATGATCTCACAGTTCACGGTCTGAGACCTGTGTGGAGCTCTGCGCTGGTATCTGCATTGATAGCACAGAACCTGCTTGGGATTCTCTCTCTCCCCCCCTCTCTCTCTGCCCCTCCCCCATACACATGTGCATCTTTCTTAAAATAAACTTAAAAAAAAAAAGAGAATAGCTTATTTCATTTATATACATGAATCTGATCAATAAAGGTAAACATATATATATAAAACTAACCTGGTTTTCCTCCTGCACAACTCTATACTGTTCCTTCCAAATAGTGATTTTGGAAGCTTCATCTTTTCTCAGGGCTCGTTCTTTTTTCAGCTCTGGGCTCCAGAAAGTCTTGATGCTATTCATTGAAGAACTTAATTTGCTCTCCTTTACTTCTACATCCTTCCGCAAGAGATCATTTTCTCTCAGTACTTCCTTCAGCTGTGTCTGCAGATCCATGATTGTATTATCTCTTGCCTGACGAAGAGAGTGAGGAACAGTAGATGCCATACTCACAGGAGGGAGGTGATGTTCTCCAAATGCTATGGTGTCACTAGCAACCCCACTGCTAGCTATATTGGGGCTACTGCCCATAGCAGTCATCCTGACACCATACGGCAGACGTCCCCCAGAACGGCCAAGCGTCATGGTGCTTTTAGGTGTTTCTGAACCCACATTTTCATGGTCACTTAGGTACATAGGGCCAGATGTGGCATAGGCAGCATTTAAGGATTGAATATTCTCCATTGAAAGGGTTTTCCCACTGCCACCTCCAACACTGCTTCCAGAACTCCCTCCTGTACTATTGGTTCGACGATGACCCAAGCGAGGGGAACGTGGAAGCCTAGGTGAACGCCCAGGGCTCTGGTTGCTTGGTTCCACCTTCCCAACTGAGCGAGCACTTCCATACATGGTTGCAGGTTGAACGTAGGTGCCAAGAAAGATATACAGCAGAAAGCAAAATATGAAATTCTGTGAGGTTTCTCAGTGGCTATAAGTCTGCTTAAGGCTAATCAGAAATAACAGGTCTTCAGCTGTCCAGTCTTGAAGAAATACCTTACACCATATCTGCAATGAAAAGATCACACATTAAATCCTCCAATAGTAAACATTTCCCTCTCAGAAACTTTTCTTGAGATTTCCCTATCATCTATTTATTCATTCATTCAAAATTTGTTTATAGCGCATTTCACTGTAAACATTTTAACAGTATTTTGCATGTCTCAAAACTGAATACTGAAACCATACCATGCAAATGGAAAAGAAAAAGAAATAAGAGGTATAAAGACTAGCAATGGAAAGATAAAACTCAATGTATGAATATATGATTTTCTAACTGGAAAACCCAAGTCATCAACTGACAAGTTATTAAAATAATAGAACTCTACAAATCAGACACAAGATCAATATATAAGTATCAGTACTTTCCTGTACATTAATCATAACAATTAGAAAAATGCAATTTTTTAAACCCACCAACAGTAGCAAGAAAACCATAAAAACTGGTATAAATCTAATAAAAATATGCAAGCATTTTTGGAAAAAACTGTAAAACTCTACTGAAAGAACACCTGAACAAAAGGAAAGTTATCCATATTCATGGACAAGAAAATAATGTACAAGTTGTCAGTTCTTTCCCAAATACTGCAAATCCCAATGAAAATCTCCCAGAATTCTCCATATATCTCAACAAGCTGACTCTAAAATTCAAATAGAAAAGTAAAGGTGTAAGAATAACATAAACAATTTGCAACAGAAAAACAAAGAAGGAAGATGTTCCCTAAATAACAAGATAAATTACAGGTCCATGATCCTTTACCTGTTATGCAAAAATCAAAAAAGCTCTAAAAGTAAGTTTTGTTTCTTCTTAACTCACTTAGCAGTAAAACCTAACCTGATCTGGTATGAAGTCGCTACTGTTTATACGTTATCTCATTTAGTGTGATTATTCATACACTCATTGAGAAAACAATATATATGATTACAGGATACTGCATAATGCCCACTGGGTACTGGGGGTAGGAGGGAATCTGGACTCCAAACCACATCTGACTGACCCCCAGGATTTCTCATAAAGACTTACTTTGTTTTTGTTTTTAGAGAGCGAGCGAGAATGCAAGGGGGCAAAGGGGGAGTGGGGAGAGGGGAAGGGAGCCGGGGACAGAGAGGGAGAATCTCAAACAGGCTCCATGCTCAGCACAGAGCTCAACACGGGGCTCAATCCCACAACCCTGGGATCACGACCCAAGCCGAAATCAAGAGTTAGATGCTCAACAATCTGAGCCACGCAGGCACCTCAGGACTTACAGCCTTTTAAAGCCATAGTATTTAAAATTGTACAGTACTAGTCCAGGAATACGTCTAAATTATATATGTAAGTTTAGTATATCCTAAAAGTAACATTTCAAAAGAGTGAGGAAAAGACAAATCATTCAATAAATGGGGTTTGAACAACTGGTGTTCTTGGAAAAATAAATTATATCCCTACTTCACATAATGCACAGAAATAAATTCTATGTACATTAAAGGTATAAAATTTTAAAACTATCAAAAGTACTAGAAGATCCTTGTGAACTTGAGCTAAGGTAGGGCTTCTTAAGTAAGAAACAAAAAGCAAAAACCATAAAGAAAAACAAATAATAGATTTGATAATGTCAAAATGGCAAAGTATTATACAAAAAATACTATAAGCAAAATTAAAAGAAAAACCAAAAACTAGGTGAAAAATGTATCTAACATGGGGCACCTGGGTGGTTCAGTTGGTTAAGTGGCCGACTTTGGCTCAGGTCATGATCTCGTAGTTCATGAGTTCGAGCCCCATGTTGGGCTCTGTGCTGGCAGCTCGGAGCCTGGAGCCTGCTTCAGATTCTGTGTCTGTCTGTCTGTCTGTCTGTCTCTCTCTGCCCCTCCCCCTGCTCATGCTCTTTCTCAAAAATAAACATTAAAAAAGGTTTTAAAAACATATATACACACCCACCTATCATATGTATAAATATCTATACAAAATATATTAAAAAATTCTTACAAGGGAAATGCCAAATTTGAAAACGTGCCAATGCCAAATGGGACTAGCGGAAAGTAACTTGTATTGTAAGGGGAGGTTAGGGACAAAATGTTGGTGGAGACTTAAGGTTCACTTTATATTCATATTACAATAAAACCTGAATTATTTAAAAGGAAAATATGTTCATATTCTACAAGTATAATTAAAACACGTATCACAGATATCTACTTTCTACACTTCTCTCAAAAATAAATCAGGGGTTGGGGTGCCTGGGTGGCTCAGTCGGTTAAGGGTCTGACTTCAGCTCAGGTCTTGATCTCACGGTTCGTGGGTTGCAGCCTGGCATCAGGCTCTGTGCTAACAGCACAGAGCCTGGAGCCTGCTTTGGATTCTGTGTCTCCCTGTCTGCCCCATCCCCACTCACACTCTCTCTCAAAAAATAAATTAAAATTAATTTTTTTTTAATAATAATAAATCAGGGGCACCTGAGAGGCTCAGTTGGTTGAGCATCAGACTTGATTTCGGTTCAAGTCATAATCTCATGAGATCAAGCTCCATATCGGACTCTGTGCTCAGCATGGAGCTTGCCTGGGATTCTCTCTCTCTCTCTCTCTCTCTCTCCCTCACCCTCACCCTCACCCTTTGCCCCTCTCCCTGACTCACACTCTAACTCTCTCTCAAATAAGAAGTATTCTTCACTGAAAACACTACCCAAGAAACTCACAGTCAAAAATATGATTTTAAAGAATCCATATACTTTAGTCAAACTCCAACAGGTTATTCTTTAGAAATACGAATACACTGGCAGTCTCATCTTAATAAAGATAGCCCTAGGGTAACAACAAGCAGAAGAGAAAATACACAGAGCCCAAATCTTTACGGTTCCATCTCAGAAATAGCAATCGTACATCAAGTTCAGAAATTGCAACATTTTACTAGTAGTGTTAGGAAATTCTCTCCAGGACTAACCTTAGCTCAAAAAGTAAAAATTTCTTTTCATGATTTTTTTTTTTTTTAAGTAAGCTCTATGCCCAACATGGGGATGGAACTCACAACCCGAAGATCAAGAGTCACATGCTCTACCAGCTGAGCCAGCTAGGCACCCCTCCTTTCTCATAATTTATCTGGACTGTGAGGTAGATGACAAGTAATTACCTATATATTACTGTTTGAATGAATTCTATTTCAAGATCAAAGAGGGATGCAAATCTTTTTCTTTTTTTTTTTTTAATTTTTAATTTTTTTTTCAACGTTTATTTATTTTTTTTGGGACAGAGAGAGACAGAGCATGAACGGGGGAGGGGCAGAGAGAGAGGGAGACACAGAATCGGAAGCAGGCTCCAGGCTCCGAGCCATCAGCCCAGAGCCCGACGCGGGGCTCGAACTCACGGACCGCGAGATCGTGACCTGGCTGAAGTCGGACGCTTAACCAACTGCGCCACCCAGGCGCCCCTCTTTTTTTAAGTAATCTGAATATTGCTTAAAATAAGAGACATTTATTACCCACAATCCCTTCAATAATAATAACAAAAGCTAACATTTAGTATTTACTGCATGTCAGGCATTATGCTAAAAACTTATATTTAGCTTAATTTAATATTTAACATTAAGATCTAATTTAAATTTTTTTTCAACGTTTTTTATTTATTTTTGGGACAGAGAGAGACAGAGCATGAACGGGGGAGGGGCAGAGAGAGAGGGAGACACAGAATCGGAAACAGGCTCCAGGCTCTGAGCCATCAGCCCAGAGCCTGACGCGGGGCTCGAACTCACGGACCGCGAGATCATGACCTGGCTGAAGTCGGACGCTTAACCGACTGCGCCACCCAGGCGCCCCAAGATCTAATTTAATATTTAAAAGCCTCCCTTGGGGCACCTGGGTAGCTCAGTCAGTTAAGTGTCCAACTTCCAACTTCGGCTCAGATCACAACCTCACAGTTCATGGGTTCAAGCCCCAAGTCAGGCTCCATGCTGACACCTCAGAGCCTGAAGCCTGCTTTGGATTTGTGTCTCCCTCTCTCTCTCTGCCCCTCCCCCACTCGCACTCTGTGTGTCTCTCTCTCAAAAAATAAACACTTAAAAAAAATTTATAAAAGACTCCCATAACACAGGTACTGTCATTATCTCCATTTTAGAGATGAAGAAAGTGAGTTTTTTTAGCTGTTAAGTGACATCTAAAGTGGTAGGGTGAAGATTTGAATTAGGGCACCTAATTCCAGAGCCCTGGAAGCTCTTACCTACTGTACTTAACCACAATCATCTGCTGATGAGAACATCTCAACTGTCCATAGAATATTAAAGGCTTCCACAGTTTTATGGCAGTGTGTCCTGCTAATCTAGTACTCTTTGGGGCAATTTTAGGTTTTCCAGGTATAAAGCTTAAATAATCACATTTACCTATTAAGGAAAAAGTCTTTTTTAAAAGATGTTGGGCAAAAGAACAAAGTAAAACTAACAAAATAAGGAGGAATAATTCAGTCTCAGGAATCATGCCATCAGAACATTAAAATGCCACATTCAAGAAAAAAATTCCCAACTGTGCTTTTGTTCAGAATTCTGTTTTCATGTAATCATATAACTAAATCATACTGAATAGGCTAAGATCCAATAACAAAAATTCCCATCAAGTTTTCAATATTAGAAGGTGCACTCTAATGTCCAAGTCACTTTCAGATCCAAAACGGTATGTGCATGTGGAGTCTTTGTTATTATCAGAACTATATTCATATACACAACAAAAGAAAGAAATTTACTAGTTCTGAATTCTTCATACTGGCTTTTTAATCTCATAAGTTTCAGAGAAGATAGTGTTCAAAAAAAATTCTTTTTTAATATGCCAGGCATACAACCACAAAATAATAATTCTTGCACTTTAAATAACTGACAAGAATTCTGACCCAAAAAAAGTTATACAGTATGATTCCATGTATGTAAAATTCTAGGACTAATGTATTATGACAGAAAGCAAATCAGTGTGTGCCTGGGGATGGGGTTGGGGGAGGCATGGATCAAAAAGGAGTAGGAGGAAACTTTTGGGGTGATGCAAATGTTCATTATCTTGACTGGGGTAATGGTCTCACAGGTGTATACATGTCAAAACTCATCAAATTATATATTTTTTTAAGATTTTATTTTTTTAAATAATCTACACTCACCATGGGGCTCAAACTTACAACCCCAAGATCTAGTCACATGCTTTACTGACTGAGCCAGCCAGGTACCCATCATCAAACTATATACTTAAATACATTCAGTTTAGCGTACATTAATTATACCATGAAAGTCTGAAGAAAAAAATTTCAAGCTCCAAACTCCCCTGTCCTTGATTAATCCAAAAGAAATACCTTCATTGATTATACAACTGGAATCCTGATTGCTACTGGAGAAAATCATGCAGCTGTACAGTTTGAGTCCATAATGTTGTCCCCAGGGTCCTTTAGTTAGCTTCCTATCCATATTTTCTTAGTTCCCTATCTAGTATCTGTTGTGGTTGTTTCAAATCTCCCTCTGCTTATCAGACAGAACACATGAGTCTCCTGGTTCAGAGACAAAAACAATTTATTACTCACAGCTCAGCAAACAGTATAAGCATCATGTCTACATTGGCTCACTGTTACCCCGAAGTCCCACAGGTAGCAAGAGGAACTCAAAGAGATGCTACACATGCAATGGCTTTGCGTTGCAGCTGAAGACACTGAGTTCAGGGAGTCCACCACTCATAACAAGCAGTAAACCTTCTCTGTCCTAGTGGAAAACATTACCTCATTCCTCAATTTGGCTTGCTACAAACACAATCCTGAGAAATGGCCCAGGTTAAGAGCACTCAGGGCCTTGTATACTTAGCATACCCAGCAAGGCATGCAGGAAAGAAAAGACTCATGAATGACTCACTCTCCTGACAAGTACTGTGATAGTTTTAAGGTATCTCCATAAATTCTTTGATACTACTCCCTTCAAGGGGGAAAGCAAAATTGCTCTCTCTCTGAATATGAAGTAGACTTAATAATTTGCTTCTGATGATGTTATCACTTTCAAGGCTAACTCATAAAGGATAATGGTGCTTCTGTCTTGGGTAACTCTCTTGGATCACTCACTTTGTGAGGAGCTAGCTGTCATGTTGTAAGGATATGCAAGCTACCCTACACAGAGAGCCACATAGTAAGAAACTGAAGCCCCCTGCCAACAGTCATGTGAGATAGCTTTGAAAAAGATCTTCTAACCCCAATCAAGCCTTCAGATGACTGCAACCTTGTGAAATACCTTGAGCTGGAACCCTGAGCCAGCTATGCTCTACATAACAATTGTGAGATGTTTGGTTTTTTAATCTAGTAAATTTTAACTTTTAACACAACAAAAGATAACTAATACAGAATTGTTTCCTGAAACCTTCGTTTCAGGTAGCCATATGCATACACATGTGCATGCTCCATCACAACTGAAAATGTGTTGCTTTTTGTAGGTTCTAAACAATTCTCAACATCATTGCCAGAATCTTTTTTTTTTAAGTTCATTTATTTATTTTGAGAGAGAGAGAGAGGGAGGGAAAGGGTAAGGGGGTATGGGGGGGGGGGCAGAGAGAGAGAATCTGAAGCAGGCTTCACACTGTCAGAGTGGAGTCTGATGTGGAGCTAGAACTCACAAACCACGACATCATGACCTGAGCCGAAATCAAGAGTTGGACAGTTAACCGACTGAGCCACCCAGGTGCCTCCAGAATGATCTTTTTTTTTTCATTTCATTTTATTTTGTTTTTACATTAAAAATTTTTTTTTCATTTACAACATCCAAATGATTTATATTTTTTTTAATTTATAGCCAAGTTAGTTAGCATATAGTACAATAATGATTTTAGGAGTAGAATCCAATCATTGATTCTTCCCCCACATACAACATCAAGTGCTCATCCCAACAAGTGTCTTCCACAATGCCCCTTGCCCATTTAGTCCATTCCTCCACCCACAACCCCTCCAGCAACCCTCTGTTTGTTCTCTATATTTGAATCTCTTATGTTTTGTCCCCCTCCCTGTTTTTATATGATTTTTCTTCCCTTCTGTTCATTTGTTTTGTATCTTAAATTCCACAAGTCAAGTCATATAATACTCATCTTTCTCTTAATTTCGCTTAGCATAACACACTCTAGTTCCATCCACGTTGTTGCAAATGGCAAGATTTCATTCTTTTTGATTGCTGAATAATAGTCCATTGTATACATATGTACCACATCTTCTTTATCCATTCATCTGTCAATGGACATTTGGGCTCTTTTCATACTTTGGCTATTGTCGATAGTGCTGCCATAAACATTGGGGTGCATATGCCCCTTTGAAACAGCACACCTGTATCCTTTGGATAAATACCTAGTAGTGCAATTGCTGGGTCATAAGGGTAGTTCTATTTTTAATTTTTTGAGGAACCTCCATACTGTTTTCCAGAGTAGCTGCACCAGTTTGAATTCCCACCAGCAATGCAAAAGAGTTCTTTCTCCGCATCCTTGCCAGCATCTGTCATTGCCTGAGTTAATTTTAGCCATTCTGACTGATGTGAGGTGGTATCTCATTGTGGTTTTGATTTGTAGTTCTCTGATGATCAGTGATGTTGAGCATTTTTTCACGTGTTTGCTAGCCATCTAGGTGTCTTCTTTAGAAAAGTGTCTATTCATATCTTTTGCCCATTTCTTCACTGGATTGTTTTTTGGGTATTGAGTTTGATAAGTTCTTCATAGATGTTGGATACTAGCCTTTTATCTGATATGTCATTTGCAAATATCTGCTCCCATTCCATCAGTTGCCTTTTAGTTTTGCGGATTGTTTCCTTTGCTGAAGCTTTTTATCTTGATGAGGTCCCAATAGTTCATTTTTGCTTTTGTTTCCCTTACCTCTGGAGATGTGTTTAGTAAGAAGTTGCTGTGGGCGAGGCCAAAGAGGTTTTTGTCTGCTTTCTCCTCTAGGATTTTGATGGCTTCCTGTCTTACGTTTAGATCTTTCAACCATTTTGAGTTTATTTTTGTGTATGGCTTAAGTAAGTGGTCTAGGTTCATCCTTCTGCATGTCGCTGTCCAGTTTTCCCAACACCATTTGCTGAAGAGACGGTCTTTATTCCATTGGATATTCTTTCCTGCTTTGCCAAAGATTAGTTGGCCATACGTCTATGGGTCTGTTTCTGGGTTCTCTATTCTGTTCCACTGATCTAGGAGTCTGTTCTTATGCCAGTACCACACTGTCTTGATGATTACAGCTTTGTAATACAGCTTGAAGTCCAGAATTGTGATGCCTCCAGCTTTGGTTTTCTTTTTCAGGATTGCTTTGGCTATTCAGGGTCTTTTCTGGTTCCATACAAATTTTACAATTGTTTGTTCTAGCTCTGTGAATTCTGGTGTTATTTTGATAGGGACAGAATGATCTTTTAATACAACGATTCCCCAAGTGGGTCACGAGCCTCCAAGACTCCCTAAGACCCTTTCAGGAGAGCAAAACTATTTTCACAATACTATGATATTATCTGCCTTTTTCACTACACATTCTTACAAACGTATAGGAGTGTTTTCCAGAGGCTACGTGACATGGGGTATATCCCACTGACAACTAATGGAATGTATGCTTGTATACTCTAATGCTTTAAATTTTTCTCAGTTTTACTTTCCAATATAGTAAATAGTAATAGATACAGCCTACATAAACAAAAGCTATTTAAAGTCCTCATTGATTTTCAAGAGTATATAGGGATATTGGAACAAAACAGCTTAAGAACCACTGCTCTAAAAATTAAATATGACATGAACACACCTACATACTTCCTTTGATGGCTTTCCAAAATAAGAATCTAAGTTCTTTGGCAGTGTATAGAAGATTTTTCATGATTTCGGTCTTGCCTACCTCCTGAAGGCAGCTTACTTAACCACTCTCCTTTTCCATGTGACAACCATGATCAAGTACGTGCAATTTCCTAAAATATCATGCCCTCTTCTTGCTTCTGTGACCTTCCTCCTCCCCAGCAACTGGCTAACTACTTACTACTCATTGAGTACTTACTACTCATTCTTCCAAACTAAATTTAATAGTCACGGTCCTACACAAACCCGTAAATCCTTCAGTCTAATTTAGGTGCCCCTCTTATGGAACCAAGAGCTTCTAAAATAATGTACTTACTATATTTTGGTTAATTAATTGCTTCTTTAAAAGCAAAGGAATGTCTTATCTCCAAAACCTGGCATAATGCCTAATACATATCAAATATGTAATAAATGTGTGCTGAATCCACAAGTTAACATAAATCTGAATACAATTCATTAAGATAGTTCTTATATTCAGAAGGTGGTAGTAAACTTGAAATTCATTTATGCAAACCGCAACTAAATGCAATGTAAGACAAATTCCATAAATTGACAACCTCCTTCTCTATACACATTGCTATATATTTTTGTCTTCTAACATTATGCCTGAAAATCATAAAGAAACATACTGAATGGTCAAGATTTCAATTTTTTAAGGGGCACCTGGGTGGCTCAGTCAGTTAAGCATCCAACTCTTGACTTTCAGTTCAGATCATGATCTCACAATGCATGAGTTCAAGGTCCATGTCAGGCTACACACTGACACTGAGAAGCCTGCTTAGGATTCTTTCTCTCTCCCTCTCTCTGCCCCTCCCCAACTCTTGTGAGTGTGTGCACTTGCCCTGCATGCACACACGGTCTCTCAAAATAAACTTAAAAATTTTTTTTAAAGATTTCAATTTTTTAAGAAAACTGTTTTTCTTGGGACCCCTGGGTGGCTCAGTTGGTTAAGTGTCCAACTTTGGCCCAGGTCATAATCTCATGGTGGTGAGACCGACCCCTGCATAGGGCTGAGTGTGGGGAGCCTACTTAAGATTTTCTCTCTTTCTCTGTCCCTCTCTCTGTTTCTCTCTCTCTCCCCCCACCGCCCCTTCTCTGTGCACATGTGTGCATGTGTACCCTCTTTCTCTCTCAATTAAAAAGAAAATACACGGGGCGCCTGGGTGGCGCAGTCGGTTAAGCGTCCGACTTCAGCCAGGTCACGATCTCGCGGTCCGGGAGTTCGAGCCCCGCGTCGGGCTCTGGGCTGATGGCTCAGAGCCTGGAGCCTGTTTCCGATTCTGTGTCTCCCTCTCTCTCTGCCCCTCCCCCGTTCATGCTCTCTGTCTCTCTCTGTCCCAAAAATAAATAAACGTTGAAAAAAAAATTAAAAAAAAAAAAAAGAAAATACACATATATACACATGCACAAGACAATCAACATTTAAAATCATTAGGTTTACTTTTGGGGCACCTGGGTTGCTCTGTCATTTAAGCATCTGACTCTTCGTTTCGGCTCAAATCACAATCTCACAGTTCATGGGTTCGAGCCCTACATCTGGCTCTGCAGTGACAATGTGGAGCCTGCTTGGGATTCTCTCTCTCTCTCAAAATAAATAAATAAACTTCAAAAAAATGATGGCGGGGCGCATGGGTGGCTCAGTCAGTTAAGCGTCCGGCTTCAGCTCAGGTCACGATCTCACAGTTCATGGGTTTGAGCCCTGCGTCGGGCTCTGTGCTGACAGCTCAGAGCCTGGAGCCTGCTTCGGATTCTGTGTCTCCCCCTCTCTCTGCCCCTCCCCTGCTCATGCTCTGTCTCTCTCTGTTTCAAAAATAAAAACATTAAAAAAAAATTTTTTAATAAAAAAATGATGGGAATCATATAAAAAATTAAAATTATTAGGTTTATTTTTAAAACAATAAGTGTCATTTTTCAAATTTATTTTTAAGTCAGTTTTTTTAATTCCCCAAATGAAGTGCAATGGCAAAAATTAAAAACAGAATTCCAAATCATCAAGCAATAGTGTTCAGAATACATGAACATAATTTTTATATTATCCTCCTTAACACTGTTGCCCTTTGTATTAAGGCGTATCAGTAACACTATGCCCAACCAGGAAAAACAAAAATGAGACCTGAAATCTTTTCTGGGGAATAAGTATAAAAATATGCAGTAACAAAATTCAATACACAGACCTTATACACATTTCATCCCAACAAGCTTCTTGTGAATTCTTACTGTGCTCCTGAGGCTTAGTCATGCAGTAACTAGTAGGAAAGGCTTGGGTTGGTTTCGTTCCACTATTTAAATGTATAAGGTTCAACAAATAAATACATCTTTTAGACCCTCAGTATCCTCATCAATAAAATGGATGTAGTATCTTCCTCAAAAATTAGCTATAAGGACCAAATCAATGAGTGAGTAAGTATAAAATATCTATGTAGTTCTTGGTAGGTTTTCAATAAATGTTAGTCATCATATTTCTAGGAATTCATCTTACACATATTTTCACACAAGTGGGAAAACTGAGTAAGAAAAAACTGCAGAATTCTTTGAAATAACAAGACTCTGGTAATAGTCTAAAATTATAGTAATACTGTGCAGCTATTAAAAAGAATAAGGTGGGGTGCCTGGGTGGCTCAGTCAGTTAAGTGCCCAACCCCAACTCAGGTCATGATCACATGGCTCGTGGGGTCGAGCCTCACATTGAGCTCTGTTCTGACAGCTCAGAGCCTGGAGCCTGTTTCAGATTTTGTGTCCCCCTTTCTCACTCTGCACACCCCCACCTCGTTCGTGCTCTCTCTCAAAACTTTAAAAAAAAAAAAAAAAAGGTAAGTCTGTATGTAATAAGAGATACAAGATATACAAGATACGTTCTTTAATTTAGAAGAAAAATACAAGAAGCCATGAGGAGACATGGGTTTTTACATTATTCTTTTCTACACTGATTGAGGTTGTAACAGGAATATGAATTACTTTCATAATTTAAAAAGTAACATAGAGGGGCGCCTGGGTGGCGCAGTCGGTTAAGCGTCCGACTTCAGCCAGGTCACGATCTCGCGCTCCGTGAGTTCGAGCCCCGCGTCAGGCTCTGGGCTGATGGCCCAGAGCCTGGAGCCTGTTTCCGATTCTGTGTCTCCCTCTCTCTCTGCCCCTCCCCCGTTCATGCTCTGTCTCTCTCTGTCCCAAAAATAAATAAACGTTGAAAAAAAAAATTTTTTTAAAAAAAAAAAGTAACATAGAACCACACATATATGGACAACTCATTTTTGACAAAAATACGAAGGCAATACAGTGGAGACAGTGAGGCAGTTATGCTACCCACAACAGGAGATCTGAACAGTACAGTCCACCCCTTGCACTGCAAAATTATTTGTCCACACAGGAAAAGGAAGCAGCTTCTCCATGATTTTCATAAGCCTCTGTTTTTGAGGGGAATCACAGAAGAGGAAGGTTACTAGAACAAACTACTGCTGCTATCAATCTCTCAAGAACACAAATCATACTCATCTTCTCCCTCCTGTACTAATTTCTCCCTGTTTACAGCTCTTAGTGACTTATCTGATAGCAACATCAAGTTTCATTCCCAAAGGGGCCTCAGCCCTTGATGAAAATATTCATCTCAGGCCAGGACTGCCACACATGTCCATCCACTGTTTAAGATGGGGCAAGGGAGAGCCAAAAGGTGCCCAGCTGGATCACCTGGGTTCTAATGCATATATTATTCTCTGTCCCCATTATGTTCACAATAGTGAAAAGTTACAATCTAAATATCCAACAATGGGGCATTGGCTATATAAATTAAGGCAAAACTATAAAATGAATTACTATCTGCAACAAGTTGAATAGTGTCACCCCAAAATTCATGTCAATTAGGAACCTCAGGATGTGACCTTATTTGAAATAGGGTCTTTGCAGATATAATCAAGTTAAGATGAGTTCATACTGGATTATGGTATGCCCTAAATCCAATGAATGATGTGATTCTATGAGAAAAGAAAAAGAGATTCAGTCATAGAGAGACACACATGAAAGACACACATGTAAAGATGGAGGCAGAGACTAGGGTCACACAGCTACAAGCCACAGAATGCCAAGGACTGTCAGGAGCCACCAGAAGCCAGGAAGAAAGCAACCAGGGATTCTCTCTCCAGCCTTCACAGGGAGCAAGGCCTGCCTATACTGACTTTGGACTTCTACCCTCCAAGACTGTGAGAGAATAAATTTCTGGTTTTTTACATCACTAAGTTTATGGTAATTTGTTATAGAAGACCTAGAAAACTAATATACCACCTCATTATAAATGATGATGTAGCTCTATACTTAATGATACAGAAAAATGTTTGTGATCCTATTGTCAAACCAAGGAGAAAAAAGAAAAAGTTATAAACACAGACACCACCAATTTTTTTTTTTTTTTGGAGGTTTCAGCAGGATGTACAACCCTGGGTAGTAAGATTTCTGGTGGTGATCTCACTTTCTCACTAAATTATAGATTTTTCTCAAGCACATACTATTTTTATAATCAGGACAAAAAAATAAAACTTTTTCAGGAATGGGTGGTATAAAGATATCCAACAGAAATACATTGGCATGAGGCCCTACGTACTATAAACTCTCACTACCACTTCTAGGATAAAGCCAGAATGGTTTCCTTATAGCCAAAACCAACGGATTCTCTTTACTTTCACTGCATTTGACACTACTGACCACTTCTATCTTGAAACTCTTACCTGGGTCTCTCTGATACTACTCTTCTGGTTTTACTATTTCTCCAAGATAATCCTTCTTTCATACATTTTATTGGCTCCTCTTCCTCTATCTTTAAAACACTGTTATACAGCATACAGCTCTATCCCTAACCATATTGTTGTCTCTTGCTATTTTACTTTCCCTGGGCAATCTTATCCACAACCACTGTCTCAACTTGCTTCAACTATCACCTATTTTAGGTAGGTGCTTACTTTAGTTTAGGTTTTCTCAATCAATATTCCCAACTCTTGCTTCTCCCTTGGCCTGCAAACTTGTATGACCAACTACTTACTATGTATGTCTGCCAAGATTTTCCATAGGCAACTCAACACCTCTAACTACACATACATCTTCCCTAAGATAAGCGCTTCTCCTCCTATGTTCCCTACTTTGACAGAATTCATTTTGACTCCTTTTTCCCTCCTCCATTCAACTCTCATTAATTAATCACTGTGTACCATCAATTTTTATCTTTCTAATATATTTCATTTCCCTACAGCTACAACCTCATCCTGTCTGGCCAGTACTACTACAACAGTCTTCTAAACAGACTATTGCCTATACAGTCTTGCCTCTTTCCAAGCTGCTGATGCTCCTTAATTTTATTTTCCCAGCCAACATATTTAAGGGCTATGATACATTATCATCAACAAAGTTCACTGATAGACATTATCAAATTGAAAGTGGGAGACATATTAAAAAGGCCAGATGGTCATTTATTTGATAAAAGCCCCTTATTCTAATACCCTTGTTTTTCTCCTTCCACGCTCTGAGAAGCATACTGAGAAACAACATACTTTTCTTTGTATGCCTTTCTATTTTTATTTCAACATCTTTTAATTGATGTTAATTTGATATTATAAAATTCACAATTTTAAAGTGTACAATTCAGTGATTTTTAGTATAGTCACAAGGCTGTACAACTATACCATTAACTGCAGAATATTTTCACCACTGCAGAAAGAAATCCCACAAACCCATAAGCAGTAACTCCCCATTTCCCATTCCCAGGCCCTTGCAACCAATATACTTTCTGTCTCCATATGTTTGCCTACTGTGGATATTTTATATACATGGAATCATATAATATGAGGCCTTGTGTGTCTTATTTCTTTTCATTAGGATAATGTTTTCAAGGTTCATTCATGTTGTAGCATGTATCAGCATTTCATTCCATATTATGGCTGCATAGTATTTTATTAAATGGAAATTCTACATTTGCTCATCCATTCATCACTTGATAGACATTTGGGTTTCTGCTATTATAAATAATTCTACCATGATACATTCATGTACATATTTGTGTGGACATATGTTTGCAATTCTCTTAAGTATATACCACAGAGTAAAATTATTTGTCATAGAGAAAACTCCCTGTAACATCTGAAGGAAATGCCAAACTGTTTTCCAAGGCATCTGCAACATTTGACATTTTTTTTAAGTTTATTTATTTAAGTAACCTCTGCCCGCAACCTGGGGCTCAAACTCGTGACCCCGAGATCAAGAGTCCCTGCTCTTCCAACTGAGCCAGCCAGGTGCCCATGCAACATTTTACATTGTCAGTCACAAAGTATAAGAGTTCTAATATTTCCACATCTTCAACAACACTTGTTACTGTCTATCCTTTTTACTACAGCTGTCCTAACTGGTATGAAGTGTTATCTTGTGATCTTGATGTTATGACTTTCCTTTTAAATAATAATCTTCAGGGGTGCCTGGGTGGCTCAATTGGTTAAGGATCTGACTTCAGCTTGGGTCATGATCTCATGGTTCATGAGTTCAAGTCCCACATCCAGCTCTGCGCTGTTAGTGCAGATCCTTTAGATCCTCTGTCTCCCTCTCTCTCTGCCTCTCCCCTGCTCATGCGTGCATGTGCTCTCTCTCTCTCCCTCTCTCAGAAATAAACATTTAAAAAAGAAAGAAAGAATAATCTCCAAAAAATTATAAGCATATTTGCAGTCAAATATATTTGGTGTCCAATTTGGTACTATGTATTTATAGCTATAACATTAAATATTACTATTAAACAGCACATGCACGTAGAAATAACAGTTCAAACAATAAAAGTTAAAGTCTCTCCTCCTCAATCCTTCTCATTACAGATAACCACTCTTAACCATTCTGCTTTTAAGTCTAGTGGCTATCTCCATAATTCTAAATTATTTAGCCTTTTCTACATAGCTTTTATTACCACATATTATGCAATTTGTTTCACCTCACCATTTTGATACTATCAGTCTCCTTCACTAGACTGAAAGAAAGTTCCACGGGGCACCTGGGTGGCACAATTGGCTAAGTGTCCTACTCCTGATTTTGGCTCAGGTCATGATCTCATAGTTCTTGGGATCAAGCCCCACGTCAGGCTCTGTGCTAATACCGCAGAGCCTGCTTGGGATTCTCTCTCTCTCTCTCTCTCTCTCTCTCTCTCTCTCCCTCTCTCTCTCTCCCTCCCTCCCTCCCTCCCTCCCTCCCTCTCTCTCAAACCCTCCCTCTCTCTCTCAAAATAAACTTAATAAAAAAAAAAAAAAAGATAGGGGCGCCTGGGTGTCTCAGTCGGTTAAGCGGCTGACTTCGGCTCAGGTCATGATCTCGTGGTCCGTGAGTTCGAGCCCCACGTCGGGCTGTGCTGACAGCTCAGAGCCTGGAGCCTGTTCAGATTCTGTGTCTCCCTCTCTCTGACCCTCCCCCGTTCATGCTCTGTCTCTCTCTGTCTCAAAAATAAATAAATGTTAAAAAAAATTTAAAAAAAAAAGATATATTTAGGATGAAAGCTATATGAGGCCAGTAAATTTTCCCTTTTCTATTCACTGTTGTACCTATGCACTTAGAATGGGGCATAGCACATAAAAGATAGGTGATAAATATATTAGATGAATGAATAAGCATTTATTTGTTGATTTATCTAAACTTTAAGCATTTTCTTGAGTCTCTCCCCATAAAAGACAAGGAATTTTGCTCCTAACCACCTTTTTCCCAATTTTTATCGGGTTACAGTTTATTTTTAATTATTCTAATGGTTACCTTTATAATTTTAAGTAATATGCTTTGTTTGTTTTTTTCCTCCACCAAATTTAAACTCTTAACCTCCCATCACCTACCTCAAGGTAAGATGAGGAACCTAGGTTTCCAGTACACCCAAGTACCTCATATGCATCACCCTAATCATTACTTTTACATCGTATAGGTGTATAACATTTATTTTCTGATCTACAATTGTCTTCTTTGGTCTACAAATCAATTCTAAAAACAGAAAACCAATAAATAGTTTAAAATATGATGATAATGTAAACATTACTCACTGCAGAACCAAGTAGTAATAGGAACTGCAGAGAACATGTAATTCTGCCTGTTCCCTTCCTAGAATGTACTACAATTTATGAATATGCTTTATGTGTTTTGTCTGTATTTCTTACTATACCATATACTCTATGAAAATAGTATTTTAGTACACACACACACACACCTCTTACCCATTAGCGCATCACAGCATGCATTCAGTCACTGTATGTTTATAGACAGATGGATAAAGTTGGGGAGAAAAGAAGTGGGAAGGTCAGGCCATCAAGAATATGAAAGCCATTCTACATCTCTGTATAATATCCATTCACCAGCATCAACTTGAGACAGAGTTGAGGTGGAAGGAAATGAATCTATATACTACATAAGCTCTAACCAGTCCAACAACTATCAACTAAAGATTAAGTTAGAATAAGAAAGTAGCATCCTGTCTGTAAATTTATAATTTTTACAATAAACATGGACTGCTTTTAACAAACCATTTCTCATATTTTTCTATAGGGGGGCAGGTGAGATTTGGAGTTTTCCTCCCTAAGTTCTTTTAGTAAAGTTCCTTCAGAAAATTTTCAATTTTAACTCCTCCTAGGAAAAGTGTTTTTTTCTATCTCTTAACCAGAATATACAGATGGCCACAAGGAAAGTAGTAATGATGGGGATGCCTGGGTGGCTCAGTCAGTTGAGTGTCCAACTTCGGTTCAGGTGATGATCTCACAGTTCATGAGTTTGAGCCCAACATCGGGCTCACTGCTGTCAGTGCAGAGCCCACTTCATATCTTCTGTCCCCCTTTCTCTCTGCCCCTTCCCAGCTCGCATTAAGAAAACATTAAAAAAAAGGGGGGGGGCAGTAATGCTGAAAATAATGCACTTCAAAGCCTCCAAAAGGAACCAAACTGCTGCTGAGACAAAACAGAAAAACATGGAAGGTGAAAGAGACATAGCTTGTGGAGGTCAATTCTTTGTGATCTAGGGTTTTTCTTAACATGCTAAATCCTACTTCCCATATTCACTACCAAATCTCTGCAAGGTCTTAAAACAACAACAAAACTCAGTTCAGACCTGTGCGTTATAAATACTCACCACACAAAGCCTGTGAACTAAGTTAGGAAAACCATAAAGAGAAGAATACCAGAAAGTCTCAGAATCATTTTTCCCTATAAGAAGAGCACTGGTACCAGTATCTATATACATCCTGAGAGAAAACACACCCCAGCTGGGCCCCACCCCACAGACAGCCATATACACCCTCTCAGAATCCTGGAGTATACCACAGGCCTAAAAATAAAAAGGCTTCCACACACAATGACTGTATGTCAGCCTTTAATTCTCATTCATCCCACAAATAGCTACGAACATAACATACAACTTACAAATGGTAGTCTCAACTCTTTCCTCACAGATTAGAAAGATAATAATAGCTCTCTACAACCTGAATCTCCAAAGGAACACCAAATATTCATAAGTCTAACAAAAGCAGAAAATCCTTCAATAGCAACATAGCAACCTACTTCAAATTAATTACAACTGGATAGGCTGCCATAGACATGCTATGAGTTATTTGTAAGGTGAACTAGAAAATATATCACCCATTAGCTATTTAAAGCATTATATATGAAACTATGACTAAATCTCAAAATTACTAGTCCAACCTACTGTGATGGGTTATACTCATCACTAATTAGCATTTATTATCAGAAAATGAATTGAATATTTTAAACACTGTATTTAAACATCTTTAAGATCCTGCTCATTTTGTTAAAGGGTTATACAAATTTACTAGGGGCAAGATATATGCTGCTGTCTTAAGCACTCCATGAAAAGATTAACAGATCAAAATTGTAAAATCCCATTCAAGTTTGGGGCACTTGGGTGGCTCAGTTGGTTAAGCATCCAACTTCAGCTCAGGTCATGACCTCGCAGTTCACGGGTTCAAGCCCTGGGTCGGGCTCTATGCTGACAGCTCAGAGCCTGAGCCCTCTTCAGATTCTGTGTCTCCCTCTCTCTGACCCTCCCCCACTCATTCTTTCTCTTTCTCTCAAAAATAAATAAAAACATTAAAAAAAACCTTTTTAGGGGCGCCTGGGTGGCTCAGTCAGTAAGCGTCTGACTTCAGCTCAGGTCATGCCTGGAGCCTGCTTCAGATTCTGTGTCTCCCTCTCTCTCTGACCCTCCCCTGCTTGCACTCTGTCTCTCTCTCAAAAATAAAGAAACATTTTTAAAAAATGGTTATTTTTTTCAATCCCAATCAAGTACAATTTGGCAGAATCTATCAATAAATTTTAAGTGTGCACGCCCTCTGACCTAGAAGTCCCACTTTAAAAATTTCACAGGTTTAGGGGCATCTGGGTGGCTCAGTCAGTTGAGCTTCCAGCTTCGGCTCAGGTCATGATCTCACGGTTTGTGAGTTCAAGCCCCGCATCAGGCTCTGTGCTGACAACTCAGAGCCTGGAGCCTGCTTCAGATCCTATGTCTCCCTCTCTCTCTGCCTCTCCCCTGCTCATTCTCTGCCTCTCTGTCAAAAATAAATAAATAAACATTAAAAAAATAAAAATAAAAAAAATTTTCACAGGTTTGGGGTGCCTGGATGGCTGTTGGTTAAGAGTCCAACTCTTGATTTTGGCTCAGGTCATGATCTCCCAGGTCCTGAGATAGAGCACCACATCGGGATCTGTGCTGACAGTACAGAGCCTGCTTGGGATTCTCTCTGTCTGTCTCTCTCTGCCCCTCCTCCACTCACGCATGCACTTGCTTTTTCTCTCTCTCAAAATAAGCATCTTTTTAAAATTTCACTGGTTTAAGGAAAAATGTGCAATGATGTTCATTATTGTATGATTAGTACCAGCAAAAAGAGAGAAAACAAGTTTCTACCAAGAAGTTAAATATTGATATCTCAAATCTATAAAATACTGCTATTAAAAAAAGCTCTTATGGGGCGCCTGGGTGGCGCAGTCGGTTAAGCGTCCGACTTCAGCCAGGTCACGATCTCGCGCTCCGTGAGTTCGAGCCCCGCGTCGGGCTCTGGGCTGATGGCTCAGAGCCTGGAGCCTGCTTCCGATTCTGTGTCTCCCTCTCTCTCTGCCCCTCCCCCGTTCATGCTCTGTCTCTCTCTGTCCCAAAAATAAATAAACGTTGAGAAAAAAAAAAAAAGTTCTTAAATCTCTGTATCTGACCTCTATAAAGTCATCTATGATATGTTTTGAGGGAGTAGAGAAAGGAAGTTACAGAAGAACTGTATAATGCAATCCCATCAGTATACAAAAGGTTACACATATGTATGTTTGTATACACACAGAAATGATGAAGATAGTCAGACACTATTTCTGAAAGGTCAGATGGAACCACTTTTTCCCTTGCACATATACTTTTCTTTTTAATTGTCTAACAGTGAGCATGCATTACTTTTATACACACACACACACTCACACACACACACTCTCTCTCCTCACTATAAAGATGTAAATTAGGACCTCAACCATTCAGCACTATTATACACTAATTAATGGGTTAGGTCCCTGGCTGATAAAGTAGGTTAAAAGTAATAATAATAATAATAATAGTGGCGCCTGGGTGGCTCAGTCTGTTAAAAACCTTGATTTTAAGAACTCTTGATTTCGGCTCAGGTCATGATCTCATGGTCGTTAGATCGAGCCCAAGTCTGGCTCTGTGCTGGGCAGGGAGCCTAAGACACTGCTCTCCCCCACAGCCCCTCCCCACTCATGTGCACACTCTCTCAAAATCATCATCATCATCATCATCATCATCATCACCACCTATCAGTTAAAGAAAACACAAATGTCTCTGCTTCCAGCCTCAGTACATGTATAGCTTATCAACTGTGTTAAACACCATGCATCAGGTTGTATAACCTTAATCCGATTCTCCTAGAGAACAAAAATTACAGAACTATGTGGCTATAGTAGCACTGTTTTTAGTGACATCCCTAGCCAAAAGCACCTCTGCTGGCAGCAGCGATAACACTTAACACTTATCACAGCTGCCATTTCATTATTCCTTGTAGAAGGGTGAGAAGGTGATTAACTCAGTTATAGTCAAGGTAATTGTGGTTTTTAATAATTCTTATCAATCAGTTAATCAAGTTAATTGTAAGGTCTATCAAAGTTCTCACCATGACAAACACCTTATCAAACAGATACTTACAAGCACATACAAGGTTATTAATCATAGTTGTTCTCTACTTATATCACAATCTGTGCCACTTAGTCAAAAGAGTCCAGTTCTAGGTTGTATAGCCTTTCCAAACCACTTCAGCCCTTACTGATATTCTGATATCTTAAAATCCTAAAATATTAAATTGTTTCAATTGTAACCTTATTACCTTTCACTTTATACATCTCATACTACGCTATGATCAGTTCAACAGAAAGATGAACAAATCCTACAAGACTGATTAAATAATAAATACAGTGAACAAATAGATGCACATGTTCATAAGTCCTTATCCACAAACCTGAATTCCAAAAATCTCTGAAAATCAAAAAATTTTATAACCAATTTGGTGGCAAAACCACACCTGAACAGATGCAAAAACACCTCTGTGTTTGATGAAGGAACTGGAAGATGCTCCCTCAATCTTGCTTGGAAAATTAGACAACATATAGTAAGTATATGCATCATATCCCCTTTCTAAAATCTGAGAATTTATGAATTCTGACCCAAAAAAATCTTGTATTTAGACCTGTATGAGTGGAGAAAATTAAATATCCACACCATTGTTGGTCAAGACATTTATAGTCAGTGAAAGCTACACAAGGAGCCTTGTTTTTTTGAGAGAGAGAGAGAGGGCACAAGTGAGTGAAGGGCACAGAGAGAAAGAGAATCCTACGAGGGGCAGAGAGAGAGAGAGAGAGAGAGAGAGAGAGAGAGAGAGAAGCAGGGCTCACTTGAAGCAGGGCTCGACCTCACCCAATGAAGAATTCAAACTCATGAACCATAAGATCATGACCTGATCTGAAGTCAGACGCCTAACTGACTAAGCCAACCAGGCGGCCTACACAAGGACCTTTTAACTCTACACTATTTTATTTCTTAAGCTAGGTGGTGGGTACACAGGTATTAATTATACAATTCTATCTTTTTGCATGTCTGAAACATTTTGTAAATGTTAAAAATTAAAGTGAAAAATTGTAGGCACCCAATATTTGATTTTCTTCCCTAAAATAATAGAAGCATGTGTATTCAAAGTACTTTGTTTCCTAATATAGATGCAAAATGTCCAATATTATTTCGGACCGGAGTATACAGGAACTACAGTGAAAAAGACAGCAAGACTTCCTAGCACATACCAGGTATACAACACATATGGGGTAAGCATTATAAAAATGTTTCTTATCAGTAAGTGTCCAAATTCGGCTTGGATCATGATCTCACAGTTTGTGAGTTCAAGCCCCACACTGGGCTCGCTGGCAGCGGGGAGCCCGCTTCGGATCTTCTGTCCCCCTCTCTCTCTGCCCCTCCCACACTCATGCGTGTGTGTGTGTGTGTGTCCGTGTGTGTGTGTGTGTACGCGTGCACGTGCTCTCTCAAAAATAAAATATTATAAAAAAAACATTTCTTGTCTTCTCAGTACACCTGAAAAATGGCACGCTGACAGATGTAATGGGCAAGATGGGACTTAAGGAAAAAAGTTGAAAAAAAGAATTTGTGGAGCCATTAAAAACATAATTCCTTTCTCTTTGACCTGGGAGAGTCCATTCTGCTCCTGTTACCACACTTCTCTGAATAAACTCTACCAAGGGTATTTAATCATAATTCTTTAAAAAAAATTTTTATTAATGTTTATTTTTGAGAGAGAGAGGGAGAGATACAGCATGAACAGGGGAGGAGCAGAGAGAGAGGGAGACAGAATCAGAAGCAGGCTCCAGGCTCCTAGCTGTCAGCACAGAGCCCGACGCAGGGCTCGAACCCACAAGCCGCGAGATCATGACCGGAGCCGAAGTCGGACGCTTAACCAACTGAGCCACCCAGGCGCCCCTAATCATAATTCTTTACATGTATATACACAAATGAAGAATTACAGACCCTTAAATTCTATAGATTTAGCCTAGAGTACTACAAAATCATAAACTTAAGAGTATCCAAAGAGACACAAGCAGAATTCAACAGTTCCTGGAGTAACTAAAACAAAAACTTAGACCATAATACATTTCAAAGTTCCAGAATTAAAACAGATTTTCTATTACAAATTCTGCTTATGTGAAACTTTACAACAGAAATATGCTACACTGCATTTTTAAAAGCTTTTCAGATCACTGAGGCACCTAGGTGTCTGACTTCACGTCAGGTCATGAACTTACAGTCCATGGGCTCAAGCCCTACATCAGGCTCTGTTCTGACAGCTCAGGGCCTGGAGCCTACTTTGGATTCTATGTCTCCCTCTCTCTCTGTCCCTCCCCCACTCATGCTCGCTCACTCTCTCTCTCTTAAAAATAAACGTTAAAAAAATAAAAACTTTTCACATCATGTAAAGCATTCAACATAGCATGTGGATCATAAAGAGTACTCATCAGGGGCGCCTGGGTGGCGCAGTCGGTTAAGCGTCCGACTTCAGCCAGGTCACGATCTTGCAGTCCGTGAGTTCGAGCCCCGCGTCAGGCTCTGGGCTGATGGCTCGGAGCCTGGAGCCTGTTTCCGATTCTGTGTCTCCCTCTCTCTCTGCCCCTCCCCCGTTCATGCTCTGTCTCTCTCTGTCCCAAAAATAAATAAACGTTGAAAAAAATATATATATATATTAAAAAAAAAAAAAAAGAGTACTCATCAGTATGAACAATGAGTACCTCTATTGTATTTTAAGATATATATTCTTCCATAATTTAAAGTTTCTGAAATTAGGATTCAGCTTATATCAACATGTATAATTTTAATAAATTATTAAATTGATGGTACACTCCACAAGAAAGAAATGGCAAGTTAAAAATGACACATGGTATTACATGTGGTAAATACTCATCATGAATTCTTCCTTTAACTTTTCCAGCAAAGCTTTCAGGGGAAAGATTTTATTGTCCCATTTCTAGATGAGGAAAATAAGGCTTAGGAAGGCTCAGTAAGTTGCCCGTGATCACACATCTGATTCTAAAGTCAGACTCTTAACCACTACAATATGCTGCATACTCATCTTACTATTTTACTCATACCAGATGCATTTATAGATTTTTATAATGAAGCACAGAAAAAGTTAATGTTAGTTTGTCCAAATCATAAACTTATTTTTTATCTCCTTCTTCCTCAGAGTCTCTGCCATCTAGCTATGTCTATACCTCTTTCCTGAGCTACTAGACCTGAATTTCCAACCATCAAGTGAATGCACTTGGTTATTCCAGAGCCGCACTCCTCAATATGGTAGTCACTAACCACATGTACTTACTGAGCACTTAAAATGTGGCTAGTGAAAATGAGGAACTGAACTTTTCACTTTATGTCACTGTGATTAAAAGTTAAATTTAAGGGGTACCTAGGTGGCTCAGTCAGTTGAGCATCTGACTCTTGATCCTAGCTCAGGTCTTAATCTCAGGGGTCCTGAGTTCAAACCCCACAGTGGGGCCCATGTCCAATTAAAAAAAAAAATGTTAAATTTAAATGCTGATAATTCAGTTACTAGAAAACTTTTAAGCATATTTGGGAAAAGCTGGATATGTGTACCCACTTTTCAACTGTAAATTTTATGAAATCTAAATGCAGATTAAGTATTCAAGTTTTTATTTATTTTGAGAGAGGAAGAGAGAGAGAGGGAGAGAGGGAGGATGAGTGGGGGAGGGGCAGAGAGAGAGAGGGACAGGATCTGAAGAGGCTCTATGCTGACAGCAGAGAGGCTGACGCCAGGCTCGAACTCACAAACCATGAGATGCTGACCTAAGCCATAGTCAGGCACTTAACCGACTGAACCACCCAGGTGCCCCAGATTAAGTATTTCTAATTAAAAACTTAGCATATGAATTAAGATATGCTATAAAACTATACAATTGATTTCAAAAACTTAGTATGAAAAAATAATGTAAAATTGCTCATTAATAGTTTTTCAAATATAATATGTTTCAACATATTGAAAATGATATTTTGGATGTACTGGATTAAATAAAATGTTATAAAAATTATAAAATCTAATAATTTTACTTTATAATGTGAATACTACAATTTTAATTACATATGTGGCTCACATTTCTACTATGCAGCACTTTCTAGAGGTTCCTGTTGCCCCTACCACAGCAATCAATAGCTCAATCACTATCCCTCTAGCTCAGTGCTCCAACAACAGCCTTCTCTGATTATGGAAGTGTTCTATATCTGATGATGAGTGGTTGTTGGTGGCAGTGGTGGTGATGACTGTGTGAGACTCACAGAATCCCTTAAAATGTACTGTGGAGCCAGAATTCTTGGGAAACTTGGGTAAATACCACCTGTTATTCTGACTTGAGGGGAAAAGGTAGTAAGTACCAAAAACTGCAGACCAGTGCTGTACAACAGAAGTGTGACAATGGAAAAGTTCTATATCTGCATTTTCTAATATAGAGGCCACTAGTCCCACATGGCTATTAAGCACATGAAATATGGCTAATGCACTGAAGAACTGAATTTTAAATCTTATTTCACTTAATTTACTTTAAATTTAAATAGTCATATATGTCTAGTACCTACTAAAACTAGACAGCACTATTCTAGCCTACCTGCTCCATCTGAAAGTCTGAAAAATCACCTTAGTCTCCTCCCTCCCCATCAACTGCCAACTGTCCTTTCCCCCCACAAAAGTGCATGTACATATGTACATACATGTACACACACCACACCACACACACACACACACACACACACAGATTCTGAATTACCCAGTCCTGTGTTCTTTAAAGCTTCCAACTCTGTATGTGTCTCTATTTCCACTTAACACTATTTTGGTTTTCAACCTTTAATGGGATTAAGGCCACAGCCTCCTAGTTGGCCTCCTCACTTAGCTTGCTCCTACATGCTCTTTATAAAATGTAAATGTAAGTTTATATATACTTTATTCAAAAGTCTCCAAAGCCTTGCCATTGCCCCAAGGTAAAATGCCAGACTCTAACATGATTTACATAGCTCTTCATGATCCAAGCCCAATCTCCAGCCTCATCTTTCACCACTCCCTTCTACTCCAGTTCTTGTCCATATCATTAACACTTATCACGCTCCATTAAAATTGCCGGTTTACTTGTCTTCCTTCCCAGTCACTAGCATTCTGAGGACACAGAAAATGTTTCAAACATTATATTGCTAACACAGAACACAATATACATCATAGTACATGAATAAAGTATATTGGAGTTTACATAAATTTCTTTTGAATGAGGGAAGAAAGGGGAAAAAAGAAAAAGGGAAATAGACACATACTCTTGAACAACTATGAAAATAAAAATTTGGTAAAGGAGATATTTTTGTTATGCTATTCAAAAGAATTTTAACATGAATTTGTTAAGAACCAATCCACTTTTGAATTTTTCAAGGAAATCCTGACCAATACTTTAAAAAATACACATAATAAGGGGCGCCTTAGGTGGCTCAGTTGGTTAAGCATCTGACTTCAGCTCAGGTCATGATCTCGCAGCTTGTGAGTTCGAGCCCCACGTCGGGCTCCGTGCTGACAGCTCAGAGCCTGGAGCCTGCTTCTGATTCTGTCTCCCTCTCTCTCTGCTCCTCCCCTGTTCACTCTCTCTCTCTCTCTCTCTCTCTCTCTCACAAAAATGAATAAACATTAAAAAAAAATTTTTTAATAAAAAATACACACATATACTTGCTATGTAGAACTATTTATACATATATAGTTGTGACCAAAAATTATATTATACATATATAGCTGTGACTATAAACCCAAAGAATTTATATCCATTTTCCATTAATTTATTTTTTTCACTGTTAATACTATATATTAATTAATATATATTATATAATTTAGTATTTATTATATATAATTATATATATAATATTGCTCATTAATAGTTATTATATATAGTTATATATTATATATAGTTATACATAACATATAAATTATATATATAGTTATATATTATATATAGTTACAATAGTTATGTATAATATTGCTCATTAATACATAATATATGTAAATTATTTATTTAATATATATTATATATTATATTATTTATTAATAAATATTATATAATTTATTTTTTAACTTAATATTATATTAACACATATAGTGTTATATGAGTTTCAGCTGCACAACATATTGATTCAACAATTCTATACATTACTCAGTGCTTACCAAATGTTATTACAATATTATTGCCTATACTCCCTATGCTGTACCTTTCATCTCCATGAGTTACTTATTTTATAACGGGAAGTTTTTACCTGTTAATCCCCATTATCTATTTCATCCATCCCTCCACCCACCTCCCCTCTGACAACTACCAGTTTGTTCTCTGCATTTAAGAGTCTGTTTTCAGTTAACTTATTTTTAATAACCAGAAAAACAGATAAAAATTGCTGCTCTATTAAAATTAAAAAATACCAAGCCCTAAGCATAAGAATACCCAAATTATTTCAAAATGGACTCAGCAACATGGCAATACTATAAAATTAACCACAGCAGACCAGTAGAAAAGCCACCAGAAAAATTGAGTGAAACAGTCAAGAACTCTACTTTCTCTACTTACAAGAACTTTCTGTACTTATTTTCAACTTATTGAGGGGAGAAAAACATCAAGCAAAAGTCCAGCCCAAATTTAAGACAGCAGTTTGGAAAAGGAAAGCAGAACTATTTGAAATACTCAAAATTATCTGCCACTAATGAAAGTGAAATCAGTATTGCCATAAAGATAGAAAAGTCACCTGTGTAACATCTGTATGGATGTATCCTAAAATATCTGCAGGGATGTACTCAAAAAGATGTAAAACATAGCTATTTCTTGTTTCATAAGAAATCCTGTGAGTCTCTTCTATCTCTAATAACTTCTTATTGATTAATCATAAGTTCATATTAGTCTTTCTTCCTTGGAAAGGTCAGCAACAGTAAATTCTATATGTACAAGGACAAAATTACATGTATACTTATGGGAGGAAAAAAGGCAAGCAGCCAAAGAAAGTCTCATCAACAGTTTTTTTTCCAAATAAGTGAAGGCTAATAAAGGAAAACAAACGTTTAGAAACTCTTTACCCAGTAAAAATTCTATTTCAAAATCATGTAATAAACCACATTAATACGTTAAAAAAAATTCTTACTGTCTCAATAGATATGGAAATGCATCAGGTAGATTTTTAGTATTAATGATTAAATACTTCTATTCTTACAATAGGAGTAAAAGGAAACTCTTAATCTAACAAAGAGTATGTGCAAAAGCCAACAACAAGTATCTGTAGGGGAACAGTTCTGCTATTCCATACCGGGCAATTTGGAGCTTATTAGAGTCTTGGCAGAACGCCCTGTGATCCCCCAAATCAGGAAAGGATAGGAGGCCCATAAGGAGCTGCTACCAGGCCATCTCCCATCACTTCCCTATCTCCCTTGGAGGATGACATGAAACAGTTTCTCATAACTGTCTGGATTCTGATGAGGCATGTGACTTTCAGCCTACCCATCTCAGAACAGAGCTACAGATTGCAGAACCCTTTTGTGTCAAATTAGAACAGGCCCCTCCATCAACAGGGTGTCTCACAGCTCATAGTGTAGTCGTTGGCAATATTTTTGATCTGGTGTTGACTTTTTTGATGTGTGGGACAAGGGTCACAGGGAGCTGGCACCTTTGGCTTATTCATCTTTCCACTGCCCACATAAGTGATAAACTACTTAAATCTACCGAGTTCCATGGTTCAGGTTGTACAGATTGTGGTGTTAATCCTCAAATCAGTTTTCAGGTGTGCAAGATGGTTTAGTGTTGATCTTGCTGCATTTCAGGGACAAGAGACGCAAAAACAACTTCCATGCTGTTCCGCCATCTTGGCCCCTCTCCATCAACTGCTTAAATCTGAAGGGCTCATTATACCAGTCAAATCAGTAAAGACCTGTCCGACCTTATGTGTATATGCTTGACAATATCATACTTAATAGTGAAAACTTAAAAAAAAATTCCCTTTGAAACGAGAAAATAACAAGGATCTCTCCTATCACCAACCCATTCAACATGCCAGAGATTCTAGCCAAAAGTAAGGCAAGAAAAAAAATACAAGAATTGCAGGAAAGACACAAAACAGTAATTATTCACAAATGACATGATTATATACATGGGAAAGCCAAGAAAATCTACAGATAAAATTATTAAAAATCATCAGATTTGGTCAAAACCTGGCAAAATAGACTGAATATTCAAACTCAACTTTATTCCATCTACCAACAACAAATAGAAAATAAATTTTAAAATCCCACTTATAATAATACCATCAGAAACCTAAGACTAAATCTATGAAAGATATGTAGTACTACACAGAAAACTATAAAACATTACTGAGATGTGAAATGAAAAACATAAATAAATAAAAATGCCACATTCAATGATTCAAAGACTCCACATTATAAAGAAGTAATTCTACCCAAATTAATCAATGGGGTGCCTGGGTGGTTCAGTCGGTTGAGCGTCTGACTCTTGATTTTGGCTCAGGTCATGATCCCAGCATCATGAGATGGAGTCCAAAGTTGGCCTCCACACCGAGCATGGAGCCTGCTTAAGATTCTCTCTCTCTCTCTCTCTCTCTCTCTCTCTCTCATCTGCCCCTCTCCTCAGCTAGTGCTCTTACGCACTCCCTCTCAAAAAAAAAAAAAAAGTGAAAACCAAAATAAGCTACAAATGCAATGTAATTTCAGAGTCCAGAGTGCTAACCATTACACAATACAATGTAATTTCAAACAGAACACCAATGTTTCTTTTTAACTTGACAACTGATTCTAAAATTTATATGGAAATACAACAGGCCAAGAATAACCAAAACATTATTTTTTAAAAATAACTTTATTGGGGTGTCTGGGTGGCTCAAACACTAGACTCTTGATCTCAGCCCAGGTCATGATCTCACTGTTCCTGAGATTGAGCCCTGCATCAGTTTCCATGACATCAGCATGCAGCTTGCATGAGATTCTCTCTCTCCCTCTCTCTGCCCCTCCCCTGCTCATGTATGCATACACATGCACTCTCTCTCAAAATAAATAAATCTAAAAAAAAAAAAGCAAAACTTTTTTTTAACTTTGATAAAGGTTAATTTGTCAATATTTTTCTTTTATGAGTCATGCTTTTGGTGTTATATCTGAGAAATCCTTCCCTAACCCAAGGTCTCAAATATTTTCTCCTGTGAGGTAAGGTCTGAGGTTCACTTTTTTTGCATATTGGTATCCAATTATTGTAGTACGTTTTGTTAAAAAGACTATCCTTTCCTCCATTGAATTATCTTGGTACCTTTATTGAAAATCAACCAACCATAAACGTGTGGGTTCATTTCTGGACTCCCTATTCTTCTACTCTTACATATAGCTATCCCTATGATGATACCATACTATCTTGATTACTGATTATGTCACTGAATGTCAAGAAGACATTCTCGGGGGTGCCTGGCTAGTTCAGTCAGTAGAGCATGCAATTTTTTTTGTAATTTTTTTTTTTTTTTACATTTATTTATTTTTGAGAGACAGAGTGAGACAGAGTACAAGCAGGGAAGGGCAGAGAGAGGAGGAGACACAGAATCTAAAGCAGGCTCCAGGCTCCAAGCAAGCGGTCAGCACAGACCCCGATGCAGGGCTCAAACCCACGAACCGTGGGATCATGACCTGAGCTGAAGTCGGTCACTTAACCAACTATGCCACCCAGGTGCCCCTAGAGCATACAATTCTTGATCTCAGGGTCATGAGTTTAAGACCCATGTTGGGCCTACGGCTTACTTTAAAAAAAGAAAAAGAAGACAACAACCTTCTTGGGAAAGAAAAAAAAAAGAAGGGAAAAAAAAACGTGTAAGCACTTCAACAGATATTAAGACTTACGATCCAGTTTGGCACTGGACCAAGATAGAGAAACCAGTAAAACAGAATAAAGAGCCTTTATTTATTACAGAGCAGTTTTGAAAAGGAAAGAATTGTCAATAAATGGTGCTGAGAAAATCAGCTAACTATATGGGGAAAAAAAAAACCACACGCATACACAAAAAAATCAACTATAGACAGACTATAATATTAATAGGCAGTGCTATATAAGAAAGGTATGAATTCATGACCTTAGGGTAGGAAAAGATTCCTAATATAGACATAAAAAGCACTAATAATAAAAAAAATATTAGCTAGAGTATACTAAAATTAAAAATTTTATTCAAGGGGTGCCTCGGTGGTTCAGTTGGTTGACTGCCTGATTTGATTTCAGTTCAAGTCATGGTCTCACGGTTCATGGGATCGAACCCCAAATCACGCTCTGCACTGACAACCAGAGCCTGCTTAGTATTCTCTCTCTCTGCCCCTGCCCCATGCACATGCACGCACACACACACACTCTCTCTCTCTCAAAATAAATGTTTTAAAAATTTCAAAAACAAGAATCATGTTCTTCAAAAAACACTATTAAGAGAGCAAAATAGCAAGCAGAAGAACAGAGTGGAATAATTGCAACACAAAAACCAACAAAGGGCTCATATCCAAAATATATAACTCCTATAAATTAGGACAGAAAAGACCAACAGAAAAATCGAGCAAAGTATTTTAAAAAGCACTTCACAGGGCACCTGGGTGGCTCAGTCGGTTAAGTGTCAACTTCAGCTCAGGTCACATCTCACAGTTTGTGAGTTCGAGCCCTGGATCTGGCTCTGTGCTGACAGGTCAGACTGGAGCCTGCTTCAGTGTCTCCCTCTCTCTCTCTGCCCTTCCCCTGCTCATGCTTGCTCGCTCTCTCTCCCTCCCTCTCTCTCAAAAATAAACATTAAAAAAAATTTAATGTAAATAAATAAATAATAAAAAGCACTTCACAAAAGGTCTCCACGTGACCAAAAGACATAAAGTTATTCAACTTCACTAGTAATCAGTGAAATGCAAATCAAAACAATGAGATACCACCATAAATCCACCAGAATAGCCAAAATCAATAACAATGACAATATCAAGTACTGGCAAAGATACAGAACAAAAGGACTCTCAAATATTGTTTTGGTGCATGTAAGTTTGTACAACCACACAGGATTATTTGGCAATTATCTATTAAAATTGTACATATGCATACTCTATGACCCAGAAATTTCACTCCTGGCTATGTAGTCATCAGAAATAATGCACCAAGAGCACCTGGGTGGCTCAGTCGGTTAAGCATCTGACTTTGACTCAGGTCATAATCTCACAGTTCATGAGTTCGAGCCCCGCTTCAGGTGAGCTCCAGCCCTGCATTGGGTGAGCCCTGCTTCTCTCTCTCTCTGCCCCTCATGGGATTCTCTCTTTCTCTCCCCACCCCCATCCTCTCTCTACCCCTCGCTCACATGCACCCTCTCAAAGAAAGAAAGACAGACATGCACCAAAAAACTTGCACCAAACAATGGCCATAACAGCATAATTCTTAATGATCCAAAATTGGAAACAACCTAAATATTCATCATTGATATTTGAATTGTGGTGTTTATACAATAGAAGACTATTTAGCAATGAAAATAAACAGACTACAGCTCCATACAGCAAATCTAAATCTCGCAAACAAAATTTTAAGTCCAAGCAGCCAAGCATAAAATACATACAATATGATTCCATGTATAAAAAATTGGAAACAGGAAAACTAAATACAGGTTTATATAAAGAAAAGCAAGGAAATGATTCCCATAAAAGTCAAGGCAACAGTAACCTTTATGGCGGAAAGAATAGGTTGTGATTGGGAAGAGGCAAAGAAAGTATCTGGAATGCTAGCAAGGTGCTAGTGTTTGATCTAAACGATGGTTATTCAAGTATTTATTTGATACATTTGTGAAGCTACACATTTGCTTTATATACTTTTCTGTATGTGTGTTACATTCAAGAAGGGCTTCAAGGGCATCTGGGTGGATCAGTCAGTTAAGCATCTGACTCTTGGTTTCAGCTCCTATAAATTAGAACAGTTCATGAGTTTGAGCCCTGCATCAGTCTCCTCACTGACAGCACCAAGCCTTCTTGGATTTCTCTCCCTCTCTCCCTGCCCCTCCCCGGCTTCCTCTCTCTCTCTCTCAAAAATAAATATATAAACATAATTCTAAAAATTAAAAAAAGGACTTCTAAGAGAAATTAATTCCTTTACTTGATAAACTATATTCCTATAATAAAATTATGTTTAAGGTCCAAACTTATTTCTTGAAATATTTTCACAATTTCAGAGATATTTAACTAAAGTTCAGACAATCTTTTTCCATTAGTTACCTAATTTCCACACAAAGGGCTTTCACACCAAAAGTAAAACAATAAGTGAAAAATGAAAATGTATATACATAAAGGACTGTCTGATGAAAACTACTGTCCATTCGTCACAAAGCACACCATAATAAAGAAAAATAAAAGGAATATAGGATTAGTTTTATTCTTGGTAAACCACTAAAAGTGAAAGTTCATATGTACTTCAAACCATAATGAAGTGTTGATCAAGGCTCATCAATTTTAACAAACATACTACTCTGGTGGGAGATGTTGATAATGAAGGAAGCTATGCATGGTGGGGGGGGGGGGGAGGGGCAGTCTGTGGGAAATCTGTACCTTCCACTCAGTTTTGATGTGCACCTAAAATTGACCTAAATAAGTCTTTTTTTTTTTTAATGCATTCAAGAGTTGCTACATCTCTAAAGCACACCTCTGATCATGTGTTTCTTAATCAAAACTCTGCACTAGTTGCCAACACAGCCTCAAAACTGTGGAAGGAACCTTAAAAATCACCTAGCAAACATTCATTCAAAGCTTGGAATCTAACAAAGGATGCACTACCTCATAAAAACATTTACACCATCATTGGACAGCAATGACTTTTATAAAATCAACAGGAATAGTAAAACAGAAGGTAGAGGAATGAGAAAAATCAACAATACTACACACATTTCTAGCTTGAGCAACTGATAGTGTCCCTTAATTAATTAAGGAACACCAGAGAAGGGCAGGAATAATACATTTAGTTTTGGCTGTTCTGAGTTTAAGGAGCATCCAAATGGAAATATTAAGTAACAATGGTCCTTACACTCAGCAAAGAGATAAAAGCTAAAGTCAGATAAATGAATACTCAGCATATAGATGAAAAATGAAATAGAAGATGAGATCACTCATAGAAATTCAAACACTTAATGAATGGATAGAGAAAAATTCAACAAAGGTGACAGAAAGAAAGCCCAGAAAACCAGGAAAAAATATAGAAGCATGATCTGAAGATGCCAAAAGTGAGAGTTATAAAGGAAGAGGAAATAAACTGTATCAAATGCTGCTGTGGTAGGCAATCTTGAAAATGGCTCTGAATGATCTCTGCCTCCTTGTATTCATGCTTTTGTGGAATCTCCCTGTGCACATGTTGGACTTAGACACTCCAATCTAATGAACAGAATAGATCAAGTGATAGAATGGCACTTCTGAGATTACGTTACAAAAAACTGTAGCTAATATTTCCCATCCTTCTCCACAGAGCTCTCAATCTAGAAGCAAGGTGCCATGTTGCAAGTACTCGTATGCAGAGGCCCAAATGGCAAAAACACTGATTTCTCCAGCAAACAACCAACAAGGACCTCAGGCCTGCCAACAGCCACATGCTTGAGCTTGGAAACAGACCCTCCCCCAGTGGAGCTTTGAGATGACTGCAGCCTTATGAGTGACCCTGAATCAGACACACCACACCCAGATGCCTGACCCACAGAAACTGTGAAACAATAAATGTTTGTTGTTTTAAGTTGGGGGGTAATTTGTTGCATAGCAATAGACAAGTAGTACAGCTAACAGGTTAAATAAGAGGATAAAAAAATAGCCATTGGCTTTAAACACATTAGTAACCCAGCAAAACAGTTTTAATGAAATTGTGGAGACAGAAACAATACAGAAATAGGGTGAGAAGAGAACCACAGGTGAAAAAATAGAGACATATAGCAAATGTAGACAAGTCTTTCAAAAACCTGTAGCTATAAAGCAGAGAACAACTAAGAGAAAGTATGAAGAAAAGAGATTTTTGTTAAGACAAGAGACATTTTGTTTATTTTTTTTTTTTTTAAGACAAGAGACATTTTAAAGTTTAAGTGATGGGTGCTGTTGTCAGCCTGTCAGCATGGAGCCTGCTTCAGATCCTCTGTCCTCCTCTCTGCCGCTCCCTGGTTCATGCTCTCTCTCAAAAACTAAATAAAACATTTTTAAAAAACAGGTTCTGGGGCGCCTAGGTGGCTCAGTCGGTTGAACGTCCGACTTCGGCTCAGGTCATGATCTCGCGGTCTGTGAGTTCGAGTCCTGCGTTGGGCTCTGTGCTGACAGCTCGGGGCCTGGAGCCTGCTTCAGATTCTGTGTCTTCCTCTCTCTCTGCTCCTTTCCTGCTCACACTCTGTCTCTCTCAAAAATAAACATTAACGGGGTGCCTGGGTGGCTCAGTCGGTTAAGCGTCCGACTTCGGCTCAGGTCACGATCTCGCGGTATGCGAGTTCAAGCCCCACGCCTGTTTCAGATTCTGTGCCTCCCTCTCTCTCTGCCCCTCCCCCCACTCATGCGCGCGCGCGCGCGCGCGCGCGCGCTCTCTCTCTCTCAAAATAAATAAACTTTTTTTTTTTTAATTACACTAAAAATAAGTAACAAGGGGCGCCTGGTTGGCTCAGTCAGTTAAGCATCCAACTTCAGCTCAGGTCATGATCTCACAATTTGTGAATTCAAGCCCCCCAGTGGACTCTCTGTTGTCAATGGGGAGCCCACTTCTGATCCTCTGTCCCCCTCTTTCCCTGCACCTCCCCTGCTCGTGCTCTCTCAAAAATAAACATTAAAAAAAATAAGTAATAAATAATAAAGTTTAAGTGATGATAAGAAGCCAGTGTAGAAAAATACTCAAGGAAATTCATTCCATCATGAAGAAAGTCTTCTGAAAGTTCTACCTCTCTCACTTAACTGGCTTTCCCAGGACACCTTTCAAAGCAGCCCTTTCAAACGGAGGTTATCAAGTCTCTCACACTCCACACCCAATATTGGGAAATGAGACTGGCAGCCCTCTTTCTTCCAATGCCACCTCCAGACCATATAAAATCTTGAACCCCCATGTAAAATCTTTGTAAAAGCATGACTTTCATGTTTTTCAGCAACACAGACTTCTACCTCTGCCTTTTCACTATCAGCTAATGACCACCTGGACATCCTCCACACTCAGTGAGGAGATGTTGGCACCTAGTTCACACTGCCACTACCTTTTTATACCACCACCCCTGGGTTATTTCAATATATACAATGGATCTAACAGCAGTTCCTCAAACCTATCAACACTCTATTCTCTGGGTGTAGCCATTCACAGCCAGTTGGGAATTCACTTAATTGTAGTCTCATCTATTCATTCATCAAATATTTAGCAAGTATCTACTATTTGCTCAGTAGAAAACACATGACAGTCCCTGTCATAAAATAACTCATATTTTCCACAAAGACAGCATGAAAAGATCTAGCTGAAGTCTAGATATCTTATAACTACTACAAATCCTTTATTCATCAGTTTAGGGACCATGTCAATTCTAGAAAACTAGAATTGTTGTCTGAAGTGACCTCGTAAATCCACGTCTTATCCCAGTGATCACTGTATCCCTTAACAAGGCTTCTAAAACTATCTTTTAAATAATGTATTCTAAAATACTGCCAGAGTACAGTATTAGATTCATCAATCTATAAATGTATCAGTGTGCTGCCAAATATAGTAGTCACTAGTCACAGTGGCTATTTAAGTTAATTTTAACAAAATTAATAATTTTAATTGTTACTCAACAATTACACTAACCACATTTAAAGTGTTCAGTGGCACATGGGACTAGTAGCTACTGTATCGAATGGTATATAGAACATGACTATCATCACAGAAAGTTCTATTGGACAATGCTGGCCTAAAGGTTTCAGGATTCACTTCCTTCCTCCTAGAAAAAAAGGTCTCGTTTTCCAGACTCCTGAGAACTCCCTGAGGTTCCATACTATCCTAAAGGAATTCCACAAATCAGGCATCATTATCACCATCACCACACCCTATCATCACCATCAGAGCAGCTGATTTTTATGGAGTACTTACTATAATCCAAGCACTTTATCAAAAGCTTTAGGAGTAATAAATGAAGGAATAATGAAAACAAGACACTTAATCACATTTCACAAGTATGTACTCAACCAAATAAAATGCTAAGTTTTCTTTTACACAAACTTATGCACAGAATACTTAAAAATACACACTAAGTGGCTTAATTGCCATTTAGTTGGTAATCAAGTATTTCACAAACATTTTCCCCCCATGATGTACAAAACAATACTTAAAAATCAAAAGTCAGGGAAGTGACTGCTAATGGGTTTGGGGCTTATTTGGAGGATGAAGAAAATGTTCTAAAATTGATTGTAGTGGTAGTTACACACACCAGAAAACTGAATTATACACTTTAAATGAGTAAACTGTATGGTGTGTGAATTATTTCTCAACAAAGCTGTTAGAAAATAAAAACAAGGGGCGCCTGGGTGGCGCAGTCGGTTAAGCGTCCGACTTCAGCCAGGTCACGATCTCACGGTCCGTGAGTTCGAGCCCCGCGTCGGGCTCTGGGCTGACGGCTCAGAGCCTGGAGCCTGTTTCCGATTCTGTGTCTCCCTCTCTCTCTGCCCCTCCCCCGTTCATGCTCTGTCTCTCTCTGTCCCAAAAAAAATAAACGTTGAAAAAAAAAAAAATTTTAGAAAATAAAAACAAAAGGTATGCAGGTAGCTAGACTTAAATTATGAAAATACTAAGGTGGAAAAAAAAAACCTAGAAGATAAAATATTTGTTCTATTCATGCGATTTTAAAATAGTTACACCAGATGGGGCGCCTGGGTGGCTCAGTCGGTTAAGGGACCGACTTCGGCTCAGGTCACGATCTTGCAGTTTGTGAGTTTGGGCCCTGCGTCAGGCTCTGTGCTGACAGCTCAGAGCCTGGAGCCTACTTCAAATTCTATGTCTCCCCCTCTTTCTACCCCTCCCCTGCTCACGCTCTGTGTCTGTCTCTCAATAATAAACAAACGTTAAAAAAAATTTTTTTTAAATAGTTACACCAGGGCGCCCAGGTGGCTCAGTTGGCTAAGGGTCCAAGTTTGGCTCAGGTCAAATCTTGTGGTTCATAAGCCCTGCATCAGGCTCTGTGCTGACAGCTCAGAGCCTGGAGCCTGCTTTGGATTCTGTGTCTCCCTCTCTCTCTCTCTGCCTCTCCCCTGCTCTCTCTCTCTTTCTCTCTCTGTCCCTCGAAAATAAATAAACATTAAAAAAATAAAATAAAATAAAATAGCTAAACCATATTACTGCGCAAAACTTCACTGGTTAGGAAAAACAAGAAATTGGAAACAGTGATTGCCTTCAGGAACAACGTGATAGGACAGGAGTCTTACTCTTTTCTACCTATATCTTATGATTTGGTAAGTGTATTACCTATTTTTTTAATGAGTATAATAGTTAATAATATATTTAAAAAACAAAGTTAATAAAAGATCATATCTGTCTTAGATCATATCTGTATTAGACATTCATAGACTGCCTATTTTGTTCTGAAAAAAATAAAAAGTGAAATATATGTTTTTAAAAAAATCAATCTAGGTAAGTTAAAAACTGACAAATTCTTACATCTGTGTCACCTCCTACTTTTTAAAAAGCATTTAGTCATATTTCTATTAGACACAATAATCATGCAAAATCCTCCCTTACCCAACACTCTGACACATCTTTAAACAATGACACGCTTGATCATGCCCTCCTCCTTGAAAACTTATTTTCTTTCACTTCTAGTAAATCACACTCTCCTGGTTTTCCTAACCCAATGACCTCTTATCAATCTTCTTTGCCAGGTTTCTCTTCATTTCCCCAAAAGGTATCTGGAAGGTAAGTTTCATGAAGGCAGGGATTTTTGACAGCTTTGTTCACTACTGTATCCTCAATGGCTAAAAAAAGTACCCAGAAGCATACTCAGTAAATAACCATTGAATGAGTCAGTGTCCCAAGGCTCGGATGTTGAAGACTTAGAGAAATAAGTTATATTCTACATAACCTTGATGCTGTTTATTACATTATATTTGTTTGAAAACTGATAATCAATGTACGGATTTGGTTAACCAAAATACTTCATTCTCTGGTCTTCCTCCATCAAGGTGTTTGATACAGTATGTGAAAATGCACATTTAACAGCTCTTTTACTCCTTATAAAAGCATTAACTGAGAGTAGAAAAAGAGCAGCTGTTGCTACAGAACCTTCACTTTTATCCTGCTCCCAGTATTAATGTTGAATTAACACAGACATACCTACCTGACTTTAGTAAAAAAGGGGGCAAGGGAGACTTCAGTAGATTCAACAAGAACATCACAGTAATGACTAGCAAGTGACTTTTCTTGAAAAATAATAGGTAGCGTTTTTTCTGGCATAAAAAAAACCCTAAGGAGAAATAGATCACTTCTACCTTATACTTTCCCCCAAATCCCATGACTGCATTCCTACAAAGAATTGCATCCCACTGTCAACAATGTAAATGTCATGTTAGCAATATATACAGTTTCACCTGACATTTTAGTTCACATTTGTCCTCATGCATACCCAATTAAACCAAAGTATAATTTAAAAGGCAAAACTAGATATGTGAATTTTAATTTTTGCTTCTAAGTAATCCAAAAGTATTCATTTACCAACTTATAATTTGGCCTGTCTGAATACATTTAATTGAATCTTTTCTTTAGAATTACAAACCTGACACACTCTTTCTCACTTAATATCTATTATATCATCTGTTGCCTGTAAGTTTCTTCAAGCAGAACTATTTTCTAGAAGATAATAGTCTGCTCATTAATTAGGCATGTTAAAAAAGGCAATGATCTACAACTACTGACACTCAAATCTGTATATTTCTCTCTTGGGTAACAGGAAAGCACTTCTCTGGCTATGTTCCCAAATAAATTGAGTAAGCCTTGGGAAAGTCACTGCTTAAATTCCATTTCATGACGGCTGCTCTTCCTCCATAAATGAATTATTGAGAATCATGCCTACTTCCACCCATTACATAATACATGTATATCACAGGACCTATTTTCTGAGCAAGAAACAGCTTAAATGACACTGATAGGTAAGGTCAGTGAATACTGTAATCTAATAGGGAGCAGGAATTGAGAAGAGATTCTGATTTAATGTATAAAGTTGTGAAACACTGATGTGAAGAACATTGAATACTGTTTACTCTTAGTAACATCTCTCCATGAAGTGAGACACATGCCCCCAAAATGTTATTAAAGAGCATCTTAAAAGCACTTGACTCCAAGAACATTTCTCAGAAATTGAGGGACCTAGAAAAAAAAACTATTTCAGTTCATTTTTAAAGTGTCTAATAGCATCTGCAATTGAGAAATAAAAATAAGCACGAATAATTGTGTTGAACACAAAATGCCCAAATGTCAAAGTCTATTGAAAAACAAGTTGTAAAAGACAGCTGTGCTTTAAAACATGAAAGTATTTTTCATATAATTAGCTCCAAAAGAACTGTTCAAATTATCCATCCAAAGCAGTCAACCACAACCACCTGCAACCATTACTCAGAAACGTGTCTTCCAAAGCAACCACCTGATTTTCAGGCCTTCTCTTAAGAGGCCAGGATAAAGCTTGCAAATAAGGTGGTATAAAGTGATCTTCTAGGCACAGAAAAAAGACTGGAAGGTAACACCTTTAAGGAACTAGGTGTAATGGGACCTATTTCCTAATGTTGCTGCCAGAATGAAGTTGTCTTAATCCAAGACCTCACTCTTCTTGAAGGGTGTAAAACTTTAAACCCAGCCACCCTCACCAATTACCCACCTGCGCCAAAAGCAGAGGGATTCTCTGCCCTTCCGACCCACCCTGCCAGGAAGAAGAAAAATAATAACCATAATAACCCTAAAGTAGAAATGTGAGACCTAGCAATAGCTTCTCCAACTGCCTCAAAGGCAACATCCACAGCTCTTCTTCCTTTTGCAATACAACCCTTCATCTCCTATCTTACCATTTAACAGAAGGGGGAAAAAATCCTCACCTCTTTCAATATTTTACATCAGTCGCCTAACCACACAGATCCACCCTGACCGCACCCCAACCTCCTCATGGCTCCCCAATTTCTCCATCTCGCCACTACCTCGCCCTCAACATCACGTCTCAGAAACCCTCCGTTCTCCAAGCACCCAGAACCCCTATCTCCCACCTCCCACCTCGGGTTCCCCTCATCTACCGCTTCAGCTCCCGCCCAATCCTGGAGCTCTGTGGGGTGGAACCCGCGGGTAGGCTGGGGTGGGCTGGGGTGGGGTGGGGTCCGCCCCTCCCCGGACTTTCCCATCCCCCCCACCCCGGTAGGGAGAGGAGGGGGAGGGGGTCTTGCAGCCTCACCTACAGCTCCGCCCCTCCCCGGGGGCGCGCTGCCCAGCCCTAGCCAGGGCCGTGAGGAAGCAGGCTAAGAAAAGGCAAAAAACCTCAGCGCCAGCGGCAGTCGGGAAGCTCTCGGTCCCGCCCGACTTCCGAGCTGCCGCCACGGCGGCCGTCTCACCCTCCTCAGGGCTGCTGCTGTTGCTGCTGCTGCCTCCCGGGCGCCGCCACCACCGCCGCCACCACTACCGCCGCCGCCGCCACAGCCACAGTACGGCCCCAGCGCCCGCCGACGTCACTACGCCCCGCCCCCTGCGCGAGACACCTAGCCCCGCCCCCGGGCCCGGGCCCGGGCCCGGGCCGCGAGACACTGCGAGCTCCGCCTCCTCGTGGCCGGGCCACCTAGCTTTCCTGCACTCTCCTGGGAGCGCGACTTGGCAGCCCGCAGGCCTCCCGCGACTTCCAGAGGAAGACGGGTCAGGGGCTGGGAGTGGGGTGATTCAGGGTTCCGGCGGCGGCTGTGCGCCCAAGCAGGGCAACGGGCGCGGGGCGTACACACCCCCCACGCGCGGCCCCTGCGGCCACGGGAAGGGAGAGCGGGAGCCGGCTACGGGAAGAGGCTGTAGGTGGGAGCGAGGCAAGGCGCCGTTTGTCTCCTTCTGCTTGCCGTAGGAAGTGGACCGGCCAGGCCCGAAGAGCGGAATCGTCGCTTTCCCAAACCTTAGAGTCGCCCAACCCCCTCCTTGGCGGGGCCCGTTACACAAGCCCCAGGACAGTCACTGCTGTTGCGAGTTGGTCTAGAATTGTACATTCCGGGCTGTGCTCCCGCGGCCGCGGTGGGAACTCTTTGTCGGAGGGAAATTGGATTTTTTTTCGCCCTCACCCTTAGCTTTTGCGAATGTGGCCGTGGGGCTGTCCACTGGACCTTAAGGAAAGAACTTAGGCGTCGCGGAAGACCCACGCCAGTGTACGTGGTTTTTGAGCGCAGCGGGAGAGGAGAACGTGGGCGGAATTTGAGGTCCACTTTCAGTTCCTGCGATGTGCCAAATGCGGTGCTACGTTGTCTCAGTCTTCACAGCAGCTAGGCGAGTCGGCCAGGCAAATGGTACCTTATTCAGGAAACCCAGTTTTCTTGTGCTGTCTCGTAGATTTTCTTTTGTTGGAGCTATGCAAAGAGGACAACTGCATCCATTAAAGAATTTAGGTAAACTATCCCTGAACCAGAAAGAAGGAGTGATGTAAATTATATTTGTTCCCAGCCTTTTAGGTTGCATTGAATAATTTAAAATGACATTAAAAGGAGTTGAGTCCTCATTTGCCCCTACTTATTCTCTACAATTAACCAATTCACACTCCTTCATAATCCCACTAACATTTTCCCCTCCCTCCCTCAGTATTCACATTCATTCATTCACCAAATTCTGTTTCATGCTGCCCAGACTCTGTTTCCTCCCAGATCACCAAGCACTTGGATTATTGCAGTTCCCCGTCCTGCTGTACAGTCGCCCCCTTCAGTACATTCCACATATGCCTACCAATTGTCAGACTGTGCTGCCAGAGAAGATTGTATAGCTGCCAAGTAAGCATCCGAAAATACTTCTTTTTTTTTAGACATATGGCTTTTTACCCCCAAAAAAATCCATGCTATGTCGATTATTTTTCAAAATCTTCCTCATCTAACTGCTGATCTGCTCATCCTGTTACTCCCCAGAAGTGTGGTGAGGTAAAAGGAAAGTAGGAGTCACATCCTAGTGTCCCTTCTGCCACTCTCTATTTGTGTGACCTTGGGAAAATCACTTCACTTCTGAGTTCTGCTTTTCTTAACTGTAAAATGGGGTGTGAACTAGATGTCTGAGATCCAACATGTCACTAAATGTGTGGATCTGAAGCGTTTCTGTGCTAAGCCCTAAATTATACATACACAGGATACTATCAATATCACAGACTCAGAATTGTGGTAGTATGTTTTTCTGTGTTTTGGGAGGGAGTTGTTTGGTTTTTTGCCATTCCACTAGTTGTTTTTTCTTATGTCCTACTCTGCTCCACTTGTCTTTTTTTAAACTTACATTTAGTATTTTTTTAACTTACATTTAGTATTTTTTTTATTAAAGCTTGGGTGAGTACTCCCTTTGGCAGCACATATACTAAAATTGGAATGTTAGAAGTTTAGCCTGTCCCCTGTGCAAGGATGACATATAAATTTATGAAGTGTTCCATATTTGCAAACTAATGTAACATTGCTTGTCAACTGTACTTAAAAATATATATAAGCTAGCTAACTAAGCACATGCATTCATTACCTCTTCTTCCTGAGACCCCATTAAAATGCTAATAAAGGAATTTAAAAATGATACAAACTCATACATAATAGAAAATGAGAATGAGACCACCAAAATTTTTTAATTTTACATACCAAGTGAGTGCAGTCTGACTAAACAAAATGAAAGAAACCATAATGTAGAATAGGTTCAGATGGTGCTGTAGCCAACAGGGAGATTAAATAAAGATCTTTGCATAGAACAAAAGAGCCCTCCCTTATCTCAGATACCGTAACCAGGCATTTATCCCAGGCTAAAAATCAAGAGTTCTCATAATCTCTGGGGAGGAGTTGGGCAGCTATTTGAACATTTAATGACTACAGCAGTCTTCATTCTGGCACAATAGCTAGTTTTCTGCCCACTCACCCTTGAGTGAAGTTGTGCAAGTTGGCAAGACCTTCCCAAGTTCACAAGATTCCTAATCAGCATTCCAATTACCTCATCTTAAACATGAACAGACAACCAAGGATTAGATAATTAGATACTCAAAAGAAGTCTCCAATTTAGGGGGCGGGGGAAGGGGAGAAAGATAAACAGAGAATGGCCATAGAAGAAATAGAGAAACTTCAGAGAACTTTAAAAATAATAACTGGGATGCTCCTAGACTTATTACACCTAGGAAACAAGAATAGTATACCAGTATACCCAGATGAAGTAACAATCCAAGAATAAAAAGTAAGTCTTAAAATTAGAAAGAAGAAATTGCCAAAATTATAAATTCACTTGAAGTGTTAAAAGATTAAGCCAATGAAATTTTTTTAAATAGAAAAAATATGCAAAGAGATGGAAATTGCAAGAGAAAATATAAGAGTAAGAATACAAAAGGACTAATATTATAAAAAAAAGAGGAAAACAAAGTAAATAGAAGATGGAAAATTACTCAAAAATCCTGGAAGAAAATCTGCCAGAGCTTAACGTGTCTACTAGTACAGAGCAAAAACAAATAAAAAACAACCTTGTAAATATTACAAATGCAAAGACAAAGAGAAGATCCAGATCCTAAATTTCCAAAGAGAAATAAGTGACCCATAAAAGAACAAGAATCAAGCTTACATTAGAATTCTTATCATCAACACTAAATGAAAGAAAACAGACTTTCAAGTTTCTTTTTTTTTTTAACGTTTATTTTTGAGACAGAGAGAGACAGAACATGAACGGGGGAGGGTCAGAGAGAGAGGGAGACACAGAATCTGAAACAGGCTCCAGGCTCTGAGCTGTCAGCACAGAGCCTGACATGGGGCTCAAACTCACAGACTGTGAGATCATGACCTGAGTTGAAATCAGACGCTTAACCGACTGAGCCACCCAGGCGCCCCTGGACTTTCAAGTTTCTGAGGGAAATATTTCTTGACCTCAAAACCTAAGAAAAAATTTAATTTTCAAAAAAGTCCCATTCCTACCTGAATCATCATTAAGTAAAAGAGCAGAATGAAAACACTTTCAGATAAGCAGGGACTCCTAAAGTTAAACTCCCACATACCCCCTTTTTTTTAATGTTTATTTATTTATTTATTTTGAGAAAGAAAAAGAGCACAAGCAGGGGCGAGGCAGAGAGAGGGAGAGAGAGAATCCCAAGCAGGCTCCAAGCTGCCAGCACAGAACCTGACATGGGGCTCAAACCCATGAACCATTAGATAACAACCTGAGATCACAACCTGAGCTGAAACCAAGAGCCAGACACTTAACCAACTGAGCCACCCAGGCACCCCTATACTCCCACATAACCTTTTTTAAAAAAGAGTTTCTTGAAGATGTGCTCAGGCAAAATGAGGTAGAAAACAGCGTATTTGACAATACATTTAGGGGTCACTAGATCTAATTCAGGAGGACAGGGAAGATCTAATTCAGGGAAGTCCCAAAAGCTTAGGCTACTGGGAGAGAAATCTGAAGAAAAGAGAATTCAACTGAATGACCGTGATAGAAAGCTTAGAAAATGCTGTTTTCTGGTGTTCAACTTTTAGACCCAACATATTAATAAATTATAAATAACTTGACATAGTTAAAGCATAGTTTATAAAGTATACTGTTGTTGACAATATAAAGGTAAAAATACCCTTTTACGGTATTTTAACTTTAAGATGTGGAACATAGGAAGGAAAGGTAGAAGATAAAAGCATTCAAGAGATTATGTTTATTATTGACAAAACTTTTCTGGTTGTTAAAACGTATTGTCAGAAGTAGGAAAAGTAACCAATGGAGGAGCGAGGAATTGTTAGTCTATATTGAGAGGGTAGGCAGACACACGGTACAGGATTTATAAGTAAGCTAAATCATCAATCTAGATAGTTCATCAAGAAATGGTGGCAGAAGATTTAATAGTATTTAACTGGCAATATTCCCCTATTTTTCTGCAGATTCTATACAATTCTATCAAAATCTCAGCTGCCTTTTTTCCCCCAAAATTGACAAGCTGATCCTAAAATTCACATGGAAATGTAAAGGGTTCAGGATAGCCAAAACAATTAAAAAATAATAATTAGAACAGGGGTGCCTGGGTGGCTCAGTCAGTTAAGCATCTGACTTCAGCTCAAGTTGCAATCTTGCAGTTCGTGGGTTTGAGCCCCACATCAGGCTCTGTGCTGACAGCCTGGAGCCTGCTTTGGATCCTGTGTCTCCCCCTCTCTCTTTGTCCCTCCCCCACTCTCTCTCTCTCTCTCTCTCTCTCTCTCTCTCTCTCTCTCTCTCTTTCAAAAATAAACATTAAAAAATTTTTTAAGAAAAAAATTAGTCATTCTTCAAGATTTCAAAACTGACTACAAAACTACAGTAATCTAGATAGTATAGTACTAGAATAGTGATAGACATATATATCAGTGAAATAGAATTGAATGTTAAGAAATAACCCATACATTTATGGACAATTGATTTTCAACAAGAACTTCAAGATAATTTGATGGGAAAAAATAATCTTTTCAACAAATGGTGCTATAACAATTGTATATCCACATGCAAAAGAATGAAACTGGACCCCTACCTCACATATACCAAAATTAATTTAAAATGGACCACAGACCTAAATATACATGCAAAAACTGTAATACTCTTAAAGAAAACATAGGTATAAGTTTGTGTGACCTTGGATTAGGCAATTATTTCTTAGCTGTGAAACCAAACCTATAGGTGACAAAAGAAAAAAAATACGAAAATTGGACTTCACCAAAATGAAAAACTTTTGTATTATTCAGCCTTAAAAAGGAATGAAATTCTGACATACTACAACATGGATGAACCTTGGAGACATTATACCAGGTGAAATGACCCAATCACAAAAGGACTGTATATTATATGATTCCATCCATACGATAAACCTGGAGTATTTGAAGTCATAGAGTCAGAAAGTAAAAGGGTGGTTGACAGGGGTTTGGAGCAAGGAGAATATAACGTTAGTGTTTAGGAATTAGAGTACTTCCCAAACTTCAGTTTGGGGAAAAATGAAGTCCTGGAAATGATAGTCATGATGATTGCAGATCAATGTGGATATATTTAATGCCACACAACTGTATAGTCAAAAATGGTTCAAATAGTAACCATTATGTTGTATTGTATTTTACCACACACAAAAAAATCTTTTGTGCTTCAAGTATACTGGTTTGGACTGAATTGTGTTCTTTCAAAGTTCCTCACCCTTTCCCTTAACCCTCAATTTAGTTGGAGAGAGGCCTTAAAAGAGGTAATTACAGTTAAATAAGGTCGTAAGAGTGGGAAGCCTAATCCCATAGGACTGATGTCCTTGTAAGAAGAGGAAGAGACACTTGGGGCATATGCACAGAGAAAAGGCCACACAAGGACACAACCAGAAGATGGCCATCTGCAAGCCAACCAAACATGCTAACATCTCGATCTTAGTTAGACATTCAGCCTCCAGAACTGTGAGAAATAAATTTTTGTTGTTTACGCCCCCAGTCCCTGATGTTTTGTTATGGTATCTTTACCAGACTAGTACAGATTTTGATACTGAGAAGTGGGATTTTGCTGCAACAGATACCTAAAAAAATGTGGAAGTGGCTTTGGAATTGGATTATGAATAGAGGCTAGAAGAATTTTGAGGTGCTTGCTAGAAAAAGCCTAGATAGGGGCACCTGGGTGGCTCAGTCGGTTGAGCGTCTGACTTCGGCTCAGGTCATGATCTCGCGGTCGGTGAGTTCGAGCCCCACGTCGGGCTCTGGGCTGACAGCTCAGAGCCTGGAGCCTGTTTCAGATTCTGTGTCTCCCTCTCTCTCTGACCCTCCCCCGTTCATGCTCTGTCTCTCTCTGTCTCAAAAATAAATAAATGTTAAAAAAAAAAAAAAGAAAAAGCCTAGATTGCCTTGAAGAGAGGCTGTTGGTACAAAAATGGATGTTAAAGGTGATTCTGGTGAGATCTGGGGCAGAAATGAGGAGCATGTTACTGAAAACTGGAAGAAAACTGACCCTTATAAGATGGCAAAGAAATTGGCCAAATTGTGTTCTAGTATTTTGTGGAAATAATTTAAAAGTAATAAAGTTGATGGGGCGCCTGGGTGGCTCAGTCAGTTAAGCCTCTGATTTCAGCTCAGGTCATGATCTCACTGCTCAAAAGTTCGCAAGTTCAAGCCCTGTATCCAGCACTGTGTTGACAGCTCAGAGCCTGGGGCCTGCTTCAGATTCTGTCTCCTCCCCTCTTCCAGCTCTCTCTCTCTCCTTCTCTCTCTCTCTCTCAAATTAAAAAAATAAAGTAATAAAGTCGAATATTTCTAAGCAAAGTGTTAAAGGTGCAGTCTCATTTCTTCTTACTAGTTATAGTAAAATGCAGGAAGAGAGAGATAAATAGAAGGTATTATTCAACAAAAAGGAACCAAAGTGAAGATTTGGAAAATTCTTAGTCTATCTGTGATATTATGATTTATATTTGGTCATTCAGAGGACCAAAAAATATTTCTCAAATATGCTCAGTCTTTGTCCACTGTTCCTGGTTCTCAGTTCCCAAAACCCTTGGCATTTCCTGAACAATAAAAGCAATGGGACCATCTCTCGTCATAATGTTTGGTCTCCTGTCTTCAGTTCCTGAAATCACTTCAGAGACATAAAGGTGAAATAGGTGTCTTGTTATTCATAGCAAGTCCCTTTCCACCACAACTGAGATTATGTTAATGAAGTGACTTTTGGAAAGCACCTAAGGATGAGGGCTGGTTACCAGGGGAACCAAACAGGAATAGAGGTTTGGAACTTTCAGTCTCCCCACCAATCCCCAGCTCTTGGGAAGAGAGAGGTGCTGGAGTTTGAATCAATTACCAATGGCCAATGATTTAATCAATCTTGCCTACATAATGAAGCTCCATCAAAAACCCGAAAGAATGACATTGGAGAGCTTCTGGGATGGTGAACACAAGGAGGGTATGAGTAAAGTGATGTACCTGGAGAGAGCATGGAAGTTCTGTGTCCTTTTACCATGTTTTTACTGTGCCTAATGCCTCTCTTCCATCTGGCTGTTCCTGAATTATATCCTTTTATAATAAACCAGTAATCTACTAGGAAAATGTGTCTCTGAGTTCTGTGAGCCACTCTAGCAAGTTAATCAATCCCAAAGAGAGGGGCATGGGAACCTCTGATTTATAGCCAGTTGGCCAGAAGATAATAACATAGGCTTGCATCCGACATATGAAGGTGTAGGGAAGAGAGGGGGGTGACAGGAGTCTTGTAGGACTGAGTCCATAACCTATGGGATCTGATGCTATCTCTGGGTAGATACTGTCCACTGAGTGGAAATGTAAGATATCCAGCTGGTATCTGGAGAATTACTCCTTGATGATGTGGGGAAACCCACCTCCTTCCCACAAGTTGGAATTGGGTGCAGAACCCAATTACTATCCATATTAGAAATAAGAAAAGGTATATTCTGGAGAGCACACTAAGGGTGTGGCTAGAAAAATCATTTGATAAAGAGATCATAGGTGCTGTAGAGTCCAAGGACAGGCTGCCCTAAGATGGGCCACTTTAGCATGAACATTATTTTGAATTAAAAACAAAACCCAGCAGATTCAGAAAAAAAGCATTTTACCTCCCCCTCAACTGCCTCTTTGTACCAGGAAGAGAGTTATTAACAGAGATTTCTCTTTACCTAAGAAACTTATCTACCTATTAGAGTAACCTTGGTTTTCCAAACATCTTTCACCTTCCTGCTAGTAGTCTTTTCTCCCCTTTATATCCTCAGATACCTCTTTTTTAGCTCATATAAGCATCATGTTGCCTGAATGTCTTTGGAATTTCCTGTCTGTGTGGATTCCCTGTATGTACGCAATTAAATTTGATTTTCTCTTGTTAATCTGTCTCATATCAATTTGATTCTTAGTCCAGCTAGAAGGACCTTGAAATAAGAGAAAAAATTCTCTCTCCCCATAGTGTGATTCATGGATTTAGCCATCTCAGAAGTATCCAGGAAAGAAGTGAGATTATACCAGAAGAAACACTGCCAGCTGGGAATAAAGGGGATAGAATCAACAAAGTAAAGGAATCTTGTCAGACTTCTGGGATTCTACAGGATAAAATAATAGAGTTCTCTGGCTGCCAGTCCCCATTGTCCTCAAGAAAAGGGAGGAATAACACCAAAAGCTATTCAGAGATCAGCAGGGCTGTATCACTCCAACCATGAACTCAGAGGATACAGGTCTGGGGGGGCAAGGCTGTATCCTTGGCTTCAGTAGGTCAGGCTGCTACCAACCAATCTCTCAGGAACAAAACTGCTGCCCAGGACCAAGAGGATAATGCTGCTACCCCCTTAAGCCCAAAGGGCAAAACACTGAGCCAAAAAAGACTACTTTGAGCCTTAAAATCTAATGGAATTTGCCTTGCTAAGTTTTGGACTTCCTTTGGACCCACCCCCTTTCTTCTTTCTGATATCTTTCTTTTAAAATGGGGATGTCTAGGGACACCTGGGTTGCTCAGTCGGTTAAGCGCCTGACTTTGGCTCAGGTCACAATCTCATGGTTCATGGGTTTGAGCCCCGCATTGGGCTTGAAGCCTGGAGCCTCTCCCTCTCTCTCTGCCCCTCCCCCCACCTGCATTCTGTCTGTCTCTCAAAAATAAATAAACATTAAATTTTAATTTATTTAAAAAATTAAAAAAAAATTTTTTTAATGTTTATTTACTTTGAGAGACAGAGACAGAACATGAGCCGGGGAAGGGCAGAGAGAGAGGGAGACACAGAATCTGAAGCAGGCTCCAGGCTTTGTGGAGCATCCGACTTTGGCTCAGGTCACGATCTCACAATTTGTGGGTTTGTGCCCCGCATCGGGTTCTGTGCTGACAGCAAAAAGCCTGGAGCCTGCTTCAGATTCTGTGTCTCCCTCTCTCGCTGCCTTTCCCCCACTCATGCTCTGTCTCTGTCTCTCAAAGTAAATAAACATTAAAAAAAATTTTTTTTAATTTTTTAAATAAATTAAAAAAAATAAAGTGGGAATGTCTATCCATGCCTATCTCACCTTTCTGTCTTGGAAGCACATAATTTGTCTCACAGGCTCACAACTGGAAGAGGAATTTTGCCTCAGCATGAATCATATTTCAAGTCTCATCCATACCTGATTTAGATGATATTTAGATAAGGCTTTGGACATAGATTTGGTTCTGAAAGAGTTAAGAATTTGGGATTGGGGGTGAATGTATTTTGCATGTGAGAAGGGTATACCCAGAAGGCAAATTGTTTGGACTGAACTGTGTTCTCCTAATTAGTTATATGTGGAAACCTTACCCCACAACGTGGCTGTATTTGGAGACAGGGCCTTTTATTTATTTTCTTTTTTAATGTTAATTTTTGAGAGAGAGAGAGCTTGGGGGAGGGGCAGAGAGAGAGAGGGACAGAGGATCTGCAGTGGACCCCACGCTGATACCACAGAGCCAGATGCAGGGCCCAATGTGGGGTGCAGTGTGGGGGCCCGAACTCGTGGAACCACGAGATCATGACCTGAGCCAAAATCAAGAGTCCGACACTTAACCTTCTGAGCCACCCAGGCACCCCCAGAGACAGGGCCTTTTAAGAGATGATAAAGGTTAAGTGAGGTCATATCCAGTCTGTGGGATTTTCATATGGCAGCCCTAATAGACTAACTCAGACACTGTCAGAAAAGTGAAAAGACAACACACAGAATGGGAAAAAATTTTGCAAACCATATATCTGATATTATAGCCAGAATATATAAATAACTCTTAAAATTCAACAATAAAAATACAACCCCATTAAAAAATGGGTCCAAATTATGAATAGATATTTCTCCAAAGAAGATACATAAATAGCCAAAAATCACATGAAAAGACACTCAACATCATTAGTCATAAGGGCAATGCAAATTAAAATCATAATGAGATATCACTTCACACCCACTAGGATGGCTATAATAATTTTTTTTAAGACTTATATTAACAAGTGTTAATAATAAGGATGCAGAGAAATCAGAACACTCATACCCTCCTGGCGGGAACACAAAATGCCATAGCCACTTCGTAAAACATTCTGGCACTTCCTTGAAAAGTTAAACATAGAGTTATGATAAGACCCAGCAATTCCACTCCTAGGTATATACCTGAGAGTTTAAACGTCCACAGAAAACATGAAAATTTGTATATGAGTGTAATAGCAGCATTATTCATAATAGCTGAACAGTGGGAAATAAATCATTAAAAAACACAATTTCAATAAATTGCTGGCTTGCAAGAAAACAAAAGAATTGTCCTCAAATACTCAGTGCCTTATGAATAACAAATATTTATTTCTCACCTAGTTGGAAATTGACAGCTGGAGGGAGGGGCAGTTCAGCTGCTGTGTCCCTGATCTAAGTGCAAGTCAAATTCAGTCAGTCTCACATGTCTCCCATTCAAGGATTGGGACATAAGGAACACTAGTCACCTGCGTTATATTTTCCTCATGATGGAAGGCAGAACACAAGAGGCTGAGCCACAAAAATTCCTTGAAGGGGCACCTGGAGCTTGCTTCAGATACTGTCTCCCTCTCTGCCCCGCTTCTACTCTGTCTCTTTCTCTCAAAAATAAATAAATATTAAAACAAAAACAAAAACCTCTGAAGGCTGCACTCAGATGTGTCATATGTCCCGCCTCCTCACATTATATTAACCAAAGCAAAAGTAAATCGCACGACCAGATCCAAAATAATTGTGGGAAAAGTATACTCTTCTCATGGAGTAGAATGGGGGAAGACAAGAAAGAAGGAAAAAGACATGACCTTACCTTTATTTTATTTATTTATTTTTTAATGTTTATTTATTTTTGACAGAGAGACAGCGAGCATGAGTGGGGTAGGGGCAGAGAGAGAGGGAGACACACAATCCGTAGCAGGCTCCAGGCTCTGAGCTATCAGCACAGAGCCCAACGGCGGGGGGCGGGGGCTCAAACTCACAGACTGGGAGATTATGACCTGAGCCGAAGTCAGACGCTCAACCGACTGACTGAGCCACCCAGGCGCCTCTTGACCTTACCTTTAAAAAATTTGTTTCTAAAACTTGTGCACACCACTTCTGCTTATTTCCATGGCAAAAGCTCACTACATGGTCATTCTTTGCTCAAGGACAAACTGGAAATATAGCCTTTATTGTGGATGGTCATGGACCCGTCAAAATTAAGAAGTTCTATTACTGAAATAAGGAGAAAAGGGCTAGTGAGCGACAACTATCACTCTCTGCCACAAACCTCTACCTAGAAAGCATCACAAAAACACAAGGGAATGAAAATGTGGCAGGCTAAGGACATGAAGGCAGTTTCCTGATTTAAATCTGCCTAAAGTCCCCAAAAGAGAATTGAGAGAATGGAGGTGAGCTTATATGCATGTAATGGGTGAGGACTTTCCATGTGTATAAAAGACATAAATCCACACATTAGAGGTCACTAAAAATACTAAGTAAGAAGAAATCCAGCCTAGAATATTGACTGAAACTGACAACATAAAAGACAACACTTTTTTTTTTTTTTTGGACAACATATTGTAAAATCAGTTGCATTATTTTCCTAGGGCTGCTGTAACACAGAGCCACAGAGTGGGTGGCTTAATATATGAGAAATTTATTGTCTCATAGTTCTGGAGTCTAGAAGTCCAAAATCCAGGTGTCAGCAGTCATGCTTCCTCTGAACTGGTGGGGAAAAGCCTTCCTTGCCTCTTCCTAGTTTCTGATGATCTGTAGCAAACCTTGTCCGTCCTTGGCTTGTAACTGCAGCACTTCAGTCTCTGCCCCCATTATCATATGATATCTCTTCATATGTGTGTGTCTCTTTTCCTCTCCTAACAGGACACCAGTCATATTGGATTAATGACTTCTCCAATATAACCTTATCTTAACTAATTATCCACAATTGCCTTATTTCAAAATAAGGTCCCATTCTTAGGTACTGGGGCTTAAGGCTTTAGCATATCTTTTTGAGTGATACAATTCAACTCATAACATCAGACAAATAAAAGATCAGCTTACTTACAAAGGCACAGTAATTAAAGTGACAGCAGACTTGTTAACACAAAAGGGAAGCCAGAAGACAGAATACTATCTTCAAGTGAGGAGAGACATCTTGGAATTGTGTACCCAGTAACGCTATTTTATAAGACCAAGGACAAAACAGAGACATTTCAAATAAACAAAAGCACAGGGTTTATTACTAATTGATCTTCATTAAAGGAAAATATAAATGATATTTCAGAAAAAAAAAATCCTAGGAGCGCCTGATGACTCAGTCTGTTGGGGGTTCAACTCTTGATTTCAGCTCAGGTCATGATCTTCCAGTTGGTGGGATAGAGCCTCAAGTCAGGTTCTGTGCTAACAGCGTGGAGCGTGCTTGGGATTCTCCCTCTTCCCCCCCCCTCCCCCTGCCCTTCCCCCATTCATGCACATGCACTCACTCTCTCTCTCTCAAAATAAATAGACATTTTTTTAAAAAGAGAACAAATCCTAGAAAAAGTTCTGAAAGGAGTATGGTGATCAAAGAAATTAGTGAACACGTGGAGATATCTAGAAAAATATAGTTTATAACTTCCCAAAACTGATCGAAGAAGAAATAGTAGGCCCAAATGTTTCTATAACAAAGAAATTTTCTTGGTATTAAATATTAAAAACTCTTGCATTAAAAAAAAAAAGTCCAGAAGGCTTTACAAATCAGGTCTACAAAATATTTAAGGAACAAATAATTTTAAACTTATTTTCAACTCTTCTGGAGAATTTATAAAAAATAGAGTTAGAAAATGCCCCCAATCCAACTCATTTACTGAAGTTAATAAAACATTAATACCAAAGTCAGACAAGGACAATATAAGAACGTTGTTACAGAGTAATAATACTCATGACTAAAGGTGCAAAAATATTAAGTAAACCAAATGCAACAATATATTTAAAAGACAGTGTATTATAATTCGGTTGGGCCTACCCAGGTGTACAAATGTGATTTAATATTAGAAAATCAACTAATTTACTACATTAAGATATTAAAAAGTTATATCAAAGATTCACAAATAAAATAATATTTGATAAAATCCAGTACCCATTTATGATAAAAACTCTTAGCAAAACACCTCGTGTCCTAGCGACGCGCCTCGTTGCTAGGGGCGGAGGCCTGTGAGGCTGTGGAGTGTGGTGGCTGTGGACCCCTCCACCCCGCCCCCAACCGGTCTCAGCTCCCAGCCTGGCCAGCCCGCTGTAATTACAGAGATTAGGAAGTGGCTGCCTGAACTATTTTCCAAAGGATAAACATTACAAAGCATTGAATGGCAGCCTCCCAAGAAAATGCTATTGGTTTGGGAGGAACACAACTTCCAGCCACAAGGAATGCTGCTGCTCAGGCGCCATCCAAAGCAAGCTCCTCCTCAGAAGGCTTTGTGTGGGTTCCATGCAGTGATGGGGAAGCTGCAAAGCAAACCCAAACACAGCGCTTATAAATACACAGGCTCGATGGAATTGTAGAAGAGAGAATTCAAACTAAAACTTGTCGGGAGTATAGCCCAGCCCACATGGATACTGTCTCTGTTGTTGCTGCTCTGAATTCATACCTGTATGTCTCTGCAGGAAAGATAAGACAGTTGTGGCCTATAACTGGAAAACTAGAAATGTGGTTCAAAGGACATTAAGGAGGAATCATTAAGATAGCCTGTATTAACAAACCAAGCCAGGTCTTCAGCCTGACAGCCATGACAGGATGGTCATGATGTAGGGCTTGGATGGTGCCCTACAACCAAGGCAGTGGTTCTCTTGCCATCACGCTATGGTGCTCACTGGATTGGTTGTGAGTCTAGACTCATCACACCTGTGCACTGGCTCTCAGGACAACACCCTGCTTCTGTGGGATGTTGGGACTGGACAGTGTTCAAAGAAAGCTTCCACCTCCAGGGACCTGGTCACAGACCTGTTCTGGGTCCCCCCAAAACCATACAGGCTTCTGAAGATAAAACCATTAGATTATGGGATGGTCAAGGGTTACAGGTAGCTCATGTATTTCCTGCAAAGAAGCATATTCAGACCTACTGCAAGCTCAGTGAGGACAAACACAAGTATATCTCCTACAGCAATGGCTTTGGAAGGCAAGGCTGTGGAACTACACTGTGGGACCTAAGGCAGATGCAAACAGAATATGAATATAAGGAGCATTTCCTGTTGCATCCTGTGTCTTTCTACCAAGACCATTGGCCCTAATGTCTATAACTGCTACCTCATCACATGACTGCAAAGTGAAGATTTACTGGAGCCTGCCTGTTCACCTTATCCCTGGATGGATCAAGACCTTTGACTTCCTTGGCTGTTGCTGACAGCGTCTTCTCACTGTATGCAAGTTTTAGCAGAGGAATTCACCTACTCAGATACATAACCATATCGACAAAAATTTCATTCAACTTACTTCTGAACATAGCATGCTGACTATATACCCTTAATGATATATAGTTGAGCACCTGGGTGGCTCAGTCTGATAAGCATCTGACTTTGGCTCAGGTCATGATCTCATAGCTTGTGAGTTTGAGCCCCGCATGGGGCTCTGTGTTGACAGTATGGAACCTGGAGCCTGCTTCAGATTTTGTGTTTCCCTCTCTCTCTGCCCCTCCCCTGCTTGTGCTTTCTCTCAAAAATAAACATTTAAAGAAATTAAAAATAATATATAGTCTAATAACTACAAAAATATTTGAAAGTTACTTAGATTTATTGTTAGTGGCATCAATGGAATAGTAATTCTGAAACTATTTATTTTTTTAAGTAGGCTTGGGGCTTGAACTCTGGACCCCAAGATCAAGACCTGAGCTGACGTCAAGAGTCAGATGCTTAACCAACTGAGCCACCCAGGAGCACTCCCCACCCCTCCCCCCATCCTTTTAAAAGCTAGATCACATTATTTCACCTTCATGCTCAAAGCACTCCAGTGGCTTTCTACCTTGCTCACAGTAAAATCCAAATTCTTATAATGGCCTTTAATTCCTACACGATTTAGTTCCCTCTGACTCTCTGACCTTATCTGCTATTCTCCTAGTTCATTCTGTGCCAGTTGTACTGAGTTCCTTGCTGTTTCTCAACCATGCCAAGCATGCTCTTGCCTCAAGACTTGCTCCTTCTCATGGGCACATCTTCTGCCAGATGGCTTCAAGGGTTGTTTTCTTACTTCCTTCAGGTCTCAGTTGTAACCATCCCTGAAGCCTCCCTGATTCCCTATGCAGAACAGCTATCTCTCTACATGCTGGGGCAATAAAACAAAAAACAAACAAAGAAAAGCCATCTTTCCATGTCCTCCCTGCCCCCCCCACTTGTTTCATTTTTCTCCATTTGACATACTATATATATAGATATATATGTACTATCTGTATCTGTATATATGTACATACAGATACAGATATATATGTATATCTACATATACATCTATATATGTATATCTATATATACATATGTAGATATACATATATATCTGTATGTGTATGTATTATGCTTGTTTATTTATTTTCTATCTCCTCCTCTGAAATATAAGTTCTATGAGGGAAGGAACTTTCTTTTATTCCCTGTTTTATGCCTAGTGCTTGGAACATAGTTGGCACTTAGAAAAAATTGCTTAATGAATAAATGAATGAGCAAAAATATTGGACATTTGGGTTACTTCAAGCTTTGTGTTTACAAAGTTTTGTGTATATTCCTTCCATATTTTATAATTAATTCCTTTGTATATATTCTCAAAATGAGATAATTGAAAAAAATATTTTTTGGCTTTTAATAAAAGTTACCAAATTGCTTTCCAAAATAATTAATATAATTATGTAGAAGATACTAGTTATAAGATGTTCCTGTTAGGCATTATACTTTTGAACTTTTCCACAAATTTTATAGGAAAAACTAGCAAATGTGATTATTTTCCCTTTTTTTTAAATTTATTTATTTGGTTTTTTTTTTTTTAGTAATCTCTAAACCCAATGTGAGGCTTGAACACACAACCCTGTGATCAAGAGTCAAATGCACTCCCGACTGAGCCAGCTGGGTGCTCCTCCATATTTATTTATAACTATCATTAGTATATTTAAATAAACAAATAGAATATAAATAAAAATGATATTTTAAAAAAATTAAAATCTTACCCACAGGTTTTGTCAGGTTTATTCACCTTTGTGGCTTTGACCTATCTAACTGTACTTAAAGGTGAACTTAGCAATAGATTCTAAACATTACTTTCTGGGGCGCCTGGGTGGCTCAGTCGGTTAAGCATCCTGCTTTGGCTCAGATCATGATCTCATGGTTCTTGAGTTCAAGCCCTGCATCAGGCTCTGTGCTGACAGCTGGGAGCCTGGAGCCTGCTTCTGAATCTGTGACTCCCTCTCTCTCGGCCCTTCCCCCACTCATGTTCTGTCTCTGTCTCTCAAAATAAATAAATATTAGAAAAAAAATTTTAATAAAAAAAATAAACACTGCTTCCTATTTCCTCCATTAGGGGTTGTACAGGATTCTAAATTCTACTTATTAATTTTATCTTAGTTACCAAATCTCACACTAGAGGGAGAGGTAGTTTTTCTGCCTTCATGACAATGCCTTTAAAAAAAAAATACCATGTCCCTCCCCACAATGGCTTCTGTACCCTGTAACATATGAATGTATACATATGGATTATATGTCTCTGCTTGAGTAACTTCCTACAATTATATTTTCATAGAAGAGAGTAGTTATATACAGCCATCCAAAGTCTCAGCAAGGGATATGCTTGGCTTTGGTTTTTGATGAGAAAAGTATTTAATATAATGTTAAAATTGCTATGATACCCTACCCAAAATAACTCATTTGTCAGTTCACTTTCTTTAGATAGCACCTTGTCTCATGAACCACCTACTCCCAAATGTTATTCTCAATTACCATTTGCAACCACTTCCTCCTAATGCCCACTCCCAACTGCCTTTCTAAATCAATGTTTCACAGTTCCTACTTTGTTGCTGTTCTTTCCAATTGTTGGAATTTTTTTTAAGATTTTATTTTTTTAAGTAATCTCTACACCCAACATGGGACTCAAACTTACAACCCTGAGATCAAGTGTTGCATGCTCTACTGACTGAGCCAGCCAAGCATCCCTTCAGTTGTCATTTTAACCAAACAGCTAATTATCTTTGTCAACCATAATTGCTAATAGGCCAACCTTTCTTTTTTTTTTTTTAATTTAATGTTTTTATTTATTTTTGAGACAGAGAGAGACAGAGCATGAGCAGGGGAGGGGCAGAGAGAGGCGAAGACACAGAATATGAAGCAGGCTCCAGGCTCCGAGCTGTCAGCACAGAACCCGACGCGGGGCTCGAACTCACGGACTGTGAGATCATGACCCGAGCTGAAGTCGGACGCCCAACCGACTGAGCCACCCAGGCGCCCCTAGGCCAACCTTTCAAACTACAAGAATTTCAGGAAGAATTTTGGTTAAAAGAAATGTTCCTTTATTTTTGGCTATAAATATCTTGCTTTTTTTTTTTTTAATATAATCTACGGATAGCTTCTTGACTATATTACATTGTGCTATGTAAGAATCCAAAGCCTACATTAATCAGCAAAATGAGGTAATAAAACAATACCAAAAAAGAATGTGATTCTGGAAATAAAGACTAAATTAAGATTACATCACTGGAAGAGTAGGTAAGTTATATGAAGAAGACATTTCTCAGTTCTCACTAAGGGACCCAAGCTCCAATTTTCCCACTTTGCTATCTTTAGTTCATGGTTTCTAATCTCAAGATCCCCTCAGGGTCCAAGACAGACACTAATAAATCCAATAGTAAGTAGGTAGAAGAAAAGCAGAATACATTTTTCATATTAAGGAGATTTCCAGAAATTCCACACAACACTCCTACTTAAATCTTATTGGTTGGAAGTTAGTCACCTGTTCAGATCTACATTTAAGGAAAGTTGAGAAATAAAATCTTTTATCTGGGGGCGCCTGGGTGGCTCAGCCAGTTAAGCATCTGACTCTTAACTTTGGTTCAGGCCATGATCTCATGGTTTGTGAGAGCACCCCACATGGGGCTCTGTGCTGTCAGTGCAGAGCCTGCTTGGGATTATCTCTCTCTGCCCCTCCCCTGCTCTCTCTCTTATTCTCTCTCTCTCTCTCAAAATAAATAAATAAACAAATTTAAAAATATATATCTAACTCTTAAAAAAAGTTTGAGCAGCTAAAATTTGGAATTCTGTTCGTAACAAAGAGGGAGATAATAGATTTGGTAGGCAACTAGCAGTCTCTGCCAGAGGGACAATAATCAGGAAGCAAAAAGACTAATTCATGTGTATCAGGAGGCCTTGAGCACGACATAACCATAATATATAATAATACATACACTAATAATAGGTGTTAATAATACAGACCCTGAGACAGCAAGAAAATGTTGAATTATGTATACCAATCTTCTGTAAAGAAAGCAAAGGTGTGTCTAACACATTTTCTGTAGATGTCTATCTAAAATATTAAATATTTAAAACTTGGGGCATATAAAGTTTAATAAACTATGTAACTCACATTGTACTATAATGCACTAATACTTTTTTGCTTTTTTCTTTCTTTTTAAAGTAGGCTCTATGCCCAACATGGGGCTTGAATTTACCATGAGATCAAGAGCCATATGCTCTACCAACTGAGCCAGCCAAACACCACTAATCTGCTAATATCTTTAAAAAGGAGATTGATTATATATGATACATATATATATAACAGAAATTTTCACTCAGAATTTGCTCAAATTTAAGTTTTCAAAGCAGCTATATTTAATCCTTTCAGGATTCATTTGTAAGAAAAAATGGAAAAGAGGTGAAAATCTGTCTTTGCCCCATAAAATTCAACTTTGAGGCAGCTAGGTGGCTCAGTTGGTTGAACGTCTGACTTTGGCTCGGATCATGATCTTGCAGTTCATGAGTTCGAGCCCCACATTGGGCTCACTGCTGTCAGCCTGTCAGTGCAGAGCCCACCTGGGATCCTCTGTTCCCTTCTCTCAGCCCCTTGCCCACTTGCACTTTCCCCAAAATAAATAAATATTTTTTTAAAAAGGAAAAGAAAAAGAGGCCAACTTAATAGCAGCAATATGAAAAACAAATTTAGTAAACAAATAAATTTAGTTTAACAGCTTTGCCTAGACTGATTTGGACATTTTTCTCAAATGCTAATAACTCAGTACATTTTGTAGAGCAAACAATATATTCCTTAGTGAATCCTTGGACTTGTTAATTAAAAAAAAAAAAAACCCTTTGGCTTTATAAACAGTAAATGCAAACATTATTTCAGGAGCTCAGCAGTAGAAAACCAAGTGACATGGATTGTGCTAACACATATGTAATAAGTTTGACTAAAATGCTTTGGTTCTAATAGCTGAATAACCCTCTCAACATCTAAGAGTACTATTTATGATTAAAACAAAAATCACCCTGAAATTTTTATAAAATTAAAGAAAAATTCTTGACTCCTCTCTTGCTCCCAGCCCATACCCAATTCATCAGCAAATCTTTGAGTCACACCTTCAGAAGTTATCTAGAATCCAACTACTTCTGTCCAACACTTCTATTTCCAGCTCAGGTCACTATCACCTCTCATCCAGGTTATTGAAATAGGCTTCTAACTAATCTCCTTTTATGACATCCTTGCTCCCATTAGTTTGAACACAGAAGCTAGTAAGATCCTTTTAAAACTCACATAGGTAATGTCACTCTTCCACTCAAAATACTACAATGGCTTTCCTTCTTACTCAGAGTAAATAGAATTACCATATGATCCAGCAATTTCATTTCTGGGTATATATCCAAAGGAAGCAACAACACAAACTTGAGAAGACATACTCCCCCTCCCCACCCCTATGCTCATTGCAACATTATTTACAACAGTCAAGATACGGAATAAACCAGGGGTTGCTGACAGCCTCTGTGGCCTCCCCATATACTCAGAGGACAGCAAGCCTGTCCTCTGTGCCAGTCACCCTCAGTTTGGTCCCATGGGGACTGAGGTAGGCAGTTGTAAGTAAATGCCTTGTGGCTTTTACTCTCAAGTCTTAAAAAAAAAAGTCCAAGTATAAGTGAAGCCAGGCAGTTCAACCCCATGTTGTTCAAGGGTGAACTGTACAAATAAAATGGAATATCATTCAGCCACAAAAAAGAGAAGGAAATCCTAACATTTGTGACAACACAAATGGACCTTGAGGTCATTATACTAAGTGAAAAAAGTTAGAGAAAGACAAATACTGTATCATCTGATTTATACGTGGAATAAAAAAAAACCCTAAACTTATGGAAACAGAGTGGATTGGTGGTAGAGGGGACAGGGACAAGGATGGCTGAGGGTGCTCAAAGGGTACAAACTTCCAGTTATAAGATAATAAGTTCTAGAGGTGTAATGTACAGCATGCTGATTCTAGTTAATACCTTGTTGTATACTTGAAAGTTGCTAAGAGAACATATCTTAAAAGTTCTTATCACACAGAGGCACCTGGGTGGCTTAGTCAGTAAAGCATCTGACTCTTGCTTTCGGCTCAGGTCATGATCTCTGTGTCAGCACAGAGCCTGCTTAGAGGTCTCTCTCCCTTTCTCTCTGTCCCTACCATGTGTGCTCTCTCTCTCAAGGTGGATAAACTAAAAAAAAATTTTTTTAAGTTCTCTTCACACAAAAGATAACTTGTGAGGTGATGAATGTGTGAACTAACCTTATTGTGGAATTATTTTACAGTACATATGTATATCAAATTTATCACATAATACATCTTAAGCTTACACAATGTAATAAAACTAGAGAAAGAAAGAAAAAAATATAAAAATATGTTGGTTTCTATCCTTGGTTCCTGGCCCAGAGTTCCTAAAACCCTTATATTTTCCAAAGTGATGAGAGCACTAGCAGTTATCATTTGTTCTAATATTTGATCTTTGACCCTGGTTCCTGACACAGAGATTTGGAAAACTTGGCATCTCCTGGGTAATAGAAGAATCTCTTGTTTTAATAAAGTAATTCTTGGTGGGCTTCTAAATAGCTTCAGGATGGGGGCTGGTCACCAGAAAGATCTTTCATTCCACCTCTCATTCTCTGGGAAAGGGAGAGGGGCTGAAGATTGAGTTAGTGATCAATCATATCTATGTGATGTGGCCTCCACAAAAATCTCGAAAGTGGGGTTTGGAGAACTCTTGGGTTGGTGAACACATCCATGTGTTGGAATGGTGGCACACCCCAAGTGCATGAGGACATAAGTTCTTATGCTCAGGACCCTTTCAGCCCTCTTCATATGTATCTCTTCTTCTGGTTGTTCATCAGTATCCTTTATTATATCCTTTATTAGATAGTAAACTAGTAAACATAAGTGTTTCTCTGACTTCTCTTGAGCTGTTCTAGCAAATAATTGAATCCAAAAAGGAAAGTTACTGGGAACCTCTGCTTTTGTAGCCAACTTGGGCAAAAATGGTGGGCAACCTGGGGACCTTCTACTTATAATCAGAGTTTGAAGTGAGGGGCAGTCTTATGGATTGAGCCCTTAGCTTGTGGGGTCTGCCTAAGTCAGGTTAGTGTCACAAATGATTTGAACTGTAGAACACCCAGCCAGTGTTGCAGAGAATTGCTTGATGTATGGAAAACCCACACATCTGGTATCAGAAGTGTTGTGAGTATGACAATATCATGAGAGAAAAGGAGACACACAACAGGAGAAAGAGTGTAGTTCTCCCTATACCCTCTCACTCATTTCATTTAGTTATTTGCAAATGTCACCTTATCAGATGGCTTCCCCAAGGAGTCACTCCATCTAAAAGAGTACCATTTCTGGGGTTTCTGGTGGTTCAGGTAGTTAAGTGTCCAACTCTTGATCTCAGCTCAGCTCTTGATCTCAAGGTCACAAATTCAAGCCCCTAACTGGGCTCCACACTGGGCATGAAGCCTACTTAAAATAATAATAATAACAACAATAGTAATAGTAATAGTAATACCATTTCTGTCATCACTCTCTAGCTTCTGCCTCATTTTTTTCATTGCACTTACTTCTACCAGCCATATTACATGCTTATTTGTTTACTTATTATGCTTCTGCCTTCTAGAACACAAGCCCCATGAAAGCCTGGACTTCTTTTGTTCTTTGCTCTATCCTCCATGTCTACGTTGTATCTTCCACAAAGGAGTATCTTAATAGATATCTATTTAATGAAAGGTGAATACATGAATGAATGAGAAATGTTAACTATTACTGTATACTATAGGATCCTGTAGCTGGTAAAATATTTGTTAACTGGCATTTTATACAGCACTGTATGCAAAACAGAAAGAACCCACACATTTCACATGGAAGCATGAGACTTAAGCTAAATAAATGAAATGTTTTCCTTAAAAAAATTTGCTCCTCTATTTTTGTTACAGTCTCATTCATACTCCTTAAATCTCGGAAGAATAAGCCCAGACAAACCTGCACTAACAATTGTCTTAAACAATGTCTTCCTTGACTTCACATTGCCCTCCATCTACACCCATTTCTCGGATTACCTTCCTGACACTTCTTGAAAGTGTGGTCCATGGGGGCCATTTCAGCTTCCTCATTTCCCATTTTGTCAATTCCACTTGGGCTTCCACAGAACTGTTCTTTTCAGAGTCATCAAGATATCTTCTTGATCATTTCTTCACCCTTATCTCATCCTGACCCTTGTCAAGGTCCTACACAGCTAAACATTCCCTCCTTCTCAAACATGTTCTTCTCTTTATTTCTGGAATAAAATACCTTATTGCTTTGCTGGGCCTGCCATCATAAAATACCATAAATTGGGAGACTTAAAAAACAGAAATGAATTTTCTCACAGCTGTGGAGGCTAGAAGTTCAAGACCAAGGTGTGAGCAGGTTTGGTTTCTCCTGAGGTCTCTCTCCTTGGCTTGCAGACGGGTTCCTTCCTGCGGTGCCATCACTCGGTCCTTCCTCTATGTTTGTTCATCTCTGGCATCTTTCTGTGGGTCTCAATTTCTTCTTATAAGTACTCCAGACAGATTGGATTAGGGCCCAGTCTAAGAGCTTCCTTTCAACTTAATTACCTCTTTAAAGGCCTTATCTCCAATGACAGCCACATTCTGAGATACTAGTGTTTAGGGCTTCAACATACACATTTTGGAATAACACAAATCAGCTTAAAATAAATAACTTCCTGGCTTTCCTCACTGGCTATTCCTTTTTTTTTTTTTAAATGTTTATTTATTTTTGAGAGAGAGAGAGTGAGTGCCAGCGGGGGAGGGGCAGAGAGAGAGAGAGAGAGAGAGAGAGAGAGAGAGGGAGACACAGAATCTGAAGCAGGCTGTAGGCTCTGAGCTGTCAGCGCAGAGCCCGATGTGAGGCTCAAACCCACAAGCTGTGAGATCATGACCTGAGCTGAAGTCAGACACTCAACCGACTGAGCCACCCAGGCGCCCCATCATTGGCCATTCTTTTTCCTTTTCCTTTCCCTTTTCCTTTTCTTTTTCCTTTCTTTTTTTTTTTTTTTAAGTTTATTTATTTTGAGAGAGAGAGCGCTCACATATGCAAGCAGGGAAATGGCGGAGAGAGAGAGAATCCCAAGCAGATTCCATGCTGCCAGCACAGAGCCCAATGCGGGTCTCAAACTCACGAACTCATGAGATCATGCATGACCTGAGCCAAAATCAAGAGTTGGACACTCAACCAACTGAGCCACCCAGGCACCCCTCATTTTTCTTTGTTTATTCTTTCTGTCTTGCCTCTCCATGTTAGAGTACTCAGAATTCAGTCTTGGGGTTCCTTCTCCTCTTTCTATACACTTAATTCTTACATGATCTCATCCACTTCCAGGCTTTAAATATTATATATATATATATATATATATATATATATATATATATATATATATCAATGACACCTCCTGATTTCCTCCAAACCTGCTCCACCCTCTGTGTTCCCCATTTCAGTAAATTGCACCATCACCTACTCAGTTACTCAAGCCAAGAACCAAGTGCGATCCTCAGTTACTTTCTTTATCTCCATTATTCAAACTATGGTCAACTGCTATAATTTGGAAATTTGGATTGTCTACAGATTCTCTGTAAACACATTTCCCAAATCTGTTATCTTTTCTATAGCTTCACTAAACCACCATCTATCAGTTCCAAACCAGTCCTTTTCATCTGCACTTACTCCCCTACAGTCTGTTCTCCACACAGCTAGAGTGATGTTTTTGCCCAGAACAGATCATTTATCCTCTTCTTTTTTTTAAGTTTATTCACTTAAGTAATCTCCACAACCAACATAGGACTCGAGCTCATGGTCCCAAGATCAAGAGACGCAGGCTCTTCTGACTGACCCAGCTAGGTGCCCCAAATCACTTATCTTCTTTCAATCTCTGAAGGACTTCTCCTATCACTTAAGATAAAGTCCAAAATCTTTACCCTGCTTATAAAGCTTGCATAATCTGACCTCTGTGCCCTTGCTCCCTACATCTTGTCCCAATTTCCCGTTGGATTCCCCCAAATCCTTCCCACCTTTGGACCTTTGTATTTGCTGTTCCCAACAGAATTGCTCAGTTTGCCCCCAAACTTAGCCACGTCTTCCTTCTTCCAGTTACTCAGGTATTGACACCAAGTCATCATCAGATTTCACTCTCATTTAATGTCATCTTAACACCTCAACTGGCATGTTATTCTCTTCCCACTAGAAGTAGGTTCCATGACAGAACACACTATACCTGCTTTGTTCACAGGTGAATTATCATGCCTGCAAAAATGCTAAGTCACCATAGGGCCTAACAAATGTGTTAAATGAATAAAAATATTTATTTAAACATAAAAGGAGGGTAGAGTTAAGAGGCACTGGAATCAGACTTGGTTTGAGTTGCTGTTCTGATACTCCCTAACCTTGCCAATTACCTCACTTCTCTAAAATGCACTTTCCTTAACTATGAAATAGCAGTGATAATAGTGCCTAGTTCTCAGAGAAGTTCTGAAAATTAAATGAGATAATGCATATTGAACACTTAGTGTACTGTTGAATAAACAAGGTTAAAATTTTGATTTCTTCAGAATTCCTCTGTGAAAATATTAAACTATAAGCCTAAATGCATCTTTCTTTGGTGAATAGAGTGGCAGTGACTCAGTAAGTAGTGTAGCTGCCATCATACAATAGACAAGGACAGGAAACAGAAAGAATGCTATGTCCCATGGGGATCATGGAGAATTCAAAGAAACAGAATGTTATTACTGGATTTGGAATCTGGCCGAGTTACTAATACCCACATAGTGATGTTTGAGGAAAATGCCAACCAATCTCCTGAAGCCAGACTCTATCCTATCACTGAAGCACCCCACCCACCTTCATTTTATGTAAAATAAAAGGACTTCTGAATCACTGCATCAATTCCACCCCCCACCCCCAGGCAGATTCTTCCAATTTCAGCCTGAGTTAAATGTAAAGTACATGATGGGTTTGCCAACCACTTCATGTCCTGGCCCGAATCATTACTATTCTGTGGCAGATAGTATTTGCCAAAAATGGAATATCTCCCATTTCACACATTCTTCTTAAACTGTGACTTTGCCACTATCTCATTGAGAGGCGAGGCTATATTTTCTCACATAAGCACAGCTTATCGTTTCCAGGTGGATGTTATGTGACTTCTAAAGCTAGGTCATAAAAAGCAACACACGTTTCTGCCGTTCTGGAATGCTTGCTCTTACAGTCTAGTCATAGGCTGTGAGAAATCCTAAGCAGTCTGTGGAAATGCCCATCTGGAGAAGAATCTAGGCCCCCAGCCCCTATCTACAACAGAAATCTGAGTTGAGAGTCAGCACATGTGAATGAGCCATGTTGAAAAGCAACTCCTCCAGGCCCCAGTCGAGCCACCCCAGCTGAGGCGCAAAGAGCAAAGATGAAGCTGCCTTGCCAAGCACTGCCCAAAATGAGAGCAGTGAGCAAAATAAATAAATGATGGATCCCTCTCCAAACAAATATTATTTATAACAGGAGAAAATGAATGGGATAAAGCCCATTTTTGCCAGTGTCTATACCAAAATGGTAATTCTTAATAAGTAAAAATTGTATTTCATTCTTCAGATTCTTTTAATTCTTCAATTTAAACAATGTTATCTACTTGTTAGCCTCCGAAATGTTTGTTATTGTTGCTGTTGTTGTTGTTGTTGTTGTTGTTGTTGTTATTATTGAGATCTGAAGGCAATTTTCCCAAGCAAGGACTTTAATCTGCATGGAATTCTAATGCTTTTATCAGGTGGGCATATTGTAAGGTATAGAACTGAGAATAAATGTAACAAACATTACTGGAAGATCTATTAAATATTAGATATGAAGCTGTGTGCTTCACACTTTAACTCATTTAATCCTGCAACTCTGACTAGAGTCAACTGTTCCCATTTTAAGAAAAAGGAAACTGAAGTTCAGAGGCTTAAAGCAAAATGCTCAGGTTGTACGAGCTGCCTGACTACGAAATTCATGCTCTTTCCATAATTTCAGTCTTTATCTTTCTGAAGTGAGAATCCAGTGATATCTATTAAAAAATTTTTTTTAAGTAAACTGTGCATCCAACATGGGACTTATACTCATGACCCCCAAGGTAAAGAAAGGCTCTGTATAGACTGAGCCAGCCAGGCACACCAGAGAATCCAGTGATTTTGGAAACATTGTTATAGGTAAATCTTGCTTCAAATTTATATATTGTATCAAAATGTGTTTAGCTGCAAGTAACAGAAAACCCAACAACAGTGCGCTAGTCCACAAGATACTTACTGTTAACAAGAATTTTGGAAATAAGAGATTCCAGAATTAACATTGTCACTCCAATTGGGATTTGCTACATAATTTATGAGGCCCAGTGCAAAATGGTAATGCATGGTCTCTTCTTAAAAATTATTCCTAATTTTAGGACAATGACAGAAGAGTACTAAACTAAGTATAAGTTTGCTCTAAGTGCTGAGGCCTGTGTGACTGGGCCCATGAAGCTGAACCTGGTTCTGATGATGTCAGGACTCTGGGTTGGCAACTGTAATTTTCTTGTCCTTTCCCATTTGGACACAAGATGCCTGGTATAGTGCCAAATAGAAGTGAATAGACAGAGAAGAACCCAGAAGATGTTCACTGGCATTTTGTTGTCCAGAACTGAGTCATATGGCTACCTCTTGTTCAAGGGAGTCTAGGAAAGTATCAGGCAAAAGGGGACTGAATTGCCACAAGAAACGTAGATCAATCAAGATTCATTGTCATCCCAAATCGGGGTTCTGTTAGCAAGGTGAAGAGTTGGGGTAATTGCCATTGGGCAATTTGTCCTCTACAAATACTTTTTTGTGTCCAATGGTCCAAATATGGCACATTCATCCAATTAGGACACAGTCCTAATTTCCTTCCCTTGGATTTTTATTGTTTTTTTCTACTTAAAAGTCACTACACATATAATTTCTTATGTGTCTAAATCTTACCCATACTTAGTCCATTGAAAATGTCATTTCTGTCATGAAGAATTATCTGATTCCTCAAATAGGGTACAACTGTTCCTATATCTGAAGCCTAAATAACTTTTAACTTTAAATTCTAATTAATAGGTACATTTATCTTATCGCTTCTTTTTTTTTTTTTTTTTTTTTTTTTTTGAGAGACAGAGAGAGAGAGCAATAAGGGGAGGGTCAGAAAGAGGGAGAGAGGATCCAAAGCAGGCTCTGTGCTGTTGGCAGAGAGCCTGAGGTGAGCTCAAACACATGAACCGTGAGATCATGATCTGAACCAAAGTTGGATGCTTAACTGACTGAACCACCCAAGCACTCCTTATCTTACCACTTCTATAGTTGACTATTGTTTTGTCTACCTAGCACTTGGTAAGGCATCTTACTAATTGGGCCATAATAATGGGCATTTGACTCAAGCTAGTCAATCAGAGTCTTTCTCTAAAAATTTTAGAGGAGGGGCGCCTGGGTGGCGTAGTCGGTTAAGTGTCCGACTTCAGCCAGGTCACGATCTCGCGGTCTGTGAGTTCGAGCCCCGCGTCAGGCTCTGGGCTGATGGCTCGGAGCCTGGAGCCTGTTTCCGATTCTGTGCCTCCCTCTCTCTCTGTCCCTCCCCCGTTCATGCTCTGTCTCTCTCTGTCTTAAAAATAAATAAACGTTGAAAAAAAAATTTAAAAAAAAAAAATAAAAATTTTAGAGGAAAAATTGGATCTAAGAATCTCTTGCCCTATTAGTAACAGAATTAAGAAGCTGCAAATCTGGGATGCTTTGGTCACATCCCTCATGGATCCTTAACAAATACTGCATTTAAGGGAAAATTCTAGATTAAAGACTAAATATAAAAGATTACACTATTGGGACGCCTAGGTGGCTCAGTCAGTTCAGTATCTGACTATTGATTTCAGCTCAGGTCATGATCTCACAGGTTTGTGAGATGGAGCTCTACATTGATCTCTGTGCTAGGAGCAGACAGTCTGCTTGGGATTCTCTCTCTCTCTCTCTCTCTCTCTGCTCCTCCCCTGCTTTCTTTCTCTCTCTCTTTCTCTCAAAATAAATAAACATTAAAGAAAAAAAGAAAATAAGATGTGTTTAAAAATTGTAGGTCTAGCTTCCACTATAGGAACTAGAAAAAAAGAAAAAGGAAATTCAAACTACTAAAGTAAGCAGGGCCTGGGGGCTCTGGGTGGTTCAGTTGGTTGAGCAGCTGACATGATCTCATGGTTCATGAGTTCAAGCCCCATGTTGGGCTCTGTGCTGACAGCTCAGAGCCTGGAGCCTGCTTCAGATTCTGTGCCTCCTTCTCTCACTGCCCCTCCCCAGTTTGCATTCTGTCTCTCTCTCTCTCAAAAATAAATAAACATTAAAAAAATTTTTTTTTAATTAATAAAGTAAGCAGGGGCTCCTGGGTGTCTCAGTCGGTTAAGCCTCTGACTTCAGTTGAGGTCATGATCTCGTGGGTCTTGAGTTTGAGAACTACATTTGGCTCTTTGCTCTCAGCACAGAGCCTACTTCAGATCTTCTCTCAGTTCCCCTCTCTCTCTGCCCTCCCTCCTCCTCCCCTGCTTGCACTCTCTCTCAAAAATAAATAAACATTTAGGGGCTCCTGGGTGGCTCAGTCGGTTAAGTGTCTGACTTTGGCTCAGGTCATGATCTTGTGGTTCATGGGTTCAAGCCTGGTGTCAGGCTCTGTGCTGACAGCTCAGAGCCCTGAGCCTGATTCAGATTCTGCATCTCCTCTCTCTCTGCCTCTCCCCCACTTGCACTCTGTCTCTCTCACTCAAAGATAAGTAAATATGAAATAAATAAATAAACATTGAAAAAGTTAAAAAAAAAGAAAAAACAACTAAAGTAAGCAGGAGAAAGGAAATGATCGAAGAGTAAAAAAAAAAATCAATAAAATTTAAAAGTAAAAAAAAATAGCAATTAATAAAACCATGAACTGGTTCTTTGAAAAGATTGATAAAATTGATAAACCCCCCAGCTAGACTAATGGAGAAAAAAAGACACAAATTACCAAAATCAGGAATGAAAGGAGACATCCCTACAGGTACTACAGATATTAAAAGGATGAAGGGGAATTACTATGAACAACTTTATGCCAATAAATTTAACAACTTAGATAAAATGAAAAAATTCCTTGGAAGGCAAGCCTACCAAAGCTCACTCAAAAATAAACAGATAAAGCAAATATATCTACATCTCTAAAAGAAATTGAAGTTGTACTAAAAAACCTTCCCAGAGGGTCTTGGCTGGCTCAGTTGATAGAGTATACAACTCTTGATCTCAGGTTTGTGAGTTCAAGCCCCACATTGGATATAGAGATTACTTAAAGATAAAATCTTAAAAAAAAAAAATTTTTTTTAACCCAACAAACCTTGGGTGCTTGGGTGGCTCAGTTGGTTAAGTGTCTGACTTTGGCCCAAGTCATGATCTCACAGTTCCTGAGTGTGAGCCCCAAATGGGTCTCCACACTGCCAGTGCTCTCTCCTCTAGCTCTCTCTTCTCTCTCTGCCCGTCCCACACTCCTGCTTTCTCTCTCACACAAAATAAATAAACTTAAAAACAAACAAAACAAAAACAAAAACAAAAACAAAAAGCTTTCCAGAAAGGCAACCTATTGAAATGGGGAGAATACTTGTAAAACATATATCAGATAAGGAATTAATAGCCAAAATATTTTTAAAAGCCTCATATGACTCAATAGTAACTAAACAACCAAATCAAAACAAAACCAAACCCAACTGTTAATAAAATGGAAAGAGGAACTGAATAGACATTTTTCCAGAAAAGACATACAGATGGCCAACAGATACATGAAAAGATGCTTGACATCATCAGTCAATAAGAAAATGCACAATGAGATATCACCTCACACCTGTTATAATGGTTATTATCAAAAAGACAAGAAGTAAGAGTTGGTGAAGCTGTGGAGAAAGGAGAATCCTTGTGCTGTGTTCTGTTAGTGGGAATGAATATTGGTGCAGCCACCATGGAAAACAGTATGGAGTGTCCTCAAAAAATTTAAAGTAGACCTACCATATGATTCAGCAATTCCACTTATGAGTACATATCCAAAGAAGGTGAGGGGTGCCTGGGTGGCTCAATCAGTAGAGCAGGTGACTCGATCTCAGGGTCAGGAGTTTGAGTTCCATGTTGGGTGTAGAGTCTACTTAAAACACACACACACACACACACACACACACACACACACACACGGTGAAAATACCTACTTGAAAAGCTATATTCACCCCCATGTTTACTGCAGCATTATTTACAATGGCCAAGACATTGAATCAACATAAGTGTCCATTGATGGGTGACTGGATAAAGAAATTGTGACACACTAACGCACACACATATGAATATTATTTGGCCACAACAAAGAAGGAAATTTTGCCATTTGTGCCTACATGGATGGACCTTGAGGGTATTATGCTAAGTGAAATAAATCAGATGGAGAAAGACGAATATTGTATGATCTCACTTACCTGTGGAATCTAAATAAACAAACAAAAAATAAACTCATAAATACAGACTGGTGGTTGCCAGAGGCAGGGGATGGAGAGTGGGTGAAATGGGTGAGGGTGGTTAAATGGTACCAACTTCCAGTTATAAAATAAATAAGTCCTGGGAATGTAATGTACAGCATAATGACTATACTTAATAATATTGTATTGAATATTTGAATGTTGCTAAAAGAGTAGATCTTAAAAATTCTCATCATAAGAAAAAAATTCATAACTATGTGTGGTGATGGATGTTAACTAGACTTATTGTAGTGATCATTTCACACTATACACAAATATATAATTATTTTGTTGTACACCTGAAACAAATATGTTATATTTCACCTATATCTCAACAACAATAATAATAATAATAATAATAATAATATTTTCAGAAATAAAATTTCAGCCTTTTCAGAAATAAAATTTCAAGCTCAGATGACTTCACTAGTGAATTCTGCCAGTCAGTGATGAAATAATATATATTCTCTGTAAACTATTTCAGAAAATCAAAGAGGGAATACTTCCTAGATAGCTTTGTGTAACAAGTTTCAACCTGATACCAAAACTAGACAAATATAAGAAAACAATATAGACCAATATCTCTCATGAACATAAATGCAAAAATCTCTAATAAGCTTTAGCAAATCAAATCTAGCAATACAAAAACCATCTCATGACTCAGTGAGGTTTTCCCCAGCAATGAAAGATTGATTTAACATCAGAAAATAAATTAATGTGATTCATATTAACAGGCTAAAAAATAAAAATCATATGATTTCTTAATAGCTTCAGTAAAAGCATTTGAGAAAATTCAACATCAATTCATGATTAAAACTCTCTGTAAAGTAGTAATAGAAAGGAACTTTCTCAATCTGATAAAGTACATCTATTAATAAAAAACAACCAGGGGCATCTGGGTGGCTCAGTCGGTTAAATATCCAACTCTTGATTTTGGCTCAGGTCATGATCTCATGGTTTATGAGTTTAAGCTCTGTGGCAGGCTCTGCACTGAAAGCCTGGAACCTGCCTCAGATTCTCCCTCTCCCACTCTCTCTGTCCCTCCCCTGCTCTCCTTCTTAAAAAATAAATACACTAAAAAAATAATAATTTACCAAAAAAAAGAACAACCAACCTACAGCTAATTTTAGGTTTAATGATGAAAGACTGAAAGACACTAGATTGAGAAAATTTTTAAGAATGTCTGCTTTTTCATGTCTATGCAACAGTCAAACAGGAATCCTAATCAATACAAGAAGCCTAAATAAACAAAAAGGCATATGACTGAAAAGTAAGACATAAAACAGTTTTTATCCACAGTTGTGACATAATGGTCTATGTCAAAATTTTAAGGGAACTACAAAAAAAAAGCTACTAATTAGGGATCCTGGGTGGTTCAGTCAGTTAAGCAACTGGCTTTGGCTCAGGTCATGATCTCATGGTTTGTGAGTTCAAGCCCCATGTCGGGTTCTGTGCTGACAGCTCGCTCAGAGCCTGGAGCCTGGTTAGGATTCTGTGTTTTCCTCTCTCTCTGTCCCTCCCCTGCTCATGCTCTGTCTCTGTCTCTAAAAGTAAATAAACATTAAAAATTTTTTAAAAATAAAAGCAAAACAAAAACAAAAAAGCTACTAATAAGTAAGTTTAACAAGGGCAGAAGATAAAAAAATCAATTACATATTATGTAGACTAGTAACAAACAATTTGAAACTAAAAAAAATACCATTTTAAAAAGCATCAAAGATATAAACTATTTAGGGATAAATTTAATAAACTGCAAATATTGCTGAAAGAAATGAAAGAATACCTAAATAGGGGCGTCTGCATGGCTCAGGTGATTAAGTGTCTGACTCTTGATTTCAGCTCAAGTCATGATCTCACAGTTGTGAGTTCAAGACCCATATTGAGCTCTGCACTGACAATGTGGAGCCTGCTTGGGATTCTTTCTCTCTCCCTCTCTCTTTGCCCTTCCCATGTCTGCTCTCTCTCTCTCTCAAAATAAATAAACCTTAAAGAAAAAGTTTGTAAAAAAAAAAAAAAAAAAAGAATTCCTGGGACACCTGAGTGGCTCAGTTAGTCGAGCATCCGACTTTGACTCAAGTCATGATCTCCTGGTTCGTGAGTTCAAGCCCCCCATCAGGCTTGTTGCTGTCAGTGCAAAGCTCACTTCATATCTTCTGTCCCCCCTCTCTGCCCCTCACCCACTTGTGCTCTCTCAAAAATAAAGTGAAAAAATAAAACATTAAAAAAAAAAGAATACCTAAATAAATGGAGAGATATACCATGTTCATGGACCAGAAGTATTGTTAAGATAGTCTCCCTCAGGGGCGCCTGGGTGGCACAGTCGGTTAAGCGTCCGACTTCAGCCAGGTCACGATCTCGCGGTCCGTGAGTTCGAGCCCCGCGTCAGGCTCTGGGCTGATGGCTCGGACCCTGGAGCCTGTTTCCGATTCTGTGTCTCCCTCTCTCTCTGCCCCTCCCCCGTTCATGCTCTGTCTCTCTCTGTCCCCAAAATAAATAAAAACGTTGAAAAAAAAATTAAAAAAAAAAAAAAAAAAGATAGTCTCCCTCAAATGGATCTATAGATTTGACATAACCCAAAGTGAAGTTCTGGCAGGATTTTTTTTTTTTGGAAGAAATTGACAAGCTTATCTTAAAATTTACATAATGCAAAGGACCTAGAATAGGCAAAACAATTTTGAAAAATATTTAGAAAACTTAAGGGGCACCTGGGTGGCTCAGTCAGTTAAGCATCCAACTTTGACTCAGGTCATAATCTCACACACACAGGCCCATGAGTTCGAGCCCCATGTCAGGCTTTGTTCTGACAGCTCAGAGCCTGAAGTCTGCTTCAGATTCTGTGTCTCCCTGTCTCTCTGCCCTACCCCTGCTTGCACTCTGTCTCTCAAAACTGAATACACATTAAAAAAACTTTTTTTTAATTTAGAAAACTTAAGCTACTTATTTCAGAACTTACTAGAAAGCTGCAGTAATCAATAATCAGTAATCAGTAATCAATGGTAGTATTGTTGTAAAGATAAGCATATAGACCAATAGAATAGAATATAAAGTCCAGAAGTACACTGTCATATACTTGGTCAATTATTTTTGTTGTTGTTGTTTGTTTTATTTTATTTATTTATTTAAAAACTTTTTTTTAACGTTTATTTATTTTTGATAGAGAGACAGAACATGAGCAGGGGAGGGGCAGAGAGAGAGGGAGACACAGAATCTGAAACAGGCTCCAGGCTCTGAGCTGCCAGCACAGAGCCCGACACAGGGCTTGAACTCACAGATCGAGAGATCGTGACCTGAGCCGAAGTCAGATGATCAACCGACTGAGCCACCCAGGTGCCCCGAGTTGTTGTTTGTTTTAAAGTTTATTTATTGATTCTGAGAGAGAGAGAGTGGGAGAGGGGCAGAGAGGGAGGGAGAAAAAGAATCCCAAGCAGGCTCTGCACTGTCAGTGTAGAGCTGACACAGGGCTCAATCTCAGAAACCATGAGATCATGACCTGGGCTGAAATCAAGAGTCAGATGTTTAACCAACTGAGCCACGCAGGCAACCCTGTTTTGTTTTATTTTTGACAAAGGTGCCAGTACAATTCAACGGAGCAAGGATAATCTATTCGATAAATGGTGCCAGAACAATTTAATACACATATGCAAACAAAAAGAATATTGACATCTAGCTCACACCGTATACAAAAACCAACTTGAAAAGGAACATACACCTAATACAAGAACTAACACTAAAAGAGTTATTGAAGAAAACATAGGAGGAAATCTTTCTGACACTGAGTCAACTAAGGATTTTTTAAATAGACATAAAAAGCACAAACTATAAAAAATTGATAATACTTTATCAAAATTAAAAATGACTTTTCTTCAAAAGACACTGTTAAAGGATAAAAGGCAAACCATAGTCTAGGAGAAAATATTACAAAACAATAAGACTTTATAAAATAATTACACTTCAATAAGACAATCTAATTTCTTTAAAAGGGACAAGTTAAAATAAACAAATTACATTAAATTTAAAAAAATAAATAAAAGGGACAAGTAATTTTATAGGCACCTCACTACAGAATATACAAAGATGGGAAATATACACATGAAAAGATGATTGCCATCATTAATCATTAGGAAAAAACAAGTTAAAATCACAGTTAGAGAGAGCGAACTGCATACTTACTAGAACCGCTAAACTTAAAAAGATTGGTAATACCTAGTGTATATGAGGATGTGGAACAAGAACAAGACTAACTTCCATGCATCGCTACTGGGAAACCAAAATAGTACAACTGCTCTGGAAAATAGTTTGGCAGTTTCTTATAAAGTTGTAAAGTTATAATAGTTGTATCATTTCAATGACATAAATCAAACTGATTTTTTTTTAATTGAGATATACTTGAAATATAACATTATGGGTATGCTTGGCTGGCATAGTAGGTAGATCATGTGACTCTTGTTCTCAGGGTGTGAGCTCAAGCCACATGTTGGGCATGGGGCCTACCTGAAAAAAAAAGAAAAGAAATATAACAGTATGTAAGTTTAACGTATATAATATGTTGAGTTGACACACTAGGTATTGAGACATGATTACCACTGTAGCATTAGCTAACACCTCCATCACGCCACGTTATTATCATTTCTTTTTTTTGGTGAGAACATTTAAGATGGGGTCTCATAGCAACTTTAAAGTATATAATACAGTATTGTTAACTATGATTACAATATGCATTAAATCCCCAAAAGTTATTCATTTTCTAACTGCAGATCTGTCACTAACACTCCCTATTTCCACCCTTTGCCCCAGCTCCGGATAACTACCATTCTACTCTATTTCTACAGATTCAGGTTCTTTAGATTCCACATGTAAGTGATATCCTGCAGTATTTGTCTTTCTCTCAGTACAATGAGTGTACTCATTATACTGAGAGTATACTGGGTATAAGACTTAGTATGTCTTCAAAATCCACTCATGTCACAAATGGCAGAATTTCCTTATTTTTTTTTATGGCCGAATAACATTTGATTATCTATCTATCTATCTATCTATCTACCTATCTATCTATCTACCCACCACATCTTCTTTTTCCATTCATCCCTCAAAGGACACTTAAGTTGTTTCCATATCTTGGCTATTATGAATAATGCTGCAATGAACATGGAAGTTCAGATATTTTTTCAACGTCCTGTTTTCATTTCTTTTGGATAGTTACCTAGAACTAGGATTGCTGGATTATATGTTAATATTATTTTTTTTTTTGAGGAATCTCAATACTGTTTTCTAATTAACATTACCACCAACAGGGACCAAAGAGTTCCCTTTTCTCCATATCCTTGCCAAAACTTGTTATTCCTTATCTTATTGATTACAGCCATTCTAACAGGTGTGAGGTGATATCTCATTGTGGCTTTGATTTGCATTTCCTGATAATTAGTGAGTGATGTTCATCAACTTTTCATGTACCTGTTAACCATTTGTATGTCTTCTTTGAAAAAACATCTGTTCAGTTCCTCTGCCCATTTTCTTTCTTTCTTTTTTAATGTTTATTTCTTTATTTTGAGAGATGGAGACAGTGAGTGAGTGGAGGAGGGGCAGAGTGAGGCAGAGGGGGCAGAGAGAGAGCCCAACACAGGACTTGAACTCACAAACTGTGAGATTATGACCTGAGCTGAAATCAAGAGTCAGATGCTTTAGAGCCACCAAGGCTCCCTTCTCTGCCCATTTTCTAATTGAACATTTTTTTCTAGTGAGTTGTATTAATTCTTTAGAATTCTGGATATTATCCCTTATCAAATATATGGTGGGCAAATATTTTCTACCATTCTATAGTTTGCTTTTTCACTTTGTTTCTTTTGCTGTTCAGAAGTTTTTAAGTTTGATATAGTCCCATTTGTCTATTTTTGCTTTTATTGCTTGTGCAAGTTGATTCTTTTAAATGAAAACATAACTAAGGCATTAAAGGGACAATTTATGAAGGCTACCTTTAAGATTCTGGACTAAGAGATAAAAATACTCACCTTGAGGATGCTAGGTGGCTTAGTTAGTTGAGCATCTGACTCTTGATATCACTTCAGGTCATGAACCCAGGGTCGTGGGATTGAGCCCCATGTTGGGCTCCCTGCTGAGCGTGGAGCCTGCTTAAGATTCTCTCTCTCCTTCTGCTTCTCTCTCCTGCTCAAGCGCTCTCTCTGTCTCAAAAAACAAAAAACAAAACAAAACACCCAAAAAAGCAAAAACAACAACAAAAAATTTACATTAAGTCATCTATCCCCACCCTCCGCCCCTACTCCCCCCCGCCCCCCACAGTAGCTATTTATGGGTAACCTGCTCTGTGCCTAGCACCATACAAAATTCCTACCAGGAATTCATAGTCTTGAGGAAGATATATACAAGTAAACAGATAAATTACAGTCCAACACAGTGAAAGCCTTATGTAGATAAGGAATTTGTCAACAAGAAAGACTGAAATGATACCAGGCAGAGAGCCCAGATTCTTGCAGAAGATTTCTTTCAGAACTTAAACAATGGTGCCTGTTTTTATTTCTGCCATTGATATGCAAATTAGTTCCTCCAAGACTTTCATTAGCTTAAGAACAATTGCATACAACCAACTTTTGATTTTACTTGGCAACAAAGGAAACTGATATTTCATGAAAAATGAAAATCTACAGGAATTTCCAGGTTACATTGAAGGCAATAATCTCAACCTAATTTACCTAATGTTTTGCCAGAATTGCTATAGCAAAATAGGTTATAGTTCTCTGCCCACTTTTTAGTAGGAGGATTAATGAGTTGTTGAAAGGGCCACATTCAGTGGGGGAGGGAAAGCAGCCTAAATAATCCAAGACTACAAATCTGTTAGTCCCAGAATAGATAAATAAGGAACACCTCCTAATATATATGTAATAAATCAGTTCAAATAATAAATTACTGATATTCAACCATTTTGGACCTGTAAAAAAAGGCTATTTCTTATGGTTCTAACTAATATATCAGGCAAAAGAAGAAACACATCAGAAATAAGGAAGAGGGGCGCCTGGGTGGCTCAGTTAGTTGGACATCTGATTCCTGATTTTGGTTCAGGTCATGATCCCAGGGTTGTGGAATCCAGCTCCAAAGCGGTGCTGAGCTGAGCTTAGATCCTGCTTAAGATTCCCTTTCCCTCTTCCTCTTCCTCTGCCCCTCCCTTGCATGCGTATGCATGCTTTCTCTCCCTAAAAAAGAAAGAAAGAAAAGAAAGGAAGGAAGGAAGGAAGGAAGGAAGGAAGGAAGGAAGGAAGGAAGGAAGGAAGGAAGGGCTAGGTCAAATTTGCAGAAGTCTTTCACTCTGCCTTCTAAGGTTTATTTATATATATTACAGTATGGAGCACCTACTCTGTGCCAGCCGACCATAGTTTGGTCAAATAGTGCATAGTGTCAGAGAAGACAGTGTCATGGCTCAGCTGTGAAATGGGACAGGGATAAGAAGCACCAGGCCTTCCATATATAGCTTTTCTGAATTGCTTTTGTTAAATCATGAAATTCCAGTGTTGGAAAGGGACGTTGGAGGACATTTAGTCTCAGGCAGTAAATACAGAACGAGAGACAATTTCTTAGGATATAGATTTTTTTTGTAATAAATGAGGTAATAAAGTTACTGTTGATCACTGACCCTCTAAAACAATGAAACCAAAGGGCAATCCTTCTTGACTATTAAAAGCCTTCTCTCAGAGGAGCAATAATTGAGTTAATGGATACAGAACTAGATTTATTCTCTGTGGAAGCTATAAAAATGCAGTAAAAATAATTGTTTTACATTTGTAGAGAGCCCTATAGCTTATAAAGCTCTTTTCAGTAGCAGTAATTATGTTTTACATTTGTAGGAAAACTTACAGTTTATAAAGCTCTTTGACTCACAAGACTTTATTTGATCTTTCTCAAAATTATATGAAGTACATAAGCAGGTATTACCTCCACTGTAAAAGCATTTCATTTTAACATAATTTCAGTCTTTTTTTTTTTTAATTTTTTTTCAACGTTTTTATTTATTTTTGGGACAGACAGAGACAGAGCATGAACGGGGGAGGGGCAGAGAGAGAGGGAGACACAGAATCGGAAACAGGCTCCAGGCTCTGAGCCATCAGCCCAGAGCCTGACGCGGGGCTCGAACTCACAGACCGTGAGATCGTGACCTGGCTGAAGTCGGATGCTTAACCGACTGCGCCACCCAGGCGCCCCATTAACATAATCTCAGTCTTAAAGAAAAGTTGTGGTAGTATATGGAATTTGCATAGACCCTACACTCAGATTCTCCAACTGTTGATATTTAACTACATTTGCTTTATATTTGTTTGTCTGTTTTCTGAACTATTTGCAAGTTGTAACCTTTTACCGCTAAATATTTCAATGTGTATTTTCTAGAAACAAGCATATTCTTTTATACAACCACCACATAAATTTCAAAATCAGGACATTAATATCAATATAATTCTGTTAGCTAGTTTACAGGCATTATTCAAATTTTGACAATTATCCCAGTAGTACCATCTATAGAAAAAGAAGAAACTGCGCTGAAGGCTCAGAGCCTGGAGCCTGCTTCAGATTCTGTGTCTCTGTCTCTGTCTCTCTGCCCCTCCCCTGCTCATGCTCTGTCTCTCTCTCTCAAAAATAAATAAACATTAAAAAAATTAAAAAAGAAAAAGAAAATTTGAAATCATAGATTTCATTCAGTTTTCATGTCTCCTTAGTGTTCAAGTCCTCAGTTTTTGTTATCTTTCATGACTCTGGGTTTTTTTTTTTAATGATTACTAATTTTTGCAGGAGGGAGAGAGAGACAGAGCATGAGAGAGTGGGGAGGGGCAGAGAGAGAGGGAGACACAGAATCTGAAATGGGCTCAAGGCTCTGAGCTGTCAGCACAGAGCCGGACTCGGGGTCTGAATTCACAAATTGCAAAATCATGACCTGAGCCGAAGTCAGATGCTTAGCTGAATGAGCCACCCAGAAGCCCCGACTCTGGCATTTTTATGAGTACAGGCTAGTTATTTTGTACAATATCCCTCAATCTGAGTTTTTCTATTTTATTTCCATTTTTTTAAGTGAGGAAAATAAGACCCAAAGTTTGAAAGACGTAAATAAATGGAGGAGGTAAGACTCAAATTTGGGTCTTTGATTTCAATATAATTGCCCTCTACGGTACTTCCAAAATAATAACTTAGTTCACTTAGATATATGTAGAACTTACCTTTGCATAAATTATGATAATCGATCAAGACAGATGTTCAAACACTGGCTGACTTGTTTGCCTTGACTATTTGCTTGACTATTTGCCAGTTAATTTAAGCTTTGAATGGGGAGTGGGGAGTGGGGAGTGATTTTCAGATTGTTCTGCAGAGGTGCATTAAGGCTAAGAGAACAGGGCTTCAGGTTCCCAGACCAATTTCATTAGGACAGAACCAAGGTATTTTCTCTGTTGATTATATTTACAATTTCATTCTTTAAAATGTTTATTTATATAACACGGGGCTCTAACTCACGAGCTGTGAGATCATGACCTGCGCTGAAGTTGGACGCCCAACCTACTGAGCCACCCAGGTTCCCCTCAATTTCATTTTTTATTTTTTAAAAAAAATTTTTTTTTCAACGTTTATTTATTTTTGGGACAGAGAGAGACAGAGCATGAACGGGGGAGGGGCAGAGAGAGAGGGAGACACAGAATCGGAAACAGGTTCCAGGCTCTGAGCCATCAGCCTGATGCGGGGCTCGAACTCACGGACCGCGAGATCATGACCTGGCTGAAGTCGGACGCTTAACCGACTGCGCCACCCAGGCGCCCCTTAATTTCATTTTTTAAAAAAGGATACTTTTTCTAAGATTTTGAAAAACATTAAATGAGATGATCCTTAAGCTTATTTCAAACAGTAATGAATGGAAGAATGGAAGAATAGGTAAGAGAAGTAGAGGTAGAGACCTATTCATTGTTAAGCAAGAGGAAGAAAAAGAAAAAAAACCCAAATTACTAAAATTACTTCAGAAAAAGCATTTCCAAAAATTTAATAAACTTTAAAATAATGTTCCTAAGATGTTACGTTAAGAACAGTGTCTGGGGCGCCTGGGTGGCACAGTCGGTTAAGCGTCCGACTTCAGCCAGGTCACGATCTCGTGGTCCGTGAGTTCGAGCCCCACGTCAGGCTCTGGGCTGATGGCTCAGAGCCTGGAGCCTGTTTCCGATTCTGTGTCTCCCTCTCTCTCTGCCCCTCCCCCGTTCATGCTCTGTCTCTCTCTGTCCCAAAAATAAATAAACGTTGAAAAAAAATTTTTAAAAAAAGAACAGTGTCTATCCTTCTACAGGCTAAGTTCTGATATCAGTTCAGACAGATACTAAATTCCAGTTCACATGTTGCTTCCTCCATGAAGTCTTCCTGGTGACTCTTTGGAATTAACATCTTCATTCACCTCAAATTCCATTATCTGGACCTCTTATCATTAGTATTTTTAGACTGTGTAGTAGTTATTTCTGTATATATCTTATTTCCCTACTACATTGTAAGTTCCTTAAGAGTAGGTACTGTTTGGGGCACTTGGGTGGCTCAGTCTGTTAAGCGTCCGACTTCAGCTCAGGTCACAATCTCGTGGTCTGTGAGTTCGAGCCCCGCCTCGTGCTCTGGGCTGATGGCTCAGAGCCTGCTTCCGATTCTGTGTCTCCCTCTCTTTCTGCCCCTCCCCCGTTCATGCTCTGTCTCTCTGTCTCAAAAATAAATAAACATTAAAAAAAAATTAAAAAAAAAGAGTAGGTACTGTTTTTCATTCTCTTTGTATTCTCTACAGTTCCTTGCATGTTATTTTGCACATAATAAACGCTCATAAATACTTGTTGAATGAATGCAGTACAACCAGTCCCCTCCTTATTTGGGAAAATAAAATGAAAACACTGTCATATGAGAGAGGCATTCAACTTGTTTTTTGTGGTCTCAAAGAATGAATAAAGAAGGACAAACGTTTGATATAGAAGCACTTTCTTCCAATTAAAGTCAAAAAATAGATTTGGTGACTTGTGAGACAAGGTTTCTTACCTTGTGTGGTTTCTACTAGCAGAAATGGAATGATTGTTATTTAAAAAATTTTTTAAATGTTTATTCACTTCTGAGAGAGAGAGAGAGAGCGAGAGAGAATGAGCAGGGGAGGGGCAGAGAAAGAGGGAGACACAGAATCTGAAGCAGGCTCCAGGCTCTGAGCTCTCTGCACAGAGCCAGACACGGGGCTCAAACCCACAAACTGCAAGATCATGACCTGAGCCAAAGTCGGAGGCTCAACCGACTGAGCCACCCAGGCACCCCAGAAATGGAATGATTATTGAAGATGCATAAAGTATAATCTTATTCAGCTCTGAAAGTCTCTTGGTGGCCAGAGCATTAACTCTGAAGCCAGACCACCTGAGTTCAAAGTTGGGGCTAAGTCACTTACTACCTGGGTGGGTTTTTGGTAAACCACTAAATCTCTGTGCCTGTATCTGCAAATTGGAGATAATTTATGTGATTCTAAGATACAATTATTTTAACATTTCTGAAATCAGGGTGCTTATTTCAATTAATGTCACCCAGATGGCAATTGTGACATAATTGTCAGTTCATATTGTTCATACTTGAAATGAGCTATATGCAATCTTAGTACACCAGATGTGTCTTTCAAAAGATTACAGTATAAATTGGCATTGAAACTAAACATTTTTGTACATGCAAAAAGGCAAGGAAACAGAGTAATGGGGTGTAAATTTCATATTAGTGAGCAAGTATTTATCATTAATTGTACATTTTTTCTTTTCCTTCTTAATGGTAAATAAAATAATGGTAAGTCTTTTTTTAAATTTTTTAATGTTTATTTTTTGAGAGACAGAGAGAGAAAGAGAGAGAGAGAAGGAGAGAAGGAGTGGGGCAGGGGCAGAGAAAGAGAGGGAGACACAGAATCTGAAGCAGGCGCCAGGCTCTGAGCTGTCAGCACAGAGCCTGATGCGGGGCTCGAACTCAGAAACTATGAGATCATGACCCGAGCCAAAGTCAGAAGCTTAACCAACTGAGCCATCCAGGCACCCCAAATAATGGAAGTCTTAAACTTGACATCTTAGATCCAGTGAAACTGTTATCTCACTGGTTATCTCCTGAGGTTGTTGTAAAGGTTGTAAGATTAAACATGTTAATACATGTAAACTGCTTAGAACAGAGCCTGGGACAAAGTTAGCACCATATAAGTACTATAGTTATTATATATTTTATCTATGTAGTCACCATAAATTTTAAGAGTTGCACTCTCGAAACCAGCTTCTAATGGGATGTCATAAGCGGTAAGGTCGTGGGGATTGCAAAAGAAAAACTAGGGGTTTCTTCAAGGTGAAAATATAGCTTTGGAAATTAGGAATTAATGCCCTTAAAGTAGAGGAAAGTCTCTGATAATACAATAAGTTCCTGTAGAGCCAGACTTCTTAAACTTTTTTCAATGAAAATGAAGATTCTGGAGACAAAGGTTGTGGTGGTATCTCCTGCCTTATCTCTCTTTCACACTCTACAGTGTCTGTGCTGTCCATTTCCCAAGGCATAGCCGCCTTTTTGAGATTTCTACTTCTTATCGTCTCAGAAATTTCACGGCCTTTCTTTTGTGTTGGGTCCTGTTTCCTAAATCCTATGCCTTCCTCTTTCTTAGTTTTGTTTTACATTTTGATGGAGATAGTCTTCTCTCCCTGCTTAGAAAAGGTGGGCAACAAGTGAAAAAAAATTTTTTCTGAGGATATGTTTGTCTAAAAATATCCTTACTTTCGGGATGCCTGGGTGGCTCAGTTGGTTACAGTGACTTTGGCTCAGGTCATGATCTCACAGTTATGAGTTCAAGCCCCACCTTGGCCTCTGTGCTGACAGCTCAGAGTCTGAAGCCTGCTTCAGATTCTGTCTCCCTCTCTCTGCCCCTCCCCTGCTTGTAGTTCATCTCTGTCTCAAAAATAGATAAACATTAAAATAATTTTTTAAATAAACATATCTTTACTTTTACTCTCAGTTTATTGATAATTTGGGTATTGAATTCTAGGTTGGAAATTGTTTTCCTTCAGAATTTTGAAGGCATTGCTTTAGTGTCTTTTAACTTCTATTGCTGTGCTAGGGAAGTCCAATGTCATTCTGATTCCTGATACTTTTGATGTAGCTGGATACTTTATATGTAATGATACTTTTTTGGTTTTCATTCTGGATATTTTCATTTAAGATATTTCCTCCACCTCCTATGATCTAAAACTTCTCAGTGTAGCTCCTTTTTCTTCAAATATTTGTTTTTGTTTTTTTATTATTATTATTTTAGTGTATTTATTTATTTTGAGAGAGAGAGAGAGTGCAAGCAAGCACATGTGGGAGAGGGGCAGAGAGAGAGAGGGAGACAGCGAATCCTAAGCAGGCTCAGCACTGTCAGCACAGAGCCCATGGGACTTGAATTCATGAACTGCGAGATCATGACCTGAGCCGAAATCAAGAGTTGGATACTTGATCGACTGAGCTGCCCAGGTGCCCCTTTCAGTATAGCTCCTTTTTAATTAATCATACCCAGCCCTAGAGTGGGTCCTTTCAGTTTGAAGATCTATGTCTTTCAGTTCTGAAAAGTTCTTCTGTGTTTTTTTTTTTGTTGTTGTTATTTTCTTCCTGGTGTTTTGTTATTCTCCTTTTCCAGAATAGCTATTCAGCAGATATTGTATTTCTTTGATACTTTAATTATCTTACTGTCTATTATCCATTGTTTTGATCAATTGTCTGGAAGATTTCCTTGACATTATCTTCCACACTTATTAGCGAGGTGTTTATGCTAGCTGTCATATTTTTAATTTTTCAGATCTTTTTAAATGTATCTTTCTTTTTCCTAGAACATACTATTCCCTTCATGAATAGAATACAATATCTTGTTATCTGAGAATATTATTTATGTTTTTTTTTGAAAAAAGTATTTTTATTTTAAAGTATTTTTATGCCTTGTCTCTTGGGTAGCTTTTGCATTTGTTTGGATAGCTTTTATGTCAAAGATATTCCTTGGATCCTTTATTGCTCTCACGTTTAAGAATGAGGTATTAATCGGTTCACTGGAAACTTTTGAGGGTATGCAATTGATTTGCTTCATTGTAGCCAAGCTTTTAAAAGTTATTTTATTTTAATTAAAAAAGTTTAATTGTGGGGCACCTGGGTGGCTCAGTCGGCTGAGTGTCCGACTTCAGCTCAGGTCATGATCTCACAGCTTGTGAGTTCAAGCCCCGTGTCGGGCTCTGTGCTGACAGCTTGGAGCCTGGAGCCTGCTTCAGGTTCTGTGTCTCCCTCTCTCTCTGCCTCTAACCCACTCACATTTGGTCTCTGTCTCTCTCAAAAATAAATAAACATTAAAAAACATTTAATTGTGGTAAAATACACATAATATAAAATTTACCATCTTTATAATTTTTAAGTTACAGCCCAGTAGTATTAACTACACTCACATTGTTGTACGACCAGTCTCCAGAACTCTTATCCTCTTGCAAAACTGAAACTCAATATCCATTAAATAACAACTCTCCATTTCCCCCTTTTCCCTCCCCTGGTAACGTTCTTCTACTTTTTGTCTTTATGAATTTGACTACTTCAGGTTTCTCCCATAAGCAGAATCATACAGTATTTGTCTTTTTGGGATGGGCTTAATTCATTTAACATAATGTCCTTAAATTTCACCCGTATTGTACTATGTGTCAGAATTTACTTTTTTTTTTTTTTAAAGTAAGCTTCATACCCAGCATGGACTACAACATGACCTGAGATCAAGACCTGAGCTGAGATCAAGAGTAAGTCGCTTAACAAATTGAGCCACCCAAGTTCAATTGGTTACCTTAGAATTTACTTCCTTTTTAAGACTGAATCATATTCCTTTGTATGTACTTGCCACATTTTGCTTATCCATTCAGCTGTCAGTGGACACTGGGGTTGCTTTCTCCTTTTGTCAATTGTGAATAATGTTGCTATGAACATGGGTGTACAAATATCTCTTTAAGACTATGCTTCGGGGGCACCTGGGTGGCCTGGTTAAGTGACAGACTCCTGATTGCAAACTCACAGTTTGTGAGTTTGAGCCTATTTCTGTGCTGACAGCATGAAACCTGCTTGGGATTCTCTTTCTGCCCTTCCCCTGCTTGCACACATGCACTTTCCCAAAAATAAATAAACATTAAAAAACAGAAGACTATGCTTTCAATTCTTTAGGGTATATGCCTGGAAGTAGAATTGCTGGATCATATGGTCATTCCATTAATATTTTGAAGAATGACTATACAATTTTCTGTATTTTACATTCCCACCATTTTACATTCCCATTTTACATTCCCACCAATAGTGTACAGTGGTTCCAATTTTTCTACCTTTTCATCAATACTTGGTATTTTCTATTAAAAATTTTTTAATGTTTATTTATTTTGAGAGAGACAGAGTGTGAGCAGGGGAGGAGCAGAGAGAGAGGGAGACAGAGAATCCAAAGCAGGTTTGAGGCTCTGAGCTGTCAGCACAGAGCCCGACACATGGCTTGAACCCACGAACCGTGAGATCATGACCTGAGACAAAGGTGGACACTCAATCGACTGAGGCACCCAGGTGCCTCAGTATTTTCTATTTTTAAAATTACTATTAGCTATCCTAATGGATGCAGGCAGGCTGTTTTATATGTATAGTTTGGGACTCTGCTTTTTCCACAGGAAAGGATCTTGAACATTTTTGCATGTCAATGGACATTTTTCTAAACATGATTTATTTTTTATTTTTATTTTCTTAAAGAGAAAGAGACAGAGCACAAGCTGATGAGAGGGGCAGAGGGAAAGAGAGAGAATCTCAAGCAGCCTCCACCTTGGGATCCTGACCTGAGCTAAAATCGAGTCTGATGCCCAACCGACTGAGCCACAGAGGTGCCCCTCAAAACATGATTTTTAATGGTTGTATTATTATTATTATTTTTAATTTTTTAATGTTTATTTATTTTTGAGAGACAGAGACATGGCACGAGTGGGGGAGGGGCAGAGAGAGAGGGAGACACAGAATCCCAAGCAGGCTCCAGGCTCTGAGCTGTCAGCACAGAGCCTGACCCCGGGGCTCGAACTCACCAGCCGTGAGATCATGACCTGAGCCAGAGTCGGAAGCTCAGCTGACTGAGCCACCCAGGCGCCCCATTCATGGCTGTATTATTGAACAGATCCTATAATGTGGTATTTAAATTTGTTTCCATTAATTTTTAGGGTAGAAATCTTTGTGTACATCCCTGATATTTTCTTTAGTTGATAAGGTCCTGGAGGTTGAATTCCTGGGTCAGAGGGTATATATTTTCAATATATATTGCCAGTTTTCTTTCCTGAAAGGTTGCATCAGTTTATATTCCTATTAGCAGTGTAAGAGTATCACCTACACTGAATATTAACAGACAACATTAATTAATTAATTTTAATTTGAGAGAGAGAGAGACAGGAAGAGGGGCAGAGGGTGAGAGACAGAATCTTAAGCAGGCTCCATGCTCAGCGTGGAGCCAACGTGGGGCTCTATCCCATGACCTTGGGATCATGACCTGAGCTAAAATCAAGAGTCCAACCCAACAGACTGAGCCACTCAGGCACCCCATTTGCCTGTTATTCTTTTTTTTTTTAATTTTTTAAATGTTTATTCATTTTTGAGAAACAGGGAGAGACAGAGTGTGAGTGGCGAGGGGCAGAGAGAGGGACACACAGAATCCAAAGCAGGCTCCAGGCTCTGCGCTGTCAGCACAGAGCCCCACGCAGGGCTGAACCCAGGAATGGGGAGAACATGACCTGAGCTGAAGTCGGAGGTTTAACTGAGGTTTGACTGAGCCACAGGCTCCCCTGTCTGTTATTCTCTTTTCTTTTTTCTTTCTTTCTTTTTCTTTCTTTCTTTCTTTCTTTCTTTCTTTCTTTCTTTCTTTCTTTCTTTTTCTTTTTTTAAAGTTTATTTATTTTGAGAGAGAGATAGAGAGAGAGAGAGGGTGTAAGCAGGGTAGGGGCAGAGAGAGAGGGAGAGAGACAATCCAAGAATCCCAAGCAGGCTCCAAGCTCTCAGTACAGAGCAGGAGGCAGGGCTGGAACTCATCAACCATGAGATCATGACCTGAGGCAAAATCAAGAGTCCTAGGCTTAAGTGACTGAGCCACACAGGTGCCCCATGTCATTCTTGAGTTGTTAGAACTTTTTATACACAAGCTCTCTTTGCCATTCATGATAGTCCTTCTTTTTCTTATTTACTTCGAAAGTTTATTTTATTTTCAACTTCCAGAAGTTTAAAAAGCTTATTTGGTTACATTTGTTCATCTTTTACCTTACAATTTCTCATTTTATACTTAGAAAACCCTTCTCCATTCTGAGGTCGGATGCTCATCTCTATATTTTTTACTTTATGTGTATCTCTGTGTTTAGCATTTCACTCTTGAATTAATTGTAATTTATTTCATTGTACGTTTTGATAAGAAATCTAACCCAGACAGTTAACTAATCGTCCCAGCACCGTTTTAAAAGTAAACCATTTCTTTCTTGGTTAATTTGAAATGCTCCCTTTACCAAATACATTGTTTATGCATTCGGTCTGATTCTAGACTTTTTACTCAGCTTCCCATGGTGTTACTAGGAAGAGTGAGTAGTCATTCAGGAAATGACTAGATGTATTGCCCTGGAGTATTGTTGCTCAGGTAATGAACCGTCTGGTTAAAAGGAGTGTATTGAAACAACCAATTTGAAAATGTATGAGAATGATTTTGTTGGAGTTCTTAAGTAATTAAGACGGGCTTGTGATGACTAAACATTTTAATCTTGTTTTTGAACATTGCTGACAGGATATTCAGTCATCACCCAGTTGCAAGGCACAGTTCCAAGGGCCATTCTAAAGAACTCCCTTCCCCCATGTCGCCATACTGTCACTTCCCTCCGGTCCCAGCTAATTTAAGAAGCCATCAGGTGATGAGCGGGTGTGTGCGGAGGTGGCAGTAGATGAAGGCTTAGTGAGCAAACATGTCCACACTGCCTCGGTTTGCTGTTCCTTTCTGGGGTGGAATCTATGAAGGGCTCTGATGACTATTCTTAATAAGACTTAAAAGCATGTTTTTCTTATCCTGCACAATCCCTCACGTGCACGGCCGGGTAGTGAGAAATTCCTACCCCGCCCAGTCGCCTCATTCTATCGGGATTGGGTTTGTTGAGGTCTTTCAAGAAGGCGCTGGAATGCCCCACGTGAGTTCACCCGGCCCGCTAGGGGGCAGCCGAGACCTGGGCAGCTGCAAGAATTACAGGCAGCCGCAGGGATAAATGGAGGCAGAGGGAGTGACGCGGGGAGTGGTTTTGCACATCGAGGTCAGCGTCGTGCTTCCAGCTTGCTTTACGGCTTCGGCAGATTGCTTTGCGGCTCTTCTCCCCTTCCCCGCCTTGATTTACGGCTTCTCCTCCTGTCCTTCCCCGCCCAGGGCTCGCTCTTGATTTGGACCTTCTTCCCAGGGTTCTCTGGCACTGCTTTCCCAGTCTCCTCTGCGCGGCTCTATCTAAACTAGCTTCCTTTTGTACTTAGCGTAGACCGAGCTCCCTGCGTGCACCGCGCGCTGCCAGAAGCGCGTAAGTGAAGAGGGAGGGGGGAACGGCCCAGTTGGGGTGGTTCCGGCCGGGGACTGTGGATCGTGGGGCGTCGCAGGTTCTGAGCAGATCGCTTGGGGGCGGCGGTTGAGCTCTTCCTGGCCACGGCAGAGTGATCCTGAGTCCCGAGGCCTGTACTAATTAGTACAGTAGGGGTCAGGATCACGGCTTGCTTAGAGTGTGGTTAGGAGGGACAGGGGCACAGGAAACTTGGACCAACACTCCGAGACGCCACGACGGGGGTGCAGCAGCATACTGTTAATTGTGGCGGCCCCCTGCACGGCGCGAGAACTCCAGAGGCTGCTTGTTGACCGGAGTGAAGGGTGCTGAAATTTGTGTCGGTAGCTGCACGGAGTTGGGATGAATATCAGGAGGGAAGGAATTATCCATTTTAAAGAATTTGATACTCAAGTTTAGCCGCATATTCAGCCTTTATAGATTTTTTTTTTAATTGAGATACAATTCACATACGATTACATTTCATCCATTTAAACAGTTCGGTGGTTTTAGTATATTCACAGGGCTTTGCGACCATCACCATTGTCTAGTTCCAGAACATTTTTATCACCCCCCAAAGAAACCCACAACTCATTAGCGGGCACTTCTCATTTGCTCCTATCCTCACCCCAGTAATCAACTTTTTGCCTTTGAATTCGCCAATTCTAGATATTTCACAGAAGTGGAATCCTACAGTTTTTGTTTTTTGTATGATGGGTTTATTTCACGTAGCATAATGTTTTGAAGGTTCATGCATGTTCTAGCCTGTGCCAGTACTTCGCTCTTTTTTATGGTTGAATAACAATCTGTTGTAGGGATATTCCACATTTTGTTTGTCCATTTAGTTAATGGGCATTTGAGTTTTTTGTACTTCTGCATTACTTTTGCATTACTAGACCTTTTAAGGTCTGTTCCTCCATACAAATCACAGTTTGAGTCACATTTTTGAACTAAATTCTCATAAGCCAGCATTATTTAACTCCGGGACTGGCTCAGATATTTTAGTGGCCTCAGGTCTGGGATCTTTTGGGGAAGTTTGTCTTTTTAAAGTCTTTTCTCTTAGACCACTAACTGTAGTGAAAGCAGAGAAATATTTGTGTTTCTGTGTGATGTGTGCCATGACCTGTTGTTACCTTGTGATATGAGCTGGGTGTAGCTGGAGATGAGTGTATGAAAAATATAACTGAGCTAGCTGTGGGAGAGAAGTTTTATAGCAAAACAAAAACCCTGTTCAGTCCTCATTATTCATGGAATGTGTTTTGGGGAATTCACCTCACTAAAATTTCTTTGTAACCCCTAATTCAACACTCACGGTGCTTTTAAGTATATTTAGTGTCACATTTTTCTCATTTTCATACTTTTTGTTAGCGATTTCAGTTTGGAATGGCCTCCAAGCATATTGCTGAAGTGCTATCTAGCATTACCAGTGTAAGAAGACTGTGATGTCTCACAGAGAAAGGAAAGCTTCCTTTAGATAAGCTGTTATATGCTTATCTAAAGCAGTTATGTGCTGCTGGCTGTGGGTTCAATGTTAAGGACTTAGTATGTATTGAGTAAGGTATCTTTCAACAGAAACACACATCAAACAAGATTATGTATTGACTGATGTAAGAAAATATTGTGACCAGAGGCTCACAGGAACCTAATCTTGTGTTTCTCCTAGGAGTAGTGGTTTGGTATTTGATAATTTGGGGTTCATGGTGACTTTATAGAACTACAGTGAATAATGAGAATTGACTGTATAACCGATTTCATTATTGGCTCACTAATGCCAGTTATCGGTAATTAGTATATGGCTCTTTTGCTCTTGAATGGCTGAGTGTGGATTACAGTGCAATATGTGCTTTGATGTATGTCTAAAATGCTGTAGGAACATAGATTAATTCTTAGAGTGTAAGCTACATAAAGCTTGAAAGAACAGACAACATTTGAAGTTTCACAAATATAGCAGCATGTACATAAATGAAAATAAAAGAAAAAACCTTAATACCCAATCCTGCTGTTCTTGATCCTTGGAATCAGAACCTCCCTCATCACTAAGTTCTGTCAATTCTGCCTCCTGAAAACCATATCCAGAGTCCATCCTTTCTCAACATTTCCATGATTTTCCTTTATCATTTTTTTTCTGGACTGTGGTAACATAGACTTCTAACTGATCTCTTCCTCAGTTACTCACTATTGACAAAGAAGAGACTTCAGAGACTTAACTGACTTAGTTTAAAATTTCCATTGCTCTCCCATGGTTTACAAGCTAATGTTTAAGCTTTTTTTTTTTTTTTTTTTTTTTTTTTTTTTTTTTGAGAGTATGTGCGTGCACAAGTGGGAGGGGGCAGAGGGAGAGAGAGAACCTTTTTTTAAAAAAATATTTATGTATTTATTTTGAGAGAAAGAATCTTAAGCAGGCTCCACGCCCAGCACAGAGCCAAAATCAAGAATTGGAAGTTGAACCAACTGAGCCACCCAGGCACCCCAATGTTTCAAGTTTTTTAAGGTGGCTTACAATACCCTTCATGATCATGCCCTGTCCAGTCTTTAATAAAGATGAGAAAAAGTCAGACAAAAGAGAAAAATTTCCATATGTAACATTCCTCATTCCCTCTTACTCCTTCCTCCCTCCTTTCGTGTATAATTAGAAATGCTTTTAGGTGAAAAGGAAGTGGATAAGAATAAAAACATTCTTGCTAATCTCGTTGACCTTCTTAATATCTCTCCAATTCATCCATTTCTTGCTCACAGCCCCTGCCCTGGTTCAAGCTCTTTCCCTTTCCGTCCCACAAATCTTTTCTTGGCCATATGTGTTTATTTCTCTCAGAAACCATCTTTCAGAAGAATTCTTGGGTCATATGGCAGATGCATGTTTAATTTCTAAAGAAATTACCAGTTTTATTTCCAAAATTATGAAACTTTAAGGCTTGTAGAAGAAAATATAAAAGCATATCCTCATGACCTGGGGGTGTGTAGAGGTTTCTTAGACAAGACTTAGAAAGCAATCCCCACTTAAAAAAAAAAAAAGACAAATATGATTACATCAAATTTAAAACTTCTCATCAAAGACAACTCTATGAAAATGAATAGGCAAGTACCTACACCTACCTAACAGGACTGATCTCCAGGGCACATAAAGGGCCATTTAGGATTCAAGGACTGGGGATAATCTGGCTGCTGCTCTACCCTCTGAACCTGAGGCTCCATCTTCAAGTCATTATTCTTTTTTCTTGAAGGGTGGCATGTGCTTACAGCTGAATAGTTTTACCAGTTTGTTTCTAGTCAACAGTGTATGAGAATTCCAGTTGCTTCACATCCTTGCCAACTTTTGGTGCTGCAATCTTTATTTTTAGCCATTCTGGAGGGTACAGAGGGGTATGTCATTATGGTTTTAATTTTAGTCCTTGATTACTAATGCTGTTGAACACTTTCCTGTGCTTATTGACATTTGTATATCTTTCTTTGTTAAGTGCCTGCTCAGATTTTGACCACTTAAAATTGGGTTATTGGTCTTTATTATGGAGTTGTAGGAGTTATATCTTTTTTTTTTTTTTATATCCTGGATGTCAGTCTCTTGTGGTTGCCTATTCATTTTCATAGGGTGTCCTTTGATAAGCAAAGCATTACATTTTGATGTAGTCACGTTTATCATTTTTTTCTTTTATAGTTATAGCTTTCTGAGTCCTAAGAAATCTTGACCACTTCTAGGATGTAAAGATATAGTCGTATATTTTGTTCTAGAAATTTTATAGTTGTAGCTTTTTTTTTAATTAAAAATTTTTATTTATTTATTTTTTGGGAAAAGATTTTTTAAATTTTTATTTGAAGATAGTTGACACACAACATTACATTAATTTCAGGTGTATGACATAGTAATTCAATATCTGTATATGTTATGCTGGCCTCACCACAAGTGTAGCTACCATCTGTCACCATACAACACTATGATAGTATCATTGACGGTATTCTCTATGCTGTGCCTTTTATTCCCATTGCATGACTGCAAGTCTCTATTTTCTACTCCTTTCACTCATTTTGGTTATCCTCCCAACTCCCTTCCTCTGGCAACCATATAGGTCTGATTCTGTTTTGTGTTTGTTTATGTATTCATTTGTTTATTGTATTCTATATATTAGTGAAATCATACGACATTTGTCTTTCTCTGACTAAATTATTTCAGTTAGCATTATACTCTCTAGATCCATCCATGTTGTTGCAAATGTCAAGATTTCAATCCTTTTTTATGAAATATTATTTTATCTATTCATCTATTGATGGATGTTTAGGCTTCTTCCATATCTTGGCTTTTTAAAATAATGTTGCAATAAACATAAAGCTGCATATATCTTTTCAAATTAGTGTTTTCATTTTTTAAGGAGGGGTGAACACCCAGTAGTTTAATTATTGGATTATATGTTATTTCTATTAAAATTTTTTTATTTTCTTTTTTTTTAATGTTTATTTAAAAAAAATTTTTTTTAAATCTTTTTTTTATTTTTGAGAGAGAGAGAGAGAGACAAAGCGTGAGCAGGGGAAGGGCAGAGAAAGAATCTGAAGCAGGCTCCAGGTTCCGAGCTGTCAACACAGAGCCCCACGTGGGGCTTGAACTCACGGACTGTGAGATGATGACCTGAGCTGAAGTTGGATGCTTAATCGACTGAGCCACCCAGGTGCCCCTATAGTTGTAACTTTTTAAAAAATGTTATTTAATCTATTTATTTTGTGAGTAGAGGAGAGAGAGATGGGCAGAAAAGGGCAGAGAGAGAGAGAGGAAGAGAGAGGATCCCAAGCAGGCTCCATGTGCTATCACCGTAGAGCCTGATGTAGGGCTCAAACTCACAAACTGTGAGATCATGATCTGAACTGAAATTAAGAGTCAGATGTTTAACCAGCTGAGCCACTCAGGTGCCCCTGTAGTTGTAGCTTTTACATTTAGGCCTATGATTTATCTCTGGTTTTTGTGAATGGTATAAAAAATATTTTGTGAAAACTATGAAAATTTTTCCCCATAGAGATACTCAGTTGTCAGATCATTTGTTGAAAATGCCATTGCATTACATTTGTACCTTTCTGATTGGGATTGCATTTTTTTTTTTTTTTTTTTTTTAATTTTTTTTTTTAACGTTTATTTTATTTTTGAGACAGAGAGAGACAGAGCATGAATGGGGGAGGGGCAGAGAGAGAGGGAGACACAGAATTGGAAGCAGGCTCCAGGCTCCGAGCCATCAGCCCAGAGCCCGACGCAGGGCTGGAACTCACAGACCACGAGAGCATGACCTGAGTCGAATTCGGATGCTCAACCAACTGAGCCACCCAGGCGCCCCGGGATTGCATTCTTGTGACTGTTTGAGTGGTGGTTGGTTTCTGGGCTTTTTTTCCTGTTCCACCGATCAATTCTTATGTCAGTTTTAATTCTATTTTAATTACTGGAGCTTTATAGTAAGTCATGAAGTCACATAGTGTAGGTCCTTCAGCTTTGTTGTTTTTCAAGATTGATGTGGACAGTCTAATGCAGTTCCTTTGCATTTTCCATATAAATATTAGAATCATTTTATCAGTTTCTACAAAAAAGTCTGAGGAATTTGACTGGGATGGCATTTAATCTTTAGATCAATTTGGGAAAAATTAACATCTTAATGGTTATTGACTCTTGAAATCTATGAACGTGGTACATCTCCCTTTTTACTTAGGTCTTAATTTTTTTTTAATACTGTTTGTAGTGTTCCAACAGGGAGGTCTTCTACACCTTTCCTTAAATTTATTCCTAAGTATGTCTTTTAAACTATTGTAAGGTGGAGACATCATTTTTATTATTATTTTGTATATGCTGGGCCATTTTTCTTTGACTGCTTTCAAGATTTTCTCTTTATTTTTGGTTTTCAGCAATTTGCCTAGGGTGTGTCTAAGTGTGATTTTCCTTGTATTTATCCTGTTTGAGGTTTGCTGACCTTAAATGTATAAATATATGCGTGTCACCCAATTTAGGACATTTCAAGCCATTCAAATTTTTGTTTGTTTTTGTTTTCCATTCTCTTTAATCTCTTCTTTTGAGACTTCCAGTTATACCTGTGTTAGCTGTTTTTATATTATTCCACAGGACCCTGAGGCTCTTTCATTATTTTCAGTCTGTCTTTTTCTCCTCTTCAGATTGTATAATTCTATTGCACTGTCTTTAAGTTCATGGACTCTTTTATTTTGCATTTTGTGAACAACATTGGTTGTCAGGTGGTTTACAAGATTCCTATCAAGAATAGTTCCTATTCTTTTTTTTTAATTTTTAAAAAATGTTTATTTACTCTTGAGAGAAAGAGAGAGAGAGACAGAGGCATGAGCAGGGGAGGGGCAGAGAGAGGGAGACAGAATCCGAAGCAGGCTCCAGGCTCTGAGCTCTCAGTACAGAGCCTGATGCGGGGTTCAAACCCACAGACTGTGAGATCATGATCTGAGCTGAAGTCGGTCGCTTAACCGATTGAGCCACCCAGGTGCCCCAGTTTCTATTCTTTTGTAAGTGTAGTGAGTATGGTTTCTTTATTAGAAGGCTTTTTGGGAGGCATGATTATATGTCCCCTGACTTTTAAATATTCTCTTATCTTACAGGATCTGTCATCTGCCCTTTACGGCACAGTTTCAAGGGCACTTCTCATTCCTTTTTGCCCTCTTCTCTCCAGAAACACTGGCTTTCCAAGACTGCCTCCTTGAGTTGTGTATACCTTTTATTTCTGGACTGCTCTGACCTACCGAAACTCTTTGTTAGTATCTTCATACTAAAAGTGGGTTTTCTTTTCTGGGGAGCAATTTTAGTTCCATCTTATGCTCTCCATCCTCCTCTTTCTTGTATGCACTTCTCTTCCCACCTACATCTCACCTTACTTTCCTTGAAGGGTTATGATGAACATTTGAGAAATATCTCCACCAGAAATTGCTGGCATTTTGAAGCTTGTAGTATTTTCAGTTTTCTTCTTTTCTTTTTCCTTCTCCTCTTCTTTCTTTTTTGCAGCATACCTTTATTTGGCAATCAACGATTAGTTGTCATTCACATTAACTGTAGATTTTTGAAAGTGGTGACAGGTACATAGGTCACCAACATATAGAGCTTGTTTGGTGAATCTTCATCCTCATTAACATTATCTGGACAACTGCATATGGATACAGTTTAAAATGTTACTTACTCCTTTGGCCCAGACAGCTTTGTTGAGCCTCATGTCAACATGCATTTCTGGAGTTCCCATCTCCTTCATGGCACATTTCCAGATCTCTTTGAGTGCCTGAGGGGCACACTTCCTGTAACCCAGTCCATGGATGTGCTTGTGAATGTTGATGGTATATTCTCTGGTCACTACCTCGTTGATGGCAGAATGATGGCAGAATGGCCCTTCTTCTCAACGCCCTTTTTTGCAGGAGCCATTCTACTGGGGCCCTGATTTGAAAAGGAAGCTTCAGTCTTCTAATTATATTAGAAGATACAGGATATTTGTGGTTTTATTTGTTCCTCTTTTTTGATCTGCATTGGATGTATTGGGATATTTGGATTTATGTAGCTGCCATAACCTTGTCTATGCAGGACGTCTTTCCTAACATTTTGTTTTGAAACATTTGAAGCCTTCAGAAAAGTTATACAAGGGAGGCCTGCGTATCCTTCACCTGGATTCATAAATTTGTTACTTCGATTTATCTTCCTCTCATTCTCTTTGCACATGCACACACACACATTTTATTCGTTGAATGATGTTTTACTAGTTGAATGACTTGAGAATAAGTTGCAAAAAGACATTGTGTGTCTTTAGTCTCTTAATCTAGAGGCATTCAGTAGCCTCTTTGTTTTGCTTTGTTTTGGTTTTTTGAGACATTGACATTGACATAGTTTGAGTCCAAGCCTTGTAGATTTAAACTTGTCTGATTATTTCCTCTTGGTTAAAGTCATGATTAAATTGGTAGAAATACTTTCTAAGTGATGTGACCTTTTCAGTGTATCCATCAGGAAGCTTATGATGTGATTATTACTGGTGACATTATGTTTGATTACCTGATTAAGGAAGCATCTGCCAGGTTTTTCCATTGTAAAGGTATCTTTTGCTCTCCCTACATTTTTCGCCAAATGTAGGTAGCTTGTCTGAGAGTAGAGCCCAGGATGTACTGGTAGAGCAGAGGGAGGTGAGATGGGAAAGAAAAGGCAGTCCACGGAGCATGCATGGTCAAGCCAGTCACCACCAGTGGGCAACCGAACCTAATTTGACTGGGGAACTTGAGCCAATGTAGAACTCATAGCTCAGTGTTATCCCACAAAGGGGGTAAGAAATCTAGGGTCCTTAAACACCAGCTCTAGTCAGTCACTGTTAGAGGGCTGCTCCCAGGGGCATCATTTCTCTGACACTTCTAGCTTAGCATGAACAGGTACAAAAATGGGCCCTGGATGCCAAAAAAGGCCTTCAGGTAAAGAGATACAAATGTTGGCATTTGGAAGTTAGGGCAGGGTGCACTACTGTGGTAAGAGCTGAAGGGATAATTAGCAGAGCATCCATGGTATCTCTATATCTGGGTATCCCAGAACCTAGAGCTTGAGGCAAAAGCTTATGGGCTGTTATTTTTTCAGGAAGCAGAAGTAAGGAAAGGGGAATTGAGGAGAGGAGATTAAGTCGGTTCAAGAGTACATGTCCAAGCTGGCTACCGCTTGGTAACAAGGTACAACTGACTGATTTCCTAAAGCTGTCTCTCAGGAGGATGTCTGAAGTACTGTGTCCCAGGACAATACACCCGAAGGAAGAAGAATTTCTCCCTCAGCGTCTGCATCTTATTGGTAAAAGGTTTGCCCCTGGTATATTAACTCCCTCAAACTTCCAGGTTGTACATGTATGGACATCAGGTGGACCCCACAGGTTCTCACACCTCAAAGGCAAGAGGGAGGCCAGGGGTGGGAGTGAGAGGCATTACCATGAGCAGGAAGTAAGGGACCAGTGGTTATACCTATGTGCATTCATTTAAAACTCATGCCCATTTGTTCCACCTAATGACAACCAGGGTGGAAAAACTGATCAAAGGCCTCAGAGACAGACAAGGCAGAGAAGATTTGAGGTGCAGGATAAGATATGCTTCCCAGATTTGATTCTCCTTTTGTTTAACAAATATGCACATACACATATACACGTTAAACATACATATAAACTTGGGGCAGCTGTGTGACTCCGTTGGTTAAGCATCTGACTCTTGGTTTCGGCTTGGGTCACGATCTCATGGTTTATGAGTTTGCGCCCCTCATTGGGCTCCGCACTGTCAGCATGAAGCCTGCTTGGGATTCACGCTCTCTCCCTCTCCCTCTCTCTCAAAATAAATAAATAACTGTAAGGGGCGCCTGGGTGGCTCAGTCAGTTAAACATCCGACTTTGGCTCAGGTCATGATCTCAGGTTCATGGGTTCGAGCCCTGCATTGGGCTCTGTGCTGATAGCTTAGATCCTGGAGCCTGCTTCAAATACTGTGTCTCCCTCTCTCTCCATCTCCTCATGCTCTGTCTCTCTCTCAAAAATAAATAAACATTAAAAAAAAGAATTTAAACATAATACAAACTCAATCACATATAAAAAAAAGTCATCTGTTGGTGGGGATCCAGCCAAATTTTACTTCCTTATTTTTTAATAGATGTTTCTACAATAAAGATATTTTAATTTTATAATGGGAAAATGGTTGTGGACAGTTTTAGGAAAGGTAAGGTTCCCCCCCCCGCCGAAGAAGTAACTGGAAAAAATGTAAGAAAAATGATTCTATGTTTTACTTTATGGGCAGGGACGAAGTTGTCCTTTTCTGTCATAAGAGGTTGAATCTTTTAAGATATTGTTTAGAAAAGTATCAAGTTGCTTTTTAAGTGTGAGAAGTGTAACTCTTGCCTTATAAAGTTAGTTTGTAAAGAATTAAAAAATATGCTTTGTCTGCGTGTCCTACATTATGTATTTCATTCATTCATTCATTCATCTAGCCAGTCACTGATTTAATCACTCACCAAACCCTCCCTTCCTAGCCCTGCATGAGCAAGGTTCCATGCTAGTCATTGGGGTGCCAAGAAGAATCAAGAAGAACCTCCTGCCTTCTAGGGGTTCATATTGGAGTGGGGTGGGGGGGGGGAATGGATGTGGAAGAGACAGTAGTCACCGAATATTCAAATGCCTTAAATTTCCTAGCCTCTACTGCAATTAAGTTGGGGCCTTGTGACAAGAGCTGTCCAGTGAACTGTGACCAGAAGTGATCTATATCACTTCTGGCCTAAGGCAGCTATGAACCAGTGTGACTTTTCCAACTCTTTCTACCCCTGCAGTGATGACCTTGGAGGTCACGTGTGCTAGATGACACAGCGACAGTATGGCCAGGGTCACCAGACTCTTAGATCTTGCATGAAGGATATATGAACCTTTATTATGTTAAATTACTCTCCCTTCTTTTTAAAAAAATGTTCATTTATTTTGAGAGAGAACACGAGTGCACATGCACAGGTGGGGCAGGGGCAGAGAGTGAGGGAGAGAGAATCCTAAGCAGGCTCCACACTGTCAGCTCAGAGCTTGACTCAGGACTGGATCCCACAATTGTGAGATCATGACCTGGGCTGAAATCAAGAGTTGCACACTTAACCAACTGAACCACCTAGGCGCCCCTCCCTCTTTTTTTTTTTATTGTGGCAAAATATATATAACATAGAATTTATCATTTTAACCATTAAAAATAAATGTTTTTAATGTTTATTTTTGAGAGAGAGACAGCATGCAAGTGGGGGAGGGGCAGAGAGAGAGACACACACACACACAGAATTTGAGTAGCTCCAGACTCTGAGCTGTCAGCACAGAGCCGGATGTGGGGCTGGAACTCACAGACTGTGAGGTCATGACCTGAGCTGAAGTTGGACGCTTAACCCACTAAGCCACCCAGGCAACCCTCCTTTTAACCATTTTTAAGTGCAATTCTGTAGCATTAGGTACCTTCCCAATATATAGCCCTTTGTTTTTAACAAGTCGACAGGTGTTCATTTGAGACGCTGTGAACATCCCCCAACAACTTTTTAGTATCTAATGATTTTTGTTGGATATAATTATTAATCACATCATTATCATATGATAAATTTATGAGGTTGCTTTTATGAATATTCCCCTTTACAGATGTGGAAATTTGGGCACAGAGAGTTTGAGCAATTGCTCAATGTAAGTAACTTACTGAGTGGAACTGGGTGTTGAACCACATCTGACTTTAACGTTCAAAGCATTATTTATAGCAAGTATGGCACACTATGGCCTGTGGACCAAATCTTACACCTCTTTTTGTAATAAAGTCTTATTGGGACACAACCATGCCCATTTGTTTACATATTATCTATGGCTGCTTTCACACTAAAATGCCAGGGTTGTGTAGTCATGACAGACTACATAGCCTGCAAGTCCTAAAATAATTACTCTCTAGCACTTTACAGAAAAAGTTTGCTGACCTCTGTTTTTAAAATTTTTTTTTTTTTAGTATTTATTTTTGAGAGAGAGAGAGAGTGTGTGTGAGTAGGGGAGGGCAGAGAGAGATGGAGACACAGAATCTGAAGCAGGCTCCAGGCTCCTAGCTGTCCACACAGCCTGATGCAGGGCTCGAATCTATGAACCATGAGATCGTGACCTAAGCTGAAGTTGGTCGCTCAACCACCCAGGTGCCCCCCAACCTCTGCTTTATATAGTAGATATTTAATTTTTAATTTTGGTTTTTATTAAAATAATACATGTACATATATGGAAAATGAAATAGTGCTAAAAGTTTTATTTAAATTTTTTTTTTAAATTTTTTTTTTCAACGTTTATTTATTTTTGGGACAGAGAGAGACAGAGCATGAACGGGGGAGGGGCAGAGAGAGAGGGAGACACAGAATTGGAAACAGGCTCCAGGCTCTGAGCCATCAGCCCAGAGCCCGATGTGGGGCTTGAACTCCCGGACCGCGAGATCGTGACCTGGCTGAAGTCGGACGCTTAACCGACTGCGCCACCCAGGCGCCCCTTATTTAAATTTTTTAAGTTTATTTATTTTGGGAGAGAGAGAGAGAGCAATCAGGAGGGTTAGAGAGAGAGGGAGAGAGAGAATCCCAAGCAGACAGCAAGCAGACTCTGTGCTGTCAGCACAGAGCCCTACTCAGAGCTCGAACTCAAAAACTGTGAGATGATGACCTGAGCCAAGAGTTGAATGCTTAAACGACTGAGCCATCTACGCACCCCTAAAAGTTTTATTTTGAAAAAGAAGATCCCTGCTCCACTGTTCTCCACCCCTTGGAGACAGATCCATTTCATTCTTTTAACTCTTTTCTGCCATTTACAATTACATTCTAAATAAGATCTTCATTTCACTATTTCCTGCTGTAACAATTTTGAGTTTTAGTCTTTTTATTTTTTTATTAAAAATTTTTTCTTAAATGTTTGTTTATTTTTGAGAGAGAGAGAGAGAGAGCGAGCATGAGCAGGGGGAGGAGCAGAGAGAGGGGGAGACCTAGAATCCAAAGCAGGCTCCAGGCTCTGAACTGTCAGCACAGAACATGGGGCTTGAACTCACAGACTGCGAAATCATGACTTCGAAGTCCCCGAAGTCGGACTCTCAACCAACTGAGCCACCCAGGCACCCCTATTTTTTTATTTTTTATTATTTATTTATTTATTTATTTTTTTTTTTGTTTTTTAATTTTTTTTTTCAACGTTTATTTATTTTTGGGACAGAGAGAGACAGAGCATGAACGGGGGAGGGGCAGAGAGAGAGGGAGACACAGAATTGGAAACAGGCTCCAGGCTCCGAGCCATCAGCCCAGAGCCCGACGCGGGGCTCGAACTCACGGACCGCGAGATCGTGACCTGGCTGAAGTCGGACGCTTAACCGACTGCGCCACCCAGGCGCCCCTATTTTTTATTTTTTAGAGAAAGAGAGGACTCAGGTGGAGGAAAGGGGCAGACAGGAGGGAGGGAGGGAGAGGGAGAGAGAGAGAGGGAGAGAGGAAAAATCCTAAGCAGGGTACATGCTCTGCTTGGAGCCTGATGTGGGGCTTGATCCCACAACCCTGGGACCATGACCCAAGCCAAAACCAAGAGTTGGATGCTCAACCTACTGAACCACCCAAAGGCCTCTGATCTTTTTTTAAAGGTAAACTCTACCCCCAAACTGAGGCTTGGACTCAAGACCTTGAGATCAAGAGTCATGTGCTCTACCAGCTGAGCCAGCCAGGCACACACCTGTTTTTTGTTTTGTGTTTTTTTTTAAGTTTTATTCTTTTCTTTTTAACTTTATTTTTTATTTTTTAAAACTTACATCCAAATTAGTTAGTATATAGTGAAGCAATGATTTCAGGAGTAGATTCCTTAATACCCCTTACCCATTTAGCCCATATCCGCTCCCACAGCACATCACCTGTTTTAACAGATTGTGTGTGTGTGTGTGTGTGTGTGTGTGTGTGTGTGTGCGCTAATTTCTTCACATCCTTGCTAACCTTGATTATTCACTGTCTTTTTTATTGTAGCCATACCAGTGTGTGTGAAGTGTTGTTAAGTTTTTGTTTTTAATTCTAGTTAGTTAACATAAGGTGTAATAATTAGTTTCAGGTGTCCAATATAGTGATTGTGTTATAGCAATTTAGATATTATTGACTAATCTAGTTAGGCTATTCCTTTTTTAGTGCTAGGTTATAAATATCTCATTCTTAGCTGGAATGTAATGTTTTATGATCATTTATGTAAAAATTTTTTTGATGTTTATTTTTTAAAGTTTATTTATTTTTGAGAGGGAAGGAGAGAAAGCACAAGCAGGAGAGGGGCAGAGACAGAGGGGAACAGAGGATCTGAAGCAGGCTCTGTGCTGACAGCAGAGAGCCTGATGCAGGGCTTGAACCCACTAACTGCAAGATCATGACCTGAGCCACCCAGGCACCCCAATCTTATATTTATTTTTGAGACAGAGATAGAGTGTGAGTGGGGGAGGGGTAGAGAGAGAGGAAGGCACAGAATCTGAAGCAGGCTCCAGGCTCTGAGCTGTCAGCACAGAGCCCGGCGTGGGGCTCAAACTCACAAGTCATGAGATCATGACGCCTGACTGAGCCACGCAGGTACCCTGGTTTTATGATCATTTAAATAGTTTTTTGCATTTTCATCATCCTGTATATATGAAAATTGACACGCACCTAGCCGTAGCCAACATTTATTTAGTACTTCATGTGGCACTATTCTAATGCAGTTTTCATGCAGCATCATGTTAATCTCGACAGAACCCTTAGGAAGTGATAGTATTATTATGGCCATTTTCTAGATGAGAAAACATCATTTAGAGAGATTATGTGATTTTCCCCTTGGTCAAGCAGCCAGTGGGTGATAGAAGCAGAAGCTGACAGAACTTGAGCCCTTAAATATTCTATTGTAATGCTGTATGGAGAGTCCTACTACTTGATATTCCTAGATTTGTAGTTTTACTGTCAGCAAATAACCTGGAGACTACAACACGTAAGTTTGCTGAGGCACAAGCCTTTTTTTTTTTTTTTTTTTTTTTTTTTTTGCCAAGTACTGTTTATTTTGCACGTGCCCACAGCAAGTTTGCACTGAGTAACTGTATTCTATAATAGTAGGCCAGGGCTAGGTGGTGCCAAGAAGAACAGGACATGCAGAAAAGAACAGGAAGGCAAACATCAGGAGCAAATAATTCTTAATTTTTTTTTAACAAATACACTAAAGGATCATGCAATACCACCAGCATTGGATGCAGTCCTGGGGTACCGGTCTGTACACCCCTTTGCAACTGGTTCCATGATAGCAGAATCTGTCATTTCACCTTTATTGTTTTCAGTGACCCCTGTGTTACCTTCAAAATAGAAAAACACACTATCTTTTCTCCGGTAAGACTTTCATTATCCAGTTATCACTGCTGGATGTACTTTCTTTCTGGGCTCTGGTTTGCCTTTCTTCACTGTGGCCATCCCCATGTCACCCACGCCAGCAGCAGGACGTGTATTTAGTGCCTTATCCCCTTTACAGAGATGATATACAGACTCTGGGCTCCTGTGTGGTCAGCATAGTGGATCATGGCTCCTACTGGAAGACCCAGGGAAATCCGGAATTTCACATCGGAGGACTCACCACATCCTCACTTCCACATCTGGAATGCCAGAAGGGGACAGAAAGGCTGAGGCCTAACTCTGAATCTATTTGATTTGAGACAGGTGTGGGGTAATTAGGTAGAGGGTCCTTCTGAGGGTCATTCTGTTTTCTAGTGGACTATAAACATTTGCCAATCTCAGTCTAATGCATTGGCTCTCAAACTAGAGTGTGTATCCGAATCCCTCAGTGGGCAAGTACAGACTCCTGGGCCTCATCTCTAGTTTCTGATCCAGTAGGTCTAGGGTAGGGCCTGAGGATTTGCACTTCTAATAAGTTCCCAGGTGATGCTGACTGGTCTAACGCTGTACTTTTCCTGAATGTTAGGGTCGTCTGTACTGCCTTCTCTTCTTCTTTAATTTTCCTATCTATCAGTCTTCTCCTTCCAGCTAGCTTGTTAGTTCCTGGAAAGCAGTTCAGTTATTGTGGCTTATATTTCTATTTTGACCCCACTGAAGCCAGGATCATGTTGCTCATATAGTAGGTAGTAATCAGGGGAGTGTTTCCTGTTCTTTGGGGATTTTTTGTAATTTTGGCTTTTTGCATTATAAATATTGCAATTAGAATACATTCTAATTGTAAAATTCACTTAAAAATTTTTTTCATGTTTATTTTTGAGAGAGAGAGAAGAGCATGGTGCAAATGGGGGAGGGGCAGAGAGAGGGAGACAGAGATCTGAAGCAGGCTCTGCAGTGCCAGCACAGAGCCCAATATGGGGCTCTAACTCATGAACCATTAAACCATGACCTGAAGTCAGACATTTAACCCACTGAGCCACCCAGGCACCCCTAAAAATCACCTTTATTAGCAGCATCATCACCCTAGTAAGAAGAAAAAAAATTTTTTAAGTAGGCTACACTCTCCACATGGGGCTTGACATCATGACTCTGAGATCAAAAGTTGCATGCTCTAGCATGTTCCAGCCAGCCAGGCAGGCACCCCCACTCCAGCAAAAATTTTAACAGAAAGATAGAAGTGGACGCTAAAGGATCTCAGTGGCCTGTTGGATGATAGCACTGAGGAACTAAGTCCTTGACTGGGGCAGTGCTTATAAAAAAGTGTCAAGTAAATAAAGTGATTTGTAGGATACTGCATCTGGATGCTTTCATCTGAGTTTTAGTAGAGGCTCTTGCCTTTTACATTTAGCATTCTTTGAGATCTTTTTTAATCTTCTGTTTCTGTAGAAGTCCCCCAGAATCAGCATGTCCGTGACTGAGGAGGCGATTCTCGGAGGCCGTGGCAGCCATCCTTCTGCTGGTGGCAGTTCTGTGTTATGCTTTGGACAGGTAACTGTGTGTTTTCTCTCATACCTGGCAAGAATGAGGTGAAGTGAAAAGATATGAGAAAGTAACTTGTAGAGCACTGTCATATATGTGGGTGCTATTTATCATCAGTGGTTTTTCCTTTAGGTGCATTATTTGGGAGTCTGGTGAACTCTCAGGGCATTTTGGAATTTTAGCACCAAAAGACTGATGGTACTGGAGTTTAGATTTACATTGTGTTTATTTTCTTGGATAGGCTCCATATTCATATGGTATAACATTCAAAATGGAACGTAGACTATATGCGAATGAAAAGTCTCACTACTTCCCCATCACTCCTGTTCCCTTTTTGGAGGCATCCAGAGTTTCTGGTGTCATATTCTCTGTGGAGATATGCTGTGCACATAAAAGAGATTCTTAGTTTGTCCCCTCAAATTCTATCTTTGTCTTTACCAGAGATCTGTTTGTGAGCATTTATTTTGTTTACATAGGGCAAGGGGAGAACTGCCAAGGGGACAAAAATCAAAACAAGTAGTAGTATATTATCTGTGTATACAATGGAAAATAATTGTTGAATTAGAGAAGAGGTATAAAACTTTGGAGAGGATGGTGGATTTCCCCTACTCCCTCGCGGGCATAAATGTCATATACAGACCCCGAGGTGGGACATTTCAGTTTATGAATTCTCAAGTTTACTTGAGAAAGTTTTGTAAGGATGGTAGTAACACCTAAGGCATTGGCTCTCAAAATGTGGTCCAGTGACCCCTGAGGGTCCACAAGACTTTTCAGAGTCCATGGGGTCGAAATGATTTCCATAATAACACTAACATATCACTTGCCTTTTCCACTCATTCTCTTGTAAGCGAGTGAACAGTGGGACTTCCAAGGGAATACACAGCATGTAATGACGTTGCTTTGATGGCTGATGGAAGATGTGCCTTAAGAGTTTCTCAGTTTTAATTCCTGATATGGATAGATATAACCTACATAAACAAAAGCTCTTAGGATCCTCAGTACTTTTTAAGAGTGTAAAAGGGTCTGGAGACCAAAACAGTTGGAGACTTGCTGACATAAGGAATGGAGGAAATGCCAATTTAATTTTTCCTTTCTGGATTGCAGTGTCAGTACACAGCAGAAGAGTATCAGGCCATCCAGAAAGCTCTGAGGCAAAGGCTGGGCCCAGAATACATCAGTAGCCGAATGGCTGGAGGCGGCCAGAGGGTAGGAGAGTTTATATGCTTACGAAGTGGGTGCCCATATAGCTGGCTACTCAGATGATCTCGCCAGCTCCCTCTCTGGGTCCTGATGGATTCAGAAGGTTTCTAGTCCTAGGTGTTTCTGAGTGTCTTTGGGAGGGGATGGGTTCCAGCCTTCAGTGTCATCTGAAGTGACCCAAGTTTTGTCTTGAGACTTCCATACCTGCCATCTTGGAGTTTTTATACCGTCTTTTAAAACTGTTTCTTTTGCTTCTAATTGTATCTTCTGTGTATATTTTTGGTCTTCTATAATATATGTCAACCCGAGCCTTGTACATTTTTGGGAACTGAGTTTTGGAAACTGATAGGTGAGTGGATATCTTGCCCCTCTGAGTTTAGTCCCTTCCCTCAGACAAAATATTAGTTCTAACTGGTTTCTTCTGGAAGATCTTTGAAATAAGGTCACTGAGAATTTCCCTGGAATGTTTAAGGGCAGTTTTGCCAAAAAAGCTGGTAAGGAATAAATTAAGTAAATTTTGATTCACATTTAAGTATGGCAAGGAATTTTAACAAGCCCCTTTTCTCCCCCCGTTTAATTTCTTTTTCCAGGTATGTTACATCGAGGGTCACAGGGTAATTAATCTGGCCAATGAGATGTTTGGTTACAATGGCTGGGCACACTCTATCACACAGCAGAATGTGGGTATGTTTCCTGGCAATGGCAACTTCTTTCCCTTACTTTGGCACTAATTTCTGATGAGAGTATTTTGTGGGTGAGGATGTGTAGGGTAGGTATATTTGGTTGCCAGCAGAGGAATGTGGGTGAGGCACAGAGATCAGAATCCTCTTCAACTGGTTCTCTTTCCCACTCCTAGATTTTGTTGACCTTAACAATGGCAAGTTCTACGTGGGAGTCTGTGCATTTGTGAGAGTCCAGTTGAAGGTGAGGGTGATGGAATAGACCTGCTGCCTCTGAGGATCGGGTGGGCGGTGAGAGAGAATGAGCAGGTAGAGAATTCTCTGGACGGTGGCACAGCCAAGCTGGAGAGCTAGGCGCTAGAGCTGTGGCTCAGCCAGTGTTCTTTGGGATGGTGGTAGCCAAACATTCTTACTCATGTGTCCCTAAATGAATTGTGAAAAACTCTTGTTTTCTTGCACATTTTAAGTTTACTCCTAAAAGTTTTCACCGTAAGTATGAATACAGGTCCTCTGCCTTTCAAAAGTTTGTGCTATGCCGCTTTGCGTTTATGGAAGACCTACACTGGTACCTGTTTTCACTTAAATGAAAGAAATCCAAAGAGGATTTTCACTTTTATGACAAAAAGTGAACCCTGGCAGCAAGAGTGGCCCTGCCGAGCTCCTCAGCATCAAGCTCCTATAGCTTTGAACTATATCTGTGAGCAAATATGCTTTATTTTGATTTATTTTGTGCCTCCATTAGCAGGATGTGTCCTGATGTATCAGAGGAGCCTAATAGAGGCCTTTATTTATTTATTTATTTATTTATTTACTTGTTTGTTTGTCTTCAGAGAGAGAGAGAGGGAGAGAGAATGCTTGCGCGAGCAGGGGAGGGGCAGAGAGATTGGGAGAATCCTGAGCAGGTTCTGCACTGTTAGCACAGAGCCCAGTGCTGGGCTTGAACTCCCAAAACTGTGAGATCATGACCTGAGCAGAAATCAGGTGTTGGATGCTTAACTGACTGAGCCACCCACGTGCCACAAAAGAGGTTAGTTTTTGGATCTGGGAATGCTCAAAAAATTTTCCATACAAATTAATGGTACTTCTTTGCTTTATGCTACTTTGGCAAATGAAAGCTTTCATAAGAATGTTCTACTTCTGGGTAATGGGCGAAAGCTGTAGTTGCAAGGGTATATTTCTTGGCATATTGTAAAATTTGACTTTTTTTTTTTTTAATGTTTATTTATTTTTGAGAGAGAGAGTGTGTGCATGAGTTGGGGAGGGGCGGAGAGAGAGAAAATCCCAAGCAGTCTCTGCTCTGTCAGTGCAGATCTCGATGCGGGGCTTGATATCACAAATTGTGAGCTCATGACTGGAGCCTAAATTGAGTTGGACACTTAACCAACTGAGCTACCCAGGCGCCCCCAAATTCGACATTCTAAAATAAATGTATTGTATCTTTTTCTTCCTTTTTTTTTTTATCTACATATAGTTAACATACTGGGATATTTTAGTTCCAGGTGTGCAATATAGTGATTCAACAATTCTGTACATTTCTCATGGCTCATCAGGATAAGTGTACTCTTAATCTCCTTTATCTGTTCCTCCCATAGTTTTTTGTTGCATCATTTTTAAATATACCAATGGATTTTCAGTAATAGGTGATTAAATACTGTCATCTATTTAAAAAAACACATGAGCAAGGTGTTCTTTAATCATGAGAAATTTTACATTGTTTCTTCTTGAACTCCTGTTCTATTTCACCAGTGGCTTTATACTAATATAATATATCAATATATATAAAACAATGTTTGGAATGTATATGTTTAGAACCTTGTTAATAACCTTAGTATAATTCCTCTCTGTGTGTATGTATATATAAAAGTAATTTTTTTGAGTAAATTTTCAGTGACCTTAGGTCTTTAAATTTTTTAAAATTTGGGGCACCTGGGTGGCTCAGTTGGTTGAGTGTCTGACTTTGGCTCAGGTCATGATCTCACAGTTCGTGGGTTTGAGCCCCGTGTCAGGCTCTGTGCTGACAGCTCAGAGCCTGAAGCCTTCTTTGGGTTCTGTGTCTCCCTCTCTCTATCCCTCCTCTGCTTGTGCTGTGTCTTGCTCTGCCTCTCAAAAATAAATAAATGTTAAGAAAAAAAATAAATTATACAAAATCTGGATTGAATTACTATTATAGGTATTATTAACACACAATTGATTAGTCAGTTGTGTCTGTGAGGGAGACAACATAACTACATTAAAATTTGTATACTTAATAAAAATAAATTTTTGTGGAAAATGTATTTCTTAATGAGATGGATGAGGCTTTTTCTTTTTGGATAGTTTATATATCCATAGTTTATTTTTTAAATTAAATTAAAATTTTAAAATATATCCATAGTTTAATATTACTTTTTCCTAGACAGACCATTCAACATTAATTCTATTCTAACTTCTTATTTTTAGTAAATAGTACTGAAAAACCTTATTCACATAATAAACTGGGAATGGAGAGTTTTGTTATAGTGTCACTCATTTCTTTGAATTAACTTTCTGAGTTATATAAAAAATCACAGAGTGTGGGGCGGGGGCACCTGGGTTTCTCAGTCAGTTAAGCGTCTGACTTTGGCTCAGGTCATGATCTCACTGTTCCTGAGTTCAAACCCCGTGTCTGACTCTGTGCTGACAGCTGGAGCCTGGAGCCTGTTTTGAATTCTGTGTCTCCCTCTCTCTCTCTCTCTGCCCCTACCCTGCTCACGCATTGTCTCTGTCTCTGTTTCTCTCTCTCAAAAATAAACATTAAATTTTTTTTTTAAAAAATCACAGAGTGCTATCATCTAAAATTATATTTGGTTCTCTATCAGCTAATAACTCAATCAGGTCTACCTTCATTTTTGGTGAAAGCCAGAAATGGACACCACCTGACTAGTGAAAAGATTTAATATCCAATCATTAGAGTCGTTAAATATAATATTTCACATTTTCTTTTTGTTTAGTGTCCCAGAGGTTTTTATACCTTGGGGTCATGCACCCTAGTGAGATTTAGGGTGGGTTAGCTGTATGCCTTTTTTAAGTAAAAGAGGAGGTGGGAAGGGAGAATTGTCTCACATACTTCCCAGCAGATAAGATCAAGGACATAGTGCTGGAAATTAATTCTCTTACAGTTCTTGGTGCCCATTCATGTGCCCTTTAGCAAGGCTCCTGAGTTAATATGTGCCCAGTGTGGGCACTGTTCAGGGCAAAAAGAGTTGTGTGACAGGGACACACGACTGCAGCTCTTCATGTTGGGCTCTTCCCCCCACAGGACGGCTCATATCATGAAGATGTGGGCTATGGGGTCAGTGAGGGCCTCAAGTCAAAAGCCTTGTCTTTGGAGAAGGCAAGGAAGGAGGCGGTGACAGATGGGCTGAAGCGGGCGCTGAGGTAAGCAAAAGCTAGAGTCTGACCTGCTTCATTTTGATTCTTGTTTCAGAGCAGTTTTGTTTTGTTTTAGTTTGTTTAGAATGTAATACGTTCATGTGGTACAAAAATCAAAATAACCTGAGTCTCCCTCTCCCCTGTACCTCTTGGCCCCGTTTCCTGTTCTCCCGCGTGTCCCCCCATGCTGCTTTATGCTTAGTCAGTCTCCCCTCTTGGGAACACATGGTAGAATACTATCTTCTCTGTTCTGTGCTCGATTTTGCACACCCACTGCCTCAGTCATGGATCGGAGACCTTTCCACGTGAGTACGAGACAGCTTCCCCATTAAGCAGTTTTTCATTGTGTATGTACAGCTTAGTTACATAGAACAGGGTATTTTGCCTTTTTTTTTTTTTTTTTTTTTTTTGGCCTTTGAGAATTGAAGTGAATTGAATCACTAGAAAAACACATGTATGAATGAACATCCACTACAAACTTGCGGTACATAACCAGGCATCCCGAGTGAAGAGCTTCTGTCAGGGAGGTTGTGCTCTAAGTGTGTGTAGCCCACTGTTGCTGGGGAATTGGAGCAGTCCTCAGAAGAAATCTCTGCTCTGGAATTGGTGCTCCATGGCAGGAGGTAGCTAAGGAGTCTTTTCATAGTCCTTGCCTCTTGCTGAGGGCAGGGATGGTGCTGTATTCTGAGAACCTAAAACTAAAGCAGTGCATGAATGTGGCAGGTGCTCAGTAAACATTTTTGGATGTATATTAGGGTCCTTCTCTGCCACAGTTGAGAAGCAACTTGCACAGAGATTCTAACTGTGTTCTCTGATATTACCATGTAATAATTCTCAACCTATTTCACTCTTTTTTTTCCTTACTCTTAGAAGTTTTGGGAATGCACTTGGAAATTGTATTCTGGACAAAGACTATCTGAGGTCACTAAATAAGCTTCCACGCCAGGTATGTTAGAAATGGATGAATGGAATGCATTGCAGTAAAGATATTACTGATTCCCTTGTGTCATGGGTGACTGTTTGGGGATGGAGAGAGAAGAAGGGGAGACTCAGCCCTTTAGAGGGTCTGGAATGTGTATTTCTGACTTGTTTGAATATCAGAGCAACAGGAACCAATGGCCTTGTTTTACAGATGAGGACATTGAAGCCCAGAGAATGTATGCTAGTTGTTTCTTCTACACGGAGCGCTGTGTTCGGGAATGGTCTGAGAACCCTGCAGCACCACCATTTCTTAGAAACACTGAGAACCACACCTCTTCCACCTTCTTGCTTTTCCTTAGCTGGAGTGGATTTAAGGTGTAGATCCTCTTGTTTCCGTCTCTGCCTATCGCACGAGCTGAGCCTTTGCGAGAGAGGGGTCTGGAAATCGTGTATCCCCTGTAGTCACTCTTGGCCTGGGCTGAGTTGGGTTCTGGAATGTTCCTGGTGCCTGGAGGAGTGGCTGCCTTCCCCATGACATTCTCTGAGGCCCCGGGGAGCATTCCCTGTCTTGTACTTGAGGGGCTCTTGGGGTGGAGACCCTAACAGAGGCGTGTGTCAATTGGCATCTGTCAAAACTCCACTCTTTCCCTTGTTAAGATCCTTTTACACGTTATTAGGCTTGTATTTTCTTAAGGCCTTTTGCATCTGTGTTGTTAGGGATATCACTCATAGGTTTTTTTTCCTCTCTTTTTTAAATTGTGGTAAAAAACACATAACAAAATTTACCATTTTAGCCATTTGTAAGTGTACAGTTCACTGATGAAACAGATCTCCAGAACTTTTTAATCTTGAGATACTGCAACTCGATACCCAAAACACAGCTCCCCTTTCCCCCTTCTCATAGCCCCTGGTTACCACATTCCACTTAACTGTCTATGAATTTGACTACTTTAGATGCCTCATGTAAGTGGAATCATGCTGTTTGTTTTTTTTGAGTAACTTATTTGATTTAGCGTAATGTCCTCGTTTCATCTATGTTGTGGCCTGTTGATTTGTTGATGATTTTTCTCTTGCTGCTTCCAAGATTTCTCTTTGTCTTTGACTTTTTAAAAATTGAGATATAAGTGACATATAACATTATTTTAGTTTAGGTATACAACATAATAATTTGATATTTGTATATGTTATGAAATGAATGACATAATAAGTCTCATTAACATCCATCACCATACCTAGTTACACATTTTTTTATGATAACTTTTAAGATTTACTCTTTTAGCAACTTTCAGATATACAATACAATATTATTAGCTACAGTCACTATACTGTACATTACATTCCCATGACATATTTTTATAGCTGGAGGTTTGTACTTTTTGACCCCCTTCACCCATTTTGCCTGTTACCTACTGTATCCCTGGCAACCACCAATCTGTTCTCTGTACCTATGAGCTCTTTTTTTTTTCTCCTGCAGATTCTGCATATAAGTGAGATACAATGTTTGTCTTTCTCTATCTGACTCATTCCACTTAGCATAATGCCCTTGAGGTGCATCCACGTTGTGGCAAATAGCAAGTTTCCTTCTTTATGGCTCAGTAATATTCCATTGCATGTGTACTACATTTTCTTTATCCATTCATCCGTGGATAGACACTTAGGTTATTTCCATATGAACATGGGGAGCAGATATGTTTTTGAGTTAGTGTTTTTGTTTTCTTTGGATAAATATCCAGAAGTGGACTTGGTGAATCTCATGGTAGTTCTATTTTTAATTTTTTGAGGAACCTCCATACTGTTTTCCACAGTGGCTGCACCAGTTTTCATTCCCACCATTAGTGCACAAGGTTTCACCTTTCTCCACATCCTTGCCAACGCTTTTTATTTTTTTGATAATAGCCACTCTGACAGGTGTGAGGTGATATCTCATTGTGGTTTTGATTTGCATTTCCCTGATCATGAGTGATGTTGAGTATCTTTCCATGTGTCTGTTGACCATCTGTGTGTCTTCTTTGGAAAAATGTCTATATAGATACAGTTCCCATTTTTTAATTGGATTGTTTATTTTGTTGCTATTGAGTTCTTTACATATTTTGGATATTAACTCCTTATTGATTATATCATTTACAAATTTTTTAAAAAAATATAATTTGTTGTCAAATTGGCTTCCATACAACACCCAGTTCTCATCCCAACAAGTGCCCTCAATGCCCATCACCCACTTTCCCCTCTCCCCTACACCCCATCAACCCTCAGTTTGTTCTCTGTATTAAGAGTCTCTTATGGTTTGCCTCCCTCCCTCTCTGTTTGTAACATTTTTCCCCCTTCCCTTCCCCCATGGTCTTCTGTTAAGTTTCTCAAGATCCACATATGAGTGAAAACATATGGTATCTGTCTTTCTCTGACTGACTTATTTTGCTTAGCATAATACCCTCCAGTTCCATCATTTACAAATATTTTCACCCATGCAGTAGGTAACCTTTTCATGTTGACAGTTTCTGTTGCTATACAAAAGCATTTTAGTTTGATGTAGTCCTGCCTGTTTATTTTCTTTTGTTGGCTCTGCTTTGGTGTCACATTCAAAAAGTCATCACCAAAACCAGTGTTAAGGAGCTTATCACCTGTGTTTTTTTCTAGGAGTTTCATGGTTTCAGGTCTTACACTCATGTCTGTACTTCATTTTGTGTATATTTGTATATTGTGTCAGATAGTGGTCTGGTTTCATTCTTTGCACGGGCTATCCATTTTTCCAACACCATTTATTGAAGAGACTGTCCTTTTGACATTGTACATTCTTGGCATCTTTGTCATAAATTTGTTGATCATATACATGGGTTTATTTCTGAGCTCTCCTTTCTTTTCCATTGATCTATGTGTCTTTATGAAAATACTGTTTTGGTTACTATAGCTTTGTAATATAGTTTGAAATCAGGTAGCATGATGCCTCCAGCTTTGTTCTCAATATTGCTTCGGTTATTTGGGGTCTTTTGTGGTTCCATACAAACGTTAGGATTGTTTGTTCTATTTCTGTGGAAAATGCCGTTGGCATTTTGATAGGTATTACATCGAATCTGTAGATTGTTTTGGGTTGTTTAGGCATTTTAACAATATTAATTCTTCCAGTCCATACCATGAAATACCTTTCCATTTGTTCTTCAGTTTCCTTCATTAGCGTCTTGTAGTTTTCAGTGTATGGGTCTTTTACTTCCTTGGTTCATTTATTGCTAAGTATTTTATTCTTTTTGATGCAATTGTAAATAGGTTTGTTTTCTTAATTTCTCTTTCTGGTAGTTTGTAACTAGTGTGTTGTCTTTGACTTTTGGCAGTTTGATTATAATGTGTTTTGGTGTGAGCCTCTTTGGGTTTAGTTTAGTTAGCCTCTTTGGGCTTCTTGAATTTATACATATTCTTTCCTCAGATTTTGGAAGTTTTGGGCCCATTATTTCTTCAGATAATCTCTCTGCCCCTTTCTCTTTCTCTTCTTCTGAGATTCTTGTAATATATAGTGTGACAAGTGTCCTATAGGCCCCCTTAAGCTTGGTCATATTTCTGCATTCTTCCTTTGGTTTGCTTCTCTGAGATGATTTCAAATGACCTGTCTTCCTGTGGGCTGATCCTTTCCTCTGTCAGATCGAGTTTGCTGTAGAATCCCTCCAGTGAATTTTTCAGCTGTTACTATATTTTTCAGCTCTGGAACTTGTTAGTTGCTATTTAATAGTTTTTCTTTGTTGATGTTCTCATTTCATCCATGCATCATTTTGCTAATTTCATTAGCTGTCTGTGTTCTCTTTTAGCTGATTGAGCATTTATGATAGTTATTTTAAATTCTTTGTTAGGCAGTTTATAGATTGCATTTTTTTTAGAGTCTGTTTTTGGAGTTTTATTTTGTTACTTTGTTTGGTCCACATTTCCCTGTTTCTTTAAATGCCATATGATCTTTTGTTGAGATGTGGCATTTAAGAAAACAACCACCAGTCCCAGTCTTTATGTACTGGTTTTGTGCAGGGGAAGAACTTTACCAGTTGGCCCACCTAGAGGTTCTAGGACCTCTCAAACCTCTTATGATCTCTTTCTCCTCCTGGCATCTCACTGCATAACTGTAGCACAACTATTCTTGTGCTCATCTCTGTTTTTAGTGGCTTTCAAACTCTGTTGCTGGTCTCATCATTGTGCTGAGTCAGGTGAGACAGAAAGCAATGCCATGGGCAGCTCTAGACAAGCCACAACATTGGATGCACAGTCTACTCCTTTGTTTCCATCCCAGAGGAAAAGCTCAGTACGTGAGGTTTCTTCCTGGTTGTGCTACTCACTGCTGGGTAGGGGCAGGGGCGGGGCACAAGTGGCCACGCAAAATGCCAGTTTTCCTACCCCTTTTGCTGGAATCTTGTCTTGGTTTTATGCTGGCTTGAGGCCTGTCACTTCTTAGCTGGTCACCGGGGTTCTCAGAAAGGTATTCTAGTTTGTATCTTGGTAACTCAGTGTCTCTAGGGGAAGGGCCCGTGGAGCTTCTGAGTCTACCATTCTGCTAACATCCTCCCTTTCTTTTTTACTCTTAGTTTTTAAATGAATTAAAAAAAATTTTTTTTTTCATGTTTATTTATTTTTGAGAGAGAGACAGAGCACAGGCAAGGGAGGGGCAGAGAGAGGGGGGTACATAGAATCCAAAGCAGCCTGCAGGCTCTGAGCTGTCAGCACAGAGCCTGACGTGGGGCTTGAACTCAGGAACCGTGAGATCGTGACCTGAGCCGAAGTCGGAGGCTTAACGGACTGAGTCACCCAGGTGCCCCAGTTTTTAAATGAATTTTTAAAATGAAGTGCAAATTATACACAGAAAACTGTATAATTCATAATGGCACAGCCTGATGAATATTTAGTAGTGAACACAGCTATTTATCTCCCAGATAAAAAAACATTACCAGTACCCCAAAGCCCCCATTTGCCACTCCCATTCACTACCTTGACTTCTCTTTTGAAAAGTAACTACTGTCCAGACTTCTCTAGTCTGTTAGCCTCATAGATTTCCTTCCCTTCCCTTTCATTTCTTTTTCTTTTCTTTCTTTTCTTCCTCTCTTTCTGTAATATACACCCAATGTGGGGCTCAAAGTCACAACCCTGAGATCAAGGATTGGATGCTCTACCAACTAAGCCAGTCGGGTGCCCCAGTCTTGTAGGTTTTTTTTTGTTTTTGCACTTTATATAAATGAAATTGTATAGTTTGTGCTTTATAAAAATCCATTGAAGTGTTAACATGTACATATAAACATGTAGAAAAGTACACATATCATAAATGTTCAGCTTGATGAGCATAGCCATAGAACCATCTGAAATCAAAGCAAAATATTATCAGTGTCCCAGAAGCCTCAATAGTGTTCCTTGCAGTGACTGCAAAGCTCTCCCCTCCTCATCACTACTAAGGAAAACCTCTTTTAACAATATAGGTTTGGGGCGCCTGGGTGGCGCAGTCGAAGCGTCCGACTTCAGCCAGGTCACGATCTCGCGGTCCGTGAGTTCGAGCCCCGCGTCAGGCTCTGGGCTGACGGCTCGGAGCCTGGAGCCTGTTTCTGATTCTGTGTCTCCCTCTCTCTCTGCCCCTCCCCCGTTCATGCTCTGTCTCTCTCTGTCCCAAAAATAAATAAACGTTGAAAAAAAAAATTAAAAAACAAACAAACAAACAAAAAAAAAACAATATAGGTTAGTTGGCCTTTTTGCACCTTGGGGAATCAAACAGTATGAACTGTTTTGTGTCTGGCTTTCAATTGACATGTTTGTGAGATTCACTCATGTCACATGTAGCATTTTCATTGCTGTATACTTTTCTATTGTGTGAATATAGCACAGCTCATTTTCCCATTCTGTCTAATAGACGGAGTTTTGGAGTAGTTTTTGGTTGTTTTGAATAGGGCTGCGGTTAGCATTCTTGCATGTCTTTTGATGCATACACACCCATTTATCTTGGGAATGAATTATTGGGTCGGGTCAGAGAATAGGCATATGCTTCGTTTTAGATCTTTCCAGTGTTCATTGTGGTTGTATTAATGTACACTCCTGCACCGTGGTTTATAGTTTCAGCTGTTTCAGGTCTCTGGCAGCACTTAGCATTGTGAGTCTTTCAAACTTTTTTCAAAGTTCATTTTTTTTTTTGTAGTAAAATATATATAACAAAACTTATCATCTTAACCATTTTAAGTGTAGTTAGTGGTGTTATAAACCTTCCTTCTGTTGTACAGCTGTCACCACTGTCCATTTCTAGAACTCTCTTTTTAGCTTCCTGCTTCCTTTTCCCTGTAGCCCCTGGCAGCTGCCATTCTACCTTCTGCCTCGTTTTTTTGACTACTCTAAGTATGTACCTCCTGTACATGGAATCATACATATTTGCTCTTTTGTGACTGGCCTATTTCACTTAGCATAATGTCCTCAGTGTTCATCTGTGTTGCATACGCTATTTTATTTTATTATTTTATTTAAAAATTTTTATTTTTACATAATCTCTACACCCATTGTGGGGCTCGAACTCATGACCCCAAGATCCAGAGTTGCATGCTCCACCTACTGAGGCAGCCACGTGCCCCAAGCTCATTTATTTTTAATCTACTATTTACTTTCCAATGTAGATTAGAAATTTCATAATGTAATGAAATTATTTTCAGGTTATTAATTACAAATTTTATTTTTTTGAGAGAGAGAATCCTAAGCAGGCTCCACAGCACATTGCCCAATGCAGGGCTCAATTTCACGATCGTGAGATCATGACCTGAGCTGAAATCAAGAGTCATTCGCTTAACTGACTGAGCCACCAGGTGCCCCTCAGATTATCTTTATTAAAATTAGCATCCATATGAATCGAGACAGTTCTCCCAAGTGAAAAGCTCTGGGTTTCTATAGTGCTCAGGGCCTGGAAGTACAACATATTGCCAAATGCCATGAAGTACAGTTAGTTCTCACATTTGGTGAGATGCAGGAACTACCCTAAATTGGGAGACGTCAGTGCTTTCCAAGTCTTCTTCCTCCTGTCATTTGAAGGACACTTAGTTGTGCCGTAGCAACCTGTGAGTGTTGTACTGAGGAGAGTTGTATTTTGGGGGAAGTCCTGGAAGAAAGGCCAGAGAAAGTACAGGCCTCCACAAGGAGTATGTGTGATCATTTCCACGAAAAAGAGACAAAAAGTAGACAGCATCAGACAGATCCAGCTGCCCACAAAAGATTCAAATTAGGATATATAGAACATTTGCCTTGAATCATAAAGTAAGATTCCTTTTTACCAAAATTTGATTACTACAGAAAGGTATAAAGTAGAAAATGAAATTGTTTTACTTCTCCCATATAATTAAAAATGTTAGTTGAAGCACAGATCGAAGTATGGATCCTTTGTCTCAGCTTCTCAGGATCTAGAGGGCACGATGGATAGTGGATGGTCAAATACCATTTTCCAGGAATCTAGACCTTGAAGGCAGGGAAAAGGAAGGGGAAGCACACTTGGAAGAAGTTATTTACCTCCTTTCTTCCCTTATTAGTTGCCTCTTGAAGTGGATTTAACTAAAGCAAAGAGACAAGATTTTGAACCCTCTGTGGAACAAGCAAGATACAGCAGCTGCCGGCAGAACGTGACTCTGGGACCCCCGAAACCACAGGAGGTGACCTCCCCTTGCAAACCAAGCCGCTCAGATGATCCCCACCTCGTGAAACAGGAAGACAAGGCCGGCAGCTCCCGGTATGAGGCCTCGGTTCCCTCTCTTTCTCTTCTCAGTCTTCGTGACCTCCATTTTCACCTCCTGAGCTAGCAGACTGGTCTGTGTCCTCCCTCAAGAGTTTACTTCGTTAACTCAGCCCCGCCTTATTGCTCTTCTGATGCAGAAGCCTGGCCTCCGCCATGGAGAGCGATGCCACGTACCAGCGGAAGCTCCGGCAAAAACAGTTGCAGCAGCAGTTCCGGGAACAAATGGAGAAACAGCAAGTGCAACTATCTGCTCCATCAGTGGAAAAGAAGAATCAGGGTGTGTGAGGAGGATGGGAGCGGAGGCCCTGGGGAGGGGTCCCGAGGGACTAGCCTGATCCTCTGCCAGTATGTACGGTTACGTCCAAACCAGAACTCAGTAGGACATCAGGTCAGGATAGAGTCTAAGCAATTAAGACTGTATGAAATCCTGCCATGCATTTCCCCATTTCTAAAGACGCCCTCATCTATCTTCAGGGAAGGAAAGGGGCCTTGACATAATCTAGAACTAGAAATTTTAGGGTATATAACTTTTTTTTTCCCCTTTCAGCTACTTTGGCCATCTCCGTATTAGAAAGCTTTTCTGAGTCGTCTGTGAACATGAGGCAAAATTGTTTGAAGATAATTGTCTTTCCCAGAGAGTAGAAACAAAGGGCTTATCCCAGACCAACTGGATAGTTGCTTTAGGAGAAATGAACCTTGTTTTCTCCCCAATTTAGTGAGAAGAAAAGAGAATCGTGATTTTAGCCTCATGCAGATCTGTATGTAGGTAGGAATGGGACCAGGAATCTTGGATCTCCTATTGGCTGTGCCAGGAACCAGCGTAACTCTAGGCAGCTTTGCACTTCTGAGGTGCTCCCTCCAACAACTGAGTGATTCTGATTTTGTCCTCTCTCACTCGCTCTCCTGTGAACTGTAGCAGCACCGCCAGCACTTCCTGTGAAACACAGCACCCCCATAACTGTTTCTGAACCACACACGGAGAAAGACTTCCTCACAGGTCAGTAGGAGCTAAAGGAATGACTTAAGTATTAATATACGTACTTATTATTATTTTTTAATGTTTATTTTTTTTTTTTGAGAGAGACGAGTGTGAGCGAGGGAGGGGCAGAGAGAGAGAGGGAGACATAGAATCTGAAGCAGGCTCCAGGCTCTGAGCTGTCAGCACAGAGCCCAATGCGGGGCTTGAACCCACGAACCGTGAGATCACGACCTGAGCCGAAGTCTGATGCATACCGACTGAGCCACCCAGGCGCCCCAATATAGGTACTTATTAAATGAAACCTACGAAATGCACTTTTGGTAGTCACTAATACATTTTAAGAGAGACATAAAAATCCTCATTTTAATCTTATAGCCCCACAAAGTTTTAGAAAAAGAGAGGACACGTAATGGACTGCAGGCAGTTCTGACAGCACATGCTCAGCTCCTCTATGGTCCTAAGAGAAACTCTGGCATACTTTTAGTGGACAGGGAGAGAGAAGTTCCAAAAGCTGTCATAGTCCACTCACGACATGGAATTTCTTATGACGTTTTTCCCAGTGCTTTGTGAGAACACTTCTTTGTTGATGCTGCGTTTTCCCACGATCTCTGTCCTTGCAGACAGTCTTGGAATGTGGGATATGGATCCGGATGCAGAGGACAGTGATGTGAAGCCCTTGTCTAGGCCAGAACCACTCCAGACCCCTGCCACACCAGTCCTGAAACACCAGGTGGTGACCTGGAATAGGACCCCACAGGACCTCTGTCACCAGGATCCACAAGCAAAATCTGGACCCAGGCAACTCCAAACTCACAACAGTAACCAAGAGATAACAGGTAGCGAGAGTGTTCAGCAACAAAAATTGAAGGGAGAACTTGGGTTAATTCTTTGCATTTTAAAGAAAGAATGATGAATTCCATTTTAAGAAGTTGTATAATATTATGCCAGAGGAATATCAGTGTAAGAAAATGAAAGATAACTGGCTTATACGCCAGAACTTTTCCTCTGGGGGCCCTGACTTCAGGTGTAACTCCTTATAACCCTTGATAGTAGTAGGAAGCTTAAGCATGACTGACTGAAGAACTTTATCTATTAAAGTGGGCCCATCATGTTTGGTATTGCAACTTGATCTAGAGATAACACAAAGATCTACCCTCATAACAATTTTTATTCATCTTTTAGGTTTAATGTTTATTTTTGAGAGAGACCACGCGTGCACAAATGAATGGGGGAGGAGCAAGGGGGGGTGTTGGCGGTGAGGCAGAGGATTTGAAGCAGGTTCTATACTGACAGCAGCGAGCGCGAACTCACGAAGCATGAGATCATGACCTGAGCCATAGCTGGATGCTCAACTGAGCCACCCAGCTGCCCCACTGGCCTTTCAAATTTTAGCTGTCAGTTTCTTATTTTAAAATCATGGCAGTCCTATTTAAATGATTTTTTTTCTTCCATAGTAAACTGTGATTTCTATGACAAGAACCAAGACTTGAAGAAAAGGAAACTGGATCCGTCTTAACTGAGGCTCCGGTCACATCATTGGACTTTGTCACAAAAGGGACTTCCGAAAACTACTTTTTGGTCATGAAATTGTTCATCATTCCTAGGGAATGAGCTTTATTTCCAAGGATTTACCTTGCTTCATTCTGAACTTTACCTGAGGATGAGTGTTGGAGCCTACTGCAGATAGAGCAGAGCAGTCAGAAAGCCCTTTTAATGTTTATTTATTTTTGGGACAGAGAGAGACAGAGCATGAACGGGGGAGGGGCAGAGAGAGAGGGAAACACAGAATCGGAAACAGGCTCCAGGCTCCGAGCCATCAGCCCAGAGCCTGACGCGGGGCTCGAACTCCCGGACCGCGAAATCGTGACCTGGCTGAAGTCGGACGCTTAACCGACTGCGCCACCCAGGCGCCCCAGAAAGCCCTTTTAAAAAGCTTGTCACACACTGCAGTGGGGAGGCTCTACGACTGAACACCTCTCTGGCTCTTGAGGATCTTCTCTATTTATTCCTAAGCTCTTACATTAGTAAGTAGAGGCATTTCAGGAGTCATCAGTGGCTACCTGCCTTCAAGCAATATAAGCCATACTACGAAGCACGGACTTTAACCACCACCTATATCAAGTTATTGTTAATGTCTGTCTTCTTTGAACTTTAGGTCTCCACATTTATTGCTGTCCACACCACACTGTGTATCCTAAGAACAAAGACTAGAGTGGGGTTTCGCTACTTTGCATCAATCCAGCCTGCCATCTTCATCTATGATAATCTCTCCTTTATAGGTTTATGAAGTCACTGTCCTGTGGTTTTTTTCCTTATCAAGGGAATGATCTAGGACCAAAGAAAAGGCATTTTAAGAAAGCAAAATAAATTCTTTTTAACAAAAAATGTAAGTAGGTGTTTATATTTTTGCATTTCACATGTGAAGGTGGCTTTGTATCTCAAAAAATTTTTTTCGTATAGTTTCAGATGTTTCATAATTCTTCCCCCCAAATAATGAGTTTGCAGGTTTACTTTTTAAGTAAAACAGTACCTTGGGCTGTGCCTTTTATCTGATCTTCACGCTGTGGCTTTTATAAATTTTTTGCATCAAACAGCCATCTGTGGGAAGCTATGAACCCGAGGCAGGGAATTCCTGAAGTACAGGAAGGCAGCCGTTTCTGTTCCTTCGGAAGATGATGTAGCTTACCCTGATTTTCCTTTTACCTTACTACCTCGTCACATGGATTTGGTCATATGTTCATCTTTTGATTTTGACACCCTTACCACTTTCGTCAGAAAAAACCTTTTTCTGAAGCATAATCTTAGTTTAGTTCAGGACTGCTAAAGAGGTCCTGGAGTTAGGAATCTAGTTATATAAATTGTACACAACTCAAAAGTGAGCTAATGAGATCATGAAAAAGGAATTTGCTGGAAATGAAAGCCCACAGCTCAACAAAAGCAAGTTTGGTTTATTTGAATGGTTTCATTAAATAAGTCTACAAAGGTAACAAACTGAAGCACAAAGCGCAATCTTACAAGAAGCGCAACACCCAGAGTTAGTGCAAAATGTACAATTAACGGCTGCTGAGAAACCCCCAAGGTTTGAATTTAGTTTATTTGTTTTTCTAAACAGTGTACATTGTTAAATAATGTAAGGAAAACATTTATAATTCAGAAAGATTTTTGTAATGTGGAAAAAGATACTCAAAGTGTACTATTAACACAAAAATAATTTAAACAGTTCAGTAGCGCTAGTTCATTCCTCTAGGCTTCAGTTATTTCATCCACAGGAGGGAAGAAAAATCAACAGTAAATAAAACCAGTTCTTACTCTTTGTGTGTAAGTGAAGAGATCTCAAAATTAAGCCAAAATAACAAAAAATAATGTGCTGCATTTGGTTCCCTCGTTCCTCCAGTAGAAAGTATAGTCTCATTCATCTTAGGTGGTCCGTTTCTCATTTACTCAGCACCTTCTTTGTTCTATTCTTACTCTTACCATCTCCCCAAGGATCTTAAGCAGAGAATAAATAAGTAAACAGCTTTGAAGTAGGGCTTGGAACCCCTGTTAATTTCTACTTTCCTAAACCTTCAGCTCTCATTTGCATCTTTGGGACCTAGGCTAACTTAATACAGGACCCATGAAGGAACGGCAGGACAGGACAGCCAACCAGGCTCTTCCTGTTGTGGGGATTCCTGGGATGTGCCAGTTGAGGTGGGTCAGAGATCAGAACTATGTTAATTTCCCAACTCAAGTGAAAAGAAGCACCCCCTAAATTAAGAGTTCTAGCTTCTTTCCCCATCTTCAGAGATAACAGAGATCTAAACATAGCCAATTAGGAGTATTTCCTGAAAGCTCTGAAAATAACAGAACTGCCCATTACAACTAGGCATAGCACTAAATAATACTGATTGGTTGCAGTTATTACTTAAGGGGAGTATTTGTTTATATGAAAATGTGAGAATATCAGTTGCAATTCTAGAAAAAGAGGTGGCACAACAGACTTAGGATTCTGCAACCATCTGGACATCACATAGGAAATGAGTAGGAATAAGCACTCTTTCTTACAATGCTTAATTCAGATGTGGGTCCACTTTCCACAAAATACAGTACCCCAAGCTGGGAAATGCAGGAGACATTTGCAACAAGAGGAAAGCAATCCATACAGTTTTTCTTAGAGCAACTTTCTCCATCTGTGACTCTTCACTACCAGTTTCCCAACTTAAAAACTAGCCCCCACTCCCTTTATATTCAGCCATTTCTACTAGGTCTTGTCTGTTCCAGCCTGGCTCAAGTAAGGCTTATGGCACCCACAGGCCAGGCATCACATATCTTCATAACGAGTTTGTTCTCCCATTCTTAGTCTTCCTTTTTCTTCATTTATCACACACCACCCTTAATCTTTTAAATTGTCCAATTTTGTTACGAAACCCCTCCTCACTGTTCCTGAAACAGAACTTTCTGCTTTCAACCACTGATGTCAACTTAACTTCTCACCCTGCTCATCTTACGCCTGCTCTAGACAAAATTGAATGACTTAAAAGAAAAAAAAAATACTCTTTCAGTTTCCCTTTGGCATAATCCTCTGCTGGGGTCACATGGACCTATTATCCTTCCATACGCCCTCTGCTGATTTGGGGTCTGATGAGAAGTTGGTGCTAATGGCAGAAGCAGTAGAAGTCCAAGGCACTAAGATATCCAGCAAGCAATACTGGGAGAACAGAAGTATTCAAGTACAGTAATTTATACAATCTTACATTCACATTTATTTATCTACTACAATGGAAATACAAAGGAAAAAGCTAAAGTGTCTCAATAAGTAAAGGACAGAGCTTGCTTTTTTTCAACTTTTTAAACCTTTCGTATTTTACTCTTAAAACTACTGTTGTCCAACAACATTTATATATCACAGTGTTTCCACATCAAAACTGATGGCAAAGTTACATGTCCGCAGGGAACTTAATTTTTTTTCCTAATTGCTAATGCTGCAGTCAAAGCTGCTAATATCATTTGCTTAAAAGCACTAATGACCTATCATAAGAAAGGGTTGAAACCTCAGTCCCCTGGTGTTTTTCACTGGGTTCTAAAGAGCAAAAAGAAAGAAAGAAACAAAAGAAGAAACAAAGAAAGAAAAAAAAAAAGGGAGGGGGGAACAGGGTAGGAGAGAGCCCAATAGGTTTTTTGTGTTGTGGTTTGGATTCTTGAGGGAATAAGGGATTTGGGGTGGGTACCAACATTAAGAGCTCCACCCACTTGAAAATCCAGATGGGGTTTGGTTTTTCCACTGACTGAGCTCTCTTGTGGCTTTCTGATAAATGATTTTCTTTCCTAGCCCTTGCTATTGGGTGTAGAGAACAGGAAAGCATAGTTTGAAACCGCCCCATCACAAGAAAGCTGCTCTTTCCCTCTTGTTCCACTCCAATAAATGGTGAAGGGGGAGGGAGATTCTCAATTCTGAGGGCTCTAAGCGGTATTAAAAACATTCCTTTCTGGCAAGAAATAACCAGTTAAATGCAGCACTAGTAGTTAGTATATAGGCTACTTTCCCATTCCCCCCTCCCGCCCACCCCTCAGCATTCCATCTCCTGCCCCCAAATCTACTCGGTTAATGTCTCTAGGTCTAAGTGGTCCGCAAGTTGGAACCTGGGGGGTTGCTGATGGATTTCTGCAAATTGCTGATGTTGAAATTCTGTAAGGAGGCAGTTCCCACAGGTTGGAACTGGCCAAGTGGCTGTGGTGTTGGGCCACCTGTCCCACTCCACTGAGTGCCAAAGGGGGGAGCTGGAAAACCGTACTGCTGTGGGGGGCACATGGACTTGGTGAAGTGACCTAGAGAGGTAGCTGATGCAGCAGAGATGGGGGCAGAACCACCCAGGTTTGAGGTCATGGAGATGCACAGCTGACCAGGTGCGGAGAACTTCCTTGCCATTCCAGGGCCCTGAAAACAAAACAACTACATGTAAAGTCCGGTGTGGGTGTAACCCATGGGTGTGAAATGGGTAGTACTGAAATATAATTCTAGGACTGGGGCTGGTCTAATCTTACAGGGTATAGCGAAACCAAAACTCGCACCAAACCTTCCATAATAATTATCGGCTTTTTATACTTAACATGTTAGGGTAGAATAACTATTCTGATTGGAAGTGGGCAGAGTCATGTGCTTGTGTACATATGCGTATGTAGTTCAAGGCTTCGAAAGAAAGGGGGAGAAAAAACTTTAGTTGACAAACAGGGAGCTAGAAATTCAGGGAAGAAAAATAAAAGGGCAACCGGGTGATTTTTGTTTGTTTCTAAAGGGGTTAAAAGTCATGAGCTACTACAGAAGGCTGTGGCATGAAATGTTAAGCACTAACCTGGGTACTTGATATCCTGTCTGAATTCAGATGTGTGCTAAGTGATACTCTTGACAGATTAGGAAAATGGCAAGAAGGGAAGAAGACTTGCCTCATAATTCATGTGTCCTTTGCTTCCTCTCCTGCCTGAAAGATTCATGGCATCTCGGGCCCAATTGTCTACCAACTTGTGCAGATCATCTGTGAATGTGCCCTTCCTGCTGGACGTCATGGCAGGAGGCTGAGCTTGGGCGGCTTGGCTGTTCACTGTTCCCCCGACAGTATTTGTGCTGCTGGTCCCTAGGATTAAAAGAAGCAACAGAATACAACCATTAAAAGGAGGTTGGGTTTTGGCTTCAGGAAGAGGGAAAACTTCACAGGATGATGAATGGCAAGCCACTGAATGGGGAGAGGATGAGTTGGGAAGCCATGCAAGACGGGAAGGTTCCAAGGTCTTGTTTAGCCAAATGTTTTGGCATAAGAGGGTAATGAAAACAGGTTCTCTTCAGGAGTTGCAGATGAGGCTAAAAAACTCAAGATGGTGGTAGGCACAAAGGGGAGGGACCCCTTTCTGCCCATTCCCATGGCATCTAGAGTACGGAAAGTAAGTTTCAGTACTCTATTCCCAGCATCACGCTGATGAGGGAGGTGTGGTATGGTCAGTGAGGCTCTAGAATGCTGCAGAATGCAGGGCAAAAGAGGATTTCTCGAGCACTGAGGCAGGGTTAAAGTAGGAGTTAAAGGAAAGCAAAGGTAGATGCTTGGCCCAGGAAAAGATGGGCTTCCCACACCATGTGGATACTGTGCCACAGTCTTTAGCCATTCTTTAACAGAAAGAGGTGATAAAAGAGACAGCATGCTCGGTTCAAAAAACCTTTTTCACCTGGACCCGTACACACAAATTTGTAAACAAACTCGGGAGGAATGAAGGCTTCAACCTCTCCCAGTTGCCTATGAGTTAAGAACCAAGATTAGTCATGAAGAAGGTTCTCTGTGGTGTGCCTGAATCTTTCAACTCCAGGAACACATGGTTTTCCTGAAGACGACCTCAGTCTCAATTGGTTCAATTGGTTTGTGGATTCTCACCCGTTCCCCCCTTTCCCAGGAGAGCAAGCAAGCACTTGTATGTGGAAGCAACAGGAACATTCAGCTGAGGAAGGAGTGCAAAGGGAAGGAGGAAGCTTTGAGGTTATGATGAAGGAATTCTATTTCTATGGTTTGATGAGAAAGGAAGAAGGAGTCTGTGTCCTGCCTGATTTCGGCTCTGCTGGAGGGCACACTGAAGATTATTCGAAGAGGCAAGTTTTAGGGAAGAGGGAAAGAAAAGTCATAATCTTGTTTTTTTTCCCTCACCCCCCACTTTCTTACCAGAATTCACATTTGCTGCAGAATAAATAAAAGCTACTAAGGTAAGTTGTGAGCCACTAGGCCTTAAGGTATCCAAATAATGCTGGGGGCTAAATAAATGCATACATTTTCCTGCTTTCCAGGTCGAAGCAGCACCAGAGCACAGCAGCATGCCCGAAGCAACTCTGCCATTTAAAAGCCCTTTATAATCCACTGCTGGTCTCAAGTTTATACCCCACTGCCCTGGGAATGGCACACACAAGCACGTCTGTATTAGAGGAACAGCTAATTCTGAGGTGAAGCTGCAGAGTGAGGAAGGTCACATGCTTCTTACCACCAAGGCAAGACATGGATTACTGCAGTGTGTGTATTAGCTCACTTCTGAGGGCCCACTGGAGCCACAAGGGGATAGCTACTGCACATACAGCGTAAAGGGCAGAGTAAGTTCTCCTGTGGGACAGGAAACCCAAGTGGAAAAGGATAAAAGCACAGGAAACAAACAGCTTTCCTTGAAAAGCAAGAGAGACCGTGGTGGGGAAGCACAGAGTGGGAAGCACAAGCAATGAGGGTGGCAGTCGTGACAGTAATAGAATCCAGAAAGCAAGCGTATCACATGCATGAGGGCTATTTTCCTGTTTGAACAATAACTGCTTGGTGAGCTTGATGATGAGTGAGACAATCAAAATGAAAACCAGAAACAATCACAAGTGAGAAGAACTGTCACAAGCCAAATATGAGAAGCTCAGTAGAGGTGAACACTGCTTATTCACAAACAGCTCATGCCGGGGTCACACCTCTCTAGTCTCATGCTAGTCGTCTCTGATGCTGTGAGGCTCCTTTACAACCAAATATCATTCTTCATTTTCATCTGTCTTACACAGTACTGGATTATGAAGGTGGGGTTTATACTATGAGGAGGTTGGCCATACAGTTAACCTTATTCTGGCTTCTGAAAACAGGCTTTCCCATTAAAGAAGGAAACAAACACATCCTTCTCTGACCAGAAATTAATGCCTGGGAAAAGTTGACTACAAAAGCTAGAAGCATGGATAGTGCATTTAGTCCACTTTAGTAGGAAATGGTTTAAAAACACTTATAATACACATATTTTTGAGGATGCTGCTTGCCTTCCAGAGAGTACACTGAGTAGCCTCTAGACCTTTCTCAGTTTTGCTGCAAAGCTCTAGGAAGTAGTATATATTTTACCACCCCAAATCCATTTTTTTCTCCTGCCATAATACATTTCCCCCACGTCCCACCACCAGATCCCATGAACGATAACCTACTATGAGTCACAGCTTATTGCCCAGTACCCCAAATACAGAGTTTTCTGACTGTCTAGGTGGCCGATTGGGTAGTTGAATTGCATGCACGTTAATGAGAAGCCATCAGCCTAAGAAGCCAGACTCTACAAAGTAGTGCTTTTCTCCTCCCCAATCTAGCAGACGCCTCCTGCTGTGATATGAGGATGCGGACTTTTCTATGTTTTGACCAGTGCTGATTTTCCAGTGGGAGAACAGCGGCTGGCACATATCTGCTAACTAAAGGGCTCTCCCCAAAGAGCCAGGCATCCCTGATCTCTCTCTCTCTATCATGGGCATCATCAATCCATAATTGTCACAAAGCCAGGATCACAGAGGGTCATCATGTGAGAGCATTGACTAGGAGGTGATTTCTTAATCTGTAAGGATAGCCAGAGGTCAGCAATTAAGCATGTTAAAAAATATATTAGAACAGGGTGCAGAACTAGACAGATGGAAGTTGGGAAATGAGGGTGTTGTGAAGCTTCAGGGTTCCAAGAACTCATGGATAACAGGCTTTGCAATCAAGGACCAAAAATAACAGAAAGAAAAGATAATTACTACAGAGCTGGTTGCAAGGACAGACTTTTTTCACCATCTTCCCTGAAGCACAAAGAGAGAGCAACGTGTTAAAGACAAAGAAACATCAGTGTAAAATATTTAGAATCTCCAAACAGCACACAAAGTGCCAGCAAGAGAAAGCAGAAAGAGAGACAGGTTGGTGGGACCTGGGAGTCCCTGCTATGGGTACAGTTCTATGGGACGCAGCTTGCTAGCTGTCAGCCTTCACGTGGTTATCTGATGGCCAGTGGCACCTGGCTGACGGCTGAGCTTCCACCAGTCTTTGTATCTACAAGTAATGCTCTGCACTAAGGTTCTGGGGGAACCTGGGGGAAGAACTCCAGTCTCTCAGGTCTTACTGCTTGAATTTCAAATACCCAAGCAGTCTTTCCACTGACCCCGTCCCACTTTCTGTTTCTCCTGCTGGGTTGGTAAAAAGCATTCGATAAAATGCATTAAACAATTCTACCACAGTAGACTTGACAGTACCATTGTTACAGTTTTGAATCCTTTTAAATCGGCTAATATATTTCCAAATCCTAGACATACATACTAACCCCGTCCCCTCCAGAAAAATTTTTAAAAGTATGTGGAAAACAAGCAACTTTTGAACATAAATAAAGCGTTAAGCCAAGCCGTGCTTCCAAACCATAATCTATTTTGAGAGCACAGAATAACGCATCCCAAACTAAAAAGACCCCACACCTGGTAAATAAATGCCTGTTTTCCTTTCCCTATTTGCTTTAAATCTGCCTTTCGTAATTTGTTTACCAAGGCTTACATGATGTATACTTGTGTGCCTTCAACAGATGTAGGGCCTCTCGTTTTAGACCCAAAAGGAAGTGGTAAGATTTAATATTTCTAACCACTTTCATCTGAACAACAGTGTGCTACCACCTACCTTTAAGAGTGTGGTGAGAATTTATTTAATTAATTAATCTGAAATGTATCACTCACATTGTTCTTCACAAAAAAGCCTTGGTTCTCTTTCTTCCCTCTTCGACGTTTCAGGCTGTATAGCATACAGCAACCTACTTTGAAACACTTGTCTCCTCCTATTAATGTCATCTCATCTTGCCAGCTGGACATATGCTTATTTAAGTGTCAAGGTGCTAACATGCTTGGTCCAGCCTGGTCTAACCAAACATCACACATGCTTTGGAAAACTACCAAACTGGATAATGTCTTCCACCTCCTTCTTTGTTCAATAGTCCTGGATACTGATACATGAGGCCCAAGGACCTCTGAACCTCAGAAACAGTGATGTCCTTAGCACATGCATTTAAAAAGCACTTCAGTAACCACATCAGAAGTTTGAGGCCTCAGCAGTGAAGATCTTTAACCAAACTCTAACAAAGGTTTTCTACTTGAGCCTGATTTTTGTTTTTAAAATTTTTATTCCAATATACATTTATTGACTACCTACTATGTTTCAGGTAGGCACTGGCTAATTAGAAGAAAATGATGTGTGCTTCCCAAGAGCTACCAGTGTTTGTGCACATGATCTTATTTTTTTGTACAACAGCCCTACGAGAGAGGCATCATCTTTATTTCATATTTGGGGAAGATGGGCTGGGAAATTGGGTGATTTACTATTGTGCCTTGCTTTTAAGAAAGCTAAGAAATCCTAGCAATCATGTTAAAGAGACCATTTTCACTGGCAGGCCCTGGGCTCTGGTTCTTGAGAATAAATGCTTGATCAGAATAACTACACTGAAACCCTTTTTGAACTATCAATTTTAGGGAGTTAGAAGGTAAGGGTGGTGAAAGGATCCAATGAAGAGATTCTAGCATCATTTCAATGGACAGATGGCCAGGCTTAATTGAGAAGAAAAAAAAGATTTCAACCTACTCGGAAAAAGAATAAAAAAATAGGGTGTAATTTTCCCTTGCTGCCAGGATCTAAGTACATTAGTGGTCAAGATGCTTTCTGTCACTTCTAATGCCAAAGCAAGGGGTGGAAGTGAGTAGGACTATGGACTTCAGTCTTTATCCCAAATGACCCTGCAGTCTATACAGCATTACCACCTTTTCTACTCTGTCATGGATCTATAAAGAAGCAATTCTACCAGAAAGTTATTTTGAAGTTTATAGAAACCTGTTCTTATTTCTACATCTTTTATCATAATTAATATAGAGACCCAAACTTCTGAGGGTAATAGTTCAGCCAAGCCACTGAGTAGATGATATACAAAGAGACAAATGAAAATGGACTGCATGAAACATCAGATCCAAGCAGCAGAAAAACAAGGACGAGGAAGGAGTAAAGGTGTTACACACAAAGAGCCAAGCAGGGCGTACTCAGAAATCGGGTCCTCCTGCCACCAGGTTTGAATGTCACCTGCTCAGATGCACAGTTAAACTTCGCACAGCCTGTGAGAGGGGAAAAACAGGGAAGAACAGAGAGAGAAGAGACAGAACACAACTACAAGATGTTAGAAACTTGAGGCTGGAGTGGTGAAATGCGCTAAGATGGCACACAGAAGAACAAGCTTCTAGGGAAATGTCAGATAGGTAGGACAGGAAATATTAGGTCTCAATTCCCTTACTTTGCAAAATGTTGAAGCTTTTCCCAGTGTGAATAATAATGCTAGCTGGTCTGTGCTCCTGGCAAGCAAGCACATTTACCTAGTCCAATGATGATCTACCTTTACTATCTGTAATATTGTGGCAAAAGCACCTAAGCAAGTTACCTAACTCTTCTCTTATTCTTTTCCACCCAGACACCTAAGTTCTTCCAATTCTCGTTCTATCGTTACTAGCAGCGTTCTGCTACAGGAAGGTTTTAAATGATCATTAATAAATAAAACTCTATTTAGGAAGTAGATTACAGGTAACAAATTGAATTGTAGGGCTATTTATCTTAGAATGCTACTCCCATACTTACAAGTTAAAAAAGTCTACACTGGCTAGGCAAATGCATTAGCTTTCAGAAACTGCTAAAACTCCTTAATTTTGGTCCAGGAAATCTCAGTCTAGTATTAAAGCGTATGTTGCAAATCCCAAATGAGTCATTAATTTGGTTAAGTCCTCATGTAAGTCACAATACAACCTTTTGCTGTAATCCTTTGAAAAAACCTATTTCATCTGATAGGAGCAATGAATTCACCTAATATAATCATTACTCAACTTCCCTTTCCAGCTCAAGATCCGAAAGTGTTTTAATACACAGGCTGTGTTCTGGTCAGCGGTCTTCCAACTGACCTTAATAGGATGCTCATCAGGCTTTTGTTGCGGATATGGCAGTATCTCCATTTTCATGTTTTTAGAACATGTTGATTGCTTTGATTGCTTACCTTGACCTGGAGCAGAAAGGCTTGGTACTGAAATGGCACCATCACTGGTGAAGGCTGAATAGAGGTTGTCACTGGAGGGAGATGGCTTAAGGGGCTGTAACAACTGATTCTGCCCAGTCTCTGGGATGTTGCCAGGAGGGTGGAGGGTCTGCTGGGGGTGCAAAACTGAAGTGGCACTCTGACCAGACAGGTTACCTGCCAAAAGATAAAGTGGCATGAGGAAACATGTCCAGCTTTCCCAATAAACTTAACAGGCACTATTCTTATATTCTTATTCTTCAATGTGTCCCACTAAGTGACTAATAATAGGTCAAAAGCTGTAAGTGATGAAAGAACAAAAGGCCTCACTAATGGGAGGGGAAGTGAGAAATGACATGAGAATCAATAGGCAATAGGGCTGGAGTAACTATTCCGAAAGACTTTTAGTTTAGATAACCTAGATGGTTCCCAAGTCTCAGCTGAGTAGAACACGCAGTGGATATGGGAGAATTCCATTTTACAATTCCATCATTGCTTTTAAAAACCTGTAACACTGGGGCGCCTGGGTGGCGCAGTCGGTTAAGCGTCCGACTTCAGGTCACGATCTCGCGGTCCGTGAGTTCGAGCCCCGCGTCAGGCTCTGGGCTGATGGCTCAGAGCCTGGAGCCTGTTTCCGATTCTGTGTCTCCCTCTCTCTCTGCCCCTCCCCCATTCACGCTCTGTCTCTCTCTGTCCCAAAAATAAATAAATGTTGAAAAAAAAATTAAAAAAAAAAATAAAAACCTGTAACACTGAATTGGTGCAGGATACAAATAGGTTTGGTGGGCAGTCTCTGCTTAGTTTTCCTTCTAAGTATGTGTCAGGTCAAGTACAAAAGTGGTGTCAAAAATAATGCAGATGACTACAGAGTAATATATATTTAAAATTATTTGTGGCAGGTGGCTTTTATTCCCTAGTCAACTGTCTTGAAATTGACCAATTTCTCTGTTCCCTACTAATTGGCAGACTAGCAGGCCACTCAAAAAGTATGTCAAAATTGGGATTAGGATCTAAATTAGCTGATATCCTTTATAATCACATTTCTACCAATGAATGGGTTCTGATGTACTAGAGAAATGGTTTGGGTTTCTGAAAGCTTCCAGAGAATGGAAAGCTGCTAAGAAGTTTGCAACTGCTTTCCAACACATTTATATTAGACCTGGAGAACAACTATGAGGTATAAATTTATTTCAGTCTTTCACTTTACAACCAATTATCTGTTAACATTCTCATAATTTCACCAAAGGGTAAGAATTCTATCACCATTAAAATAGACAAACTGTAGTTCATTACAAGAGATTATGAATTATTTTTTATTACAGCCACGAGCAAGTTCTTTATTTCAATATACATAAATGAAATAAAAACTTTAATCAGGAAAATTACCACCTAAGACATATCCAAACATCTAAATGAAATTTACATTCATCCCAGCTGCAATTATGGATAATTCATTCACTGAAAGGAAAAACCTACCTGAACTTTTACTAAAAGTTTTTTTCTTTTACCTGAACTTTTACTAAAAGTATTTTCTTCCAATTGCCTATGAGTTTGGTGTAATGTGAATTATATGAGTAACCAGGCAATGCTAAGTGTTTTATCCTTAAGAACAACTGTAAGTGGCTTGGGTAATGGAGGTAGTTAGTAATATGGGTTACAATGGAATAAGCCATAGTACTCACCCTTCCATAGACTCAACAAATAGAGGTACTATAAATATAAGGAGTGGAAAAGTCAAGGAAGCAAGAATATTAGGAAAGTCAAACTCCTCTGAAATTTAACAAAAACAACAAATGGCTCAATAGGTCACATATAGAGTCAGGAGACAGAAACAAAAGATGGGACAGCCAAGGCTGACCTGGCCCATGGCTTTTTACCTGAAAGCTGGGGGCTTTTATTCCCCAAGGAACTGCTGCGACTAGATTTGCTGCCTTTGCTTTTAGTGGGTCGCCTTCTTCTCCCTGCAAGAGGGGCAGCTGGGGGAATAATGACAGCAGGGGGAACCTTGCCCAGTTTGGTATATAAAGATTCAATTTCATGCTTCTGGCGACTCTGCAGGTCTTGAATCTCTTTAAGATGTCTGTGAAAGATAACCAAACATGAATCAAAAACATTATAATCACTTTTGTTCAAATGAGATTTAACAACATATTCTTTAAACTCTATTCAAGTATTTACTTACTCATGAATCTTTCCCCCCTCAGTGTACTTAACGTAATTTCTTCTATTACCTTGAGATTCTAGTTTGTTACTTCATATTGTTTGGCCTCCATTATCCAAGCCAAATTCCAATAAGCTCCTAACCAACAAGTAGTTGATGATATGTTAGGAGAAAAGATTTCCTGATTTTTTTTTTTTTATAATTTTTTTTTTTTTCAACGTTTATTTATTTTTGGGACAGAGAGAGACAGAGCATGAACGGGCGAGGGGCAGAGAGAGAGGGAGACACAGAATCGGAAACAGGCTCCAGGCTCTGAGCCATCAGCCCAGAGCCCGACGCGGGGCTCGAACTCACAGACCGCGAGATCGTGACCTGGCTGAAGTCGGACGCTTAACCGACTGCGCCACCCAGGCGCCCCAAGATTTCCTGATTTTTGAGGCATACACAGGAGTACTGAATTTGCTACTCTGGACCAGTGTGTCAAATATGATCTATAAAACTTGCCACATAATCTACATCCATTACTAGATTCATTTGGTAGACTATTAAATTAGGTTAATAATGATAAAAAGTGTTATTAAGAAAAACAATAATATAGTAATAATACAAAGGTACTGAAGAAGTTCTAGAAGTAGAAATGCTACGGGTCCTTATAAATACAAGACCTAATGAGAACTACATTGAGGAAACTAGCTTTTGCATAGCACCCTCTGTTTGAAAGAAATGAGATATAAGCATATTGCAGTGAAAAGAATACTAGGCACCAGGAGCTAGATCTTACTATGATTCTGCCATTATTCTTTTACAGAAGAAAATACACTTACTTTTCTCGTAGTCTTCGCAGCTCTAATTTTAAATCTTCATCTTCAATATCTGACTCATTGTCACTACTCATGTAAGAGGAGTTGAATGAATTACTAAGGCTCTGACTTAGATTCTGGATAGGGAGGCTCTTTGAGCTCAGCTGATGGGGGGAGTGTGGACTACCTGAACCATCATCCACATCCCTGCTTAGGAAGGCGGCCTCCAGGTCAGAAGATGGCCCATTCAGATGTGAAGGCTCTGACAGTTCAGGCTTTTCTTTCTTTGGTATCACAGCAGGGAGAACAGCTTGTTCCAAATCCATAAAAGGAGGAGATGCCATTGGTCCCTCTTTCTTTGCCTCAGCAATCTTGTCTTCAGTTCTTGATACAGAGAAACGACCTACTTTGTTCGTTGTAGTTGTCACCTGGAAGCGTCCTACCTTTGTAGGCTGTCCAGTTTCTGACTTTGCTCCCAAGGCAGGAGTTTTGTGGGCACTATCTGGCATATCTGATGAGATGCTACGGATCCCATTAGGCTCTGTCTTCACCAGGGTACTTTCTGGACTACTACTTGATAGTACTGAGGACTCTGAAGTGCTAGACTCAAAATGAACAGACTTTGCATCTTCTGACTTATTTTTACCCTCTTTTTGGACATCATCCATTGCAACTGAAACCTGATGGAAAGAGACAAAAGTGAGATTAAAAAACAAAATCCCCAATATTCAATTTTTAAAATGATAAAAAATTGAATTAAAATAATAAAAAAATTCAATAAAAAAATTGAATCACTTTATTTCCCAGTCAGTATCTCTTTACATAAGCCCCTCCACCTTCACTGTGAAAATAAATGGAATACTATTATAGAGAACAAGATCTGTACTGAGATGTACAGATTAGATACAGATTCTCAGTGGCTGGCTAAGCTTACTAAGTTAATAATTTACCTCCAGATCTCATGTTATATACAAGACTTAGATTTATGTCTTTGTGGAAATATAAATAACAGGGAATGGAATCTTGAAGGTTGCCTGTGAATATGAAAACTACAAAGATTAAAGACAATGAATGTTAAATGCCAGCCAGAATCAACATAACTAAATGGGACCAAAAGGAGGATCCAGATCCTTGTTCTAATTTGTCCATGTATTATAAACTCAGCCCAGTACAAACTCTCAGAACCTCAGTTTACAAATGAGAAAAATATCAACTGCTATCCCCAACTCCCAGTGCTACCATGAGAATAACTGGAAAGCAGTTGTGAAAGTAGTAAAAAATAAAAAAATAAATCACTAGTTGGACCACCTGGGAAAAGAAAACGATGTATCACTTGATGTTGACTCAGTATTTTCATTTCAGAAATTAATCCTAAAAAATTGTCCTAAACATAGAAAATGTTTCCTGTTACATTACTTATTACGATAGAAAAATCTGAAACAACCTAATGACTAATAATAGGAGAATGGGTTAGGTGAACCAACTACTAGATTGGGAAAAAAAGCTATAAAATCTCATTCAGAAAAGCAGGGTCAATTGTACACACATGTACATAGAAAAAGGAATGAGGGGAAACACACCCTAAAAAGTAATCCTGGGTGGAGGAGGTAGGTAGGAAGATGGGGTAGACAGTATACTGTTTCTCTACTGTACTAAGTATTCTGCATTCCTTTAATTGGCATGTATTATTATTTTTTAAAGTTTACATATTTGTTTATTTCTAGCAATCTCTACATCCAATGTGGGGCTCACATTCATGACCCCGAGATCAAGAGTCACATGCTCTTCTGGCTGAGCCAGCCAGGTGCCCCAGAAGGTTTTTTTTTTTTTTTAAACATGTATTATTTTTAAGAGGGTAAAATGATAAAGAACTATAAAAAAGATATATATCATCAAATTGGCAATTGTGTCCCAAAGGTAAGTAATAATTTTATTATATACCTATTCACCCCAAAGAGGAAATCAAGGCAAGGGAAAGTAATGGTCTTACCTGGAATCGTCCCATCTTAAAAACACCAGTTCCTGAACTAGTTCCTAGGACAGGACCTTCTGTGATTTGAGAAACTGAAACAAGTACATGGAGGAGAAAAAACTTAAGTTAGCATCTCGTTTTAGTTAGCTTCTTTTCCTTTTGGTCAGAAATACAGCAAAATAAAAGTACCTATGAGGTGAGAAAAATGGTCTGAGGCAAGGAAAATTTCTTTACCTTCTTTTCTCCTTGGGCTTTGTCCAAAAAGGAAAATAGTTATTATTTACTCTCCTTACTAGATACCTTTAGTCTGAAAGATACTGTTTGTGAAATACTGTCAAAGTCTGAAAATTTATCATTAGTCCTCTACTTTTCCTTGTACACATGTACAGATGATATGTTATTGTTTGGAGGAATAAAAGTTACATATAAGCAAAGCAGCTTCAAGGCTTAACTACAACATAAGAGATACTATAAAAACTAAGGTTAATGGGTAGTAAGAATTCAATTACTCATTCTTTAACTCAAAGATAAAAATAAATGAAGAGAATTATGAGATTTTACTTAGGATATCAAAGACGCATTTTTAAAATGAAAATCATCTATGACAACTTGGTTTATACAACACTTAGGCAAAAATCTTAGAACAGGAAGTACAAGGTGTCAGAATCACTGATAAATAGTTTTGAACAACTTTCAAGCCACCTAGGTCATCCTTTCTAAGGACAACCACTTGAGGTTTTTTTCCTAGAGATAATATAGACATATACAAGCATTTTCTTTATTTTATACAACTAGTAAGCTCAATTTTATACAACACTGATTTTGATATTTTTACAATGTATCTTAGCATTCCATATTGATTTCTCATTCTTTTTAATGGCTGCAGTGTTTTATGTCTGTCTGCATGTATGCTATATGTATACAAAGTACCATATTTTAAACAGGCTTCTGTGGATGGACATTTAAGTTTTTCAGAACTTCTTGCTATTATAAGTGTTCTACCAAGTATTTTCTTATGAATCTGTGGAATACCTAAGAATGGATGTGCTGAATCATACCCATTTAAAACTTGGAGAGACATTACTAAATCGATCTCTAAAGAGGTTGTGTTAAGTCACTGGTGGCTATTAAACTTCTAAGTTTACCAATGAGAGGTTCAGAAATGCTATCACTTACTAGTCTTTTCTGTGATATGAATACCCACCACTGCCCAGTTTTTCATTTATCTTTGGACATCATGGCTTTTTTTTCCATGCAGAAAGTTTGGAATCTATTATTGCTTCTGTATCAGGGATCAGCAAACTATGATCATGGACCAAATTCAGCCCACAGCTTGTTTCTGTAAATAAATTTTATTAGACTACAGAGCCAAACTCATTCATTCACGTATGGCCTATGCTGTTTTTGGGTTACAATAGGAGATTCGAGTAATCGTGACAGAGACTATATGGCCAGCAAAGCCTGAAATATACAACTTTCTGGCCTTTTACAGAAAGTTTGTTGATCCTACTTCAGACAGTTAAAAAAAAAAAAAAAAAGAAAAGAAAAAGATTTCTTGTATGTTTTGTTACAGCACTATTTTACATTATCATTTTTCATCTTTGACCCGTTTGGAATTTATGTTGGTCAAGGCTGGCATCTAAGCTTTCTTCCAGATGGTTGTCCAGTTGTCACAAAGCATTTATTGAAATATCCTAGCATTTTCTCACTGATTTAAAAGCCCACCTTTTTCATATTTCTTCTTTATAGTTTGTCCATTTCTAAACTTCTCTAGTCTGTTCCAATGATTTTTTTTTTAATGTTTATTTATTTTTTGGTGGGTGGGGAGGGCATGCACATGAGCGGGGGAAGGACAGAGACAGAGAGAGACAAGAGGATCCAAAATGGGCTTTTCAATGAAAGCAGAGAGCCCGATGCGGAGCTTGAACTCATGAACTGTGAGATCATGACCTGAGCCGAAATCAGACACTAATCAACTAAGCCACCCAGGTGCCCTTCCATTGATTTTCAAGTCAAAATGAGAGTGAATTCAGAATATAATTGCCTTGAAGATAATTTAGAGAGGTTTTAAGTGAAATTCAGAATTTAAGGAAGAAAGAAAAGATTTGAGTATTCAGGTAATCTTATTAATAGTTATACAGGGAAACATACGTAGGTGGTAGTGAGGAGAATGGATAAACTACAAAAGGAACAATATTAAGTGTTACACAAAAGCACACTGAATAAATACAGCTCATGTTTAATTATTTTCCCTTTTGAATGTAAATGGTTCTAAGAGAAAAGGTGACAGCAAATAGAAGCTTTAAATTTCCTACTTTGTGGGGGGACTGGTGATGCAGTGAAGAGATTTACAACAAAATTCAGAAAAGAAGTAGCTGATATGAACTCATGACCAAGAGCATGCTCATAAAAGTTCTCATGGCAATTTTAAGTTGTTACAAAATCTGGAAATATGCTTTGCCAAGAGACTGTGTACAAACACGCCAATTCTAAAGACTCCAGAAATGGAAAAAAAAATAATGTTTAAACTGATTACAATATATATTTGTATTTCTACCATCCATGCTAGTCAAGCTTATCTCTACCTCTATCTATCTAGTGTCATAAAAGCCAAGAGATTAAGGTAAATTAACTTTTATAAATAGGCCTGAATTTCCTTCTCTCTCTTAGCAAGGGTCTATCCTAGCTAATAACAAAGGGTCTTATTCCAAGAAACTATCATTACCTTTTGCATGCTAATATTACATGTTCCAAATATTAGTATTAAAGTTCCTAAGTTATGAAATATGTAAAATTGTTCTTTAAAACTGTTTCAAATACACCTACATTCTTAAGAATGTCTTTGAGATAGTAAACTCTAGAATCAATTATAAAGAGGACTGGAAATGGTATAACATAAGAGGAAGAAGGACGCTTCTCACCATCCTTCTGAGGCAGTGTTCCTGCTTCTGTAACTGCTGCTGGAGCCACCATGGACACAGGCTGCAAAACACATACACACAGATACCACAAAATCTTTAGCTTCAGTCACTCTTAAACTATTGCCATGCTGCCTTTCCTCTGGTTTTTATAAAGGGCAAAAGAAATATAGTATATGTGAAGAAACACTTGTGTCCAACAGAGTTTTCTTTTTTTTTTTAAGCCTAAAAGTAAGTCTGATGTAAAAAAAAAACAAAAACAGAAAAATTTTAAGAAAAAATTCTGAGTTGCTTCTATATTGTTGTTTGTTTTTCTCATGGGATACTTAAGAGTATACCTTGGATAATAATAGAAAGAATAGTTTTAATCAGAACATTATTGTATCACAAGCTTAAAAGGAAGAAGTTAACTTTTAAAGCACAGCTTCCTCCAAAGCATAAATACAAAACCCATAGAATTCATCTATGGTATAATTCTAACCAGAGGCAAGACAAGAAAAGTACCTTTCAAATCAATAAAATATTTTCCACAGTTATACCACTGGGTCAGTGTTAATCTTAATCTGCTTTATTTCTGTTTGCTGGAATAAGCAAAGACTCTGAATTAATGCTTTTAACTCTGTAGGTGTTAAAGGTATTAATAGATTAGAGTATGTTTTAGGAATGTGATATATTAGGATTATGGAAAGATTTTGGCAAAATTTTCAAAGCTTACCCCAACTGTAGGTGTCCCCACAACAGTCTCTGGACTAAGTGTTCTTCTCAATTGAGCATCAAGATCTTCCAGAGGTTGCTGGGACTGAACGAAACAACTACAATAAGTAGAGGTCTTTGGCATATTCAGAAGCACTACATATAGCTCATCTAAATAAGGAATACTCCTTGATGCTTTAGATTGACACAATGTAACATCTGTCTAGTCACTGAATATAAAACTCAATATATTAAATATTAACTTATATTGCTTGAATGATATGTCAATTTCCCAAGCCTTAGAGAAATTCAGTCATATTTATGTTTTTACAGTTTTGAAGTCTATGTTTGATGTTCCTTAAAGTGATACAAAAGTTTCTACCTGTCTTCTCTTTAAAAATATATTCTGGGGGTGCCTGGGGGACTCAGTTGGTTAAGTATCTGACTCTTGATTACAGCTAAGGTCATGATCTGATGGGTCATGAGACTGAGCCCCACATTATGCTCTGCACTGATAGCACAGAACCTGCTTGGGATTCTCTCTCTTCCTTTCTCTCTCTGCCTCTCACCCTGCTAGTAAATAAACTTAAAATATATATATTCTGAAAAATGTATCAAGATATTTTGGTAGATTAATTTTTTTCTTTTTTCTTTTTCAGTTTGGTACATCTTTCTGAGAACTTGTCCTTATGAATAAAAGATGGCATTAATGTATTTGATCACTATCAAGGATATTATTCTTTTCTTTAGGTCTTAATCTATACTTCTTATACCCTATAAATGGCAGCAAAAAGGAACTGGAGGTCTGGGCATTCCAACCTGTTAACCAGGTCTTACCACCATTCATCACAAGGCCAGTAACTTTTTACTTTTGATACAGGCCATAATCCCACATCTATTTTGGCTTCTATCACTTATTCTTCTACAGCCTTCATTTATCCTTCTCCCTCTCTATATAGGCATTATCCACTAAACCTCACCTCCTCACATCTTATTTGCTGTTTCTCAGCACATTTGAGCCTGAATACGTGTCTGAATACATGTTTTTAATGAGAAAACAGGTGTAAAACCCCTAACTTACAGACTTTCACAATGTATTTTTTCCAAAATGTGGTGACTGATGGAGTTCTCTTTGGAGTTATTACTCTATCATGGCAAGTTCTTTATATTCTACTATACAGCTGTAGAAGTGATAAATTCAGACTTCTTGTGTTAGCAATTTATGTTTTTCTTCTATATAATTCTAAAATAAATTCCTGTTTTAGTTTCAATGTTTACTACTTTGCTCACGGCAGAAGCTTTTTCATGGTTATAATGGCTTCATAATAACTACCTTCCTTACGGGACTTCAACTAAATAAATGTGTGGGGTGGTGGGGTAGGGTAGAAAAGGGAAATGATAATTTAAATATTGCAGGCAATTCTGATCACCATTGGGTAGACCCAATGAGCAGATCTGAGTGTGAAACAGGAATCTCACATTCATGTCACTGCTCTCAGTTCCTGTATGAGTAATCTCATGCTAACTAAACTGTGTAGGTTTTGTATTGAAAGATAAAAGACATATTTTTCATGAAACATGACCCTTATATCCATCTATATTTAAGCCAATTACTTTATTTGTTGGTCACTGAAAGAAATGTCAAACATTAGAGAAAAAACTGGTTGACTGAACTCACAGAAAAGGGGCATTATCAGTTATCTTTTCCTAAGGAACTTTCAAAGTTAATTCTGATTACTTGTAATTTTTTACTTCCACAATGGTCTAGAGCCTAATCTCATTCATCAGATGCAATTTCACTATTCTAGAAAACTGTGAATGACAGGAGTTATATTTGTCTGGTAACATGTAAACCCTGCTATTTTCTTTCTTCATAAAATATGAAAAAATATTAATATCAAATGTGTTCTAGATGACTTGAACAAAAGAACCACGAAGCGGGGCGCCTGGGTGGCGCAGTCGGTTAAGCGTCCGACTTCAGCCAGGTCACGATCTCGCGTTCCGTGAGTTCGAGCCCCGCGTCAGGCTCTGGGCTGATGGCTCAGAGCCTGGAGCCTGTTTCCGATTCTGTGTCTCCCTCTCTCTCTGCCCCTCGCCCGTTCATGCTCTGTCTCTCTCTGTCCCAAAAATAAATAAAAACGTTGAAGAAAAAAAAAAATTAAAAAAAAAAAAAAAAAGAACCACGAAGCTTCTTACTTTAAATAAGGCCTGGATCATTAGCTATATACACTGTTTTAAGAGAAAGTTGTTACTAAGTCAAAACTAAAGAGGAGCCAGAAGCCAAGATCATGCAATGGAGAATTTAAATAAGCTTTGTGAAGGAAAAAGTAGGAGCACAAAAAGAAATCTGCCAAGTCTTGGGGCACCTGAGTTAGTGAAGGTCCTGGAAAAGGTGGCAGCTGCTCGCTGGGTGGAGTACCAGCTGGAAGTTCAGTACCCACTGGCAGCACCTACAGACAATGAAGGGAAATTCAAGTCCATGAGAAAGACTACATACTGGCCAGTAAATCAACTAATTCAAATTGCAGAAATATAAGAATAAAATATATCTATAGTTAAGGCATGATTGTCATCTGGCTTATATTCTGGTATCTATCTTAAATAAAGGACATTATAACCATGATACTATTATGGGGTTACTACTATATACCAATAAAATGAATAGTAAAATTTAGTGGAAGGTTATTCCCTAGGGAAAACAGAATCAAAGGCTGTATGGACATGAGAGGCACAGTTATTCTTGAGCCACTGTTTTAGTACAGTATCATCAGGCTTTTCCTAAAACAAAGACTTTTCCGAGAAAACAATTCAGAAATAACCAAGGGGCAGGTCTGATAACAAAAGTCATCAGAAATCTAACACTATAAAGCAATTTGTACAGAGCCTCTATTACTGGCCGACTATAAAAAGAATTTTACAATCAATGGCAATGCAGAAAGATAAGTGAAGCACAGAATATAGTAGAAAAAACACAGCCTTGTTATTTGGAGAAGATCAGAGAGACTGAAGAGAGAATGAGAGGAAATCCACCATAGCGGAATTAGAAAACACGTTTTAGTTAACTTATTCCTAGGATTAGATTCTTTTTCCCTGTATATGAAATTCATCACCAACTTCCAGTTTTTGTACACCCCAAATTGTACACCTGTGGAACTGAAGCAAAGCAGAAAATCTGCTTCATTCTCACTGAAACAAAGATCATTGTAAATTGCTATTACTATGTATAATTGCTAGCAGAAGCATTTAGCTTCCTTTTGGGATACAGATTTCTTTAGCTGGTGCCAATGAGGAAGGAACGTCTGTATTTTACCTGATTATTATATAGCCTTAGAAAATCATGTAATATAATTAACCCCCAAATCTTGCCATATTCCAAAAAAAGGAGGTCTCTTGTGTTCAATGTATATATATCCTAAAATAATTTTCAATTTATTTAATAAACACTTAATGTCTACTATAGGCCAGGCCATCTTTATAACTACATTTCTAATTTGCAAGGCCGAGTTGAAAAAAGGCACTTACGGGGTTGGGGGAAAGAATAATCATATTTATCAAATTATTTCAAAACAAGAATCTTACTGGAGCTTTAGTTAAAGGTGGCTTTGATGGAGCAGTTCCAGCTTTCACTCCTGATGTAGTGCTGACTGGGGCGGACACATAGCTGACTGGGGTGGAAACTTGTCCAGGTGTGACCACTGGTATAACTGACAAACCAGTTGTCCCTAATGGCAAACTTGTTGGTGGTAAGCATGTACTTGTAGTAGAAGTCATGAGCTTGCTTGGTGCAACAGCAGTGGTTGGGATGCCTGGTGCGACAGTGGTCTCTACTACCAGTGATGTCTCCAGTGAGACAGATGCATGTTGGGCTCCAGATGAGCTGTGTTCACTAAAGAGAGACCGCAGCTTTTCCTCTAGAGTCTTTATGTCATCAATTCCAGGAGCCTTGGGCTGTGAGTCAGCATCTATTTCAGGACAGTGAGTGTGGGGCTGGTTGGGAAGTAAAGCTGGTTGAGGCTGACTATGAATTAGTGTCTGCTGCACAGCAGGCACACTGGCAACAGGTTGTACCAAAGGTGGGATACTAGGTACTTGGGGTAATAACGGTGTAGAAGTAGGTCCTGCTGCTTGAGGAAGGACAGGAGTAGAAGCTATAGCTGATGGGGTGACCAAAGGATGCACCCCACCAGGCTGAGAAACAGAACTAGATAATCCTGCTCCAGGGGAGGAAGATGATGATGCAGACAGGGACAAAGCCAATCCAGTTGTACTGCTATGAGATGTTTTATCTAGTGAGTGTGCACTAACCACCACTGTTTCAGCTAGAGTAGGAGCAGAGGTGCTGCTGCTCAGCTGAAGAGGCAGCTGGGAAGCTATGCTCGGGAATGGAGTGGTGGCAGCAATGGATGTTAACGTGGCTACCCCAGAAGTACTGCCTGTCGCTTGTTGAGATACTACAGGTGGAGGCTTAGCACCTGAGACAGCAGCACTGCCCGCAGCAGAGGCTAACGTTGAAACTGGTATAGATGGCAAAGTGCCTATGCTAGAAACAACACTCCCAGATGTAGAAGCCTGAACTGGCTGGGATGTTGTTGATATTGAGACAACTGTAGGTATTGTAACGCTTGAAACCACAGTGGAAAATACTGGTGATTCAGATATAGGAGGTACAGGGAGACCACTTGACGGTATCACACCTGTGCAGGTGGCAACTCCACCAATCCCTTTTTCAGTGGGCACTGGAATCTCAGACTGAATTACTGATGTGGACATGTCATTAAGAGGGCTGCTAGTTGCAGGGGCTGATATTGAAGGTGTGGCTGCTGCTGTGGTTGGGACTGCAGCAATGCTACTCATGGAAGGAGGTACTACTGGAAATGTTGGTCCTGTATGACTGAAGTTGGGAGGTGCTGTATTGGGCCCTTCTGTCATTTGGGCATGTCTGAGTTCAGAAAACGCCTGTTGTAGGCTAAGGGATGAAGCAGAATGAGACAAGTTCATTCCAGCGCCATGGGATGTTGAGGCAGCAACTGCAAAGGAGAATACAAAATTCATAATTAGTCCATTTTAATTTTTTTTTTCAACGTTTATTTATTTTTGGGACAGAGAGAGACAGAGCATGAACGGGGGAGGGGCAGAGAGACAGGGAGACACAGAATCAGAAACAGGCTCCAGGCTCTGAGCCATCAGCCCAGAGCCTGACGCGGGGCTCGAACTCATGGACCGCGAGATCGTGACCTGGCTGAAGTCGGACGCTTAACCGACTGCGCCACCCAGGCGCCCCAATAATCAGTCCATTTTAAAAGGGTAGATTCAAAATTGTCCTAACAATCTGTTTTTGGGTTACCAACACTGCCACATACCAAGAAGGTTTAAAACTTCTCCCGAGGAAATGACAGGCTTTTTCTAAAACAGCAGAGTAAAAGAGCAGTTTGATGAAAATAAGTTAGCTTGTATGAATATCTATTTCGAGGGTAAAAGAAAATTTTAAAAAATTTTCAAAAAAGAGAAAAAAGATAAAAAAAGAGCAACCTCAAAGCATATACAATAGTCCTAAATGGAGAAACAAAACATATTACTGTATCTACGTATTATTTATTACACAAGCTGTATCTAGGGTGGCTGTCCTTTCTGGCTCTTGTTCTTTAATCCTCTCTATTCATCCTCTATTTTGCTCCTCCATGTTTGCCTGTTGATTATAATCTCAATTTTCTACTCTTCTTTATTGTCTATGTCATCATTTGAATTACTGCTTGATGACCAAGCTTCCAATATAGCAGAGATGATATGGGATTGATAGAGGTTTGTGGTAGAAGCAATTCCTTACCCGTATCTGATATTTCACCAGTGAAAAGTTTTGATTCTCGTAATCGGCTTTCTGGCACAGGACTCACTATAAACCGTCTTCCAGCAGAATGAACAACTTGAGTTAAAGAACTGGTAGGAATGCCTGTAAAAAGAAACCATTTAACTGCATTATCTATATATTGTCACCAACATGAAGCTTTAAGATTTCATTAGTATAAAATTTCTTAGGTCAAAGCTATAAGCAAACATGGAAAGGAAAGAAATTCACCTATTTGCTGTGGCATAGAAGATGCAGGAATTGGTTGTTTGAATTCTCCTTCCAATTTCTACAACAAACAAAAGTGACCAAATTCATTCTCATACACAATCTTTCCCCCCACCACCCCTAAACACAATCTTAAAGATTGGGCAAAGCAATTGGCCCCAGGCAAAGAGGACATAAATATTTGATAATTTTAGCCATTGATGTAATGTGGTATCATTGAACATGTTGCATGGCAAATTTAACACTATAGCAATATTTTAAATAAACAAAGCTTCACTATGGGAATGCTGAACTTACTTGAGAACCTGCAAAGCCATAGTCATCCTTTCCCTGTAGACTCTCCAATCCCTGGTCACCCTCTGGTTCCACACTGACGTCCTCGCTGAGCATTTCATCAGCTTTTTCAATAATTTCTCGTACTTGATCCACAAAGGACTCTCTCTCTATTGCTAAGATAAAGTCATTGTTCACCTGTAAAAGAAATGTGATGTCAGTCTGATTAGTAGAGTGTTATTCATGTTTTAAGTCATTCCAATTGCCACTTTTGTAACTTCTGCCCTATCTGCACACCACCTGTACTATTATTCATTGATATGTAAGTTAATTCTTCAACACTTAGGTCCTAGACAAAAATATCTCTAAATCACAGGTTTGGTGTGCTAATTATATTCACGTTGAAATAAATACAGAACTGTCAAAACAGATAACAAAATATTGCACATTTGCTTAGGGCAGTGGTTATTAAAAAAGTACTAAAGCAAAATTTGGAACTCCAAATGCAGACATACCATAATTGTTGCTATCTCCTCAGGATTGTCACCATCTAAATCGAATTTGAATGTAACCATTTTCCGATTATGAGTCTCTAACTGACATTCTACTACCCGGTCCCCTTTATTTGAAACCTAAAAAGAAAAAAAAAGAAAAAGTACTTCATATCTCAGAAGCCATATTACATATTATTCCATTACTAAATTTGAGAAAGTAATGCAGATTATCACTTGAACTTAAGCCTGATGCTACCACCATTCCCTGAAGACTTGTTGGTATTTACCTCTTAAACTGGTAGCAAGAAAACGTTAAGAAAATATTGGCCTTTGAGCTATTTCCTCATCTTCCACTGAAGGGTCTGGAAGGAGTGTAAAGTCTCTGTTCTACAAATTAAAACTTTTTCTAAAAGGTGGATAGTGCCTTACCATAAAAATATGGAATTTAACAGTATTATTTGGGTGATTAGAAAATTCTAAACTTTCATAACTATACCTGAGCCTTAGAAATATTTAAATGACATTAAGTAACTATATGAAACTCACACAGTAGCAATACTTACATTCAAAATTCTCAATTTTGGACGTGAGGACTTTTCATGACGAGAGCGACTTCTTACAGATTTTCGATAATGCCGTTTTGTAGTTCTCCCTTCATGCCTTCCACTGGATGATGGGACATTCTCATTGCCATCACTCATTCCTGAAGCAACATCTGAATGTGCACTTCGAAAAATAAAGTTCAGTGTTTAAAGGTTTGATGTTCTGAAGTTTTACACCACTTACCAGTTAAGGAAGGAGAATTTTACTTTTACATACCTGTCTATAGAAGAGACCAAAGTGGTAGGTTGTGCCTGTGCCACTGGAAGTGGCTCTGGAGGAGCAACTTGAGAGACTCCCTGAGTACTCTGTAAATAGAAAGGATAATGGAAGTCTTGGCAGTAATACATTTTATTTATTATTCATCATCTCCAATAAGCTACACTTTTTTTTTCTTATCCCCCCCAAGTCCTAGAAGCACTAAATTTACTAGTAATTCTCAATATTCAGCATCTAAAGACAGTGGTCTTAAAATTCCAAAGGAAGTTTCTAAAGCTAAGTCTCGGTATAGACTGCATGGTGTGACATCAGCCGACATAGCTGCTAGGGAGTGAGAAAGTACAACTTGCATGCAGCCAGCATCTTCCTAGAAGTGTGCAACAGGACAGGCAGAGCAAAGTGCAAAGATGATTCCTATCTTTCTCCTAATAGGGCAAAAATGATTACTGGGAGCACAGCAGGATAAGATACTTTTATGACTGCCATGGCAAGAATTTGTGAAAGGATTAAGAATAATGACTAAAGTACTAGCTAGAGAAGTGAAGTGCTAATAGGGTTAATCTTCTCCAAGGCACACTCACTTCCCAACAGAACAGCCAGTGGCAACAAGGCCCCCACAATGGCATTTCATTCTGCTGGAAGAAAAAGTCATTTAGAAGTTAGTTTGAAAATAGTCTCCACATGAGTTCTAAACAGGGGAACCTTATGTTTCTTCTTTGTCATTTTTATCCCATTGTGTGTGTGTGTGTGTGTGTGTGTGTGTGTGTGTGTGTGTGTTTTATATATAAACATGCAGTAATTCCATTTACCTCCAGAGCTGCTTGCTGGGAGGATGTAGTGGGGGCTTGTTGTGCTAAACTCACTGCTGGCTGAGACACTTGAACCTGTCCTCCTATACTGCCCACAGGAACCAAAAGGTTTGATTCCACAAAAGGCTGCACCACTGTAGGAAAGTAACCCGGTGTAGCCAGTGCTTCTGTCGGCATGGGAGGGGATAGGACTGTAGAAGGGATGCAAATAGAAGCCACGCTGGAAGTGGGAGCAATATTTGAATCTCCTGGGTATTGTGGTGGCAGTCGAGGTGGGAAGCCCTGTGACAGAAATGAGGAAGGTGAGTTAGTGCAGGTTGGGACATCAAATTAGCAAAACAGCAAGACATGCACAAAAAACCAACCAACCAACCAAACAAACCAACAAAAAAACCCAACAAAAAACGAAAGCACATAGTAAAGAAGAATAGTAGTAGTCCCATCTCTTTCTAATAATTTAAAGAAGATTTAAAGATGATTCTTGAAATGAAATGGTATACTGGTTTCAATTTAGGGGACGGGACTCTACAACTACACTTTAAATTACTGGTTTTTCTCCTCTTTCAGATTTAAATAGGAGGAACAAACTAATTCCTTCTAGAAAAATATCAGTTTTCTAGCCAATCTAAAGTGGGAGAATGCAAAAACTCTTCAAGGTAATCATTCTAGTCATATCAAGACAGGCTAATCTGAAGCTTTTTATTGGTACCATGTTGGCAACTCTATTTACCTTACCTATAAAAAAAAAAGTAGCCTGATGTACTTACTCTCTTATTAGCCATATCTAGCATTTAGTCAGCTTACATCAAATATTGAGAGAACCATCTTCCTCCAAGGAAGTGTCTTGAGAAAAATGGAAATGAATCATTCAACATTACTATCCTATCTTTTCTCTGAATTTTACTGTATTAGCTTCTCTAGTTGAGATCAGCTACACTTTTGTTACTGCTAGTTATTTTGACACTCAACTATTAGGTTTTCAAGTCCTTGATGGTTTACTATTAGAACCAAACCCTCTGGTGCCCTCCTTTTTGCTAGCCAAAACAATACCTGGTATAGAACATCTCCAGAGGGAAGTGGAACCTCAGCAGCTTGTCCAAGGTTAGCTGGTATTCCCATGGACTGAACTGCTGGTTGCAGGAGCTGTGGGTGAACCTGACTTGGCAGCTGAGTCACAGGCTGCAGAAGGGTTGGAAGCTGACTAGGAACCGCAGTTGGTCCCCCTGGGATCGCAGCTGCCGTAGCAGATGAGGCCAAGGTGAGCAGAGGCTGATTAACGCCAGCTGCCATTGTAACGGGAAGGGATGAGAAACCTGTCTGAGCCACAGACACATGAGGAGATGATATGGGAATTTGAGAGACAGGATACTGGGGGTGTAAGGAAGTAGAGAGTGGCTGTCCCAGAGGGAGGAAATGAGCACCAGAGTGGACTGGAACAACTGAGGGTTGTGTCGCAACTGGGATCTGAGGTTCGCCTTGGATAGCTGGTACTGGCTGGGAAACTGGAAGCTGGGAAGGTAAAGAAAAACAAAACAGACAGACTTAAAAAAAAAAAGAAAAGAAAAGAAAAGAAAAAAGCAAGGCTGCCAAAAGCAAGATTTATGTGTTAGCCAAAAAGAAGGAAAACAAAACCAAAAACCCAAACCTGCATACATTAGTTTAAGTTAATGTGCCACACAAGAATAGGGAAAGGATAACAGGAGACAGAGAGGCTGACAGACCGGCTGTTTCAAATCTTTTGTTGTAGGAAATTTTACTAATGTTTCATTGTTCGACAATAAAAGAAGACACTTCCGAAAGCAGAGTTTGTTTTTTTACAGCTCTATTTAGACATATTTCACATACCCTAATCCATTGGTATATTTGTTGTCACTACATCTATGACTGCTATTATAGTAGTTACTGAAATTCAAATGAAATTCCTTCTTACTGGAATTAGATTTCAATCTGTATTGCTTCTACAATTCTTTATTTTTTTTATTTTTATTTTTTGCTTCTACAATTCTTAAGTCTAACACTGGCCAATGAAAGTAGGTATGAGTACCATATTTCACTGACTCTAGGATGGAATCATCCCTCTCTACCACCTGGTCATTTTAACCTTTGTGAAACTAAGATGTATCTTACAATTAATGGTGTGTCAGTACTTGGTTACATAACATAATGGTGCATTTGACAACTGACAGTATCTCAGATGCGATGAAATACGACAGAAACAATACATTGTGCCAAAATACAAGGACAACAAGCCCCAACGTTAAAGTTGAAAATAGGTCATCCAGTAGAATATACCTTCAAAAGGGCACTTTTCAAGTGATTCAAAGGACGACTCAGAACAACAAAACATGATTCCATATAAGGGGTTTTTATGACTTACTGTCAGTAGGCAATGAAAGAGGAAAAAAATGCATAAATCTGTATGAAAAATACAGCATAGTTGTAAACCTAGAATAATTAGATATAGCTAACTCAATTCTAGAAAATGTCATAGGTTCAGTTACCAAAGCACTGTTACTTAACCCACCAGTTCTAATACTTGTCCAACTGACTTCAGACTGATAAACCTAAAAGTTAAGCATTTTTGGATTGTGAATGCTGTCAGTATGTACCTATTTACATTAACCAATTCATGTGCACAAAAGGAACAATTGTCAATTCATTTTTGTGGTGAAAATAACCAACTTTGGTATTTCAACATTAGAGAAGAGAGAAGCCTATCCATGAGAAAATACAAGTTACATGGAGATTCCATTTAGCATCTATTTAGAAATGAAGAGCTACCTGTTTTCCAGATGAAACTTGAGGCAAGACCTGTGGAGTCTGAGACTGACTGACTGGCTGTGCAGTAGTGGCCTCACTGGAGGTTGATGTCTGTGGAAGTGAATACTGCACTGTCTGTTGAGGAGGGGCAGTCTGCTGTACTCCCTGCTGCTGAAAATAAAGTACAATTATTCAGTTTTGTTTCAAGTCATTAATAGCATGATTCTAAGGAAGTACGTTTGCTTAAAGCCTTCTGTATCTATAAATGACAATATTAGTAATCAAGACATACACAAACCCAAATTCATCAATTCCCCTTCACACATTTATTTCTTTTTCCTCTGGTGTTCTTTATTTGTGATGGTACCACGAAGAGCAATTAACCAATGTTTCAGAATTTGAGTCACTACTGGTTCTTCACCTATCATCCCCCTTACCCCAACAGTAGGTCATTCATAAAGATCTTTAGATAACATATCCAAATAGGTCCTCTCTCCTCTAATATCTCCTTCTGGTTTTTCCCATTTTTTTCATATCTGTTCTTACTTTGGTCCTATATTAAGCAAATCCAATCTCTTCCCTTTAAGCTCTTTCTCTTATTGTATTTTTGCAACCATGTAATTAATTTGCTTGAAGAATAGCTCTGATTACAGCCACAAAATAGAAAAACACTGAATGTGGAATTTTAGCTTTACCATTTACTAGTTGTAATACCTTAGAGACTGCTCATTTTACTGCCAAAAAGATACTTCCTTCTTTGAAAACAAGGACACAATCACTCAATTCAAAGCAGGGCAAAGGAATAAGTGACATTTAGGAATCAACCACATGTTAGGCATTCTGGTTTAATACATCTAAACTTAATGTATGGTACATAATTGTACTCCCAATACTAAATTTTGTAGTAAGTTAATGGCCCCCTCTGGCCTAACAAAAATCTGAACTTCACAAATGACTTTCAAGACTCTCTAATGTCTCTAAGTAATTTAAAATTGTTTTGGTTAACACAAAACAACAGCTTCTTGTAATAAAAATTTTTAACCAACGTATCAGATTGTTAAGTTAAATGAAATATCCTAACCCCGTTTCTCTAGAGGCAACCACTATCAATGGTTTGGTCATCACCTTTATGGATTTTTTTCTACATATAACTGGTCATTTACACACAATTACATATTGAAACAAAAGCATGTTCATTCTATAAATACAGTTCTCTAACATGCTATTTTCATTTAACTTATCAATGGCATCAATATCCTAATGATGAACATTTTGGTTGATTTTTTTGATACTTAAAATAATGCTACAACCAGTAGCTTTACATATGTCCTGGTCTATACAACTAACTAGATACTGCTGGTAAAAAGATATACTATTTGTTTATAAGTATATGTATACATAAAAACTTGAGATTTAACTGACATATAATGATTTAATATAGGTGTATATTGTGAAATAATCACCAGAAGAAACCTACTTAACATCTATCACCACACAGTTACAGTTTTTTTCTTGTAATGAGAACTTTTAAATTTTAAGATCTACTCTTTTAGTAACTTTCAAATGTACAATACCATAGCAATCGTAGTCACTATGCTACACACTGCATTCCCAAGACTTACTTATTTTTATTTGTTTTATATATATTATGATCCTGACCACCTTAATGAACATCCTAGATTTTGTTAGGTGATAATCTGTAAATATTTTTGTTCTCCTGATACTTATTTCTTACTTTGCTCTCACTGTATCAATTAAAATCACCCCCCAAAATGCTGACACACAATGATGACAATAGTAGTGTTTTTTTCTTGTTTCTGATAATGTATTCTTATTTTAACTTAAATCAGGAACAACTGGCTACTGATTATATAACATTTATTTTCAAAAACTAATAAGATATATATATCCAAATATAAGGCAACTCTGATTATAAAATAATTTTCCATATTTTCACCGAGAAAGGAGAATAAAAAACTAGAGAATCTTTTTGGTCAACTTGAATATATTTTAACTGTAAGGAATTCACACTGAAACGTCTACCATTATCTGAGTCATTAATTTACATCTCTAAATAAGATGGCACACTTACATAAATATATTAACATATATTTACTTACATATATTAACTTATATATTATATATATATAATATATATTATATATTAACTTATATATAATATAATATATTAATATTGCTCCGCCTCCCTCATTCAAACTCTTCCCACATAATAAACCAGTCTCTTTATCTTCACTGGAGCTATACTACAAAGGCTCTAGTTTTCTGGAGCATAGTATAATACTTTCCCTGTAAGTTGTGTAAAATTTTCAGTGACAAGCATCATAAATAGCATTAGGACAGCTGGATTTTTTTGCTTTTGTCATAACTTACAGGTTCATATTCATGTAATCTTTGTATTACCTCCTTACAGTGACCTTTGAATAAGTTGTTCACAATGACAATAGAACCTGGAATAGTGAAGTTGCTCCCTTAAGAATAAGGACCAAATCTATATTTAATTTCTTAGCTTTTATTTTAAAACCAGTTCTGTCAGATGTTGTCTATAAACATCTCCAACTACATATACTTACTTTAAGGTCCTTACAAGCACATGTTTTCACCAGTTTTATTTTATTCCATTAACAGTTTTTTGCTTATTGTTCAAAATAAAGGAGAGTGAAAGCCCGTAATGTGCAAATATGATAAAAATTTCAATATGTTGATTTCCTTCTTTACTAAGAGAAAGGGAAAAGTTTGAGGAAAAAAATATACCACTTTACAGATGAGCATATGCTTAATTCTCTCTCACTTCTATCAATGCAGAACCAAGCTTACATCAAGATGTGGATTCAATCAACTTTTTTATGAACCTATACCTTTACTTACTTGTGTTCTAGCTAGACTGAACTAAAGGTTTCTGTTCTCACAGTTTTCTATCTTTGTTGTTTTCTACCTTGCTTATACTGACCCCCCCCCCCCACTTTGGCCTAGAACACTCTTTATTCTTACATGAGTTTAACTCACAATCAGAGTTCAGTTCAAATGCTATCTCTTTCATAAAGCCTTCTTGATATTCCCCTCCCTGCTTGAAAGAGATACAATTTCTCTCCTTTGGTGGCATAATTGGGATGCAGTTAAGTGGTGAGTTGTGGAGTCAGACTACTTGGATTTAAATTCTGTTTCGATAAACATTAAAAAATAAATAAATAAATAAATTCTGTTTCGACCTCTTATAAGCTGTGTAAGCTTGGATAAATTACTCATCTTCTCCAGATCTTACCTTAGCTCTCCCATCTGCACAATGAAAATAATGACAGTATACTTACAGCGTTCATACAAGGATTAAATAAAAATACAGGTAAAATGCTTTGCACATTGTATATAATCTTAACTATTATGCTTATTTGTTTTGTAGGAGTTGACATATATGTTTACTAGATTACTTAGGCTCTTTGAAAGTAGTCATACCTGATCCATCTTGACCCTCAGTGCCTATCTAGCACATGGTCCTTGGGAGCATGAACTCAGGAAAAAAAATCTGTTTAATTACTGGTGTGTGTGTGTGTGTGTGTGTGTGTGTGTGTGTGTGTGTAAAAGAGAGAGAGAGAGAGAGAGAGAGAGAGAACTGTTGAGAAATAACAGTTTTATAGACATGTACCATCACTCTGCTTAAAATAAGAGTGACAGGCACATATGCCAATTATACCTTAGAGTATTTAGGGAGAAGTGGCACCCCTGGGTAGGCCAGGAATAGATGGTCATCTTTTTGTGCACAATCTCACTGGCTAATAAACAACACTTCAGCCAAATAGGTATTGTTTAGCACAGCAACTTGGAAACATGTTTTGTATAAACCTGCCTCATGAAACCAGTTCAAATAGCCTATACAGACTATGTACTATCTATTGAATAAGGAAGGGTGCTTGATGGAAAAAATGTTCATGAGCCTCAGTTGAACACAAAGTTAAGAAATACCTGAAGATTCAATGGAAGAAATAATAATAAGAAGAAATAATATTAGTAGTAGTATAAAAATTAATCATAAAATATAAAATTATTATTGGCTCTATTATTATTATTATTATTTTACTTACTTATTTATTTGTTTATTTGTTTATTTATTTATTTATTGAGCTATAAGAGAGTGAGCGTGAGTGGGGGAGAGGGGCAGTGGGAGAGAGCAAGAATCTTAAGCAGGCTCCATACTCAGTGCAGAACCCGACACAGAGCTCGATCCCATGACTATGGGATCATGACCTGAGCCAAAATTAAGAGTCAGATGCTTAAATGACTGAGACACCCAGGTGCCCCTGTAACAAATTATTAAGTAAGGTGGTTTATGGCATACATGGCAAAGAGCTACTAAGTTTTCTAGTAGGAGGAAGCTATTTTTGGAACCTCATTAAGATACACATACCACTAGAAGGGACTCTTGATCAAAACATGAAAAAAGCAATCCCTTATTGGTTACAGTCCAGAAACCCATGGAATAAAGTAAATTTCAGCTAAAGGACATTTCCCTTCTCACTCTAATAAAATTAGAGATATGGTTTCCGAAGGCAGGGTTGGAAACCGACAGTATAAAAAAATGAAACTCACATCTAAAAATAAACTCCACCCATATAGTACAGAGACAGAGCTTATAACCTTAAAAAAAAAAAAAAAATGAAATCCCAGTAGCTGAAACAAATAAATGCAGATTCTTGAGTACCTCTCCAGAATCATAAGTCCCTGCAGAACTTTAATGTAGAAAAAAAATCTATTCTAGAAATGTTGAATTCTGGCTTATAATTTTTAGTTCTATCCACTTACTGGCTATGCGACCCTGAAAAAATTAAGTATTCTAGACTGCATATACTTATATAATTTGAGGGCCCAATTTTATGATTCTATTTAAATATCATCCTCTATGTAACATAATTCACAAAATAAAAGTATCTACAAAAAGCACCACTGACACATAAATTTTGATTGTATTACAGCCATATTTAGCTACATTTTTTCCCAGAAGAGTCAACTACCTAAATTCTTTTAACCTGACCATTTATGGAATTGTCCTCCCTTTACCCCCACATATTTTTCTTACTAATAAACTGAATGGTTTGTTTCATTATCTTCATTTGCTAGTAAGTATACATATTATATGCCCACATATAATATACATAACAAATTCCTTTGGAGAAGGAAGAACAGAGCAAGCACTTAAATTTACTCAGGTTTATTGGTGTTGGCCTGTGTCCAAAGATAAACAAAGTAGGAGTGGAACCTGATAGCGCTTCTGCCCTCAAAACAGCTTCATGTAATTTTTAATTTGTATTTTCATTAAAGGTTGTTAATAGAACTAAAATACAATTTGTTAAGGTTGGCAAATTGTGACTACTCAAATTTAACTAATTATATACAGATTCATCTACTTGTCTGAAAGAAAAAGCAGGAACAAGACAAAGCATATGATTACCAGCCTTTAAATTCTGTAGAAAGGGCTGTTTGTTGGTCACCAAGTAAATGTACATATAACCAAACTAATCCTGTACAAGGAACAACTAATTTAAACTAGTATCAAATGACTATATGATTATATGCTAGCCTGGAAGGAGACCATCTGTAATAAAAATTAAAAGCTTTGTTTAAAAAAATTAATAGAGGGGTGCCTGGGTGGCTTTGTTGTTTAGGCATCTGACTTCGGCTCAGGTCATGATCTCATAGTTCATGAGTTCGAGCCCCGAGTCAGGCTCTGTGCTGACAGCTTGGAGCCTGGAGTTTGCTTCAGATTCTGTGTCTCCTTCCCTCTCTCTGTCCTTCCCCTATTCATGCTCTGTCTCTTGTTCTCTCTCTCAAAACTAAATAAACATTAAAAATACAATACAGGGGCGCCTGGGTGGCGCAGTCGGTTGGGCGTCCGACTTCAGCCAGGTCACGATCTCGCGGTCCGTGAGTTCGAGCCCCGCGTCAGGCTCTGGGCTGATGGCTCAGAGCCTGGAGCCTGTTTCCGATTCTGTGTCTCCCTCTCTCTCTGCCCCTCCCCCGTTCATGCTCTGTCTCTCTCTGTCCCAAAAATAAATAAACGTTGAAAAAAAAAATTAAAAAAAAATACAATACAATACAATACAATAAAATATTAATAGAAACAGAAACCAATTTATGACTTGGTAGCTGGGAAAACACACTTCGCAGGGAACTGTCAATGAAATAGTTCATGAGGAAGTTTTTACGACAAATGTGGTGGCTATCAATTTTATTTGAAACAGCTAAAATATTCAACAGTGTCAAAAAAGCCTTATTCCCATGCAAATAATTGCTATTAACTAATATCAGTAATGAACTACACGTTTAATTTTAGAATTACTAGTTTTGCTGTTGAATACATTAGCACTGTACTATAATCTTTTGAGTTCTATGGACCTTTAGGAATAAACTCCCCAAATCAAAGTTTAAAAATGTTTAAAAAGTTCCTAACGTAGCTGTTCAGTTCTCTCAGCATAAAATCTGATACCCCATCTCACAGATTAGAAATTAATTAAAAAGGAGTATAGCATTATTAGTCAAATAAAATGAAAGCAATAGCAAAATGCTCATAAAAGGATAAGTCACAAATATAAAAAGAAAACTGACATTCTTTGTGTTGTTAGATTATGTGTAGAATCATGTATTTAAGAAGGCAGATAAATATCAGTTAACGATTCTTTTGAATTTCAACATATGTCTAAATTTAGTAGATAATTTAAAAATACATTAAACAAAAGGGAAGATTTTCTAAAATGTTACTGGACACAAATGTTATGCCTCTTGATTTTTCTTTCAAGAACATGGCAAACCATTTATTTACGTAAGGAATCTAATTCATGAAAAGATGTTAAGCAGTGTTTTGGTTACTATTAATATATAAAATGTAGCAATGAGTTAGTTGTTCTCACCTGCTGAGAATGTTGTATGGGCAGGGAAGATGGAACCCCTGTTAGGCTACTTGAGGATGGTTGACCCTGGCTTTGCCCCTGTGCCTGAAGGAAAAAAGTGAATACAACAAATTAGCGGAGCCCTACGTAAGTACAGAGAGGTCAGGCTTTTGCAATAAACATTCAAACTCCTGAGAGTTTGCTTGAGCAAAATGAAACATTAGCTTGATTAAGTATGTATGGGAGACCACTGGGGCATCTTTTGTAAGAAAGGGTTAGAGACAGATTATATCACAGAATGTATCCTGATCCCATGCGAAAACCACTAGTGGTTAAAACCTAACTTACTACTGCTGTGTTTGGGCTATAATTTTAGCTGACCAAAATAGTAAAATTCATAATAAAATTGTTACTGAAAGTATAAGAATCAGGAAAAAGTAGCATGACTACCAATGTGAAACAACCCTGTATTGGAATAATTAAAGACAAAGGGTATTTGAGAGTGCTAATTTGGTTCCTTTTGCTACTTCTTATAGTGCTAGGGTGACTTTTACTAAAAATGTAAAAAACTTGTCATTGTCACTAACCTAGAGTAATGGTTGTCACGCAGAAGTGATTTTGCCCTTCCAGGGATCATTTGTCAGTATCTAGAGACATTTTTGGTTGTCACAACTGGGGGAGGTGGTTTCTACAGGCATGTACTAGTTAGAAGCCAAGGATGCTGCTAAACATCCTACAATGCACAGAACCACGACCTACAACAAAGAATTATCCAACCTAAACCATCAAGTGTTGCATTTGAGAAACCCTGACCTAGAAGTCTAAGTTAAAATAATTGAGAAAGTGAGAAATGAATGCAGGATTTCTTATGTAGGTAAGTTAAGGAAATGAAAAGGCCCACAAACTTTGGTGTTCCATTTCAGTTTAGAGGGGTTTCTTTGAAGCCTACTTGGATTTGACACCACATGTCACTGCATCTTAACCACTATTAAGTATTCATTCTTTCTACAGTATGTAAATTTACTGCCTGATGGCTTACTTTGGAAAGTTTAAAGAAGAATGGCTGGCAGTGCGTTAAGATTTATAATACAGGCTGACAAGCAGTGCATTAATGTGAGCACACAGTGAGTACACTGCATGCCGATGCAACGTAATTTTCATTTCTGGATCTTCTTGCTTCCTAGAACTATTCTAAATAACTTATACTTTATGTACACTTTTTGGATTGTTTATGCCCCTTATGAGGGAAGAACACAGGAAGAAAGTATCAAGAACATACAGTATTTTATAAGAGTGGAATATTTAAAAGATCCAAGCAATGCCTTGAATATATAATTGAAAAAAGTCTCCTATATAGATTTTATAAGACTTATACATTTGATAAAATATATCAAAGGAATATATGACAGTTAATACTGACTCCACTTGAATTCTGTTATGTCCATTACTTTGTCTTTATTTGCGAGAGTACATATGCCCATACCCATAAATAACAAAATTTAATTTGTTGAGGAAACAACCAAGGCCTGAGATATCTGTTTCTCAGCTTGCAACATCTATCACAAATTCTTAAAAACAAAAAAAAAATCCTACCACCCACACTAGATTAAAATTTTGTTGCTAAAAATTAGAATCAATTTTATGGATTAGCATTTTATTTGGACATATAATACACAGTGACTTGTTCAAATGATGCCATTTTAAAAGGCATTTTCATTTGTTCCTAAATTCTTAAGATGTTTCTTTTCTCTTTTAAGATTCCTCCAAACTAATCAAAATTTTGTGTATTCTTAATACTCTTTAAAAAACTCCCTATTTTCCATTCTTTTCATTTTACAGAAAAAAAACCTATCAAAAAAAAAAAAACAAACAAAAACTAGCCATGTTTGTTTCTAGGGAGAGAGAAATACTTCATATTAATATTTATAAATAATCAACGATGAGTCAACTTTACATGATAGATAGTTACATTCTCACTACAAATTGAAATTATTCTACATATGGATAGAAGTAACTGATTTTGACGAGTGACTAAAGTTCTAGTTTTTGTGTTCTCTTTTTCAAGGGTTTGCACATATTATAGGTAAATGAGGCAGCTTCTCTCTCATACTTTGTTCTTATATACAAGTAGTTTATAATCCCCCCAAAAGGAGAAATACTAATATTACGAATAAAATTAAAAATAATCCACATAAATGGAAAGGAGGGATAGAAAACTTAAATGTAATGATGCACAGTAGGGTAGTTTAAAAGAATCGTGGAAGTTTTCCTATAACCTGTGGATGGAGTGCAGATCCTCCTGAAGAAAATGAGGCAGATAAAACCTGCTGAGATGTGGTTCCTTGGGGGAAACAGAAGAAAAGTGGGGATTCTTGTAACACTGTCTGAGGCAGACGGATAAAGGGTAATGAGACGTCAGAGCCAAAAGGTGCAGCTGCTCCCCCTGTAGGGGGAGGTGATTGAAAATCACTGGGGTCTGAAGAAGTAATTTGTGAGGAATCACTGGAATATTCTGGGCTTCCTATTGGCCAGTTCTGTCCGATAGGCTCTACCACAGAAACGGTCAATTCTGGGGCATGGTAATTACGCTGTTCTTCAGTCACAGGCTGTAGGCGGCCATGTAATCCAACTGATTGAGGAGGTGGTTCTTCCTGATTCAAGTCCACTGCAACCTGTCGATTTCGGTAAACACGCTGAGGCAAGACTCCTCCTCCTTCTCCCGAAGAGGAGCTTGGAGTGTGAACATGAAACTCAAATACACAATTGCTTCTGCTCTCATTGTTATGAGTTAACACAGCGGGCGCAGAATGAGGAACAAAGACAGGGTGAAATTTCAAACGTGTAGCATCTGTACTGATAGGTGCAGAAATACTAGAGAGGGGAGATCCTGGACTCAATCCAGAATCTAATCTTAAATTCTGAAGGTGTCCTACCAGGAAAGCCTGTCCAGATGGAAATTCAAAGACAGAACTTGAGGTAGGGCCCCCTGGTACTGGCTTCTGTTCAGGTATCTGTTTCATAGGACTTGACAGTACTGGTGAGTTGTATGGAATACCCTCATACTGTTCTGTCACCTGGGCCTGGTATGCTAGATACACTGGTTCCTGAGGAATAAAATAGTGAGCTTCTTCTGGAAGTACTAGTCCAGGTCTATAGTCACCGTGAACTTGAGTTGGTTCAAACATAGGATGGACCTGTATCTCACATGGCTCTCCAGTTATTCTACTGGCTGTAGTGCCCAACATAACTACGGCCTCTGGTGTCCAGTTAGTTGGGCTGCCACCAGGTGGAAGAAGATTTTGGCCAACAGTCCTCAGCAGGGGTTGGAAGTGGCGAGTTTGGGCTTCCAAGAAGGAGGTGCTCTTACGCCGCTGGGAAATGGCCACCTTCGGTGGACAGGTGGGAGGTGGTGAAAAAGAAACTGGACGTTCATGAATAGTTGGGAAAAATATCTGTGATTCTGGGTATGTTGGGGTCCCCCCACACGGATGCGCCATGGACTGAGGCTGTATCAACATGAATAAGACAAGTAATTCATACATTCATATGTGAAATTACATTAGACATGCAAAACTGGGTAGCTCTGTGTAACCCTATGAAACGGTTACACAAAATTTATAATTAATAAAGAAATAACAATGCTTTTGGAAATTATGTGCATAGTAAAAATCCATTAAATACATCCAGGGTCAATAAAGTTATTCTGTGGGATTCTTTGCGTTAGATAAGAGCTGCTTTTCCACAACATCTTCTCTCAAAGGAAATGGAAGAGTTTTCTAAGTGTTTATTCTGTTTTTACCCCCAATTAATATTCTCACTCTTAAGACTTAATGTATATTTAAATCAGTGGAAAAAGAATTAAAATAGTAAGAGTTAAGGGAAGATAGTAAGCTCAACATTTTTAAGATATAAGAAAGGTACTTCAATTTAATCTGCTATACAAAGTTTTCCTAAATTCTATATTATTATCCTGTGCTGTTAGAGGCTTCAGTGTTATTATCAACTAACAGTATGTCATCTAACTAGAAATCAAAAGAAGTATTTTTGGTGGACAGTAAAAGACACACTACAGACTACTGACAGAAATACCTTCCCCCCATCTATCTTAAACTAGATGCAGTTAATTTTACTACACGAAACATGTTACAGATGTCAAATTGCTGAATGTCCACTTCTCTGATCCTAGTTAAGGGGTGAATAATTTAGTGTTCAAATCAAGTGAAAAGGATAATATAAATAACAGACTTAACAGCACTTTTTTATTCACATAGGCAGTTAAGTCATAAGACTCTATAATTTTAGAATCCTACCTAGCCAAATGCAAACAGTGTACACTGTAATAATTCACTTTTATGGACTCTTCTTAAAAAGAGTAGATTAATTTCATTCTTTCAGTAGGGATAGTCCCCATCAAGTTAGCAAAATGGCTCAAGTGTTGCTTCTTCACAACAGCTAAAAGAGGGCTTCTATTTCAGACCAGAATGCTTCATTTTACTGTTTATTCAAGGAGTATCCCAAAGCCATAACATATACATGGCTAATCATTCTCCTAAGTACAAATCTGAATATATTGATATTGCTAGATCAGAATGTTAACTATATTCTCTATCTGGAAAAGCAGCAGCAAGGTCCCACAGTGTTTAACACAACTTTAAGAGACAGATCTTTTATAGATACAAATGGGGCCAAAGAAAATCTTATATACTACATGTGTATCTAATGTATTCACTAGGGTCGCAGCAGCTCTTTCTGCCCATGAGTCCTGTTTTTGTGCTTTAATAAAACTACCATTTTTGCACCCTCCAAAAAATAATGTATTCATTAGAGTCAAGATCCCACCTTATTTGATCAATCTAGGAGACAAATTTCCACGAGGGAACATATGTTTTAGTTTGCCAACACCATCACTTTAAACCGCTAAGAATTAAAAGCAACTTTCAGTCTTCAATTACTCTTTGCTATGGGGGAAAAAATGGACTCATTCAGCTTCATTAGTGTCTCTTTAGAATGACGTGAAGAGAAAATGTATTTGAGTTACTTTTTTGATAAAGAGAAAACTCGCTTTTGGTTAAATCAATGAATTTAAAATGAAGTAATACATATTCTTTATATTAATATGTGAAAATGCAAGGATTCGTATAGGTCAGTTAGGGATAGGAGAATATAATAAAAACTAAATTTTATTGTGTGCACATTGATATGTGTCCAGGGCACTATAAGCATTCTCTCTCATTACCTCCTTGCTTTTTTCCCCCCTTAAAGCCTGTAACAAAAAAGTTTCCTATAGGAAGAACTGGTATCCTGAAAGCATAAGTGTAGTCCTTTTTATTTATCTAATTTTTATTAAAATTCTTGATGCCTGGATGTATTCATTGGTAATAAATTTTCATTTGTCAGGAAGTTTACAGTTACATACAGTACTGACAAAGAGGGAAGGCAGGCTGGAGCGTCGGTGCTTGCGCTGAGAGGCAGAGTGCATAGGCAGGACACTCTCCAATGCTTTAGAAAGCTTTTCGGCAAAAGTTTCCTCAGGGGCAATCCGAAGGAGGGAAGGAGAAAGAGATGCAGACAGCACTGGTGGTGGGGTGGAAGGAGCACTGGGAGAGATGCGGGACAGAGAGGGAACAGCAGAAAGATGGGGAACACAAACCGACATGCTACGGCCACGACGAGGCTAAACAGAAAACAAACACACACATGAAAAACACAATACTTTGAAAAAAAAAATAACCAAATGTACAATGATAATAGGGCATAGCTGACCTAAAGAACTGTCCATCCTCCCCCAATCCAGCAAATCCAATTTTTTTGTGGAGAGGCATAATTCCACAAAGCACACCTGGCAGATCACAACTATGCTCTCTACACTGTTGGCCACGTACAGGCTTTTTATGAACCACCACGATAATGATCAATTATCTTCCTAAATATTCTGAAATTACATCAATTGTTATGAATGTATGAATAAGAAGAGCCAACTGACTGAGGTAGTAGAATAGATAGGGAATACAATGAATATTGGCTTACAGTTTTTTTAAAACTTATTAAGATTAAGAAAGAATTAATTCTATTAGTTTAATGTACATTATAATGTGTAGAAGACTTTAAGACTGGATTACTTTGCCGGAACTCTGGAAATTTCAGAGGTTTCTCAGTTCTATTTAGAAGGGATCAGACTAAAAAAAATTGTTGTCTCAGAGTATTTTATTTATTATATTTCCTATCTTTATCTGTAAAGAGTAAAAACTCATTTTCTAACAGGAAAAGCATTAGTTTTCTAGAAGTAATTCACGACATAGACACATTCTGTAGTTTTACCAAAGTAGTCAATGGAAAAATACCTTAAATGTGAGTCTCTGAAGAGTAAAACTTTAAGAGTTTTCTGGCGTATCAGAGATTCAACTTAGGTTTATAAAGTTTGAAGCGTCTCAACATAAAAACTTTAATACAGCTAAAAAGCAGTATGCCTAATACTGTTAAAGTTGTCCTGAGCAAGTTTGTCATTTCCCTTTAGGTACTGTGAACTGTATAGTTGATTGTGTTTTCTTTTCCAAAACTGGCTGCACAGAATGCTTTGAACGAAATTTGTGGCTTACCAGTAGTAAGTACTTAAGCATCATCATACTTATCATACTTAGTTCATTCCTGGTTCTATTTTTTTTTCCACCCGTTTCCCTTTTATTCTAATTTTTTTATTGCACATATTAGTGATATATTATTGTAAGCCATAGTAAATTCTTTCTGCATTAAGAAAGAAAAAGAATCATAAGATTTAAAAAATCCTCAATATTTGATAACTCTTCATGATATACCTCCACAGAATACTGTCATTAAAAGGCAAGGCTGTCATTAACAGTCTGCTTTTAGAGCATCAATAAATAAATATAACTATCTTTGTGGCTCAAATATTTAAAATCATAAATGATCATTCTATTTCCTTTTCTAAAATAGAGACGCCTAACGTTCATTACCCTGTGATGAGGGAAGCAAAGAGATTAAAAATAGTTAAAAAGAAATCTAGTTATGATGATCCACAAAAAATCAACCAGAACAAGAGTAGAAACGAACAAGAAATGCTGACAAATAATATTTGTCAGAACACGGAAATACATCTATATAGTCTCTGTAATTTCTTCTACCCTACTTAATTATTTTAAAGGTCAGAAAAGTAGAAAACATTAGTGTATTAGTTTTCTTTGCGTTACTGCGGCCATTCATCTTGAGACTTAGCCAATGCAGGACTCATGAATGGACTCTGAAACATACAAACGTCTTTTATTCCAAGCTGTAGGACAAAAGAGCAGAGCAAGCAGAAGTATTTTCTTAACAGAGAAAGATTTTCATTTAATGTCGAGCAAAAGTTCCACAAAATTCTGATTTAAAAGCTTTCTGAGAAAGAGAAAAAAAAAATCTGTCTAAAGATCTCACTACACAAGTGCTATACAGTGACCAGTTATTCTCTAATTCCTTCCTGAAGCAGATGATGTACTTTATTTAGCACTGAAGACTTCACAGAGGGTCAACAAAAGAAATGGGGTATTACCTGATACTTATTTTAACATTTTCTATATGAAAAGCAAGAGTGGCTAATGTAAAACATGGGGCAGTGTGTGTGTATCTGTGTTTACATATAAATGCATAAAATATTTCAGGAAATAATCTCCATAAGTGGATTCTGAAAATAAATCTGTAATAAAACCATACCAAATAAAGAGAAAAAGCAAATGAACGTATACTGGGGAAGGAATTTGTGTCCAACACAGACTTTAAGGCAGGAACACGCATAGCAACTGATGGTTAACTAAACACAAGCGCTAAATTAAATGGTCATACAAATAAAGGATTTCTTCACTCTAAAGTACTCACATGCAGCATTCTATAATGGTTTGAATGTCTTACCTGTGTTTTATACAATAAGAAATCTTATAAAAAATGCTTAGTAATTCTTTTAGTAAGTAAGCTTTTGAAAAACACTCCACACACCCACCCTCAAATCATTTGTATGTCCAACTTATGCTGATTTGAACAGTTCCAACTCTAAAGTGCTAAAGAGGGCATTATCTTTAATCAAATACAGATTAGTCTAAATCTTGTACATAGTTTCTTCACCTAGGAAGTTCAGCTGATTCTCATACATTAATGTTTATGTTCTAGCCTAACTGAACTACTCCAATTGTACTCTATAATATAAACCTATTTCCTTTAGAAACATACCATCTATATTATCTACTTTAAACTCATGCTATTACTTGGATAGCAGAAAGAATCTGAAATTAACATATTACATCTACTGGCCCTCATTATAGGCTTACATTCTCTTATGCAGTTACTTACCATACTTGAGGATGGATATACCCCATGAGGCTGAGATTGTGCTTGGACAACAGAAGCTGTATGCCCTGGGATTGTGCCAGTAGAATGTGCCTGTTCATGTTGGGACCCATATGAAACTGTCTGTTGGCTGCTCACTCGAGATTCTGTGAAGACAGAAGATCCTTGACCACTGTCAACCGTCCCGTCAGCTGAGGGAGAAATAAATTGCCAACAAACACAGAGAGACACACATCACAAAAAGGAGGTTTATATTTTCCCATCACAAACCCATTACTCTAGGGTTAGTTTTTTCTTTGTAAAGACCTGAACTAAATAAAAAATGAATACTAGTTATTTTACTAAGTAGATTTCTTTTTTTTTTTAATTTTTTAAAAATTTTTTTTTTTTTTCAACGTTTATTTATTTTTGGGACAGAGAGAGACAGAGCATGAACAGGGGAGGGGCAGAGAGAGAGGGAGACACAGAATCGGAAACAGGCTCCAGGCTCCGAGCCATCGGCCCAGAGCCCGACGCGGGGCTCGAACTCACGGACCGCGAGATCGTGACCTGGCTGAAGTCGGACGCTTAACCGACTGCGCCACCCAGGCGCCCCTACTAAGTAGATTTCTATGCTTAAAAACATGAAGGATCCATATGGAAAAAAGTTTTAATGTCTTTTTTTTTTTTTTTTTTTTTTTTTTTTTATTTTTTTAAAATTTTTTTTTTTTAACGTTTATTTTATTTTTGGGACAGAGAGAGACAGAGCATGAATGGGGGAGGGGCAGAGAGAGAGGGAGACACAGAATCGGAAACAGGCTCCAGGCTCCGAGCCATCAGCCCAGAGCCTGACGCGGGGCTCGAACTCACGGACCGCGAGATCATGACCCGGCCGAAGTCGGACGCTTAACCGACTGCGCCACCCAGGCGCCCCTAATGTCTTTAAAAAAAAAAAAAACTGCATGGCTGTCATAGAATCTTATTACCTGAAGAATAAGGGAACTAAAATGGAATGCTATTAGTCAGCCGTAGGTTTGATGTAGCTTTCAAAGTCTTATGATGTAGCTTTCCAAGCTTTCAAAGTCTTGGAGAGCAGTGCATTCTTAGTATTAAGGAGGTAGTTCAATCAAAAACTAATAAGAAGTGCATTAGTTTCTAGTCTACATGTTATTCAGCTTTGCTAAAAAAGCTGAACCAGATTAATGGATTCAATTACAAATAGCTAAGATAAATTTATTCATTTTTCATTATTAGTTATATTTCATTTTATTCATTTATTTTTGCAGATGTAAGTTTTAAAAAAAGTTTTTATTTAAATTCCAGTTAGCATACAGTGTAATATTAGTTTCATAATCACATTTTATTTTAAGGAATTGTGAAAAGTAGAAATCTATAAACTGGAACTTCTAAGATGTTGGAACCTGTGAAATTATTTTATATCCTTTTTTTTTTTTTTAATGTTTATTTATTTTTGAGACAGAAGGAGACAGAGCGTGAGTTGGGGAGGGGCAGAGAGAGAGGAAGACACAGAATCTGAAACAGGCTCCAGGCTCTGAGCTGTCAGCACAGAGCCCGATGCAGAGCTTGAACCCACAACCATGAGATCATGACCTGAGCCGAAGTCGGATGCTTAACTGACTGAACCACCCAGGAGCCCCAAATTATTTTATATCCTAATCACATTTCCTTACTGTCCTGTCCTAGTCTGTTAGCGGTAATTACTTCAAATTTCTCATTATATATTGGCTTCATGATTCAAACCAAGAGGCCAGCGAAAAATGATGAGTAAAAAGATGAAAAATCACTTAGGAGTATCCTTAGCATACTTGTCCACTTCCCAAAATACTTACATAACACAGATATACTAGTTTGTTGGTACTGTAGTTGTTGATGTTGATCTGCCTCAGGTTCTTCAGGTTCTACTTGTGTAGAAACTGAAGCTGATGTGGTAGAAGCAGGAGGCATGCCAGTACTAGCAGATGGGATCTGTTTGACTCCTGCCTGGGAAGTACTTGATTGTTGTTCTACCTGGTGTTTCTGATTGATCTCTTCCTGCTTTCTTTTTTCTTGTTCCTCCCGTACCAACTGCCGCTGTTCTCGTTTTCTCTTAATTAATGATACTCTATCTTTGATGGCTTTTGCCATGGTCTTGTGATCACCTTCACAGACATACCCAGACTCTACCTACAGGATAAAGGAGTGCGTTAGGAAGCAGTACAATATCAAAAGAAAGCAAACCAAATATAAAACAAAAGAAGCAGGTGTGGGGATTAAATTAGGAAGAAGGGGGAAGAGAAAGACCTCTCTAAGGACTGGTCTTAACCAAATTGTGAAATTACTGGTCTGCATTATGCATTTCTCCACCATTTTTATAGATACTCATAGGGTGGGTGCCATCATCTTTGTAGAAACTCTCAGGGTGGGTGTACCTTTACTCCTAATTACAACAAAACAATGGGGAACCTAAAACCAAAGGTTTTAAACCAAATAAGGCTCATTTTATTCTAGTCACTCGATTTCCCCACTCACATTAACTATTAATATTAATCTGTCTTGTTTTTTTTTTTAAAAATTTTTTTTTTCAACGTTTATTTATTTTTGGGACAGAGAGAGACAGAGCATGAACGGGGGAGGGGCAGAGAGAGAGGGAGACACAGAATCTGAGACAGGCTCCAGGCTCTGAGCCATCAGCCCAGAGCCTGATGCGGGGCTCGAACTCACGGACCGCGAGATCGTGACCTGGCTGAAGTCGGACGCTTAACCGACTGCGCCACCCAGGCGCCCCTAATCTGTCTTGTTTTAAACTTTGTTTCACTAGGCAACAACTTAACCAGAAACAACCATGGTAAATAAATGAAAGTTACAAAAAAAAAACAAATAAAAACACAAATCTCTAATGGTATAAAAAACTAACAATTAAAATAAATATCTCTTTCATACCTGACCCTTTCTATTGAATGGTTCTTATAAATTCTAGTAGAGATATTCTAGGAGTATCTCTTTATATTCACTATTTTAGGCACTATGGCAACCCTAAAATTGGTGAAGTGTTTCATTTCTGAAAAGTTATATTTTAGACATAATTCAAAAAGTGATTGATCAAAGGCTGCCTACTAATAATTGATCTTGAAAACTCCCTCAAGTAAAAACAATTCACAGTGTATTTATAGAGTTTATCCCAATAACTGATCAATATTTATATATTTAGAAAATATAAATTGTCATTTGAACTCTATAGGTTTATCTAGATTAGGAGTCATTTGACCTTACAGTCTTTCACATTACTTCAGAATACATTTTAGACCCATCCATCCATCCTTATATATCTACATCTATTTATCTTTTCCTTAAATAAAAATAACTTTGGGGCCATTAATCAATACAATTTTGTATCAATGAGATCTGCCATCCACACTGCTTCATAAACTTTTTTGCTCAATAATACCAATGTTTGTAAGTCTGTATCAATTTTTAAATAGCAGATCAGTGCTAATTTACCATTTCTTGAGCAACGTCTTCTGGCACATCTCTTTCCAAGTCAAAGGAAAACTCAATAGCTTCATTGTCTTTGTATTTTCCCTTTAGTTTCTTAATATCTTCAATACGTAGCCATAATTTAATGGCTATCTTTTCTCCATCATCTTCTTCTGCTAATTCTACCCGTACCCCTGTTTCCTCCTGGAAGAAGGCATGGTTCAAAAGGTCTTTGATAGAATATCTACCAAAGAGAGGGAAGTGAAACAAAAACAAAACAAAATACCATTAGATTTAAAACATAATTTTCAAGTGTGGCTGATTATTGTCATGCTTGGAATAATAAAAAAGGACTATTAAAAAAAAAACAACAAAGATTTTATAACTCATTTCTACATTGCTCTGTGTAAATAGTGATTATAGTTTTGATCTCAAGTTACAGAACATCAGAACAGTCTCATTTATAAATAAAAGTTGAAAGTGATACTTTTTAATCAAAGTGATCTAATCTCATATTAGTTAACAATGTACTAGTAACAGCAAATAATACACAGAATATCATAGCTTCAAAATACCACATAGTTTGTGTAGAAATTTACAGTTAAGGGGCGCCTGGGTGGCTCAGTCAGTTAAGAGGCCGACTTCGGCTCAGGTCATGATCTCTCGGTCAGTGAGTTCAAGCCCCGTGTCGGGCTCTGTGCTGACCGCTCAGAGCCTGGAGCCTGCTTCAGATTCTGTGTCTCCCTCTCTCTGACCCTCCCCTGTTAATGCTCTGTCTCTGTCTCAAAAATAAAATAAAAACGTTAAAAAAACATTTTTTTTAAAGAAATTTACAGTTAACAAAAATTCCTCATATGTTAATTTATAGTTAACAAAATTTCCTCATCTAATCCTTCACCAACAGCCAGTGAGGTATTATTTTGATTTTTAGGAAATGGAGGCTCAGAGAGGATGAAAATCTTCTCATAGTTAGAAGGCTTAATGGTTGAATCAAAATTTGAAAATAGGTTTTTTGATTTCTAGTTCTTTACCTTCTACTACAGCTTTATTTACCCCAATAAATTCAATTCCTTGTTCAACAATTTGTGTACTAGGCAAAAAGTCTGATTGTGGAATAATCTTCTTTAGATAAATGGTTTCAAAATACCAGTAATCTAGTAAACTGTATCATCCAGAAAAGAAATAGCAATATGTTTTAAGACTGGAAACAAATACTCCTTTGTTTATAGTAAAAAAAAAAAAGTTCTTAGAAGATTAAGGACTCCCCTTTCCAAACACTGTATATACAATTAGAAATCCAAACTAAATTTCTATTGGACAGTCTTAAAGATCATGATGTTAAGCTCTTCCAAACAACAGAGTTATGAAAAGAGAATGAGACTGGAGAAGTGAAGATACTGAATTCTTTAATTTGGATGATATACCTGATTGCTCTCATTCTTAAGGAGATAGATTATGCTCAACTTACAATTTATATTTGTACTGGCTGGTCTTCTTTTTCTTTTTTGGAAGGTGAGTGGGGATGGTGAGGGTAGATTATTTTTCATAAACAGACACTGGCTCTTTGCCATGCCTGACGGGTTATGAATCAGCTGTATGATGTATCAGATACTTGCCGCTCCTCTGAGAAAAGTCCTGTTAGTACACATGACTAAGCCAGATCTCCTCCTAAGCTTTGGGCAAACTTGTCTCTTTACTGAAAGGAATTTTGATGTTTTGCTCTTCAATTCTGGCAGAATGACAGCAAATCAAGACCTGTATAGTTGAGCTGATTTCCAAGAGCCAAGATTTTATTTCACCTTTTAGAATTCAATGGGTAAAGAACTAACAAACAGATCTGCTGGTTAGAAAGAGATTGAACCCTATTGAGTTTTATAAATTATGCTGACACTACAGGTTAAGTAGTTGTATCTGAATGTAGCAGCTAAGTTTAAGATGGTTCTGGTTCACTTAAACCCTATGACACTACATTTTCACAACATTTCAGTATATCAAGTCTCAATATTACCTTAAATGGACAGAAGTCTACTTTTTAAAGATTTTTAAAAATTTTTATTTTTTAAAGTAATCTCTATACCCAATGTGGGGCTTGAACTCACTGAGATCAAGAGTAACATGCTCTACCAAATAAGCCAACCAGGCACCCCCAGAATGCTAATTTTAAAGATATTCCATGACATAAATAGAGAAATTAATCACAAGTGAAATATTAAATACACTTTAGATTGACTATTGTATTCAGACATATCATTACATTTTAGGTTTTTATGCAATACGTGGCAACTTACCTTTCATCTTTGTTTTGCCTTATGCATCCTTCAATAATTTCCTTCACTTCAGGAATTGCTACTTTGTCAAAACTGGCAGGCTTCACTCCCTGAGAAACATAAAAATAGCAACAGAAACATTTAATAATGGCAGGGTCTTTGAACTTTGATTTTGAATTGCCTCTTAAGCTTTTATTAGATTGCCTTCTTACCATCCTGGCTTTTTTCTGATTTGCCTGCAGGAGCTGGTCCATTGCAGGGTCAGAGCTAAGTAGAGGCAATTTAACCATGGCAAGAAAACAAGGAACAGTCAGATAGTGGGGTTTCTTATTTCCATAGCCTCTATATGTGGCTAGGGAAAAATTTAGGCTACTGTCAACATCTTCAGCTGTGTTTCAGGTAAAGGAAGTTATTGGCTAAAAAGAAGGCCAAATGCTCTAACTGGTTAGATCTTTTGTTCAGCCTTGTTCCCTAACACATTAATCAACATAGTATTTAACTACTTTGAACAGTGAATCCACGAATGGGCATGAATTCACATGCTTAGTTTGGCAGGTATTCTATTATCACAGTACTCTGCAACAAACTCAGTGAGTACAGGAGTTAAGGATTTGGATTGTTTTGGCATGATAACAGAAGAGCAAATTGTCTGGTACATATGAAACATAAAATGAAAAGTGATATATCAGATCCATATAAAAGACAAGATTTCTAACTATTTTCTGAAGAAAACTCACTACTATTATATGTAATACTATACAGTATCCTAGTGGTATTTTAGAATCTTCATAAAATGTAAATTGTTTGCAAATAAAAATTTCAGCAATGTATAGAAAATATACATAAGATGTAAGAATAACAAAATACTGAGAGGTGATATGGAGAAAATCACCTCATTTGCTATTCCCACCTTATCTAAGTAACCACGTGGATTGAAGTAGCTGCACTGATATACTGTCCAAGTGGCACATAAACACATAAAACACAGGGAATAGGAATATAGAAATAGAAGTAAGGGAGAGGTCCTAGAAAAGTTAGAATAAAGTATATAAATTTTAATCATCTATAGTCTCAGTGACAAGATCAATTAAAACAAAATTAGTGAAAATAATCTGACAAATCACAGAAATGCATGGATTATAATAACATGCATCAAGGATCAACTCTAATTCTCATCAGTTATTCAACTGTGTTATTCAAACTCCTGATTTGGAGGTAGAAACCTACCTAGAGGTAGAAACCTCTAGGGCTAACTTTCCACAGCAAGGAACTGTCAGTAGGACTGACCCTAAAGTTAAACCCATGTATTTAAAAGGTTCATTTTTTTTTTAATAAATTTTTTTAAGTTTATTTATTTTGAGAGAGACAACGACAGCACATGTGGGGGAGGGGCAGAGAGAGAGGGAGACAGAGAATCCCGAGCAGGCTCTGCACTGTCAGCATGGAGCCCCAACATGGGGCTCGAACTCACCAAACTGCGAGATCATGATCTGAACCCAAATCAAGAGTCAGACATTTAACTGACTGAGCCACCCAGGCGCCCCTAAAAGGTTCATTTCTTTTTTTTAATTTTTTGACAGAGAGAGAGGAAGTGTGAGCAGGGGAGGGGCAGAGAGAGAGGGAGACACAGAATCCAAAGCAGGCTCCCGGCTCCGAGTGGCCAGCACAGAGCCCGACACGGGGCTCGAAACCTGTGAACTGTGAGATTCACGACCTGGGCTGACGTCGTTAACTGACTGAGCCACCAAGGTGCCCCAAAAAGGTTCATTTCTAAGTAATGACTACAAAGATCACTATTTTATTTTCCCTAATTTTCTTATTTTTCAAATCCAGGTAAGTTTTCCCAACTTGTCTTTGCCTTCATATAATAATTCAAATAAGAGTAAGAAAAATAATGCTGCTGAAGCAAAAGGTTGCTGGGATGGTATTTCAAACTAAAGGGCTTAAGAAAATGGGAACTATTTTGAGGAAAAAAAAAAAAAAAAAGGATGATGCTCCCTGAAAGTTCTCTGGTAGTGGAAACACTGGAGATTTTGTGTTATATTTGTTTTTAATGTTCTACAACAAACATGTAAAACTATAAAAGCAAACCTTAAAGATGTTATTTATAAATATAATGGGAAGAACAATCTAAAATACTGTATATCAAGTTTGTAGAACATTTACTATCAGCAGAAAATTGTCTAAAAGAATGTTCTTTGGTAAAACTGGACACTAATACATACTTGGCCTTTGCATGTAAAGTCAATTCAAACATTACAGGAAAGTGGTCAAAGAGAATACAGATATAATTAGGAAAAATGCTTCTTATTCTATTATATATTTTAGGGGAATGTACTTTGGCCTCCTGACAGTAAAAACTCTACATATTAATAAAACACACATATATTGATTATATTAAAGTTCTGTTCCAATTTAGCACAGGCATATTGGAATGATGATTTCAGATTCCTCATCTAGCAAATGGGGACAGTACCTGTCCAACTTGCCAACCTACATTCACGGCAGCTAGAATCAAATGTGGTATCTAGATTGCAAGCTCTTTGAATTACTAAGTTTGCTGACCTAAGGTCCCTTTTGAATTCAGAGGCAATCACGAAAGATAATAAATCTTAGGGTTAAAAGGAAGCAAAGAATTCTCTGGAAAAATAATCACCAAGATGTAGAGTGAACCTACTTTCATCCTTGGTTATCCTTAAAAATAAATAATCCTCTTGCTAATCCTACCCATATAAACATTCACTACTTTACAAATAGGAATTCCTATTTATAAATAGAATTATTAGTTGAACAAACGAGCCATATAAGGTCATACTGGTAAAACCAGAAACTGTGCATAATATAACACCTTAAATTTACTAGCTTAAGCTATTGAAGATTCAAATATAGAAAGTTCTGTAACAGTGCTATATAATTGGTAATCTGATTGCCACTGCCAACTTAAAAAATGTATTGCAGGTGCCAAGGTAACCAATAAAACTGAGACATACCTTACCAGTCCAGCAGCTGGTATTAAAAGATTAATTCAGCTTACTGTTACCCACACAGATAATGAAAAAGATAGAAGAAATTTCAGCTACCACTCAGCTACCATCAAGAAGCCAGGATTATCAAAATATCTAGCAGAAGTGTTCTGAACCATTTGAGAAGAAAAATGGGGATTATATATTGAAAATGACCCTACAAAATGTAAAAATGAGCATGAAACCTCACTTAACACTGAAAGTGACCTACAGAAAAGCCATCTGGGAAACATAATAGAAAGTTGCTTGAAATAAACAAGCACAGGTTTTGATACATTTATCATACTTACAGGCTTCTTAAGAAATGAAAGAACTCAATGTATTTTTTATTATTTTATTTATTTATATGATCCAGTGAAGAAATGGGCAGAACTCAATGCATTTTAAAATATTTTTGGTAACATACTTTTTTAAATTAAAAAAAAATGGTCTAGATTATTCTAAAACATGATTTTAAGCACCAGACAGAACAAAACTAATGATGAAAAAATATTTTGCTAAGATTTCATCTTTTCTACTCCGTAGTTCATATACTTCAACAAAAACGATCAACTTAGAGCCTTTAAAATCCTCCTAATGTCATTCGTTTTCTTTACTACCTGATTTAGCCTCACTAAATACTAGTCTAGTCCTGTTCTGACCAGTACAGGCAAAGTTTTGCTCACCTCTTCTGAATGAGGTTTAAAAACACAAAACAGAAAAAGAGTACTAAGGCAGATAAATTGGCAGATTAAATATTTTACACATAAGAAAAATTTGGTTAAGGAGAAACACTCACTCATTCCATTCTTCTACACCCAGCAACCCCACTGTCTCTAGAAATATTCTTGCTTACTTTTGTAACTAACAGGAATCTCTCTTTAGGCAACAGTGCCATGATATGTTTTTTTGATGGGGAGAGTAGCATGTTTCCCTGCATTCAACAAAAGCGCTTCTTGAACACCTTCTTGAATATCTAATTTAAGATACTTCTGGGTTTTAAAAAAATTATGTATTCTCTTAAAACAAAAACAAAGGCCACTTTTGTGCAATTTTCGAGCCAAAAAAGAGAAAAAGAAAGAAAGAAAACAACTGTGACTCCCTCCAAAGGTACATCAGGTGTTGATATAAATGTTTGTAAAATGTTGATTTGAACTAAGAAAAATGGAAAACACATAATACATGGATTTTATAGATTCAATTTTTCTTTGAATTCTATATACTTATGGTTTGCCAACTAATCTGGGGAAAAATAAAACTGAGTCGTAATATGGTATTCTCTGGTTCAATATTCTAGCTCTTAAAAACTGCCAGCACTTGCTTCTTAAAAGCTTAGGTTTCAAATGTGTTAGGGTAACATTTATGTATCCTTTCATAAAAGTAAAACTTTTCCTAACCATTCAGAATTGAGAAAAGCCTCTTTCCTCCTCATAAGAAATGTAGTGCAAGTTAACTAAACCACAAAACATCAAGTATTTTAAAAAGCATTCTAAAGTAAACAATTTCAGTACTTTAACTGATACTTGCTTCAAATATCACCCAATGGCTACAATATACCTTTTGTATTTATTAGAAATTCTTACCCACCTCATTTACACAATCCTTTTGAGGGCAGCAGCAACAATGAGAATTTACGATGACAAACACTGAGCAGAAGTCTTTCTTTGTAAAATCCATCACAAAAGGCAAAATACACTTGTTACAGTTAGAGGAAAAGAGAGGAAATTGATAAGACCTAAATTAACAGAGTAAATTAGCCTACAGCATAAGCAAGGCAGACATCAAAGTCAGATCGAAGCATAGATTCTTGTTTAACACTAGCCATGCTTCTCCAACTCTCAGACTCTCCAATTCTCCGTTTGCTCTGCTTAGCCAATAATCTACTATTCTAGATAGGCCCTTTAAACAAAGCTACAGGCTGAACAACAGGGAAACTGTTCTGCTTCTGCACCTCCTGTTTCTCCTCTAAAAGCAACAGAACCTAGGACAAGCAAAATGAGATTTTTACTTGCTCAAAGCTCCACCCATTATGTCCACAGGTTCTGCCTCCTTGACATCAAAACCCACACTAGAAATCTATTTATCTAAACACTCTCTCACCCCTCATCGTGTTGGAACTATGCTTTTAAATGAAAATAGGGATTGAGTTCAACAACCAAAACATAAACTCTGAATGTGTAGCCAAAAGAACACTGTTGAAGGAAATCATGATACTGGGCTGGGTTCTCAGGTCTCAAACACCAGGTTTGTGTGTGGGACCTGGACCACATCCCTTAAACTCACTCGAAAACTGTGGATGATAATTACCTAGCTTTAAATGTTTACCTAATTTAAAAAGAGGTGATATTAAAGCCTTACTACTCTCTTATGTTACATTAAAAAAAAAAAAAAGGCTGTGAATTAGTACATAGAAATGGTAAGAATTTACTCTTCTCCCTTCCCTTTTATTAAAAGCCTCAATATGCATATAAACCTAAAGATATTCCCATTTTCCAGGAAGATCTCATGGACCTACATAACTACTACTTTGACTTAGTGATTAAGGAAAGGTTTTTCTTCATGTCACTAACAAAGATGGTAGAAAAAGCACTTTCATTGCACTGTTATAATGGGTAACAGAATAAAGTCCTATTCTTTACAATTGCTAAGATGGAGTCCCCATCAAGGCCAGGTATTAAGGCTTCAATTACTCAACAATAATAACATAAGATAAGGGCTTAGAACCTCTTTGGTGGGAATACTTCTACTCTAAAGGCTAGAAATGGCTATTCTAACAAGCTCTCTCAAAGTACTAGTTGTTATTGATCTTTGGCTCAACACAATTCATCACTAACTAGGTAGTTTAGAATGTCAGGTATTAGTCAGAAATACAGTAATGTGGTCCAGCATTACCTTTAACTTAAATGTTTGAGAGTAAGCTTGCTTAGGACTATGCTAGCTAAATGAAAATGAAAGAGCTAGAAAACAGGTGACTTGTTACCTGGATTTTAAAATTCTGCTGGGCAACACACAAAACCACAATGAGATCACTTTTTTTGGACAGAGGTATAATACAGGCACAAATATCTAGACCAGTCTTTTCTATATATCAAAATAAGAGTTTTCAACATATACAATAAAAATATCATTCACATATATGTACAAGAGTTTACATCTAAGCTCTAATTCTTCTTTTTCTTTAATTAAGTCAGTGTTTTTCTCTAAATTTCCTCATTTCTTTCAGTGGTATCATCACTATTTCCATGATCCAGAATAGAAAACTTAGTCATTCTTGGATGCTTACTTCTCTCAAAATACTTAAGTATTATTATTCTCTATGAGCTCTTTAAACAAAGATAAATGTTTAAAGCAACTGGTAAACACTTCTGCTACTAGTATTCCTACTGTCCTTCCAACAGTCAAAGATCTCTGGCCAGGCAAAATGAGATTTTTGCTAATTTCTTTGTTACCTCTCAAAATCACTGCTTCTTTTGCATAACAACTGTGACCACCAAAGTCCAGATTATTAACACCTCACCTCTTTAAACTTAACCAATTTCAGATGGGCTTCATTGTTTCTATTCTCTCCATCTCCAATTTGTATTTTATATTGTGACCAGATCAACCATCTGGCTTCATTTAATCATCTGACATTTAGCCCTTTCCAGTCACTTGACATCATTTAACTCACATTACACTACTCAAAAATGGTTAATAGTTCTCCACATCTACAAGACTGCCATAGGATCACAGATCTAGAAAGAATCTGAGAGGTCCTCCTTATTCAAATGAGACCATTTTGGCCCAGAGAGATTAATGCCACATCAAAGCTAGAATCAATTCATTAATTCAACTGGCATCTATGAAGTATCTAGTCTAGTCTACTCTAGTACTTATTAGACACCTGCCAGATACACTGTATCATCTTCAGCACCTAGAATAAAACAGAATTGGTTTTTATGGGTAACGGCCTCGTTGTCAATGGTAAAGCAAAACCTAGAATCCAGATTCCACAATGCCTAGTTCACTGTTACTTCTAGCCCATGTTCCGGTTTTTTTAATTTTCTTGATCTGGTGTGAAAAGCCCTCACAATCCAACTTCCACCTTCTTCTCTACTCTTATCTTCCCAAAAATAAGTCCAGTCAAACCAGTTACTTGTTCACCAAATACTTAGTGCACATTTTCACTAATAAGAATACTCTTACTACTCCCCACTTTTTTTAGCCAACTGAGTTCTACACTTCTTTCAAGGTATACTACAAATCATATATAATGAGAAGGTAGCAATTACAAAGTATCTATGTATCTTTTGGCATGTAAATTACTTTTAAGATACTAAGAAACTCAATATTGCTATAACATACTTAAGTATAGAAACTATCATTCTATATTCTAGCAGTTTTTATTCTATAGTCTAATGCCCTGTGAATTATACAGCAACATTCAGCAAATATAAAAAAAACAAAACAGCTTTTTTGAGAAGTTCTGAAATAAGGATTTCCCAAGTTCCTTAGTACCTAAAACATTAAGAATGATACTCAGAACTCTTTGGTTTAAGAATAACAATCTGATTAAGAAGCTTTAATTTTAATCAAATCACAGAATAATGAAATGCCTCTGAAAATCATGCAAAACGTCCCCAAGATATAATATAGCCCATGATACACATAGGTTTCTTTTACATGCAGAATCCAAATTTACTGGATGGAAACATGAATAAAACTTATAAAGGAATCATGTCAGCTAATTCCAGTGGATTTAGATCTCTGCATTACTATAAAAACTCCAGCTGCTAAAGAAAAACATATAGTTTTCCTCAACTTTTCAAACACTATCTAATCAGGAATCACTTGTTTCAGTTAAAAAAAAAAAGGTGGGGTGAATTGTAATCTGTTATATAAAAAAGTAAAAGGAATTTCACCCTAACTGCTTTAGTTCTGTTTTTCCCAGACAGAATGTTCAAATCTTGCAATCCAATGGCTAATGGAATCAGTGACAAAGTCAAATTACACAAACAAAGTAATTAAAAATCCCCATTATTTCTAACTTGGTTGTTATGAGGCTGGATTCAGCCAGATTCTTATTGGTATGAACCATTAGTTTACAGGAATTTGAACATACCTTATGATCCCATTGGAAAACAAACCTCTTCAAACTTCCTACAAAATCTACCTAGCTGTATCAAAGGAAATTAGTTTACCTCATGATTCCCCAAGGCTCATTACTCTCCGGATTCATGAAAGCTTGTGTATGGTTCCAACCTCAAGTGCACTATCCTTCATATAAAAAAAAAACTGACGACATTGCTTACTGTAGTTTCTATTCTTTTAATAGCAGACAAAAATTGTGCTCATTACTCTTATTTGGATTTTCTCATTACCAATGGCAGATTTTCAAGGCAACTGAAGTTTTTCTCCTTTAAACAAGGTATCATGAACCTCTCTATACAGGGCTAAAACATGCTATACCAGTCTTATGCTGTCCATGTACCCTAATTTCCTTACTCTCAGATGTTTTTCCCTCGAGGTCTAAAAAAAAGTTAAAAAACAAGTAAAGAAAAAACTTTAAGGTCTGTTATTAATGTCATTAGTGATGCTTGATTTCTGACACCACAACCACTACCACCATTATTATTATTATTATTATTATTATTATTATTATTATTATTTCTCCTGCATGTCCATGGGACAAAATGCTTAACCTGTGATTCTATTTTCTTATCTGTGAAATGAATATATTATCTACTTACCAGGATAAAGATAAGATAGTATATGCAAAGCACTTTCAAGACTATTGGCAAGAAGCAAAATTACAAATAAATGTTAGCTCATTCATTCTAAAACTTGACTTTAGGGGCGCGTGGGTGGCTCAGTCGGTTAAGCAGCCGACTTCGGCTCAGGTCATGATCTCGCGGTCAGTGAGTTCAAGCCCCGCGTCGGTCTGTGCTGACAGCTCAGAGCCTGGAGCCTGTTTCAGATTCTGTGTCTCCCTCTCTCTGACCCTCCCCCATTCATGCTCTGTCTCTCTCTGTCTCAAAAATAAATAAACGTTAAAAAAAAAACTTAAAAAAAAACTTGACTTTAAGTTCATTAAACACATTTTATAACTGTGATTTACTGAATGTCACTGGATAAAGAATGGAATGAGAGAACGTAATTCACTACTAAGCATGTAATACTGATGCTAATGATAATAACAGCAATACCTACTAAGTACTGATTGATAACTGCATGTCAGGCACTTTGTTATGTTCTACACACATTACTCATTTAATCCTCATAAACCCCTTAGGTTCAGATTAGTTAAATAACTTGCCCAAAGTATCACAGCTAGGAAAGGACATTGTTGGGATTTAAACTCAAGGAGACCCAACTCCAGAGCCCAGTTCCTCCACAGGCAACGTAAAATTGGGTTTCACTCTCTACAGTTCTGTATCCGTGTGTTCATTTCACAAATACTGAGTGCCTATGACTTGCCAGTCTCTAAATACTACAAATACAGCCAACGAACAAGTCAAATAAAATCTCCAATTCACAGAATTTGTATACTAACTGGGGCTTCAGATGAATACTATAAACCTGTGACAAAAGCCATGAAGAAAAATAAAACCATCAGGGGATAGAAGTGTGTGCACACTAAAAAATATTTTCGGGAAAGCCTCTCTGAGCAAGTAATATTTCAAGTACAGACCTGAATAAATTGCATGTACAGAACAATGACATGCAACAATTTATTATCAGTGCACTATAGAATGTAATTACTAAACCACAGTCTATATTTACCCCCTCCACATCAGCACTTACACAGACAAGTTTAAATACCCTTAGGTCACAGATTGACACTGTAATTGACATTTATGGATTTGATGCAGCATTTTGATATAAGCAGGGGATCTGGAATCAGATAATAACAAAAATAACAGAATGCTCTGTTATTTTCTAAATATGTAATCTTGGGCTAGACTTCCTGGGCTTCAGACCTATAGTCACAAAATGTTGGTAATAGTAGCATTTACTCTTTTCCACCCCCAGGTTACTGGAAGAATTAAGCTATGTAACATATGCAAAGTGTTTGATGCAATGCCTGGCACAAATGATGTATTATTTATTAATATTTCCACTGCTGTCACCCACTACTTGTATGACAGTGCACCACTGCAGGGTCAGACATGTAGCAGTGAATTGCTCTCTAAGAGGAAAAAAGAAACCTGTCCTTGAGGGGCTCAGTTCTAATGGGGGAGTGGAGGGACAATAGTTAATATCAACATAATAATTATTATATTAATAAAACAGAGGTAGAGTATGATGGGAATATAGAGGAGAATGATACTGGCATGACTTTCTCCCAAAAATCCTAAAATATTCCTGATAAAGAGTGCCAAGGAGCTGAAGCTACTGGTAATTACTTCATACAAAATTTGCTTCACCACCTCTGTCACAATAGGCCACTAAAGTTCTCAGCTTAAACATATTTTTACTGGAGCACTGTCTCTGACCCTCTGGAAGGAGATCAAAATCCCCTACTTCTTTATGTCTATGAAATCCACCTTCTTTACTGTAATTACTATTTCAGTGTTTACTGACTACACTAAGGTATACATAGTAGATCTGGGATGGAAACCAGAAATATGGAGTGGCAGGAGCACTGGCTGATGGTGGTGGTAAGGGATTAGTAGGGGTGGTGGGGGATTTGCATCAGGGAGCCCTATGAGCTCTGAATAGATAACCAATCATGCTTCCTTATTAAATGACCAATAGTTAGGCACTGATGCTAACATACACTTTAAAACATTAGTTAAATTTATATCCAAAGCAGACTTAACAATCAGGGTGCATTTCAACACAAGAGTCATCATTATTGCTTACATAATTATATAAATCATTATATAATCTATGTATTTACTTCAATCCTCACATTTATCTCAGCACTCAAAACATGAGAAAAATTTTAGAAAACTAAAAATGGACATGGATGATGTTATTCTTCATTGGAAGCCAGAAGATACAGATGGAGGTTGGTGAAATCAAGACAGCATTTCCCAGATAAGAAATATAATGACTGACAGGACAGAATAAGGGACTGTAGATAATACAGAACTAAATTTTTACAGCTGAGAGGAAAAATAAAGCACAAGTGAATGCCTGCAGTATCTCTAGAAACTAAGAATCCTAACACAGCTCCACTGACTTAAAGAACTTCTCAAGCTTTTTATTCCATCTCTTCCACAGCTTGACTTATTATTTTGCTTTTTAAAAAAGCAACTCCTGGGCCACCTGGGTGGCTCAATTGGTTGAGTGTCTGACTTTTGATTCTGGCTCAGGTCATGAACCCAGGATTGTGGGATCGAACCCCACACCGGGGTCCACACTGAGCGTAGAGCCTGCTTGAGATTCTCCCCCCCATTACTCCCCGACCCCGACCCTCTCCCCCACTCATATGCTCTCTGTAAAAAAATAAAATAAAAAAGTAAAAAAGCAACTCCTCAATAAGCCAGGAAAAAAATGCAATTAAGTAGGATAAAATTTCTAAATCAGTCTGGTTACTTTTAATGCTAGTCAAAAAAATTCATGAGTGATGGAATAATTATTTTCAAATAACGTTTTGGCATTATCTTATTTAGTCTATGTTACACAGGACTGGAAGGGACGTCAGGTGATCACTGTTCCAGCTCACACTTCTCAAACTTTAACGTACAGATGAATCACCACTGGAACTCGTAAAATGCAGATTTTGATTTGAGCTGTCTGGGATGAAGTGAAAATTTTACATTTTTGACAAGTGCCCTGGGATGCCAATATTGCTGGTGGGGGAACTACACTTTGCATAGCAAAGATCTAATTAGAGACTCTCAAAGTGTAGTATTCAAAACTCTTTCAGGGGACGTACAAGGTACCTCTTTTCCAATGACATATCTGTGTGAGGCCAGCTTTTCTTTATACATTTCAATAAAAAAAAAAATACTGTAACAGATTTCATACAGCAGACATGAGAACCCAGCTGTCTTCTTGCTGACCAGACATTAAAGATGGTTGCAAAAATGTAAAAATGCTGTCTTTTCACTAAATCTTTAAAATTAGTTTTGGACAAAAACATTTTTTTTATAAAAATGTTATTAATGTCAACATATTATTGGGCTTATTATGTTATTACATTATAAGACTGTGTTAGTTTCTAATACAGTAAAATAGATATAACATAAGTGAGCAAAAGCTTTCTGGGGTCCTCAATAATTTTTATGATTATAAAGCATCCTGGTAAAAAGAGTTTGACAGTCACTGAATTAAATCATTTAAATCTGGTAGCTGCTATCTTAATCTCTTCTCAAAGTATCTTAACGGACAGAATCTCAAACCTCTACCAGGCCTTTGCAATGTCTTATAACCTTATCAAGTTCTTTATCTCCAATTATGATTCTTCTTCCTGTTTAGTCTCTTCTAGGTCAAAGGAAACAACTGCTGAGCACTTTCCTTTTCCAGTTACACATTCCCACAAGAAATCCAAAGGAACAGGTATCCCCCGCTTTTTGAAAGTTTACATTATGACACTTTGGTTTTTTGTGTTGTGGTTTTTTTTTTTTTTTTTTTTTTTTTCAGTTTTTTAGAGAGAGAAAGAGGACAAGCAGGTGAGGGGCAGAGGAAGAGACAGAATCACTAGCAGGCTCCACACTCAACTCCAAGCCTGATGCAGGGTCGAACTCAGCAGTCATGAGATCATGACCTGAACCAACTCAAGAATCAGACACTCAACCGACTGAGCCACCCAGGTGCCCCACACCACTTTGCTTTTATGAAAGACCTACATGAGTACCTGTTTTCACTAACCAAAAGAAATCCAAAAAGGATTTTTGCTTTTATGAAAAAAAGCAAAAGTAGATTTCAGGGCCTGTTTTGCAGTGAGCCATCAAAGCAAGAGTGGCAAAGCTGAGCTCCTTCCCCTGGGAGCTAAATTTAGAATCAAGACACCATAGCTTTAAATTGTGCCTGTGAACATCTGCACTTTAACTTATTTTATGCATCTGTTAGCAAGATATATCCTACGGTATTAGAAAATCCTAAAAGAGGTTATAATTGGAGTCTGAGAATGCTCAAAAAATTTAATATGAATGTATATTAATAATAATTACTCCTTCCCTTTTATGCCTTTTCAGCTTACAAAAGACTTCAAGGGAATGCTCTGTTTGTGGACAGTGAGGGAAACCTGTAGTTCTAAAAACTGAAAATGATGGGTCTCAATGAGAAAGGATCCATGAATCAGGAATTGTCCTGAAATGTCTGAGGTACTAGCAAGTGAACTTATGATTTAGTTTTCCCTATGAAATCTCAGAGAATAAAGTGAGAGTGATTATAGGGTAAAAATTATACTGAAACACTTCCAACAAAATACAGACCTAGCCTCATAATGGAAAGAGTTACTTATAAAATAGTTGTTTAGAAATTACAACTATGAGATTTGATAATCGATGGAAAATACATGCTTGGATGACTTTTTCGCATATCCTTCTTGTCCTGGAATTTTGACTGTAACTTTTAAAGTTTTTGTTTTCTGCTCTTTTGGTACCAAATAGTTTTACCCATTATAGAAAATATATTGCTTTTATATGTGTTATCTGTTTCTACTTGGTATTATTCAATTTCATTTTAGGAGAGCTTTGTTAAAACTTCAAAGGTGACCTTAAGTTCCATTCCTGTTTTGCAAGGTTAATTCAACCTCCCAAACTTACATAAGTGTCTAACTGACTATATTTGGGATTCCTTTAGTTAAATCATTTATTCTTCAAACTATTACTAAATGACTCAATGTGTCAGATGCTATGCTACCAGTACAGTATGTACAAAGATTTGATAAATCAAATTCTTGGACAGTATCTTTTAAGACAATATATATTTCATTTTTTTCTGTTCTGCAGTCCCTTTCCAGAAGGGAGGGTGGCTATAGATTCAAACAGTTTAACAACGAGAGAAGAAGGAACTATAGAACTAAAGGGAAACAAATGTGGTATATCCATCCATACAATGGAGTATTATTCAGCTATAAAAAGAACGAAATGCTAATACTTGCTACAACATGGATAAACCTTCAACATTATGCTAAGTCAAAGCATGCCACAAAAGGCAAAACAGAAAAACAAACAAAGCATAACACAAAAGGGTATATATCATATGATTTCATTTGTATTAAATGTCCACAACAGGCAAATCAAATCCAGAGAGACATAAAGTAGATGGATGAGTGGTTGCCAGAGGCTCGTTGGAAGGGGGAATGGAGAGTGAATGCTAATGGATATGAGATTTCTTTTGGGGGGTGATAGAAAGGTGCAGCATGAATATATTTTAAAAACTGAATTTTACATCTTAAAATGAATTTTTATGGTATGTGAATTTTATCTTCAAAAAAGGGAAAAAAAATAAAAACAGGGTAATTACTAAGAATGTGGAAAGTGATATTGGTCTTTCTAGGTTCTATTAAATTAACATGAAAGACTCCTCTCATTTGAGAAGGGGGTTTTGAACTAGAGTCTGCATCTGCAAATAAAGATACATTTGTTTTTTAGTGTCTCAAATGCCTTTCTTAAATTTTTTTTTTACTTTTATCAAATAATTTCATATATAAATTTTTATCTGATCATATGGCAGTGCTGTGCCTAACAGTCTGAAGCCATATAACTTTAAAACACTCGTTTTAGCCCTGAGCCTCTGGTGATCAACTTTTTAAATCAACAGTTTAGCTATGTTTTTCATCTACCCATCCTACAGTCATTATTTTTTTTTAATTTTTTTATCTTTATTTTTGAGACACACACACACACACACACACACACACACACACAGTGTGAGTGGGGGAGGGGCAAAGAGCGAGGGAGACACAGAATCTGAAGCAGGCTTCAGGCAATGAGCTGTCAGCACAGAGCTTGATGCGGGGCTCGAACCCATGAACCATGAGATCATGACCTGAGCTGAAGTCGGATACTTAACCCACTGAGCCACCCAGGCAACCCCACAGTCATTATTTTTAATCAGTTAATCATATTTGCTGGGTTAGGTACAGAAAAAGGATAAAATTTAATACTGGCTACCTATAAAACTTGCATTTTTAAAAAACTGGTACTACCATAAAAGTTTATAACTTGATTTCTGTAAATAGAAGTTATTTTTATACTTCATTTTATATAAAAAAAACCTAAAATTCCATCATCCCTCAAAACATTTTCAATACCAACCATTATTTAGAGAAATAATAAGGAAGTGAATTAGCAAATTAATCAGAGACACTTATCACTAAATAATAGAGACAGCCCAGTCAATTCCTCCTAGTGTCTCTAAGAGCAGCCTACAAAAAAGCAGAGCCATGGTCTGCTGGTACATAACAAAATTTATTCCCATTTCAAAATAGAAATATTCCAAGACCAACAAAGGAGGCTGGTATGGCTGAGAGATAGCAGAGAATGTTTAAATATTTGGCTATCTAATGTGTATTTCATATCTAGTCTGTTTGATATCAAACATTCAGCACTGATATAAAGGTAAACAAAAGTTATTGGTTCATAAACCCTGGTGTTTAAAATCCAGAATGATCACCTCAAGCAATAATACTGGGTTTAAGATGTTATTTCTTAGGCCAATACCAAAAAGTGTGGCCACTGAAAAAATGGGGATCGAACTCACGAATTATGAGATCATGACCTGAGCCAAGGTCAAGAGTCAGACACTTAACTAACTGACTGAGCCACCCAGGCAATCCATAGTTCCACTTCTGACTGAGAGAAAAGACTACCCACAAATTTTTATAGTTAACAATTTAAGTAATTACTTGCTTGTATTGAGATTCTTGTATTAAGAATAGCATCCTACTAGAGGAACATTATCATCATTTTTACAGATTAGTAATTACAGAACTCTTCAGTGGAGAATTTTTCAAGTTCTGGTGACATGTGTTTACAATAGAAGTGAACAACTTTTTCTCTTTTTTATTAAAAATTTTTTTTTAATGTTCATTTCTGAGAGACAGGCACAGAGTGTGAGAGGGGGAGGGGGAGGTGGAAGGGGAGGGAGAGACACAGAATCCAAATAGGCTCCAGGCTCTGAGCTGTCAGCACAGAGACCGACGTGGGGCTCAAACTCGGTTAACAGCGAGATCATGACCTGAGCTGAAGTTGGAGGCTTAACTGACTGAGCCACCCAGGTGCCTCTCAACAACTTTTTCTGGTAAGAGCCCAAACAGCACATTTTGGAACACACATTCTGTTCCAGTTACCACTCTGCATTGTATTGTGTGAAAACAAAGATAATACAGAAACAAGTAAGT